>NC_132862.1:46515624-47853491 GCF_048164855.1 Canis lupus baileyi
GGACCATAGTCACCATGTTAGCCTCACCTGGACATGATGACTCTGGGCCAGGTCCTGGTGAGGCCCAGGTGGGACCAGAGATATGAGGTCCAGGTGAGGTCCCGATGGGAACCACAGTCACCAGGTCAGGTGAGGCCATTCTTAGGATCAGAGTCACCAGTTACAGGTGAGGCCCATGTGGAGCGACAGTCACCTGGTACTGAAGAGGCCAAAGTCAGGATCAGAGTGACCAGGATCAGGTCAGTCCCAGTGGGGAATAGAGTAACTATGTCCCGATGATGCCAAGGTAGAACCAGAGTCACCAGGTCCAGAAGAGGCGCATGTGGGGAGCATGTTCACTAGGTCCCAGTGAGGCCCAGTTGAGGACCAGAGTCACCAGGTCAAGTAGAGGTCTAGAGGGGTACCAGATTCACCTGGTCTAGGTGACTTCCAGATGGGGACAGAGTCACCATGTCAGGCTGAGGCCCAGAGGGGATCCAGAGTTATCATGTCCACGTGAGGCACACATGTGGAACAGAGTATCCAGGTCATAATTGTCCACAGGTGAGGACCAGAGTCACCAGGTCTGGGTGACGCGCAGACAGGATCAGAGTCACCAGTTCCAGGTGAGGCCAAGAAGGAGTCCACAGCAATCAGGTCCAGGTGGGGAACAAAGTCACCAGGACTGGGTGAGGCCCACATGGGGACCAGATTCACCAGGTCCAGGTGAGGCGAGGTGGTGACCAGAGTCCCCGGGTCTGGGAGAGGACCAGGTAAGAACGAGATTCACCAGGTCCAAGAGGCCCACGTGTGGAACTGAGTCACCAGGTATGGGTGAGGCGCAGGTGGCAACCCCACTCTCCAGTCCAGGTGAGGCCAACCTGCAGGCCAGAGTCACCAGATCCAGGTGAGTCCCTAGTGGGGACTGGAGTCACCAGGTAAATGTGAGTGTACAAGAAAACCACATTCACCAGGTCCAGGTGTGGTTCATGTGGGAAAGAGAGTCACCAGGTCCAGGTGAGACCCAGGTGGGGACCATAGTCACCAGGTCCAGATTGAGGCCTCGGTGGGGGGACCAGAGTCATCAGGATCATTTGAGGCCAAAGTGTGGAGCAAAGGTATCATGTCCAGTTGATGTCCATGTGGGGAACAGAGTAACCATATCCCATTGATGCCAAGTGGGAAAAGAGTCAGAAGGTACAGAAGAGGCCTAAATGAGGACTAGATTCACCAGGTCCTGTTGACGTCCAGTTGAGTACCAGTGTCCCCAGCTCTGAGTGAGTCCCAGAGGGGGACCAGAGTCACCCGGTTCTGGTGATATCCAGGTGGGGACAAGAATCACCACGTCAGGGTGAGGCCCAGAGTGGGACGAGAATCACTAGTTTCAGGTGAGGCCCCGTTGTGGAACTGAGAAAAAAGGTCCCATAATGCCCAAATGAGGACCTGAGTCACCAGTTCCAGGTGAGGTCCCTGTGGGAACCAGTCACCTTGTCAAGGTGAGGCCCAGGTGGGACCATAGTCACCAGGGCCAGGTGAGTCCCAGGTATATAAAAGAGTATCCAGGTCCCAATGATGCCCAGGTAAGGACCTGAGTCAACAGGTCCAGGAGAGGCCCAAATATGGATCAGAGTCATTGTTTTCCAGGTGAGGCCAGATGGAGACCACAGGAACCAGGTGCAGGAGAGCCCCATATGGGAACCAGAGCCACCCGATCCAGGTGAGGTCCAGGTGGGACCACAGTCACAAGGTCCAGGTGAGGCACAGGTGGCAACAGGATTCACCATGTCCAGGTGAGGCCCAGGTGGCGACCAGTCACCACATCCAGGTGCGGACCAGCGAAGGACCAGATTCACCAGGTCCATGTGAAGACCAATGGGTGACCAGAGTCACCACCTAAGGGTGAGGCCCAGAGGGGGAACCAGAGTAACCAGTTTAGTTTGAGGCCCAGAATGGGACCAGAGGTCCCTCGTCAAAATGAGGCCGAGGAGTGGAATAGAGTATCCAGGTCCCAATGATGCCTGGGTGAGCCCAGAGTCACTAGGGCCATGCAGACCCAGATGGCGAACAGAATCACTAGGTCCTAGTGAGGCATAGGATAAGACCACAGTCACCAGTATCAGGTGAGCCCCTTGTGGGAACCAGAGCCACTCTATCCAGCTGAGTCCCAGGTCCATGTGAGGCCCACGTGAGGGCGAGATTCATCAGGTCGAATTGAGGCATAGCTGGGGACAAGAGTCACCAGTTCTTTGTGCGGCCTAGGTGGGGCAAGATTCAGCAGTTCTGAGTTAGGTCAAAGTGGGGACGAGAGACACCAGGTCCAGGTGAGGCCAAACTGAGGACCAGAGTCACCAGATCCAGGTGAGGTCCATGTTGGAAAGAGAGTCACCAGGTCCAGGAGAGGTCCAGGTGGGGACCAGAGTCACCAGATCCAGGTGAAATCCCGGTGGGGACCAGAGTCACCAGATCCAGGTGAAGCAAAGGTGGGGACCAGAGTCACTAGGTCAAGATGAGGCCAAGGTGAGGACCAGAGTTACCAGGTACACGTGAGCCCAGGTGGGGATCAGAGACAACAGGTCCATGTGAGGCCAGCTTGGGGACCATGGTCAACAGGTCTACTTGAGGCCCAGGTGTGGAACACAGTAAGCAGGTCCAGGTGAGTCCCCAGTGGTGACCAGAGTTACAAGTTCCGGATGAGGACCAGGGTAGGACCAGATTCACCAAGTCCAAGTGAGGCCCACGTGGGGACCTGTGTCACCAGGCATGAGTGAGGCCCAGGTGACAACCCCACTCACCAGGTCCACGTGATGCCAATCTGCAGGCCATGCAGTGGAACCATGCCCTGATGATGTCCAGGTAGGGACCAGGGTTACCAGGTCCAGTTGAGGCCAACCTGCAGGCCAAGCAGTGGAACCATGTCCCGATGATGCCCAGGTAGGGAACAGAATCATCAGGTCCAATGAGGCCCAGATGGAGCATATTCACTAGGTCCAGGTGTGGTCCAGTGGAGGACCAGAGTCACCAGAACTGGTTGAGGCCTAGAGGGGTACCAGAATCACCTGGTCCAGGTGACATCCAGATGGGGACCAGAGTAACCAGGTCAGGATGAGGCCCAGAGAGGTTCCAGAGTCATCATGTCCAGGTGTGGAACAGAGTCACCAGGTACCAAAGATGCCCAGGTGAGGACCAGAGTCACCAGGTCTGGGTGACGGGCAGATAGGATCAGAGTCACCTGTTCCAGGTGAGGCCAAGAAAGAGTCCACAGCTATCAGATACAGGAGTGGAACAAAGTCAACAGGCCTGGGTGAGGCCCAGATGGGGATCAGATTCACCAGGTCCAGGTAGGCCCAGGTGGTGTCCAGAGACCCCGGGGCTGGGAAACTACCAGGTAAGGAACAGATTTACCAGGTCCAAGAGGCCCACGCGGGGACCTGACTCACCAGGTATGGGTGAGGCCCAGGGGCAACCCCACTCACAAGGTCCAGGTGAGGCCAACCTGCATGCCAAAGTCACCAGATCCACGTGAGGCCCTAGTCGGCACCGGTGACAGCAGGTAAAAGTGAGTCTACAAGAACACTACAGTCACCAGCTCCAGGGGTGGTTCATGTGGGAACGAGAGCCACCAGTTCCAGGTGAGACCCAGGTTGGGACGACAGCCACCAGGTCCGGATTGAGGCCTAAGAGGGTAACAGTGTCATCAGGACCAGTTGAGGCCCAACTGTCTAACAAAGTTATCATGTCCAGTTGAGGCTCAGGTGTGGAACAGAGTATCCAGGTCATAATGGTCCACAGGTGAGGACCAGAGTCACCAGATCTGGGTGAGGTCCAGTTAGGATCAGAGTCACCAGTTCCAGGTGAGGCCAAAAAGGAGTCCACAGCAATCAGGTCCAGGTGGGGAACAAAGTCACCAGGACTGGGTGAGGCCCAGATGGGGACCAGATTCACCAGGTCCAGGTGATTCAAAGGTGATGACCAGAGTTACCAGTTCCGGGTGAGGAACAGATAAGGACCACATTCACCAGGTCCAAGTGAAGCCCACGTGGGACCTGTGTCACCAGGTATGGGTGAGGGCCAGGTGGCAAAACCACTCACCAGGTCCAGGTGATGGAACCTGCAGGCCATGCAGTGGAACCATGTCCCGATGATGCCCAGGTAGGGACCGGAGTCATCAGGTCCAAATGAGGCCCAGATGGGGCATATTCACTAGGTCCAGGTGAGGCCCAGTTGAGGACCAGAGTCACCAGAACTGGTTGAGACCTAGAGGGTACCAGAATCCCCTGGTCCAGGTGACATCTCGACGGGGACCAGAGTCACCAGGTCAAGGTGAGGCACAGAGAGGTTCATGAGTCACCATGTCCAGGTGAGACTCAGGTGTGGAACAGACTCACCAGGTACCAATGATGCCCAGGTGAGGTCCAGAGTCACCAGATCTGGGTGACGCGCAGATAGGATCAGAGTCACCAGTTCCAGGTGAGGCCAAGAAAGAGTCCAGAGCAATCAGGTCCAGGTGGGGAACAAAGTCACCAGGACTGGGTGAGGCCCAGATTCACCCGGTCCAGGTGAGGCCCAGGTGGTGACCAGAGTCCCAGGTTCTGGTAGAGGACCAGGTAAGGACCAGATTCACCAGGTCCAAGAGGCCCACGTGGGGACCTGAGTCACCAGGTATGGGTGAGGCCCAGGTGTCAACCCCACTCACCAGGTCCAGGTGAGGCAAGCCGGCCGGCCAGAGTTACCAGATCCAAGTGAGGCCGTAGTGGGGACCGGAGTCACCAGGTAAATGTGAGTCTACAAGAACACCACAGTCACCAGATCCAGTTGTGGGTCATGTGGGAACGAGAGTCACCAGGTCCAGGTGAGACCCCCGTGGGGACCACAGTCATCAGGTACAGATTGAGGCCTAGGTGGGGGGGAAAGAGTCATCAGGACCAGTTGAGGCCAAAGTGTGGAGCAAAGTTCTCATGTCCAGGTGAGGCCCAGGTGGGGAACAGAGTTACCATATCCCATTGGTGCCAGGTGGGAAAAGACTCACAAGGTCCAGACGAGGCCTAAGTGAGGAGTAGAATCACCAGGTCCTGTGGAGCCTCAGCAGAGGACCAGTGTCCCAAGCTCCGGGTGAGTCCCAGAGGGGGACCAGAGTCACCCGGTTCTGGTGATATCTAGGTGGGAACCAGAGTCAGCACGTCAGGGTGAGGCCCAGTGGGGGACGAGAATCACTAGGTTCAGGTGAGGCCCCGATGTGGAACTGAGAAACCAGGTTCCATGATGGCCATATGAGGACCTGAGTCACCAGGTCCAGGTGAGGTCCCTGCGGGAACCAGACACCTCGTCGAGGTGAGGCCCAGGTGGGACCACTGTCACCCGTTCCAGGTGAGGCCCAGGTATATCCAGGTCCCAATGATGCCCAGGTAAGGACCAGAGTCAACAGGTCCAGGAGAGGCCCAAATATGGATCAGAGTCATTGTGTTCCAGGTGAGGCCAGATGGAGACCACAGGAACCAGGACCAGGAGAGCCCCATATGGGAACCAGAGTCACCAGAGCCAGGTGAGGTCCAGGTGGGACCACAATCACAAGGTCCAGGTGAGGCGCAGGTGGCAACAGGATTCACCAAGTCCAGGTGAGGCCCAGGTGGCGACCAGTCACCACATCCAGGTGTGGACCAGCTAAGGACCAGATTAACCAGGCCGAAGTGAAGCCCAAGGGGTGACCAGAGTCACCGGGTAAGGGTGATTCCCAGAGGGGGCAGCAGAGTAACCATTTTAGTTTGAGGGCCAGAATGGGACAAGAGGTCCGTGGTCAAAGTGAGGCCCAGGTGTGGAAAGGAGTATCCAGGTCTCAATGATGCTGAGGACCAGAGTCACTAGGGCCATGCAGGCCCAGATGGGGAACAGAATCACTAGGTCCTGGTGAGACATAGAATAAGACCAAAGTCACCAGTATCAGGTGAGCCCATTGTGGGAACCAGAGCCACTGTATCCAGCTGAGTCCCAGGTCCATGTGAGGCCCACGTGAGGACCAGATTCTTCAGGTCGAATTGAGGCATAGCTGGGGACAAGAGTCACCAGGTCTGGGTGCGGCCTTGTTGGGGCAAGATTCAGCAGTTCTGAGTTAGGTCAAAGTGGGGACGAGAGACACCAGGTCCAAGTGAGGGCAAACTGAGGACCAGAGTCACCAGATCCAGCTGAGGTCCAAGTGGGGACCAGACTCACCAGATCCAGGTGAAGTCCAGGTGTGGACCAGAGTCACCAGATCCAGGTGAAGCCCAGATCAGGACCAGAGTCACCAGACCTGCTTGATGCCTAGAGGGGTACCAGAATCACCTTGTCCAGGTAACATCCACATGGGGACCAGAGTCACCAGGTCACGAAGAGGCCCAGAGAGGTTCCAGAGGCATCATGTCCAGGTGAGGCTCAGGTGAGGAACAGAGTCACCAGGTACCAATGATGCACAGGTGAGGACCAGAGTCACCAGATCTGGGTGACGCGCAGATAGGTTCAGAGTCACCAGTTCCAGGTGAGTCCAAGAAAGTGTCCACAGCAATCAGGTCCAGGTGGGGAACAAAGTCACAAGGACTGGGTGAGGCCCAGATGAGGACCAGATTCACCAGGTCCAGGTGAGAACCAGGTGGTGACCAGAGTCCCCGGGTCTGGGTTAGGACCAGATAAGGACCAAATTCACCAGGTCCAAGAGGCCCACGTGGGGACCTGAGTCACCAGGTACGGGTTAGGCCCAGGTGGCAACCGCACTCACCAGGTCCAGGTGAGGCCAACCTGCAGACCAGAGTCACCAGATCCAGGTGAGGCTCTAGTGGGGACCGGAGTCACCAGGTAAATGTGAGTCTACAAGAAAACCAGTAACCAGGTCCAGGTGTATTACAGGTGGGAACGAGATCAACAGGTCCAGGTGAGACCCAGGTGGGGACCACAGTCACCAGGTCCAGATTGAGGCCTAATGGGGGGAACAGAGTCATCAGGACCAGTTGAGAACAAAGTGCGGAGCAAAGTTATCATGTCCAGGTGAGGCCCAGGTGGGGAACAGAGTAACCATATCCCATTGATGCCAGGTGGGAAAAGAGTCACAAGGTCCAGACGAGGCCTAACTGAGGAGTAGATTCACCAGGTCCTGATGAGGCCCAGATTAGGACCACTGTCCCCAGCTCCGGGTGAGTCCCAGAGGGGTACCAGAGTCACTGGTTCTGGTAATGTCGAGGTGGGACCAGAGTCACCACGTCAGGCTGAGGCCCAGAGCGGGACGAGAATCACTAGGTCCAGGTGAGGCCCCGATGTGGAACTGAGAAACCAGGTCCCATGATGCCCATATGAGGACCTGAGTCACCAGGTCCAGGTGAGGTCCCTGTGGGAACCAGTCACTTCGTCCAGGTGAGGCCCAGGTGGGACCACAGTCAACAGGTCCAGGTGAGGCCCAGGTATATAATGAGTATCCAGGTCCCAATGATGCCCAAGTAAGGACCAGAGTCAGCAGGTCCAGCAGAGGCCCAAATATGGATCAGAGTCATTTTGTTCCAGTTGAAGCCTGATGGAGACCACAGGAACCAGGTCCAGGAGAGCCCCATATGGGAACCAGAGCCACCAGATCCAGGTGACGTCCAAGTGGGAACAGAGTCACAAGGTCCAGGTGAGGCACAGGTGGCAACAGGATTCACCAAGTCCAGGTGAGGCCCAGTTGGCGACCAGTCACCAGATCCAAGTGAGGACAAGCTAAGGACCAGATTCACCAGGCCCAAATGAAGCCAAAGGGGTGACCAGAGTCACCAGTTAAGGGTGATTCCCAGAGGGAGAACCACAGTAACCAGTTTAGTTTGAGGCCCAGAGTGTGACCAGAGGTCCCTAGTCAGAGTGAGGCCCAGGTGTGGAATAGTGTATCCAGGTCCCAATGATGCCTGTGAGGACCAGAGTCACTAGGGCCATGCAGGCTCAGATGGGGAACAGAATCACTAGGTCCTGGTGAGGCATAGAATAAGACCACAGTCAGCAGTATCATTTGAGTCCCTTGCGGGAACCAGAGCCAATCTATCCAGCTGAGTCCCAGGTGATGTGAGGCTCACGTAAGGACCAGATTCATTACGTCGAAATGAGGCATACCTGGGGACAAGAGTCACCAGGTATGGGTGCGGCCTAGGTGGGGCAATTTCAGCAGTTCTGGGTTAGGTCAAAGTGGGGACGAGAGACGCCAGGTCCAGGTGAGGCCAAACTGAGGACCAGAGTCACCAGATCCATGTGAGGTCCATGTTGGAAAGAGAGTCACCAGGTCCAAGAGAGGTCCAGGTGGGGACCAGAGTCACCAGATCCAGGTGAAGTCCAGGTGGGGACCAGAGTCACCAGATCCAGGTGAAGCCCAGGTGGGGACAAGAGTCACTAGGTCCAGATGAGGCCCAGGTGAGGACCAGAGTTACCAGGTACACATGAGGCCCCGGTGGGGATCAGAGGCAACAGGTCATGTGAGGCCGGCTTGGGGACCATGGTCAACAGGTCTACTTGAGGCCCTGGTGTGGAATACAGAAAGCAGGTCCAGGTGAGTCCCCGGTGGTGACAAGAGTCACCACGTACAGGTGAGTCCCAGGTGGGGACCAGGATCACCAGGCACAGGGGAGGCCCTTGAAAGAACCAGAGTCAACAGGTCGAAGTCAAGCGCAGGTGGCATCCAGGGTCAACAGGTCCAAGTCAGGCCAAAGTGGGGTTCACAGTCATTAGGGCATGGTGAGACCCAGAGGGGGACCAGAGTCACCTGGTCCAGGTGAGGTCCATTTGTGGAACACAGTCACCGGGCCCCAATTTTGCTGAGTGAGGATCATGATCAACAGGGCCAGGTGAGGCCCACATGGGGACCGGAGTCCCCAAATCCTGGTGAAGACAGGGGGGGACCACAGTCACCAGATCCAGGGTAGTCTCAGGTGCAGACCAGAATCACCAGGTCCAGGTGTTGTGCAGGTGGCAACCACACTCACCAGGTACCGTTGAGGCCCTGGTGGGGACCAGAGTCACGAGGAACATGAGAAGCTAGAAACACTGCAGCCACCAGGTCCACATGATGTCCATGTGGGAAAGAGAATCACCAGTTACAGGTGAGGACCAGGTGGGGATCCGACACACCATGGTCAGGTGAGACCCTGGTGGGAACCAGTGACACCCTGTCCAGGTGTGGCCCAGGTGAAGACCAGAGTTAATAGTTCCGCCTGGGTCACTGTTAGTGAACAGTGTAACCATATCCTGATGCTACCCTGGTGGGTACCAGAGACACCAGGTCCTGGTGAGGGTCAGAAGGGACCAGAGACATGAGGTCCAGGTGAGGTTCCATTGGGAACCACAGTCACCAGGTCTGGTGAGGCCACGCTTTGGATCAGAGTCACCAGTTACTGGTGAGGCCCAGGTGGAGCCATAGTCACCTTGTCAGAAGAGGCCAAAGTCAGGACCAGAGTTACCAGGATCAGTTCAGTCCCAGTGGTGAATAGAGTAACCATGTACCTATTATGCCCAGGTAGAACCAGAGTCACCTGGTCCAGATGAGGAGCAGGTGGGGAGCATGTTCACTAGGTCTCGGTGAGGCCCAGATGAGGACCAGAATACCCAGGTCTAGTTGAGGCCTAGAGGGGTACCAGATTCACCTGGTCTAGGAGACATCCAGTTGGGGACGAGAGTCACCATGTCAGGGTGAGGCCCGGAGGGGATCCAGAGTCATCATGTCCAGGTGAGGCTCAGGTGAGGAACAGAGTCACCAGGTACCAATGATGCCCACGTGAGGACCAGATTCACCAGATCTGGGTGACGCGTAGATAGGTTCAGAGTCACCAGTTCCAGGTGAGGCCAAGAAAGAGTCCACAGCAATCAGGTCCAGGTGGGGAACAAAGTCACCAGTACTGGGTGAGGCCCAAATGGGAACCAGATTCACCAGGTTCAGGTGAGGCCCAGTTGAGGACCAGTGTCCCCAGCTCCGGGTGGGTCCAGGGGGGACCAGAGTCACACGGTTCCGGTGATATCCAGGAGGGGACCAAAGTCACCACGTCAGGGTGATCCCAGAAGGGGAGGAGAATCACTAGCTCCAGGTGAGGTCCCGATGTGGAACTGAAACCAGGTCCCATGATACCCATATGAGGACCTGAGTCAGCAGGTCAAGGTGAGGTCCTTGTGGGAACCAGTCACCTCGTCCAGGTGAGGCCCAGGTGGGACCACTGTCACCAGGTCCAGGTGAGGCCCAGGTATATAAGAGCGTATCCAGGTCGCAATGATGCCCAGGTAAGGACCAGAGTCAACAGTCCAGGAGAGGCCCAAATATAGACCAGAGTCATTTTGTTCCAGGTGATGCCTGATGGAGACCACAGGAATCAGGTCCAGGAGAGCCGCATATGGGAAGCAGAGCCACCAGATCCAGGTGAGGTCCTGGTGGGACCACAGTCACAAGGTCCAGGTGAGGCGCAGGTGGCAACAGGATTCACCAAGTCCAGGTGAGGCCCAGCTGGCGACCAGTCACCAGATCCAAGTGAGGACAAGCTAAGGACCAGATTCACCAGGCCCAAATGAAGCCCATGGGGTGACCAGAGTCACCAGGTAAGGGTGAGTCCCAGAGGGGGAACCAGAGTAACCAGTTTAGTTTGAGGCCCAGAATGGGTCCAGAGTTCCGTAGTCAGAGTGAGGCCCAGGTGTGGAGTAGTGTATCAGGTCCCAATGATGCATGGGTGAGGACCAGAGTCACTAGGGCCATGCAGGCCCAGATGGGGACAAATCACTAGGTCCTCGTGAGGTATAGAATAAGACCACAGTCAGCCGTATCATTTGATCCCGTTGCGTGAACCAGAGCCACTCTATCCAGCTGAGTTCCAGGTCCATGTGAGGCTCACGTGAGGACCAGATTCATTAGTTCGATTTGAGGCATAGCTGGGGACAAGAGTCACCAGGTCTGTGTGCGGCCTAGGTGGGGCAAGATTCAGCAGTTCTGAGTTAGGTCAAAGTGGGGACGAGACACGCCAGGTCCAGGTGAGGCCAAACTGAGGACCAGAGTCACCAGATCCATGTGAGGTCCATGTTGGAAAGAGAGTCACCAGGTCCGGGAGAGGTCCAGGTGGGGACCAGAGTCACCAGATCCAGGTGAAGTCCAGGTCGGGATCAGAGTCACCAGATCCACGTGAAGCCCAGGTGGGGACCAGAGTCACTAGGTCCCGATGAGGCCCAGGTGAGGACCAGACTTACCAGGTACACGTGAGGCCCCGGTTGGGATCAGAGGCAACCGGTCCATGTGAGGCCGACTTGGGGACCATGGTCAACAGGTCTACTTGAGGCCCTGGTGTGTAACACAGTAAGCAGGTCCAGGTGAGTCCCCGGTGGTGAAAAGAGTCACCATGTCCAGTTGAGTCCCAGGTGGGGACCAGGATCACCAAGTACAGTTGAGGCCCTTGAAAGAACTAAAGTCTACTGGCACAAAAACAGACACATAGATCAGTGAAACAGAATAGAGAATCCAGAAGTGGACCCTGAACTTTATGGGCAACTAATATTCGATAAAGGAGGAAAGACTATCCATTGGAAGAAAGACAGTCTCTTCAATAAATCGTGCTGGGAAAATTGGACATCCACATGCAGAAGAATGAAACTAGACCACTCTCTTTCACCATACACAAAGATAAACTCAAAATGGATGAAAGATCTAAATGTGAGACAAGATTCCATCAAAATCCTAGAGAAGAACACAGGCAACACCCTTTTTGAACTCGGCCATAGTAACTTCTTGCAAGATACATCCACGAAGGCAAAAGAAACAAAAGCAAAAATGAACTATTGGGACTTCATCAAGATAAGAAGCTTTTGCACAGCAAAGGATACAGTCAACAAAACTCAAAGACAACCTACAGAATGGGAGACGATATTTGCAAATGACATATCAGATAAAGGACTAGTTTCCAAGATCTATAAAGAACTTATCAAACACAACACCAAAGAAACAAACAATCCAATCATGAAATGGGCAAAAGACATGAACAGAAATCTCACAGAGGAAGACATAGACATGGCCAACATGCACATGAGAAAATGCTCTGCATCACTTGCCATCAGGGAAATACAAATCAAAACCACAATGAGATACCACCTCACACCAGTGAGAATGGGGAAAATTAACAAGACAGGAAACAACCAATGTTGGAGAGGATGCGGAGAAAAGGGAATCCTCATACACTGTTGGTGGGAATGTGAACTGGTGCAGCCACTCTGGAAAACTGTGTGGAGGTTCCTCAAACAGTTAAAACTATACCTGCCCTACGACCCAGCAATTGCACTGTTGGGGATTTTCCCCAAAGAGACAAATGCAATGAAACGCCGGGACACCTGCACCCTGATGTTTATAGCAGCAATGGCCACGATAGCCAAACTGTGGAAGGAGCCTCGGTGTCCAACGAAAGATGAATGGATAAAGAAGATGTGGTTTATGTATACAATGGAATATTACTCAGCTATTAGAAATGACAAATACCCACCATTTGCTTCAACGTGGATGGAACTGGAGGGTATTATGCTGAGTGAAGTAAGCCAGTCGGAGAGAGACAAACATTATATGTTCTCATTCATTTGGGGAATATAAATAATAGTGAAAGGGAATATAAGGGAAGGGGGAAGAAATGTGTGGGAAATATCAGAAAGGGAGACAGAACGTAAAGACTGCTAACTCTGGGAAACGAACTAAGGGTGGTAGAAGGGGAAGAGGGCGGGGGGTGGGAGTGAATGGCTGACGGGCACTGGGGGTTATTCTGTATGTTAGTAAATAGAACACCAATAATAAAAAATAAATTTAAAAAAAAAAAGAAAAAAGAAAGAACCAGAGTCAACAGGTCGAAGTCAAGCGCAGGTGGCAACCAGGGTCAGCAGGTCCAAGTCAGTCCAAAGTGGGGTTCACAGTCATTAGGGCACGGTGAGACCAAGAGGGGGACCAGAGTCACATGGTGCAGGTGAGGTCCATTTGTGGAACACAGTCACCGGGGCCCAATTGTGCCCAGTTGAGGACCATGGTTAACAGGGCCAGGTGAGGCCCAGATGGGGACCGGAGTCCCCAAATCCAGGTGAAGACCAGGTGGGGACCACAGTCACCAGATCCAGGGTAGTCTCAGGTGCAGGCCACAATCAACAAGTCCAGGTGAGGTGCAGGTGGCAACCACACTCACCAGGTCCCGGTGAGGCCCTGGTGGGGACCAGAGTCACGAGGTACATGAGAAGCTAGAAACACTGCAGCCACTAGGTCCACAGGATGTCCATATGGGAACGAGAATCACCAGTTACAGGTGAGGACCAGGTGGGGATCCGACTCACCATGTCCAGGTGAGACCCAGGTGGGAACCAGTGTCACCATGTCCAGGTGTGGCCCAGGTGAAGACCAGAGTTAATAGGTCCGGCTGGGTCACTGTTAGTGAACAGTGTAACCATATCCTGATTCTACCCTGGTGGGTACCAGAGACACCAGGTCCTGGTGAGGCCCAGGTGGGACCAGAGATATGAGGTCCAGGTGAGGTCCCGATGGGAAACACAGTCACCAGGTCAGGTGAGGCCATGCTTAGGATCAGAGTCACCAGTTACTGGTGAGGCCCAGGAGGAGCCAGAGTCACCTGGTACAGAAGATGCCAAAGTCAGGACCAGAGTTACCAGGATCAGGTCAGTCCCAGAGGGGAATAGAGTAACCATGTCCCGATGATGCGCAGGTAGAACCAGAGTCACCAAGTCCAGATGAGGAGCAGGTGGGAAGCATATGCTCTAGGTCTCGGTGAGGCGCACTTGAGGACCAGAATCCCCAGGTCTAGTTGAGTCCTAGAGGGGTACCAGATTCACCTGGTCTAGGTGACATCCAGATGGGGAGCAGAGTCACCATTTCAGGGTGAGGCCCAGAGGGGACCCAGAGTCATCATGTCCAGGTGAGGCTCAGGTGTTGAACAGAGATCCAGATCATAATGGTCCACAGGTGAGGACCAGAGTCACCAGATCTGGGTGAGCCCCAGTTAGGATCAGAGTCACCAGTTCCAGGTGAGGCCAAGAAGGAGTCCACAGCAATCAGGTCCAGGTGGGGAACAAAGTCACGAGGACTGGGTGAGGCCCAGATGGGGACCAGATTCACCAGGTCCAGGTGATACCCAGGTTGTGACCAGAGTTACCAGTTCCGGGTGACGACCAGGTAAGGACCAGATTCACCAGGTCCAAGTGAGCCCACGTGGGTACCTGTGTCACCAAGCATGGGTGAGGCTCAGGTGGCAACCCCACTCCCCAGGTCCAGGTGAGGCCAACCTGCAGTCCATGCAGAGGAACCATGTCCCGATAATGCCCAGGTAGGGAACAGAGTTACCAGGTCCAGGTGAGGCCAATATGCAGGCCATGCAGTGGAACCATGTCCCGATGATGCCCAGGTAGGGACCAGAGTCACCAGGTCCAAATGAGACCCAGATGGAGAATATTCACTAGGTCCAGTGAGGCCCAGTTGAGGACCACTGTCACCAGATCTGGTTGAGGCTTAGAGGGGTACCAGAATCACCTTGTCAAGGTGACATCCAGATGGGGACCAGAGGCATCAGTTCAGGGAGAGGCCCAGAGTGGTTCCAGAGTCATCATGTCCAGGTTAGGCTCAGGCGTGGAACAGAGTCACCGGGTACCAATGATGCTCAGGTGAGGCCCAGAGTCACCAGATCTGGGTGACACGCAGATAGGATCAGAGTCACCAGTTCCAGGTGAGGCCAAGAAAGAGTCCACAGCAATGAGGTCCACGTGGGGAACAAAGTCACCAGGACTGGGTGAGGCCCAGATGGGGACCAGATTCACCAGGTCCAGGTGAGGCCCAGGTGGTGACCAGAGTCCCCGGGTCTGGGACAGGACCAGGTAAGGACCAGATTCACCAGGTCCAAGAGGCCCACGAGGGGAATTGAGTCACCAGCTATGTGTGAGGCCCAGGTGGCAACCCCACTCACCAGGTCAAGGTGAGGCCAACCGTCAGGCCAGAGTCACCAGATCCAGGTGAGGCCCTTGGGGACCAGTGTCATCAGGTAAATGTGAGTCTACAAGAACACCACAGTCACCAGGTCCAGGTGTGGTTCATGTGGGAACGAGAATCACCAGGTACAGGTGAGACCCGGGTGGGCACCACAGTCACCAGGTCCAGACTGAGGCATAGGTGTAGGGAACAAAGTCATCAGGACCAGTTGTGGCCAAAGTGTGGAGCAAAGTTATCATGTGGAGGTGAGGCCCAGGTGGGGAACAGAGTAACCATGTCCCATTGATGCCAGGTGGGAAAAGAGTCACAAGGTCTAGACGAGGCCTAAGTGAGGAGTAGATTCACCAGGTCCTGTTGAGGCCCAGTTGAAGACCAATATCCCAAGCTCTGGGTGAGCCCCAGAGGGGAAACAGACTCACACGGTTCTGGTGATATCCAGGTGGGGACCAGAGTCACCACATCAGGGTGAGGTCCAGAGGGGGACGAGAATCACTAGGTCCAGGTGAGGCCCCGATGTGGAACTGAGAAACCAGGTCCCATGATGCCCATATGAGGACTTTAGTCACCAGGTCCAGGTGAGGTCCCTGTGGGAACGAGTCACCTCGTCCCGGTGAGGGCCAGGTGGGACTACAGTCACCAGGTCCCGGTGAGGCCCAGTTATATAAGAGAGTATCCAGCTCCCAAAGATGCCCAGGTAAGGACCAGAGTCAACAGGTCCAGTAGAGGTTCAAATATGGATCAGAGTCATTGTGTTTCAGCTGAGGCAGATGGAGACCAAAGGAACCAGGACCAGGAGACCCCCATATTGGAACCAGACCCACCAGATCCAGGTGAGGCCTAGGTGGGACCACAGTCACAAGGTCCTGGTGAGGCGCAGGTGGCAACAGGATTCACCAAGTCCAGGTGAGGACCAGGTGGCGAACAGTCACCACATCCAGGTGCGGACCAGCTAAGGACCAGATTCACCAGGCCCAAGTGAATCCCAAGGGGTGACCAGAGTCACCAGGTAAGGGTGAGTCCCAGAGGGGAACCAGAGTAGCCAGTTTAGTTTGAGGCCCAGAATGGGACCAGAGGTCAATGGTCAGAGTGAGTCCCAGATATGGAATAGAGTATCCAGGTCCCAGTGATGCCTGGGTGAGGACCATAGTCACTAGGACCATGCAGGCCCATATGGGGTACAGAATCACTAGGTCCTGGTGAGGCATAGAATAAAACCACAGTCACCAGTATCAGGTGAACCCAATGTGGGAACCAGAGCCACTCTATCCAGCTGAGTAGCAAGTCCATGTGGGGCCCACGTGAGGACCAGATTCATCAGGTCGAATTGAGGCATAGCTGGGGACAAGAGTCACCAGGTCTGGGAGCGGCCTAATTGGGGCAAGATTCAGCAGTTCTGAGTTAGGTCAATGTGGGGACGAGAGACGCCAGGTCCAGGTGAGGCCAAACTGAGGACTAGAGTCACCAGATCCAGGTGAGGTCCATGTTTGAAAGAGAGTCACCAGGTCCAGCAGAGGTGCAGTTGGGGACCAGAGTCACCAGATCCAGGTGAAGTCCAGGTGGGGACCAGAGTCACCAGATCCAGGTGAAGCCCAGGTGGGGACCAGAGTCACTAGGTCCAGATGACGCCCAGGTGAGGACCAGACTTACCAGGTACACGTGAGGCCCCGGTGGGGATCAGAGGCAACAGGTCCATGTGAGGCCGGTTTGGGGACCATGGTCAAGAGGTGTACTTGAGGCCCAGGTGTGGAACACAGTAAGCAGGTCCAGGTGAGTCCCCGGTTGGGACAAGTGTCACCACGTCCAGTTGAGGAGCAGGTGGGGACAAGGATCACCAGGTACAGGGGAGGCCCTTGAAAGAACCAGAGTCAACAGTTCGAGGTCTGGCGTAGGTGGCAACCAGGGTCAGCAGGTCCAAGTCAGGCCAAAGTGGCGTTCACAGTCTAGGGCACGGTGACACCCACAGGGGAACCAGAGTGACCGGGTCGAGATGAGATCCAGTTGTGGAACACAGTCACCGTGTCCCAATTTTGCCCAGTTGAGGACCATGGTCAACAGGGCCAGGTGAGGCCCAGATGGGGACCGGAGTCCCCAAAAATAGGTGAAGCCCAGGTGGGGACCAGAGTCACCAGATCCAGGGTAGTCTCAGGTGCAGACCAGAATCACCAGGTCCAGGTGAGGTGCAGGTGGCAACCACACTCACCAGGTCCCGGTGAGGCCCTGGTGGGAACCAGAGTCACGAGGTACATGAGAAGCTAGAAACACTGCAGACACCAGGTCCACATGATGTCCATGTGGGAACGAGAATCACCAGTTACAGGTGAGGACCAGGTGGGGATCCGACACACCTTGTCCAGGTGAGACCCTGGTGGGAACCAGTGACACCCTGTCCAGGTGTGGCCTAGGTGAAGACCAGAGTTAATAGTTCCGCCTGGGTCACTGTTAGTGAACAGTGTAACCATATCCTGATGCTACCCTGGTGGGTACCAGAGATACCAGGTCCTGGTGAGGGTCAGGAGGGACCAGAGACATGAGGTCCAGGTGAGGTTCCATTGGGAACCACAGTCACGAGGTCTGGTGAGGCCATGCTTAGGATCAGAGTCACCAGCTAGAGGCGAGGACCAGGTGGAGCCAGAGTCACCTGGGACAGAAGAGGCCAAGGTCAGGACCAGAGTTACCAGAATCAGGTCAGTCCCAGTGGGGAATAGAGTAACCATGTCCCAATGATGCCCAGGTAGACCCAGCGTCACCAGGTCCAGATGAGGCGCAGGTGGGGAGCATATCCACTAGGTCCCGGTGAGGCCCAGTTGAGGACCAAAATGCCCAGGTCTAGTTGAGGCCTACAGGCGTACCAGATTCACCTGGTCTAGGTGACATCCAGATGGGGACCAGAGTCACCATGTCAGGGTGAGGCCCAGAGGGGATCCAGAGTCATCATGTCCAGGTGAGGGTCAGGTGTGGAACAGAGTATCCAGGTCATAATGGTCCACAGGTGAAGACCAGAGTCACCAGATCCGGGTGAGGCCCACATAGCATCAGACTCACCAGTACCAGGTGAGGCCAAGAATGAGTCCACAGCAATCAGGTCCCGGTGGGGAACAAAGTCACCAGGACTGGGTGAGGCGCAGATGGGGACCAGATTCACCAGGTCCAGGTGATTCCCAGGTGGTGACCAGAGTTACCATTTCCGGGTGAGGACCAGGTAAGGTCCAGATTCACCAGGTCCAAGTGAGGCCCACGTGGGGACCTGTGTCACCGGTATGGGTGAAGCCCAGATGGCAACCCCACTCACCAGGGCCAGGGGAGGCCAACCTTCCGGCCATGCAGAGGAACCGTGTCCCGATAATGCCCAGTTATGGACCGGAGTTACGAGTTGCAGGTGAGGCCCTAATGGGGACCGGAGTCACCAGGTAAATGTGAGTCTACAAGAACACCACAGTCACCAGGTCAGGTGTGGTTCATGAGGGAACGAGAGTCAGGTGAGACCCAGATGGCGACAGTCACCATGTCCATATTGAGGCCTAGGTGGTGGGAACAGTGTCATCAGGACCAGTTGATGCCAAAGTGTGGAGCCAAGGTATCATGTCCAGGTGAGGCCCAGGTGGGGAACAGAGTAACCATGTCCCATTGATGCCAGGTGGGAAAAGAGTCACAAGGTGCAGACGAGGCCTAAGTGAGGAGTAGATTCAACAAGTACTGTTGAGGTCCAGTTGAGGACCAGTGTCCCCAGCTCCGGGTGAGTCCCAGAGGGGTACCAGAGTCACCCGGTTCTGGTGATATCCAGGTGAGGACCAGAGTCACCAGGTCAGGGTGAGGTCCAGAGTTGGACGAAATCACTAGGTCCAGTTGAGGCCCCGATGTGGAACTGAGAAACCAGGTGAATGATGCCCATATGAGGACCTGAGTCACCAGGTCCACGTGATGTCCCCGTGGGAACCAATCACCTCGTCCTGGTGAGGCCCAGGTGGGACCACAGTCTCAAGGTCCAGGTGAGGCCCAGGTATATAAGAGAGTATCCAGGTCCCAATGATGCCCAGATAAGGACCTGAGTCAAGATCCAGGAGAGGCACAAATAGGGATCAGAGTCATTGTGTTCCAGGTGAGGCCATAGGAGACCACAGGAACCAGGTCCAGTAGAGCCCCATATGGGAACCAGAGCCACCAGATCCAGGTGAGGTCCAGGAGGGACCAGAGTCACAAGGTCCAGGTGAGGCGCAGGTGGCAACAGGATTCACCAAGTCCAGGTGAGGTCCACTTGGTGACCTGTCACCAGATCCAGGTGCGAACCAGCTAAGGACCAGATTCACCAGGCCCAAGTGAAGCCCAAGGGGTGACCAGAGTCACCAGGTAAGGGTGAGGCCCAGAGGGGTAACCAGAGTAACCAGTTTAGTTTGAGGCACAGAATGGGACCAGAGGTCCCTGGACAAAGTGAGACCCAGGTGTGGAATAGAGTATCCAGGTCCCAATGATGCCTGGGTGAGGACCAGAGTCACTAGGGCCATGCAAGCCCAGATGGAGAACAGAATAACTAGGTCCTGGTGAGGCATAGAATAAGAACACAGTCACCAGTATCAGGTGAGCCCCTTGTGGGAACGAGAGCCACTCCATCCAGCTGAGTCCGAGGTCCATGTGAGGCCCACGTGAGGACCAGAATCTTCAGGTCGAATTGAGGCATAGCTGGGGACAAGAGTCACCAGGTCTGGGTGCGGCCTAGGTGGGGCAAGATTCAGCAGTTCTGAGTTAGGTAAAAGTGAGGACGAGAGACACCAGGTCCAGGTGAGACCAAACTGAGGACCAGAGTGAGCAGATCCAGTTGAGGTCCATGTTGGAAAGAGAGTCACCAGGTCCAACAGAGGTCCAGCTGGGGACCAGAGTCACCAGATCCAGGTAAAGTCCAGGTGGGGATCACAGTCACCAGATGCAGGTGAAGTCCAGGTGAGGACCAGAGTCTCTAGGTGAGATGAGGCCCAGGTGAGGACCAGAGTTACCAGGTACAAGTGAGGCCCCGGTGGGGATCAGAGGCAACAGGTCCATGTTAGGCGGGCTTGGGGACCATGGTCAAGAGGTGTACTTGAGGCCCAGGTGTGGAACACAGTAAGCAGGTCCAGGTGAGTCCCCGGTGGTGACAAGAGTCACCACGTCCAGGAGAGGCCCAGGTGGGCACCAGGATCACCAGGTACAGGGGAAGCCCTTGAAAGAACCAGAGTCAACAGTTCGAGGTCAGGTGCAGTTGGCAACCAGGGTCAGCAGGTCGTAGCCAGGCAAAAGTGGGGTTCACATTCACTAGGGCACGGTGAGCCCCAGAGGGGGACCAGAGTCACCTGTTCCAGGTGAGGTCCAGTTGTGGAACACAGTCACAGGGTCCCAATTTTTCCAGTTGAGGACCATGGTCAACAGGGCCAG
This sequence comes from Canis lupus baileyi, assembly GCF_048164855.1. NCBI lineage: Eukaryota > Metazoa > Chordata > Mammalia > Carnivora > Canidae > Canis > Canis lupus. The sequence continues at coordinate 46,535,966 of NC_132862.1, forward strand.
GTGAGGCCCAGATGGGGACCAGAGTCCCCAAATCCAGGTGAAGCCCAGGAGGGAACCACAGTCACCAGATCCAGGGTAGTCTCAGGTGCAGACCAGAATCATCAGGTCCAGGTGAGGTGCAGGTGGCAACCACACTCACCAGGTCCCGGTGAGGCCCTGGTGGGGACCAGAGTCACTAGGTACATGAGAAGCTAGAAACACTGAGCCACCAGGTGAACATGATGTCCATGCTGGAATGCGAATCACCAGTTTCAGGTGAGGACCAGGTGGTGATCCGGCTCACCATGTCCAGGTGAGACCCAGGTTGGAACCAGTGTCACCATGTCCAGGTGTGGCCCAGGTGAAGACCAGAGTTAATGGGTCTGGCTGGGTCACTATTAGTGAACAGTGCAACCATATACTGATCCTACCCAGGTGGGTACCAGAGTCACCAGGTCCTGTTGTGGCCCAGGTGGGTCCAGAGACACGAGGCCCAAGAAAGATTACGATGGAACCACAGTCATCAGGTCAGGTGAGGCCATGCTTAGGATCAGAGTCACCAGTTACAGGTGAGGCCCATGTGGAGCCAGAGTCACCTGGTACAGAAGAGGCCAAAGTCAGGACCAGAGTTACAAGGATCAGGTCAGTCCCAGTGTGGAACAGAGTAACCATGTCCCGATGATGCCCAGGTAGAACCAGAGTTACCAGGTCCAGATGAGGTGCAGGTGGGAGCATATTCACTAGGTCCCGGTTAGGCCAAGTTGAGGACCGAGTCACCAGGTCTAGTTGAGGCTTGGAGGGGTACCAGATTCACCTCGTCTAGGTGACATCCAGATGGGGACCAGAGTCACCATGTCAGGCTGAGGCCCAGAGGGGATCCAGAGTCATCATGTCCAGGTGAGGCTCACGTGTGGAACAGAGTATCCAGGTCATAATGGTCCACAGGTGAGGACCAGAGTCACCAGATCTGGGTGAGGCCCAGTTAGGATCAGAGTCACTAGTTCCAAGTGAGGGCCAAGAAGGAGTACACAGCAATCAGGTCCAGGTGGGAACAAAGTCACCTGGACTGGATGAGGCCCAATGGGGACCAGAAACACAATGTCCAGGTGATTCCCAGGTGATGACCAGAGTTACCAGTTCCGGGTGAGGACAAGGGAAGGACCAGATTCACCAGGTCCACGTGAGGCCCACGTGGGTACCTGTGTCACCAGGTATGGGTGAGGCACAGGTGACTACCGCACTCACCAGGTCCAGGTGATGCCAACCTGCAGGCCATGCAGAGGAACCATGTCCCCTTGATGCCCAGGTAGGGTCTAGAGTTACGAGGTCCACGTGATGCCAACCTGCAGGCCATGTGTGGAACCATGTCCCGATGATGCCCAGGTAGGGACCAGAGTCACCAGGTCCAAATGAGGCCCAGATGGAGCATATTCACTAGGTCCAGGTGAGGCCGAGTTGAGGACCAGAGTCACCAGATCTGGTTGAGGCCTAGAGGGGTACCAGAATCCCCTGGTCCAGGTGACATCCAGATGGGGACGAGAGTCACTAGGTCAGGGTGAGGCCCAGAGAGGTTCCAGAGTCATTATGTCCAGGTGAGGCTCAGCTGTGGAACAGAGTCACAAGGTACCAATGATGCCCAGGTGAGGACCAGAGTCACCAGATCTGTGTGATGCGCAGATAGATTAGAGTCACCAGTTCCAGGTGAGGCCAAGAAAGTGTCCACAGCAATCAGGTCCAGGTGGTGAACAAAGTCACCATGACTGGCTGAGGCCCAGATGGGGACTAGATTGACCAGGTCCAGGTGAGGCCCAGGTGGTGACCAGAGTCCCCGGGTCTGAGAGAAGACCAGGTAAGTAACAGATTCACCAGGTCCAAAGGGCCACGTGGAGACCTGAGTCACCAGGTATGGGTGAGGCCCAGGTGGCAACCCCACTCACCAGGACCAGGTGAGGCCAACCTGCAGGCCAGAGTCACCATATCCAGTTGAGGCTCTAGTGGGGACCGGAGTCACAGGTAAATGTGAGTCTACAAGAACACCACAGTCAACAGGGCCAGGTGTGTTTCAAGGGGGAACGAGAGTCACCAGGTCCAGGTGAGACCCAGGTGGGGACCACAGTCACCAGTTCCAGATTGAGGCCTAGGTTGGGGGACCAGATTCATCAGGACCAGTTGAGGCCAAAGTGTGGAGCAAATTTATCATATCCAGGTGAGGCCCAGGTGGGGAACAGAGTAACCATGTCCCATTGATGCCAGGTGGGAAAAGAGTCACAAGTTCCAGACGAGGCCTAAGTGAGGAGTAGATTCACCAGGTCCTGTTTAGGCTCAGTTGAGGACCAGTGACCCCAGCACTGGGAGAGTTCCAGAGGGGGAGCAGAGTTACCCGGTTCTGGCGATATCCAGGGGTGAGCAGAGTCACCACGTCAGGGTGAGTCCCAGAGGGGACGAGAATCACTAGGTCCAGGTGAGGCCCCGATGTGGAACTGAGAAACCAGGTCCCATGATGCCCATATGTGGACCTGAGTCACCAGGTCCAGTTGAGGTCCCTGTGGGAACCAGTCACCTCGTCCAGGTGAGGCCCACGTGGGACCAGAGTCACCAGGTCCAGGTGAGGCCGAGGTATATAAGAGAGTATCCAGGTCCCAGTGATGCCCAGGTAAGGACCAGCGTCATCAGGTCCAGGAGAGGCCCAAATATGGATCAGAATCATTGTGTTACAGGTGAGGCCAGATGGAGACAACACGGACCAGATTCAGGAGAGCCCCATATGGGAACCAGAGCAACCAGATCCAGGTGAGGTCCAGGTGGGACCACAGTAACAAGGTCCAGGGGAGGCGCAGGTGGCAACAGGATTCACCAAGTCCAGGTGAGACCCAGGTGGCGACCAGTCACCAGATGCAGGTGCGGACCAGCTAAGGACCAGATTCACCAGGCCTAATTGAAGCCCAAGGGGTGACCTGAGTCACCAGGTAAGGGTGAGTCCTAGAGGGGGAACCAGAGTAACCAGTATAGTTTGAGGCCCAGAATGGGACCAGAGGTCCCTGGTCAAAGTAGGCCCAGGTGTGGCATAGAGTATCCAGGTCCCAATGATGCCTGGTTGAGGACCAGAGTCACTAGGGCCATGCAGGCCCAGATGGGGAACAGAATCACTAGGTCCTGGTGAGGCATAGAATAAGACCACAGTCACCAGTATCAGGTGAGCCCCTGAGGGAACCAGAGCCACTCTATCCAGCTGAGTCCCAGGTCCATGTGAAGCCCACGTGAGGACCAGATTCATCAGGTCGAATTGAGGCATAGCTGGGGACAAGAGTCACCAGGTCTGGGTGCGGCTTAGGTGGGGCAAGATTCAGCAGTTCTGAGTTAGGTCAAAGTGGGGACGAGAGACACCAGGTCCAGGTGAGGCCAAACTGAGTACCAGAGTCACCAGATCCAGGTGAGGTCCATGTTGGAAAGAGAGTCACCATGTCCAGGAGAGGTCCAGAAGGGGACCAGAGTCACCAGATCCAGCTGAAGTCCAGGTGGGGACCAGAGTCACCAGATCCAGGTGAAGCTCAGGTGGGGACCAGAGTCACTAGGTCCAGAAGAGGCCCAGGTGAGGACCAGAGTTACCTCGTACACGTGATTCCCCGGCGGGGATCAGAGGCAACAGGTCCATGTGAGACCAGCTTGGGGACCATGATCAACAGGTCTACTTGAGGCCCCGGTGTGGAACACAGTAACCAGGTCCAGGTGAGTCCCGGTGGTGAGAAGAGTCACCACGTCCAGGTAAGGCGCAAGTGGGGATCAGGATCACCAGGTACAGTGGAGGCCCTTGAAAGTACCAGAGTCAACAGTTCGAGGTCAGGCGCAGGTGGCAACCAGGGTCAGCAGGTCCAAGTCAGGCCAAAGTGGGGTTCACAGTCACTAGGGCACGGTGAGACCCAGAGGGGGACCAGAGTCACCTGGTCCAGGTGAGGTCCAGTTGTGGAACACAGTCTCTGGGTCCCAATTTTGCCCAGTTGAGGACCATGATCAAAAGGGCCAGGTGAGGCCCAGAAGGGGACTGGAGTCCCCAAATCCAGGTGAAGCCAAGGTGGGGACCACAGTCACTAGCTCCAGGTTTGTCTCAGGTGCAGACCAGAATCACCAGGTCCAGGTGAGGTGCAGGTGGCAACCACACTCACCAGGTCCCAGTGAGGCCCTGGTGGGGACCAGAGTCACGAGGTACATGAGAAGCTAGAAACACTGCAGCCACCAGGTCCACATGATGTCCATGTGGGAACGAGAATCACCAGTTACAGGTGAGGCCCAGGTGGGTTTCGGACTCACCATGTCCAGGTGAGACCCAGGTGGGAACCAGTGTCACCATGTACAGGAGTGCCCCAGGTGAAGACCAGAGTTGATAGGTCCGGCTGGGTCAATGTTAGTGTACAGTGTAACCATATCCTGATGCTACCCAGGTGGGTACCAGAGACACCAGGTCCTGGTGAGGCCCAGGTGGGACCAGACACCTGAGGTCCAGGTGAGGTCCCGATGGGAACCACAGTCACCAGGTCAGGTGAGGCCATGCTTAGGATCAGAGTCACCAGTTACAGGTCTGGCCGAGGTGGAGCCAGAGTCACTTGGTACAGAAGAGGCCAAAGTCGGGACCAGAGTTACCAGGATCAGGTCAGTCCGAGAGGGGAATAGAGTAACCATGTCCCGATGATGCCCAGGTAGAACCAGAGTCACCAGGTCCAGATGGGGCGCAGGTGGGGAGCATGATCACTAGATCCCAGGAGGCCCAGTTGAGGACCAGAGTCACCAGATCTGGTTGAGGCCTAGAGGGGTACCAGAAACACCCGGTCCAGGTGACATCCAGATGGGGACCAGAGTCACCATGTCAGGGTGAGGCCCAGAAAGGTTCCAGAGTCATCATGTCCAGGTGAGGCTCAGGTGTGGAACAGAGTCACCAGGTACCAATGATGCCCAGGTGAGGACCAGAGTCACCAGGTCTGGGTGACCCGCAGATAGGATCAGAGTCACCAGTTCCAGGTGAGGCCAAGAAAGAGTCCACAGCAATCAGGTCCAGGTGGGGTACAAATTCCCGAGGACTGGGTGAGGCCCAGATGGGGACCAGATTCACAAGGTCCAGGTGATTCCCAGGTGGTGAACAGAGTTACGAGTTCCGGGTGAGGACCAGGTATGGACCAGATTCACCAGGTCCAAGTGAGGCCCACGTGGGGCCCTGTGTCACCAGGCATGTGTGAGGCCCAAATGACAACCCCTCTCACCAGGTCCAGGTGAGGCCACCCTGCAGGCCATGCAGAGGAAACATGTCCCGATGATGCCGAGGTAGGGACTAGAGTTCTCAGGTCCAGGTGAGGCCAACCTGCAGGCCATGCAGTGGAACATGTCCTGATGATGCCCAGGTAGGAACCAAATTTACCAGGTCCAGGTGAGGCCAACCTGCAGGCCATGCATTGGAACCATGTCCCGATGATGCCCAGGTAGGAACCAGATTTACCAGTTCCAGGTGAGGCCAACCTGCAGGCCATGCAATGGAACCATGTCCCGATGATGCCCATGTACGGAACAGAGTCACCAGGTCCAAATGAGGCACAGATGGAGCATATTCACTAGGTCCAGGTGAGGCCCAGTTGAGGACCAGAGTCACCAGATCAGGTTGAGGCCTAGAGGGGTACCAGAATCACCTGGTCCAGATGACATCCAGTTGGGGACCAGAGTCACCAGGTTAGGGTGAGACACAGAAAGGTTCCAGAGTCATCATGTCCAGGTGAGGCTCAGATGTGGAACAGAGTCACCAGGTACCAATGATGCCCAGGTGTGGACCAGAGTCACCAGGTCAGGGTGACACGGAGATAGGATCAGAGTCACCAGTTCCAGGTGAGGCCAAGAAAGAGTCCACAGCAATCAGGTCCCGGTGGGGAACAAAGTCACCAAGACTGGGTGAGGCCCAGATGAGGACCAGATTGACAAGGTCCAGGTGAGGCCCAGGTGGTGACCAGAGTCCCCGGGTCTGGGAGAGGACCAGGTAAGGACCAGATTCACCAGGTCCAAGAGGCCCACGTGGGGACCTGAGTCACCAGGTCCAGGTGAGGTCCCTGTGGGAACCAGTCACCTCCTCCAGGTGAGGTCCAGGTGGGACCACAGTCGCAAGGTCCAGGTGAGGCGCAGGTGGCAACAGGATTCACCAAGTCCAGGTGAGGCCAAGGTCGCGACCAGTCACCAGACCCAGGTGCGGAACAGATAAGGACCAGATTCTCCAGGCCCAAGTGAAGCCCAACGGGTGACCAGAGTCACCAGGTCAGGGTGAGGGCCAGAGGGGGAACCAGAGTAACCAGTTTAGTTTGAGGCCCAGAATGGGACCAGAGGTCCCTGGTCAAAGTGAGGTCCAGGTGTGGAATAGAGTATCCAGGTCCCAGTGACGCCTGGGTGAGGACCAGAGTCACTAGGGCCATGCAGGCCCAGATGGGGAACAGAATCACTAGGTCCTATTGAGGCATAGAATAAGACCACATTCAGCAGTATCAGGTGAGCCCCTTGTGGGAACCAGAGCCACTTTATCCAGCTGAGTCCCAGGACCATGTGAGGCCCACGTGAGGACCAGATTCATCAGGTCGTATTCAGGCATAGCTGGGGACAAGGGTCACCAGGTCTGGGTGCGGCCTAGGTGGGGCAAGATTCAGCAGTTCTGAGTTAGGTCCACGTGGGCACGAGAGACACCAGGTCCAGGTGAGTCCAAACTGAGGACCAGAGTCACCAGATCCAGGTGAGGTCCATGTTGGAAAGAGAGTCACGAGGTCCAGGTAGGTCCAGGTGGAGTCCAGAGTCACCAGATCCAGGTAAAGTCCAGGTGGGGACCAGAGTCACCAGATCCATGTGAAGCCCAGATGGGGACCAGAGTCACTAGGTCCAGATCTGGCCCAGGTGAGGACCAGAGTTACCAGGTACACGTGAGGACCCGGTGGGGATCAGAGTCAACAGGTCCATGTGAGGCCGGCTTGGGGACCATGGTCAACAGGTCTACTTGAGGCTCAGGTGTGGAACACAGTAAGCAGGTCCAGGTGACTACCCATTGGTGACAGGAGTCACCACGTCCAGGTGTGGCCCAGGTCCGACCAGGATCACCAGGTCCAGGGAAGGCCCTTGAAAGAACCAGAGTCAACAGTTCGAGGTCAGGCGCAGGTGGCAACCAGGGTCAGCATGTCCAAGTCAGGCCAAAGTGGGGTTCACAGTCACTAGGGCACGGTGAGACCCAGAGTGGGACCAGTGTCACCTGGTCCAGGTGAGGTCCAGTTGTGGAATACAGTCTCCGGATACCAATTTTGCACAGTTGAGGACCATGGTCAACAGGGCCAGGTGAGGCCCAGATGGGGACGGGAGTCCCCAAATCCAGGTGAAGCCAAGGTGGGGACCACAGGCACCAGATCCAGGGTAGTCTCAGGTGCAGACCAGAATCACCAGGTCCATGTGAGATGCAGGTGGCAACCACACTCACCCGGTCCCGGTGAGGCCCCGGTGGGGACCAGAGACACGAGGTACATGAGAAGCTTGAAACACTGCAGCCACCAGGTCCACATGATGTCCATGTGGGAACGAGGATCACCAGTTACAGGTGAGGACCAGGTGGGGATCCGACTCACCATGTCCAGGTGAGACCCAGATGGGAACCAGTGTCACCATGTCCTGGTGTGCCCCAGGTTAAGACCAGAGTTATTAGGTCCGGCTGGATGAGTGTTAGTGAACAGTGTAACCATATCGTGATGCTACCCAGGTGGGTACCAGAGACACCAGGTCCTGGTGAGGCCCAAGTGTAACTGGAGACATGAGGTCCAGGTGAGGTCCCGATGGGAACCACAGTCACCAGGTCAGGTGAGGCCATGCTTAGGATCAGAGTCACCAGTTACAGGTGAGGCCCAGTTGGACACAGAGTCACCTCTTACAGAAGAGGCCAAAGTCAGGACCAGAGTTACCAGGATCAGGTCAGTCCCAGTGGGTAATACAGTAACCATGTCCCAATGATGCCCAGGTACAACCAGAGTCACCAGGTCCATCGAGGCGCAGGTGGGGAGAATATTCACTAGGTCCAGGTGAGGCCCAGATGATGACCAGAGTCACTAGGTGTAGCTGAGGCCTAGAGGGGTATCTAATTCACCTGGTCTTGGGGACCTCCAGATGGGAACCAGAGTCACCATGTCAGGTTGAGGCCCAGAGGGGATCCAGAGTCATCATGTCCAGGTGAGGTTCAGGTGTGGAACAGAGTATCCAGGTCATAATGGTCCACAGGTGAGGACCAGAGTCACCAGATCTGGGTGAGGCCCAGTTAGGAGCAGAGTCACAATTTTCAGGTGAGGCCAAGAAGGAGTCCACAGCAATCAGGTCCAGGTGGGGAACAAAGTCACCAGGACTGGGTGAGGCCCAGATGGGGATCAGATTCACCAGGTCCAGGTGATTCCCAGGTGGTGCCAAGAGTTACCAGTTCCGGGTGAGGACCAGGTAAGGACCAGATTCACCAGGTCCAAGTGAGGCCCACGTGGGACCTGTGTCACCAGGTATGGGTGAGGCCCAGGTGGCAAGCCCACTCACCAGGTCCTGGTGACGCCAACCTGCAGGCCATGCAGAGGAACCGTGTCCCGATGATGCCCAGGTAGGGACCAGAGTTACCAGGTCAAGAAGAGGCCAACCTTCAGACCATTATGTGGAACCATGTCCCGATGTTGCCCACGTAGGGACCAGAGTCACCAGGTCCAAATGAGGCCCAGATGGAGCATATTCACTAGGTCCAGGTGAGGCCCATTTGAGGACCAGAGTCACCATATCTGGTTGAGGCCCAGAGGGGTACCAGAATCCCCTGGTCCAGGTACATCCAGATAGGGACCAGAGTCACCAGTTCCAGGTGAGGCCAAGAAAGAGTCCACAGCAATCAGGTCCAGGTGGGGAACAAAGATACCACGACTGTGTGAGACCCAGAAGGGGACCAGATTCACCAGGTCCAGCTGAGGCCCAGGTTGTGACCAGAGTCCCCGGGTCCGGGAGAGGACCAGGTAAGGACCAAATTCACCAGGTCCACATGACCCACGTGGGGAACTGAGTCACCAGGTATGGGTGAGGCCCAGGTGGCAACCACACTCACCAGATCCAGGTGAGGCCAACCTGCAGGCCAGAGTCACCAGATCCAGGTGAGGCCCTAGTGGGGACGGGAGTCACAAGGTAAATGTGAGTCTACAAGAACACCACAGTCACCAGGTCCAGTAGTGGTTCATGTGGGAACGGGCGTCACCAGGTCCAGCTGAGACCCAGTTGGGGACGACAGTCACCAGTTCCAGATTGAGGCCTAGGTTGGGGGACGAGAGTCAACAGGACCAGTTGAGGCCAAAGTGTGCAGCAAAGTTATCATGTCCAGGTGAGGCCCAGGTGGGGAACAGAGTAACCATGTCCCATTGATGCCAGGTGGGAAAAGAGTCACAATGTCCAGACGAAGCCTAAGTTTGGAGTAGATTCACCAGGTCCTGTTGAGGCCCAGCTGAGGACCAGTGTCCCCAACTCCGGTTGTGTCACCCGGTTCTGGTGATATCCAGGTGGGGACCAGAGTCACCAGATACAGGTAAAATCCAGGTGGGGACCAGAGTCACCAGATCCAGGTGAAGTCCAGGTGGGGACCAGAGTCTCTAGGTGCAGATAAGGCCCAGGTGAGGCCCAGAGTTACCAGGTACACGTGAGGCCCCGGTGGGGATCAGAGGCAACAGGTCCATGTTAGGCGGTCTTGGGGACAATGGTCAAGAGGTGTACTTGAGGCCCAGGTGTGGAACACAGTAAGCAGGTCCAGGTGAGTCCCCGGTGGTGACAAAGGTCACCACGTCAAGGTGAGGACCAGGTGGGCACCAGGATCACCAGGTACATGGGAGGCCCTTGAAAGAACCAGAGTCAACAGTTCGAGGTCAGGCGCAGGTGGCAACCAGGGTCAGCAGGTCGAAGCCAGGCCAAAGTGAGGTTCACAGTCACTAGGGCACGGTGAGATCCAGAGAGGGACCAGAGTCACCTGGTCCAGGTGAGGTCCAGTTGTGGAACACAGTCACAGGGTCCCAATTTTGCCCAGTTGAGGACCATGGTCAACAGGGCCAGGTGAGGCCCAGATGGGGACCGCAGTCCCCAAATCCAGGTGAAGCCCAGGAGGGAACCACAGTCACCAGATCCAGGGTAGTCTCAGGTGCAGACCAGAATCACCAGGTCCAGGTGAGGTGCAGGTGGCAACCACACTCACCAGGTCCCGGTGAAGCCCTGGTGGGGACCAGAGTCACGAGGTACATGAGAAGCTAGAAACACTGCAGCCACCAGGTCCACGTGATGTCCATGCTGGAATGAGAATCACCAGTTACACGTGAGGACCAGGTGGGGATCCGACTCACCATGTCCAGGTGAGACCCAGGTTCGAACCAGTGGCACCATGTCCAGGTGTGGCCCAGGTGAAGACCAGAGTTAATAGGTCTGGCTGGGTCACTATTAGTGAACAGTGTAACCATATCCTGATGCTACCTAGGTGGGTACCAGAGACACCAGGTCCTGGTGAGGCCCAGGTGTAACCGGAGACATGAGGTCCAGGTGAGGTCCCGATGGGAACCACAGTCACCAGGTCAGGTGAGGCCATGCTTAGGATCAGAGTCACCAGGTACAGGTGGGGCCCAGGTGGAGCCAGAGTCTCCTGGTACAGAAGAGGCCAAAGTCAGGACCAGAGTTACCAGGATCAGGTCAGTCCCTGTGGGTAATACAGTAACCATGTCCCAATGATGCCCAGGTAGAACCAGAGTCACCAGGTCCAGCGAGGCGCAGGTGGGAGAATATTCACTAGGTCCAGGTGAGGCCCAGATGAGGACCAGAGTCACCAGGTCTAGTTGACGCCTAGAGGGGTACCAGATTCACCTGGTCTAGGGGACATCCAGATGGGGACCAGAGTCACCATGTCAGGGTGAGGCCCAGAGGGCATCCAGAGTCATCATGTCCAGGTGAGGTTCAGGTGTGGAACAGAGTATCCAGGTCATAATTGTCCACAGGTGAGGACCAGAGTCTCCAGATCTGGGAAAGGCCCAGTTAGGATCAGAGTTACCACTTCCAGGTGAGGCCAAGAAGGTGTCCACAGCAATCAGGTCCAGGTGGGGAACAAAGTCAAGTCTAGGTGATGCCCAGGTTCGACCAGATTTACCAATTCCGGGTGAGGACTAGGTAAGGAACAAATTCACCAGGTCCAAGTGAGGCCCACGTGGGGACCTGTGTCACCAGGCATGGGTATAACCCAGGTGGGAACTCCACTCACGAGGTCAAGATGAGGCCAACCGGCAGGCCAAGCAGAGGAACCGTGTCCCGATGAAACCCAGGTAGGGACCAGAGTTACCACGTCCAGGTGAGGCAAACCAGCAGGCCATGCAGTGGAACCATTTCCCGATGATGCCCAGTGAGTGACCAGAGTCTCCAGGTCCAAATGAGGCCCAGATGGAGCATATTCACTAGGTCCAGGTGAGGCCCAGTTGAGGACAAAAGTCACCAGATCTGGTTGAGGCCTAGAGGGGTACCAGAATCTCCTGGTCCAGGTGACATCCAGATGGGGTCCAGAGTACCATGTCAGGCTGAGGCCCAGGGAGGTTCCAGAGTAGTCATGTCCAGGTGAGGCTCAAGTGTGGAACAGAGTAAGCAGGTACCAGTGATACCAAGGTGAGGACCAGAGTCACTAGATCTGGGTAACGCGCAGATAGGATCAGAGTCACCAGTTCCAGGTGAGGCAAGAAAGAGTCCACAGCAATCAGGTTCAGGTGGGGAACAAAGTCACCAGGACTGGGTGAGGCCTAGATGGAGACCAGATTCACCAGGTCCAGGTGAGGTCCAGGTGTTGACCAGAGTCCCCAGGTCTGGGAGAGGACCAGTAAGGACCAGATTCACCAGATCCAAGAGGCCCACGTGGGGACCTGAGTCACCAGGTATGGGTGTGGCCCAGGTGGCAACCCCACACTACAGGGCCAGGTGAGGCCAACCTGCAGGCCAGAGTCATCAGATCCAGGTGAGGCCATAGTGGGGTCCGGAGTGACCAGGTAAATGTGAGTCTATAAGAACACCACAATCACCAGGTCCAGGTGTGGTTCATGTGGGAACGAGAGTCACCAGGTCCAGGTGAGACCCAGGTGAGGACAACAGTCACCAGATCCAGATTGAGGCCTAGGTGGGGGGATCAGAGTCATCAGGACCAGTTGAGACCAAAGTGTGGAGCAAATATATCATGTCCAAGTGAGGCCCAGGTGGGGAACAGAGTAACCATATCCCATTGATGCCAGGTGGGAAAAGAGTCACAAGGTCCAGACGAGGCCTAAGTGAGGAGTAGATTCACCAGGGCCTGTTGAGGCCCAGTTGAGGACCAGTGTCCCCAGCTCCGGGTGAGTCCTAGAGGGGGACCAGAGTCACCCGGTTCTGGTGATATCCAGGTGGGGACCAGAGTCTCCACGTCAGGGTGAGGCCGAGAGGGGGATGAGAATCACTAGGTCCAGGTGAGGCCCCGATGTGGAACTGAGAAACCAGGCCCCATGATGCCCATATGAAGACCTCAGTCACCAGGTCGAGGTGAGGTCCCAGTGGGAACCAGTCATCTCGTCTGGGGAGGACCAGGAGGGACCACAGTCACCAGGTCCAGGTGAGTCCCAGGTGGGACCACAGTCAACAGGTCCAGGTGAGGCCCAGGTATATACGAGAGTATCCAGGTCCCAATGATGACCAATTACGTAACAGAGACAAGAGGTCCAGGAGAGGCCCAAATATGGATCAGAGTCATTGTGTTCCAGGTGAGGCCAGATGGAGACCACAGGAACCAGGTCCAGGAGAGCCCCATATGGGAACCAGAGCCACCAGATCCAGGTGAAGTCCAGGTGGGACCACAGTCACAAGGTCCAGGTGAGGCGCAGGTGGCAACATGATTCACCAAGTCCAGGTGAGGCCCAGGTGGCGACCAGTCACCAGATCCAGGTGCGGACCAGCTAAGGACCAGAATCACCAGGCCCAGGTGAAGCCCAAGGGGTGACCAGTGTCACCAGGTAAGGGTGAGGTCCAGAGGGGAAAACAGTGTAACCAGTTTAGTTTGAGGCCCAGAATGGGACCAAAGCACCCTGGTGAAAGAGAGGTCCAGGAGTGGAATAGAGTATCCAGTTCCGAATGATGCCTGGGTGAGGACCAGAATCACTAGGGCCATGCAGGCCTAGATGGGGAACAGAATCACTAGGTCCTGGTGATTCATAGAATAAGACCACAGTCACCAGTATCAGGTGAGCCCCTTGTGCGAACCAGAGCCACTGTATCCAGCTGAGTCCCAGGTCCATGTGAAGCCCATGTGAGGACCGGATTCATCAAGTCTAATTGAGGCATAGCTGGGGACAAGAGTCACCAGGTCTGTGTGCGGCCTAGGTGGGGAAAGAATCAGCAGTTCTGAGTTAGGTCCAAGTGGGGACGAGAGACACCAGGTCCAGGTGAGGCCAAAGTGAGGACCAGAGTCACCAGATCCAGGTGAGATCCATGTTGGAAAGAGAGTCACCAGGTCCAGGAGAGGTCCAGGTTGGGACCACAGTCACTAGAACCAGGTGAAGTCCAGGTGGTGACCAGAGTCCCCGGGTCTGGGAGAGGACCAGCTAAGGACCAGATTCAACAGGTCCAAATGAGGCCCACGTGGGGACCTGAGTCACCAGCTATGTGTGAGGCCTAGGTGGCAACCCCACTCCCCAGGTCCAGGTGAGGCCAACCTGCAGGCCAGAGTCACCAGTTGCAGGTGAGGTCCAGGTGGGGACCAGAGTCACCAGATCCAGGTGAGGTCCATGTTCAAAGAGAGTCACCAGGTCCAGGAGAGGTCCAGGTGGGGACCAGAATCACCAGATCCAGGTGAAGTCGAGGTGGGGACCAGAGTCACCAGATCCAGGTGAAGCACAAGTGGGGACCAAAATCAATAGGTCAAGATGAGGCCCAGTTGAGGACCAGAGTTACTAGGTACACGTGAGGCCCCGGTGGGGATCAGAAGCAACAGGTCCATGTGAGGCCGGCTTGGGGACCATGTTCAACTGGTCTACTTGAGGCCCAGGTGTGGAACACAGTAAGCAGGACAGGAAGTCCCCGGGGGTGACAAGAGTCACCACGTCCAGGTGAGGCCCACGTGGGGACCAGGATCACCAGGTACACGGGAGGCCATTGAAAGAACCAGAGTCAACACTTCGAGGTCAGGAGCAGGTGGTAACCAGGGTCAGCAGGTCCAAGTCAGGCCAAAGTGGGGTTCACAGTCACTAGGGCACGGTGAGACCCAGAGGGGGACCAGAGTCACCTGGTTCTGGTGAGGTTCAGTTGTGGAACACAGTCACCGGGTCCCAATTTTGCCCAGTTGAGGACCATGGTAAACAGGGGCAGGTGAGGCCCAGATGGGGACCGGAGTCTCCAAATCCAGGTGAAGCCCAGGTGGGGAACACAGTCACCAGATCCGGGGTAGTCTCAGGTGCAGATCAGAATTACCAGGTCCAGGTGAGGTGCAGGTGGCAACCACACTCACCAGGTCCTGGTGAGGCCCTGGTGGGGACCAGAGAGACGAGGTACACGATAAGCTAGAAACACTGCAGCCACCAGGTCCACATGATGTCCACGTGGGAACGAGAATCACCAGTTACAGTTGAGGACCAGGTGGCGATCCCACTCCCCATGTCCAGGTGAGACACAGGTGGAAACAAGTGTCACCATGTCCAGGTGTGGCCCAGTTGAAGACCAGAGTTAATAGTTCCCGCTGGGTCACTGTTAGTTAACAGAGTACCATATCCTGATGCTAACCAGGTGGGTACCAGAGACACCAGGTCCTGGTGAGGGCCAAGTGGGACCAGAGTCACCAGATCTGGTTGAGGCCTAGAGGGGTACCAGAATCACCTGGTCCAGGTGACATCCAGATGGGGACCAGAGTCACCAGGTCAGAGGGAGGCCCAGAGAGGATCCCCAGTCATCATGTCCAGGTGAGGCTCAGGTGTGGAACAGAGTCACCAGGTACCTATGATCGAAGGTGAGGACCAGAGTCACCAGATATGGGTGATGCGCAGGTAGGATCAGAGTCACCATATCTAGGTGAGGAAAAGAAAGTGTCCACAGCAATCAGGTCCAGGTGGGTAACAAAGTCCCCAGGACTGGGTGAGGCTCAGATGTGGACCAGATTCACCAGGTCCAGGTGAGGCCCAGGTGGTGACCAGAGTTCCCGGGTCTGGGAGAGGACGAGGTAAGGACCAGATTTACCAGGTACAAGAGGCCCACGGTGGGACCTGAGTCACCAGGTATGGGTGAGGCCCAGGTGGCCATCCCACTCACAAGGTCCAGGAGAGGCCAACCTGCATGCCAGAGTCACCAGATCCAGGTGACGCCCTAGTGGGGACCGGAGTCACCAGGTAAATGTGAGTCTACAAGAACACCACAGTCACCAGGTCCTGGTGTGGTTCATGTGTGAACGAGAGTCACCAGGTCCAGGTGAGACCCAGGTGGGGACCACAGTCACCAGGTCCAGATTGAGGCCTAGGTGGAGGGACCAGATTCATCAGGAGCAGTTGAGGCCAAAGTGTTGAGCAAAGTTATCATGTCCAGTTGAGACCTAGGTGGGGAACAGAGTAACCATGTCCCATTGATGCCAGTTGGGAAAAGAGTCACAAGGTCCGAGAGAGAGTCCACAGCAATCAGGTCCAGGTGGGGAACAAAGTCACCAGGACTGGGTGAGGCTCAGATGGGGACCAGAGTCATCAGATCCAGGTGAAGCCCAGGTGGGGAGCAGAGTCACTAGGTCCAGATGAGGCCCAGGTGAGGACCAGAGTTACATGGTACACGTGAGACCCCGATTGGGATCAGAGGCAACAGGTCCATGTGAGGCCGGCTTGGGGACATGGTCAACAGGTGTACTTGAGGCCCAGGTGTGGAACACAGTAACCAGGTCCTGGTGAGTCCCCGGTGGTGAGAAGAGTCACCACATCCAGGTGAGCTCCAGGTGGGGACCAGGATCACCAGGTAAAAGGGAGGCCCTTGAAAGAACGAGAGACAACAGTTCGAGTTCAGGCGCAGGTGGCAACCAGGGTCAGCAGGTCCAAGTCAGGCCAAAGTGAGGTTCACAGTCACTAGGGCACGGTGAGACCGAGACGGGGACCAGAGTCATCTGGTCCAGGTGAGGTCCAGTTGTGGAACACAGTCACCGGGTCCCAATTTTGCCCAGTTGAGGACCATGGTCAACAGGGCCAGGTGAGGCCAAGATGGGGACCGGAGTCCCCAAATCCTGGCGAAGCCCAGGTGGGGACCACAGTCACCAGAATCAGGGTAGTCTCAGGTGCAGACCAGAATCACCAGGTCCAGGTGAGGTGCAGGTGGCAACCACACTCACCAGGAACCGGTGGGGCCTGGTGAGGACCAGAGTCACGAGGTACATGCAAACCTAGAAACACTGCAGCCACCAGGTCCACATGATGTCCATGTGGGAACGAGAATCACCAGTTACAGGTGAGGACCAGGTGGTGATCCGACTCACCATGTCCAGGTGAGACCCAGGTGGGAGCCAGTCTCACCATGACCAGGTGTGGCCAAGGTGAAGACTAGAGTTAATAGGTCTGGCTGGGTCACTGTTAGTGAACAGTGTAACGATATCCTGATGCTACACAGGTGGGTACCAGAGACACCAGGTCCTGGTGACCCCGAGATGGGACCAGAGACCTAAGGTCCAGTTGAGGTCCCGATGGGAACCACAGTCACCATGTCAGGTGAGGCCATGCTTAGAATCAGAGTCACCAGTTACAGGTGAGGCCCAGGTGGAGCCAGAGTCACCTGGTATAGAAGAGGCCAAACTCAGGACCAAAGTTACAAGGATCAGGGCAGTCCCAGTGGGGAATAGAGTAACCATGTCCCAATGATTCCCAGGAAGAAACAGATTCACCAGGTCCAGATGAGGCGCAGTTGGGGAGCATAATCACTAGGTCCCGGTGAGGCCCAGTTGAGGACCAGAGTCACCAGGTCAAGTTGAGGCCTAGAGGCGTACCAGATTCCCCTGGTCTAGGTGACATCCAGATGGGGACCAGACTCACCATGTCAGGGTGAGGCCCAGAGGGGATCCAGAGTCATCATGTCCAGGTGAGGCTCAGGTGTGGAACAGAGTATCCAGGTCATAATGATCCACAGGTGAGGACCAGAGTCACCAGATCTGGGTGAGGCCCAGTAAGGATCAGAGTCAGCAGTTCCAGGTGAGGCCAAGTAGGAGTCCACAGCAATCAGGTCCAGGTGGGGAGCAAAGTAACCAAGCCTGGGTGAGGCCCAGATGGGGACCAGATTCACCAGACCCAGGTGATTCCCAGGTGGTGACCAGAGTTAGCAGTTCCGGGTGAGGACCAGGTAAGGACCAGATTCACCAGGTCCAAGTGAGGCCCACGTGGGGCCTTTGTCACCAGGTATGAGTGAGGCCCAGGTGGCAAGCACACTCACCAGGTCCAGGTGAGGCCAACCTGCAGGCAATGCAGAGAAAGCGTGTCCCGATGATGCCCAGGTAGGGACCAGAGTTACCAGGTCCAGGTGAGGTCAACCTGCAGGCCATGCAGTGGAACCATGTCCCCATGATGCCCAGGTAGGGACCAGAGTCACCAGGTCCACATGAGGCCCAGATGGAGCATATTCACTAGGTCCAGGTGAGGCTCAGTTGAGGACCAGAGTCACCAGATCTGGTTGAGACCTAGAGGGGTACAAGAATCACCAGGCCCAGGTGACATCCAGATGGGGACCAGGGTCACGAGGTCAGGGTGAGGCCCAGACAGGTTCCAGTGTCATCATGTCCAGGTGAGGCTCAGGTGTGGATCAGAGTCTCCAGGTACCAATGATGCCCAGGTGAGGACCAGAGTCACCAGGTCTGGGTGACGCTCAGATAGGATCAGAGTCACCAGTTCCAGGTGAGGCCAATTATTAGTCCACAGCAATCAGGTCCAGGTGGGGAACAAAGTCACCAGGACTGGGTGAGGCCCAGATGGGGACCAGATTCAACAGGTCCAGGTTATTCCCAGGTGGTGACAAGGGTTACCAGTTCTGGGTGAGGACCAGGTAAGGACCAGATTCACCAGGTCCAAGTGAAGCCCACGTGGGACCTGTGTCACCAGTTATGGGGAGACCCAGGTGGCAACCTCACTCACCAGGTCCAGGGGAGGCCAACCTGAAGGCCATGCAGAGGAACCGTGTCCTGATGATGGCCATGTAGGGACCAGAGTTACGAGGTCCAGGTGAGGCCAACCTGCATGCAATGCAGTGGAACCATGTCCCGATGATGCCCAGGTAGGGACCAGAGTCACCAGGTCCAAATGAGGCCCCGATGGAGCATATTCACTACGTCCAGGTGAGGCCGAGTTGAGGACCAGAGTCACCAGATCTGGTTGAGGCCTAGAGAGGTACCAGAATCCCCTGGTCCAGGTGACATCCTGATGGGGACGAGAGTCACCAGGTCAGGGTGAGGCCCAGAAAGGTTCCAGAGTCATTAAGTCCAGGTGAGGGTCAGCCTGTGGAACAGAGTCACTAGGTACCAATGATGCCCAGGTGAGGACCAGAGTCACCAGATCTGGGTGATGCGCAGATAGATTAGAGTCACCAGTTCCAGGTGAGGCCAAGAAAGTGTCCACAGCAATCAGGTCCAGGTGGTGAACAAAGTCACCAAGACTCGTTGAGGCCCAGAGGGGACCAGATTCACCAGGTCCAGGTGAGGTCAAGGTGGTGACCAGAGTCCCCGGGTCTGGCAGAAGACCAGGTAAGGACCAGATTCACCAGGACCAAGTGAGGCCCACGTGAGGACCTGAGTCACCAGGTATGGGTGAGGCCCACATGGCAACCCCACTCCCCAGGTCTAGGTGAGGCCAACCTGCAGGCCAGTGTTACCAGATCCAGGTGAGGCCCTAGTGGGGATCGGAGTCACCAGGTAAATGTGAGTCTACAAGAACACCACAAGGACCAGGTCCAGGTGTAGTTCATGTGGGAACGATAGTCACCAGGTCCAGGTGAGCCCCAGGGAGGGACCACAGTCACTGGGTCCAGATTGAGGCCTAGGTGGGGGGACCAGAGTCATCAGGACCAGTTGAGGCCAAAGTGTGGAGCAAAGTTATCATGTCTAGGTGAGGCCCAGGTGGGGAACAGAGTAACCATGTCCCGTTGATGCCAGGTGGGAAAAGAGTCACAAGGTTCAGACGAGACCTAAGTGAGGAGTAGATTCAACAGGTACTGTTGAGATCCAGTTGAGGACCAGTGTCCCCAGCTCTGGGTTAGTCCCAGAGGGGGAACAGAGTCACCCGGTTCTGCTGATATCCAGATGGGGACCAGAGTCTCCATGTCATGGTGAGGCCCAGAGTGGATCCAGAGTCATCATGTCCAGGTGAGGCTCAGGTGTGGAACAGAGTATCCAGGTCATAATGGTTCACAGGTGAGGACCAGAGTCATCAGATCTGGGTGAGGCCCAGCTACGATCAGAGTCACCACTTCCAGGTGAGGCCAAGAAGGAGTCCACAGCAATCAGGTCCAGGTGGGGAACAAAACCACCAGGACTGGGTGAGGACCAGGTAAGGACCAGATTCACCAGGTCCAAGTGAGTCCCACGTGGGCAACTGGGTCACCAGGTATGGGTGAGGCCCAAGTGGCATCCCCACTCACCAGGTCCAGGTGAGGCCACCCTGCAGGCAATGCAGAGGAAGAGTGTCTCGATGATGCCCAGGTAGAACCACAGTTACTAGGTCCAGGTGCGGCCAACCTAAAGGCCATGCAGTGGAACCAAGTCCCGATGATGCCCAGGTAGGGAAGAGAGTCACCAGGTCCAAATGAGGCCCAGATGGAGCATATTCAATAGGTCCAGGTGAGGCCCAGTTGAGGACCAGAGTCACCAGATCCAGGTGAAGCCAAGGTGGGGACCAGATCACTAGGTCCAGATGAGGCCCAAGTGAGGACCAGTGTTACCAGGTACACGTGATGCCCCGGTGGGAATCAGAGGAAACAGGTCCATATGAGGCCGGCTTCGGTACCATGGTCAACAGGTCTACTTGAGGCCAAGGTGTGGAACACAGTAACCAGGTCCAGGTGAGTCCCCGGTGGTGACAAGAGTCACCACGTCCAGGTGAGTCCCAGGGGGGATCAGGATCACCAGGTACAGGGGAAGCCCTTAAATGAACCAGAGTCAACAGTTCGAGGTCAGGCGCAGGTGTCAACCAGGGTCAAGAGGTCCAAGTCAGGCCAAAGTGGGGTTCACAGTCACTAGGGCACTTTGAGACCCAGAGGGGGACCAGAGTCACCTGGTCCAGGTGAGGTCCAGGGGTGGAACACAGTCACCGGGTCCCAATTTTGCCAGTTGAAGACCATGGTTGACAGGGCAAGGTGAGGCCCAGATTGGGGATCCTCAATCTGGATCAGAGTCACCAGTTCCAGTTGAGGCTAAGAAGGAGTCCACAGCAATCAGGTCCAGATTGACGCCTAGGTCGGGGGACCAGAGTCATCAGGACCAGTTGAGGCCAAAGTGTGGAGCAAAGTTATCATGTCCAGGTGAGGCCCATGTGGGGAACAGAGTAACCATGTCCCATTGATGCCAGGTGGGTAAAGACTCACAAGGTCCAGACGAGGCCTAAGTGAGGAGTAGATTAACCATGTCCTCTTTAGGCCCAGTTGAGGACCAGAGTCCCCAGCTCCGGGTGAGTCCCAGAGGGGGACCAGCGTCACCCGGTTCTGGTGATATCCAGGTGGGGACCAGAGTCAGCACGTCAGGGTGAGACCCAGAGTCAGACGAGAATCACTATGTCCACTTGAGGCCCCGATGTGGAACTGAGAAACCAGGTCCCATGATGCCCATATGAGGACCTGAGTCACCAGGTCCAGGTGAGGTCCCTGTGGGAACCAGTCACCTCGTCCTGGTGAGGCCCAGGTGGGACCACAGTCAACAGGTCCAGGTGAGGCCCAGGTATATAAGAGAGTATCCAGGTCCCAGTGATGCCCAGGTAAGGACCAGAGTCAACAGGTCCAGGAGAGGCCCAAATATGGATCAGAGTCATTGTGTTCCAGGTGAGGCCAGATGGAGACCACAGGAACCAGGTCCAGGAGAGCCCCATATGGGAACCAGACCCACCAGATCCAGGTGAGGTCCAGGTGGGACCACAGTCACAAGGTCCATGTGAGGCGCAGGTGGCAACAGGATTTACCAAGTCCAAGTGAGGCCGAGGTGGCGACCAGTCACCAGATCCAGGTGCGGACCAGCTAAGGACCAGATTCACCAGGCCAAGTGAAGCCCAATGGGTGACCAGAGTCACCAGGTAAGGGTGAGGCCCAGAGGGGGAACCAGAGTAACCAGTTCAGTTTGGGGCCCAGATTGGGACCAGAGGTCCCTGGTCAAAGTGAGGCCCAGATGTGGAATAGAGTATCCAGATCGCAATGATGCCTGGTTGAGGACCAGAGTCACTCGCGCCATGCAGGCCCAGATGGGGAACAGAATCACTAGGTCCTGGTGAGGCATAGAATAAGACCACAGTCAGCAATAACAGGTGAGCCCATTGTGGGTACCAGAGCCACTCTATCCAGCTGAGTCCCAGGTTCATGTGAGACCCACGTGAGGAGCAGATTCATCAGGTCTAATTGAGGCATAGCTAGGGACAAGAGTCACCAGGTCTGGGTGCGGACTAGGTGGGGCAAGATTCAGCAGTTCTGAGTGAGGTCAAGTGGGAATGAGAGACACCAGGTCCAGGTGAGGCCAAACGGAGGACCAGAGTCACCAGATCCAGGTGAGGTCCATGTTGGAAAGAGAGTCACCAGGTCCAAGAGAGGACCAGGTGGGGACCAGAGTCACCAGATCCAGGTGAGGTACAGGTGGGGACCAGAGTCACCAGATCCAGGTGAAGCCCAGGTGGGGACCAGAGTCACTAGGTCCAGATGAGGCCCAGATGAGGGCCAGAGTACCAGGTACACGTGAGGCCCCGGTGGGGATCAGAGGCAACAGGTCATGTGAGGCCGGCTTGGGGACCATGGTCAACAAGTCTACTTGAGGCCCAGATGTGGAACACAGTAAGCAGGTCCAGGTGCGTACGCGGTTGTGACATGAGTCACCACGTCCAGTTGAGACCCAGGTGGGGACCAGGATCACAAGGTACAGGGTAGGCCCTTGAAAGTACCAGAGTCAACAGTTCGAGGTCAGGTGCACGTGGCAACCAAGTTCAGCAGGTCCAAGTCAGGGCAAACTTGGGTTCACAGTCACTAGGGCGTGGTGAGACCCAGAGGGAGACCAGAATCAGCTGGTCCAGGTGAGGTCCAGTTGTGGAATACAGTCACCGGGTCCCAATTTTGCCCAGTTGAGGACCATGGTCAACAGGGCCAGGTGAGGCATAGATGGAGACCGGAGTCCCCAAAGCAGGTGAAGCCCAGGTGGGGACCACAGTCACCAGATCCAGGGTAGTCTCAGGTGCAGACCAGAATCACCAGGTCCACTTGAGGTGCAGGTGGCAACCACACTCACCAGGTCCCTGTGAGGCCCTGGTGGGGACCAGAGTCACGAGGTACATGAGAAGCTAGAAACACTGCAGCCACCAGGTCCACATGATGTCCATGTGGGAACGAGAATCACCACTTACAGGGGAGGACCAGTTGTGGATGCTACTCACCATGTCCAGGTGAGACCCAGGTGGGAACCAGTGTCAACATGTCCAGGTGTGGCTCAGGTGAAGACCAGAGTTAATAGGTCCGGCTGGGTCACTGTTAGTGAACAGTGTAACCATATCCTGATGCTACCCATGTGGGTACCAGAGACACCATATCCTGGTGAGGCCCAGGTGGGCCCAGAGACACGAGGTCCAGATGAGGTCCCGATGGGAACCACAGTCACCAGGTCAGGTGAGGCCATGCTTAGGATCAGAGTCACCAGTTACAGGTGAGGCCCAGGTGGAGCCAGAGTCACCTGGTACAGAAGAGGCCAAAGTCAAGACCAGAGTTACCACGATCAGGTCAGTCCCAGTGGGGAATAGAGTAACCATTTCAGGATGATGCCCAGGAAGAACCAGAGTCACCAGGTCCAGATGAGGCGCAGGTGGGGAGCATATTCACTAGGTCCCTGTGAGGCCAAGTTGAGGACGAGAGTCACCAGGTCTAGTTGAGTCCTAGAGGGGTACCAGATTCACCTGGTCTAGGTGACATCCAAATGGAGACCAGAGTCACCATTTCAGGGTGAGGCCCAGAGTGGTTCCAGAGTCATCAAGTCCAGGTGAGGCTCAGGTGTGGAACAGAGTATCCAGGTCTTAATGATCCACAGTTGAGGACCAGAGTCACCAGATCTGGGTGAGGCCCAGTTAGGAACAGAGTCACCAGTTCCAGGTGAGGCCAAGAAAGTGTCCACAGCAATCAGGTCCAGGTGGGGAACAAAGTCACCAGGACTGGGTGAGGCCCAGATAGGGAACAGATTCACAAGGTCCAGGTGATTCCCAGGTGATGACCAGAGTTACCAGTTCCGGATGAGGACCAGGTAAGGACCAGATTCACCAGGTCCATGTGAGGCCCACCTGGGGACCTGTGTCACCAGGTATGGGTGAGGCCCAGGTAGCAAACCACTCACCAGGTCCAGGTGAGGCCAACCTGCAGGCCATGCAGTGGAACCATGTCCAGATGATGCCTAGGTAGGGTCCAGAGTAACCAGTTCCAAATGAGGCCCAGATAGAGCATATTCACTAGGTCCATGTGAGGCCCAGTTGAGGACCAGAGTCACCAGAACTGGTTGAGGCCTAGAGGGGTACCAGAATCACCTGGTCCAGGTGACATCCAGATGGGGACCAGAGTCCCTGATAGTGAACAGTGTAACCATAACATGATGCTACATAGATGGTTACCAGAGACACCAGGTCTTGGTGAGGCCCAAGAGGGACCCGAGACATGAGGTTCAGGTGAGGTCCCGATGGGAACCGCAGTCAGCAGGTCAGGTGAGACCATGCTTAGGATCAGAGTCACCAGTTACAGGTGAGGCACAGGTTGAGCCAGAGTCACCTGGTACAGAAGAGACCAAAGTCAGGACAAGAGTTACCAGGATCAGGTCAGTCCAAGTGGGGAATAGAGTAACCATGTCCCGATGATGCCCAGGAAGAACCAGAGTCACCAGGTCCAGATGAGGCGCAGGTGGGGAGCATATTCACTAGGTCCCGGTGATGCCAAGTTGAGGACAAGAGTCACCAGTTCTAGTTGAGGCGTAGAGGGGTCCAGATTCACCTGGTCTAGGTGAAATCCAGATGGGTCCAGAATCACCAAGTCAGGGTGAGGCCCAGGTGGTGACCAGGGTTACCAGTTCCGGGTGAGTATAAGGTAAGGACCAGATTCACAAGGTCCAATCTAGGCCCACGTGGGGACCTTTGTCACCAGGTATGGGTGAGGCCCAGGTGGCAACCCCACTCACCAGGTCCAGGTGAGGCCAACCTGCAGGCCATGTAGAGGAACAACGTCCCGATGATGCCCATGTAGGGACCAGAGTTACCAGGTCCAGGTGAGGCCAACCTGCAGGCCATGCAGTGGATCCATGTCCCGATGATGCCCAGGTAGGGAACAGAGTCACCAGGCCCAAATGAGGCCCAGATGGGGCATATTCACTAGGTCCAGGTGAGGCCCAGTTGAGGACCAGAGTCACCAGATCTGGGTGACGTGCAGATAGGATCAGAGCCACCACTTCCAGGTAAGGCCAAGAAAGAGTCCACAGCAATCAGGTCCAGGTGGGGAACAAAGTCACCAGGACTGGGTGAGGCCCAGATGGAGACCAGATTCACTCACCAGGTCCAGGTGAGGCCCAGGTGGTGACCGGAGTCCCCGGGTCTAGTAGAGGACCAGTTAAGGACCAGATTCACCAGGTCAAAGAGGCACACGTGGGGACCTGAGTCACCAGGTATGGGTGTGTCCCAGGTGGCAACCCCACTCACCAGGTCCAGGTGAGGCCAACCTGCAGGCCATGTAGAGGAACCATGTCCCGATGATGCCCATGTAGGGACCAGAGTTACCAGGTCCAGGTGAGGCCAACCTGCAGGCCATGCAGTGGATCCATGTCCCGATGATGCCCAGGTAGGGAACAGAGTCACCAGGCCCAAAAGAGGCCCAGATGGGGCATATTCACTAGGTCCAGGTGAGGCCCAGTTGAGGACCAGAGTCACCAGATTTGGGTGACGTGCAGATAGGATCAGAGCCACCACTTCCAGGTAAGGCCAAGAAAGAGTCCACAGCAATCAGGTCCAGGTGGGGAACAAAGTCACCAGGACTGGGTGAGGCCCAGATGGAGACCAGATTCACTCACCAGGTCCAGGTGAGGCCCAGGTGGTGACCGGAGTCCCCGGGTCTAGTAGAGGACCAGGTAAGGACCAGATTCACCAGGTCAAAGAGGCACACGTGGGGACCTGAGTCACCAGGTATGGGTGTGTCCCAGGTGGCAACCCCACTCACCAGGTCCAGGTGAGGCCAACCTGCAGGCCAGAGTCACCAGATACACGTGAGGCCCTAGTGGGGACCAGAGTCACTAGGTAAATGTGAGTCTACAAGAACACCACAGTCACCAGGTCCAAGTGTGGTTCATGTGGGAAAAAGAGTCACCAGGTCCAAGAGACCCAGGTGGGGACCACAGTTACCAGGTCCAGATTGAGGCCTACGTGGGGGGACCAGATTCATCAGGACCAGTTGAGGCCAAAGTGTGGAGCAAAGTTATCATATCCAGGTGAGGCCCAGTTGGGGAACAGAGTAACCATGTCCCATTGATGTCAGGTGGGAAAAGAGTCACAGGTCAAGACGAGGTCTAAGTGAGGAGTAGATTCACCAGGTCCTGTTGAGGACCAGTTGTGGACCACTGTCCCCAGCTCTGGGTGAGTCCCAGAGGGGAAACAGAGTCACCCGGTTCTGGTGATATCCAGATGGGGACCAGAGTCACCACGTCAGGATGAGGCCCAGAGGGGGACGAGAATCACTAGGTCCAGGTGAGGCCCCAATGTGGACCTGAGAAAGCAGGACCCATGATGCCCATATGAGGACATGGGTCACCAGGTACAGGTGAGGTCCCTGTGGGAACCAGTCACCTCGTCCAGGAGAGGCCAGGTGGGACCACAGTCACCAGGTCCAGGTGAGGCCCAGGTATATAAGTGTGTATGCAGGTCCCAATAATGCCAAGGTAAGGACAGAGTAAACAGGTCTAGGAGAGGCCCAAATATGGATCAGAGTCATTTTGTTCCAGGTGAGGCCAGATGGAGACCACAGGAACCAGGTCCAGTAGAGCCCCATATGGGAACCAGAGCCACCAGATCCAGGTGAGGTCCAGGTGGGACCACTTTCACAAGGTCCAGGGGAGGCGCAGATGGCAACAGGATTCACCAAGCCCAGGTGAGGCGCAGGTGGCGACCTGTCACCAGATCCAGGTGTGGACCAGCTAAAGACCAGATTCACCAGGCCCAAGTGAAGCCCAAGGGGTGACCAGAGTCACCAGGTAAGGGTGAGGCCCAGAGTGGAACCAGAGTAACCAGTTTAGTTTGAGGCCCAGAATGGGACCAGAGGTCACTGGTCTAAGTGAGGTCCAGGTGTGGAACAGAGTATCCAGGTCCCAATGATGCCTTGGTGAGGACCAGAGTCCCTAGGGCCATGCAGGCCCAGATGGGGAACCGAATCACTAGGTCCTGGTGAGACATAGAATAAGACCACATTCAGCAGTATCAGGTGAGCCCCTTGTGGGAACCAGAGCCACTCTATCCATCTGAGTCCCAGGTCCATGTGAGGCCCACTTGAGGACAAGATTCTTCAGGTTGAATAGAGGCATAGCTGGGGACAAGTGTCGCCAGGTCTGGGTGCGGCCTAGGTGGGGCAAGATTCAGCAGTTCTGAGTTAGGTCAAAGTGGGGACGAGAGACACCAGGTCCAGGTGAGGCCAAACTGAGGACCAGAGTCACCAGATCCAGGTGAGGTCCATGATGGAAAGAGAGTCAGCAGGTCCAGGAGAGGTCCAGGTTGGGACCAGTGTCCCCAGATCCAGGTGAAGTCCAGGTGGGGATCAGAGTCACCAGATCCAGGTGAAGCCCAGGTGGGGACCAGAGTCACTAGGTCCAGATGAGGCCCAGGTGAGGACCAGAGTTACCAGGTACACGTGAGGCGCCGATAGGTATCAGAGGCAACAGGTCCATGTGAGGCAGGCTTGGGGACCATGGTCAAGAGTTCTACTTGAGGCCCGGTGTGGAACACTGTTACCAGGTCCAAGTGAGTCCACGGTGGTGAAAAGAGTCACCAGGTCCAGGTAAGGCCCAGTTGGGGACTAGGATCACCAGGTACAGGGGAGGCCCTTGAAAGAACCAGAGTCAACATTTCGAGGTCAGGCGCAGGTGACAACCAGGTTCAGCAGGTCCAAGTCAGGCCAAAGTGGGGTTCACAGTCACTAGAGCACGGTGAGACCCAGAGGGGCACCAGAGTAACCTGGTCCAGGTGAGGTCCAGGTGTGGAACACAGTCACCGGGTCCCAATTTTGCCCAGTTGAGGACCATGGTCAACAGGGCCAGGTGAGGCCCAGATGGGAATCGGAGTGCCCAAATCCAGGTGAAGCCCAGATTGGGACCATAGTCACCAGATCCAGGGTAGTCTCAGGTGCAGACCAGAATCACCAGGTCCAGGTGAGGTGCAGGTGGCAACCACACTCACCAGGTCCCGGTGAGGCCCTCGTGGGGACCAGAGTCACGAGGTACATGAGAAGCTAGAAACACTGCAGCCACCAGGTCCACATGATGTCCATTTGGGAACGAGAATCACCAGTTAGAGGTGAGGACCCTGTGGGGATCCGACTCACCATGTCCAGGTGAGACCCAGGTGGGAACCAGTGTCACCATGTCCAGGTGTGGCCCAGGTGAAGACCAGAGTTAATAGGTCCGGCTGGGTCACTGTTAGTGAACAGTGTAACCATATCCTGATGCTACCCAGGTGGGTATGAGAGACACCAAGTCCTGGTGAGGCCCAGGTGAGACCAGAGACATGAGGACCAGGTGAGGTCCCATGGGCACCACAGACATCAGGTGAGGTGAGTCCATGCTTAGGATCAGATTCAACAGTTACAGGTGAGACCCAGGTGGAGCCAGAGTCACCTGGTACAGATGAGGCGCAGGTGGGGAGCATATTCACTAGGTCCCGGTGAGGCCCAGTTGAGGACCAGAGTCACCAAGTCTAGTTGAGACCCAGAGGGGTACCAGATTCACCTGGTCTTGGTGACATCCAGATGGGTACCAGAGTCTTCAGGTCAGGGTGAGGCCCAGAGTGGTTCCAGAGTCAACATGTGCAGGTGAGGCTCAGGTGTGGAACAGAGTCACCAGGTACCAATGATTCCAAGGTGAGGACCAGAGTCAACAGGTCTGGGTGAGGCGCAGATAGGATCAGAGACACCAGTTCCAGGTGAGGCCAAGAAACAGTCCAAAGCAATCAGGTACAGGTGGGGAACAAAGTCACCTGGACTGGGTGAGGCCCAGATGGGACCAGATCCACCAGGTCCAGGTGAGCCCAGGTGGTGTCCAGAGTCCCCGAATCTGGGAGAGGAACAGGTAAGGAACAGATTCACCAGGTCCAAGAGTCTCACGTTGGGACCTGAGTCACTAGGTATGGGTGAGACCCAGGTGGCAACCCCACACACCAGGTCCAGGTTAGGGCAACCTTCAGGCCATGCAAAGCAACCATGTCCCGATGATGCCCAGGTAGGGACCAGAGTCACCAGGTCCAGATGAGGCGCAGGTGGGGAGCATGTTCACTAGGTCCCGGTGAGGCCCAGTTGAGGACCAGAGTCACCAGGTGAAGTTGAGGCCTAGAGGGGTACCTGTTTCACCTGGTCTAGGTGACATCCAGATGTGGACCAGTGTCACCATGTCAGGCTGAGGCCCAGAGGGGATCCAGAGTCATCATATCCAGGTGAGGCTCAGGTTGGAACAGAGTATCCATGTCATAATGGACCACAGGTGAGTACCAGAGTCACCAGTTCTGGGTGAGGCCCAGTTAGGATCAGAGTCACCAGTTCCAGGTGAGGCCAAGAAGGAGTCCACAGCAATCAGTCCCAGATGGGGAACAAAGTCACCAGGACTGGGTGAGGCCCAGATGGGGACCAGATTCACCAGGCCCAGGTGATTCCCAGGTGGTGACCAGACTTACCAGTTCCGGGTGAGGACCAGGTAAGGGTCAGATTCACCAGGTCCAAGTGATGAGCACGTGGGGACCTGTGTCACCAGGTATGGGTGAGGCACTGGTGAAAACCCCACTAACAAGGTCCAGGTGAAGCCAACATGCAGGCCATGCAGAGGAACCATGTCCCAATGATGCCCATGTAGGGAATAGACTTACCGGGTCCAGGTGAGGCCAACCTGCATGCCATGCAGAGAAACCATGTCCCGTTGATGCCCAGGTCGGGACCAGATTTACCAGGTCCAGGTGACGCCAACCTGCAGGCCATGCAGTGGAACCATGTCCCGATGATGCCCAGGTAGGGACCAGAATCACCAGGTCCAAATGAGGCCCAGATGGAGCATATTCACTAGGTCCAGGTGAGGACCAGTTGAGGACCAGAGTCACCAGATCTCGTTGAGGCCTAGAGGGGTACCAGAATCACCTGGTCCAGGTGACATCCAGATGGGGACCAGAATCACCAGGTCAGGGTGAGGCCCAGAGAGGTTCCAGAGTCATCATGTCCAGGTGAGGCTCAGGTGCGGAACAGAGTCACCAGGTACCAATGATGCCCAGGTGAAGACCAGAGTCAACAGGTCTGGGTGAGGCGCAGATAGGATCAGAGACACCGGTTCCAGGTGAGGCCAAGAAGGAGTCCACACCAATCAGGTCCAGGTGGGGAACAAAGTCACCAGGACTGGGTGAGGCCCAATGGGGACCACAATCACCAGGTCCAGGTGAGGCCCAGTTGGGGACCAGAGTACCCGGGTCTGGGAGAGGACCAGGTAAGCACCAGATTAACAGGTCCAAGAGGCCCACGTGGGGACCTGAGTCATCAGGTTTCGGTGAGGCCCTGTTGGCAACCCCACTCACCAGGTCCAAGTGAGGTGAACCTGCAGGCCAGAGTCAACAGATCCAGTTGAGGTCCTAGTGGGGACACGAGGCACCAGGTAAATGTGAGTCTACAAGAACACCACAGTCACCAGGTCCAGGTTTGGTTCATGTGGGAACGAGAGTCACCAGGTCCAGGTGAGACCCAGGGGGGGACCACAGTCACCAGGTCCAGATTGAGGCCTAGGTTGGGGGACCAGAGTCATCAGGACCAGTTGAGCCCAAAGTGTGGAGCAAAGTTATCATGTCCAGGTGAGGCCCATGTGGGGAACACAGTAACCATGTCCCATTGATTCCAGGTGGGAAAAGAGTCACAAGGTCAGTCGAGGTCTAAGTGAGGAGTAGATTCACCAGGTCCTGTTGAGGCCCAGCTGAGGACAAGTGTCCCCAACTCCGGGTGAGTCCCAGAGGGGGACCAGAGTCCCCCGGTTCTGGTGATATCCAGGTGGGAACCAGAGTCAGCATGTCAGGAAGAGGCCCAGAGGGGGACGAGAATCACTAGGTCTAGGTGAGGCCCCGATGTGGAACTGAGAAACCAGGTCCCATGATGCCCATATGAGGACGTGAGTCACCGGGTCCAGTTGAGGTCCCTGTGGGAACCAGTCACCTCGCCCAGGTGAGGCACAGGTGAGACCACAGTCATCAGGTCCAGGTGAGGCCCAGGTATATAAGAGAGTATCCAGGTCCCAATGATGCCCAGATAAGGACCAGAGTCAACAGGTCCAGGAGAGGCCCAAATATGGATCAGAGTCATTGTGTTCCAGGTGAGGCCAGATGGAGACCACAGGAACCAGGTCCAGGAGAGCCCCATATGGGAACCAGAGCCACCAGATCCAGGTGAGGTCCACGTGAGGACACAGTCACAAGGTCCAGGTGAGGTGCACGTGGCAACAGGATTCACCAAGTCCAGGTGAAGCCCGGGTGGCGACCAGTCACGACATCCAGGTGCGGACCAGCTAAGGACCAGAATCACCAGGCCCAAGTGAACACCAAGGGGTGACCAGAGTCACCAGGTAAGGGTGAGGCCCAGAGAGGGAACCAGAGTAACCATTTAGTTTGAGGCCCAGAATGGGACCTAGGTCCCTGGTCAAAGTGAAGCTCTTGTGGGGTATAGAGTATCCAGGTCCCTGTGATGCCTGGGTGAGGACCAGAGTCACTAGGGCCATGCAGGCCCAGATGGGGAACAGAATCACTAGGTCCTGTTGAGGCATAGAAACACACCCCAGTCAGCAGTATCAGGTGAGCCCCTTGTGGGAACCAGAGCCACTCTCTCCAGCTGAGTCGGAGGTCCATGTGAGGCCCACGTGAGGACCAGATTCATCAGGTCGAATTGAGGCATAGCTGGGGACAAAATCACCAGTTGTGGGTGCGGCCTAGGTGGGGCAAGATTCAGCAGTTCTGAGTTAGGTCAAAATGGGGACGAGAGACACCAGGTCCAGGTGAGGTCCATGTTGGAAAGAGAGTCACCAGGTCCAGGAGAGGTCCAGGTGTGGACCAGAGTCACCAGATCCAGGTGAAGCCCAGGTGGGGACCAGAGTCACTAGGTCCAGTTGAGGCCCAGGTGAGGAGCAGAGTTACCAGGTACACGTGAGGCCTTGGTGGGTATCAGAGGCATCAGGTCCATGTGAGGCCGGCTTGGGGACCATGGTCAACAGGTCTACTTGAGGCCCAGGACTGGAACATAGTAAGCAGGTCCAGGTGAGTCCTCCGTGGTGACAAGTGTCACCACGTCCAGGTGAGGCCCTGGTGGGGACCAGGATCACCAGGTACAGGGGAGGACCTTGAAAGAACGAGAGTCAACAGTTCGAGGTCAGGCGCAGGTGGCAACAAGTGTCAGGAGGTCCAAGTCAGGCCAAAGTGGGGTTGACAGTCACTAGGGATGGTTGAGACCCAGAGGGGGACCAGAGTCATGTGGTCCAGGTGAGGTCCAGTTGTGGAACACAGTCACCGGGTCCCAATTTTGCCCAGGTGAGGACCATGGACAACAGGGCCAGGTGAGGCCCAGATGGGGACCGGAATCCCCATTTCCAGGTGAAGCCCAGGTGGGACCAGTCACCAGATCCAGGGTAGTCTCAGGTGCAGACAAGAATCACCAGGTCCAGGTGAGGTGTAGGTGGCAACCACACTCACCAGGTCCCTGTGAGTCCCTGGTGGGGACCGGAGTCACGAGGTACATGAGAAGCTAGAAACACTGCAGCCACCAGGTCCACATGATGTCCATGTGGGAACGAGAATCACCAGTTACAGGTGAGGACCAGGTGGGGATCCCACTCACCATTTCAAGGTGAAACCCAGGTGGGAACCAGTGTCACCATGTCCAGGTGTGGCCCAGGTGAAGACCAGAGTTAATAGTTCCGGCTGGGTCACTGTTAGTGAACAGTGTAACCATATCCTAATGCTACCCAGGTGGGTACCAGAGCCACAGGTCCTGGTGAGGCCCAGGTGGGACCAGAGATATGAGGTCCGGGTGAGGTCCAGATGGGAACCACAGTCACCAGGTCAGGTGAGGCCATGCTTAGGATCAGAGTCACCAGTTACAGGTGAGGCCCAGGTGGAGCCAGAGTCACCTGGTACAGAAGAGGCCAAAGTCAGGACCAGAGTTACCAGGATCAGGTCAGTCCCGGTGGGGAATAGAGTAACCTTGTCCCGATGATGCCCAAGTAAAACCAGAGTCACCAAGTCCAGATGAGGCGCAGGTGGGGAGCATGTTCACTAGGTCCCCGTGAGCCCCAGTTGAGGACCAGGGTCACCAGGTCAAGTTGAGGCCTAGAGGGATACCAGATTCACCTGGTCTAGGTGACATCGGGATGGGGACCAGAGTCATCATGTCATGGTGAGGCCCTGAGGGGATCCAGAGTCATCATGTCCAGGTGAGGCTCAGGTGTGGAACAGAGTATCCAGGTCATAATGTTCCATAGGAGAGGACCAGAGTCACCAGATCTGGGCGAGGCCCACTTAGGATCAGAGTCACCAGTTCCAGGTGAGGCCAAGAAGGAGTCCACAGCAATCAGGTCCAGGTGGGGTGACAAATTCACCAGGACTGGATGTGGACCAGATGGGGACCAAATTAACCTGGTTCAGGTGATTCCCAGGTGGTTACCCGAGTTAGGAGTTTCGGGTGAGGACCAGGTAAGGACCAGATTCACCAGGTCCAAGTGAGGCCCACGTGGGGACCTGTGTCACCAGGCATGGGTGAGGCCAAGGTGGCAACGCCACTCACCAGGTCCAGGTGAGTCCAACCTGCAGGCCATGCAGAGGAACCATGTCCCGATGATGCCCAGGTATGAACTAGAGTTACCGGGTCCAGGTGAGGCCAACCTGCAGGCCATGTGTGGAACGATGTCCCGATGATGCCCAGGTAGGGACCAGAGTTACCAGGTCCAGGTGAGGCCAACCTGCAAGTCATGCAGTGGAACCATGTCCCGATGATGCCCAGGTAGTGACCAGAGTCACCAGGTGCAAATTTGGCCCAGATGGAGCATATTCACTAGGTCCAGGTGAGGCCCAGTTGAGAACCAGAGTCACCAGATCTGGTTGAGGCCTAGAGGGGTACCAGAATCACTTGGTCCAGGTGACATCCAGATGGGGACCAGAATCACCAGGTCAGGGTGAGGCCCAGAGGGGTTCCAGAGTCATCATGTCCAGGTGAGGCTCTGGTGTGGAACAGAGTCACCAGGTACCAATGATGCCCAGGTGAGGACCATGGTCACCATGTCTGGGTGACGCGCAGATATGATCAGAGTCACCAGTTCCCGGTGAGGCCAAGAAAGTGTCCAAAGGAATCAGGTCCAGGTGGGGAACAAAGTCACCAGGACTGGGTGAGGCCCAGATGGGGACCAGATTCACAGGTCCAGATGAGGCCCAGTTGGGGACCAGAGTACCCGGATCTGGGAGAGGACCAGGTAACGACCAGATTAACAGGTCCAAGAGGCCCACGTGGGGAACTGAGTCACCAGTTATGGGTTGGCAACCCCACTCACCAGGTCCAGGTGAGGACAACCTTCAGGCAAGAGTCACCAGATCCATGTGAGGCCCTCGTGGGGACCGGAGTCACCAGGTAAATGTGCGGCTACAAAAATACCACAGTCACCATGTCCAGGTGTGGTTCATGTGGGAACGAGAGACACCACGTCTAGGTGAGAACCAGGTGGGGACCACAGTCACCAGGTCCAGATTGAGTCCTAGGTGGGGGGACCAGAGTCATAAGGACCAGTTGAGGCCAAAGTATGGAGCAAAGTTATCATGTCCAGAGAGGCCCAAGGGGGAAACAGATTAACCATGTCCCATTGATGCCAGGTGGGAAAAGAGTGACAAGGTCCCGGTGAGGCGCAGGTGGCAACAGGATTCACCAAGTCCATGTGAAGCCGAGGTGGGGACCACAGTCACCAGATCCAGGGTAGTCTCAGGTGCAGACCAGAATCACCAGGTCCAGGTGTGGTGCAGGTGGCAACCACACTCACCAGGTCCCGGTGAGGCACTGGTGGGGACCAGAGTCACGAGGTACATGATGAGCTAGAAACAGATAGGATCCCTGGGTGGCGCAGCGGTTTGCGCCTGCCTTTGGCCCAGGGCGCGATCCTGGAGACCCGGGATCGAATCCCACATCGGGCTCCCGGTGCATGGAGCCTGCTTCTCCCTCTGCCTGTGTCTCTGCCTCTCTCTCTCTCTGTGACTATCATAAATCAATAAAAATTTAAAAAAAAAGATTCTAGAAACACTGCGGCCAAAATGTCCACATGATCTCCATGTGGGAACGAGAATCACTAGTTACAGGTGAGGACCAGGTGGGGATCCGTCTCACCATATCCAGGTGAGACCCAGGTGGGAAACAGTGTCACCATGTCCAGGTGTGGCCCAGGTGAAGACCAGAGTTAATAGGTCCGGCTGGGTCACTGTTAATGAACAGTGTAACCATATCCTGATGCTACCCAGGTGGGAAGCAGAGACACCAGGTCTTGGTGAGGCCCAAGTGGGACCAGAAACATGAGGTCCAGATGAGGTCCCGATGGGAACCACAGTCACCAGGTCAGGTGAGGCCATGCTTAGGATCAGAGTCACTCGTTACAGGTGAGGCCCAGGTGGAGCCAGAGTCACCTGGTACAGAAGAGGCCAAAGTCAGGACCAGAGTTACCAGGATCAGGTCAGTCCCAGTGTTGAATAGAGTAACCATGTCACGATGATGCCCAGGTAGAAACAGAGTCACCAGTCCAGATGAGGCGCAGGTGGGGAGCATGTTCACTAGGTCCCGGAGAGGCCCAGTTGAGGACCAGAGTCACCAGGTCAAGTTGAGGCCTAGAGGGGTACCAGATTCACCTGGTCTAGGTGACATTCAGATGGTGACCAGAGTCACCATGTCAGGGTGAGGAACAGAAAGGTTCCAGAGTCATCATGTCCAGGTGAGGCTCAGTTGTGGAACAGAGTATCCAGGTCATAAAGGTCCACAGGTGAGGACCAGAGTCACCAGATCTCGGTGAGGCCCAGTTAGGATCAGAGTCACCAGTTTCAGGTGAGGCCAAGAAGGAGTCCACAGCAATCAGGTCCAGGTGGGGAACAAAGTCACCAGGACTGGATGAGGCCCAGATGGGATTCAGATTCAAAAGGTCCAGGTGATTCCCAGGTGGTGACCAGAGTTACAAGTTCCGGTTGAGGACCAGGTAAGGACCAGATTCACCAGGTCCAAGTGAGGCCTCTTGGGTACCTGAGTCACCAGGTATGGGTGAGGCCCAGGAACAAACCCACTCCCCAGTTCCAGGTGAGGAAATCCTGAACGCCATGCAGAGGAACCATGTCCCGATGATGCCCATGTAGGGACTAGAGTTACCAGGTCCAGGTGAAGTCAACCCGCAGGCCATGCAGTGGAACCATGTTCCGATGAAGCCCAGGTAGGGACTACAGTCACCGGGTCCAAATGAGGCCCAGATGGAGCATATTCACTAGGTCCAGGTGAGGCCCAGTTGAGGACCAGAGTCACCAGATCTTGTTGAGGCTTAGAGGGGTACCAGAATCACCTGGTCCAAGTGGCATTGAGATGGAGACCAGAGTCACCAGTTTAGGGTGAGGTCCAGAGAGGATCCAGAGTCATCATGTCCAGGTGAGGCTCAGGTGTGGAACAGAGTCACCAGGTACCAATCATGTCCAGGTGAGGACCAGGGTAACCAGGTCTGGGTGACGCGCAGATACGATCAGAGTCACCAGTTAAAGGTGAGGCCAAGAAAGAGTCCACAGCAATCAGGTCCAGGTGGGGAACAATGTCACCAGGACTGGATGACGCCCAGATGGGGACCAGATTCACCAGGTCCAGGTGATTCCCAGGTGGTGACCAGAGTTACGAGTTCCGGGTGAGAACAAGGTAAGGACCAGATTCACCCGGTCCAAGTGAGGCCCACGTGGGGACCTGTGTCACCAGGCATGGGAGAGGCACAGGAGACAACCCCACTCACAAGGTCCAGGTGATGCCAACCTGCAGGCCATGCAGAGGAATCATGTCCCCATGATGCCCAGGTAGGGACTAGAGTTACCAGGTCCAGGTGATGCCAACCTTCAGGCCTTGTGTGGAACCATGTCCCGATGATGCCCAGGTAGGGACCAGAGTTACAAGGTCCAGGTGAGGCCAACCTGCAGGCCATGCAGTGGAACCATATCCCTATGATGCCCAGGTAGGGACCAGATTCACCAGGCCCAAGTGAAGCCCAGGGGGTGACCAGAGTCACCAGGTAAGGGTAAGGCCAGAGGGGGAAGCAGAGTAACCAGTTTAGTTTGAGGCCCAGAATGGGACCAGAGGTCCCTGGTCAAAGTGAGGCCCAGGTGTGGAATAGAGTATCCAGGTCCCAATGATGCCTGGGTGAGGACCAGAGTCACTAGGGCCATGCAGGCCCCGATGCGGAACAGAATCACTAGGTCCTGGTGAGGCATAGAATAAGACCACTGGTGAATAAGTCACCAGTAACAGGTGAGCCCCTTGTGGGAACCAGAGCCACAGTATCCAGCTGTGTCCCAGGAACATATGAGGCACACTTGTGGACCAGATTCCTCAGGTCGAATTGAGGCATAGCTGGGGACAAGAGTCACCAGGTCTGGGTGCGCCCTAGGTGGGGCAAGATGCAGCAGTTCTGAGTTAGGTCAAAGTGGGGACGAGAGACACCATGTCCAGGTGAGGCCAAACTGAGAATCAGAGTCACCATACCCAAGTGAAGTCCATGTTGGAAAGAGAGTCACCAGTTCCAGGAGAGGTCTAGGTGGGGACCAGAGCCACCAGATCCAGGTGAAGCCCAGGTGGGAACCAGAGTCACTAGGTCCAGATGAGGCCCAGGTGAGGACCAGAGTTACCAGGTACACGTGAGGCCCCGGTGGGGATCAGAGGCAACAGGTCCATGTGAGGCCGTCTTGGGGACCATGGTCAACAGGTCTACTTGAGGCCCAGGTGTGGAACACAGTAAGCAGGTCCAGGTGAGTCCGCGGTGGTGCCTAGACACCACGTCCACGTGAGGCCCAGGTGGGGACCAGGATCACCAGGTACAGGGGAGGCCCTTGAAAGCACCAGAGTCAACATTTCGAGGTCAGGCGCAGGTGGCAACCAGGGTCAGCAGGCCCAAGTCAGGCCAAAGTTGGGTTCAAAGTCACGAGGGGACGGTGAGACCCAGAGGGGGACCAGAGTCATGTGGTCCAGGCGAGGTCCAAGTGTGGAAAACAGTCACCGGGTCCCAATTTTGCCCAGTAGAGGACCATGGTCAACAGGGCCAGGTGAGGCCCGGATGGGGACCGGAGTCCCCAAATCTGGGTGAAGCCCTGGTGGGGACCACAGTCACCAGATCCAGGGTAGTCTCAGGTGCAGAACAGAATCAACGATTCCAGGTGTGCTGCAGGTGGCAACCACACTCACCAGGTCCCGGTGAGGCCCTAGTGGGGACCAGAGTCACGAGGTACATGAGAAGCTAGAAACACTGCAGCCACCAGGTCCACATGATGTCCATGTGGGAACGATAATCACCAGTTACAGGTGAGGACCAGGTGGCTCTCCGACTCACCACGTCCAGGTGTGTCCCAGGTGAAGACCAGAGTTAATAGGTCCGGCTGGGTCACTGTTAGTGAACAGTGTAACCATATCCTGATGCTGCCCAGGTGGGTACCAGAGACACCATGTCCTGGTGAGGCCCAGGTGGGACCAGAGACATGAGGTCCAGGTGAGGTCCCGATGGGAACCTCAGTCACCAGGTCAGGTGAGGCCATGCTTAGGATCAGAGTCACCAGTTACAGATGAGGCCCAGGTAGAGCCAGAGTCACCTGGGACAGAAGAGGTCAAACTCAGGACCAGAGTTACCAGGATCAGGTCAGTCCCAGTGTGGAATAGAGTAACCATGTCCCGATGATGCCCAGGTAGAACCAGAGTCACCAGGTCAGAGTTAGGCCCAGAGTGTTTCGAGAGTCCAGAGCCTCATGTCCAGGTGAGGCTCAGGTGTGGAACAGAGTCACCAGGTACCAATGATGCCCAGGTGAGGACTAGAGACACCAGGTCTGGGTGACCCGCAGATAGGATCAGAGTCACCAGTTCCAGGTGAGGCCAAGAAAGAGTCCACAGCAATCAGGTCCTGGTGGTGAACAAAGTCCCGAGGACTGGGTGAGGCCCAGATGGGGACCAGATTCACCAGGTCCAGGTTATTCCCAGGTGGTGAACAGAGTTACGGGTTCCGGGGAAGGACCAGGTAAGGACCAGATTCAGCAGGTCCAAGTGAGGCCCATGTGGGGACCTGTGTCACCAGGCATGTGTGAGGCCCAAGTGACAACCCCTCTCACCAGGTCCATGTGAAGCCAACCTCCAGGCCATGCAGAGGAACCATGTCCCGATGATGCCGAGGTAGGGACTAGAGTTCTCAGGTCCAGGTGAGGCCAACCTGCAGGCCATGCAGTGGAACATGTCCCGATGATGCCCAGGTAGGAACCAGAGTTACCAGGTCCATGTGAGGCCAACCTGCAGGCCATGCAGAGGAACCATGTCCCGATGATGCCGAGGTATGGACTAGAGTTCTCAGGTCCAGGTTAGGCCAACCTGCAGGCCATGCAGTGGATCCATGTCCTGATGATGCCCAGGTAGGGACCAGAGTCACCAGGTCCAAATGAGGCCCAGATGGAGCATATTCAATAGGTCCAGGTGAGGCCCAGTTGCTGACCAGAGTCACCAGAACTGGTTGAGGCCGAGAGGGGTACCAGAATCACCTGGTCCAGGTGACATCCAGATGAGACCAGAGTCACCAGGTCAGGGTTAGGCCCAGAGTGGTTCGAGAGTCCAGAGCCTCATGTCCAGGTGAGGCTCAGGTGTGGAACAGAGTCACCAGGTACCAATTATGCCCAGGTGTGGACCAGAGTCACCAGGTCTGGGTGACAAGCAGATAGGATCAGAGTCACCAGGTCCAGGTGAGGCCATGAAAGAGTCCACAGCAATCAGGTCAAGGTGGGGAACAAAGTCACCAGGACTGAGTGAGGCCCAGATGGGGACCGGAATCACCAGGTCCAGGTGAGGCCTACGTGGTGACCAGAGTCCCCGGGTCTGGGAGAGGAGAAGGTAAGGACCAGATTCACCAGGTCCAAGAGGCACAGGTGGAGACGTGAGTCACCAAGTATGGGTGAGACCCAAGTGGCATCCCCACTAACCAGGTCCATGTGAGGCCAACCTGCAGGCCAAGTCACCCGATTCACGTGAGGACCTAGTGGGGACTGGAGTCACCAGTTAAAAGTGATTCTACAAGAACAACACAGTCACCAGGACCTGGTGTGGTTCATGTGGGAACGAGAGTCACCAGGTCCAGGTGAGACCCAGGTGGGGACCACAGTCACCAGGTCCAGATTGAGGCCTAGGTCGGG
This sequence comes from Canis lupus baileyi, assembly GCF_048164855.1. Taxonomy (NCBI): domain Eukaryota; kingdom Metazoa; phylum Chordata; class Mammalia; order Carnivora; family Canidae; genus Canis; species Canis lupus. Next base: position 46,575,847 of record NC_132862.1, read on the forward strand.
GGACCAGAGTCATCAGGACCAGTTGAGGCCAAAGTGTGGAGCAAAGTTATCATGTCCATGTGAGGCCCAGGTGGGAAGAGTAACCATGTCCCATTGATACCAGGTGGGAAAAGAGTCACAAGGTCCAGACGAGGCCTTAGTGAGGAGTAGATTCACCAGGTCCTGTTGAGGCCCAGTTGAGGACCAGTGTCCCCAGCTCCGGGTGATCCCAGAGGGTGACCAGTGTCACCCGGTTCTGGTGACATCCAGGTGGGGACCAGAGTCACCACATCAGGGTGAGGCACAGAGGGAGACGAGAATCACTAGGTACAGATGAGACCCCGATGTGGAACTGAGAACCCTGGTCCCATGATGCCCATATGAGGAACTGAGTCACCAGGTCCAGGTGAGGTCCCTGTGGGAACCAGTCACCTCGTCCAGGAGAGGCCCAGGTGGGACCACAGTCACCAGGTCCAGGTGAGGCCCAGGTATATAGAGAGTATCCAGGTCCCAATGATGCCCAGGTAAGGACCAGAGTCAACAGGTCCAGGAGAGGACCATATATGGATCAGAGTCATTGTGTTCCAGGTGAGGCCAGATGGAGACCACAGGAACCAGGTCCAGGAGAGCCCCATATGGGAACCAGAGCCAACAGATCCAGGTGAGGTCCATTTGGGACCACAGTCAGAAGGTCCAGGTGAGGCGCAGGTGGCAACAGGATTCACCAAGTCCAGGTGAGGCCCAGGTGGCCACCAGTCACCAGATCCAGATGCGGACCAGCTAAGGACCAGATTCACCAGGCCCAAGTGAAGCCCAAGGCGTGACCAGAGTCACCAGGTAAGGGTGAGTCCCAGAGGGGAACCAGAGTAACCAGTTTAGTTTGAGGCCCAGAATAGGACCAGAGGTCCCTGGTCAAAGTGAGGCCCAGATGAGGAATAGAGTATCCAGGTCCCAATGATGCCTGGGTGAGGACCAGAGTCACTAGGGCCATGCAGACCCAGATGGGGAACAGAATCACTAGGTCCTGGTGAGGCATAGAATAAGACCACAATCACCAGTATCAGGTGTGCCCCTTGTGGGAACCAGAGCCACTCTATCCAGCTGAGTCCCAGGTCCATGTGAGCCCCACGTCAGGACCAGATTCATCAGGTTGAATTGAGGCATAGCTGGGGACAAGAGTCACCAGGTCTGTGTGCGGCCTAGGTGGGGCAAGATTCAGCAGTTCTGAGTTAGGTCAAAGTGGGGACGAGAGACACCAGTCCAAGTGAGGCCAAACTGAGGACAAGAGTCACCAGATCAAGGTGAGGTCCATGTTGGAAAGAGAGTCACCAGGTCTAGGAGAGGTGCAGGTGGGGACCAGAGTCACCAGATCCAGGTGAGGTACAGGTGGGGACCAGAGTCACCAGATCCAGGTGAAGCCCAGGTGGGGACCAGAGTCACTAGGTCCTGATTAGACCCAGGTGAGGATCAGAGTTACCAGATACACGTGAGCCCCCGGCAGGGATCAGAGCCAAAAGGTCCACGTGAGGCCGGCTTGGGGACCCTCGTCAACATGTCTACCTGAGGCCCAGGTGTGGAACAAAGTAATCATGTCCAGGTGAACCCCGGTGGTGACAAGAGTCACCACGTCCAGTTGAGGACCAATTGGGGACCAGGATCACCAGGTACAGGGGAGGCCCTTGAGAGAACCAGAGTCAACAGTTTGAGGTCAGGCGCAGGTGGCAACCAGGGTCAGCAGGTCCAAGTCAGGCCAAAGTGGGGTTCACAGTCACTAGGGCCCAGTGAGACCCAGAGGGGGACCAGAGTCACCTGGTCCAGGTGAGATCCAGTTGTGGAATACAGTCACCGGGTCCCAATTCGGCACAGTTGAGGACCATGTTCAACAGGGCCAGGTGAGGCCCAGATGGGGACCGGAGTCCCCAAATTCAGGTGAAGCCCAGGTGGGGACCACAGTCACCAGATCCAGGGTAGTCTCAGGTGGAGACCAGAATGACCAGGTCTTGGTGAGGTGCAGGTGGCAACCACACTCACCAAGTCCCGGTGAGGCCCTGGTGGGGACCAGAGTCACGAGGTACATGAGAAGCTAGTAACACTGCAACCACCAGGTCCACATGATGTCCATGTGGGAACGAGAATTACAAGTTACAGGTGAGGAGCAGGTGGGGATATGAGTCACCATGTCCAGGTGAGACCCTGGTGGGAGCCAGTGTCTCCATGTCCAAGTGTGGACCAGGTGAATACGAGAGTTAATAGGTCCGGCCGCGTCACTGTTGGTGAACAGTGTAACCATATCCTGATGCTACTCAGGTGGGTACCAGATACAAGTCCTGGTGAGTCCCAGTTGGGACCAGAGACATGAGGTCCAGGTGAGGTACCGATGGAAACCACAGTCACCAGGTGAGGTGAGGCCATGCTTAGGATCAGAGTCACCACTTACAGGTGAAGTCCAGGAGGAGCCAGAGTTACATGGCACAGAAGAGGCCAAAGTCAGGACCAGAGTTACCATGATCAGGTCAGTCCCACTGGGAATAGAGTAACCACGTCCCCATGATGCCCAGGTAGAACCACAGTTACCAGGTCCAGGTGCGGCCAACCTAAAGGCCATGCAGTGGAACCTTGTCCCGATGATGCCCAGGTAGGGAAGAGAGTCACGAGGTCCAAATGAGGCTCAGATGGAGCATATTCACTAGGTCCAGACGAGGCCCAGTTGAGGACCACAGACACCAGATATGGTTTAGACCTAGAGGGGTACCAGAATCACCTGGTCCAGGTGACATCCAGATGGGGACCAGAGTCTCCAGGCCTGAGTCACGCGCAGAGAGGATAAGAGTCACCAGTTCCATGTGAGGCCAAGAAAGAGTCCAAAGCAATCAGGTCCTGGTGGGGAACAAACTCACCAGGACTGGTTGAGGCCCAGATGGGGTAGAGATTCACCAGGTCCAGGTGGAGCCCAGGAGGTGACCAGAATCCCCGGGTCGGGGAGTGGACCATCTAAGGACCAGATTCACCAGGTCCAAGAGAACCACGTGGGTTCCTGAGTCATCAGGTATGGGTGAAGCTCCGGTGGCAACCCCACTCACCAGGTCCAGGTGAGGCCAACCTCCAGCCAGAGTCACCAGATCCAGGTGAGGCCCTAGTGGGGACCGGTGTCACCAGGTAAATGTGAGTCTACAAGAAAACAACAGTCACCATGTCCAGGTGTGTTTCATGTGGGAACGAGAGTCACCAGGTCCAGGTGAGACCCAGGTGGGGACCACAGTCACCAGGTCCAGATTGAGGCCTCGGTGGGGGGACGAGAGTCATCAGGAGCAGTTGAGGCCAAAGTGTGGAGCAAAGTTATCATGTCCAGGTGAGGCCCAGGTGGGGAACAGAATAACCATGTCCCATTGATGTCAGGTGAGAAAAGAGTCACAAGGTCCAAACGAGGCCTAAGTGAGGAGTAGATTCACCAGGTCCTGTTGAGGCCCAGCTGAGGACCAGTGTCCCCAGCTCCGGCAGAGTCCCAGAGGGGGACCAGAGTCACCCGGTTCTGGTGATATCCGGGGGGGGATTAGAGTCAGCACGTCAGGGTGAGGCCCAGAGAGGGACGAGAATCACTAGGTCCAGGTGAGGCCCCGATGTGGAACTGAGAAACCAGGTCCCATGATGTCCATATGAGGACCTGAGTCACCAGGTCCAGGTGAGGTCCCTGTGGGAACCAGTCACCTCGTCCAGGTGAGGCCTAGGTGGGACCACAGTCACCAGGTCCAGGTGAGGCCCAGGTATATAAGAGAGTATCCAGGTCCCAATGATGCCCAGGTAATGTCCAGAGTCAACAGGTCCAGGAGAGGCCCAAATATGGATCAGAGTCATTGTGTTCCAGGGGAGGCCAGATGGAGACCACAGGTACCAGGTCCAGAAGAGCCCCATATGGGAACCAGAGCCACCAGATCCAGGTGAGGTCCAGGTGCGACCAGAGTCACAAAGTCCAGGTGAGGCGCAGGTGGCAACAGGATTCACCAAATCCAGGTGAGGACCAGGTGGCGCCCAGTCTCCAGATCCAGGTGCGGACCAGCTTAGGACCAGATTCACCAGGCCCAAGTGAATCCCAAGGGGTGATCAGAGTCACCAGGTAAGGGTGAGGCCTAGAGGGGGTACGAGAGTAACCAGTTTAGTTTGAGGCTCAGAATGGGACCAAAGGTCCCTGGTCAAAGTAAGGCCCAATTGTGGAATAGAGTATCCAGGTCCCAATGATGCCTGGGTGTGGACCAGAGTCACTAGGGCCATGCAGACCCAGATGGGGAACAGAATCACTAGGTCCTGGTGAGGCATAGAATAAGACCACTGGTGAATAAGTCACCAGTATCAGGTGAGCGCCTTGTTGGATCCAGAGCCACTCTATCCAGCTGAGTCCCAGGTCCATGTGAGGCCCATGTGAGGACCAGATTCATCAGGTCGAATTGAGGCATAGCTGGGGACAAGAGTCACCAAGTTTGGGTGCGGCCTAGGTGGGGCAAGATTCAGCAGTTCTGAGTTAGGTCAAAATGGGGACGAGAGACACCAGGTCCAGGTGAGGCCAAACTGAGGACCAGAGTCACCAGATCGAGGTGAGGCCCAGAGCGGGACGAGAATCACTAGGAACAGGTGAAGCCCCGATGTGGAACTGAGAAACCAGGTGAATGCTGCCCATATGAGGACCTGAGTCACCAGGTCCAGGTGATGTCCCTGTGGGAAACAGTCACCTCGTCCAGGTGAGACCCAGGTGGGACCACAGTCACCAGGTCCAGGTGAGGCCCAGGTATATAAGAGAGTATCCAGGTCCCAATGATGCCCAGGTAGGGTCCAGAGTCACCAGGTCCAAATGAGGCCCAGATGGAGCATATTCACTAGATCCAGGTGAGGCCCAGTTGAGGACAAGAGTCACCAGATCTGGTTGAGGCCTAGAGCCATACCAGAAACACCTGGCCCAGGTGACATCCAGATGGGGACCAGAGTCACCAGGTCAGAGTGAGGCCCAGAGAGGTTCCAGAGTCCTCATGTCCAGGTGAGGCTCAGGTGTGGAACAGAGTCACCAGGTACCATGATGCCCAGGTGAGGACCAGAATCACCAGGTATGGGTGACGCGCAGATAGCATCAGAGTCACCAGTTCCAGATGAGGCCAAGAAAGAGTCCACAGCATCAGGTTCAGGTGGGGAACAAAGTCACCAGGACTGGGTGAGGCCCAGATGGGGACCAGATTCACCAGGTCCAAGTGAAGCCCAGGTGGTGACCAGAGTCCCCGGGTCTGGGGGAGGACCAGGTAAGGACCAGATTCACCAGGTAGAAGAGGCCCACATGGGGACCTGAGTCACCAATTATGGGTGAGGCCCAAGAGGCATCCCCACTCACCAGGTCCAGGTGAGGCCAACCTGCAGACCAAGTCACCCGATCCACGTGAGGACCTAGTGGGGACTGGAGTCACCAGTTAAAAATGATTCTACAAAAACAACACAGTCACCAGATCCTGGTGTGGTTCATGTGGGAACGAGAGTCACCAGGTCCAGGTGAGACCCAGGTGGGGACCACAGTCACCAGGTCCAGGTGAGGCCCAGGTGGGACCACAGTCACCAGGACCAGGTGAGGCCTAGGTCGGGGGACCAGAGTCTTCAGGACTAGTTGAGGCCAAAGTGTGGAGCAAAGTTATCAGGGCCATGGGAGGCCCAGTTGTGAAAGAGTAACCATGTCCCATTGATGCCAGGTGGGAAAAGAGTCACAAGGTCCAGACGAGGCCTTAGTGAGGAGTAGATTCACCAGGTCCTGTTGATGCCCAGTTGAGGACCAGTGTCCCCTGCTCCGGGTGAGTCCCAGAGGGGGACCAGTGTCACCCGGTTCTGGTGATATCCAGGTGGGGACCAGAGTCACCACGTCAGGGTGAGGCCCAGAGGGGGACGAGAATCACTAGGTCCAGATGAGACACCGATGTGGAACTGAGAACCCTGGTCCCGTGATGCCCATATGAGGACCTGAGTCACCAGGTCCAGGTGAGGTCCCTGTGGGAACCAGTCACCTCGTCCAGGTGAGGCCCAGGTGGGACCACAGTCACCAGGTTCAGGTGAGGCCCAGGTATATAGAGAGTATCCAGGTCCCAATGATGCCCAGGTAAGGACCAGAGTCAACAGGTCCAGGAGAGAACCAAATATGGATCAGAGTCATTGTGTTCCAGGTGAGGCCAGAAGGAGACCACAGGAACCAGGTCCAGGAGAGCCCCATATGGGAACCAGAGCCAACAGATCAGGGTGAGGTCCAGTTGTGACCACAGTCAGAAGGTCCAGGTGAAGCGCAGGTGGCAACAGGATTCACCAAGTCCAGGTCAGGCCCAGGTGGCCACCAGTCACCAGATCCAGATGCGGACCAGCTAAGGACCAGATTCACGAGGCTCAAGTGAAGCCCAAGGGGTGACCAGAGTCACCAGGTAAGTGTGAGTTTCAGAGGGGGAACCAGAGTAACCAGTTTAGTTTGAGGCCCAGAATGGGACCAGAGGTCCCTGGTCAAAGGTAGGCCCAGGTGTGGCATAGAGTATCCAGGTCCCAATGATGCCTGGGTGAGGACCAGAGTCACTAGGGCCATGCAGGCCCAGATGGGGAACAGAATCACTAGGTCCTGGTGATGCATAGAATAAGACCACAATCACCAGTATCAGGTGTGCCCCTTGTGGGAACCAGAGCCACTCTATCTAGCTGAGTAACAGGTCCATGTGAGCCCGACGTCAGGACCAGATGCATCAGGGCGAATTGAGGCATAGTTCGGGACAAGAGTCACCAGGTCTGCGTGCGGGCTAGGTGGGGCAAGATTCAGCAGATCTGAGTTAGGTCAAAGTGGGGACGAGAGACACCAGGTCCAGGTGAGGCCAAACTGAGTACCAGATTCACCACATCCAGGTGAGGTCCAGGTTGGAAATAGAGTCACTAGGTCCAGGAGAGGTCCAGGTGGGGACCAGAGTCACCAGATTCAGGTGAAGTCCAGGTGGGGACCAGAGTCACCAGATCCAGGTGAAGCCCAGGTGGGGACCAGAGTCACTAGGTCCTGATTAGACCCAGGTGAGGATCAGAGTTACCAGATACACGTGAGCCCCCGGCGGGGATCAGAGCCAAAAGGTCCATGTGAGGCCGGCTTGGGGACCATGGTAAACAGGTCTACCTGAGGCCCAGGTGTGGAACACAGTAATCATGTCCAGGTGAGTCCCCGGTGGTGACAAGAGTCACCACGTACAGTTGAGGCCCAATTGGGGACCAGGATCACCAGGTACAGGGGAGGCCCTTGAGAGAACCAGAGTCAACAGTTCGAGGTCAGGCGCAGGTGGGAACCAGAGTTAGCAGGTCCAAGTCAGGCCAAAGTGGGGTTCACAGTCACTAGGGCACAGTGAGACCCAGAGGGGGACCAGAGTCAACTTGTCCAGGTGAGGTCCAGTTGTGGAACACAGTCACCGTGTCCCGATTTTGCCCATTTGAGGACCATGGTCAACAGGGCCAGGTGAGGCCCAGATGGGGACCGGAGTCCCCAAATTCAGGTGAAGCCCAGGTGGGGACCATAGTCACCAGATCCAGGGTAGTCTCAGGTGGACACCAGAATCACCAAGTCCTGGTGAGGTGCAGGTGGCAACCACACCCACCAAGTCCCGGTGAGGCCCTGGTGGGGACCAGAGTCACGAGGTACATGAGAAGCTAGAAACACTGCAGCCACCAGGTCCACATGATGTCCATGTGGGAACGAGAATTACAAGTTACAGGTGAGGACCAGGTGGGGATCTGAGTCACCATGTCCAGGTGAGACCCTGGTGGGAACCAGTGTCACCATGTCCAAGTGTGGACCAGGTGAAGACGAGAGTTAATAGATCCGGCCAAGTCACTGTTAGTGAACAGTGTAACCATATCCTGATGCCACTCAGGTGTGTACCAGATACAAGGTCCTGGTGAGTCCCAGTTGGGACCAGAGACATGAGGACCAGGTGAGGTACCGATGGAAACCACAGTCACCAGGTCAGGTGAGGCATGCTTAGGATCAGAGTCACCATTTACAGTGAGGTCCAGGGGGAGCCAGAGTCACATGGCACAGAAGAGGCGAAAGTCAGGACCAGAGTTACCACCATCAGGTCAGTCCCACTGGGAATAGAGTAACCACGTCCCGATGTTGCCCAGGTAGAACCACAGTTACCAGGTCCAGGTGCGGCCAACCTAAAGGCCATGCAGTGGAACCATGTCCCGAAGATGCCCAGGTAGGGAAGAGAGTCACCAGGTCCAAATGAGGCCCAGATGGAGCATATTCAATAGGTCCAGGTGAGGCCCAGTTGAGGACCAGAGTCACCAGATCCAGGTGAAGCCAAGGTGGGGACCAGAGTCACTAGGTCCAGATGAGGCCCAAATGAGGACCAGTGTTACCAGGTACACGTGATGCCCCGGTGGGAATCAGAGGAAACAGGTCCATATGAGGCCGGCTTCGGTACCATGGTCAACAGGACTACTTGAGGCCCATGTGTGGAACACAGTAACCAGGTCCAGGTGAGTCCCCGGTGGTGACAAGCGTCACCACGTCCAGGTGAGTCACAGGGGGGGACCAGGATCACCAGGTACAGGGGAAGCCCTTGAATGAACCAGAGTCAACAGTTCGAGGTCAGGCGCAGGTGTCAACAAGGGTCAGCAGGTCCAAGTCAGGCCAAATTGTGGTTCACAGTCACTAGGGCATGGTGAGACCCAGAGGGGGACCAGAGTCACCTGGTCCAGGTGAGGTCCAGGGGTGGAACACAGTCACCGGGTCCCAATTTTGGCAGTTGAGGACCATGGTTGACATGGCCAGGTGAGGCCCAGATTGGTGATCCTCAACCTGGATCAGATTCACCAGTTCCAGTTGAGGCTAAGAAGGAGTCCACAGCAATCATGTCCAGATTGACGCCTAGGTCGGGGGACCAGAGTCATCAGGACCCGTTGAGGCCAAAATGTGGAGCAAAGTTATCATGTCCAGATGAGGCCCAGGTGGGGAACAGACTAACCATGTCCCATTGATGCCAGGTGAGAAAAGAGCCACAAGGTCCAGACGAGGCCTAAGTGAGGAGCAGATTCACCAGGTCCTGTTGAGGCCCAGTTGAGGACCAGTGTCCCCAGCTCCGGGTGAGTCCCAGAGGGGGACCAGAGTCACCCGGTTCTGGTGATATCCAGGTGGGGACCAGAGTCACCACGTCAGGGTGAGGACCATAATGGGACGAGAATCACTAGGTCCAGGTGAGGTCCCGATGTGGAACTGAGAAACCAGGTCCCATGATGCCCATATGAGGACCTGAGTCTCGAGGTCCAGGTGAGGTCCCTGTGGGAACCAGTCACCTCGTCCAGGTGAGGCCAAGGTGGGACCACAGTCACCAGTATCATGTGAGACCCTTGTGGGAACCAGAGCCACTCTATCCAGTTGAGTCCCAGGTCCATGTGAGGCCCACCTGAGGAGCAGATTCATCAGGTCGAATTGAGGCATAGCTGGGGACAAGAGTCACCAGGTCTGGGTGCGGCCTACGTGGGTCAAGATTCAGCAGTTCTGAGTTAGGTCAAAGTGGGCACGAGAGACACCAGGTCCAGGTGAGGCCAAACTGAGGACAAGAGTCACCAGATCCAGGTGAGGTCCAGGTGGGGACCAGAGTCACCAGATCCAGGTGAAGCCCAGGTGGGGACCAGAGTCACCAGATCCAGGGTAGTATCAGGTTCAGACCAGAATCAACAGTTCCAGGTGTGGTGCAGGTGGCAACCACACTCACCAGGTCCCGGTGAGGCCCTAGGGGGGACCAGAGTCACGAGGTACATGAGAAGCTAGAAACACTGCAGACACCAGGTCCACATGATGTCCATGACCCACGTGGGAACCCCACTCACCAGGTCAAGATGAGGCCAACCTGCAGGCCATGCAGAGGAGCCATGTCCCAATGATGCCCAGGTACGGACGAGAGTTACCAGATCCAGGTTAGACTCAGGTGGGGAATACAGGACACAGGTCCAGATTGAGGCCTAGGTGGGGGGACCAGATCATCAGGACCAGTTGAGGCCAAAGTGCGAAGAAAACTTATCATTTCCAGGTGAGGCCCAGGTGGGGAACAGAGTAACCATGTCCCATTGATGCCAGGTTGGATAAGAGTCACAAGGTCCAGACGAGGCCTAAGTGAGGAGTAGATTCACCAGATCCTGTTGACTCCAGTTGAGGACCAGTGTCCCCAGATTCGGGTGAGTCCCAGAGGGGGACCAGAGTCACCCGGTTCTGGTGATATCCAGGTGGGGACCAGAGTCACCAGGTCAGAGTGAGGCCCAGAGGGGAACGAGATCACTAGGTCCAGGTGAGGCCCAAATGTGGCACTGAGATACCAGGTCCCATGATACCAATTTGAGGACCTGAGTCACCAGGTCCAGGTGAGGTCCCTGTGGGAACCAGTGTCCTCATCCAGATGAGGTCCAGGTGGGACCACAGTCACCAGGTCCAGGTGAGGCCCAGTTATATAAGAGAGTATCCATGTCCCAATGATGCCCAGGTAAGGACCAGAGTCAACCGGTCCAGGAGAGGCCCAAATATGGATCAGAGTCATTGTGTTCCATGTGAGGCCAGATGGAGACCACAGGAACCAGGTCCAGGAGAGCCCCATATGGGAACCAGAGCCACCAGATCCAGGTGAGGTCCAGGTGGGACCACAGTCACAAGGTCCACGTGAGGCGCAGGTGGCAACAGGATTCACCAAGTCCAGGTGAGGCCCAGGTGGCGACCAATCACCAGATCCAGGTTCGGATCAGCTAAGGACCAGATTCACCAGTCCCATGTGAAGCTCAAGGGGTGACCAGAGAAACCAGGTAACGGTGAGTCCCAGAGGTAGAATCAGAGTAACCAGTTTAGTTAGAGACACAGAATGGGACCAGAGGTCCCTGGTCAAAGTGAGGCCCAGGTGTGGAATAGAGTATCCAGGTCCCAATGATGCCTGGGAGAGGACCAGAGTCTCTAGGGCCATGAAGGCCAGATGGGGAACAGAATCACTAGGTCCTCGTGAGGCATAGAATAAGACCACTGGTGAATAAGTCACCAGTATCAGGTGAGCCCCTTGTGGGAACCAGAGCCACTGTATCCAGCTGAGTCCCAGGTCCATATGAGGCACACTTGTGGACCAGATTCCTCAGGTCGAATTGAGGCATAGCTGGGGACAAGAGTCACCAGGTCTGGGTGCGGCCTAGGTGGGTTAAGATTCAGCAGTTCTGAGTTAGGTCAAAGTGGGGACGAGAGACACCAGTACAGGTGAGGCCAAACTGAGACCAGAGTCACCAGATATAGGTGAGTTCCAGGTGGGGACCAGAGTCACCAGATCCAGGTGAAGTCCAGTTGGGGACCAGACCTACCAGTTCCGGGTGAGGACCAGGTAAGGACAAGATTCAACAGGTCCACGTGAGGCCCACGTTGGGACCTGTGTCACCAGGCATGGGTGAGTCTCAGGTGACAACCCCACTCACTAGGTCCAAGTGAGGCCAACCTGCAGGCCATGCCGAGGAACCATGTCCTGATGATGCCCAGGATGGGTTCTAGAGTTATCAGGTCCAGGTGAGGCGCACTTGCAGGCCATGCAGTGGAACCATGTCCCGGTAATGCCGAGGTAGGGATCAGAATCACCATGTCCAAATGAGGCCCAAATGGACCATATTCACCAGGTCTAGGTGAGCCCCAGTTGAGGACCAGAGTCCCAGATCTGGTTGAGCCCTATAAGGGTACCAGAATCACCTGGTTCAGGTGACATCGAGATGGGGACCAGAGTCACCAGGTCAGGGTGAGGCCCAGAGAGGTTCCAGAATCATCATGTCCAAGTGAGGATCAGGTGTAGAACAGAGTCACCAGGTACAAATGATCCCAGTTGAGGACCAGATTCACCAGGTCTGGGTGACGTGCAGATAGGATCAGAGTCACCAGTTCCAGGTGAGGCCAAGAAGGCGTCCACAGCAATCAGGTCCATGTGGGGAACAAAGTCACCAGGACTGGGTGAGGCCCAGATGGGGACCAGATTCACCAGGCCCAGGTGATTCCCAGGTGGTGACCAGAGTTACCAGTTCCGGGGAAGGACCAGGTAAGGACCAGATTCACCAGGTCCAATTGAGGCCCACGTGGGGACCTGTGTCACCATGTATGGGTGAGGCACAATTGGCAACCCCACTCACCAGGTCCAGGTGAGGCCAACCTCCAGGCGATGGAGAGGAACCGTGTCCCGATGATGCCCAGGTAGGGACCAGAGTTACCAGGTCCAGGTGAGGCCAGCCTGCAGGCCAACCAGAGGAACCATGTCCCGATCATGCCCAGGTAGGGACCAGAGTCACCAGGTCCATATGAGGCCCAGATCGAGTATATTCACTAGGTCCAAGTGAGGCCCATTTGAGGACCAGAGTCACCAGATCTGGTTGAGGCCTAGAGGGGTACCAGAATCACCTAGTCCAGGTGACATCCAGATGGGGACCAGAGTCACCAGGTCAGGGTGAGGCCCACAGAGGTTCCAGAGTCATCATGTCCAGGTGAGGCTCAGGTGTGGAACAGAGTAATCAGGTACCAATGATGCCCAGGTGAGTTCCAGAGTCACCAGATCTGGGTGACGCGCAGATAGGATCAGAGTCACCAATTCCAGGGGAGGCAAAAAGAGTCCAAGCAATCAGTTCCAAGTGGGGAACAAAGTCACCAGGACTGGGTGAGGCCCAGATGGGACCAGATTCACCAGGCCCAAGGGAGGCCAAGGTGGTGACCAGAGTCCCCGGGTCTGGGAGAGGACCAGGTAAGGACAAGATTCACCAGGTCCAAGAGGCCCACGAGGAGACGTGGGTCACCAGATATGTGTGAGGCCCAGGTGGCAACCCCACTCACCAGGTCCAGGTGAGGCCAACTTGCAGGCCAGAGTCACCAGATCCAGGTGAGGCCCTAGTGGGGACCGGAGTCACCAGGTAAGTGTGAGTCACAAGAACACCACAGTCACCAGGTCCAGGTGTGGTTCATGTGGGAACGAAAGTCACCAGATCCAGGTGAGACCCAGATGAGGACCACAGTCACCAGTTCCAGATTGAGGCCTAGGTGGGGGGACCAGATTCATCAGGACCAGTTGAGGCCAAAGTGTGGAGCAAAGTTATCATGTCCAAGTGAGGCCCAGGTGGGGAACAGAGTTACCATGTCCCATTGATGCCAGTTGGGAAAAGAGTCACAAGGTACGGACGAGGCCTAAGTGAGGAGTAGATTCACCAGGTCCTGTTGAGGCCCATTTGAGGACCAGTGTCCCTAGCTCTGGGTGAGTCCCAGAGGGGGACCAGAGTCACACGATTCTGGTGATATCCAGGTGGGGACCAGAGTCAGCACGTCAGGGTGAGGCCCAGAGGGGGACGAGAACCACTAGGTCCAGGTGAGACCCCAATGTGGACCTGAGAAACCAGGTCCCATGATGCCCATATGAGGACCTGAGTCACCAGGACCAGGTGAGGTCCCTGTGGGAACCAGTCACCTCGTCCAGGTGAGGCCCAGGTGGGACCACACTCACCAGGTCCAGGTGACGCCCAGGTATATAGAGAGTATCCAGGTCCCAATGATGTCCAGGAAAAGACCAGAGTCAACAGGTCCAGGAGACGACCATATATGGATCAGAGTCATTGTGTTCCAGGTGAGGCCAGATGGAGACCACAGGAACCAGGTCCAGGAGAGCCCCATATGGGAACCAGAGCCAACAGATCCAGGTGAGGTCCATTTGGGACCACAATCAGGAGGTCCAGGTGTGGCGCAGGTGACAACAGGATTCACCAAGTCCAGGTGAGAACCAGGTGGCCAACAGTCACCAGATCCAGATGCGGACCAGCTAAGGACCAGAATCACCAGGCCCAAGTGAAGCCCAAGGCGTGACCAGAGTCACCAGGTAAGGGTGAGGCCCAGAGGGATAACCAGAGTAACCAGTTTAGGTTGAGGCTCAGAATGGGACCAGAGGTCCCTGGTCAGAGTGACGCCCTGGTGTGGAATAGATTATACAGATCCCAATGATGCCTGGGTGAGGACCAGAGTCCCTAGGGTCATGCAGGCGCAGATGGGGAACAGAATCACTAGGTCCTGATGAGTCATAGAATAAGACTAGAGTCACCAGAATCAGGTGAGCCCCTTGTGGGAACCAGAGCCACTCAATCCAGCTGAGTCCCAGGTCCATGTGAGGCCCACGTGAGGACAAGATTCATCAGGACGAATTGAGGCATAGCTGGGGAAAAGAGTCACCAGGTCTGGGTGCGGCCTATGTGAGGCATGATTCAGCAGTTCTGAGTTAGGTGAAAGTGGGGATGAGAGACACGAGGTCGAGGAGAGGCGAAACTGAGGACCAGAGGCACCAGATCCAGGTGAGGTCCATGTTGGAAAGAGAGTCACCAGGTCCAGGAGAGGTTCAGGTGGGAACCAGAGTCACCAGATCCAGGTGAGGTCCAGGTGGGTACCAGAGTCACCGGACTCAGGTGAAGCCCAGGTGGGGACCACAGTCACCAGATCCAGGGTAATCTCAGGGGCAGACAAGAATCAGCAAAGTCCAAGTGAGGTGCAGTTGGCAGCCACACTCAACAGGTCCTGGTGAGGCCCTGGTGGGGACCAGAGCCACGAGGTGCATGAGAAGCTAGAAACACTGCAGCCAACGGGTCCACATGATGTCCATGTGGGAACGAGAATCACCAGTTACATTGAGGTCCAGGTGGGGGTCAGACTCACCACATCCAGGTGAGACCCAGGTGGGAACCAGTGTCACCATGTCCAGGTGTTCCCCAGGTGAAGACCACAGTTAATAGGTCCGGCTGTGTCACTGTTAGTGAACAGTGTAACCATATCCTGATGCTACCCAGGTGGGGACCAGAGACACCAGGGTCTGGTGAAGCCAAGGTGGGACAAGAGACATGAGTTACAGGTGAGGTCCCGATGGGAACCACAGCCACCAGGTCAGGTGAGGCCATGCTTAGGTCAGATTCACCAGTTACAGGTGAGGCCCAGGTTGAGCCAGAGTCACCTGATACAAAAGAGGTCAAAGTCAGGACTAGAGTTACCAAGTTCAGGTCAGTCCCAGTGGGGAATAAAGTAACCATGTCCCGATGATGCCCAGGTAGAACCAGAGTCACCAGGTCCAGATGAGGCGCAGGTGGGGAGCATGTTCACTAGGTCCCGTTGAGGCCCAGTTGAGGACCAGAGTCACCGGGTCTAGTTGAGGCATAGAGGGGTATCAGATTCACCTGGTCTTGGTGATATCCAGATGGGGACCAGAGTCACCGTGTCAAGTTGAGGCCCAGAGGGGATCCAGAGTCATCATGACCAGGTGAGGCTCAGGTGTGGAACAGAGTATCCAGGTCATAATGGTCCACAGGTGAGGACCAGAGTCACCAGATCTGGGTGAGGCCAGTTAGGATCAGAGGCACCAGTTCCAGGTGAGGCCAATAAGGAGTTCACAGCAATCAGGTCCAGGTGGGGAACAAAGTCACCAGGACTGGGTGAGGCCCAGATGGGGACCAGATTCACAAGGTCCAGGAGATTCACAGATGATGACCAGAGTTACCTGTTCCGGGTGAGGACCAAGTAAGGACCATATTCACCAGGTCCAAGTGAGGCCCACGTGGGGACCTGTGTCACCAGGTATGGGTGAGGCACAGGTGGCAACCCCAACACCAGGTCAAGGTGAGGCCAACCTGCAGGCCATGCAGAGGAACCGTGTCACGATGATGCCCAGGTAGGGAACAGATTTACCAGGTCCAGGGGAGGACAACTTGCTGACCATGCAGTGGAACCATGTCCCGATGATGCCCAGGTAGGGACCAGACTTACCAGGTCTAGGTGAGGCCCAGATGGAGCATATTCACTAGGTCCAGGTGAGGCCCAGTTGAGGACAAGAGGCACCAGATCTCGTTGAGGACTAGATGGGTACCAGAATCACCTGGTCCAAGTGGCATCCAGATGGAGACCAGAGTCACCAGTTTAGGGTGAGACCCAGAGAGGTTCCAGAGTCATCATGTCCAGGTGAGGCTCAGGTGTGGAACAGAGTCACCAGGTACCAATCATATCCAGGTGAGGACCGGAGTCACCAGGTCTGGGTGACGCGCAGATAGGATCAGAGTCACCAGTTCCAGGTGAGGCCAAGAAAGAGTCCACAGCAATCAGGTCCAGGTGGGGAACAATATCACCAGGACTGGATGACGCCCAGATGGGGACCAGAAACACCAGGCCCAGGTGATTCCCAGGTGGTGACCAGAGTTACCAGTTCCGGGTGAGGACCAAGTAAGGACCAGATTCACCCGGTCCAAGTAAGGCCCACATGGGGACCTGTGTCACCAGGCATGGGAGAGGCACAGGTGACAACCCCAGTCACCGGGTCCAGGTGATGCCAACCTGCAGGCCATGCAGAGGAACCATGTCCCCATGATGCCCAGGTAGGGACTAGAGTTACCAGGTCTAGGTGATGCCAACCTGCAGGCCATGTGTGGAAACATGTCCCGATGATGCCCAGGTAGGGACCAGAGTTACAAGGTCCAGGTGAGGCCAACCTGCAGGCCATGCAGTGGAACCATATCCCTATGATGCCCAGGTAGGGACCAGATTCACCAGGTCCAAATGAGGCCAAGTTGGATCATATTCACTCGGTCCAGGTGAGGCCCAGTTGAGGACCAGAGTCACCATATCTGATTGAGGCCTAGAGGGGTACCAGAATCCCCTGGTCCAAGTGACATCCAGATGGGGACCAGAGTCACCAGGTCAGGGTGAGGCCCAGAGAGGTTCCAGAGTCATCATATCCAGGTGAGGCTCAGGTATAGAACAGAGTCACCACGTACCAATGATTCCCAGGTGAGGACCAGAGTCACCAGGTCTGGGTGACGCGCAGAGAGGATAAGAGTCACCAGTTCCAGGTGAGGCCAAGAAAGAGTCCACAGCAATCAGGTCCCGGTGGGGAACAAAGCCACCAGGACTGGGTGAGGCCCAGATGGGGACCAGATTCACCATGTCCAGGTGAGGCCCAGGTGGTGACCAGAGTCCCCGGGTCTGGGAGAGGACCAGGTAAGGACCAGATTCACCAGATCCAAGAGGCCCACGTGGGGACAGAGTCCCCAGGAATGGGTGAGGTCCTGGAGGCAACCCCACTCACCAGGTCCAGGTGAGGCCAGCCTGCAGGCCAGAGTCACCAGATCCATGTGAGGCCCGAGTGGGGACCGGAGTCACCAGGTAAATGTGAGTCTACAAAAACACCACAGTCACCAGGTCCAGGTGTGGTTCATGTGGGAACGAGAGTCACCAGGTCCAGGTGAGACCCAGGTGGGGACCACAGTCACCAGGTCCAGATTGAGGCCAGGGGGGGGGACCAGAGTCATCAGGACCAGTTGAGGCCAAAGTGTGGAGCAAAGTTATCATGTCCAGGTGAGGCCCAGGTGGGGAACAGAGTAACCATGTCCCATTGATGCCAGGTGGGAAAAGAGTCACAAGGTCCAGACGAGGCCTAAGTGAGGTGTAGATTCACCAGGTCCTGTTTAGGCCCAGTTGAGGACCAGAGTCCCCAGCTCCGGGTGAGTCCCAGAGGTCGACCAGAGTCACCCGGTTCTGGTGATATCCAGGTGGGGACCAGAGTCAGCACGTCAGGGTGAGTCCCAAGGTCGGACGAGAATCACTAGGTCCAGGTGAGGCCCCGATGTGGAACTGAGAAACCAGGTCCCATGATGCCCATATGAGGACCTGAGTCACCAGGTCCAGGTGAGGTCCCTGTGGGAACCAGTCACCTCGTCCAGGTGAGGCCCCGGTGGGACAACACTCACCAGGTCCAGGTGAGGCCAAGTTATATAAGAGAGTATCCAGGTCCCAATGATGCCCAGGTAAGGACCAGAGTCAACAGGTCCAGGAGAGGCCCAAATATGGATCAGAGTCATTGTGTTCCAAGTGAGGCCAGATGGAGACCACAGGAACCAAGTCCAGGAGTGCCCCTTATGGGAACCAGAGCCGCCAGATCCAGGAGAGGTCCAGGTGGGACCACAGTCACAAGGTCCAGGTAAGGCGCAGGTGGCAACAGGATTCACCAAGTCCAGGTGAGACCCAGGTGGCGACCATTCACCAGATCCAGGTGAGGACCAGCTAAGGACCAGATTCTCCAGGCCCAGTTGAAGCCCAAAGGGTGACAGGAGTCACCAGGTAAGGGTGAGGCCCAGAGGGGGAACCAGAGTAAACAGTTTAGTTTGAGGCCCCGAATGGGACCAGAGGTCCCTGGTCAAAGGTTGTCCCAAGTGTGGCATAGAGTATCCAGGTCCCAATGATGCCTGGGTGAGGACCAGAGTCACTAGGGCCATGCAGGCCCAGATGGGGAACAGAATCACTAGGTCCTGGAGAGGCATAGAATAAGACCATAGTCACCAGTATCAGGTGAGCCCCTTGTGGGAACCAGAGCCACTCTATCCAGCTGAGTCCCAGGTCCATGTGAGGCCCACGTGAGGACCAGATTCATCAGGTCGAATTGAGGCTTAGCTGGGGACAAGAGTCACCAGGTCTGGGTGCGGCCTAGGTGGGGCAAGATTTAGTAGTTCTGAGTTAGGTCAAAGTGGGCACGAGAGACACCAGGTCCAGCTGAGGCCAAAGGGAGGACCAGAGTCACCAGATACCGGTGAGGTCCATGTTGGAAAGAGAGTCACCAGGTCCAGGAGAGGTCCAGGTGGCGACTAGAGTCACCAGATCCAGGTGAAGTCCAGGTGGGGACCAGAGTCACCAGATCCAGGTGAAGCCCAGGTGGGGAGCAGAGTCACTAGGTCCAGATGAGGCCCAGGTGAGGACCAGAGTTACATGGTACACGTGAGACCCCGATTGGGATCACAGGCAACAGGTCCATGTGAGGTCGGCTTGGGGACATGGTCAACAGGTGTACTTGAGGCCCAGGTGTGGAACACAGTAAGCAGGTCCAGGTGAGTTCCCGGTGGTGAGAAGAGTCACCACGTCCAGTTGAGACCCAAGTGGGGA
Source organism: Canis lupus baileyi (assembly GCF_048164855.1). NCBI lineage: Eukaryota > Metazoa > Chordata > Mammalia > Carnivora > Canidae > Canis > Canis lupus. Next base: position 46,594,799 of record NC_132862.1, read on the forward strand.
CCAGGATCACCAGGTACAGGGGAGGCCCTTGAAAGAACCAGAGTCAACAGTTCGAGTTCAGGCGCAGGTGGCAACCAGGGTCAGCAGGTCCAAGTCAAGCCAAACTGGACTTCACAGTCACTAGGGCATGGTGAGACCCAGAGGGGAGCATAGTCACCTGGTCCAGGTGAGGTCCAGTTGTGGAACACAGTCACCAGTTCCCAATTTTTCCCAGTTGAGGACCATGGTCAACAGGGCCAGGTGAGCCCCAGATGGGGGCCGGAGTCCCGAAATCCAGGTGAAGCCCAAGTGGGGACCAGAGTCACCAGATCCAGGGTAGTCTCAGGTGCAGACCAGAATCACCAGGTCCAGGTGTGTTGCAGGTGGCAACCAAATTCACCAGGTCACAGTAAGGCACTGGTGGGGACCAGAGTCACCAGGTACGTGAGAAGCTAGAAACACATGGTATCCCTGGGTGGCGCAGCGGTTTGGCGCCTGTCTTTGGTTCAGGGCGCCATCCTGGAGACCCGGGATCGAATCCCACGTCGGACTCCCGGTGCATGGAGCCTGCTTCTCCCTATGCCTGTGTCTCTGCCTCTCTCTCTCTCTGTGACGATCATAAATAAATAAAAATTAAAAAAAAAAGATGCTAGAAACACTGCGGCCAACAGGTCCACAAGATCTCCATGTGGGAACGAGAATCACCAGTTACAGGTGAGGACCAGGTGGGGATCCGACTCACCATGTCCAGGTGAGACCCAGGTGGGAATCAGTGTCACCATGTCCAGGTGTGGCCCAGGTAAAGACTAGAGTTAATAGGTCCGGCTGGGTCACTGTTAGTGAACAGTGTAACCATATCCTGATGCTACCCAGGTGGGTAGCAGAGACACCAGGTCCTGGTGAGGCTCAATTGGGACCAGAGACATGAGGTCCAGGTGAGGTCCCGATGGGAACCACAGTCACCACGTCAGGTGAGGCCATGCTTAGGATCAGAGTCACTCGTTACAGGTGAGGCCCAGGTGGAGACAGAGTCACCTGGTACAGAAGAGGCCAAAGTCAGGACCAGAGTTACAAGGATCAGGGCAGTCCCAGTGGGGAATAGAGTAACCATGTTCCGATGATGCCCAGGTAGAACCAGAGTCACCAGGTCCAGATGAGGCGCAGGTGGGGAGCATGTTCACTAGATCCCGGTGAGGCCCAGTTGAGGACCAGAGTCACCAGGTCTAGGTGAGGCCTAGAGGGGTACCAGATTCACCTGGTCTGGTGACATCCAGATGGGGACCAGAGTCCTCATGTCAGGCTGAGGCCCAGAGGGGATCCAGAGTCAAAATATTCAGGTGAGGCTCAGGTGTGGAACAGAGTATCCAGGTCATAATGGTCCACAGGTGAGGACCAGAGTCACCAGATCTGGGTAAGGCCCAGTTAGCATCAGAGTCAGCAGTTCCAGGTTAGCCAAGAAGGAGTCCACAGCAATCAGGTCCAGGTGGGGAAGAAAGTCAACAGGACTGGGTGAGGCCCAGATGGGGACCAGATTCACCAGGCCCAGGTGATTCCCATGTGGTGACCAGAGTTACCAGTTCCGGGTGATCACCAGGTAAGGACCAGATTCACCAGGTCCAAGTGAGGCCCACGTGGGGACCTGTGTCACGAGGCAAGGGTGAGGCCCAGGTGACAAACCCACTCACCAGGTCCAGGTGAAGCCAACCTGCAGGCCATGCAGAGGAACCAGGTCCCAATGATGCCCAGGTGAGGACCATCGTCACCAGGTCCAGATTGGGGCCTAGGTGGGGGGAACAGATTCATCAGGAGAAGTTGAGGCCAAAGTGTGGAGCAAAGTTATCATATCCAGGTGATGTCTAGGTGGGGAACAGAGTAACCATGTCCCATTGATGTCAGGTGGGAAAAGAGTCACAAGGTACAGATGAGGCCTAAGTGAGGACTAGATACACCAGGTCCTGTTGAGGCCCAGTTGAGCCCCAGTGTCCCCAGCTCTGGGTGAGTCCCAGAGGGGGGCCAGAGTCACCCGGTTCTGGTGATATCCAGGTGGGGACAAGACTCACCACGTCAGCGTGAGGCCCAGAGGGGGACGAGAATCACTAGTTTCAGGTGAGGCCTCGATTTGGAACTGAGAATAAAGGTCCCATAATGCCCAAATGAGGACCTGAATCACCAGGTCCAGGTGAAGCTCAGGTTGGGACCAGACTCACTAGTTCCAGATGAGGCCCAGGTGAGAACCAGAGTTACCAGGTACAAGTGAGGCCCCGGTGGGGATCAGAGGCAACAGGTCCATGTGAGGCCAGCTTGGGGACTATGGTCAACAGGTCTACTTGAGGCCAGGTGTGGAACACCGTAAACAGGTCCAGGTGAGTCCCTGGTTGTGACAAGTGTCACCACGTCCAGATGAGGCCCAGTTGGGGACCAGGTTCACCAGGTCAAGGGGAGGCCGTTGAAATAACCAGAGTGAACAGTTCGAGGTCAGGCGCAGGTTTCAACCAGGGTCAGCAGTTCCAAGTCAGGCCAAAGGGGGTTCACAGCCACTAGGGCACGGTGAGACCCAGAGGGGGACCAGAGTCAACTGGTCCAGGTGAGGTCCAGTTGTGGAACACAGTCACCGGGTCCCAATTTTACCCAGTTGAAGACCATGGTCAACAGGGCCAGGTGAGACCCAGATGGGGATCGGAGTCCCCAAATCCAGGTGAAGCCAAGGTGGGGACCACAGTCACCAGATCCAGGGTAGTCTCAGGTGCCGACCAGAATCAACAGGTCCACGTGAGGCAACCACACACACCAGGTCCCGGTGAGGCCCTGGTGGGGACCAGAGTCACGAGGTACATGAGAAGCTAGAAACACTGCAGCCACCAGGTGCACATCATGTCCATGCTGGAATGAGAATCACCAGTTACAGGTGAGGACCAGGTGGGGATCCGACTCACCATCTCCAGGTGAGACCCAGGTTGGAACCAGTGTCACCATGTCCAGGTGTGGCCCAGGTGAAGACCAGAGTTAATAGGTCTGGCTGGGTCACTATTAGTGAACAGTGTAACCATATCCTGATGCTACCCAGGTGGGTACCAGAGATGCCATGTCCTGGTGTGGCCCAGGTGGGACCAGAGACACGAGGTCCAAGTGAGGTCCCGATGGGAACCACAGTCACCAGGTTTGGTGAGGCCATACTTAGGATCAGAGTCACCAGTTACAGTTGAGGCCCAGGTGGAGCCAGAGTAACCTGGTATAGAAGAGGCCAAAGTCAGGACCAGAGTTACCAGGATCAGGTATCCCAGTGTGGAATAGAGTAACCATGTCCCGATGATGCCCAGGTAGAACCAGAGTTACCAGGTCCAGATGAGGTGCAGGTGGAGAGCATATTCACTAGGTCCCGGTTAGGCCAAGTTGAGGACCAGAGTCACCAGGTCTAGTTGAGGCCTAGAGGGGTACCAGATTCTCCTGGTCTAGGTGACATCCAGATGGGGACCAGAGTCTCCATGTCAGGCTGAGGCCCAGAGGGGATCCAGAGTCATCAAGTCCAGGTGAGGCTCACGTGTGGAACAGAGTATCCAGGTCATAATGGTCCACAGGTGAGGACCAGAGTCACCAGATCTGGGTGAGGCCCAGTTAAGATCAGAGTCACTAGTTCCAGGTGAGGGCCAAGAAGGAGTACACAGCAATCAGGTCCAGGTGGGAACAAAGTCACCTGGACTGAATGAGGCCCAATGGGGAACAGAATCTCAATGTCCAGGTGATTCCCAGGTGATGACCAGAGTTACAGGTTCCGGGTGAGGACAAGGGAAGGACCATATTCACCAGGTCCACGTGAGGCCCACGTTGGGACCTGTGTCACCAGGCATGGGTGAGTCTCAGGTGACAACCCCACTCACTAGGTCCAAGTGAGGCCAATCTGCAGGCCATGCCGAGGAACCATGTCCTGATGATGCCCAGATGGGGTCTAGAGTTATCAGGTCCAGGTGAGGCACACCTGCAGGCCATGCAGTGGAACCATGTCCCGGTAATGCCGAGGTAGGGATCAGAATCACCATGTCCAAATGAGGCCCAGATGGAGCATATTCACTAGGTCTACGTGAGGCCCGGTTGAGGACCAGAGTCACCAGATCTGGTTGAGCCCTATAAGGGTACCAGAATCACCTGGTTCAGGTGACATCGAGATGGGGACCAGAGTCACCAGGTCAGGGTGAAGCCCAGAGAGGTTCCAGAGTCATCATGTCCAAGTGAGGCTCAGATGTGGAACAGAGTCACCAGGTATCAATGATGCCCAATTGAGGACCAGATTCACCAGGTCTGGGTGACGCGCAGATTAGATCAGAGTCACCAGTTCCAGGTGAGGCCAAGAAGGAGTCCACAGCAATCAGGTCCAGGTTCGGAACAAAATCACCAGGACTGGGTGAGGCCCAGATGGTGACCAGATTCACCAGGTCCAGGTGAGGCCCAGGTGGTGACCAGAGTCCCCGGGTCTAGGAGAGGACCAGGTAAGGACCAGATTCACCAGGTAGAAGAGGCCCACGTGGGGACCTGAGTCACCAATTATGGGTGAGGCCCAGGTGGCAACCCCACTCACCAGGTCCAGGTGAGGCAAACCTGCAGGCCAAAGTCACCAGATCCACGTGAGGCCCTACCGGGGACCAGAGTAACCATGTAAATGTGAGTCTACAGAACACCACTGTCACCAGGTCCAGGTGTGGTTCATGTGGGAACGAGAGTCACCAGGTCCAGGTGAGACTCAGGTGGGGACCACAGTCATCAGGTCCAGATTGAGGCCCAAGTGGGGGGACAAGAGTCATCAGTACCAGTTGAGGCCAAAGTGTGGAGCAAAGTTATCATGTCCAGGTGAGGCCCAGGTGGGGAACAGAGTAACCATGTCCCATTGTTGCCAGGTGGGAAAAGAGTCACAAGGTCCAGACGAGGCCTAAGTTAGGAGTAGATTCACCAGATGCTGTTGAGGCCGAGTTGAGGACCAGTGACCCCAGCTCCGGGTGAGTCCCGAGGGGGACCAGAGGCACCCGGTTCTGGTGATATCCAGGTGGGGACCACAGTCACCATGTCAGGGTGATGCGCAGAGGGGGACGAGAATCACTAGGTCCAGGTGAGGCCCCGATGTGGAACTGAGAAACCAGGTCCCATGATGCCCATATGAGGACCTGAATCAAGAGGTCCAGGTGAGGTCCTTGTGGGAACCAGTCACCACGACCAGGTGAGGCACAGGTGGGACAACAGTCACCAGGTCCAGGTGAGGCCCAGGTATATAAGAGAGAATCCAGGTCCCAATAATGCCCAGGTAAGGACCTGAGTCAACAGGTCCAGGAGAGGCCCAAATATGGATGAGAGTAATTGTGTTCCATGTGAGGCAAGATGGAGACCACAGGAACCATGTCAAGGAGAGCCCCATATGGGAACCAGAGCCAAGAGATCCAGGTGAGGTCCAGGTGGGACCACAGTCACAAGGTCCAGTTGAGGCACAGGTGGCAACAGGATTCACCAAGTCCAGGTGAGGCCCAGGTGGCTACCAGTCACCAGATCCAGGAGAGGACAAGCTAAAGACCAGATTCACCAGGCCCAAGTCAATCCCAAGGGGTGACCAGAGTCACCAGGTAAGGTTGAGGCCCAGAGGGGAAACCAGAGTAAGCAGTTTAGTTTGAGGCCCAGAATGGGATCAGATTTCCCTTGGCAGTGTGAGGCCCAGGTGTGGAATAGAGTATCCAGGTCCCAATGATGCCTGGGTGAGGACCAGAGTCATAAGGGCCATGCAGGCCCAGATGGGGAACAGAATCACGAGGTCCTGTTGAGGCATAGAATAAGACCACAGTCACCAATATCAGGTGAGCCCCATGTGGGATCCAGAGCCACTCTATCCAGCTGAGTCCCAGGTCCATGTGAGGCCCACGTGAGGACCAGATTCATCAGGTCGAATGGAGGCATAGCTGGGGACAAGAGTCACCAGGTCTGGGTGCGGCCTAGGTGGGGCAAGATTCAGCAGTTCTGAGTTAGGTCAAGGTGGGGATGAGAGACACCAGGTCCAGGTGAGGCCAAACTGAGGACCAGAGTCACCAGATCCAGGTGAGCACCATGTTGGAAAGAGAGTCACCAGGTCCAGGAGAGGTCCAGCTGGGGACCAGAGTCACCAGATCCAGGTGAATTCCAGGTGGGGACCAGAGTCACCAGATCCAGGTGAAGCCCAGGTTCGGACCAGTCAGTAGGTCCAGATGAAGCCTAGGTGAGGGCCAGAGTTACCAGGTACACGTGAGGCCCCGGTGGGGATAGAAGGCAACAGGTCCATGTGAGGCGGGCTTGGGGACCATGGTCAACAGGTCTACATTAGGCCCAGGTGTGGAACACAGTAACCAGGTCCAGGTGAGCCCCGGTGGTGACAAGAGTCACCACGTCCAGGTGAGGCCCAAGTGGGGACCATGATCACCAGGTACAGGGGAGGCCCTTGAAAGAACCAGAGTCAACTGTTCGAGGTCAGTCGCAGGTGGCAACTGGGGTCAGCAGGTCCATGTCAGGCCAAAATGGGGTTGACAGTCACTAGGGCACGTTGAGACCCAGAGGGAGACCAGAGTCACCTGGTCCAGGTGAGGTCCAGTTGTGGAACACAGTCTCTGGGTCCCAATTTTGCCCAGTTGAGGACCATGTTCAACAGGGCCAGGTGAGGCCCAGATGGGGACTGAAGTCCCCAAATCCAGGTGAAGCCAAGGTGGGGACCACAGTCACCAGCTCCAGGTTTGTCTCAGGTGCAGACCAGAATCACCATGTCCAGGTGAGGTGCAGGTGGCAACCACACTCACCAGGTCCCGGTGAGGCCCTGGTGGGGACCAGAGTCTCGAGGTACATGAGAAGCTAGAAACACTGCAGCCACCAGGTCCACATGATGTCCATGTGGGGACGAGAATCACCAGTTACAGGTGAGGCCCAGGTGGGGATCCGACTCACCATGTCCAGGTGAGATCCAGGTGGGAACCAGTGTCACCATGTCCAGGAGTGGCCCGGTTGAAGACCAGAGTTGATATGTCCGGCTGGGTCACTGTTAGTGTACAATATAACCATATCCTGATGCTACCCAGGTGGGTACCAGAGACACCAGGACCTGGTGAGCCCCAGGTGGGACCAGAGACATGAGGTCCAGGTGAGGTCCCGATGGGAACCACAGTCACCAGGTCAGGTGAGGCCATGCTTAGGATCAGAGTCACCAGTTACAGGTGTGACCCAGGTGGAGCCAAGTCATTTGGTACAGAAGAGGCCAAAGTCCGGACCAGAGTTACCAGGATCAGGTCAGTTCGAGTGTGATATAGAGTAACCATGTCCCGATGATGCCCAGGTAGAACCAGAGTCATCAGGTCCACATGGGGCACAGGTGGGGAGCATGATCACTAGGTCCCAGTGAGGCCCAGGTGAGGACCAGGGTCACCAGGTCTGGTTGAGGCCTAGAGGGGTACCAGAAACACCTGGTCCAGGTGACATCCAGATGGGGACCAGAGTCACCATGTCAGGGTGAGGCCCAGAAAGGTTCCAGAGTCATCATGTCCCGGTGAGGCTCAGGTGTGGAACAGAGTCACCAGGTACCAATGATGCCCAGGTGAGGACCAGAGTCACCAGGTCTGGGTTACACGCAGATAGGATCAGAGTCACCAGTTCCAGGTGAGGCCAAGAAAGAGTCCACAGCAATCAGGTCCAGGTGGGGAACAAAGCCCCGAGGACTGGGTGAGGCCCAGATGGGGACCAGATTCACCAGGTCCAGGTGATTCCCAGGTGGTGAACAGAGTTACGAGTTCCGGGTGAGGATCAGGGAAGGACCAGATTCACCAGGTCCAAGTGAGGCCCACGTGGGGACCTGTGTCACCAGGCATGTGTGAGGCCCAAGTGACAACCCCTCTCACCAGGTCCAGGTGAGGCCAACATGCAGGCCATGCAGAGGAACCATGTCCCGATGATGCCAAGGTAGGGACTAGAGTTCTCAGGTCCAGGTGAGGCCAACCTGCAGGCCATGCAGTGGAACCATGTCCCGATGATGCCCAGGTAGGAACCAGATTTACCAGGTCCAGGTGAGGCCAACCTGCAGTCCATGCAATGGAACCATGTCCCCATGATGCCCAGGTAGGGATCAGAGTCACCAGGTCCAAATGAGGCCCAGATGGAGCATATTCACTAGGTGCAGGTGAGGCCCAGTTGAGGATCACAGTCACCAGATATGGTTGAGTCCTAGAGGGGTACCAGAATCACCTGGACCAGGTGACATCCAGATGGGGACCAGAGTCACCAGGTCAGGGAGAGGCCCTGAGAGGTTCCAGAGTCATCATGTCCAGGTGAGACTCAGGTGAGGAACAGAGTCACCAGGTACCAATGATGCCCAGTTGAGGACCAGACTCACCAGATCTGGGTGACGTGCAGATACGATCAGAGTCAGCAGTTCCAGGTGAGGCCAAGAAGGAGACCACAACAATCAGGTGCAGGTGGCGAACAAAGTCGCCAGGAATGGGTGAGGCCCAGATGGGGACCAGATTCACCAGAACCAGGTGAGGCCCAGGTGGTGAGCAGAGTCCCCGGGTCTGGGAGAGGACCAGGTAAGGACCAGATTAACAGATCAAAGAGGCCCACGTGGGGACCTGAGTCACCAGGTTTGGGTGAGGCCTAGAGGGGTACCAGATTCACCTGGTCTAGGTGACATCCACATGGGGATGAGCGTAACCATGTCAGGGCGAGGCCCAGAAGGGATCCAGAGTCATCATGTCCAGGTGAGGCTCAGGTGAGGAACAGAGTATCCAGGTCATAATGGTCCACAGGTGAGGACCAGAGTCACCATATCTGGGAGAGGCCCAGTTAGGATCAGAGTTACCACTTCCAGGTGAGGCCAAGAAGGTGTCCACAGGAATCAGGTCCAGGTGGGGAACAAAGTCACCAGGACTAGGTGATGCCCAGGTGGTGACCAGATTTACCAGTTCCGGGTGAGGACTAGGTAAGGACCACATTCACCAGGTCCTAGTGAGGCCCACGTGGGGACCTGTGTCACCAGGCATGGGTAAGACCCAGGTGGGGACCCCACTCACCAGTTCAAGATGAGGCCAACCTGAAGGCCATGCAGAGGAACCATGTCTCGATGATGCCCAGGTAGGGACCAGAGTTGCCAGGTCCAGGTGAGGCCAACCAGCAGGCCATGCAGTGGATCCATTTCCCGATGATGCCCAGTGAGTGACCAGAGTCACCAGGTCCAAATGAGGCCCAGATGGAGCATATTCACTAGGTCCAGATGTGGCCCAGTTGAGGACAATAGTCACCAGATCTGGTTGAGACCTAGAGGGGTACCAGAATCACCTGGTGCAGGTGACATCCAGATGGGGACCAGATCACCAGGTTTAGGTGAGGCCCAGGTGGCAACCCCACTCACCAGGTCCAAGTGAGGCCAACTTGCAGGCCAAAGTCACCAGATCCAGGTGAGGCACTAGTGGGGACCGGAGTCACCAGGTAAATGTGAGGCTACAAGTACACCACAGTAACCAGGTCCAGGTGTGGTTCATGTGGGAATGAGAGTCACCAGGTCCAGGTGAGACCCAGGTGGGGACGACAGTCTCCAGGTCCAGATTGAGGCCTCGGATGGGGCCAGGGTCATCGGGACCAGTTGAGGCCAAAGTGCGGAGCAAAGTTATCATGTCCATGTGAGGCCCAGGTGCGGAACAGAGTAACCATGTCCCATTGTTGCCAGGTGGGAAAAGAGTCACAAGGTCCAGACGAGGCCTAAGTGAGGTGTAGATTCACCAGGTCCTGTTGAGGCCGAGTTGAGGACCAGTGACCCCAGCTCCGGGTGAGTCCCAGAGGGGGACCAGAGTCACCCGGTTCTGGTGATATCCGGGGGGGGATTAGAGTCAGCACGTCAGGGTGAGGCCCAGAGAGGGACGAGAATCACTAGGTCCAGGTGAGGCCCCGATGTGGAACTGAGAAACCAGGTCCCATGATGTCCATATGAGGACCTGAGTCACCAGGTCCAGTTGAGGTCCCTGTGGGAACCAGTCACCTCGTCCAGGTGAGGCCCAGGTGGGATCACAGTCACCAGGTCCAGGTGAGGCCCAGGTATATAAGAGTGTATCCAGGTCCCAATGATGCCTAGGTCGGGACCAGAGTCAACAGGTCCATGAGAGGCCCAAATATGTATCAGAGTCATTGTGTTCCAGGTGAGGTCAGATGGAGACCACAGGAACCAGGTCCAGGAGAGCCCCATATGGGAACCAGAGCCACCAGATCCAGGTGAGGTCCAGGTGGGACCACAGTCACAGGGTCCAGGTGAGGTGCAGGTGGCAACAGGATTCACCAAGTCCAGGTGAGACCCAGGTGGCGACCAGTCACCAATTCCAGGTGTGGACCAGCTAAGGACCAGATTCACCAGGCCCAAGTGAAGCCCAAGGGGTGACCAGAGTCACCAGGTAAGGGTGAGGCCCAGAGGGGGAACCAGAGTAACCAGTTTAGTTTGAGGCCCAGAATGGGACCAGAGGTCCCTGGTCAAAGTGAGGCTCAGGTGTGGAATAGAGTATCCAGTTCCCAATGAATCCTGGGTGAGGACCAGAGTCACTAGGGCCATGCAGGCCCAGATGGGGAACAGAATCACTAGGTCCTGGTGAGGCATAAAATAAGACCACACTCACCAGTATCAGTTGAGCCCCTTGTGGGAACCAGAGCCACTCTATCCAGCTGAGTCCCAGGTCCATGTGAGGCCCACATGAGGACCAGATTCATCAGGTCGAATTGAGGCATAGCTGGTGACAAGAGTCACCAGGTCTGGGAGCGGCCTAGGTGGGGCAAGATTCAGCAGTTCTGAGTTAGGTCCAAGTGGGGAAGAGGACACCAGGTCCAGGTGAGGCCAAACTGAGGACCAGAGTCACCAGATCCAGGTGAGGTCCATGTTGGAAAGAGAGTCACCAGGTGCAGGAGAGGTCCAGGTGGGGACCAGAGTCACCAGATCGAGGTGAGGAACAGGTGGGGACAAGAGTCACCAGATCCAGGTGAAGCCCAGGTGGGGACCAGAGTCACTAGGTCCAGATGAGGCCCAGATGAGGGCCAGAGTTACCAGGTACACGTGAGGCCCCGGTGGGGATCAGAGGCAACAGGTCATGTGAGGCCGGCTTGGGGACCATGGTCAACAAGTCTACTTGAGGCCCAGATGTGGAACACAGTAAGCAGGTCCAGGTGAGTACGCGGTTGTGACATAAGTCACCACGTCCAGTTGAGACCCAGGTGGGGACCAGGATCACAAGGTACAGGGTAGGCCCTTGAAAGTACCAGAGTCAACAGTTCGAGGTCAGGTGCACGTGGCAACCAAGTTCAGCAGGTCCAAGTCAGGGCAAATGGGTTCACAGTCACTAGGGCGTGGTGAGACCCAGAGGGAGACCAGAATCACCTGGTCCAGGTGAGGTCCAGTTGTGGAAGACAGTCACCGGGTCCCAATTTTGCCCAGTTGAGGACCATGGTCAACAGGGCCAGGTGAGGCATAGATGGAGACCGGAGTCCCCAAAGCAGGTGAAGCCCAGGTGGGGACCATAGTCACCAGATCCAGGGTAGTCTCAGGTGCAGACCAGAATCACCAGGTCCAGGTGAGGTGCAGGTGGCAACCACACTCACCAGGTCCCTGTGAGGCCCTGGTGGGGACCAGAGTCTCGAGGTACATGAGAAGTTAGAAACACTGCAGCCACCAGGTCCACATGATGTCCATGTGGGAACGAGAATCACCAGTTACAGGGGAGGACCAGTTGTGGATGCTACTCACCATGTCCAGGTGAGACCCAGGTGGGAACCAGTGTCAACATGTCCAGGTGTGGCCCAGGTGAAGACCAGAGTTAATAGGTCTGGCTGGGTCACTGTTAGTGAACAGTGTAACCGTATCCTGATGCTACCAAGTTGGGTACCAGAGACACCATGTCCTGGTGAGGCCCAGTTGGGACCAGAGACATGAGGTCCAGGGGAGGTCCCGATGTGAACCACAGTCACCAGGTCAGGTGAGGCCATGCTTAGGATCAGAGTCACCAGTTACCGGTGAACCCAAGGTGGATCCAGAGTGACCTGGTACAGAAGAGGCCAAAGTCAGGACCAGAATTACCAGGATCAGGTCACTCCAATTGGGGATAGAGTAGCCATGTTCCGATGATGCCCAGGTAGAACCAGAGTCACCAGGCCCAGATGTGGCGCAGGTGGGGAGTATGTTAACTAGGTTCCGTTGAGGCCCAGTTGAGGACCAGAGTCACCAGGTCTAGGTGAGTCCTAGAGGGGTACCAGATTTACCTGGTCTAGGTGACATCCAGATGGGGTCCAGAGTCCCCATGTCAGGCTGAGGCCCAGAAGGGATCCAGAGTCAACATATCCAGGTAAGGCTCAGGTGTGGAACAGAGTATCCAGGTCATAATGGTCCACAGGTGAGGACCAGAGTCACCAGATCTGGGTGAGGCCCAGTTAGCATCAGAGTCAGCAGTTATAGGTTAGCCAAGAAGGAGTCCACAGCAATCAGGTCCAGGTGGGGAAGAAAGTCAACAGGACTGGGTGAGGCCCAGATGGGGACCAGATTCACCAGGCCCAGGTGATTCCCATGTGGTGACCAGAGTTTCCAGTTCCGGGTGACCACCAGGTAAGGACCAGATTCACCAGGTCCAAGTGAGGCCCACTTGGGGACCTGTGTCACTAGGCTAGGGTGAGGCCCAGGTGACAAACCCACTCACCAGTTCCAGGTGAGGCCAACCTGCAGGCCATGCAGAGGAAACAGGTCCCACAGATGCTCAGGTAGGGACGAGAGTTACCAGGTCCAGGTGAAGCCAACCTACAGGCCATGCAGTGGAACCATGTCCCGTTGATGCCCAGGTAGGGACCAGAGTTACCAGGTCGAAATGAGGCCCAGATGGAGCATATTCACTAGGTCCAGGTGAGGCCCAGTTGAGGACCAGAGTCACCAGACCTGGTTGAGGCCCAGAGGGGTACCATAATCCCCTGGTCCAGGTGACATCCATATGGGGACCAGAGTCACCAGGTCAGGTTGAGAGCCAGAGAGGTACGAGAGTCATCATGTCCAGGGGAGCCTCATGTATGGAACAGAGTCACCAGGACCAATGATGCCCAGGTGAGGACCAGAGTTACCAGGTACACGAGAGGCCACGGTGGGGATGAGAGGCAACAGGTCCATGTGAGGCCGACTTGGGGACCATGGTCAACAGGTCTACTTGAGGCTCAGGTGTGGAACACAGTAACAAGGTCTAGGTGAGTAAACGGTGGTGAAGAAAGTTACCACGTCCAGGTGAGGCCCAGGTGGGGACCAGGATCACCAGGTCCAGGGGAGTCCCTTGAAAGTACCAGAGTCAACAGTACGACGTCAGTCGCAGGTGGGAACCAGGGTCAGCAGGTCCAAGTCAGTCCAAAGTGGGGTTCACAGTCACTAGGGCACGGTGAGACCCAAAGGGGGACGAGAGTCGCCTGGTACAGGTGAGGTCCAGGTGTGGAACACAGTCACCAGGTCCCAATTTTGCCCAGTTGAGTACCATGGTCAACAGGACCAGGTGACGCCCAGATGGGGACCGGAGTCCCCAATCCAGGTGAAGCCCAGGTGTAGACCACAGTCACCAGATCCAGGGTATTCTCAGGTGCAGACCAGAATCACCAAGTCCAGGTGAGGTGCAGGTGGCAACCACACTCACCAGGTCTCGGTGAGGCCCTGGTGGGGACCAGAGTCACGAGGTACATGAGAATCTAGAAACACTGCAGCCACCAGGTCCACATGTAGTCCATGTGGGAACGACAATCACCAGTTACAGGTGAGGACCAGGTGGGGATCCAACTCACCATGTCCAGGTGAGATCCAGGTGGGAACCAGTGTCACCATGTCCAGGTGTGGCCCAGGTGAAAACCAGAGTTAATAGGTCCAGCTGGATCACTGTTAGTGAACAGTGTAACAATATCCTGATGTTACCCAGGTGGGGACCAGAGACAAAGGTCCAGGTGAGATCCCGATGGGAACCACAGTCACCAGGTCAGGTGAGGCCATGCTTAGGATCAGAGTCACCAGTTACAGGTGAGGCCCAGGTAGAGCCAGAGTCACCTGGAACAGAAGAGGCCAAAGTCAGGACCAGAGTTGCCATGATAGATCAGTCCCAGTGGGGAATACAGTAACCAATTCCCGAGGATGCCCAGGTAAAACCAGAGTCACCATGCCCAGATGCGGCGCAGGTGGGGAGCATGTTCACTAGGTCCCGGTGAGGCCCACTTGGGGCCCAGAGTCACCAGGTCAAGTTGAGGCCTAGAGGGGTACCAGATTCACCTGGTCTAGGTGAAATCCAGATGGGGACCAGAGTCACCATGTCAGGCTGAGGCCCAGAGGGGATCCAGAGTCATCATGTCCAGGTGAGGCTCACGTTTGGAACAGAGTATCCAGTTGATAATGGTCCACAAGTGAGGACCAGAGTCACTAGATCAGGGTGAGGCCCAGTTAGTATCAGAGTCACCAGTTCCAGGTGAGGACAAGAAGGAGTCCACAGCAATCAGGTCCAGTTGGGGAACAAAGTCACCAGGAACGGATGACCCCAGATGGGGACCAGATTCACCAGGTCCAGGTGATTCCCAGGTGGTGACCTGAGTTAACAGTTCCGGGTGAGGACCAGGTAAGGTCCAGATTCACCAGGTCCAAGTGAGGCCCACGTGGGGACCTGTGTCACCAGGCATGGGCGAGGCCCAGGTGGCAACCCCACTCACCAGGTCCAGGTGAGGCGAACCTGCAGGCCATGCAGAGGAACCATGTCCCGATGATGCCCAGGTAGGGACGAGATTTAACAGGTCCAGGTGAGGCCAACCTGCAGGCCATGCAGTGAAACCATGTCCCGATGATGCCGAGGTTGGGATCAGAATCACCAGGTCCAATGAGACCAAGATGGAGCATACTTACTAGGTCCATGTGAGGTGCAGTGGAGTACCAGAGTCACAAGACCTGGTTGAGGCCTAGAGGGGTACCAGATTCACCTGACCCAGGTGACATCCAGATGGGGACCAGAGTCACCAGGTCAGGATGAGGCCCAGAGAGGTTCCAGAGTCAACATGTCCAGGTGAGGCTCAGGTGTGGAACAGAGTCACCAGGTACCAAAGATGCCCAGGTGAGGACCAGAGTCACCAGGTCTGGGTAATGCCCAGATAGGATCAGAGTCACCAGTTCAAGGTGAGGCCAAGAAATAGTCCACAGCAATCATCCAGGTGGGGAACAAAGTCACCAGGACTGGGTGATGCCCAGATGGGGACCACATTGACCAGGTCCAGGTGAGGCCCAGGGGGTGACCAGAGACCCCGGGTATGGGAGACGACCAGGTAAGGACCAGATTCACCAAGTCCAAGAGGTCGACGAGGGGCCTGTGTCCCCAGGTACGGGTGAGGCACAGGTGGCAACCACACTCACCAGGTCCAGGAGAGGCCATCTTTCGCGCCATGCAGAGGAACCGTCTCCCGATGATGCCCATGTAGGAACCAGAGTTACCAGGTCCAGGTGATGCCAACCTGCAGGCCATGCAGTGGAACCATGTACCGATGATGCCGAGGGAGGGACCAGAGTCACCATGTCCAAATGAGGCCCAGATTGAGCATATTCACTAGGTCCAGGTGAGGCCCAGTTGAGGACCAGAGTCACCAGATCTGGTTGAGGCTCAGAGGGGTACCAAAATCACCTGCTCCAGGTGACATCCAGATGGGGACCAGAGTCACCAGGACAGGGTGAGGCCCAGAGAGGTTCCAGAGTCATCATGTCCAGGTTAGGCTCAGGTATGGAACTGAGACACCAGGTACCAAGATGCCCACATGAGGACCAGAGTCAACAGATCTGGGTGACACGCAGATAGGATCAGAGTCACCAGTTGCAGGTGAGGCAAAGAAAGAGTCCACAGCAATCAGTTCCAGGTGGGGAACAAAGTAACCAGGATTGGGTGAGGCCCAGATGAGGACCAGTTCCCCTTCTACAGGTGAGGCCCAGGTGATAACCAGAGTCCCCAGGTTGGGAGAAGACGAGGTAAGGACCAGATTCACCAGGTCCAAGAGGCCCACGTGGGGACCTGAGTCACCAGTTATGGGTGAGCCACAAGTGGCAATCCCACTCACCAGGTTCAGGTGAGGCCAACCTACAGGCGGTGCGCGGAACCATGTCCCGATGATGCCCAGGTAGGGACCCGAGTCACCAGGTCCAAATGAGGCCAAGATGGAGCATATTCACTAAGTCCACGTGAGGCCCAGTTGAGGACCAGAATCACCAGATCTGCTTGAAGCCTAGATGGGAACCAGAATCACCCAGTCCGGGTTACGTCCTAATGGGGACCAGAGTCACCAGGTCAGGGTGAGGCCCAGAGAATTTCCAGAGTCATCATGACCAGGTGAGGCTCAGGTGTGGAACAGAGTCACCAGGTACGAATGATGCCCAGGTGAGGACCAGAGTCAACAGGTCTGGGTGACGCGCAGATAGGATCAGAGTCACCAGTTCCAGGTGAGGCCAAGAAAGAGTCCACAGCAATCAGGTCAAGGTGTGGAACAAAGTCACCAAGAATGGGTGAGGCCCAGATTGGGACCAGATTCACCAGGTCCAGGTGAGGCCCAGGTGGTGACCAGAGTCATCGGGTCTGGGAGAGGACCAGGTAAGGACCAGATTCACCAGGTCCAAGAGGCTCACGTGGGGACCTGAGTCACCAGGTATGGGTGAGGCCCTAGTGGCAACCCACTCACCAGGTCCAGGTGAGGCCAACCTGCAGGCCAGAGTCACCAGATCCAGGTGAGGCCCTAGAGGGGACCGGAGTCACCAGGTAAATATGAGTCTACAAGAACACCACAGTCAACAGGTCAAGGTGTGGTTCATGTGGGAACGAGAGTCACCAGGTCCAGGTGAGACCCAGGTGGGGACCATAGTCACCAGGTCCAGATTGAGGACTAGGTAGGGGGACCAGAGTCATCAGGACTTGTTGAGGCCAAAGTGTGGAGCAAAGTTATCATGTCCAGTTGAGGCCCAGGTGGGGAACAGAGTAACCATGTCTCATTGATGCCAGGTGGGAAAAGAGTCACAAGGTCCAGACGAGGCCTAAGTGAGGAGTAGATTCACCAGGTCCTGTTGAGGCCCACCTGAGGACAAGTGTCGCCAGCCCCGGGTGAGTCCCAGAGGGGGACCAGAGTCACCCGGTCCTGGTGATATCCAGGTGGGGACCAGAGTCACCACATCAGGGTGAGACCCAGAGGGGACGAGAATCACTAGGTCCAGGTGAGGCCCCGATGTGGAACTGAGAAACCAGGTCCCATGATGCCCATATGAGGACCTGAGTCACCAGGTCCAGGTGAGGTCCTGTGGGAACCAGTCACCTCGTCCAGGTGAGGCCCAGGTGGGACCAGAGTCACCAGGTCCAGGTGAGGCCCAGGTATATAAGAGAGTATCCAGGTCCCAATGATGCCCAGGTAAGGACCAGAGTCAACTGTCCAGGAGAGGCCCAAATATGGTTAAGAGTAATTGTGTTCCAGGTGAGGCCAGATGGAGACCACAGGAACCAGGTCCAGGAGAGCCCCATATGGGAACCAGAGCCACCAGATCCAGGTGATGTCTGGGTGGGACCACAGTCACAAGGCCCAGGGGAGGCGTAGGTGGCAACAGGTTTCACCAAGTCCAGGTGAGGCCCAGGTAGCGACCGGTCACCAGATCCAGGTGCGGAACAGCTAAGGACCAGATTCACCAGGCCCAAGTGAAGACAAGGGGTGACCAGAGTCAACCAGGTAGGGGTGAGGCCCAGAGGGGGAACCAGAGTAACCAGTTTAGTTTGAGGCCCAGAATGGGACCCTAGGTCCCTGGTGAAAGTGAGGCTCAGATGTGGAATAGAGTATCCAGATCCCAATGATGCCTGGGTGAGGAAAAGATTTACTAGGGCCATGCAGGCCCAGATGGGGAACAGAATCACTAGGTCCTGGTGAGGCATAGAATAAGACCACAGTCAGCAGTATCAGGTAAGCCCCTTGTGGGAACCAGAGCCACTCTATGCAGCTGAGTCCCAGGTCCTTGGAGGCCCCCGTGAGGACCAGATTCATCAGGTCGAATTGAGGCATAGCTGGGAACAAGAGTCACCATGTCTGCGTGCGGCCTAGGTGGGGCAAGATCAGCAGTTCTGAGTTAGGTCAAAGTGGGGACGAGAGACACCAGGTCCAGGTGAGGCCAAACTGAGGACCATAGTCACCAGATCCAAGTGAGGTCCATGTTGGAAAGTGAGTCACCAGGTCCAGGAGAGGTTCAGGTATGGACCAGAGTCACCAGTTCCAGGTGAAATCCAGGTGGGGACCAGAGTCACCAGATCCAGGTGAAGCCTAGGTGGGGACCAGAGTCACTAGGTCCAGATGAGGCCCAGGTGAGGACCAGAGTCACCAGATCTGGGAGAGGCCCAGTTGTGATCAGAGTTACCACTTCCAGGTGAGGCCAAGAAGGTGTCCACAGCAATCAGGTCCACGTGGGGAACAAAGTCACCAGGAGTAGGTGATGCCCAGGTGGTGACCAGATTTACCAGTACCGGATGAGGACTAGGTAATAGGATCAGAGTCACCAGTTCAAGGTGAGGGCAAGAAAGAGTCCAGAGCAATCAGGTCCAGTTGGGGAACATAGTCACCAGGACTGGGTTAGGCCCAGATGGACCCAGATTCACCAGGTCCAGGTGAGGCCCATGTTGTGACCAGATTCCCCGGGTCTGGGAGAAGTCCAGGTAAGGGCCAGATTCACCAGGTCCAAGAGGCCCATGTGGGGACCTGAGTCACCAGGTATGTGTGAGGCCCAGGTGGCATCAACTAATCAAGTCCAGGTGAAGCCAACCTGCAGGCCAGAGTCACCAGGCCCAGGGGAGGCCCAAGGGTTGACCAGAGTCACCAGGTAAGGGTGAGGTTAAGAGGGGGACCAGAGTAACCAGTTTAGTTTGAAGCCCAGAATGGGACCAGCGGTTCCTGGTAAAAGTGAGGCCCAGGTGTGGAATAGAGTATCCAGGTCCCAATGATGCCTGAGTGAGGACCAGAGTCACTAAGGCCATGCAGGCCCAGATGGGGAACAGAATCACTAGGTTCTGGTGAGGCATAGAATAAGACCACATTCAGCAGTATCAGGTGAGCCCCTAGTGGGAACCAGAGCCACTCTTTCCAGCTGAGTCCCAGGTAAATGTGAGGTCCACGTGAGGACCAGATTCATCAGGTCGAATTGAGGAATAGCTAGGGACAAGAGTCACCAGGTCTGGGTGCGTAATAGGTGGGGCAAGATTCAGCAGTTCTGAGTTAGGTCAAAGTGGGCAAGAGAGACACCAAGTCCAGGAGAGGTCCAGATTGGGACCAGAGTCACCAGATCCAGGTGAAGTCCAGATGGGGACCAGAGTCTCCAGATCCAGGTGAAGCCCAGGTGGGGACCAGAGTCTCTAGGTCCAGATGAGGCCCAGGTGAGGACCAGAGTTACAAGGTACACGTGAGGCCCCAGTGGGGATCAGAGGCAACAGGTCCATGTGAGGCCGGCTAGGGGACCATGGTCAACAGGTCTACTTGAGGCCCAGGTGTGGAACACAGTAAGCAGGTCCAGGTGAGTCCCCATGGTGACAAGAGTCACCACGTCCAGGTGAGGCCCAGGTTCGGACCAGGATCACCAGGTACAGGGGAGGCCCTTGAAAGATCCAGAGTCAACAGTTCGAGTTCAGGCGCAGGTTTCAACCAGGGCCAGCAGGTCTAAGTCAGGGGAAAGTGGGGTTCACAGTCACTAGGGAATGGTGAGACCCAGAGGGGCACCAGAGTCACGTGGTCCAGGTGAGGTCCAGTTGTGGAACACAGTCACCGCGTCCCAATTTTGGCCAGTTGAGGACCATGGTCAACAGGGCCTGGTGAGCCTCATATGGGGACGAGAGTCCCCAAATCCAGGTGAAGCCCAGGTGGGGACCACAGTCAACAGATCCAGGGTACTGTCAGGTGCAGACCAGAATTACCAGGTCCAGGTGAGGTGCAGGTGGCAACCACACTCACCAGGTCCCGGTGAGGCCCTGGTGGGGACCAGTGTCACAAGGTACATGACAAACTAGAAACACCGCAGCCACCAGGTCCACATGATGTCCATGTGGGAACGAGAATCAACAGTTATAGGTTAGGACCAGGTGGGTATGTGACTCACCATTTCCAGGTGAGACCAAGGTGGGAACCAGTGTCACCATGTCCATGTGTGGCCCAGGTGAAGACCAGAGTTAATAGGTCCGGCTGGGTCACTGTTAGTGAACAGTGTAACCATATCCTGATGCTACCCAGGTGTGTACCAGAGACACCAGGTCCTGGTGAGGCCCAGGTGGGACCAGAGACATGAGGTCCAGGTGAGGTCCCGATGGGAACCACAGTCACCAGGTCAGGAGAGGCCATGCTTTGGATCAGAGTCACCAGTTACAGGTGAGGCCCAGGTGGAGCCAGAGTCACCTGGTACAGAAGAGGCCAAAGTAAGGACCAGAGTTACCAGGATCAGGTCAATCCCAGTGGGAAACAGAGTAACCATGTCCCGATGATGCCCAGGTAGACCCAGCGTCACCAGGTCCAGATGAGGCGCAGGTGGGGAGCATATTCACTAGGTCTCGGTGACACCCAGTTGAGGACCAGTGTCACCAGGTCTATTTGAGCCCTAGAGGGGTACCAGATTCACCTAGTCTAGGTGACATCCAGATGGGGACCAGAGTCACCATGTCAGGGTGAGGCCCAGAGGGGATCCAGAGTCATCATGTCCAGGTGAGGCTCAGGTGTGGAACAGAGTTTCCAGGTCATAATGGTCCACAGGTGAGGACCAGAGTCACCAGATCTGGGTGAGGCCCAGGTTGGATCAGAGTCACCACTTCCAGTTGAGGCCAAGAAGGATTCCACAGCAATCAGATCCAGAGGGGAACAAAGTCACCAGGACTGGGTGAGGCCCAGATGGGGACCAGATTCACCAGGTCCAGGTGATTCCCAGGTGGTGATCAGGGTTACCAGGTGCGGGTGAGGACCAGGTAAGGACGTGATTCACCAGGTCATACTGGGCCCATGGGGACCTGTGTCACCATGTATGGGTGAGGCCCAGGTGCCAACCCCACTCACCAGGTCCAGGTGAGGCCAACCTGCAGGCCATGTAGAGGAACCATGTCCCGATGATGCCCAGGTAGGGACCAGAGTTACCAGGTCCAGGTGAGGCCAACCGGAAGGCCATGCAGCTGAACCATGTCCCGATGATGCCCAGGAAGTGACAAGAGTCACCAGATCCAAATGAGGCCCAGTTGGAGCATATTCACTAGGTGCAGGTGAGGCACAGTTGAGGTCCAGAGTCACCAGATCTGGTTGAGTATTAGAGGGGTACAAGAATCACCTGGTCCAGTTGACATCCAGATGGGGACAAGAGTCACCAGGTCAGGGTCAGGCCCAGAGAGGTTCCAGAGTCATCATGTCCATGTGAGGCTGAGGTGTGGAACAGAGTCACCAGGTACCAATGAAGCCCAGGTGAGGACCAGAGTCACAAGGTCTTGGTGACGCTCAGATAGGATCAGAGTCACCAGTTCCAGGTGAGGCCAAGAGAGAGTCCACAGCAATCAGGTCCAGGTGGGGAACAAAGTCACCAGGACTGGGTGAGGCCCAGATGGGGACCAGATTCACCAGGTCCAGGTGAGGCGAGGTGGTGACCAGAGTCCCCGGGTCTGGGAGAGGACGAGGTAAGGACCAGATTCACCAGGTCCAAGAGGCCCACGTGTGAAACTGAGTCAGCAGGTATGGGTGAGGCCCAGGTGGCAACCCCACTCACCAAGTCCAGGTGAGGCCAACTTGCAGGCCAGAGTCACCAGATCCAGATGAGGCCCTAGTGGGGACCGGAGTCACCAGGTAAATGTGAGTCTACAAGAAAACCACAGTCACCAGGTCCAGGTGTGGTTCATGTGGGAACGAGAGTCACCAGGTCCAGGTGAGACCCAGGTGGGGACCATAGTCACCAGGTCCAGATGAGGCCTAGGTGGGGGGAACAAATTGATCAGGACAATTTGTGGCCAAAGTGTGGAGCAAAGTTATCATGTCCAGGTGATGTCTAGGTGGGGAACAGAGTAACCATGTCCCATTGATGCCAGGTGGGAAAATAGTCACAAGGTACAGATGAGGCCTAAGTGAGGACTAGATTCACCAGGTCCTGTTGAGGCCCAGTTGAGCACCAGTGTCCCCAGCTCCGGGTGAGTCCCAGAGGGGGACCAGAGTCACCCGGTTCTGGTGATATCCAGGTGGGGATAAGACTCACCACGTCAGCGTGAGGCCCAGAGGGGGACGAGAATCACTAGTTTCAGGTGGGGCCCCGATGTGGAACTGAGAAAAAAGGTCCCATAATGCCCAAATGAGGACCTGAGTCACCAGGTACAGGTGAGGCCAAACTGAGGACCAGAGTCACCAGATCCAGGTGAAGCCAAGGTGGGGACCAGAATCACTAGGTCCAGATGAGGCCCAAGTGAGGACCAGTTTTACCAGGTACACGTGAAGCCCCGGTGGGAATCAGAGGCAACAGGTCCATATGAGGAGGGCTTCGGTACCATGGTCAACAGGTCTACTTGAGGCCCAGGTGTGGAACACAGTAACCAGGTCCAGGTGAGTCCCCGGTGGTGACAAGAGTCACCACGTCCAGGTGAGTCACAGGGGGGGACCAGGATCACCATGTACAGGGGAAGCCCTTGAATGAACCAGTCAACAGTTCGAGGTCAGGCGCAGGTGTCAACCAGGGTCAGCAGGTCCAAGTCAGGCCAAAGTGGGGTTCACAGTCACTAGGGCACGGTGAGACCCAGAGGGGGACCAGAGTCACCTGGTCCAAGTGAGGTCCAGGGGTGGAACACAGTCACCGGGTCCCAATTTTGCCAGTTGAGGACCATGGTTGACAAGGCCAGGTGAGGCCCAGATTGGGGATCTTCAATCTGGATCAGAGTCACCAGTTCCAGTTGAGGCTAAGAAGGAGTCCACAGCAATCAGGTCCAGATTGACGCCTAGGTCGGGTGACCAGAGTCATCAGGACCAGTTGAAGCCAAAGTGTGGAGCAAAGTTATCATGTCCAGGTGAGGCCCAGGTGGGGAACAGGCTAATCATGTCCCATTGATGCCAGGTGGGAAAAGAGTCACAAGGTCCAGACGAGGCCTAAGTGAGGAGTAGATTCACCAGGTCGTGTTGAGGCCCAGTTGAGGACCAGTGTCCCCAGCTCCGGGTGAGTCCCAGAGGGGGACCAGCGTCACCCGGTTCTGGTGATATCCAGGTGGGGACCAGAGTCACCACGTCAGGATGAGGACCATAATGGGACGAGAATCACTAGGTCCAGGTGAGGCCCCGATGTGGAACTGAGAAACCAGGTCCCATGATGCCCATATGAGGACCTGAGTCACCAGGTCCAGGTGAGGTCCTTGTGGGAACCAGTCACCTCGTGCAGGTGAGGCCCAGGTGGGACCACAGTCACCAGGTCAAGGTTTGGCCCAGGTAATTAAGAGAGTATCCAGGTCCCAATGATGCCCAGGTAAGGACCAGAGTCAACAGGTATAGGAGAGGCCCAAATATAGATCACAGTCATTGTGTTCCAGGTGAGGCCAGATGGAGACCACAGGAACCAGGTCCAGGAGAGCCCCATGTGGGAACCAGAGCCACCAGATCCAATTGAGGTCCAGGTGGGACCACAGTCACAAGGTCCAGGTGAGGCGCAGGTGGCAAGAGGATTCACCAAGTACACGTGGGGTCCAGGTGACGACCAGTCAGCAGATCCAGGTGCGGACAAGATAGGGACAAGATTCACCCGGCCCAAGTGAAGCCCAAGGGGTGACCAGAGTCACCACGTAAGGGTGAGGACCAGAGCGGGAACCAGAGTAACCAGTTTAGTTTAAGGACCAGAATGGGACCAGAGGTCCCTGGACAACGTGAGGCCCAGTTGTAGAATAGAGTATCCAGGTACCAATGATGACTGGGTGAGGAACAGAGTCACTAGGGCCATGCAGGCCCAGATGGGGAACAGAATCACTAGGTCCTGGTGAGGCATAGAATAAGACCACAGTCAACAGTATCAGGTGAGCCCCTTGTGGGAACCAAAGACACTCTATCCAGGTAAGTCCCAGGTCCATGTGAGGCCCACGTGAGGACCAGATTCATCTTGTCGAATTGAGGCATAGCTGGGGACAAGAGTCACCAGGTCTGGATGCGGCCTAGGTGGGTCAAGATTCAGCAGTTCTGTGTTAGGTCAAAGTGGGGACGAGAGACACCGGGTCCTGGTGAGGCCAAACTGAGGACCAGAGTCACCAGATCCAGGTGAGGTCCAGGTGGGGACACGAGTCACCAGATCCAGGTGAAGCACAGGTGGGGACCAGAGTCACTAGGTCCAGAAGAGGCCCAGGTGAGGACCAGTTTTACCAGGTACACGTGAGGCCCCGGTGGGGATCAGAGGCAACAGGTCCATGTGAGGCCGGCTTGGGGACCATGGTCAACAGGTCTACTTGAGGCCCAGGTGTGGAACACAGTAAGCAGGTCCAGGTGAGTCCCCAGTGGTGACAAGGGTCACCACGTCCAGGTGAGGCCCAGTTGCGGACCAGGATCACCACGTACAGGGGAGGCCCTTGAAAGAACCAGAGTCAACAGTTCGAGGTCAGGCGCAGGTTTCAGCCAGGGTCAGCAGGCCCAAGTCAGGCCAAAGTGGGGTTCACAGTAACTAGGGCATGGTGAGACCCAGAGCGGCACCAGAGTCACGTGGTCCAGGTGAGGTTCAGTTGTGGAACACAGTCACCGCGTCCCAATTTTGCCCAGTTGAGGACCATGGTCAAAAGGTCCAGGTGAGGCCAAGATGGGGACCGGTGTCCCCAAATCCAGGTGAAGCCCAGCTGGGGACAACAGTCACCAGATCCAGGGTATTCTCAGGTGCAGACCAGAATCAGCAGGTCCAGGTGAGGTGCAGTTGGCAACCACTCTCACCAGGTCCCGGTGAGGCCCTGGTGGGGACCAGAGTCACGAGGTACATGACAAACTAGAAACACTGCAGCCACCAGGTCCACATGATATCCATGTGGGAACGAGAATCACCAGTTACAGGTTAGGACCAGGTGGGAATCTGACTCACAATTTCCAGGTGAGACACAGGTGGGAACGAGTGTCACCATGTGCAGGAGTGGCCCAGGTGAAGACCAGAGTTGATAGGTCCGGCTGGGTCACTGTTCGTGTACAGTGTAACCATATCCTGATGCTACCCAGGTGGGTAGCAGAGACACCAGGTCCTGGTGAGGCCCAGGTGGGACCAGAGATATGAGGTCCAGGTGAGGTCCGATGGGAACCACAGTCACCAGGTCAGGTTAGGCCATGCATAGGATCAGAGTCACCAGTTACAGGTGAGGCCCAGGTGGAGCCAGAGTCACCTGGTACAGAAGAGGCCAAAGTCAGGACCAGAGTTACCAGGATCAGGTCAGTCCCTGTGGGGAACAGAGTAACTATGTTCCGATGATGCCCAGGTAGACCCAGCGTCACCAGGTCCAGATGAGGCGCAGGTGGGGAGCATATTCACTAGGTCTCGGTGAGACCCAGTTGAGGACCAGTGTCACCAGGTATATTTGAGCCCTTGAGGGGTACCAGATTCACCTGGTCTAGGTGACATCCAGATGGGGACCAGAGTCACCATGTCAGGGTGAGGCCCCGAAGGGATCCAGAGTCATCATGTCCAGGTGAGGCTCAGGTGTGGAACAGAGTATCCAGGTCATAATGGTCCACAGGTGAGGACCAGAGTCACCAGATCTGGGTGAGGCCCAGTTAGGATCAGAGTCACCAGTTCCAGTTGAGGCCAAGAAGGAGTCCACAGCAATCAGGTCCAGGTGGGGAACAAAGTCACCAGGACTGGGTGAGGCCCAGATGGGGCCAGATACACCAGGTCCAGGTGATTCCCAGGTGGTGACTAGGGTTACCAGGTCCGGTTGTGACCAGGTAAGGACGAGATTCACCAAGATACTGGGGCCTACATGGGGACCGGTGTCACCATGTATGGGTGAGGCCCAGGTGGCAAGCCCACTCACCAGGTCCAGGTGAGGCCAGCCTGCCGGCCAGAGTCACCAGATCCAGGTGAGGCCCTAGTGGGGACGGGATTCAAGGTAAATGTGAGTCTACAAGAACACCACAGTCACCAGATCTAGGTGTGGTTCATGTGGGAACGGGAGTCACCAGGTCCAGCTGAGACCCAGTTGGGGACGACAGTCACCAGGTCCAGATTGAGGCCTAGGTTTGGGGACGAGATTCATCAGGACCAGTTGAGGCCAAAGTGTGCAGCAAAGTTATCATGTCCAGGTGGGGCCAGGTGGGGAACAGAGTAACCATGTCCCATTGATGCCAGGTGGGAAAAGAGTCACAAGGTCCAGACGAAGCCTAAGATTGGAGTAGATTCACCAGGTCCTGTTGAGGCCCACCTGAGGACCAGTGTCCCCAGCTCCGGGTGTGTCACCCGGTTCTGGTGATATCCAGGTGGGGACCAGTGTCACAAGTCAGGGTGAGGCCCAGAGGGGGAGAGAATCACTAGGTCCAGGTGAGGCCCCTATGTGGAACTGTGAAACCAGGTCCCAATATGCCCATATGAGGACCTGAGTCACCAGGTCCAGGTGATGTCCCTGTGGGAACCAGTCACCCATCCAGGTGAGGCCCAGGTGGGACCACAGTCACCAGGTCCTGGTGAGGCCCAGGTATATAAGAGAGTATCCAGGTCCCAATGATGCCCAGGTAAGGACCAGAGTCAACAGGTCCAGGAGAGGCCCAAATATAGATCAGAGTCATTGTGTTCCAGGTGAGGCCAGAGGGAGACCACAGGGAACAGATCCAGGAGAGCCCCATATGGGAACCAGAGCCACCAGATCCAGGTGATGTCCATGTTGGAAAGAGAGTCACCAGGTCCAGGAGAGGTCCAGGTGGGGACCATAGTCACCAGATACAGGTGAAGTCCAGGTGGGGACCAGAGTCACCAGATCCATGTGAAACCCAGGTGGGGACCAGAGTCACCACGTCAGGGTGAGGACCATAATGGGACGAGAATCACTAGGTCCAGGTTAGGTCCCGATGTGGAACTGAGAAACCAGGTCCCATGATGCCCATATGAGGACCTGAGTCACCAGGTCCAGGTGAGGTCCCTGTGGGAACCAGTCACATCGTCCAGGTGAGGCCCAGGTGGGACCACAGTCACCAGTATCATGTGAGCCCCTTGTGGGAACCAGAGCCACTCTATCCAGCTGAGTCCCAGGTCCATGTGAGGCCAACGTGAGGAGCAGATTCATCAGGTCCAATTGAGGCAGAGCTGGGGACAAGAGTCACCAGGTCTGCGTGCGGCCTAGGTGTGTCAAGATTCAGCAGTTCTGAGTTAGGTCAAAGTGGGGACGAGAGAAATCAGGTCCAGGTGAGGCCAAACTGAGGACCAGAGTCACCAGTTCCAGGTGAGTTCCAGGTGGGGACCAGAGTCACCAGATCCAGGTGAAGCCCAGGTGGGGACAAGAGTCACTAGGTCCAGATGAGGCCCAGGTGAGGACCAGAGTTACCAGGTACACGTGAGGCCCCGGTGGGGATCAGAGGAAACAGATCTATGTGAGGCCGCCTTGGGGACCATGGTCAACAGGTCTACTTGAGGCCAAGGTGTGGAACACAGTAAGCAGGTCCTGGTGAGTCCCACGTGGTGACAAGGGTCACCACGTTCAGGTGGGGCCCAGTTGCGGACCAGGATCACCAGGTACAGGGGAGGCTCTTGAGAGAACCAGAGTCAACAGTTAGAGGTCAGGCGCAGGTGGCAACCAGGGTCAGCAGGTCCAAGTCAGGCCAAAGTGGGGTTCACAGTCACTAGGGCACGGTGAGACCCAGAGGGGGACCAGAGTCACCTGGTCCTGTGAGGTCCAGTTGTGGAACTCAGTCACCGGGTCCCAATTTTGCCCAGTGAGGACCATGGTCAACAGGGCCAGTTGAGGCCCAGATGGGGACCGGAGTCCCGAAATCCAGGTGAAGCCCAGGTGGGGACCACAGTCACCAGATGCAGGGTAGTCTCAGGTGCAGACCAGAATCACCAGGTCCAGCTGAGGTGCAGGTGGCAACCACACTCACCAGGTCCCGGTGAGGCACTGGTGGGGACCAGAGACACGAGGTACATGAGAAGCTAGAAACACTGCAGCCACCAGGTCCACATGATGTCCATGTGGGAATGAAAATCACCAGTTACAGGTGAGGACCAGGTGGGGATCCGACTCAGCAGGTCCAGGTGAGACCCAGGTGGGAACCAGTGTCACCATGTCCTCGTGTGCCCCAGGTGAAGACCAGAGTTATTACGTCCGGCTGGATGAGTGTTAGTGAACAGTGTAACCATATCCTGATGCTACCCAGGTGGGTACCAGAGACACCAGGTCCTGATGAGGCCCAGGTGTAACCGGGGACATGAGGTCCAGGTGAGGTCCCGATGGGAACCACAGTCACCAGGTCAGGTGAGCCCATGCTTAGGATCAGAGTCACCAGGAACAGGTGAGGCCCAGCTGGAGCCAGAGTCACCTGGTACAGAAGAGGCCAAAGTCAGGACCAGAGTTACCAGGATCAGGTCACTCCCAGTGGGTAATACAGTAACCATGTCCCAATGATGCCCAGGTAGAATCAGAGTCACCAGGTCCAGCGAGGCGCAGGTGGGTAGAATATTCACTAGGTCCAGGTGAGGCCCAGATGAGGACCAGAGTCACCAGGTCTAGTTGACGCCTAGAGGGGTACCAGATTCACCTGGTCTAGGGGACATCCAGATGGGGACCAGAGTCACCATGTCAGGCTGAGGCCCAGAGGGGATCCAGAGTCATCATGTCCAGGTGAGGCTCACGTGTAGAACTGAGTATCCAGGTCATAATGGTCCACAGGTGAGGACCAGAGTCACCAGATCTGGGTGAGGCCCAGTTAGGATCAGAGTCACTAGTTCCAGGTGAGGGCCATAAGGAGTACACAGCAATCAGGTCCAGGTGGGAACAAAGTCACCTGGAATGGATGAGGCCCAATGGGGACCAGAATCACAATGTCCAGGTGATTCCCAGGTGATGACCAGAGTTACCAGTTCCGGGTGAGGACAAGGGAAGGACCAGATTCACCATGTCCACGTGAGGCCCACGTTGGGACCTGTGTCACCAGGCATGGGTGAGTCTCAGCTGACAACCCCACTCACTAGGTCCAAGTGAGGCCAACCTGCAGGCCATGCCGAGGAACCATGTCCTGATGATGCCCAGGTGGGGTCTAGAGTTATCAGGTCCAGGTAAGTCACACCTGCAGGCCATGCAGTGGAACCATGTCCCGGTAATGCCGAGGTAGGGATCAGAATCACCATGTCCAAATGAGGCCCAGATGGAGCATATTCACTAGGTCTAGGTGAGGCCCAGTTGAGGACCAGAGTCACCACATCTGGTTGAGCCCTATAAGGGTACTAGAATCACCTGGTTCAGGTGACATCGAGATGGGGACCAGAGTCACCAGGTCAGGGTGAGGACCAGAGAGGTTCCAGAGTCATCATGTCCAGGTGAGGCTCAGGTGTGGAACAGAGGCACCAGGTACCAATGATGCCCAGTTGAGGACCAGATTCACCAGGTCTGGGTGACGCGCAGATAGGATCAGAGTCACCAGTTCCAGGTGAGGCCAAGAAGGCGTCCACAGCAATCAGGTCCATGTGGGGAACAAAGTCACCAGGACTGGATGAGGCCCAGATGGGGACCAGATTCACCAGGCCCAGGTGATTCCCAGGTGGTGACCAGAGTTACCAGTTCCGGGGAAGGACCAGGTAAGGACCAGATTCACCAGGTCCAATTGAGGCCCACTTGGGGACCTGTGTCACTATGTATGGGTGAGGCTCAATTGGCAACCCCACTCACTAGGTTCAGGTGAGGCCAACCTGCAGGTGATGGAGAGGAACCGTGTCCCGATGATGCCCAGGTAGGGACCAGAGTTACCAGGTCCAGGTGAGGCCAACTTGCAGGCCATGCAGTGGAACCATGTCCCGATGATGCCCAGGTAGGGACCAGAGTTACCAGGTCCAGGTGAGTCCAACCTGCAGGCCATGCAGTGGAACCATATCCCTATGATGCCGAGGTAGGGACCAGAGTCACCAGGTCCAAATGAGGCCCACATGGAGCATATTCACTTGGTCCAGGTGAGGCTCAGTTGAGGACCAGAGTCACCAGATCTGGTTGAGGCCTAGAGGGATACGAGAATCCCCTGATCTAGGTGACATTCTGATGGGGACCACAGTCACCAGGGAAGGGTGAGGCCCAGAGAGGTTCCAGAGTCATCATGTCCAGGTGAGGCTCAGGTGTAGAACAGAGTCACCAGGTACCAATGATGCCCAGGTGAGGACCAGAGTCACCAGGTCTGGATGACGCGCACATATGATCAGAGTCACCAGTTCCAGGTGAGGCCAAGAGAGAGTCCACAGCAATCAGGTCCAGGTGGGGAACAAATCACCAGGACTGGTTGAGGCCCAGATGGGGACCAGATTCACCAGGTCCAAGTGAGGCGAGGTGGTGACCAGAGTTCCCGGGTCTGGGAGGGGACCACGTAAGGACAAGATTCACCAGGTCCAAGAGGCCCACGTGTGGAACTGAGTCACCAGGTATGGGTGAGGCCCAGGTGGCAACCCCACTCACCAAGTCCAGGGGAGGCCAACTTGCAGGCCAGAGTCACCAGATCCATGTGAGGCCCTAGTGGGGACCGGAGTCACCAGATAAATGTGAGTCTACAAGAAAACCACAGTCAACAAGGCAAGGTGTGGTTCATTTGGGAACGAGAGTCACCAGGTCCAGGTGAGACCCAAGTGAGGACCATAGTCACCAGGTCTAGATTGAGGCCTAGGTGGAGGGAACAGATTGATCAGGACAAGTTGAGGCCAAAGTGTGAAGAAAAGTTACCATGTCCAGGTGAGGCCCAGGTGGGGAACACAGTAACCATGTCCCTTTGATGCCAGGTGGGAAAAGGGTCACAAGGTCCAGACGAGGTCTAAGTGAGGAGTAGATTCACCAGGTCCTGTTGAGGCCCAGCTGAGGACCAGTGTCCCAAGCTCCAGGTGAGTCCCAGAGGGGGACCAGAGTCACCCGGTTCTGGTGATATCCAGGTGGGAACCAGAGTCAGCACGTCAGGAATAGGCCTAGAGGGGGAAGAGAATCACTAGGTCCAGGTGAGGCTCCGATGAGGAACTGAGAAACCAGGTTCCATAATGCCCATATGAGGACCTGAGTCACCAGGTCCAGGTGAGGTCCCTGTGGGAACCAGTCACCTCCTGCAGGTGAGGCCCAGGTGGGACCACAGTCACCAGGTCCAGGTGAGGCCCAGTTATAAAAGAGAGTATCCAGGTCCCAATTATGCGCCGGTAAGGACCAGAGTCAACAGGTGCAGGAGAGGTCCAAATATGGATCAGAGTCATTGTGTTCCAGGTGAGGCCAGATGGAGACCACAGGAACCAGGTCCAGGAGAGCCCCATATGGGAACCAGAGCCACCAGATCCAGGTGAGGTCCAGGTGTAGCCACAGTCACAAGGTCCAGGTGAGGTGCAGGTGGCAACAGGACTCACCAAGTCCAGGTGAAGCCCAGGTGGCGACAAGTCACCACATCCAGGTGCGGAGCAGCTAAGGACCAGAATCACCAGGCCCAATTGAACCCCAAGGGGAGACCAGAGTCACCAGGTAAGGGTGAGGCCCAGAGGGGGAACCAGAGTAACCATTTAGTTTGAGGCCCAGAATGGGACCAGAGATCCCTGGTCAAAGTGAGGCTCATGTGGGGTATAGAGTATCCAGGTCCCAGTGATGCCTGGGTGAGGACCAGAGTCACTAGGGCCATGCAGGACCAGATGGGGAACAGAATCACTAGGTCCTGGTGAGGCATAGAAACACACCCCAGTCAGCAGTATCAGGTGAGCCCCTTGTGGGAACCAGACCCACTCTATCCAGCTGAGTCGCAGGTCCATGTGAGGCCCACGTGAGGACCAGATTCATCAGGTCGAATTGAGGCATAGCTGGGGACAAGAGTCACCAGGTCTGGGTGCGGCCTAGGTGGGGCAAGATTCAGCAGTTCTGAGTTAGGTCAAAATGGGGACGAGAAACACCAGGTCCAGGTGAGGCCAAACTGAGGACCAGAGTCACCAGATCCAGGTGAGGTCCATGTTGGAAAGAGAGTCACCAGGTCCAGGAGAGGTCCCGGTGTGGACCAGAGTCACCAGATCAGGTGAAGCCCAGTTGGGGACCAGAGTCACTAGGTCCAGATGAGGCCCAGGTGAGGACCAGAGTTACCAGGTACACGTGAGGCCTCGGTGGGGATCAGAGGCAACAGGTCCATGTGAGACCAGCTTGAGGACCATGGTCAACAGGTCTACTTGATGCCCAGGAGTGGAACATAGTAAGCAGGTCCAGGTGAGTCCTCCGTGGTGAAAAGTGTCACCATGTCCAGATGAGGCCCTGGTGGGGACCAGGATCACCAGGTACAGGGGAGGACCTTGAAATAACCAGAGTCAACAGTTCGAGGTCAGGCGCAGGAGGCAACAAGTGTCAGGAGGTCCAAGTCAGGCCAAAGTGGGTTTCACAGTCACTAGGGAACGGTGAGAACCAGAGGGGGACCAGAGTCATGTGGTCCAGGTGAGGTCCAGTTGTGGAACACAGTCACCGGGTCCCAATTTTGCCCAGGTGAGGACCATGGACAACAGGGCCAGGTGAGGCCCAGATGGGGACCGGATTCCCCATTTCCAGGTGAAGCCCAGGTGGGGACCACATCACCAGATCCAGGTTAGTCTCAGGTGCAGACCAGAATCACCAGGTCCAGGTGAGGCGGAGGTGGCAACCACACACACCAGGTCCCGGTGAGTCCTTGGTGGGGACCAGAG
The DNA here is from genome assembly GCF_048164855.1 of Canis lupus baileyi. Classification (NCBI taxonomy): domain Eukaryota; kingdom Metazoa; phylum Chordata; class Mammalia; order Carnivora; family Canidae; genus Canis; species Canis lupus. The sequence goes on from NC_132862.1 coordinate 46,627,635, forward strand.
TCACGAGGTACATGAGAAGCTAGAAACACTGCAGCCACCAGGTCCACATGATGTCCATGTGGGAACGAGAATCACCAGTTACAAATGAGGACCAGGTGGGGATCCGACTCACCATGTCCAGGTGAGACCCAGGTGGGAACCAGTGTCACCATGTCCAGGTGTGGCCCAGGTGAAGACCAGAGTTAATAGGTCCGGCTGGGTCACTGTTAGTGAACAGTGTAACCATATCCTAATGCTACCCAGGTGGGTACGAAAGACACCAGGTCCTGGTGAGGCCCAGGTGGGACCAGAGACATGAGGTCCGGGTGAGGTCCCGATGGGAACCACAGTCACCAGGTCAGGTGAGGCCATGCTTAGGATCAGAGTCACCAGTTCCATGTGAGGCCAAGAAGGAGTCCACAGCAATCAGGTCCAGGTGGGGAGACTTAGTCACCAGGATTAGATGAGGACCAGATGGGGACCAGATTAACCAGGTTCAGGTGATTCCCAGTTGGTGACCCGATTTAGGAGTTTCGGGTGAGGACCAGGTAAGGACCAGATTTACCAGGTCAAATTGAGGCCCACGTGGGGACCTGTGTCACCAGGCATGGGTGAGGCCAAGGTGACAACGCCACTCACCAGGTCCAGGTGAGCCCAACCTGCAGGCCATGCAGAGGAACCATGTCCTGATGATGCCCAGGTAGCAACTAGAGTTACCGGGTCAGGTGAGGCCAACCTGCAGGCCATGTGTGGAACCATATCCCGATGATGCCCAGGTAGGGATCAGAGTTACCAGGTCCAGGTGAGGCCAACCTGCAGGTCATGCAGTGGAACCATGTCCCGATGATGCCCAGGTAGTGACCAGAGTCACCAGGTGCAAATGAGGCCCAGATGGAGCATATTCACTAGGTCCAGGTGAGGCCCAGTTGAGAACCAGAGTCACTTGATCTGGTTGAGGCCTAGAGGGGTACCAGAATCACCTGGTCCAGGTGACATCCAGATGGGGACCAGAATCACCAGGTCAGGGTGAGGCCCAGAGGGCTTCCAGAGTCATCATGTCCAGGTGAGGTTCAGGTGTGGAACAGAGTCACCAGGTACCAATGATGCCCAGGTGAGGACCAGAGTCACCAGGTCTGGGTGACGCGCAGATACAATCAGAGTCACCAGTTCCCGGTGAGGCCAAGAAAGAGTCCAGAGCAATCAGATCCAGGTGGGGAACAAAGTCACCAGGACTGAGTGAGGCCCAGATGGGGACCAGATTCACAGGTCCAGATGAGGCCCAGTTGGGGACCACAGTCCCCGGGTCTGGGAGAGGACCAGGTAACGACCAGATTAAGAGGTCCAAGAGGCCCACGTGTGGAACTGAGTCACCAGGTATGGGGTGGCAACCCCACTCACCAGGTCCAGGTGAGGACAACCTTCAGGCCAGAGTCACCAGATCCAGGTGAGGCCCTAGTGGGGACCAGAGTCACCAGGTAAATGTGCGTCTACAAGAACACCACAGTCACCAGGTCCAGGTGTGGTTCATCTGGGAATGAGAGACACCAGGTCCAGGTGAGAAAGAGGTGGGGACCACAGTCACCAGGTCCAGACTGAGGCCTAGGTGGGGGGAGCAGCGTCATCAGGACCAGTTGAGGCGAAAGTGTGGAGCAAAGTTATCATGTCCAGGGGAGGACCGGGTGGGGAACAGAGTAACGATGTCCCATTGATGCCAGGTGGGAAAAGAGTCACAAGGTCCCGGTGAGGCGCAGGTGGCAACAGGATTCACCAAGTCCATGTGAGGCCCAGGAGGCGAACAGTCACCAGATCCATGTGCGGACAAGCTAAGGACCAGATTCACCAGGCCCAAGTGAAGCCCAAGGGGTGACCAGATTTACCAGGTAAGGGTGAGGCCCAGAAGGGGAACCAGAGTAACCAGTTTAGTTTGAGGCCCAGAATGGGACCAGTGGTCCGCGGTCAAAGTGAGGCCCAGGTGTGGAATAGAGTATCCAGGTCCGAATGATGCCTGGGTCAGGACCAGAGTCACTAGGGCCATGCAGGCCCAGATGGGGAACAGAATCACTAGGTCCTGGTGAGGCATAGAAAAAGACCACAGTCACCAGTATGAGGTGAGCCCCTTGTGGGAACCAGAGCCACTCTATCCAGCTGAGTCCCAGGTCCATGTGAAGCCCACGTGAGGACCAGATTCACCAGGTCGAATTGAGACATAGCTGGGGACAAGAGTCACCAGGTCTATGTGCGGCCTAGGTGGGGAAAGATTCAGCAGTTCTGAGTTAGGTCAAAGTGGGGACGAGAGACACAGGTCCAGGTTAGGCGAAACTGAGTACCAGAGTCACCAGATCCAGGTGAGGTCCATGTTGGAAAGAGAGTCACCAGGTCCAGGAGAGGTCCAGGTGGGAACCAGAGTCACTAGATCCAGGTGAAGTCCAGGTGGGGACCAGAGTCACCAGATCGATGTGAAGCCCAGGTGGGGACCTGAGTCACTAGGTGCAGATGAGGCCCAGGTGAGGACCTGAGTTACCAGGTACACGTGAGGATCTGGTGGGGATCAGAGGCAACAGGTCCATGTGAGGCCGGCTTGGGGACCATGGTCAACAGGTGTACTTGAGGCTCAGGTGTGGAACACAGTAACCAGGTCTAGGTGAGTAACCGGTGGTGACAAAAGTTACCACGTCCAGGTGAGGCCCAGGTGGGGACCAGGATTACCAGGTCCAGGGGAGGCCCTTGAAAGTACCAGAGTCAACAGTACGACGTCAGTCGCAGGTGGGAACCAGGGTCAGCAGGTCCAAGTCAGTCCAAAGTGGGGTTCACAGTCACTAGGGCACGGTGAGACCCAGAGGGGGACCAGAGTCGCCTGGTCCAGGTGAGGTCCAGGTGTGGAACACAGTCACCAGGTCCCAATTTTGCCCAGTTGAGGACCATGGTCAACAGGGCCAGGTGACGCCAGATGGGGACCGGAGTCCCCAAATCCAGGTGAAGCCCAGGTGGGAACCACAGTCACCAGGTCCAGGGTAGTCTCAGGTGCAGACCAGAATCACCAGGTCCAGGTGAGTTGCCGGTGGCAACCACACTCACCAGGTCCCGGTGAGACCCTGGTGGAGACCAGAGTCACGAGGTACATGAGAAGCTAGAAACACTGCAGCCACCAGGTCCACATGATGACCATGTGGGAACGACAATCACCAGTTACAGGTGAGGACCAGGTAGAGCCAGAGTCACCTGGTACAGAAGAGGCCAAAGTCAGGACCAGAGTTACCAGGATCAGGGCAGTCCCAGTGGGGAATAGAGTAACCATGTCCCAATGAGTCCCAGGTAGTACCAGAGTCTCCAGTTCCAGATGAGGCGGAGGTGGGGAGCATATTCACTAGGTCCCGGTGAGGCCCAGTTGAGGACCAGAGTCACCAGGTCAAGTTGAGGCCTAGAGGGGTACCAGATTCACCTGGTCTTGGTGACATCCAGATGGGCCCCATGTCACCATGTCAGGCTGAGGCCCAGAGGGGATCCAGAGTCATCATGTCCAGGTGAGGCTCAGGTGTGGAACAGAGTATCCAGGTCATAATGGTCCACAGGTGAGGACCAGAGTCACCAGATCTGGGTGAGGCCCAGTTAGCATCAGAGTCAGCAGTTCCAGGTGAGGCCAAGAAGGAGTCCACAGCAAACAGGTCCAGGCGGGGAGCAAAGTCACCAGGACTGGGTGAGGCCCAGATGGGGACCAGATTCACGAGGTCCAGGTGATTCCCATATGGTGACCAGAGTTACCAGTTCCGGGTGACCACCAGGTAAGGACCAGATTCACCAGGTCCAAGTGAGGCCTACGTGAGGACCTGTGTCACCAGGTATGAGTGAGGCCCAGATGGCAACCCCACTCACCAGGTCCAGGTGAGGCCAACCTGCAGGCCATGCAGTGGAACCATGTCCCGATGATGCCCAGGTAGGGACGAGAGTCACCAGGTATGGGTGACGCGCAGATAGGATCAGAGTCACCAGGTCCAGGTGAGGCCAAGAAAGAGTCCACAGCAATCAGGTCCACGTGGGTAACAAAGTCACCAGGACGGGTGAGGCCCAGATGGGGACCAGATTCACCAGGGCCAAGTGAGTCCGAGGTGGAGACCAGAGTCCCCGGGTCTGGGAGAGGACCCGGTAACGACCAGATTAACAGGTCCAAGAGGCCCACGTGGGGACCTGAGTCACCAGGTATGGGTGAGGCCCAGGTGGCAACCCCAACACCAGGTCCAGGTGAGGCCAGCCTGCAGGCCAGAGTCACCAGATCCAATTGGGGCCCTAGTGGGGACCGGAGTCACCAGGTAAATGTGAGTCTACAAGAACACCACAGTCACCAGGTCCAGGTATGGTTCATGTGGGAACGAGAGTCACCAGGTCCAGGTGAGACCCAGGTGGGGACCACAGTCACCAGGGCCAGATTGAGGCCTAGGTGGGGGACCAGAGTCATCAGGACCATTTGAGGCCAAAGTGTGGAGCAAAGTTTTTATGTCCAGGTGAGTCCCAGGTGGGGAACAGTGTAGCAATGTCCCATTGATGGCAGGTGAGAAAAGAATCACAAGATCCAGACGAGGCCTAAGTGAGGTGTAGATTCACCAGGTCCTTTTGAGGCCCAGTTGAGGACCAGTATTCCCATCTCCGGGTGAGTCCCAGAGGGGGACCAGAGTCACCCGGTTCTGGTGATATCCAGGTGGGGACCATAGGCACCACGTCAGGGTGAGGTCCATAGGGGGACGAGAATCACTAGGTCCAGGTGAGGCCCCGATGTGGAATTGAGAAACCAGGTCCCATGATGCCCATATGAGGACCTGAGTCACCAGGTCCAGATGAGGTCCGTGTGGGAACCAGTCACCTCGTCACGGTGAGGCCCAGGTGGGACCACAGTCACCAGGTCCAGGTGAGCATCTTGTAGGAACCAGAGCCACTCTATCCAGCTGAGTCCCAGGTCCATGTGAGGCTCACGTGAGGACCAGATTCATCAGGTCGAATTGAGGCATAGCTGGGGACAAGAGTCACCAGGTCTGGGTGCGGCCTAGGTGGGGCAAGATTCAGCAGTTTTGAGTTAAGTCAAATTGGGGACAAGAGACACCAGGTCCAGGTGAGGCCAAAGTGAGGACCAGAGTCACCAGATCCAGCTGAGGTCCATGTTGGGAAGAGAGTCACCAGGTTCAGGAGAGGTCCAGGTGGGGACCAGAGTCACCAGATCCAGGTGAAGTCCAGGTGGGGACCAGAGTCACCAGATCCAGGTGAAGCCCAGGTGGGGACCAGAGTCACCAGTTCTAGATGAGGCCCAGGTGAGGACCACAGTTACCAGGTACACGTGAGGCCTCGGTGGGGATCAGAGGCAACAGGTCCATGTGAGGCCGGCTTGGGGACCATGGTCAACAGGTCTACTTGATGCCCAATGTGGAACACAGTAAGCAGATCCAGGTGAGTCCCCGGTGGTGAAAAGAGGCACCACGTCCAGGTGAGGCCCAGGTGGGGACCAGGATCACCAGGTACAGGGGAGGACCTTGAAAGAACCACAGTCAACGGATCGAGGTCAGGAGCAGGTTGCAACCAGTGTCACCAGGTCCAAGTCAGGCCAAAGTGGGGTTCACAGTCACTAGGGCACGGTGAAACCCAGAGGGGGACCAGAGTCACCTGGTCCATGTGAGGTCCAGTTGTGGAACAGTCACCGGGTCCCAATTTTGCACAGTTGAGGACAATGGTCAACACTGCCAGGTGAGGCCCAGATGGGGACCGGAGTCCCCAAATCCAGGTGAAGCCCAGGTGGGGACCAGAGTCACCAGATCCAGGGTAGTCTCGGGTGCAGACCAGAATCTCCAGGTCCAGGTGAGGTGCAGGTGGCAACCACACTCACCAGGTCCCGGTGAGGCCCTGGTGGGGACCAGAGTCACGAAGTACATGAGAAGCTAGAAACACTGCAGCCACCAGGTCCACATGATGTCCATGTGGGAACGAGAATCACTAGTTACAGGTGAGGACCTGGTGGGGATCCCACTCACCATGTCCAGGTGAGACCCAGCTGGGAACCAGTGTCACCATGTCCAGGTGTGGCCCTGGTGAAGACCAGAGTTAATAGGTCAGGCTGGGTCACTGTTAGTGAACAGTGTAACCATATCCTGATGCTTCCCAGGTGGCTTCCAGAGACACCAGGTCCTGGTGAGGCCCAGGTGGAACCAGAGACCTGAGGTCCAGGTGAGGTCCCGATGGGAACCACAGTCACCAGGTCAGGTGAGGCCATGCTTAGGATCAGAGTCACCAGGTACAGGTGAGGTCCAGGTGGAGCCAGAGTCACCTGGTACAGAAGAGGCCAAAGTCAGGATCAGAGTTACCAGAATCAGGTCAGTCCCAGTGGGGAATACAGTAACCATTTCCCGAGGATGCCCAGGTAAAACCAGAGTCACCATGCCCAGATGCGGCGCAGCTGGGGAGCATTTTCACTAGGTCCCGGTGAGGCCCAGTTGGGGCCCAGAGTCACCAGGTCAAGTTGAGGCCTAGAGGGGTACCAGATTCACCTGGTCTAGGTGAAATCCAGATGGGGACCAGAGTCACCATGTCAGGCTGAGGCCCAGAGGGGTCCAGAGTCATCATGTCCAGGTGAGGCTCACGTGTGGAACAGAGTATCCAGTTGATAATGGTCCACAGGTGAGGACCAGAGTCACTAGATCAGGGTGAGGCCCAGTTAGTATCAGAGTCACCAGTTCCAGGTGAGGCCAAGAAGGAGTCCACAGCAATCAGGTCAAGTTGGGGAACAAAGTCACCAGGAATGGATGACCCCAGATGGGGACCAGATTCACCAGGTCCAGGTGATTCCCATGTGGTGACCAGAGTTACGGGTTCCAGGTGAGGACCAGGTAAGGACCAGATTCACCAGGTCCAAGTGAGGCCCACGTGGGGACCTGTGTCACCAGGCATGGGTGAGGCCGAGGTGGCAACCCCACTCACCAGGTCCAGGTGAGGCGATCTTGCAGGCCATGCAGAGGAACCATGTCCCGATGATGCCCAGGTAGGGACTAGAGTTACCAGGTCCAGGTGAGGCCAACCTGCAGACCATGCAGTGGAACCATGTCCCGATGATGCCCAGGTAGGGACCAGAGTTAACAGGTCCAGGTGAGGCCAACCTGCAGGCCATTCAGTGGAACCATGTCCCGATGATGCCGAGGTAGGGATCAGAATCACCAGGTCCAATGAGACCCAGATGGAGCATATTCACTAGGTCCAGGTGAGGTCCAGTGGAGGACCAGAGTCACCAGATCTAGTTGAGGCCTAGAGGGGTACCAGAATCACCTGGTCCAGGTGACATCCAGATGGGGACCAGAGTCCCCAGGTCAGGATGAGGCCCAGAGAGGTTCCAGAGTCATCATGTCCAGGTGAGGCTCAGGTGTGGAACAGAGTCACCAGGTACCAAAGATGCCCAGGTGAGGACCAGAGTCACCAGGTCTGGGTAATGCGCAGATAGGATCAGAGTCACCAGTTCCAGGTGAGGCCAGGAAAGAGTCCACAGCAATCAGATCCAGGTGGGGAACAAAGTCACCAGGACTGGGTGAGGCCCAGATGGGGACCAGATTCACCAGGTCCAGGTGAGGCCCAGGTGGTGACCAGAGACCAAGGGTCTGGGAGACGACCAGGTAAGGACCAGATTCACCAGGTCCAAGAGGCCCACGAGGGGACCTGTGTCCCCAGGTTCGGGTGAGGCACAGGTGGCAACGACACTCACCAGGTCTAGGAGAGGCCATCCTTTACGCCATGCAGAGGAACCCTGTCCCGATGATGCCCATGTAGGAACCAGAGTTACCAGGTCCAGGTGATGCCAACCTGCAGGCCATGCAGAGGAACCATGTCCCGATGATGCCCAGGTAGGGACCAGAGTCACCAGGTCCAGAATCGGCGCAGGTGGGAGCATATTCACTAGGACCCTGTGAGGCCCAGATGCGGACCAGAGTCACCAGGTCTACTTGAGGCCTAGAGGGGTACCAGATTCACCTGGTCTAGGTGACATCCTGATGGGGACCAGAGTCACCATGTCAGCCTCCCCTGGACATGATGACTCTGGGCCAGGTCCTGGTGAGGCCCAGGTGGTACCAGAGACATGAGGTCCAGGTGAGGTCCCGATGGGAAACACAGTCACCAGGTCAGGTGAGGCCATGCTTAGGATCAGAGTCACCAGTTACAGGTGAGGCCCATGTGGAGCGACAGTCACCTGGTACAGGAGAGGCCAAAGTCAGGATCAGAGTTACCAGGTCAGGTCAGTCCCAGTGGGGAATAGAGTAACTATGTCCCCATGATGCCCAGGTAGAACCAGAGTCACTAGTTCCAGAAGAGGCGCAGGTGGGGAGCATGTTCACTAGGTCCCGGTGAGGCCCAGTTGAGGACCAGAGTCACCAGATCTGGTGGAGTCCTAGAGCAGTACCAGAAACACCTGGTCCTGGTGACATCCAGAAGGGGACCAGAGTCACCAGGTCAGGGTGAGGCCCAGAGAGGCCTAGAGTCATCATTTCCAGGGGAGGCTCAGGTGTGGAACAGAGTCACCAGGTACCAATGATGCCCAGGTGAGGACCAGAGTCACCAGGTATGGGTGACGCGCAGATAGGATCAGAGTCACCAGGTCCAGGTGAGGCCAAGAAAGACTCCACAGCAATCAGGTCCAGGTGGGGAACAAAGACACAAGGACTGGGTGAGCCCCAGATGGGGACCAGATTCACCAGGTCAAGGTGAGGCCCAGGTGGTGACCAGACTCCCCGGGTCTAGGAGAGGACCAGGTAAGGTCCAGATTCACCAGGACCAAGAGACCCACGTGGGGATCTGAGTCACAAGGTATGGGTGAGGCCCAGGGGGCAACCCCACTCACCAGGTCCACGTGAGCCCAGCCTGCAGGCCAGAGTCACCAGATCCAGGTGAGGCCCTTGTGGGGACCGGAGTCACCAAGTAAATGTGAGTCTACAAGAACACTACAGTCACCAGGTCCATGTGTGGTTCATGTGGGAACGAGAGTCACGAGGTCCAGGTGAGAACCTGGTGGGGACCACAGTCACCAGGTCCAGATTGAGGCCTAGGTGGGGGGACCAGAGTCATCGGGACCAGTTGAGACCAAAGTGTGGAGCAAAGTTTTCATGTCCAGGTGACGCCCAAGTGGGGAACAGAGTAACCATGTCCCATTGATGCCAGATGGGAAAAGAGTCACAAGGTCCAGATAAGGCCTAAGTGAGGAGTAGATTCACCAGGTCCTGTTCAGGCCAGGTTTAGGACCAGTGTCCCCAGCTCCGGGTGAGTCCCAGAGGGGGACCAGAGTCACCCGGTTCTGGTGATATCCAGGTGGGGACCAGAGTCACCACGTCAGGGTGAGGCCCAGTGGGGGACGAGAATCACTAGGTACAGGTGAGGCCCCGATGTGGAACTAGAAACCAGGTGCCATGATGCCCATATGAGGACCTGAGTCACCAAGTCCAAGTGAGGTCCCTGTGGGAACCAGTGAACTCCTCCAGGTGAGGCCCAGGTGGGACCACAGTCACCAGGTCCAGGTGAGGCCCAGGTATATAAGAGATTATCCAGGTCCCAATGATGCCCAGTTAAGGACCAGAGTCAACAGGTCCAGCAGAGTCCCAAAAATGGATCAGAGTCATTGTGTTCCAGGTGACGCCAGATGGAGACCACAGGAACCAGGTCCAGGAGAGCCGCATATGGGAACCAGAGCCACCAGAACCAGGTGAAGCCCAGGTGGGGACCAGAATCTCTAGTTGCAGATGAGGCCCAGGTGAGGACCAGAGTTACCAGCTACACGTGAGGCCCCGGGGGGGATCAGAGGCAACAGGTCCATGTGAGGCCGGCTTGGGGTCCATGGTCCACAGGTCTACTTGAGGCTCAGGTGTGGAACACAGTAAGCAGGTCCAAGTGAGTCCCTGGTGGTGACAAGAGTCACCACGTCCAGGTGAGCCCCAGGTGGGGACCAGGATCACCAGGTAGAGGGGAGGCCCTTGAAAGAACCAGAGTCAACAGTTCGAGGTAAGGCGCAGGTTGCAACCAGGGTCAACAGGTCCAAGTCAGGCCAAAGTGGGGTTCACAGTCACTAGGGCACAGTTACCGGGTCCCAATTTTGCCCAGTTGAGTACCATGGTCAACACGGCCAGGAGAGGCCCAGATAGGGACCAGAGTCCCCAAATCCAGGTAAGCCCATGTTGGGACCACAGTCACCAGATCCAGGATAGTCTCAGGTGCAGACCAGAATCACAAGGTCCAGGTGAGGTGCAGGTGGCAACCACACTCACCAGGTCCCGGTGAGGCCCTGATGGGGACCAGAGTCACGAGGTACATGAGAAGCTAGAAACTCTGCAGCCAGCAGGTCCCCATGATATGTCCATGTGGGAATGAGTATCACCAGTTACAGGTTACTACCAGGTTGGGCTTTGACTCACCATGTCCAGGTGAGACCCATGTGGGAACCAGTGTCACCATGTCCAGGTGTGGCCCAGGTGAAGACCAGAGTCAATAGGTCCAGCTGAGTCACTGTTAGTGAACAGTGTAACCATATCCTGATGCTACCCAGGTGGGTACCAGAGACACCAGGTCCTGGTGACGCCCAGGTGGGACCAGAGTCATGAGGTCCAGTTGAGGTCCAGTTGTGGAACACAGTCACCGGGTCCCAATTTTGCCCAGTTGAGGACCATGGTCAACAGGGCCAGGTGAGGCCCAGATGGGGACCGGAGTCCCCAAATCCAGGTGAATCCCAGGTGGGGACCACAGTCACCAGATCCACAGTAGTCTCACGTGCAGACCAGGATCATCAGGTCCAGGTGAGGTGCAGGTGGAAACCACACTCACCAGCTCCTGCTGAATAGAGTAACCATGTCCCGATGATGCCCAGGTAGAACCAGAGTCACCAGGTCCAGATGAGGCACAGGTGGGGAGCATGTTCACTAGGTCCCCGTAGGCCCAGTTGAGGACCAGAGTCACCAGGTCAAGTTGAGGCCTAGAGGGGTACCAGATTCACCTGGTCTAGGTGACATCCAGATGGAGACCAGAGTCACCATATCAGGCTGAGGCCCAGAGGGGATCCAGAGTCATCATATCCAGGTGACGCTCAGGTGTGTAACAAAGTATCCAGGTCATAATGGTCCACAGGTGAGGACCAGAGTCATCAGATCTGGGTGAGACCCAGTTACGATCAGAGTCACCAGTTCAAGGTGAGGCCAAGAAGGAGTCCACAGCAATCAGGCCCAGGTGGGGAACTAAGTCACCAGGACTGGGTGAGGCCCAGAGGGGGACCAGATTCACCAGGCCCAGGTGATTCCCAGGTGGTGACCAGAGTTACAAGTTCCGGGTGAGGACAAGGTAAGGACCAGATTCACCAGGTCCAAGTGAGGCCCACGTGGGACCTGTGTCACCAGGTATGGGTGAGGCAAGGTGGCAACCCCACTCACCAGGTCCAGGTGAGGGCAACCTGCAGGCCATGCAGAGGAACCTAGTCCCGATGATGCCCAGGTTGGGACTAGAGTTACCAGGTCCAGGTGAGGACAACCTACAGGCCATGCAGTGGAACCATGTCCCGATGATGCCCAGGTAGGGACCAGAGTTACGAGGTCCAGGTGAGGCCAACCTGCAGGTCATGCAGTGGAGACATGTCCCGATGACGCCCAGGAAGGGACAGAGTAACCATGTCCAAATGAGCCCCAGATGGAATGTATTCACTATGTCCAGGTGAGGCCCAGTTGAGGACCAGAGTCACCAGATCTGGATGAGGCCTAGAGGGGTACCAGAATCACCTGGTCCAGGTGACATACAGATGGGGATCAGAATCACCAGGTCAGGGTGAGGCCCAGAGAGGCTCCAGAGTCATCATGTTCAGGTGAGGCTCAGGTCTGGAACACAGTGTCCAGGTCATAATGGTCCATATGTGAGGACCAGAGTGACCAGATCTGGTGACGCGCAGATAGAATCAGAGTCACCAGTTCCAGGTGAGGCCAAGAAAGAGTCCACAGCAATCAGGTCCAGGTGGGGAACACAGTCACCAGGACTGGGTGAGGCCCAGCTGGGGACCAGATTCAACACGTCCAGGTGAGGCCCAGGTGGTGTCCAGAGTCCCCGGGTCTGGGAGTGGACCAGGTAAGGACCAGATTCACCAGGTCCAAGAGGCCCACGTGGGGAACTGAATCACCAGGTATGGGGTGGCAACCCCACTCACCAGGTCCAGGTGAGGCCAACCTTCAGGCCAGAGTCACCAGATCCACGTGAGGCCCTAGTGGGGACCGGAGTCACCAGGTAAATGTCCGTCTACAAGAACACCACAGTCCAGGTCCAGGTGTGGTTCATGTGGGAACGAGAGTCACCAGGTCCAGGTGAGAACCAGGTGGGGACCAGAGTCACCAGGTCCAGATAGAGGCCTAGGTGGGGGGACCAGAGTCATCAGGACCAGTTGAGGTCAAAGTGTGGAGCAAAGTTATCATGTCCAGGTGAGTCCCAGGTGGGGAACAGAGTAACCATGTCCCATTGATGCCAGGTGGGAAAAGAGTCACAAGGTCCCGGTGAGGCGCAGGTGGCAAAAGGATTCACCAAGTCCAGGTGAGGCCCAGGTGGCGACCAGTCACCAGATCCATGTGCGGACCAGCTAAGGACCAGATTCACTAGGCCCAAGTGAAGCCCAAGGGGTGACCAGATATACCAGGTAAGGGTGAGGCCCAGAAGGGGAACCAGAGTAACCAGTTTAGTTTGAGGCCCAGAATGGGACCAGAGGTCCCTGGTCAAAGAGAGGCCCAGGTGTGGAATAGAGAATCCAGGTCCCAATGACGCCCAGGTGAGGACCAGAGTCACCAGGTCTGGGTAATGCGCAGATAGGATCAGAGTCACCAGTTCCAGGTGAGGCCAAGAAAGAGTCCACAGCAATCAGATCCAGGTGGGGAACAAAGTCACCAGGACTGGGTGAGGCCCAGATGGGGACCAGATTGACCAGGTCCAGGTGAGGCCCAGGTGGTGACCAGAGACCACGGGTCTGGGAGATGACCAGGTAAGGACCAGATTCACCAGGTCCAAGAGGCCCACGAGGGGACCTGTGTCCCCAGGTACGGGCGAGGCACAGGTGGCAACCACACTCACCAGGTCCAGGAGAGGCCATCCTTCGAGCCATGCAGAGGAACCCTGTCCCGATGATGCCCATGTAGGAACCAGAGTTACCAGGTCCAGGTGAGGCCAACCTGCAGGCCATGCAGTGGAACCATGCCCTGATGATGTCCAGGTAGGGACCAGGGTTACCAGGTCCAGGTGAGGCCAACCTGCAGGCGATGCAGTGGAACCGTGTCCCGATGATGCCCAGGTAGGGACCAGAATCACCAGGTCCAATGAGGCCCAGATGGAGCATATTCACTAGGTCCAGGTGTGGTCCAGTGGAGGACCAGAGTCACCAGACCCTGTTGAGGCCTAGAGGGGTACAAGAATCACCTGGTCCAGGTGACATCCAGATGGGGACCAGAGTCACCAGGTCAGGATGAGGCCCAGAGAGGTTCCAGAGTCATCATGTCCAGGTGAGGCTCAGGTGTGGAACAGAGTCACCAGTAACCAAAGATGCCCAGGTGAGGACCAGAGTCACCAGGTCTGGGTGACGGGCAGATAGGATCAGAGTCACCTGTTCCAGGTGAGGCCAAAAAAGAGTCCACAGCAATCAGGCCCAGGTGGGGAACAAAGTCACCAGACAGCGTGAGGCCCAGATGGGGACCAGATTCACCAGGCCCAGGTTATTCCCAGGTGGTGACCAGACATACCAGTTCCGGGTGACGACCAGGTAAGGACCAGATTCACCAGGTCCAAATGAGGCCCACGAGGGGACCTGAGTCACCTGGTATTGGTGAGGTCAGGTGGCAAGGCACCCCAGGTCCAGGTGAGGCCAACCTGCAGGCCATGCAGAGGAACCATGTCCCGATGATACCCAGGTAAGGACGAGAGTTACAACATCCAGGTGAGGCCAACCTGCAGGCAATGCAGTGGAACCATGTCCCGTTGATGCCCAGTTAGGGACTAGAGTCACCAGGTCAGGGAGAGGCCCAGAGAGGTTCCAGAGTCATCATGTCCAGGTGAGGCTCAGGTGAGGAACAGAGTCACCAGGTACCAATGATGCCCAGGTGAGGGCCAGAGTCACCAGATCTGGGTGACGCGCAGATAGGTTCAGAGTCACCAGTTCCAGGTGAGGCCAAGAAAGAGTCCACAGCAATCAGGTCCAGGTGGGGAACAAAGTCACCAGGACTGAGTGAGGCCTAGATGGGGACCAGATTCACCACATCAGGGTGAGGCCGAGTGGGACGAGAATCACTAGGTCCATGTGAGGCCCCGATGTGGAAGTGAGAAACAGGTCCCATGATGCCCATATGAGGATCTGAGTCACCAGGTCCAGGTGAGCTCCCTGTGGGAACCAGTCACCTCGTCCAGGTGAGGCTCAGGTGGGACCACAGTCACCGGTCCAGGTGAGACCCAGGTATATAACAGAGTATCCAGCTCCCAGTGATGCCCAAGTAAGGACCAGAGTCAACAGGTACAAGAGAGGCCCAAATATTGTTTAGAGTCATTGTGTTCCAAGTGAGGCCAGATGGAGACCACAGGAACCAGGTCCAGGAGAGCCCCATATGGGAACCAGAGCCACCAGATCCAGGTGAGGTCCAGGTGGGACCACAGTCACAAGGTCCAGGTGAGGCACAGGTGGCAACAGGATTCACCAAGTCCAGGTGAGGCCCAGGTGGCGACCAGTCACCAGATCCATTTGCGGTCCAGCTAAGGACCAGATTCACCAGACCCTAGTGAAGCCCAAGGGGTGACCAGAGTCACCAATTAAGGGTGAGGCCCACAGTAGAACCAGAGTAACCAGTTTAGTTTGAGGCCCAGAATGGGACCAGAAGTCCCTGGTCAATGTGAGGCACAGGTGTGGAATAGAGTATCCAGGGTGAGGATCATTGGGTCCATCACTCAATGATGCCTGGGTGAGGACCAGAGGCACTAGGGCCATGCAGGCCCAGATGGGGAACAGAATCACTCCGTCCTGGTGAGGCATAGAATAAGATCACAGTCAGCAGTATCAGGTGTGCCCCTTGTGGGAACCAGAGCCACTCTATCCAGCTGAGTCCCAGGTACATATGAGGCACACGTGAGGACCAGATTCATCAGGTCGAATTGAGGCATAGCTAGGGACAAGAGTCACCAGGTCTGGGTGCGGCCTAGTTGGGGCAAGATTCAGCAGTTCTGAGTTAGGTCAAAGTGGGGATGAGAGACACCAAGTCCAGGTGAGGCCAAACTGAGTACCAGAGTCACCAGATCCATGTGAGGTCCATGTTTGAAAGAAAGTCACCAGGTCCGGGAGAGGTCCAGGTGGGGACCAGAGTCACCAGTTCCAGATGAGGCCAAGAAGGAGTCCACAGAAATCAGGTCCAGGTGGGGAACAAAGTCACCAGGACTGGGTGAGGCCTAGATGGGGACCAGATACACAAGATCCAGGTGATATCCAGGTGGTGACCAGACTACCAGTTCCGGGTGAGGACCAGGTAAGGACAAGATTCACCAGGTCCAAGTGAGGCCCACGTGGGGACCTGTGTCACCAGGCATAGGTGAGGCCCAGGTGGCAACCCCACTGACCAGGTCCAGGTGAGGCCAACCTGCAGGCCGTGCAGAGGAACCATGTCCCGATGATGACCATGTAGGGACCAGACTTACCAGGTCCAAGTGAGGCCAACCTGCAGGCCATGCAGTGGAACCATGTCCCGATGATGCCCAGGTAGGGACCAGAGTCACCAGGTCCAAAAGAGGCCCAGATGGTGCATATTCACTAGGTCCAAGTGAGGCCCAGTTGAGGACCAGAGTCACCAGATCTGGTTGAGGCCTAGAAGGGTACCAGAATCACCTCGTCCAGGTGACATCCAGATGGGGACCACAGTCACCAGGTCAGGGTTGTCCGAGAGAGGTTCCAGAGTCATCATGTCCAGGTGAGGCTCAGGTGTGGAACAGAGTCACCAGGTCCCAATGATGCTCAGGTGATGACCAGAGTCACCAGGTCTGGGTGACGCGCAGATAGGATCAGAGTCACCAGATCTTGTTGAGGCCTAGAGGGGTAACAGATTCACCAGGTCCAGGTGAGGCACAGGTGGTGACCAGAGTCCCCGTTCTGGGAAAGGGCCAGGTAAGGACCAGATTCACTAGGTCCAAGAGGCCCACGTGGACCTGAGTCACCAGGTATGGGTGAGGCCCAGGTGGCAATAACACTCACCAGGTCCATGTGAGGCCAACCTGCAGGCCATGCAGAGGAACCATATCCCGGTGATGCTCAAGTAGGGATCAGATTTACCAGGTCCAGTTGAGGCCAATCTGCAGGCAATGCAGTGGAAACATATCCCGATGATGCCCAGGTAGGGACCAGAGTCACCAGGTCCATATAAGGCCCAGATGGAGCATATTCACTAGGTCCAGGTGAGGCCCAGTTGAGGACCAGTTTCACCATATCTACTTGAGTCTTAGAAGGGTACCAGAATCACCTGGTCCAGGTGATGTCCAGATGGGGACGAGAGTCACCAGGTCAGGGGGAGGCCCAGAGTGGTTCCAGAGTCATCGGGTCCAGGTGAGGCTCAGGTGTGGAAGAGAGTCACCAGGTACCAAAGATGCCCAGGTGAGGACCAGAGTCACCAGATCTGGGTGAGGCGCAGATAGGATCAGAGTCACCAGTTGCAGGTGAGGCCAAGAAAGAGTTCACAGCAATCAGGTCCAGGTGGGGAACAAAGTCACCAGACCAGGGTGAGACCCAGATGGGGACCAGATTCACCATGTCCAGGTGAGGCCCAGGTGGGGATAGAGTCCCCGGGTATCGGAAAGGACCAGGTAACGACCAGATTCACCAGGTCCAAGAGGCTCACGTGGGGACTTGAGTCACCAGCTATGTGTGAGGCCTAGGTGGCAAACCCTCTCACCAGGTCTAGGTGAGGCCAACTGGCGGGCCAGAGTCACCAGATCCAGGTGAAGCCCTAGTGGGGACTGGAGTCACCAGGTACATGTGAGTATACAAGAACACCACAGTCACCAGGTCCAGGTGTGGTTCATCTGGTGAAGTGAAGCACAAAGGGTGACCAGAGTTACCAGGTAAGGGTGAGGCCCAAAGGGGAACCAGTAACTAGTTTAGTTTGAGTCCCAGAATGGGACGAGAGGTCCATAGTCAATGTGAGGCACAGGTGTGGAATAGAGTATCCAGGTCCTAATGATTCCTGGGTGAGGACCAGAGTCACTAGGGCCATGCAGGCCCAGATGGGAACAGAATCGCTAGGACCAGGTGAGGCATAGAATAAGACCACAGTCAGCTATATCAGGTGAGCCCCTTGTGGGAACCAAGCCACTCTATCAAGCTGAGTCCCAGGTCCATGTGAGGCCCACGTGAGGAGCAGATTCATCAGGTCGAATTGAGGCATAGCTGGGGACAAGAGTCACCAAGTCTGGGTGCGGCCGAGGTGGGGCAAGATTCAGCAGTTCTGAGTTAGGTCAAAGTGGGGACGAGAGATGCCAGATCCAGATGAGGCCAAACTGAGGACCAGAGTCACCAGATGCAGGTCAGGTCCAGGTGTGGACCAGAGTCAGAAGATCCAGGTGAAGTCCAGGTGGGGACCAGAGTCACCAGATCCAGGTGAAGCCCAGGTAGGGACCAGAGTCGCTAGGTCCAGATGAGACCCAGATGAGGACCAGAGTTACCAGGTACACGTGAAGCCCCGGTGGGGATCAGAGGCAACATGTCCATGTGAGGCTGGCTTGGGGACCATGGTCAACAGGTCTACTTGAGGCCCAGGTGTGGAACACCGTAAGCAGGTCCAGGTGAGTTCCCGGTGGTGACAAGAGTCACCAGGTCCAGGTCAGGCCCATGTGGGCACCAGGATCACCACGTCCAGGGGAGGCCCTTGAAAGTACCAGAGTCAACAGTTCGAGGTCAGGCGCAGGTGGCAACCATGGTCAGGAGGTCCAAGTCAGGCCAAAGTGGGGTTCACAGTCACTAGGGCACGGTGACACCCAGAGGGGGACCAGAGTCACTTGATCCAGGTGAGGTCCAGTTGTGGATCACAGTCACCGGGTCCCAATTTTGCCCAGTTGAGGACCATGGTCAACAGGGCCAGGTGAGGCTCAGATGGGAACGAGAGCCCAAAATCAAGGTGAAGCCAAGGTGGGGACCACAGTCACCAGATCCAGGGTAGTCTCAGGGGCAGACCAGAATCACCAGGTCCAGGTGAGGTGCAGGTGGCAACCACACACAACAGGTACCGGTGAGGCCCTGGTGGGGACCAGAGTCACGAGGTACATGAGAAGCTAGAAACACTGCAGCCACCAGATCCACATGATGTCCATGTGGGAACGCGAATCACCAGTTACAGGTGAGGATCAGGCAGGGATCTGAATCACATGTCCACGTGAGACCCAAGAAGGAACCAGTGCCACCATGTCCAGGTGTGGCCCAGGTGAAGACCAGAGTTAATAGGTCCGGCTGGGTCACTGTTAGTGAAGAGTGTAACCATATCCTGATGCTACCCAGGTGGGTACCAGAGACACCAGGTCCTGGTGAGGCCCAGGTGGGACCAGAGACATGAGGTCCAGGTGAGGTCCCGATGGGAACCACAGACACCAGGTCAGGTGAGGCCATGCTTAGGATCAGAGTCACCAGTTACAGGTGAGGCCCAGGTGGAGCCAGAGTCACCAAGTAGAGAAGATGCCAAAGTCCGGACCAGAGTTACCAGGATCAGGAGAGTCCCAGTGGGGAATAGAGTAACCATGTCCCGATGATGCCCAGGTAGAACCCGAGTCACCAAGTACAGATGAGGCGCAGGTGGGGAGTATATTCACTAGGTCCCGGTGAGGCCCAGTTGAGGACCAGGTTCCCCCAGTCTAGTTGAGGCCTAGAGGGGTACCAGATTCACCTGGTCTAGGTGACATCCAGATGGGGACCAGAGTCACCAGGTCAGGGTGAGGCCCAGAGGGGATGCAGAGTCATCATGTCCAGGTGAGGCTCAGGTGTGGAACAAAGTATCCAGGTCGTATTGGTCCACAGGTGAGGACAAGAATCAACAGATCTGGGTGAGGTCCAGTTAGGATCAGAGTCAGCAGTTCCAGGTGAGGAGAAGAAGGAGTCCACAGCAATCAGGTCCAGGTTGGGAACAAAGTCACCAAGACTAGGTGGGGCCCAGATGGGGACCAGATTCACCAGGTCCAGGTGATTCCCAGGTGGTGACCAGAGTTACCAGTTCCAAGTGAAGACCAGGTAAGGACCAGATTCACCAGGTCCAAGTTAGGGCCACGTGGGGACTTGTGTCTCCATGTATGGGTGAGGCCCAGGTGTAAATCCCACTCACCAGGTCCACGTGAGGCCAACGTGCAGGCCATGCAGTGGAACCATGTACCGATGATGCCCACGTAGGGACAAGACTTACCAGGTCCAGGTGAGGCCAACCTGCAGGCCATGCTGTGGAACCATGTCCCGATGATGCCCAGGTAGGGAACAGAGTTACCAGGTCCAGGTGAGGCCAATATGCAGGCCATGCAGTGGAACCATGTCCCGATGATGCCCAGGTAGGGAACAGAGTTACCAGGTCCAGGTGAGGCCAATATGCAGGCCATGCAGTGGAACAATGTCCCGATGATGCCCAGGTAGGGAACAGAGTCACCAGGTCCAAATGAGGCCCAGATGGAGCATATTCACCTGGTCCAGTGAGGCCCAGTTGAGGACCACTGTCACCATATCTGGTTGAGGCTTAGAGGGGTACCAGAATCACCTCGTACAGGGGACATCCAGATAGGGATCAGAGGCATCAGGTCAGGGAGAGGTCCAGAGTGGTTCCAGAGTCATCATGTCCAGGTTAGGCTCAGGCGTGGAACAGAGTCACCAGGTACCAATGATGCCCAGGTGAGGCCGAGAGTCACCAGATCTGGGTGACGCGAAGATAGGATCAGAGTCACCAGTTCCAGGTGAGGCCAAGAAAGAGTCCACAGCAATCAGGTCCAGGTGGGGAACAAAGTCACCAGGACTGGGTGAGGCACAGATGGGGACCAGATTCACCAGGTTCAGGTGAGGCCCAGGTGGTGACCAGAGTCCCCGGGTCTGGGACAGGACCAGGTAAGGACCAGATTCACCAGGTCCAAGAGGCCCACGAGGGGAATTGAGTCACCAGCTATGTGTGAGCCCAGGTGGCAACCCCACTCACAAGTTCAAGGTGAGGCCAACCTGCAGGCCATGCTGAGGAACCATGTCCCGATGATGCCCAGGTTGGGACCAGAGTTACCAGGTTCATGTGAGGCCAACCTGCAGGCCATGCAGTGGAACCATGTCCCGATGATGCCCAGGTAGGTACCAGAGTCACCAGGTCCAAATTAGGCCCAGATGGAGCATATTCACTAGGTTCAGGTGAGGCCCAGTTGAGGACCAGAGGCACCAGAACTGGTTGAGGCCTAGAGGGGTACCAGAATCACCTGGTCCAGTGACATCCAGATGGGGATCAGAGTCACCAGGTCAGGGTGAGTCCCAGCCAGGTTCCAGAGTCATCATGTCCAGGTGAGGCTCAGGTTCGAACAGAGTCACCAGGTACCAATGATGCCCAGGTTAGGACCAGGGTCACCAGGTCTGAGTGACGCGCAGATAGGATCAGAGTCACCAGATCCAGGTAAGGCCCTAGTGGGGACCGGAGACACCAGGTAAATGTGAGACACAAGAACACCACAGTAATCAGGTCCAGGTGTGTTTCATGAGGGAATGAGAGTCACAGGTCCAGGTGAGACCCAGGTGGGGACCACAGTCACCAGGTCCAGATTGAGGTCTAGATGGGGGGACCAGATTCATCAGGATCAGTTGAGGCCAAAGTGTGGAGCAAAGTTATCATGTCCAGGTGAGGCCCAGGTGGGGAACAGAGTAACCATGTCCAATTGATGCCAGGTGGGAAAAGAGTCAGAAGGTCTAGAAGAGGCCTAAGTGAGGAGTAGATTCACCAGCTCCTGTTGAGGCCCAGTTGAGTGCCAGTGTCCCCAGCTCCGGGTGAGTCCCAGAGGGGGACCAGTGTTACCCGGTTCTGGTGATATGCAGGTGGGGACCAGAGTCACCACGTCAGAGTGAGGCCCAGAGTGGGACGAGAATCACTAGGTCCAGGGAAGGCCCCGATGTGGAACTGAGAAAAAAGGTCCCATAATGCCCATATGGGGATCTGAGTCACCAGGTCCAGGTGAGGTCCCTGTGGGAACCAGTCACCTCATCCAGGTGAGGCCCAGGTGGGACCACAGTCACCAGGTCCAGGAGAGGCCCAGGTATATAAGAGTGTACCCAGTTCCCAATGATGCCCATGTAAGTACCAGAGTCAACAGGTCCAGGAGAGGCCCAAATATGAAACAGAGTCATTGTGTTCCAGGTGAGGCCAGATGGAGACCACAGGAACCAGGTCCAGGAGAGCCGCATATGGGAACCAGAGCCACCAGATCCAGGTGAGGTCCAGGTGGGACCACAGTCACAAGGTCCCGGTGATGCGCAGGTGGCAACAGGATTCACCAAGTCCAGGAGAGGCCCAGGAGGCGACCAGTCACCAGATCCAGGTTCGGACCATCTAAGGACCAGATTCACCAGGCCCAAGTGAAGCCCAAGGGGTGACCAGAGTCACCAGGTAAGGGTGAGACCCAGAGTGGTAACCAGAGTAACCAGTTTAGTTTGAGGTCCAGAATGGGACCAGAGGTGCCTGGTCAAAGTGAGGCCCAGGTGTTGAATAGAGTATCCAGGTCCCAATGATGGCTGAGTGAGGACCAGAGTCACTAGGCCCATGCAGGCCCTGATGGGGAACAGAATCACTAGGTCCTGGTCAGGCATAGAATAAGACCACAGTCAGCAGTATCCGGTGAGCCCCTTGTGGGAACCAGAGCCACTCTATCCAGCTGAGTCCCAGGTCCATGGGAGGCCCACGTGAGTAACTTATTCATCAGGTCGAAATGAGACATAGCTGGGGACAAGAGTCACGAGGACTGGATGCGGCCTAGGTGGGGTAAGATTCAGCAGTTCTGAGTTAGGTCAAAGTGGGGACGAGAGACACCAGGTCCAGGTGTGGCCAAACTGAGGACCAGAGTCACCATATCCAGTTGAGGTCCATGTTGGAAAGAGAGTCACCAGGTCCAGGAGAGGTCCAGGTGTGACTAGAGTCACCACATCCAGGTGAAGCCCAGGTGGGGATCAGAGTCACTAGGTCCAGATGAGGCCCAGGTGAGGACCAGAGTTATCAGGTACACGTGAGGACCCGGTGGGGATCAGAGGCCACAGGTCCATGTGAGGCCGGCTTGGGGACCATGGTCAACAGATCTACTTGAGGCCCAGGTGTGGGCCACAGTAAGCAGGTACAGGTGAGTCCCCAGTGGTGACAAGAGTGACCACGTCCAGGTGAGGCCCAGGTGGGGACCAGGATCATCAGGTCCCGGGGAGGCCCTTGAAAGAACCAGAGTCAACAGTTCGAGGTCAGGCGCAGGTGGCAACCAGGGTCAGGAGGTCCAAGTCAGGCCAAAGTGGGGTTCACAGTCACTAGGGCACGGTGAGATCCAGAGGGGGACCAGAGTCACCTGGTCCAGGTGAGGCCCAGTTGAGGACCAGTTTCACCATATCTGGTTCGGCTTAGAAGGGTACCAGAATCACCTGATCGCGGTGATATCCAGATGGGGACCAGAGTCACCAGGTCAGGGTGAGGCCCAGAGTGGTTCCAGAGTCATCGCGTCCAGGTGAGGCTCAGGTGTGGAACAGAATCTCCAGGTACCAATGATGCCCAGGTGAGGACCAGAGTCAACAGATCTGGGTGACACGCAGATAGGATCAGAGTCACCAGTTCCAGGTGACTGAGAAGAAGAAGAAGGCGTCTACTAAATCAGGTCCAGGTGGTGAAGAAAGTCACCAGGACTTGGTGAGGCCCAGATTTGGACCAGATTCACCAGGTCCAGGTTATTCCCAGGTGGTGACCAGAGTCCTCGGGGCTGGGAGAGGACCAGCTAAGGACCAGATTCAACAGGTCCAAATGAGGCCCACGTGGGGACCTGAGTCACCAGGTATGTGTGAGGCCCAGGTGGCAACCCCACTCCCCAGGTCCAGGTGAGGCCAACCAGCAGGCTAGAGTCACCAGATGCAGGTGAGGTCCAGGAGGGGACCAGAGTCACCAAATCCAGGTGAGGTCCATGTTCAAAGAGAGTCACCAGGTCCAGGAAAGGTCCAGGTGGGGACCAGAGTCACCAGATCCAGGTGAAGCCCAGGTGGGGACCAGAGTCACTAGGTCCAGATGAGGTCAAGGTTGGGACAAGAGATACCAGGTACAAGGGAGGCCCCGGTGGGGAGCAGTGGCAACAGGTCCATGTGAGGCCGGCCTGGGGACCATGGTCAACAGGTCTACTTGAGGCCCAGGTGTGGAACACAGTAAGCAGGTCCAGGTGAGTCCCCGGTGGTGACAAGTGTCACCACGTCCAGGTGAGGCCCAGGTGGGGACCAGGATCACCAGGTCCAGGGGAGGCCATTGAAAGAACCAGAGTCAACAGTTCGAGGTCAGTCGCAGGTGGCAACCAGGGTCAGCAGGTCCAAGACAGGCCAAAGTGGGGTTCACAGTCACTAGGGCACGGTGAGACCCAGAGGGGGACCAGAGTCACCTGGTCCAGGTGAGGTCCAGTTGTGGAACACAGTCACCGGGTCCCAATTTTGTCCAGTTGAGGACCATGGTCAACAGGGCCAGGTGAGGCCCAGATGCGGATTGGAGTCCCCAAATCCAGGTGAAGACCAGGTGGGGACCACAGTCAACAGATCCAGGATAGTCTCAGGTGCAGACCAGATTCACCAGGTCCTGGTGAGTTGCAGGTGGCAACCACACTCACCAGATCCCGGTGAGGCCCTGGTGCGGACCAGAGTCACGAGGTACATGAGAAGCTAGAAACAATGCAGCCACCAGTTCCACGTGATGTCCACGTGGGAACGAGAATCTCCAGTTACACGTGAGAACCTGGTGGGGATCCGACTCACCATGTCCAGGTGAGACCCAGGTGGGAACCAGTGTCACCATGTCCAGGTGTGGCCCAGGTGAAGACCAGAGTTAATAGGTCCAGCTGGGTCACTGTTAGTGAACAGTGTAACCATATACTGATGCTACACCGATGGGTACCAGATACACCAGGTACTGGTGAGGCCCAGGTGGAACCAGAGACATGAGGTCCAGGTGAGGTCCCGATGGGAACCACAGTCACCAGGTCAGGTGAGGCCATGCTTAGGATCAGAGTAACCAGTTACAGGTGAGGTCCAGGAGGAGCCAGAGTCACCTGGTACAGAAGAGGCCAAAGTCAGGACATGAGTTACCAGGATCAGTTCAGTCCCAGTGGTGAATAGAGTAACCATTTCCTGATGATGCCCTGGTAAAACCAGAGTCACCAGGTCCAGATGAGGCGCAGGTGGGGAGTATGTTCACTATGTCCCAGTGAGGCCCAGATGAGGACTAGAGTCACCAGGTCAAGTTGAAGCCTAGAAGGGTACCAGATTCACCTGGTCTAGGTGACATCCAGATGGGGACCAGAGTCACCATGTCAGGCTGAGGCCCAGAGGGGATCCAGAGTCATCAAGTCCAGGTGAGGCTCAGGTGTGGAACAGAGTATCCAGGTCATAAAATCCACAGGTGAGTACCAGAGTCAGCAGATCTGGGTGAGGTCAAGTTAGGATCACAGTCACCAGTTCCAGGTGAGGCCAAGAAGGAGTCCACAGCAATCAGGTCCAGGTTGGGAACAAAGTCACCAAGACTGGGTGAGGCCCAGATGGGGACCAGATTCACCAGGTCCAGGTGATTCCCAGGTGGTGACCAGAGTTACCAGTTCCAGGTGAGCAACAGGTAAGGATCAGATTCACCAGGTCCAAGTGAGGCCCACGTGGGGACTTGTGTCTCCAGGTATGGGTGAGGTCCAGGTGGAAATCCCAATCACCAGGTCCATGTGAGGCCAACGTGCAGGCCATGCAGAGGAACCATGTCCCAATGATGCCCACGTAGGGACCAAACTTACCTGGTCCAGGTGAGGCCAACCTTTGGGACCTGCTGAGGAAACGTGTCCCGATGATGCCCATGTAGGGACCAGAGACACCAGGTCCAAATGAGGCCCAGATGGAGCATATTCACTAGGTCCAGGTGAGGCCCAGTTGAGGACCAGAATCACCAGATCTGGTTGAGCCGTAGAGGCATACCAGAATCACCTGGTCCAGGTGACATCCAGATGGGGACCAGAGTCACCAGGTCAGAGTGAGGCCCAGAGAGGTTCAAGAGTCATCATGTTCAGGAGAGGCTCAGGTGTGGAACAGAGTCACCACGTACCAAGGATGCCCAGGTGAGGACCAGAGTCACCAGGTCTGGGTGATGCCCAGATAGGATCAGAGTCACCAGTTCCAGGTGAGGCCAAGAAAAAGTCCACAGCAATCAGGTCCAGGTGGAGAACAAAGTCACCAGGACTGGGTGTGGCCCAGGTGGGGACCAGATTCACCAGGTCCAGGTGAGGCCCAGGTGGTAACCAGAGTCCCCGGGTATGAGGGAGGACCAGGTAAGGACCAGATTCACCACGTCCAAGAGGTCCACGTGGGGACCTGAGTCACCAGGTATGGGTGAGGCCCAGGTGGCAACCCCACTCACCAGGTCCAGGTGAGGCCAACCAGCAGGCCAGAGTTACCAAATCCAGGAGAGGCCCTAGTGAGGACCAGAGTCACCAGGTAAAAGTGAGTCTACAAGAACACCACAATCACCAGGTCCAGGTGTGATTCATGTGGGAACGAGAGTCACCAGGTCCAGGTAGGCCAAACTGAGGACCAGAGTCACCAGATCCAGGTGAGGTCTATGTTGGAAAGGAGTCACCAGGTCCAGGAGAGGTCCAGGTGGGGACCAGAGTCACCAGATCCAGGTGAAGTCCAGGTGGGGACCAGAGTCACCAGATCCAGGTAAAGCCCAGGTGGGGACCAGAGTCACTAAGTCCAGATGAGGTCAAGGTGGGGACCAGAGATACCAGGTACAAGTGAGGCCCCGGTGGGGAGCAGTGTCAACAGGTCCATGTGAGGCCGTCCTGGGGAACATGGTCAACAGGTCTACTTGAGGCCCAGGTGTGGAACACAGTAAGCAGGTCCAGGAGAGTCCCCGATGGTGACAATGTCACCACGTCCAAGTGAGACCCAGGTGGGGACCAGGATGACCAGGTCGAGGGGAAGCCTTTGAAAAACCAGAGTCTACAGTTTGAGGTCAGGCGCAGGAGGCAACCAGTATCAGCAGGACCAAGACAGGCCATAGAGGGGGTTCACAGTCACTAGGGAACCGTGAGACCCAGAGGGGGACCAGAGTCACCTGGTCCAGGTGAGGTCCAGTTGTGGAACACAGTCACCGGGTTCCAATTTTGCTCAGTTGAGGACCATGGTCAACAGGGCCAGGTGAAGCCCAGATGGAGACCGGAGTCCCCAAATCCAAGTGAAGCTCAGGTGGGGACCAGAGTCACCAGATCCTGGGTAGTCTCAGGTGTAGACCAGAATCACCAGGTCCAGGTGAGGTGCAGGAGGCAACCACACTCACCAGGTCCCGGTGAGGCCCTGGTGGAGACCAGAGTCACGATGTATATGAGAAGCTAGAAACACTGCAGCCACAAGGTCCACATTATGTCCATGTGGGAATGAAAATCACCAGTTACAGGTGAGGACCAGGTGGGGATCCGACTCACCATGTCCAGGTGAGTCCCAGGTGGGAACGAGTGTCACCATGTCCAGGTGTGGCCCAGGTGAAGACCAGAGTTAATAGGTCCGGCTGGGTCACTGTTAGTGAACAGTGTAAACATATCCTGATGCTACCCAGGTGGGAACCACAGAAACCAGGTCCTGGTGACTCCCAGGAGGGCCCAGAGACATGAGGTCCAGAAGAGGTCCCGATGGGAACCACAGTCACCAGGTCAGGTGAGGGCATGCTTAGGATCAGAGTCACCAGTTACATGTGAGGCCCCTGTTGAGCCAGAGTCACCTGGTACAGAAGAGGCCAAAGTCAGGACCATAGTTACCAGGATCAGGTCAGTCCCAGTGGGGAATAGAGTAACCATGCCCCGATGATACCCAGGTAGAACCAGAGTCACCAGGTCCAGATGAGGCGCAGGTGGGGAGCATATTCACTCGGTCCCAGTGAGGTCCAGTTGCAGACCAGAGTCACGAGGTCTAGTTGAGGCCTAGAGGGGTACCAGATTCACCTGGTCTAGGTGACATCCAGATGGGGAGCAGAGTCACCATGTCAGGGTGAGGCCCATAGGGGATCCAGAGTCATCATGTCCAAGTGAGGCTCAGGAGTGGAACGGAGTATCTAGATCATAATGGTCCACACGTGAGGACCAAAGTCACCAGATCTGGGTGAGGCCAAGTTAGGATCACACTCACCACTTCCAGGTGAAACCAAGAATGTGTCCACAGCAATCAGGTCCAGGTGGGGAACAAAGTCACCAGGACTGTGTGAGGCCCACATGGGGACCAGATTCACAAGGTCCAGGTGATTCCCAGGTGGTGACCAGAGTTACCAGTTCCAGGTGAGGACCAGGTAAGGACCAGATTCACCAGGTCCAAGTGAGGCCCACGTGGGTGCATGGGTCACCAGGTACAGGGGAGGAATAGCTGGGGACAAGAGTCACCAGATCTGGGTTCGGCCTAGGTGGCTCAGGTGGAAACCCCAATCACCAGGTCCAGGTGAGGCCAACCCTTGGGCCATGCAGAGGAACCGTGTCCCGATGATGCCCATGCAGGGACCAGAGTTACCGGCTCCTGGTGATTCCAACCTGTCGGCCATGCTGTGTAACCATGTCCCGATGATGCCCAGGGAGGGACCAAAGTCACCAGGTCCAAATGAGGCCCAGATGGAGCATATTCACTAGGTCCCGTTGCGGCCCAGTTGAGGACCAGAGTCACCAGATCTCGTTGAGGACCAGAGGGGTACCAGAATCACCTGGTACAGGTGACATCCAGATGGAGACCAGAGTCACCAGTTCAGGGTGAGGCCAAGAGAGGTTCCAGAGTCATCATGTCCATGTGAGGCCGTCTTGGGGACCATGGTAAACAGGTCTACTGGAGGTCAAGGTGTGGAACACAGTAAGCAGGTCAAGGTGAGTCCCCGGTGGTGACAAGTGTCACCACGTCCAGGTGAGGCCGAGGTGGGGACCAGAATCACCAGGTACAGGAAAGGCCCTTGAAAGAACCTGGGTCAACAGTTCGAGGTCAGGCGCAGGTGGCAACCAGGGTCAGCAGGTCCTAGTCAGGCCAAAGTGGGGTTCACAGTCACTAGGACACGGTGAGACCCAGAGGGGGACCAGAGTCACCAGGTCAGGTGAGGTCCAGTTGTGGAACAAAGTCACCGGGGCCCAATTTACCCAGTTGAGGACCATGGTCAACAGGTCCAGGTGAGGCCCAGATGGGGACCGGAGTCCCCAAATACAGGTGATGCCCAGGTGGGGACCACAGTCACCAGATCCAGGGTAGTCTCAGGTGCAGACCAGAATCACCAGGTCCAGGTGACGTGCAGGTGGCAACCACACTCACCAGGACCCGGTGAGGTCCTGGTGGGGATCAGAGTCACGAAGTACATGAGAAGCTAGAAATACTGCAGCCACCAGGTCCACATGATGACCATGTGGGAACGAGAATCACCAGTTACAGGTGAGGACCAGGTGGGGATCCGACTCACCATGTCCAGGTGAGACCCAGGTGGGAACCAGTGTCACCATGTCCAGGTGTGGCCCAGGTGAAGACCAGTGTTAATAGGTCCGGCTGGGTCACTGTTAGTGAACAGTGTAACCATATGCTGATGCTACCCAGGGGGGTACCAGAGACACCAGGTCCAGGTGAGGCCCAGGTGGGACCGGAGAAATGAGGTCCAGTTTAATTCCCGATTGGAACCACAGTCACCAGGTCAGGTGAGGCCATGCTTAGGATCAGAGTCACCAGGTACAGGTGAGGCACAGGTGGACACAGAGTCACCTGGTACAGAAGAGGCCAAAGTCAGGACCAGAGTTACCAGGATCAGGTCAGTCCCAGTGGGTAATACAGAAACCATGTCCCAATGATGCCCAGGTAGAACCAGAGTCACCAGGTCCATCGAGGCGCAGGTGGGGAGAATATTCACTAGGTCCAGGTGAGGCCCAAATGAGGACCAGACTCACCAGGTCTAGTTGAGGCCTTGAGGGGTACCAAATTCCCCTTGTCTAGGGGATATCCAGATGGGGACCAGAGTCACCATGACAGGCTGAGGCCCAGAGGGGATCCAGAGTCATCATGTCCAGGTGAGGTTCAGGTGTGGAACAGAGTATCCAGGTCATAATGATCCACAGGTGAGGACCAGAGTCACCAGATCTGGGTGAGGCCCAGTTAGGAGCAGAGTCACAATTTCCAGGTGAGGCCAAGAAGGAGTCCACAGCAATCAGGTGCAGGTAGGGAACAAAGTCACCAGGACTGGGTGAGGCCCAGATGGGGACCAGATTCAACAGGTCCAGGTGATTCCCAGGTGGTGACCAGAGTTACCAGTTCCGGGTGACCACCAGGTAAGGACCAGATTCACCAGGTCCAAGTGAGGCCCACGTGGGACCTGTGTCACCAGGTATGGGTGAGGCCCATGTGGCATCCCCACTCACCAGGTCCACGTGACGCCAACCTGCAGGCCATGCAGAGGAACCGTGTCCCGATGATGCCCAGGTAGGGACCACAGTTACCAAGTCAAGAAGAGGCCAACCTGCAGACCATTATGTGGAACCATGTCTCGATGTTGCCCATGTAGGGACCAGAGTCACCAGGTCCAAATGAGGCCCAGATGGAGCATATTCACTAGGTCCAGGTGAGGCTCATTTGAGGACCAGAGTCACCAGATCTGGTTGAGGCCCAGAGGGGTACCAGAATCCCCTGGTCCAGGTGACATCCAGATAGGGACCAGAGTCACCAGTTCCAGGTGAGGCCAAGAAAGAGTCCACAGCAATCACGTCCACGTGGGGAACAAAGTCACCAGGACTGTGTGAGACCCAGACGGGGACCAGAGTCACCAGATCCAGGTGTAGCCCAGGTTGGGACCAGAGTCACTAGGTCCAGAAGAGGCCCAGGTGAGGACCAAAGTTACCAGGTACACGTGAGGCACCGGTGGGGATCACAGGCAACAGGTTCATGTGAGGCCGTCTTGGGGACCATGGTCAACAGGTCTACTTGAGGCCCAGGCGTGGAACACAGTAACCAGGTCCACGTGAGTAACCGGTGGTGAAAAGAGTCACCACGTCCAGGTGAGGCCCAGGTGGGGACCAGGTTCACCAGGTTCAGGGGAGGCCCTTGAAAGAACCAGAGTCAACAGTTCTAGGTCAGTTGCAGGTGGCAACCAGGGTCAGCAAGTTCAAGTCAGTACAATGTGGGGTTCACAGTCACTAGGGCACGGTGAGACCCTGAGGGGGACCAGAGTCACCTGGTCCAGGTGAGGTCCAGTTGTGGAACACAGTCACCGGGTCCCAATTCTGAACAGTTGAGGACCATGGTCAACAGGGCCAGGTGAGGCCCAGATGGGGACCGGAGTCCCCAAATCCAGGTGGAGACCCCAGTCACCAGATCCAGTGTAGTCTCAGGTGCAGACCAGAATCACCAGGTCCAGGTGAGGTGCAGGTGGCAACCACACTCACCAGTCCCCGGGGAGGCCCTGGTGGGGACCAGAGTCACGAGGTACATTAGAAGCTAGAAACACTGCAGCCACCAGGTCCACATGATGTCCATGTGGGAACGAGAATCACCAGTTACAGGTGAGGACCAGGTGGGGATCCGACTCACCATATCCAGGTGAGACCCAGGTGGGAACCAGTGTCACCATGTCCAGGTGTGGCTCAGGTGAAGACCAGAGTTAATAGGTCCGGATGGGTCACTGTTTGTGAACAGTGTAACCATATCCTGATGCTACCCAGGTGGGGAACAGAGATATCAGGTTCAGGTGAGGTCCCGATGGGAACCATCGGTGAGGCCATGCTTAGGATCAGAGTCACCAGTTACAGGTTAGGCCCAGGTAGAGCCAGAGTCACCTGGTACAGGGAGGCCAAAGTCATGGCAGAGTTACAAGAATCAGGTCAGTCCCAGTGGGAACAGAGTAACCATGTCCCGATGATGCCCAGATAGAACCAGCGTCACAGGTCCAGATGAGGCGCAGGTGGGGAGCATATTCACTATGTCCCGGTGAGGCCCAATTGAGGACCAGAATCACCAGGTCTTCTTGAGGCCTAGAGGGGTACCATATTCACCTGGTCTAGGTGACATCCAGATGGGGACCAGAGTCACCATGTCAGGGTGAGGCCCAGAGGGGATCCAGAGTCAGCATGTCCAGGTGAGGCTCAGGTGTGGAACAGAGTATCCAGGTCATAATGGTCCACAGGTGAGGACCAGAGTCACCAGATCTGGGTGAAGCCCAGTTAGGATCAGAGTCAACAGTTCCAGTTGAGTCCAAGAAGGAGTCCACAGCAATCAGGTCCAGGTCGGGAAGAAAGTCAACAGGACTGGATGAGGCCCAGATGGGGACCAGATTCACCAGGTCCAGGTGATTCCCAGGTGGTGACCAGGGTTACCAGGTCCGGGGGAGGACCAGGTAAGGAACAGATTCACCAGGTCCAAGTGAGGCCCACGTGGGGACCTGGGTCACCAGGAATGGGTGAGCCCCAGGTGGTAACCCCACTCACCAGGTCCGGCTGAGGCCAACATGCAGGCCATGCAGAGGAACCGTGTCCCGATGATGTCCAGGTAGGGACCAGAGTTACCAGGTCCAGGTGAGGCCAACCTGCAGGACATGCAGTGGAACCATGTCCCGATGTTGCCCACGTAGGTACCAGAGGGACGAGCTCCAAATGAGGCCCAGATGGAGAATATTCACTAGGTCCAGGTGAGGCCCAGTTGAGGACCAGAGTCACCAGATCTGGTTGAGGCCCAGAGGGGTACCAGAATCCCCTGGTCCAGGTGACATACAGATGGGGACCAGAGTCTCCAGGTCAGGGTGAGGCACAGAGAGGTTCGAGAGTCATCATGTCCAGCTGAGGCTCAGCTGTGGAACAGAGTCACCAGGTACCAATGATGCCCAGGTGAGGACCAGAGTCACCATATCTGGGTGACGCGCAGATAGGATCAGAGTCACTAGGTCCAGTTGAGGCCAATAAAGAGTCCACAGCAATCAGGTCCAGGTGGCGAACAAAGTCACCAGGACTGCGTGAGGCCCAGATGGGGACCAGATTTACCAGGTCCAGGTGAGGCCCAGGTGGTCACCAGAGTCCCCGGTTCTGAGAGAGGACCAGGTAAGGACGAGATTCACCAGGTCCAAGAGGCCCACGTGTGGACCTGAGTCACCAGGTATGGGTGAGGCCCAGGTGGCAACCCCACTCACCATGTCCAGGTGAGGCCAGCCTGCAGGCCAGAGTCACCAGATACACGTGAGGCCCTAGTGGGGACCAGAGTCACTAGGTAAATGTGAGTCTACAAGAACACCAAAGTCACCAGGTCCAGGTGTGGTTCATGTGGGAACTGGAGTCACCAGGTCCAGCTGACACCCAGTTGGGGACGACAGTCACCAGGTCCAGATTGAGGCCTAGGTTGGGGTACGAGAGTCATCAGGACCAGTTGAGGCCAAAGTGTGCAGCAAAGTTATCATGTCCAGGTGAGGCCCAGTGGGGAACAGAGTAACCATGTCCCATTGATGCCAAGTGGGAAAAGAGTCGCAAGGTCCAGACGAGGCCTAAGTGAAGAGTAGATTCACCAAGTCCTGTTGAGGCCCAGCTGAGGACCAGTGTCCCCAGCTCCGGGTGTGTCACCCGGTTCTGGTGATATCCAGGTGAGGACCAGTGTCACAAGTCAGGGTGAGGCCCAGAGGGGGAACCAGAGTAACCAGTTTAGTTTGAGGCCCAGAATGGGACCAGAGGTCCCTGGTCAAAGTGAGGCCTACGTGTGGAATAGAGTATCCAGGTCCCAATGATGCCTGGGTGAGGACCAGAGTTACTAGGGCCATGCCGGCCCAGATGGGGAAGAGAAGCAATAGGTCCTGTTGAGGCATAGAATAAGACCACTGGTGAATAAGTCACCAATATCAGGTGAGCCCCTTGTGGGAACCAGAGCCACTCTATCCAGCTGAGTCCCAGGTCCACGTGAGGCCCACGTGAGGACCAGATTCATCAGGTCGAATTGAGGCATAGCTGGGGACAAGTGTCACCGGGTCTGGGTACGGCCTAGGTGGGGCAAGATTCAGCAGTTCTGAGTCAAGTCAAAGTGGGGACGAGAGACACCAGGTCCATGTGAGGCCAAACTGAGGACTAGAGTCACCAGATCCAGGTGAAGTCCATGTTGGAAAGAAAGTCACCAGGTCCAGGAGAGGTCCAGGTGTGTACAAGAGTCACCAGATCCAGGTGAAGTCCCGGTGGGGAACAGAGTCACCAGATCCAAGTGAAGCCCAGGTGGGGACCAGAGTCACTAGGTCCAGATGAGGCCCAGGTGAGGACCAGAGTTTCCAGGTACACGTGAGGCCCCGGTGGGGATCAGCGGCAACAGGTCCATGTGCGGCCGGCTTGGGGTCATGGTCAACAGGTCTACTTGAGGCCCAGGTGTGGAACACAGTACCAGGTCCAGGTGAGTACCCGGTGGTGACAAGAGTCACCACGTCCAGGTGAGACCCACGTGGGAACCAGGATCACCAGGTACAGGGGAGGCCCTTGAATGAACCAGAGTCAACAGTTCGAGGTCAGGCACAGGTGGCAACCAAGGTCAGCAGGTCCAAGTCAGGCCAAAGTGGGTTTCAGAGTCATTAGGGCACGGTTAGACCCGGAGGCGGACCAGAGTCACATGGTCCAGGTGAGGTCCAAGGTTAGACCCGGAGGCGGAACAGAGTCACATGGTCCAGGTGAGGTCTAAAGTCACCGGGTCCCAATTTTGCACAGTTGAGGACCATGGTCAACAGGGCCAGGTGTGGCCCAGATGGGGACCGGAGTCCCCAAATCCAGGAGAAGCCCAGGTGGAGACCACAGTCACCAGATCCAGGGTAGTCTCAGGTGCAGACCAGAATCACCAGGTCCAGGTGAGGTGCAGGTGGCAACTACACTCACCAGGTCCCGGTGAGGCCCTGGTGGGGACCAGAGTCACGAGGTACATGAGAAGCTAGAAACACTGCAGCCACCAGGTCCACATGATGTCCATGTGGGAACGAGAATCACCAGTTACAGGTGAGGACCAGGTGGGGATCCGACTCACCATGTCCAGGTGAGACCCAGGTGGGAACGACTGTCACCATGTCTAGGTGTGGCCCAGGTGAAGACCAGAGTTAATAGGTCCGGCTGGGTCACTGATAGTGAACAGTGTAACCATATCCTGATGCTACCCAGGTGGTAACCAGAGACAAAAGTTCCTGGTGAGGCCCAGGTGGAACAGAGATATGAGGTCCAGGCGAGGTCCCTATGGGAACCACAGTCACCAGGTCAGGTGAGGCCATGCTTAGGATTTGAGTCACCGGTTACAGGTGAGGCCCAGGTGGAGCCAGAGTCACCAGGTCCAGATGAGGCAAAGGTG
Source organism: Canis lupus baileyi (assembly GCF_048164855.1). Classification (NCBI taxonomy): domain Eukaryota; kingdom Metazoa; phylum Chordata; class Mammalia; order Carnivora; family Canidae; genus Canis; species Canis lupus. Next base: position 46,662,169 of record NC_132862.1, read on the forward strand.
GGGAGCATATTCACTACGTCCCGTTGAGGCCTAGTAGAGGTCCAGAGTCACCAGGTCTAGTTGAGGCATAGAGGGGTACCAGATTCACCTGGACTAGGTGCCTTCCAGATGGGGACCAGAGTCACCATGTCAGGGAGAGGCCCAGAGGGGATCCAGAGTCATCATGTCCAGGTGAATCTCAGGTGTGGAACAAAGTATCCAGGTCATAATGGTCCACAGGTGAGGACCAGAGTCAACAGATCTGGGTGAGGCCCAGTTAGGATCAGAGTCAACAGTTCCAGGTGAGGCTAAGAAGGAGTCCACAGCAATCAGGTCCAGGTGGGGAAAAAAGTCACGAGGACTGGGTGAGGCCCAGATGGGGACACAGATTCACCAGGTCCAAGTGATTCCCAGGTGGTGACCAGAGTTACCAGATTCACCAGGTCCAGGTGATTCCGAGGTGGTGACCAGAATTACCAGATACACCAGGTCCAAGTCAGGCCCACGTAGGGGCCTGTGTCACCAGGTATGCGTGAGGCCCAAGTGGCAACCCCACTCACCAGGTTCAGGTGAGGCCTACCTGCAGGCCATGCAAAGTAACCAGGTCCCGATAATACCAAGGTAGGGACCAGAGTTCCCAGGTCCAGTTGAGGACAACCTGCAGGCCATGCAGTGGAACCAGGTCCCCATGATGCCCAGGTAGGGACCAGAGTAACCAGGTCCAAATGAGGCCAAGATGGAGCATATTCACTAAGTCCAGCCGAGTCCCAGTTGAGGACCAGAGACACCAGATCTGTTGAGCCCTAGAGGGGTACCAGAATCACCTGGTCCAGGTGACATCCAGATGGGGACCAGAGTCACCAGGTCAGGGTGAGGCCCAGAGAGGTTTCAGAGTCACCATGTCCAGGTGTGGCTCAGGTGTGGAACAGAGTCACCAGGTACCAATGATAACCAGGTGAGGACCAGATTCACCAGGCCTGAGTCACTCGCAGAGAGGATAAGAGTCACCAGTTCCAGGTGAGGCCAAGAAAGAGTCCAAAGCAATCAGCTCCAGGTGGGGAACAAAGTCACCAGGACTGGGTGAGGCCCAGATGGGGACCAGATTCACCAGGTCCAGGTGATTCCCAGGTGGTGACAAGGGTTACCTGTTCCGGGTGAGACCAGGTAAGGACCAGGTTCACCAGGTCCAAGTGAGGCCCACGTGAGACCTGTGTCACCAGGTATGGGTGAGGCCCAGATGGCAAGCCCACTCTCCAGGTCCAGGTGAGGCCTATCTGCAGGCCTTGCAGAGGAACCGTGTCCCGATGATGCCCAGGTAGGGACCAGAGTTACGAAGTCCAGGTGACGCCAACCTGCAGGCCATGCAGAGGAACCGTGTCACGATGATTCCCAGGTAGGGACCAGAGTTACCAGGTCAAGAAGAGGCCAACCTGCAGACCATTATGTGGAACCATGTCCCGATGTTGCCCACGTAGGGACCAGAGTCACCAGGTCCAAATGAGGCACAGATGGAGCATATTCACTAGGTCCAGGTGAGGCCCAGTTGAGGACCAGAGGCCCCAGATCTGGTTGAGGCCCAGAGGGGTACCTGATTCACCTGGTCTAGGTGACATCCAGATGGGGACCAGAGTAACCATGTCAGGGTGAGGCCCAGAGTGGATCCAGAGTCATCATGTCCAGGTGAGGCTCAGGTGTGGAACAGAGTATCCAGGTCATAATTGTCCACAGGTGAGGACCAGAGTCAACAGATCTGGGAAAGGCCCAGTTACGATCAGAGTTACCACTTCCAGGTGAGGCCAAGAAGGTGTCCACAGCAATCAGGTCCAGGTGGGGAACAAAGTCACCAGGTCTAGGTGATGCCCAGGTGGTGACCACATTTACCAGTTCCGGGTGAGGACTAGGTAAGGACCAAATTCACCAGGTCCAAGTGAGGCCCACGTGGGGACCTGTGTCAACAGGCATGGGTAAGACCCAGGTGGGAACTCCACTCACCTGGTCAAGATGAGGCCTACCTGCAGGCCATGCTGAGGAACCATGTCCCGATGATGCCCAGGTAGGGACCAGAGATACCAGGTCCAGGTGAGGCAAACCAGCAGGCCATGCAGTGGAACCATTTCCAGATGATGCCCAGTGAGTGACCAGAGTCACCAGGTCCAAATGAGGCCCAGATGGAGCATATTCACTAGGTCCAGCTGAGGCCCAGTTGAGGACAAGAGTCACCAGATCTGGTTGAGGCCTAGAGGGGTTCCAGAATCCCCTGGTCCAGGTGACATCCAGATGGGGACCAGATCACCAGGTCAGGGTGAGGCCCAGAGAGGTCCAAGAGACATCATGTCCAGTTGAGGCTCAGGTGTGGAACACAGTAACCAGGTACCAATGATGCCCAGGTGAGGACCAGAGTCACCAGGTCTCGGTGACGCACAGATAGGATCAGAGTCACCAGTACCAAGTGAGGCCAAAAAAGAGTCCAGAGCAATCAGTTCCAGGTGGGAAACATAGTCACCAGGACTGGGTTAGGCCCAGATGGGGACCAGATTGACCAGGTCCACGTGAGGCCCAGGTTGTGACCAGATTCCCCGGGTCTGGGAGAAGACCAGGTAAGGGCCAGATTCACCAGGTCCAAGAGGCCCACGTGCAGACTGAGTCCAGGTATGTGTGAGGCCCAGGTGGCATCCCACTAACCAAGTCCAGGTGAGGCCAACCTGCAGGCCAGAGTCTCCAGATCGAGGTTAGGCCCTAGTGGGGACCGGAGTCACCAGGTAAATGTGAGTCTACAAGTACACCACAGTCACCAGGTCCAGGTGTGGTTCATGTGGGAACGAGAGTCACCAGGTCCAGGTGAGACCCACGTGGGGACAACAGTCTCCAGGTCCAGATTGAAGCCTCGGTTGGGGGACCAGGGTCATCAGGACCAGTTGAGGCCAAAGTGCGGAGCAAAGTTATCATGTCCATGTGAGGCCCAGGTGCGGAACAGAGTAACCATGTCCCATTGTTGCCAGGTGGGAAAAGAGTCACAAGGTCCAGACGAGGCCTAAGTGAGGAGTGGATTCACCAGGTCCTGTTGAGGCCGAGTTGAGGACCAGTGACCCCAGCTCCGGGTGAGTCCCGAGGGGGACCAGAGTCACCCGGTTCTGGTGATATCCAGGGGGGGACCAGAGTCAGCACGTCAGGGTGAGGCCCAGAGGGGGACGAGAATCACTAGGTCCAGGTGAGGCCCCGATGTGGAACTCAGAAACCAGATCCCATGATATCCATATGAGGACCTGAGTCACCAGATCCAAGTGAGGTCCCGGTGGGAACCAGTCACCTCGTCCAGGTGAGGCCCAGGTGGGAACACAGTCACCAGGTCCAGGTGAGGACCAAATATGGATCAGAGTCATTGTGTTCCAGGTGAGGCCAGATGGAGACCACAGGAACCAGGTCCAGGAGAGCCCCATATGAGAACCAGAGCCACCAGATCCAGGTGAGGTCCAGGTGGGACCACACTCACAAGGTCCTGGTGAGGTGCAGGTGGCAACAGGATTCACCAAGTCCAGGTGAGACCCAGGTGGCGACCAGTCACCAGATCCAGGTGCGGACCAGCTAAGGACCAGATTCACCAGGTCCAAGTGAAGCCCAAGGGTGACCAGAGTCACCAGGTAAGGGTGAGGCCCAGAGGGGATACCAGAGTAACCAGTTTAGTTTGAGGCCCAGAATGGGACCAGAGGTCCCTGGTCAAAGTGAGGCCCAGGTGTGGAATAGAGTATCCAGTTCCCAATGATTCCAGGGTGAGGACCAGAGACACTAGGGCTATGCAGGCCCAGATGGGGAACAGAATCACTAGGTCCTGGTGAGGCATAGAATAAGACCACAGTCACCAGTATCAGGTGAGCCCCTTGTGGGAACCAGAGCCACTCTATCCAGCTGAGTCCCAGGTCCATGTGAGGCCCACGTGAGGACCAGATTCATTAGGGCAAATTGAGGCATAGCTGGGGACAAGAGTCACCAGGTCTGGGTGCGGCCTAGGTGGGGCAAGATTCAGCAGTTCTGAGTTAGGTCAAAGTGGGGACGAGAGAAACCAGGTCCAGGTGAGTCCAAACTGAGGACCAGAGTCACCAGATCCAGGTGAGGTCCATTTTGGAAAGAGAGTCACCAGGTTCAGGAGAGTTCCAGGTGGGGACCAGAGTCACCAGATCCAGGTGAAGTACAGGAGGGGACCAGAGTCACCAGATCCAGGTGAAGCCCAGGTGGGGACCAGAGTCAATAGGTCCAGATGAGGCCCAGGTGAGGACCAGAGTTACCAGGTACACGTGAGGCCCCGGTGGGGATCAGAGGCAACAGGTCCATGTGAGTCCGGATTGGGGACCATGGTCAACAAGTCTACTTGAGGCCCAGATGTGGAACACAGTAAGCAGCTCCAGGTGAGTACGCGGATGTGACATGTGTCACCACGTCCAGGTGAGTCCCAGGTGGGGACCAGGATCACAAGGTACAGTGTAGGCCCTTGAAATTACCAGAGTCAAGAGTTCGAGGTGAGGCGCAGGTGGTAACCAGGGTCAGCAGGTCCAAGTCAGGGCAAAGTTGGGATTACGGTCACTAGGGCGCGGTGAGACCCAGAGGGAGACCAGAATCACCTGGTCCAGGTGAGGTCCAGTTGTTGAACACAGTCACCGGGTCCCAATTTTGCCCAGTTGAGGACCATGGTCAACAGGGCCAGGTGAGGCTCAGATGGAGACCGGAGTCCCCAAAGCAGGTGAAGCCCAGGTGGGGACCATAGTCACCAGATCCAGGGTAGTCTCAGGTGCAGACCAGAATGACCAGGTCCACTTGAGGTGCAGGTCGCAACCATACTCACCAGGTCCCTGTGAGGCCCTGGTGGGGACCAGAGTCACGAGGTGCATGAGAAGCTAGAAACACTGCAGCCACCAGGTCCACATGATGTCCATGTGGGAACGAGAATCACCAGTACAGGGGAGGACCAGTTTTGGATCCGACTCACCATGTCCAGGTGAGACCAGGTGGGAACCAGTGTCAACATGTCCAGGTGTGGCCCAGGTGAAGACCAGAGTTAATAGGACGGCTGGGTCACTGTTAGTGAACAGTGTAACCGTATCCTGATGCTACCAAGGTGGGTTCCAGAGACACCATGTCCTGGTGAAGCCCAGTTGGGACCAGAGACATGAGGTCCAGGTGCGGTCCCGATGGGATCCACAGTCACCAGGTCAGGTGAGGCCATGCTTAGGATCAGAGTCACCAGTTACCGGTGAACCCAAGGTGGATCAGAGTCACCTGGTACAGAAGAGGCCAAATCAGGACCAGAGTTACCAGGATCAGGTCAGTCCCAGTGGGGAATACAGTAACCATGTCCCGATGATGCTCAGGTAGAACCAGAGTTACCAGGTCCAGATGAGGCACAGTTGGGGATCATATTCACTAGGTCCCGGTGAGGCCCAGTTGAGGACCAGAGTCACCAGGTCTAGTTGACGCCTAGAGGGGTACCAGATTCACCTGGTCTAGGTGACATCCACATGAGGACCAGAGTCACCACGTCAGGGTGAGGCCCAGACTGGATCCAGAGTCATCATGTCCAGGTGAGGCTCAGTTGTGGAACAGAGTATCCAGTTCATAATGGTCCACAGGGGAGGACAAGAGTCAGCAGATTGAGTTAGGCCCAGTTAGGATGAGAGTCACCAGTTCCAGGTGAGGCCAAGAAGGAGTCCACAGCAATCAGTTCCAGGTGGGGAACAAAGTCATCAGGACTGGGGGAGGCCCAGATGGGGACCAGATTCACCCTGTCCAGGTGATTCCCAGGTGGTGACCAGAGTTACCAGTTCTGGGTGAGGACCAGGTAAGGATCAGATTCACCAGGTCCAAGTGAGGCCCACTTGGGGACCTATGTCACCAGGTGTGTGTGAGGCCCATGTGGAAACCCCACTCACCAGGTCCAGGTGAGGCCAACCTGCAGGCCATGCAGAGGAACGGTGTCCCGATGAAGCCCAGGTAGGGACCAGAGTTACCAGGTCCAGGTGAGGCCAACCTGCAGGCCATGCAGTGGAACCATCTCCCGATGATGCCCAGGTAGGGAGCAGAGTCACCAGGTCCAAATGTGGCCCACATAGAGTATATTCACTAGGTCCAGGTGAGGCCCAGTTGAGGACCAGAGTCACCAGATCTGGTTGAGGCCTAGAGGGGTACCAGAATCACCTGGTCCAGGTGACATGCAGATGGGGACCAGAGTCACCAGGTCAGGGTGAGGCTCAGAGAGGTACCAGAGTCATCATGTCCAGGTGAGGCTCAGGTGTGGAACAGAGTAATCAGGTACCAATGATGCCCAGGTGAGTTCCAGAGTCAGCAGATCTGGGTGACGCGCAGATAGGATCAGAGTCACCAGTTCCAAGTGAGACAAAAAGAGTCCACAGCAATCAGGTCCAAGTGGGGAACAAAGTCACCAGGACTCGGTGAGGCCAAGATATGGAACAGATTCACCAGGTCCAGGTGAGGCCCAGGTCGTGACCAGAGTCCCCGGGTCGGGGAGAGGACCAGGTAAGTACTAGATTCACCAGGTCCAAGAGGCCCACGTAGGGACCTGAGTCACCAGGTATGGGTGAGGCCCAGGTGACAACCCAACTCACCAATTCCAGGTGAAGCCAACCTGCAGACCAGAGTCACCAGATCCAGGTGAGGCCCTAGACGGGAACGGAGTCACCAGGTAAATGTGAGTCTACAAGGACACCACAGTCACCAGGTCCAGGTGTGGTTCATGTGGGAACGAGAGGCAACAGGTCAAGGTGAGACCCAGGTGGGGACCACAGTCACCAGGTCCAGATTGAGGCCTAGGTGGGGGGACCAGAGTCATCAGGACCAGTTGAGGCCAAAGTGCGGAGAACAGTTATCATGTCCAAGTGAGGCCCAGGTGGGGAACAGAGTAACCATATCCCATTGATGCCAGGTGGGATAAGAGTCACAAGGTGCAGACGAGGCCTAAGTGAGGAGTAGATTCACCAGATCGTGTTGAGGCCCAGTTGAGTACCAGTCTCCCCAGCTCCGGTGAGTCCCAAAGGGGGACCAGAGTCACCCGGTTCTTGTGATATCCAGGTGAGGACCAGAGTCAACAGGTCAGGGTGAGGCCCAGAGGGGGACGAGAATCACTAGTTCCAGGTGAGGCCCCGATTTGGAACTGAGATAACAGGTCCCATGATGCCCATTTGAGGACCTGAGTCACCAGGTCCGGGTGAGGTGCCTGTGGGAACCAGTGACCTCATCCAGCTGAGGCCCAGGTGGGACCACAGTCACCAGGTCCAGGTGACGCCCAGGTATATAAGAGAGTATCCATGTCCCAATGATGCCCAGGTAAGGACCAGAGTCCACAGGTCCAAGAGAGGCACAAATATGGATCAGAGTCATTGTGTTCCAGGTGAGGCTAGATGGAGACCACAAGAACCAGGTCCAGGAGAGCCCCTTATGGGAACCAGAGCCTCCAGATCCAGGTGAGGTTCTGGTGGGACCACAGTCACAAGTTCCAGGGGGGGCGCAGGTGGCAACAGGATTCACCAAGTCCAGGTGAGGCCCAGGTGGCGACCAGTCACCAGATCCAAATGTGGACCAGCTAAGGACCAGATTCGCCAAGTGAAGTCCATGTTGGAAAGAGCGTCACCAGTTCCAGGTGAAGCCCAGTTGGGGACCAGAGTCACTAGGTCCAGATGAGTCCCAGGTGAGGACCAGAGTTACCAGGTACACGTGAGGACCCGGTGGGGATTAGAGTCAACATGTCCATGTGAGGCCGGCATGGGGACCATGGTCAACAAGTCTACTTGAGGCCGAGTTGTGGAACACAGTAAGCAGGTCCAGGTGTGTCCGCGGTGGTGACTAGAGTCACCACGTCCACGTGAGGCCCAGGTGGGGACCAGGATCACCAGGTACAGGGGAGGCCCTTGAAAGAACCAGAGTCAACAGTTCGAGGTCAGGCGCAGGTGGCAACCAGGGACAGCAGGTCCAAGTCAGGCCAAAGTAGGGTTCACAGTCACGAAGGCACAGTGAGACCCAGAGGGGGACCAGAGTCATGTGGTCCAGGAGAGGTCCAGTTGTGGTACACAGTCACCGGGTCCAAATTTTGCCCAGTTGAGGACCATGGTCAACAGGTACAGTTGAGGCCCGGATGGGGACCGGAGTCCCCAAATCCGGGTGAAGCCCAGGTGGGAACCACAGTCACCAGATCCAGGGTAGTCTCAGGTGCAGACCAGAATCATCAGTTCCAGGTGTGGTGCAGGTGGCAACCACACTCACCAGGTCCCTTTGAGGCCCTGGTGGGGACCAGAATCACGAGGTACATGAGAAGCTAGAAACACTGCAGCCACCAGGTCCACATGATGTCCATGTGGGAACGAGAATCACCAGTTCCAGGTGAGGCCAAGAAAGTGTCCAAAGCGATCAGGTCCAGGTGGGGAACAAAGTCACCAGGACTGGGTGAGGCCCACATGGGGAAGAGATTCACCAGGTCCAGGTGAGGCCCAGGTGGCGACCAGTCACCAGATCCAGGTGAGTACCAGCTAAGGACCAGATTCACCAGGCCAAAGTGAAACCCAAGGCGTGACCAGATTCACCAGGTAAGGGTGAGTCCCAGAGGGGCATCAGACCAACCAGTTTAGTTTGAGGCCCAGAATGGGACCAGAGGTCCCTGGTCAAAGTGAGGCCCAGGCGTGGAATAGAGTATCCAGGTCCCATTGATGCCTGGGTGAGGACCAGAGTTACTAGGGCCATGCAGGCCCAGATGGGGAACAGAATCACTAGGTCCTGATGAGGCATAGAAAAAGACCCCAGTCACCAGTATCAGGTGAGCCCATTGTGGGAACCAGAGCCACTCTATCCAGCTGAGTCCCAGGTCCATCTAAGGCCCACGTGAGGTCCAGATTCATCAGGTCGAATTGAGGCATAGCTGGGGACAAGAGTCACCAGGTCTGGGTGCGGCCTAGGTGGGGCAAGATTCAGCAGTTCTGAGTTAGGTTAAAGTGGGGACGAGAGACACCAGGTCCAGGTGAGGCCAAACTGAGGACCAGAGTCACCATATCCAGGTGAGGCCCATGTTGGAAAGAGAGTCACCAGGTCTAGGAGAGGTCCAGGTGGGGACCAGAGTCACCAGATCCAGGTGAAGGCCAGGTGGGGACCAGAGTCACCAGATCCAGGTGAAGCCCAGGTGGGGACCAGAGTCACTAGGTCCAGATGAGGCCCAGGTGAGGACCAGAGTTACCAGGTACACGTCAGGCGCTGGTAGGTATCAGAGGCAACTGGTCCATGTGAGACAGGCTTGGGGACCATGGTCAAGAGTTCTACTTGAGGCCCAGTGTGGAACACTCTAACCAGGTCGAAGTGAGTCCCCGGTGGTGACAAGAGTCACCAGGCCCAGGTGAGGCCCAGGTGGGAACCAGGATCACCAGGTACAGGGGAGGCCCTTGAAACAAACAGAGTCAACAGTTCGAGGTCACGCGCAGGTGGCAACCAGGGTCAGCAGGTCCAAGTCAGGCCAAAGTGGGGTTCACAGTGACTAGAGCACGGTGAGACCCACAGGGGGAACAGAGTCACCTGCTCCAGGTGAGGTCCAGGTGTGGAACACAGTCACCGGGTGCCATTTTTCCGTGATGAGGACCATGGTCAACAGGGCTAGGTGAAGCACAGGTTGGGACCATAGTCACCAGATCCAGGGTAGTCTCAGGTGCAGACCAGAATCACCAGGTCCAGGTGAGGTGCAGGTGGCAACCACACTCACCAGGTCCCGGTGAGGCCCTGGTGGGGACCAGAGTCACGAGGTACTTGAGAAGCTAGAAACACTGCAGCCACCAGGTCCACATGATGTCCATGTGGGAACGAGAATCACCACTTAGATGTGAGGACCCTGTGGGGATCCGACTCACCATGTCCAGGTGAGACCCAAGTGGGAACCAGTGTCACCATGTCCAGGTGTGTCGAGGTGAAGACCAGAGATAATAGGTCCGGCTGGGTCACTGATAGTGAACAGTGTAACCATATCCTGATGCTACCCAGGTGGGTACGAGAGACACCACGTCCTGGTGAGGCCCAGGTGAGACCAGAGACATGAGGACCAGGTCAGGTCCCGATGGGAACCACAGTCACCAGGTCAGGTGAGGCCATGCTTTGGATCAGAGTCACCAGTTACAGGTGAGGCCCAGGTAGAGCCAGCGTCACCTGGTACAGAAGAGGCCAAAGTCAGGACCAGAGTTGCCATGATCAGTTCAGTCCCCGTGGGGAATACAGTAACCATTTCCCGAGGATGCCCAGGTAAAACCAGAGTCACCATGCCCAGATGCGGCGCAGGTGGGGAGCATGTTCACTAGGTCCCGGTGAGGCCCACTTGGGGCCCAGAGTCACCAGGTCAAGTTGAGGCCTAGAAGGGTACAAATTCACCTGGTCTAGGTGAAATCCAGATGGGGACCAGAGTCACCATGTCAGGCTGAGGCCCAGAGGGGATCCAGAGTCATCATGTCCAGGTGAGGCTCACGTGTGGAACAGAGTATCCAGTTGATAATGGTCCACAGGTGAGGACCAGAGTCACTAGATCAGGGTGAGGCCCAGTTAGTATCAGAGTCACCAGTTCCAGGTGAGGCCAAGAAGGAGTCCACAGCAATCAGGTCCAGTTGGGGAACAAAGGCACCAGGAATGGATGACCCCAGATGGGGACCAGATTCACCAGGTCCAGGTGATTCCCAGGTGGTGACCTGAGTTAACAGTTCCGGGTGAGGACCAGGTAAGGTCCAGATTCAACAGGTCCAAGTGAGGCCCACGTGGGGACCTGTGTCACCAGGCATGGGCGAGTCCCAGGTGGCAACCCCACTAACCAGGTCTAGGTGAGGCGAACCTGCAGGCCATGCAGAGGAACCATGTCCCGATGATGCCCAGGTAGGGACGAGATTTAACAGGTCCAGGTGAGGCCAACCTGCAGACCATGCAGTGAAACCATGTCCCGATGATGCCGAGGTTGGGATCAGAATCACCAGGTCCAATGAGACCCAGATGGAGCATATTTACTAGGTCCAGGTGTGGTGCAGTGGAGTACCAGAGTCACAAGAACTGGTTGAGGCCTAGAGGGGTACCAGAATCACCTGGTCCAGGTGACATCCAGATGGGGACCAGAGTCACCAGGTCAGGATGAGGCCCAGAGTGGTTCCAGAGTCAACATGTCCAGGTGAGGCTCAGGTGTGGAACAGAGTCACCAGGTACCAAAGATGCCCAGGTGAGGACCAGAGTCACCAGGTCTGGGTAATGCCCAGATAGGATCAGAGTCACCAGATAGGATCAGAGTCACCAGTTCAAGGTGAGGCCAAGAAATAGTGCACAGCAATCATCCAGGTGGGGAACAAAGTCACCAGGACTGGGTGATGCCCAGATGGGGACCACATTGACCAGGTCCAGGTGAGGCCCAGGGGGTGACCAGAGACCCCGGGTATGGGAGACGACCAGGTCTCCCATAGACCAGATTCACCAGGTCCAAGAAGCCGACGAGGGGCCTGTGTCCCCAGGTACGGGTGAGGCATAGGTGGCAACCACACTCACCAGGTCCAGGAGAGGCCATCTTTCGCGCCATGCAGAGGAACCGTGTCCCGATGATGCCCATGTAGGAACCAGAGTTACCAGGTCCAGGTGATGCCAACCTGCAGGCCATGCAGTGGAACCATGTACCGATGATGCCGAGGGAGGGACCAGAGTCACCAGGTCCAAATGAGGCCCAGATGGAGCATATTCACTAGGTCCAGGTGAGGCCCAGTTGAGGACCAGAGTCACCAGATCTGGTTGAGGCTCAGAGGGGTACCAAAATCACCTGCTCCAGGTGACATCCAGATGGGGACCAGAGTCACCAGGACAGGGTGAGGCCCAGAGAGGTTCCAGAGTCATCATGTCCAGGTTAGGCCAGGTGTGGAACTGAGTCACCAGGTACCAAGATGCCCACATGAGGACCAGAGTCACCAGGTCTGGGTAATGCCCAGATAGGATCAGAGTCACCAGATAGGATCAGAGTCACCAGTTGCAGGTGAGGCAAAGAAAGAGTCCACAGCAATCAGTTCCAGGTGGGGAACAAAGTAACCAGGACTGGGTGAGGCCCAGATGGGGACCAGTTCCCCTTCTCCAGGTGAGGCCCAGGTGATGACCAGAGTCCCCAGGTTGGGAGAAGACGAGGTAAGGACCAGATTCACCAGGTCCAAGAGGCCCACGTGGGGACCTGAGTCACCAGGTATGGGTGAGCCACAGGTGGCAATCCCACTCACCAGGTTCAGGTGAGGCCAACCTGCAGGCGGTGCACGGAACCATGTGCCGATGATGCCCAGGTAGGGACCCGAGTCACCAGGTCCAAATAAGGCCAACATGGAGCATATTCACTAAGTCCACGTGAGGCCCAGTTGAGGACCAGAATCACCAGATATGCTTGAGGCCTAGATGGGAACCAGAATCACCCAGTCCGGGTTACGTCCTAATGGGGACCAGAGTCACCAGGTCAGGGTGAGGCCCAGAGAAGTTCCAGAGTCATCATGACCAGGTGAGGCTCAGGTGTGGAACAGAGTCAGCAGGTACGAATGATGCCCAGGTGAGGACCAGAGTCAACAGGTCTGGGTGACGCGCAGATAGGATCAGAGTCACCAGTTCCAGGTGAGGCCAAGAAAGAGTCCACAGCAATCAGGTCAAGGTGTGGAACAAAGTCACCAAGAATGGGTGAGGCCCAGATTGGGACCAGATTCACCAGGTCCAGGTGAGGCCCAGGTGGTGACCAGAGTCATCGGGTCTGGGAGAGGACCAGGTAAGGACCAGATTCACCAGGTCCAAGAGGCTCACGTGGGGACCTGAGTCACCAGGTATGGGTGAGGCCCTAGTGGCAATGCACTCACCAGGTCCAGTTGAGGCCAACCTGCAGGCCAGAGTCATCAGATCCAGGTGAGGCCCTAGTGGGGACCCGAGTCACCAGGTAAATGTGAGTCTACAAGAACACCACAGTCACCAGGTCCAAGTGTGGTTCATGTGGGAACGAGAGTCACCAGGTCCAGGTGAGACCCAGGTGGGGACCATAGTCACCAGGTCCAGATTGAGGACTAGGTAGGGGGACCAGAGTCATCAGGACTTGTTGAGGCCAAAGTGTGGAGCAAAGTTATCATGTCCAGGTGAGGCCCAGGTGGGGAACAGAGTAACCATGTCCCATTGATGCCAGGTGGGAAAAGAGTCACAAGGTCCAGACGAGGCCTAAGTGAGGAGTAGATTCACCAGGTCCTGTTGAGGCCCACCTGAGGACAAGTGTTGCCAGCCCCGGGTGAGTCCCAGAGGGGGACCAGAGTCACCCGGTCCTGGTGATATCCAGGTGGGAGCCAGAGTCAGCACGTCAGGGTGAGGCCCAGAGGGGACGAGAATCACTAGGTCCAGGTGAGGCCTCGATGTGGAACTGAGAAACCAGGTCCCATGATGCCCATATGAGGACCTGAGTCACCAGGTCCAGGTGAGGTCCTGTGCGAACCAGTCACCCGGTCCAGGTGAGGCCCAGGTGGGACCAGAGTCACCAGGTCCAGGTGAGGCCCAGGTATATAAGAGAGTATCCAGGTCCCAATGATGCCCAGGTAAGGACCAGAGTCAACAGGTCCAGGAGAGGCCCAAATATGGTTCAGAGTCATTGTGTTCCAGGTGAGGCCAGATGGAGACCACAGGAACCAGGTCCAGAAGAGCCCCATATGGGAACCAGAGCCACCAGATCCAGGTGATGTCCGGGTGGAACCACAGTCACAAGGTTCAGGGGAGGCGCAGGTGGCAACAGGTTTCACCAAGTCCAGGTGAGGCCCAGGTAGCGACCGGTCACCAGATCCAGGAGCGGAACAGCTAAGGACCAGATTCACCAGGCCCAAGTGAATCCCAAGGGGTGACCAGAGTCACCAGGTAGGGGTGAGGCCCAGAGGGGGAACCAGATTAACCAGTTTAGTTTGAGGCCCAGAATGGGACCCTAGGTCCCTGGTGAAAGTGAGGCGCAGATGTGGAATAGAGTATCCAGATCCCAATGATGCCTGGGTGAGGAAAAGATTTACTAGGGCCATGCAGGCCCAGATGGGGAACAGAATCACTAGGTCCTGGTGAGGCATAGAATAAGACCACAGTCAGCAGTATGAGGTAAGCCCCTTGTGGGAACCAGAGCCACTCTATCCAGCTGAGTCCCAGGTCCTTGTAGGCCCACGTGAGGACCAGATTCATCAGGTCGAATTGAGGCATAGCTGGGGACAAGAGTCACCAGGTCTGCGTGCGGCCTAGGTGGGGCAAGATCAGCAGTTCTGAGTTAGGTCAAAGTGGGGACGAGAGACACCAGGTCCAGGTGAGGCCAAACTGAGGACCATAGTCACCAGATCCAAGTGAGGTCCATGTTGGAAAGTGAGTCACCAGGTCCAGGAGAGGTTCAGGTATGGACCAGAGTCACCAGTTCCAGGTGAAATCCAGGTGGGGACCAGAGTCACCAGTTCCAGGTGAAGCCCAGGTGGGGACCAGAGTCACTAGGTCCAGATGAGGCCCAGGTGAGGACCAGAGATACCAGGTACACGTGAGGATCCGGTGGGGATCGGAGGCAACAGGTCCATGTGAGGCCGGCTTGGGGACCATGGTCAACAGGTCTACTTGAGGCCCAGGTGTGGAACACAGTAAGCAGGTCCAAGTGAGTCCCCATTGGTGACAGGAGTCACCACGTCCAGGTGTGAGCCAGGTCCGACCAGGATCACCAGGTCCAGGGAAGGCCCTTGAAAGACCAGAGTCAATAGTTCGAGGTCAGGTGCAGGTGGCAACCAGGGTCAGCAGGCCCAAGTCAGGCCAAAGTGGGGTTCACAGTCACTAGGCCACGGTGAAACCCAGAGTGGGACCAGAGTCACCTGGTCCAGGTGAGGTCCAGTTGTGGAACACAGACACCGGGTCTCAATTTTGCACAGTTGAGGACCATGGTCAACAGGGCCAGGTGAGGCCCATATGGGGACCGGAGTCCCCAAATCCAGGTGAAGCCCAGGTGGGGACCACAGTCACCAGATCCAGGGTAGTCTCAGGTGCAGACCAGAATCAACAGGTCCATGTGAGGTGCAGGTGGCAACCACACTCACCCGGTCCCGGAGAGGCCCCGGTGGGGACCAGAGACACGAGGTACATGAGAAGCTAGAAACACTGCAGCCACCAGGTCCACATGATGTCCATGTGGGAACGAGAATCACCAGTTACAGGGGAGGACCAGGTGGGGATCTGACTCACCATGTCCAGGTGAGACCCAGGTGGGAACCAGTGTCAACATGTCCAGGTGTGGCCCAGGTGAAGAGCACAGTTAATAGGTCCGGCTGGGTCACTGTTAGTGAACAGTGTAACCGTATCCTGATGCTACCCAGGTGGGTACCAGAGACACCAGGTCCTGGTGAAGCCCAGTTGGGACCAGAGACATGAGGTCCAGGTGCGGTCCCGATGGGAACCACAGTCACCAGGTCAGGTGAGGCCATGCTTAGGATCAGAGTCACCAGTTACCGGTGAACCCAAGGTGGATCCAGAGTCACCTGGTACAGAAGAGGCCAAATCAGGACCAGAGTTACCAGGATCAGGTCAGTCCCAGGGGGGAATACAGTAAACATGTCCCGATGATGCCCAGGTAGAACCAGAGTTACCAGGTCCAGATGAGGCACAGTTGGGGAGCATATTCACTAGGTCCCGGTGAGGCCCAGTTGAGGACAAGAGTCACCAGGTCTAGTGGAGGCCTAGAGGGGTACCAGATTCACCTGGTCTAGGTGACATCCACATGAGGACCAGAGTCACCACGTCAGGGTGAGGCCCAGAGTGGATCCAGAGTCATCATGTCCAGGTGAGGCTCACGTGTGGAACAGATTATCCAGTTCATAATGGTCCACAGGGGAGGACAAGAGTCAGCAGATTGAGTTAGGCCCAGTTAGGATGAGAGTCACCAGTTCCAGGTGAGGCCAAGAAGGAGTCCACAGCAATCAGTTCCAGGTGGGGAACAAAGTCATCAGGACTGGGGGAGGCCCAGATGGGGACCAGATTCACCCTGTCCAGGTGATTCCCAGGTGGTGACCAGAGTTACCAGTTCTGGGTGAGGACCAAGTAAGGATCAGATTCACCAGGTCCAAGTGAGGCCCACTTGGGGACCTATGTCACCAGGTATGTGTGAGGCCCCTTTGGAAACCCCACTCACCAGGTCCAGGTGAGGCCAACCTGCAGGCCATGCAGAGGAACGGTGTCCCGATGAAGCCCAGGTATGACCAGATTTACCAGGTCCAGGTGAGGCCAACCTGCAGGCCATGCAGTGGAACCATCTCCCGATGATGCCCAGGTAGGGAGCAGAGTCACCAGGTCCAAATGTGGCCCACATCGAGTATATTCACTAGGTCCAGGTGAGGCCCAGTTGAGGACCAGAGTCACCAGATCTGGTTGAGGCCTAGAGGGGTACCAGAATCACCTGGTCCAGGTGACATGCAGATGGGGACCAGAGTCACCAGGTCAGGGTGAGGCACAGAGAGGTACCAGAGTCATCATGTCCAGGTGAGGCTCAGGTGTGGAACAGAGTAATCAGGTACCAATGATGCCCAGGTGAGTTCCAGAGTCAGCAGATCTGGGTGACGCGCAGATAGGATCAGAGTCACCAGTTCCAGGTGAGGCAAAAAGAGTCCACAGCAATCAGGTCCAAGTGGGGAACAAAGTCACCAGGACTCGGTGAGGCCAAGATATGGAACAGATTCACCAGGTCCAGGTGTGGCCCAGGTCGTGACAGGAGTCCCCGGGTCGGGGAGAGGACCAGGTAAGTACTAGATTCACCAGGTCCAAGAGGCCCACGTAGGGACCTCAGTCACCAGGTATGGGTGAGGCCCAGGTGACAACCCCACTCACCAATTCCAGGTGAAACCAACCAGCAGGCCAGAGTCACCAGATCCAGGTGAGGCCCTAGACGGGAACGGAATCACCAGGTAAATGTGAGTCTACAAGGACACCACAGTCACCAGGTCCAGGTGTGGTTCATGTGGGAACGAGAGGCAACAGGTCAAGGTGAGACCCAGGTGGGGACCACAGTCACCAGGTCCAGATTGAGGCCTAGGTGGGGGGACCAGTGTCATCAGGACCAGTTGAGGCCAAAGTGCGGAGAACAGTTATCATGTCCAGTTGAGGCCCAGGTGGGGAACAGAGTAACCATATCCCATTGATGCCAGGTGGGATAAGAGTCACAAGGTGCAGACGAGGCCTAAGTGAGGAGTAGATTCACCAGATCATGTTGAGGCCCAGTTGAGTACCAGTCTCCCCAGCTCCGGGTGAGTCCCAAAGGTGGACCAGAGTCACCTGGTTCTTGTGATATCCAGGTGAGGACCAGAGTCAACAGGTCAGGGTGAGGCCCAGAGTGGGACGAGAATCACTAGGTCCAGGTGAGGCCCCGATTTGGAACTGAGATAACAGGTCCCATGATGCCGATTTGAGGACCTGAGTCACCAGGTCCAGGTGAGGTCCCTGTGGGAACCAGTGACCTCATCCAGGTGAGGCCCAGGTGGGACCACAGTCACCAGGTCCAGGTGACGCCCAGGTATATAAGAGAGTATCCAGGTCCCAATGATGCCCAGGTAAGGACCAGAGTCCACAGGTCCAAGAGAGGCACAAATATGGATCAGAGTCATTGTGTTCCAGGTGAGGCTAGATGGAGACCACAAGAACCAGGTCCAGGAGAGCCCCTTATGGGAACCAGAGCCTCCAGATCCAGGTGAGGTTCTGGTGGGACCACAGTCACAAGTTCCAGGGGGGGCGCAGGTGGCAACAGTATTCACCAAGTCCAGGTGAGGCCCAGGTGGCGACCAGTCACCAGATCCAAATGTGGACCAGCTAAGGACCAGATTCACCAAGTGAAGTCCATGTTGGAAAGAGCGTCACCAGTTCCAGGTGAAACCCAGGTGGGGACCAGAGCCACCAGTTCCAGGTGAAGCCCAGGTGGGAACCAGAGCCACTCTATCCAGCTGAGTCCCAGGTCCATGTGAGGCCCACGTGAGGACCAGATTCATCAGGTCGAATTGAGGCATAGCTGGGGACAAGAGTCACCAGGTCTGGGTGCGGCCTAGGTGGGGCAAGATTCAGCAGTTCTGAGTTAGGTCAAAGTGGGGACGAGAGACACCAGGTCCAGGTGAGACCAAACTGAGAACCAGAGTCACCAGATCCAGGTGAGGCCCATGTTGGAAAGAGAGTCACCAGGTCGAGGAGAGGTACAGGTGGGGACCAGAGTCACCAGATCCAGGTGAAGCCCAGATGGGGACCAGAGTCACTAGGTCCAGATGAGGCCCAGGTGAGGACCAGAGTTACCAGGTACACGTGAGGCCCCGGTGGGGATTAGAGTCAACATGTCCATGTGAGGCCGGCATGGGGACCATGGTCAACAGGTCTACTTGAGGCCGAGGTGTGGAACACAGTAAGCAGGTCCAGGTGAGTCCGCGGTGGTGACTAGAGTCACCACGTCCACGTGAGGCCCAGGTGGGGACCAGGATCACCAGGTACAGGGGAGGCCCTTGAAAGAACAGGAGTCAACAGTTCGAGGTCAGGCGCAGGTGGCAACCAGGGTCAGCAGGTCCAAGTCAGGCCAAAGTGGGGTTCACTGTCACGAAGGCACGGTGAGACCCAGAGGGGGACCAGAGTCATGTGGTCCAGGAGAGGTCCAGTTGTGGAACACAGTCACCGGGTCCCAATTTTGCCCAGTTGAGGACCATGGTCAACAGGTACAGTTGAGGCCCGGATGGGGACCGGAGTCCCCAAATCCGGGTGAAGCCCAGGTGAGGACCACAGTCACCAGATCCAGGGTAGTCTCAGGTGCAGACCAGAATCATCAGTTCCAGGTGTGGTGCAGGTGGCAACCACACTCACCAGGACCCTTTGAGGCCCTGGTGGGGACCAGAATCACGAGGTACATGAGAAGCTAGAAACACTGCAGCCACCAGGTCCACATGATGTCCATGTGGGAACGAGAATCACCAGTTCCAGGTGAGGCCAAGAAAGTGTCCAAAGCAATCAGGTCCAGGTGGGGAACAAAGTCACCAGGACTGGGTGAGGCCCAGATGGGGAAGAGATTCACCAGGTCCAGGTGAGGCCCAGGTGGCGACCAGTCACCAGATCCAGGTGAGTACCAGCTAAGGACCAGATTCACCAGGCCAAAGTGAAGCCCAAGGCGTGACCAGATTCACCAGGTAAGGGTGAGTCCCAGAGGGGGAACCAGAGTAACCAGTTTAGTTTGAGGCCCAGAATGGGACCAGAGGTCCCTGGTCAAAGTGAGTCCCAGGTGTGGAATAGAGTATCCAGGTCCCAATGATGCCTGGGTGAGGACCAGAGTCACTAGGGCCATGCAGGCCCAGAAGGGGAACAGAATGACTAGGTCCTGGTGAGGCATAGAAAAAGACCCCAGTCACCAGTATCAGGTGAGCCCTTTGTGGGATCCAGAGCCACTCTATCCAGCTGAGTCTCAGGTCCATGTGAGGCCCACGTGAGGACCAGATTCATCAGGTCGAATTGAGGCATAGCTGGGGACAAGAGTCACCAGGTCTGGGTCCGGCCTAGGTGGGACAAGATTCAGCAGTTCTGAGTTAGGTCAAAGTGGGTACGAGAGACACCAGGTCCAGGTGAGGCCAAACTGAGGACCAGAGTCACCAGATCCAGGTGAGGCCCATGTTGGAAAGAGAGTCACCAGGTCGAGGAGAGGTACAGGTGGGGACCAGAGTCACCAGATCCAGGTGAAGCCCAGGTGGGGACCAGAGTCACTAGGTCTAGATGAGGCCCAGGTGAGGACCAGAGTTACCAGGTACACGTCAGGCGCTGGTAGGTATCAGAGGCAACTGGTCCATGTGAGGCAGGCTTGGGACCATGGTCAAGAGTTCTACTTGAGGCCCAGTGTGGAACACTGTAACCAGGTCCAAGTGAGTCCCCGGTGGTGACAAGAGTCACCAGGCCCAGGTGAGGCCCAGGTGGGAACCAGGATCACCAGGTACAGGGGAGGCCCTTGAAACAACCAGAGTCAACAGTTCGAGGTAACGCGCAGGTGGCAACCAGGGTCAGCAGGTCCATGTCAGGCCAAAGTGGGGTTCACAGTCACTAGAGCACGGTGAGACCCACAGGGGGAACAGAGTCACCTGCTCCAGGTGAGGTCCAGGTGTGGAACACAGTCACCGGGTGCCATTTTTCCGTGATGAGGACCATGGTCAACAGGGCTAGGTGAAGCCCAGGTGGGGACCACAGTCACCAGATCCAGGGTAGTCTCAGGTGCAGACCAGAATCACCAGGTCCAGGTGTGGTGCAGGTGGCAACCAAACTCACCCGGTCCCGGTAAGGCACTGGTGGGGACCAGAGTCACGAGGTACATGAGAAGCTACAAACAGATGGGATCCCTGGGTGGCGCAGCGGTTTGGCGCCTGCCTTAGGCCCTGGTGAGGCCCAGGAGGGACCAGAGACATGAGGTCCAGGTGAGGTCCCTATGGGAACCACAAACACCAGGTCAGGTGAGGCCATGCTTAGAATCAGAGTCACCAGTTACAGGTGAGGCCAAGTTAGAGCCAGAATCACCTGGTACAGAGAGGCCAAAGTCAGGACCAGAGTTACCAGGATCAGGTCAGTCCCAGAGGGGAACAGAGTAACCATGTCCCGATGATGCCCAGATAGAACCAGCGTCACCAGGTCCAGATGAGGCGCAGGTGGGGAGCATATTCACTAGGTCTCGTTGAGGCCTTGTTGAGGACCAGAGTCACCAGGTCTAGTTGAGGCCTAGAGGGGTACGAGATTCACCTGGTCTAGGTGACATCCAGATGCGGACCAGAGTCACCATGTCAGGCTGAGGCCCAGAGGGGATCCAGAGTCATCATGTCCAGGTGAGGCTCAGGTGTGTAACAAAGTATCCAGGTCATAATGGTCCACAGGTGAGGACCAGAGTCACCAGATCTGGGTGAGGCTCAGTTAGGATCAGAGTCACCAGTTCCAGTTGAGGCCAAGAAGGAGTCCACAGCAATCAGGTCCAGGTGGGGAAGAGTGTCAACAGGACTGTTGAGGCCCAGATGGGGACCAGATTCACCCTGTCCAGGTGATTCCCAGGTGGTGACCAGGATTACCAGGTCCGGGTGAGGACCATAAGGACCAGATTCACCAGGTCCAAGTGAGGCCCACGTGGGGACCTGTGTCACCAGGTATGGGTGAGCCCCAGGTGGCAACCCCAGTCTCTAGGTCCAGGTGAAGCCAACCTGGAGGCCATGCAGAGGAACCGTGTCCCGGTGATGCCCAGGTAGGGACCAGATTTAACAGGTACAGCTGAGGCCAACCTGCAGGCCATGCAGTGGATCCATGTCCCGATGATGCCCAGGTAGGGACCAGAGTCACCAGGTCCAAATGAGGCCCAGATGGAGCATATTCAATAGGTCCAGGTGAGGCCCAGTTGAGGACCAGAGTCACCAGAACTGGTTCAGGCCTAGAGGGGTACCAGAATCGCCTGGTCCATGTGACATCCAGATGGAGACCAGAGTCACCAGGTCAGGGTTAGGCCCAGAGTGGTTCCAGAGGCCAGAGCCTCATGTCCAGGTGAGGCTCAGGTGTGGAACAGAGTCACCAGATACCAATGATGCCCAGGTGAGGACCAGAGTCACCAGGTCTGGGTGACACGCAGATAGGATCAGAGTCCCCATGTCCAGGTGAGGCCATGAAAGAGTCCACAGCAATCAGGTCAAGGTGGGGAACAAAGTCACCAGGACTGAGTGAGGCCAAGATGGGGTCGGATTCACCTGGTCGAGGTGAGGCCCAGGTGGTGACCAGAGTCCCCGGGTCTGGGAGAGGACCAGGTAAGGACCAGATTCACCAGGTCCAGGAGGCCCACGTGGAGACCTGAGTCACCAGGTATGGGTGAGTCCCAAGTGGCATCCCCACTAACCAGGTCCATGTGAGGCCAACCTCCAGGCCAAGTCACCCTATCCACGTGAGTACCGAGTGGGGACTGGAGTCACCAGTTAAAAGTGATTCTACAAGAACAACACAGTCATCGGATCCTGGTGTGGTTCATGTGGGAACGAGAGTCACCAGGTCCAGGTGAGACCCAAGTGAGGACCACAGTCACCAGGTCCAGATTGAGGCCTAGGTCGGGGGACCAGAGTCATCAGGACCAGTTGAGGCCAAAGTGTGGAGCAAAGTTATCATGTCCATGTGAGGCCCAGGTGGGGAACAGAGTAACCATGTCCCAAAGATGCCAGGTGGGAAAAGAGTCACAAGGTCCAGACGAGGCCTTAGTGAGGAGTAGATTCACCAGGGCCTGTTGAGGCCCAGTTGAGGACCAGTGTCCCCAGCTCCGGGAGCGTCCCAGAGGGGGACCAGAGTGACCCGGTTCTGGTGATATCCAGGTGTGGACCTGAGTCACCACGTCAGGGTGAGGCCCAGTGGGGGACGAGAATCACTAGGTCCAGGTGAGGCCCCGATGTGTAACTGAGAACCCAGGTCCCATGATTCCCATATGAGGACCTGAATCACCAGGTCCAGGTGAGGTCCCTGTGGGAGCCAGTCACCTCGTCCAGGTGAGGCCCAGGTGGGAAACACAGTCACCAGGTCCAGGTGAGGCCCAGGTATATAAGAGAGTATCCAGGTCCCAATGTTGCCCAGGTAAGGACCAGTGTCAACAGGTCCAGGAGAGGCCCAAATATGGATCAGAGTCATTGTGTTCCAGGTGAGGCCAGATGGAGACCACAGGAACCAGGTCCAGGAGAGCCCCATATGGGAACCAGAGCCACCAGATCCAGGTGAGGTCCAGGTGGGACCACAGTCACAAGGTCCAGGTGAGGCGCTGGTGGCAACAGGATTCACCAAGTCCAGGTGAGGCCCAGGTGGCGACCAGTCACCAGATCCAAATGTGGACCAGCTAAGGACCAGATTCACCAGGCCCAAGTGAAGCCCAAGGGGTGACCAGAGTCACCAGGTAAGGGTGAGGCCCAGAGGGGAACCAGAGTAACCAGTTTAGTTTGAGGCCCAGAATGGGACCAGAGTTCCCGGGTCAAAGTTAGCCCTAGGTGTGGAATAGAGTATCCAGGTCCCAATGATGCCTGGGTGAGGACCAGAGTCACTAGGGCCATGCAGGCCCAGATGGGGAACAGAATCGCTATGTCCAGGTGAGTAATAGAATAAGACCACAATCACCAGTATCAGGTGTGCCCCTTGTGGGAACCAGAGCCACTCTATCCAGGTGAGTCCCAGGTCCATATGAGGCCCACGTGAGGACCAGATTCATCAGGTCGAATTGAGGCATAGCTGGGGACAAGAGTCACCAGGTCTGGGTGCGGCCTAGGTGGGGCAAGATTCAGCAGTTCTGAGTTAGTTCAAAGTGGGGACGAGAGACACCAGTACAGGTGAGGCCAAACTGAGACCAGAGTCACCAGATCCAGGTGAGGTCCATGTTGGAAAGAGAGTCACCAGGTCGAGGAGAGGTCCAGGTGGGGACCAGAGTCACCAGATCCAGGTGAAGTCCAGGTGGGGACGAGAGTCTCCAGATCCAGGTGAAGCCCAGGTGGGGACCAGAGTCACTAGGTCCAGATGAGGCCCAGGTGAAGATCAGAGTTAACAGGTACACGTGAGGCCCTGGCGGAAATCACAGCCAAAATGCCACGTGAGGCCGGCTTGGGGACCATGGTCAACAGGGCTAACTGAGGTCCAGGTGTGGAACACTGTAAGCCTGTCTAGGTGAGTCCCCAGTAGTGACAAGAGTCACCACGTCCAGTTGAGGCCAAATTGGGGACCAGGATCACTAGGTACAGGGGAGGCCTTTGAAAGAACCTGAGTCAACAGTTCGAGGTCAGGCGCAGGTGGCAACCAGGGTCAGCAGGTTCACGTCAGGCCAAAGTTGGGTTCACAGTCACTAGGGCACGGTGAGACCCAGAGGGGGACCAGAGTCACCTGGTCCAGGTGAGGTCCAGTTGTGGAACACAGTCACCGGGTCCCAATTTTGTCCAGTTGAAGACCATGGACAACAGGGCCAGGGGAGGCCCGTATGGGGACCGGAGTCCCCAAATCCAGGTGAAGCTCAGGTGGGGACCACAGTCACAAGATCCAGGGTAGTCTCAGGTGCAGACCAGAATCACCAGGTCCTGGTGAGGTGCAGGAGACAACCACACTCACCAGGTCCCGGTGAGGCCCAGGTGCGGACCAGATTCTCGAGTTACATGAGAAGCTAGAAACACTGCAGCCACCAGTTCCACATCATGTCCATGTGGGAACGAGAATCACCACTTACAGTTGAGGACCAGGTGGTGATCTGACTCACCATGTCCAGGTGAGACCCTGCTGGGAACCAGTGTCACCATGTCCAGGTGTGGACCCGGTGAAGACCAGAGTTAACAGGTCTGGCTGGGTCACTGTTAGTGAACAGTGTAACCATATCCTGATGCTACTCAGGTGGGTACGAGATACAAGATCCTGGTGAGGCCCAGGTGGGACCAGAGACATGAGGTCCGGGTGAGGTACCGATGGGAACCACAGTCACCAGGTCAGGTGAGGTGATGCTTCGGATCAGAGTCACCAGTTACAGGTGAGGTCCAGGTGGAGCCAGAGTCACATGGTACAGAAGAGGCCAAAGTCAGGACCAGAATTTCCACGATCAGGTCAGTCCCACTGGGGAATAGAGTAACCACGTCCTGATGATGCCCAGGTAGAACCAGAGTTACCAGGTCCAGGTGCGGCCAACCTGAAGGCCATGCAGTGGAACCATGTCCCGATGATGCCCAGTTAGGGACCAGAGTCACCAGACCCAAATGAGGACCAGATGGAGCATATTCCCTAGGTCCAGGTGAGGCCTAGTTGAGTACCAGAGTCACCAGACCTGGTTGAGGCCTAGAGGGGTACCAGAATCACCTGGTCCAGGTGATATCCAGATGGGTCCAGAGTCACCAGGTCAGGGTGAGGCCCAGAGAGGTTCCAGAGTCATCATGTCCAGGTGAGGCTCAGGTGTGGAACAGAGTATCCAGGTCATAATGGTCCACAGGTGAGGACCAGAGTCACCAGATCTGGGTGAGGCCCAGTAAGGTTCAGAGTCACCAGTTCCAGTTGAGGCCAAGAGGAGTCCACAGCAATCAGGTCCAGGTGGGGAAGAAAGTCAACAGGACTGGGTGAGGACCAGAGGGGGACCAGATTCAGAAGGTCCAGGTGATTCCCAGGTGGTGACCAGGGTTACCAGGTCCGTGTGAGTACCAGGAAAGGACCAGATTCACCAGGTCCAAGTGAGGCCCACGTGGGGACCTGTGTCACCAGGTATGGGTGAGCCCCAGGTGGCAACCCCACTCACTAGGTCCAGGTGAGGCCAACCTGGAGGCCATGCAGAGGAACCGTGTTCCGGTGATGCCAAGGTAGGGACCAGAGTTACAAGGTCCAACTGAGGCCAACCTGCTGGCCATGCAGTGGATCCATGTCCCGATGATGCACAGGTAGGGACCAGAGTCACCAGGTCCAACTGAGGCCCAGATGGAGCATATTCACTAGGTCCAGGTGAGGCCCAGTTGACGACCAGAGTCCCCAGACCTAGTTGAGGCCTAGAGGGGTCCCAGAGTCACCTGGTCCAGGTGACATCCAGATGGAGACCAGAGTCACCAGGTCAGGGTTAGGCCCCGAGTGGTTCCAGAGTCATCATGTCCAGGTGAGGCTCAGGTGTGGAACAGAGTCACTAGGTACCAATCATGCCCAGGTGAGGACCAGAATGACGAGGTCTGGGCGACGCGCAGAGAGGATCAGAGTCGCCAGGTCCAGGTGAGGCCAAGAAGGAGTCCACAGCAATCAGGTCCAGGTGGGGAACAAAGTCACCAGGACTGGGTGAGGCCCAGATGGGGAACAGATTCATTCACCATGTCCAGGTGAGGCCCAGGTGGTGACCAGAGTCCCCGGGTCTGGGAGAGGACCAGGTTCCGGACCAGATTCACCAGGTCCAAGTGGCCCACGAGTTGACCTGTGTCACCAGGTATGGGCGATGCCCAGGTGGCAACCGCACTCACCAGGTACAGGTGAGTCCAACCTGCAGGCCAGAGTCACCAGATCCAGGTGAGGCCCTAGTGGGGACAGGAGTCACCAGGTAAAGGTAGGTCTACAAGAACATCACAGTCACCAGGTCCAGGTGTGGTTCATGTGGGAACTTAGTTACCAGGTCCAGGTGAGACCCAGGTGGGGACCACAGTCACCAGGTCCAGATTGAGGACAACGTGGAGCGACCAGTGTCATCAGAAGCAGTTGAGGCCAAAGTATGGAGCAAAGTTATCATGTCCAGATGAGGCCCAGGTGTGGAACAGAGTAACAATGTCCCATTGATACCAGGTGCGAAAAGAGTCACAAGGTCCAGACGAGGCCTAAGTGAGGAGTAGATTCACCAGGTCCTGTTGAGGCCCAGTTGAAGACCAGTGTCCCCAGCTCCAGGTGAGTCCCAGAGGGGGACCATAGTCACCCGGTTCTGGTGATATCCAGGTGTGGACCAGAGTCACCACGTCAGAGTGAGGCCCAGAGGGGGACGAGAATCACTAGGTCCAGGTGAGGCCCCGATGTATAACTAAGAAACCAGGTCCCATGATGCCCATATGAGGACCTGAGTCACCAGGTCCAGTTGAGGTCCCTGTGGGAACCAGTCACCTCTTCCAGGTGAGGCCCAGGTGGGACCACTGTCACCAGTTCCAGGTGACGCCCAGGTATATAAGAGAGTATCCAGGTCCCAATGATGCCTAGGTAAGGACCTGAGTCAACATGTCCAGGAGAGGCCCAAATATGGATCAGAGTCATTGTGTTCCAGGTGAGGCCAGATGGAGACCACAGGAACCAGGTCCAGGAGAGCCCCATATGGGAACCACAGCCACCAGATCCAGGTGAGGTCCAGGTGGGACCACAGTCACAAGGTCCAGGTGAAGCGCAGGTGGCAACAGGATTCACCAAGTCCAGGTGAGGCCTAGGTGGCGACCTGTCACCAGATCCAGGAGTGGACCAGCTAAGGACCAGATTCACCAGGCCTAAGTGAAGCCCAAGGGGTGACCAGAGTCACCAGGTAAGGGTGAGGCCCAGAGGGGAACCAGAGTAACCAGTTTAGTTTGAGGCCCAGAATGGGACCAGAGGTCCCTGGTCAAAGTGAGACCCAGATGTGGAATAGAGTATCCAGGTCCCAATGATGCCTGGGTGAGGACCAGAGTCACTAGGGCCATGCAGGCCCAGATGGGGAACAGAATCACTAGGTCCTGGTGAGGCAGAGAATAAGACCACAATCACCAGTATCAGGTGTTCCCCTTGTGGAAACCAGAGCCACTCTATCCAGCTGAGTCCCAGGTCCATGTGAGCCCCACGTCAGGACCAGATTCATCAGGTCGAATTGAGGCATAGCTGGGGACAAGAGTCACCATGACTGGGTGCGGCCTAGGTGGGGCAAGATTCAGCAGTTCTGAGTTAGGTCAAAGGGGGACGAGAGACAACAGGTCCAGGTGAGGCCAAACTGAGGACCAGAATCACCAGATCCAGGTGAGGTCCATGTTGGAAAGAGAGTCACCAGGTCAGGAGAGGTCCAGTTGAGGACCAGAGTCACCAGGTCAAGTTGAGGCCTAGAGGGATACCAGATTCACCTAGTCTAGGTGACATCCGTATGTGGACCAGAGTCATCAAATCAGGGTGAGGCCCAGAGGGGATCCAGAGTCATCATGTCCAGGTGAGGCTCAGGTGTGGAACAGAGTACCCAGGTCATCATGGTCCATAGGTGAGGACCAGAGTCACCAGATCTGGGTGAGGCCCAGTTAAGCTCAGAGTCACCAGTTCCAGGTGAGGCCAAGAAGGAGTCCACAGCAATCAGTTCCAGGTGGGGTGACAAAGTCACCAGGACTGGATGAGGACCAGATGGGAACCAGATTAACCAGGTTCATGTGATTCCCAGGTGGTGACCCGAGTTAGGATTTCCGGGTGAGGACCAGGTAAGGTCCAGATTCAAAGGCCCAAGTGAGGCCCACGTGGGGACCTGTGTCACCAGGCATGTGTGAGACCAAGGTGACAACGCCACTCACCTGGTCCAGGTGAGGCCCACCTGCAGGCCATGCAGAGGAACCATGTCCCGATGATGCCCAGGTAGGGACTAGAATTACCAGGTCCAGGTAAGGCCAACCTCCAGGCCATGTGTGGAACAATGTCCCGATGATTCCCAGGTAGAGACCAGAGTTACCATGTCCAGGTGAGGCCAACCTGCAGGCCATGCAGTGGAACCATGTCCCGATGATGCCCAGGTAGGGACCAGAGTCACCAGGTCCAAATGAGGCCCAGATGGAGCATATTCACTAGGTCCAGGTGTGGCCCACTTGAGGACCAGAGTCACCAGATCTGGTTGAGGCCTAGAGGGGTACCAGAATCACCTGGTCCAGGTGACATCCAGATAGGGTCCAGAGTCACCAGATCAGGGTGAGGCCCAGTGAGGTTCCAGAGTCATCATGTCCAGGTGAGGCTCAGGTGTGGAATGGAGTCACCAGGTACCAATGATGCCCAGGTGAGGACCAGAGTCACCAGGTCTGGGTGACGCGCAGATAGGATCAGAGTCACCAGTTCTAGTTGAGGCCAAGGAAGAGTCCACAGCAATCAGGTCCAGGTGGGGAAAAAAGTCACCAGGACTGGGTGACCAGAGTCCCCGGGTCTGGGACAGGACCAGGTAAGGACCAGATTAACAGGTCCAAGAGGCCCACGTGGGGACCTGAGTCACCAGGTTTGGGTGATGTCCAGGTGACAACCTCACTCACCAGGTCCAAGTGAGGCGAACCTGCAGGCCAGAGTCACCAGATCCAGGTGAGGCCCTAGTGGGGACCCGAGTCACCAGGTAAATGTGAGTCTACAAGAACACCACAGTCACCAGGGCCAGGTTGGTTCAGGTGGGAACGAGAGTCACCAGGTCCAGGTGAGACCCAGGTGGGACGACAGTCTCCAGGTCCAGATTGAGGACTAGGTGGGGGGACCAGGGTCATCAGGACCAGTTGAGGCCAAAATGCGGAGCAAAGTTATCATGTCCATGTGAGGCTCAG
The DNA here is from genome assembly GCF_048164855.1 of Canis lupus baileyi. Lineage (NCBI taxonomy): Eukaryota > Metazoa > Chordata > Mammalia > Carnivora > Canidae > Canis > Canis lupus. Next base: position 46,691,166 of record NC_132862.1, read on the forward strand.
GTGCGGAACAGAGTAACCATGTCCCATTGATGCCAGGTGGGAAAAGAGTCACAAGATCCAGACGAGGTCTAAGTGAGGAGTAGATTCACCAAGTCCTGTTGAGGCTCAGTTGAGGACCAGTGTCCCCAGCTCCGGGTGAGACCCAGAGGGGGACCAGAGTCATCCGGTACTGGTGATATCCAGGTGGGGACCAGAGTCACCACGTCAGGTTGAGGCCCAGAGAGGGACGAGAATCACTAGGTCCAGGTGAGGCCCCGATGTGGAACTGAGAAACCAGGTCCCATGATGCCCATATTAGGACCTGAGTCACCAGGTCCAGGTGAGGTCCCTGTGGTAACCAGTCACCTCGTCCAGGTGAGGCCCAGGTGGGACCACAGTCACCAGGTCCAGGTGAGGCCCAGGTATATAAGAGAGTATCCAGGTCCCAATGATGGCCAGGTAAGGACCAGAGTCAACAGATCCAGGAGAGGCCCAAATATGGTTCAGAGTCATTGTGTTACAGGTGAGGCCAGATGGAGACCACAGGAACCAGGTCCAGGAGAGCCCCATATGGGAACCAGAGCCACCAGATCCAGGTGATGTACGTGTGGGACCACAGTCACAGGTCCAGGTGAGGTGCAGGTGGCAACAGGATTCACCAAGTCCAGGTGAGGCCCCGGTGGTGACCAGATTTACCAGTTCCGGGTGAGGACTAGGTAAGGACCACATTCACCAGGTCAAGTGAGGCCCACGTGCGGACCTGTGTCACCAGGCATGGGTAAGACCCAGGTGGGAACCCCACTCACCAGGTGAAGATGAGGCCAACCTGCAGGCCATGCAGAGGAACCATGTCCCGATGATGCCCAGGTAGCGACCAGAGTTACCAGGTCCACGTGAGGCCAACCAGCAGGCCATGCAGTGGAACCATGTCCCGGTAATGCCGAGGTAGGGATCAGAATCACCATATCCAAATGAGGCCCAGATGGAGCATATTAACTAGGTCTAGGTAAGGCCCAGTTGAGGACCAGAGTCACCAGATCTGGTTGAGCCCTATAAGGGTACCAGAATCACCTGGTTCAGGTGACATCGAGATGGGGACCAGAGTCCCCAGGTCAGGGTGAGGCCCAGAGAGGTTCCAGAGTCATCATGTCCAGGTGAGGCTCAGGTGTGGAACAGAGTCACCAGGTACCAATGATGCCTAGTTGAGGACCAGATTCACCAGGTCTGGGTGATGCGCAGATAGGATCAGAGTCACCACTTCCAGGTGAGGCCAAGAAGGCGTCCACAGCAATCAGGTCGATGTGGGGAACAAAGTCACCAGGACTGGGTGAGGCCATATGGGGACCAGATTCACCAGGCCCAGGTGATTCCCAGGTGGTGACCAGAGGTACCAGTTCCGGGGAAGGACCAGGTAAGGACCAGATTCACCAGGTCAAATTGAGGGCCACGTGGGGACCTGTGTCACCATGTACGGGTGAGGCACAATTGGCAACACACTCACCAGGTCCAGGTGAGGCCAACCTGCAGGTGATGGAGAGGAACCGTGTCCGATGATGCCCAGGTAGGGACCAGAGTTACCAGGTCCAGGTGAGGCCAACCTGTAGGCCATGCAGTGAAACCATGTCCCGATGATGCCCAGGTAGAGACCAGAGTCACCAGGTCAAAATGAGGACCAGGGGCAACCCCGGTGGCGCAGCGGTTTAGCGCCGCCTGCAGCCCAGTGCGTGATCCTGGAGACCCTGGATCGAGTCCCACGTCAGGCTCCCTGCATGGAGCCTGCTTCTCCCTCTGCCTGTGTCTCTGCCTCTCTCTCTCTCTCTCTCTCTCTCTCTCTGCATCTCTATGAATAAATAAATAAAAAAAAATCAAAATGAGGACCAGATGGGGCATATTCACTAGGTCCCGGTGAGGCCCAGTTGAGGACCAGAGTCACCAGATCTGGTTGAGTCCTAGAGGGGTACCAGAATCACCTGACCCAGGTGACATCCAGATGGAGACCAGAGTCATCAGGTCAGGGTGACACACAGGGAGTTTCCAGAGTCATCATGTCCAGGTGAGACTCAGGTGTGGAACAGTGTCAACAGGTACCAATGATGCCCAGGGTAGGACCAGAGTCACCAGATCTCGGTGACGCGCAGATAGGATCAGAGTCACCAGTACCAGGTGAGGCTAAGAAAGAGTCCACAGCAATCAGGTCCCGGTGGGGAACAAAGCCACCAGGACTGGGTGAGGCCCAGATGGGGACCAGATTCACCATGTCCAGGTGAGGCCCAGGTGGTGACCAGAGTCCCCGGGTCTGGGAGAGGACCAGGTAAGGACCAGATTCACCAGATCCAAGAGGCCCACGTGGGGACAGAGTCCCCAGGAATGGGTGAGGTCCTGGAGGCAACCCCACTCACCAGCTCCAGGTGAGGCCAGCCTGCAGGCCAGAGTCACCAGATCCATGTGAGGCCCTAGTGGGGACCGGAGTCACCAGGTAAATGTGAGTCTACAAAAACGCCACAGTGACCAGGTCCAGGTGTGGTTCATGTGGGAACGAGAGTCACCAGGTCCACGTGAGACCCAGGAGGGGACCACAGTCACCAGGTCCAGATTGAGGCCTAGGTGGGGGGACCAGAGTCATCAGGACCAGTTGAGGCCAAAGTGTGGAGCAAACTTATCATGTCCAGGTGAGGCCCAGGTGGGGAACAGAGTAACCATGTCCCATTGATGCCAGGTGGGAAAAGAGTCACAAGGTCCAGACGAGGCCTAAGTGAGGTGTAGATTCACCAGGTCCTGTTTAGGCCCAGTTGAGGACCAGAGTACCCAGCTCCGGGTGAGTCCCAGAGGTCGACCAGAGTCACCCGGTTCTGGTGATATCCAGGTGGGGACCAGAGTCAGCACGTCAGGGTGAGTCCCAAGGTCGGACGAGAATCACTAGGTCCAGGTGAGGCCCCGATGTGGAACTGAGAAACCAGGTCCCATGATGCCCATATGAGGACTTGAGTCACCAGGTCCAGGTGAGGTCCCTGTGGGAACCAGTCACCTCTTCCAGGTGAGGCCCCGGTGGGACCACACTCACCAGGTCCAGACGAGGCCAAGTTATATAAGAGAGTATCCAGGTCCCAATGATGTCCAGGTAAGGACCAGAGTCAACAGGTCCAGGAGAGGCCCAAATATGGTTCAGAGTCATTGTGTTCCAGGTGAGGCCAGATGGAGACATCAGGAACCAGGTCCAGGAGTGCCCCTTATGGGAACCAGAGCCGCCAGATCCAGGAGAGGTCCAGGTGGGACCACAGTCACAAGGTCCAGGTAAGGCGCAGGTGGCAACAGGATTCACCAAGTCCAGGTGAGACCCAGGTGGCGACCATTCACCAGATCCAGGTGAGGACCAGCTAAGGACCAGATTCTCCAGGCCCAGTTGAAGCCCAAAGGGTGACAAGAGTCACCAGGTAAGGGTGAGGCCCAGAGGGGTAACCAGAGTAAACAGTTTAGTTTGAGGCCCCGAATGGGACCAGAGGTCCCTGGTCAAAGGTAGTCCCAAGTGTGGCATAGAGTATCCAGGTCCCAATGATGCCTGGGTGAGGAACAGAGTCACTAGGGCCATGCAGGCCCAGATGGGGAACAGAATCACTAGGTCCTGGTGAGGCATAGAATAAGACCATAGTCACCAGTATCATGTGAGCCCCTTGAGGGAACTAGAGCCACTCTATCCAGGTGAGTCCCAGGTCCATGTGAGGCCCACGTGAGGACCAGATTCATCAGGTCGAATTGAGGCATAGCTGGGGTCAAGAGTCACCAGGTCTGGGTGCGGCATAGGTGGGGCAAGATTCAGCAGTTCTGAGTAAAGTCAAAGTGGGGACGAGAGACACCAGGTCCATGTGAGGACAAACTGAGGACCAGAGTCACCAGATCCAGGTGAGGTCCATGTTGGAAAGAGAGTCACCAGGTCCAGGAGAGGTCCAGAAGGGGACCAAAGTCATCCGATCCAGGTGAAGTCCAGGTGGAGACCAGAGTTACCAGGTACACGTGAGGCCCCGGTGGGGATCAGAGGCAACAGGTCCATGTGAGGCCGGCTTGGGGACCATGGTCAACAAGTCTACTTGAGGCCCAGATGTGGAACACAGTAAGCAGGTACAGGTGAGTACGCAGTTTTGACATAAGTCACCACGTCCAGGTGAGGTCCAGGTGGGGACCAGGATCACAAGATACAGGGTAGGCCCTTGAAAGATCCAGAGTCAACAGTTCGAGATCAGCGCAGGTGCCAACCAGGGTCAGCAGGTCCAAGTCAGGCCAAAGTGGGGTTCACAGTCACTAGGGTACGGTGAGACCCAGAGGTAGATCAGAATCACCTGGTCCAGGTGAGGTCCAGTTGTGGAACACAGTCACCGGGTCCCAATTTTGCCCAGTTGAGGACCATGGTCAACAGGGCCAGATGAGGCCCAGAAGGAGATAGGAGTCCCCAAAGCGGGTGAAGCCCAGGTGGGGACCACAGTCACCAGATCCAGGGTAGTCTCAGGTGCAGACCAGAATGACCAGGTCCACTTGAGGTGCAGGGGGCAACCACACTCACCAGGGCCCTGTGAGGCCCTGGTGGGGACCAGAGTCACGAGGTACATGAGAAGCTAGAAACACTGCAGCCACCAGGTCCACATGATGTTCATGTGGGAACGAGAATCACCAGTTACAGGGGAGGACCAGTTGTGGATCCGACTCAGCATGTCCAGGTGAGACCCAGGTGGGAACCAGTGTCAACATGTCCAGGTGTGGCCCAGGTGAAGACCACAGTTAATAGGTCCGGCTAGGTCACTGTTAGTGAACAGTGTAACCGTATCCTGATGCTACCAAGGTGGGTATCAGAGACACCAGGTCCTGGTGAGGCCCACTTGGGACCAGAGACATGAGGTCCAGGTGAGGTCCCGATGGGAACCACAGTCACCAGGTCAGGTGAGGCCATGCTTAGGATAAGAGTCATCAGTTACCGGTGAACCCAAGGTGGATCCAGAGTCACCTGGTAAAGAAGAGGCCAAATCAGGACCAGAGTTACCAGGATCAGGTCAGTCCCAGTGGGGAATACAGTATCCATGTCCCGATGATGCCCAGGTAGAACCAGAGTCACCAGGTCCAAATGAAGCACAGTTGGGGAGAATATTCCCTAGGTCCCGGTGAGGCCCAGGTGAGAACCAGAGTCACCAGGTCTAGTTGAGGCCTAGAGGGGTAGGAGATTCACCTGGTCTAGGTGACATCCACATGGGGACCAGAGTTACCACGTCAGGGTGAGGCCCAGAGTGGATCCAGAGTCATCATGTCCAGGTGAGGCTCAGGTGTGGTACAGAGTATCCTGTTCATAGTGGTCCACAGGGGAGGACCAGAGTCAGGAGTTTGAGCTAGGCCCAGTTAGGATGAGAGTCACCAGTTCCAGGTGAGGCCAAGAAGGAGTCCACAGCAATCAGGTCCAGGTGGGGAACAAAGTCACCAGGCCTGGGGGAGGCCCAGATGGGGACCAGATTCACCCGGTCCAGGTGATTCCCAGGTGGGGACCAGAGTCACTAGGTCCAGATGAGGCCCAGGTGAGGACCAGAGTCACCAGGTCCAGGAGAGGTTCTGGTATGGACCAGAGTCACCAGTTCCAGGTGAAATCCAGGTGGGGACCAGAGTCACCAGATCCAGGTGAAGCCCAAGTGGGGACCAGAGTCACTAGGTCCAGATGAGGCCCAGGTGAGGACCAGAGTCACCAGATCTGGGAGAGGCCCAGTTGTGATCAGAGTTACCACTTCCAGGTGAGGCCAAGAAGGTGTCCACAGCAATCAGGTCCACGTGGGGAACAAAGTCACCAGGACTAGGTGATGCCCAGGTGGTGACCAGATTTACCAGTTCCGGGTGAGGACTAGGTAATAGGATCAGAGTCACCAGTTCAAGGTGAGGGCAAGAAAGAGTCCAGAGCAATCAGGTCCAGTTGGGGAACATAGTCACCAGGACTGGGTTAGGCCCAGATGGACCCAGATTCACCAGGTCCAGGTGAGGCCCATGTTGTGACCAGATTCCCCGGGTCTGGGAGAAGTCCAGGTAAGGGCCAGATTCACCAGGTCCAAGAGGCCCATGTGGGGACCTGAGTCACCAGGTATGGGTGAGGCCCAGGTCGCATCAACTAATCAAGTCCAGGTGAGGCCAACCTGCAGGCCAGAGTCACCAGGCCCAGGGGAGGCCCAAGGGGTGACCAGAGTCACCAGGTAAGGGTGAGGTTAAGAGGAGGAACCAGAGTAACCAGTTTAGTTTGAGGCCCAGAATGGGACCAGCGGTTCCTGGTAAAAGTGAGGCCCAGGTCTGGAATAGAGTATCCAGGTCCCAATGATGCCTGAGTGAGGACCAGAGTCACTAAGGCCATGCAGGACCAGATGGGGAACAGAATCACTAGGTTCTGGTGAGGCATAGAATAAGACCACATTCAGCAGTATCAGGTGAGCCCCTAGTGGGAACCAGAGCCACTCTTTCCAGCTGAGTCCCAGGTGAATGTGAGGTCCACGTGAGGACCAGATTCATCAGGTCGAATTGAGGAATAGCTAGGGACAAGAGTCACCAGGTCTGGGTGCGTAATAGGTGGGGCAAGATTCAGCAGTTCTGAGTTAGGTCAAAGTGGGCAAGAGAGACACCAAGTCCAGGAGAGGTCCAGATTGGGACCAGAGTCACCAGATCCAGGTGAAGTCCAGATGGGGACCAGAGTCTCCAGATCCAGGTGAAGCCCAGTTGGTGACCAGAGTCTCTAGGTCCAGATGAGGCCCAGGTGAGGACCAGAGTTACAAGGTACATGTGAGGCCCCGGTGGGGATCAGAGGCAACAGGTCCATGTGAGGCCGGCTAGGGGACCATGGTCAACAGGTCTACTTGAGGCCCAGGTGTGGAACACAGTAAGCAGGTCCAGGTGAGTCCCCATGGTGACAAGAGTCACCACGTCCAGGTGAGGCCCAGGTTCGGACCAGGATCACCAGGTACAGGGGAGGCCCTTGAAAGATCCAGAGTCAACAGTTCAAGTTCAGGCGCAGGTTTCAAACATGGCCAGCAGGTCTAAGTCAGGGGAAAGTGGGGTTCACTGTCACTAGGGAATGGTGAGACCCAGAGGGGCACCAGAGTCACGTGGTCCAGATGAGGTCCAGTTGTGGAACACAGTCACCGCGTCCCAATTTTGCCCACTTGAGGACCATGGTCAACAGGGCCTGGTGAGCCTCACATGGGGACGAGAGTCCCCAAATCCAAGTGAAGCCCAGGTGGGGACCACAGTCACCAGATCCAGGGTAGTCTCAGGTGCAGACCAGAATCACCAGGTCCAGGTGAGGTGCAGGTGGCAACCACACTCACCAGGTCCCGGTGAGGCCCTGGTGGGGACCAGTGTCACAAGGTACATGACAAACTAGAAACACCGCAGCCACCAGGTCCACATGATGTCCATGTGGGAACGAGAATCAACAGTTATAGGTTAGGACCAGGTGGGTATCTGACTCACCATTTCCAGGTGAGACCCAGGTGGGAACGAGTGTCACCATGTCCAGGTGTGGCCCAGGTGAAGACCAGAGTTAATAGGTCCGGCTGGGTCACTGTTAGTGAACAGTGTAACCATATCCTGATGCTACCCAGGTGTGTACCAGAGACACAAGGTCCTGGTGAGGCCCAGGTGGGACCAGAGACATGAAGTCCAGGTGAGGTCCCGATGGGAACCACAGTCACCAGGTCAGGAGAGGCCATGCTTTGGATCAGAGTCACTAGTTACAGGTGAGGCCCAGGTGGAGCCAGAGTCACCTGGTACAGAAGAGGCCAAAGTAAGGACCAGAGTTACCAGGATCAGGTCAGTCCCAGTGGGAAACAGAGTAACCATGTCCCGATGATGCCCAGGTAGACCCAGCGTCACCAGGTCCAGATGAGGCGCAGGTGGGGAGCCTATTCACTAGGTCTCGGTGACACCCAGTTGAGGACCAGTGTCACCAGGTCTATTTGAGCCCTAGAGGGGTACCAGATTCACATAGTCTAGGTGACATCCAGATGGGGACCAGAGTCACCATGTCAGGGTGAGGCCCAGAGGGGATCCAGAGTCATCATGTCCAGGTGAGGCTCAGGTGTGGAACAGAGTATCCAGGTCATAATGGTCCACAGGTGAGGACCAGAGTCACCAGATCTGGGTGAGGCCCAGGTTGGATCAGAGTCACCACTTCCAGTTGAGGCCAAGAAGGAGTCCACAGGAATCAGATCCAGAGGGGAACAAAGTCACCAGGACTGGGTGAGGCCCAGATGGGGACCAGATTCACCAGGTCCAGGTGATTCCCATGTGGTGATCAGGGTTACCAGGTGCGGGTGAGGACCAGGTAAGGACGAGATTCACCAGGTCATACTGAGCCCACGGGGACCTGTGTCACCATGTATGTGTGAGGCCCAGGTACCAACCCCACTCCCCAGGTCCAGGTGAGGCCAACCTGCAGGCCATGTAGAGGAACCATGTCCCGATGATGCCCAGGTAGGGACCAGAGTTACCAGGTCCAGGTGAGGCCAACCTGAAGGCCATGCAGCTGAACCATGTCCCGATGATGCCCAGGAAGTGACCAGAGTCACCTGATCCAAATGAGGCCCAGTTGGAGCATATTCACTAGGTCCAGGTGAGGCCCAGTTGAGGTCCAGAGTCACCAGATCTGGTTGAGTATTAGAGGGGTACAAGAATCACCTGGTCCAGTTGACATCCAGATGGGGACAAGAGTCACCAGGTCAGGGTGAGGCCCAGAGAGGCTCCAGAGTCATCATGTCCAGGTGAGGCTCAGGTGTGGAACAGCGTCACCAGGTACCAATGAAGCCCAGGTGAGGACCAGAGTCACAAGGTCTTGGTGACGCTCAGATAGGATCAGAGTCACCAGTTCCAGGTGAGGCCAAGAGAGAGTCCACAGCAATCAGGTCCAGGTGGGGAACAAAGCCACCAGGACTGGGTGAGGCCCAGATGGGGACCAGATTCACCAGGTCCAGGTGAGGCGAAGTGGTGACCAGAGTCCCCGGGTCTGGGAGAGGACCACGTAAGGACGAGATTCACCAGGTCCAAGAGGCCCACGTGTGAAACTGAGTCACCAGGTATGGGTGAGGCCCAGGTGGCAACCCCACTCACCAAGTCCAGGTGAGGCCAACTTGCAGGCCAGAGTCACCAGATCCAGGTGAGGCCCTAGTGGGGACCGGAGTCACCAGGTAAATGTGAGTCTACAAGAAAACCACATTCACCAGGTCCAGGTGTGGTTCATGTGGGAACGAGAGTCACCAGGTCCAGGTGAGACCCAGGTGGGGACCATAGTCACCAGGTCCACATTGAGGCCTAGGTGGGGGGAACAAATTGATCAGTACAAGTTGAGGCCAAAGTGTGGAGCAAAGTTATCATGTCCAGGTGATGTCTAGGTGGGGAACAGAGTAACCATGTCCCATTGATTCCAGGTGGGAAAAGAGTCACAAGGTACAGATGAGGCCTAAGTGAGGACTAGATTCACCAGGTCCTGTTGAGGCCCAGTTGAGCACCAGTGTCCCCAGCTCCGGGTGAGTCCCAGAGGGGGACCAGAGTCACCCGGTTCTGGTGATATCCAGGTGCTGATAAGACTCACCACGTCAGCGTGAGGCCCAGAGGGGGACGAGAATCACTAGTTTCAGGTGAGGCCCCGATGTGGAACTGAGAAAAAAGGTCCCATAATGCCCAAATGAGGACCTGAGTCACCAGGTACAGGTGAGGCCAAACTGAGGACCAGAGTCACCAGATCCAGGTGAGGTCCATGTTGGAAAGAGAGTCACCAGGTCCAGGAGAGGTCCAGGTGGAGACCAGAGTCACCAGATCCAGGTGAAGTCCAGGTGGGGACCAGAGTCACCAGATCCATGTGAAACCCAGGTGGGGACCAGAGTCACTAGGTCCTGATTAGGCCCAGGTGAGGATCAGAGTTACCAGATACACGTGAGCCCTTGGCGGAGATCAGAGCAAAAAGGTCCACGTGAGCCCGGCTTGGGGACCATGGTCAACAAGTCTACCTGAGGCCCAGGTGTGGAACACAGTAATCATGTCCAGGTGAGTCCCCGGTGGTGACAAGAGTCACCACGTCCAGTTGAGGCCCAATTGGGGACCAGGATCACCAGGTACAGAGGAGGCCCTTGAGAGAACCAGAGTCAACATTCGAGGTCAGGCGCAGGTGGCAACCAGGGTCAGCAGGTCCATATCAGGCCAAAGTGGGGTTCACAGTCACTAGGGCATAGTGAGACCCACAGGGGGACCAGAGTCACCTTGTCCAGGTGAGATCCAGTTGTGGAACAGAGTCACCGGGTCCCACTTTTGCCCATTTGAGGACCATGGTCAACAGGGCCAGGTGAGGTCCAGATGGGGACCGGAGTCCCCAAATTCAGGTGAAGCCCAGGTGGGGACCACAGTCACCAGATCCAGGGTAGTCTCAAGTGGAGACCAGAATCACCAGGTCCTGGTGAGGTGCAGGTGGCAACCACACACACCAAGTCCGGGTGAGGCCCTGGTGGGGACCAGAGTCACGAGGTACATGAGAAGCTAGAAACACTGCAGCCACCAGGTCCACATGATGTCCATGTGGGAACGAGAATTACAAGTTACAAGTGAGGACCAGGTGGGGATCTGAGTCACCATGTCCAGGTGAGACCCTGGTGGGAACCAGTGTCACCATGTCCAAGTGTGGACCAGGTGAAGACGAGAGTTAATAGGTCCGGCCGGGTCACTGTTAGTGAACAGTGTAACCATATCCTGATGCTACTCAGGTGTGTACCAGATACAAGGTCCTGGTGAGTCCCAGTTGGGACCAGAGACATGAGGACCAGGTGAGGTACCGATGGAAACCACAGTCACCAAGTCAGGTGAGGCCATGCTTAGGATCAGAGTCACCACTTACAGGTGAGATCCATGGGGAGCCAGAGTCACATGGCACAGAAGAGGCGAAAGTCAGGACCAGAGTCACCACGATCAGGTCAGTCCCACTGGGAATAGAGTAACCACGTCCCGATGATGCCCAGGTAAAACCACAGTTACCAGGTCGAGGGGCGGCCAACCTAAAGGCCATGCAGTGGAACCATGTCCCGATGAAGCCCAGGTAGGGAAGAGAGTCACCAAGTCCAAATGAGGCCCAGATGGAGCATATTCAATAGGTCCACGTGAGGCCCAGTTGAGGACCAGAGTCACCAGATCCAGGTGAAGCCAAGGTGGGGACCAGAGTCACTAGGTCCAGATGAGGCCCAAGTGAGGACCAGTGTTACCAGGTACACGTGATGCCCCGGTGGGAATCAGAGGAAAGAGATCCATATGAGGTAGGCTTCGGTACCATGGTCAACAGGACTACTTGAGGCCCAGGTGTGGAACACAGTAACCAGGTCCAGGTGAGTCCCCGGTGGTGACAAGGGGCACCACGTTCAGCTGAGTCCCAGGGGGGACCAAGATCACCAGGGACACGGGAAGCCCTTGAATGAACCAGAGTCAACAGTTCGAGGTCAGGCGCAGGTGTCAACCTGGGTCAACAGGTCCAAGTCAGGCCAAAGTCGGGTTCACAGTCACTAGGGCACGGTGAGACCCAGAGGGGGACCAGAGTCACCTGGTCCAGGTCAGGTCCAGGGGTGGAACACAGTCACCGGGTCCCAATTTTGCCAGTTGAGGACCATGGTTCACAGGGCCAGGTGAGGCCCAGATTGGGGATCCTCAATCTCGATCAGATTCACCAGTTCCAGTTGAGGCTAAGAAGGAGTCCACAGCAATCATGTCCAGATTGACGCCTAGGTCGGGGGACCAGAGTCATCAGGACTAGTTGAGGCCAAAATGTGGAGCAAAGTTATCATGTCCAGGTGAGGCCCAGGTGGGGAACAGACTAACCATGTCCCATTGATGCCAGGTGGGAAAAGAGTCACAAGATCCAGACGAGGCCTAAGTGAGGAGCAGATTCACCAGGTCCTGTGGAGGCCCAGTTGAGGACCAGTGTCCCCAGCTCCGGGTGAGTCCCAGAGGGGGACCAGAGTCACCCGGTTCTGGTGATATCCAGGTGGGGACCAGAGTCACCACGTCAGGGTGAGGACCATAATGGGACGAGAATCACTAGGTTCAGGTTAGGTCCCGAGTGGAACTGAGAAACCAGGTCCCATGATGCCCATATGAGGACCTGAGTCACCAGGTCCAGGTGAGGTCCCTGTGGGAACCAGTCACCTCGTCCAGGTGAGGCCCAGGTGGGACCACAGTCACCAGATGCAGGGTAGTCTCAGGTGCAGACCAGAATAACCAGCTGCAGGTGAGGTGCAGGTGGCAACCACACTCACCAGGTCCCGATGAGGCCCTGGTGGGGACCAGAGTCACTAGGTCCAGATGAGGCCCAGGTGAGGACCAGAGTTACCAGGTACACGTGAGGCCCCGGTGGGGATCAGAGGAAACAGGTCTATGTGAGGCCGCCTTGGGGACCATGATCAACAGGTCTACTTGAGGCCCAGGTGTGGAACACAGTAAGCAGGTCCTGGTGAGTCCCCCTTGGTGACAAGGGTCACCACGTTCAGGTGGGGCCCAGTTGCCGACCAGAATCACCAGGTACAGGGGAGGCCCTTGAGAGAACCAGAGTCAACAGTTAGAGGTCAGGCGCAGGTGGCAACCAGGGTCAGCAGGTCCAATTCAGGCAAAAGTGGGGTTCATAGTCACTAGGGCACGGTGAGACCCAGAGGGGGACCAGAGTCACCTGGTCCTGTGAGGTCCAGTTGTGCAACTCAGTCACCGGGTCCCAATTTTGCCCAGTGAGGACCATGGTCAACAGGGCCAGTTGAGGCCCAGATGGGGACCGGAGTCCCCAAATCCAGGTGAAGCCCAGGTGGGGACCACAGTCACCAGATGCAGGGTAGTCTCAGGTGCAGACCAGAATCACCAGCTGCAGGTGAGGTGCAGGTGGCAACCACACTCACCAGGTCCCGGTGAGGCCCTGGTGGGGACCAGAGTCACGAAGTACATGAGAAGCTAGAAACACTGCAGCCACCAGGTCGACATGGTGTCCATGTGGGAACGAGAATCACCAGTTACAAATGAGGCCCATGTGGGGATCCGATTCACAATGTCCAGGTGAGACCCAGGTGGGAACCAGTGTCACCACATCCAGGTGTGGCCCAGGTGAAGACCAGAGTTAATACGTCCCGCTGTGTCACTGATAGTGAAGAGTGTAACGATATCCTGATGCTACCCAGGTGGGTACCAGAGACACCAGGTCCTGGTTAGGCCCAGGTGCGACTAGAGACATGAGGTCCAGGTGAGGTCCCGATGGGAACCACAGTCAGAAAGTCAGGTGAGGCCATGCTTAGGATCAGAGTCACCAGTTACAGATAAGGCCCAGGTGGAGCCAGAATCACCTGGTACAGAGAGACCATAGTCGTGGCCAGAGTTACCAGGATCAAGTCAGTCCCAGTGGGGAACTGAGTAACCATGTCCCGATGATGCCAAGATAGAACCAGAATCACCAGGTCCAGATGAGGCGCAGGTGGGGAGCATATTCATAGGTCCCGTTGAGGCCCAGTTCAGGACCAGAGTCACCAGGTCTGGTTGAGGCCTAGAGGGGTACCAGATTCACCTGGTCTAGGTGACATCCAGATGGGGACCAGAGTCACCATGTCAGGGTGAGGCTCAGAGTGGATCCAGAGTAAACATGTCCAGGTGAGGCTCAGGTGTGGAACAAAGTATCCAGGTCATAATGGTCCACAGGTGAGGACCAGAGTCGCCAGATCTGGGTGAGGCCCAGTTAGGATCAGAGTCCCCAGGTCCAGGTGAGGCCAAGAAAGAGTCCATAGCAATCAGGTCCAGGTGGGGAACAAAGTCACCAGGACTGTGTGAGGCCCAGATGGGGACCAGATTCACCAGGGCCAGGTGAGACCCAGGTGGTGAGCTGAGTCCCCGGGTCTAGGAGAGGACCAGGTAAGGACCAGATTCACCAGGTCCAAGAGGCCCACGTGGGGACCTGAGTCAACAGGTATGGGTGAGCCCCAGGTGGCAACCACACTCACGAGGTCCAGCTGAGGCCAACATGCAGGCCATGCAGAGGAACCATGTCCCGATGATGCCCAGGTTGGCACTAGAGTTACCAAGTCCAGGTGAGGCCAACCTGCAGGCCATGCAGTGGAACCATGTCCCGATGATGGCCAGGTAGGGACGAGAGTCACCAGGTCCAAATGAGACCCTGATGGAGCATATTCACTAGGTCCAGGTTAGGCCCAGTTGAGGACCAGAGTCAAGAGATCTTGTGAGGCCTAGAGGGGTACCAGAATCACCTGGTCCAGGTGACATCCAGATGGAGACCAGAGTCACCAGGTCAGGATGAGGCCCAGAGAGCTTCCAGAGTCATCATGTCCAGGTGATGCTCAGGTGTGGAACAGAGTCACCGGGTACCAATGATGCCCAGGTGAGGACCAGAGTCAGCAGGTCTAGGTGACGCGCAGACAGGATCAGAGTCACCAGTTCCTTGTGAGGCCAAGAAAGAATCCACAGCAATCAGGTCAAGGTGGGGAACAAAGTCACCAGGACTGGGTGAGGCCCAAATGGGGACCAGATTCACCAGGTCCAGGTGAGGCCCAGGAGCTGACCAGAGTCCTCGGGTCTGGGGGAGGACCAGGTAAAGACCAGATTCACCAGGTCGAAGAGGCCAACGAGAGGACCTGAGTCACCAGGAATGGGTGAGGCCCAGGTGGCAACCCCACTCACCAGGTCCAGGTGAGGCCAACCTTCAGGCCAGAGTCACCAGATCCAGGTGAGTCCCTAGTGGGACCGGAGTCACCAGGTTAATGTGAGTCTACAAGAACACAACAGTCACCAGGTCCAGGTGTGGGTCATGTGGAAAGGAGAGTCACCAGGTCCAGGTGAGACCCATGTGGGGACCAGTCACCAGATCCAGATTGAGGCCTAGGTGGGGGCACCAGAGTCATCAGGACCAGTTAAGGCCAAAGTGTGGAGCAAAGTTATCATGTCCATGTGAGACCCAGGTGGGGAACAGAGTAACCATGTCCCATTGATGCCAGGTGGGAAAAGAGTCACAAGGTCCAGACGAAGCATAAGTGAGAAGTAGATTCACCAGGTCCTGTTGAGGCCCAGTTGAGGACCAGTGTCCCCAGCTCCGGGTGAGTCCCAGAGGGGGACCAGAGTCACCCGGATCTGATGATATCCAGGTGGGGACCAGAGTCACCACCTCAGGGTGAGGCCAGAGGTGGACGAGAATCACTAGGTCCAGGTGAGGTCCCCATGTGGAACTGAGAAACCAGGTCCCATGATGCCCATATGAGGACCTGAGTCACCAGGTCCAGGTGAGGTCCCTGTGGTAACCAGTCACCTCGTCCAGGTGAGGCCCAGGTGGGACCACAGTCACCAGGTCCAGGTGAGGCCCAGGTATATAAGGGAGTATCCAGGTCCCAATGATGCCCAGGTAAGGACCAGAGTCAACAGGTCCAGGAGAGGCCCAAATATGGATCAGAGTCATTGTGTTCCAGGTGTGGCCCGATGGAGACCACAGGAACCAGTTCCAGGAGAGCCCCATATGGGAACCATAGCCACCAGATCTGGGTGAGGTCCAGGTGGGACCACAGTCACAAGGTCCAGGTGAGGCGCAGGTGGCAACAGGATTCACCAAGTCCAAGTGAGGCCCAGGTGGCAACCGGTCACCAGATCCAGAATCGGATCAGATAAGAAACATATTCGCCAGACCCAAGTGAAGCCCAAGGGGTGACCAGAGTCACCAGGTAGGGGTGAGGCCCAGAGGGGGAACCAGAGTAACCAGTTTAGTTTGAGGCCCAGAATGGGACCAGAGGTCCCTGGTGAAAGTGAGGCCCAGGTGTGGAATAGAGTATCCAGATCCCAATGATGCCTGGGTAAGGACCAGAGTTACTAGGGCCATGCAGGCCCAGATGGGGAACAGAATCACTAGGTCCTGGTGAGGCATAGAATAAGACCACAGTCAGCTGTATCAGGTGAGCCGCTTGTGGGAACCAGAGCCACTCTATCCAGCTGAGTCCCAGGTCCATGTGAGGCCCACGTGAGGACCAGATTCATCAGGTCGAATTGAGGCATAGCTGGGGACAAGAGTCACCAGGTCTGGGTGAGGCCTAGGTGGGTGAAGTTTCAGCAGTTCTGAGTTAGGTCAAAGTGGGGACGAGAGACACCAGGTCCAGTTGAGGCCAAACTGAGGACCAGAGTCACCAGATCCAGGCGAGGTCCATGTTGGAAAGAGAGTCAACAGGTCCAGGAGAGGTCCAGGTCGGGACCAGAGTCACCAGATCCAGGTGAAGCCCAGGTGGGAACCAGAGTCACTAGGTCCAGATTAGGCCCAGGCGAGGACCAGAGTTACCAGGTACACGTGAGGCCCCGGTGGGAATCAGAGGCAACAGGCCATGTGAGGCCAGCTTGGGTACCATGGTCAACAGGTCTACTTGAGGCCCAGGTGTGGAACACCTTAACCAGGTCCAGGTGAGTCCCCGGTGGTGACAAGAGTCACAACGTCCAGGTGAGCCCCAGGTGGGGACCAGGATCACCAGGTACAGGGGAGGCCCTTGAAAGAACCAGAGTCAACAGTTCGAGGTCAGGCGTAGGTGGCAACCAGGGTCAGCAGGTCCAAGTCAGGCCAAAGTGGGGTTCACAGTAATTAGGGCACGGTGAGACCCAGAGTGGGACCAGAGTCACCTGGTCCAGGTTAGGTTCAGTTGTGGAACACAGTCACAGGTTCCCAATTTTGGCCAGTTGACGACCATGGTCAACAAGGCCAGGTGAGGCCCAGATGGGGACCGGAATCCCCAAATCCAGGTGAAGCCCAGGTAGGGACCACAGTCACCAATCCAGTGTAGTCTCGGGTGCAGACCAGAATCACCAGGTGCAGCTGAGGTGCAGGTGGCAACCACAATCACCAGGTCCCGGTGAGGCACTGGTGGGGACCAGAGTCACGAGGACATGAGAAGCTAGAAACACTGCAGCCACCAGGTTCACATGATGTCCATGTGGAAGCGAGAATCACCAGTTAAAGCTGAGGAACAGGTGGGGATCTGACTCACCATGTCCAGGTGAGACCCAGGTGGGAACGAGTGTCACCATGTCCAGGTGTGGCCCAGGTAAAGACCAGAGTTAATAGGTCCAGCTGGGTCACTGTTAGTGAACAGTGTAACCATATCCTGATGCTACCCAGGTGATTAGCAGAGACACCAGGCCCTGGTAAGGCCCAGGTGGGACCGGAGACCTGAGGTCCAGGTGAGGTCCCGATGGGAAGCACTGTCACCAGGTCAGATGAGGCCATGCGTAGGATCAGAATCACCAGTTACAGGTGAGGTCCAGGTGGAGCCAGAGTTACCTGGTACAGAAGAGTCCAAAGAGATGACCAGAGTTACCAGGATCAGGGGATTCCCAGTGTGGAATAGAGTAACATTGTACCGATGATGCCCAGGTAGAGACCAGAGTCACCAGGTCCAAATGAGGCCCAGATGGAGCATATTCACTAGGTCCAGGTGAGGCCCAGTTGAGGACCAGAGTCACCAGATCTTGTTGAGTCCTAGAGGGGTACAAGAATCACCAGGTCCAGGTGACATCCAGATGGGGACCTGGGTCACCAGGTCAGGGTGAAGCCCAGAGTGGTTCCAGTGTCATCATGTCCATGTGAGGCTCAGGTGTGGATCAGAGTCTTCAGGTACCAATGATGCCCAGGTAAGGACCAGAGTCACCAGGTCTGGGTGACACTCAGATAGGATCAGAGTCGCCAGTTCCAGGTGAGGCCAAGAAAGAGTCCACAGCAATCAGGTCCAGGTGGGGAAAAAGTCACCAGGACTGGGTGAGGCACAGATGGGTACCAGATTCACCAGGTCCAGGTGAGACCCAGGTGGTGACCAGTGTCCCCGTGGTGGGAGAGGACCAGGTAAGAACAAGATTCACCAGGTCGAAGAGGCCCACGTGGTGACCTGAGTCACCAGGTATGGGTGAGACCCAGGTGTCAACACCACTCACCAGGTCCAGGTGAGGCCAGCCTGCAGGCCAGAGTCACCAGATCCAGGTAATGCCCTAGTGGGGACCGGTGTCACCAGGAAAATGTGAGTCTACCAGAACACCACAGTCACCAGCTCCAGGTGTGGTTTATGTGGGAACGAGAGTCACCAGGTCCAGGTGAGACCCAGGTGGGGACCACACTCACCAGGTCCAGATTGAGGCCTAGGTGGGGGGACCAGATTCATCAGGACCAGTTGAGGCCAAAGTGTGGAGCAAAGTTTTCATGTCCAGGTGAGGCCCAGGTGGGGAACAGAGTAACCATGTCCCATTGATGCCATGTGGGAAAAGAGACACATGGTCCAGAGGAGGCCTAAGTGAGGAGTAGATTCACCAGGTCCTGTTGAGGCCCAGCGGAGGACCAGTGTCCCCAGCTACGCGTGAGTCCCAGAGGGGGACCAGAGTCACCCGGTTCTGGTGATATCCAGGGGTGACCAGAGTCACCACGTCAGAGTGAGGCCCAGAGGGGGACGAGAATCACTAGGTCCAGGTGAGGCCCCGATGTGGAACTGAAAAACCAGGTCCCATGATGCCCATATGAGGACCTGAGTCACCAGGTCCCTGTGGTAACCAGTCACCTCGTCCAGGTGAGGCCCAGGTGGGACCACAGTCACCTGGTCCAGGTGAGGCCCAGGTATATAAGAGAGTATCCAGGTCCCTGTGATGCCCAGGTAAGGACCAGCGTCATTAGTTCCAGGAGAGGACCAAATATGTATCAGAGTCATTGTGTTCCAGGTGAGGCCAGATGGAGACAACACGGACCAGGTTCAGGAGAGCCCCATATGGGAACCAGAGCAACCAGATTCAGGTGAGGTCCAGGTGGGACCACAGTCACAAGGTCCAGGTGAGGCGCAGGTGGCAACAGGATTCACCAAGTTCAGGTGAGATCCAGGTGGAGACCAGTCACCAGAGCCAGGTGCGGACCAGCTAAGGACCAGATTCACCAGGCCCAAGTGAAGCCCAAGGGGTGACCAGAGTCACCAGGTAAGGGGGAGGATCAGAGTGTGAACCAGAGTAACCAGTTTAGTTTGAGGACCAGAATGGAACCAGAGTTTCCTGAACAAAGTGAGGCCAGGTGTAGAATAGAGTATACAGGTCCCAAAGATGCCTGGGTGAGGACCAAGGTCACTAGGGCCATGCAGGCCCAGATGGGGAACAGAATCACTAGGTCCCGGTGAGGCATAGAATAAGACCACAGTCCACAGTATCATGTGAGCCCCTTGTGGGAACCAGAGACACTCTATCCAGGTGAGTCCCAGGTCCATGTGAGGCCCACGTGAGGACCAGATTCATCAGGTCGAATTGAGGCATAGCTGGGGACAAGACTCACCAGGTCTGGGTGCGGCCTAGGTGGGGCAAGATTCAGTAGTTCTGAGTTAGGTCAAAGTGGGGACGAGAGACACCAGGTCCAGGTGAGGCCAAACTGAGGACCAGAGTCACCAGATCCAGGTGAGGTCCAGGTTGGAAAGAGAGTCACTAGGTCCAGGAGAGTTCCAGGTGGGAACCAGAGTCACCAGATCCAGGTGAAGCCCAGGTGGGGACCATAGTCACTAGGTCCAGATGAGGCCCAGGTGAGGATCAGAGTTACCAGATACACGTGAGCCCCCGGCGGGTATCAGAGCCAAAAGGTCCACGTGAGGCCGGCTTGGGGACCATGGTCAACAGGTCTACCTGAGGCCCAGGTGTGGAACACAGTAACCAGCTCCAGGTGAGTCCCCGGTGGTGACAAGCGTCACCACGTCCAGGTGAGGCCCAGGTGGGGACCAGGATCACCAGGTCCAGGGGAGGCCCTTGATAGAACCAGAGTCAACAGTTCGAGGTCTGGCGCAGGTGGCAAACAGGGTCAGCAGGTCCAAGTCAGTCCAAAGTGTGGTTCACAGTCACTAGGGCACGGTGAGACCCAGAGGGGGACCAGAGTCACCTGGTCCAGGTGAGGTCCAGTTGTGGAACAGAGTCACCGGTTCCCAATTTTGCCCAGTTGAGGACCATGGTCAACTGGGCCAGGTGAGGCCCAGATGGGGACCGGAGTCCCCAAATCCAGGTGATGCCCAGGTGGAACCGGAGTCACCAGATCCAGGGTAGTCTCAGGTGCAGACCAGAATCACCAGGTCCAGGTGAGGCCAACCTGCAGGCCAGAGTCACCAGATCCAGGTGAGGCCCTAGTGGGGACCGGAGTCACCAGGTAAATGTGAGTCTACAGGAAAACCACAGTCACCAGGTCCAGGTGTGGTTCATGTGGGGACGAGAGTCACCAAGTCCAGGTGAGACCCTGGTCGGGACCACAGTCACAAGGTCCAGATTGAGGCTTAGGTGGGGGGACCAGAGTCATCAGGACCAGTTGAGGCCAAAGTGTGGAGCAAAGTTATCATGTCGAGGGTAGGCCCATGTGGGGAACAGAGTAACCATGTCCCATTGATTCCAGGTGGGAAAAGAGTCACAAGGTCCAGACGCGGCCTAAGTGAGGAGTAGATTCACCAGGTCCTGTTGAGGCCCAGTTGAGGACCAGTGTCCCCAGCTGAGGGTGCGTCCTTGAGGGGGACTAGAGTCACCCGGTCCTGGTGATATCCAGGTGGGGAGCAGAGTCAGCACGTCAGGGTGAGGCCAAGAGTGGGAGGAGAATCACTAGGTCCAGGTGAGGCCCCGATGTGGAACTGAGAAACCAACTCCCAAGATGCCCATATGAGGACATGAGTCACCAGGTCCAGGTGATGTCCGGGTGTGAACCAGTCACCTCGTCCAGGTGAGGCCCAGGTGGGACCACAGTCACCAGGTCCAGGTGAGGTCCAGGTATATAAGAGAGTATCCAGGTCCCAATGATGCCCAGGTAAAGACCAGAGTCAACAGGTCCAGGAGAGGCCCAAATATGGATCAGAGTCATTGTGTTCCAGGTGAGGCCAGATGGAGACCACAGGAACCAGGTCCAGGAGAGCCAATATGGGAACCAGAGCCAGCAGATCCAGGTGAGGTCCAGGTGGGATCACAGTCACAAGGTCCAGGTGAGGCGCAGGTGGCAACAGGATTCACCAAGTGCAGGTGAGGCCCAGGTGCCGAACAGTCACCAGATCCAGGTGCGGACCAGCTAAAGACCAAATTTAACAGGCCCAATTAAGCCAAGGGGTGACCAGAGTCACCAGGTAAGGGTAGGCCAGAGGGGGAACCAGAATAACCAGTTTAGTTTGAGGCCCAGAATGGGACCAGAGGTCTCTGGTCAAAGTGAGGCCCAGGTGTGGAATAAAGTATCCAGGTCCCAATCATGCCCGGGTGAGGACCAGAGTCACTAGGTCCATGCAGGCCCAGATGGCGAACAGAATCACTAGGTACTGGTGAGGCACAGAATAAGACAACAGTCAGTAGTGTCAGGTGAGCCCCTTGTGGGAACCAGAGCCACTCTATCCAGCTGAGTCCCAAGTCCATGTGAGGCCCACGTGAGGACCAGATTCATCAAGTCGAATTGAGGCATAGCTGGGGACAAGAGTCACCAGATCTGGGTGCGGCCTAAGTGGGGCAAGATTCAGCAGTTCTGAGTTACGTCAAAGTGGGGACAAGAGACACCAGGTACGGGTGATGCCAAACTGAGGAGCAGAGTCACCAGACCCAGGTGAGGTCCATGTTGGAAAAAGAGTCACCAGGTCCAGGTGACGCCCAAGTGGGGACCAGGATCACCAGGTACAGGGGAGGCCTTTGAAAGAACCAGAGTCAACAGTTCGAGGTCAGGTGCAGGTGCCAACCAGGGACAGAAGGTGCAAGTCGGGCCAAAGTGGGGTTCACAGTCACTAGGGCACGGTGAGACCCAGAGGGGGACCAGAGTCACCTGGTCCAGGTGAGGTCCAGTTGTGGAACACAGTCACCGGGTCCCAAATTTGCCCAGTTGAGGATCATGGTCAACAGAGCCAGGAGTGCCCATATGGGGCCCAGAGTCCCCAAATCCAGGTGAAGCCCAGGTGGGGACCACAGTCACCAGATCCAGGGTAGTCTCGGTTGCAGACCAGAATCACCAGGTCCAGGTGATGTGCAGGTGGCAACCACACTCACCAGGTCCAGGTGAGGCCCTGGTGGGGACCCGAGCCACGAGGTACATGGGAAGCTAGAAACACTGCAGCCACCAGGTCCACATGATGTCCATGTGGGAACGCGAATCACCAGTTACAGGTGAGGACCAGGTGGGGATCCGACCCACCATACCCAGGTGAGACCCAGGTGAAGACCAGAGTTAATAGGTCCGACTGGGTCACTGTTAGTGAACAGTGTAACCATATCCTGATGCTACCCAGGTGGGTACCAGAGACACCATATCCTGGTGAGGCCCAGGTGGGCCCAGATACATGAGGTCCAAATGAGGTCCCGATGGGAACCACAGTCACCACGTCAGGTGAGGCCATGCTTAGGATCAGAGTCACCAGGTACAGGTGAGGCCCAGGTGGAGCCAGAGTCACCTGGTACAGAAGAGGCCAAAGTCAAGACCAGAGTTATCACGATCAGGTCAGTCCCAGTGGGGAATAGAGTAACCATTTCAGGATGATGCCCAGGAAGAACCAGAGTCACCAGGTCCAGATGAGGCGCAGGTGGGGAGCATATTCACTAGGTCCCTGTGAGGCCAAGTTGTGGACGAGAGTCACCAGGTCTAGTTGAGTCCTAGAGGGGTACCAGATTCACCTGGTCTAGGTGACATCCAAATGGAGACCAGAGTCACCATTTCAGGGTGAGGCCCAGAGTGGTTCCAGAGTCATCAAGTCCAGGTGAGGCTCAGGTGTGGAACAGAGTATCCAGGTCTTAATGATCCAAAGTTGAGGACCAGAGTCACCAGATCTGGGTGAGGCCCAGTTAGGAACAGAGTCACCAGTTCCAGGTGAGGCCAAGAAAGTGTCCACAGCAATCAGGTCCAGGTGGGGAACAAAGTCACCAGGACTGGGTGAGGCCCAGATAGGGAACAGATTCACAAGGTCCAGGTGATTCCCAGGTGATGACCAGAGTTACCAGTTCCGGATGAGGACCAGGTAAGGACCAGATTCACCAGGTCCATGTGAGGCCCACGTGGGGACCTGTGTCACCAGGTATGGGTGAGGCCCAGGTAGCAAACCCACTCACCAGGTCAAGGTGAGTCCAACCTGCAGGCAATGCAGAGGAATCGTGTACCGAAGATGCCCGTGTAGGGAACAGAGTTACCAGGTCCAGGTGAGGCCAACCTGCAGGCCATGCAGTGGAACCATGTCCCGATGATGCCCAGGTAGGGACCAGAGTAACCGGTTCCAAATGCGGCCCAGATGGAGCATATTCACTAGGTCCATGTGAGGCCCAGTTGAGGACCAGAGTCACCAGAACTGGTTGAGGCCTAGAGGGGTACCAGAATCACCTGGTCCAGGTGACATCCAGATGGGGACCAGAGTCCATGATAGTGAACAGTGTAACCATAACATGATGCTACATAGATGGTTACCAGAGACACCAGGTCCTGGTGAGGCCCAAGAGGGACCTGAGACATGAGGTCCAGGTGAGGTCCCGATGGGAACGGCAGTCAGCAGGTCAGGTGAGACCATGCTTAGGATCAGAGTCACCAGTTACAGGTGAGGCACAGGTTGAGCCAGAGTCACCTGGTACAGAAGAGGCCAAAGTCAGGACAAGAGTTACCAAGATCAGGTCAGTCCCAGTGGGGAATAGAGTAACCATGTCCCAAGATGCCCAGGAAGAACCAGAGTCACCAGGTCCAGATGAGGCGCAGGTGGGGAGCATATTCACTAGGTCCCGGTGATGCCAAGTTGAGGACAAGAGTCACCAGTTCTAGTTGAGGCGTATAGGGGTCCAGATTCACCTGGTCTAGGTGAAATCCAGATGGGTCAGAATCACCAAGTCAGGGTGAGGCCCAGGTGGTGACCAGGGTTACCAGTTCCGGGTGAGTATAAGGTAAGGACCAGATTCACAAGGTCCAATCTAGGCCCACGTGGGGACCTTTGTCACCAGGTATGGGTGAGGCCCAGGTGGCAACCCCACTCACCAGGTCCAGGTGAGGCCAACCTGCAGGCCATGTAGAGGAACCATGTCCCGATGATGCCCATGTAGGGACCAGAGTTACCAGGTCCAGGTGAGGCCAACCTGCAGGCCATGCAGTGGATCCATGTCCCGATGATGACCAGGTAAGGTACAAAGTCACCAGGCCCAAATGAGGCCCAGATGGGGCATATTCACTAGGTCCAGGTGAGGCCCAGTTGAGGACCAGAGTCACCAGATCTGGGTGACGTGCATATAGGATCAGAGCCACCACTTCCAGGTAAGGCCAAGAAAGAGTCCACAGCAATCAGGTCCAGGTGGGGAACAAAGTCACCAGGACTGGTTGAGGCCCAGATGGAGACCAGATTCACTCACCAGGTCCAGGTGAGGCCCAGGTGGTGACCGGAGTCCCCGGGTCTAGTAGAGGACCAGGTAAGGACCAGATTCACCAGGTCAAAGAGGCACACGTGGGGACCTGAGTCACCAGGTATGGGTGTGTCCCAGGTGGCAACCCCACTCACCAGGTCCAGGTGAGGCCAACCTGCAGGCCAGAGTCACCAGATACACGTGAGTCCCTAGTGGGGACCAGAGTCACTAGGTAAATGTGAGTCTACAAGAACACCACAGTCACCAGGTCCAGGTGTGGTTCATGTGGGAAAAAGAGTCACCAGGTCCAAGAGACCCAGGTGGGACCACAGTCACAAGGTCCAGGTGAGGCGCAGGAGGCAACAGGATTCACCAAGTCCAGGTGAGGCCCTGGTGGCGACCAGTCACCAGATCCAGGTGCGGAACAGATAAGGACCAGATTCTCCAGGCCCAAGTGAAGCCCAATGGGTGACCAGAGTCACCAGGACAGGGTGAAGCCCAGAGGGGGGACCAGAGTAACCAGTATAGTTTGAGGCCCAGAATGGGACCAGAGGTCCCTGATCAAAGAGAGGCCCAGGGATCCCTGGGTGGCGCAGCGGTTTGGCGCCTGCCTTTGGCCCGGGGCGCGATCCTGGAGACCCGGGATCGAATCCCACATCGGGCTCCCGGTGCATGGAGCCTGCTTCTCCCTCTGCCTGTGTCTCTGCCTCATTCTCTCTCTCTCTCTGTGACTATCACAAATAAATAAAAAAATAAAATAAAAATAAAAAAATAAAACAAAGAGAGGCCCAGGTGTGGAATAGAGTATCCAGGTCACAGTGACGCCTGGGTGAGGACCAGAGTCACTAGGGCCATGCAGGCCCAGATGGGGAACAGAATCACTAGGTCCTGGTGAGGCATAGAATAAGACCACATTCAGCAGTATCAGGTGAGCCCCTTGTGAGAACCAGAGCCACTCTATCCAGCTGAGTCCCAGG
Organism: Canis lupus baileyi; assembly: GCF_048164855.1. Taxonomy (NCBI): domain Eukaryota; kingdom Metazoa; phylum Chordata; class Mammalia; order Carnivora; family Canidae; genus Canis; species Canis lupus. Next base: position 46,716,473 of record NC_132862.1, read on the forward strand.
ACCAGGTGAGTCCCACGTGAGGACCAGATTCATCAGGTCGAATTGAGGCATAGCTGGGGAAAAGAGTCACCAGGTCTGGGTGCGGCCTAGGTGGGGCAAGATTCAGCAGTTCTGAGTTAGGTCAAAGTGGGGACGAGAGACACCAGGTCCAGGTGAGGCCAAACTGAGTACCAGATTCACCACATCCAGGTGAGGTCCATGTTGGAAAGGGAGTCACTAGGTCCAGGAGAGGTCCAGGTGGGGTCCAGAGTCACCAGATCCATGTGAAGTCCAGGTGGGGACCAGAGTCACCAGATCCATGTGAAGCCCAGGTGGGGACCAGAGTCACTAGGTCCAGATGAGGCCCAGGTGAGGACCAGAGATACCAGGTACACGTGAGGATCCGGTGGGGATCGGAGGCAACAGGTCCATGTGAGGCCGGCTTGGGGACCATGGTCAACAGGTCTACTTGAGGCCCAGGTGTGGAACACAGTAAGCAGGTCCAAGTGAGTCCCCATTGGTGACAGGAGTCACCACGTCCAGGTGTGAGCCAGGTCCGACCAGGATCACCAGGTCCAGGGAAGGCCCTTGAAAGAACCAGAATCAATAGTTCGAGGTCAGGCGCAGGTGGCAACCAGGGTCAGCAGTCCAAGTCAGGCCAAAGTGGGGTTCACAGTCACTAGGGCACGGTGAAACCCAGAGGGGGACCAGAGTCACCTGGTCCAGGTGAGGTCCAGTTGTGGAACACAGACACCGGGTCCCAATTTTGCACAGTTGAGGACCATGGTCAACAGGGCCAGGTGAGGCCCAGATGGGGACCGGAGTCCCCAAATCCAGGTGAAGCCCAGGTGGGGACCACAGTCACCAGATCCAGGGTAGTCTCAGGTGCAGACCAGAATCAACAGGTCCATGTGAGGTGCAGGTGGCAACCACACTCACCCGGTCCTGGAGAGGCCCTGGTGGGGACCAGAGACACGAGGTACATGAGAAGCTAGAAACACTGCAGCCACCAGGTCCACATGATGTCCATGTGGGAACGAAAATCACCAGTTACAGGTGAGGACCAGGTGGGGATCCGACTCACCATATCCAGGTGAGACCCAGGTGGGAACCAGTGCCACCATGTCCTCGTGTGCCCCAGGTGAAGACCAGAGTTATTAGGTCAGGCTGGATGAGTGTTAGTGAACAGTGTAATCATATCCTGATGCTACCCAGGTGGGTACCAGAGACACCAGGTCCTTGTGAGGCCCAGGTGTAACCGGAGACATGAGGTCCAGGTGAGGTCTCGATGGGAACCACAGTCACCAGGTCAGGTGAGCCCATGCTTAGGATCAGAGTCACCAGGTACAGGTGAGGCCCAGGTGGAGCCAGAGTCACCTGGTACAAAAGAGGCCAAAGTCAGGACCAGAGTTACCAGGATCAGGTCAGTCCCAGTGGGTAATACAGTAACCATGTCCCAATGATGCCCAGGTAGAATCAGAGTCACCAGGTCCAGCGAGGCGCAGGTGGGGAGAATATTCACTAGGTCCAGGTGAGGCCCAGATGAGGACCAGAGTCACCAGGTCTAGGTGACGCCAAGAGGGGTACTAGATTCACCTGGTCTAGGGGACATCCAGATGGGGACCAGAGTCACCATGTCAGGGTGAGGCCCAGAGGGCATCCAGAATCATCATGTCCAGGTGAGGTTCAGGTGTGGGACAGTGTATCCAGGTCATAATGGTCCATATGTGAGGACCAGAGTCACCAGATCTGGGTGAGGCCCAGTTAGGAACAGAGTCACAAGTTCCAGTTGAGGCCAAGAAGGAGTCCACAGCAATCAGGTCCAGGTGGGGATCAAAGTCACAAGGAATGGGTGAGGCCCAGATGGGGACCAGATTCACCAGGTCCCGGTGATTCCCAGGTGGTGACAAGGGTTACCAGTTCCGGGTGAGGACCAGGTAAGGACCAGATTCACCAGGTCCAAGTGAGGCCCACGTGAGACCTGTGTCACCAGGTATGGGTGAGGCCCAGTTGACATGCCCACTCACCAGGTCTAGGTGAGGCCAACCTGCAGGCCATGCAGAGGAACCGTGTCCCGATGATGCCCAGGTAGGGACCAGAGGTACGAGGTCCAGGTGACGCCAACCTGCAGGCCATGCAGAGGAACCGTGTCCCGAAGATGCCCAGGTAGGGAAGAGAGTCACCAGGTCCAAATGAGGCCCAGATGGAGCATATTCAATAGGTCCACGTGAGGCCCAGTTGAGGACCAGAGTCACCAGATCCAGGTGAAGCCAAGGTGGGGACCAGAGTCACTAGGTCCAGATGAGGCCCAAGTGAGGACCAGTGTTACCAGGTACACGTGATGCCCCGGTGGGAATCAGAGGCAACAGGTCCTAATGAGGCCGGCTTCGGTACCATGGTCAACAGGACTACTTGAGGCCCATGTGTGGAACACAGTACCAGGTCCAGGTGAGTCCCCGGTGGTGACAAGGGTCACCACGTCCAGGTGAGTCCCAGGGGGGGACCAGGACCACCAGGTACAGGGGAAGACCTTGAATGAACCAGAGTCAACAGTTCGAGGTCAGGCGCAGGTGTCAACAAGGGTCAGCAGGTCCAAGTCAGGCCAAATTGTGGTTCACAGTCACTAGGGCATGGTGAGACCCAGGGGGGGACCAGAGTCACCTGGTCCAGGTGAGGTCCAGGGGTGGAACACAGTCACCGGGTCCCAATTTTGGCAGTTGAGGACCATGTTTGACAGGGCCAGGTGAGGCCCAGATTGGTGATCCTCAATCTGGATCAGATTCACCAGTTCCAGTTGAGGCTAAGAAGGAGTCCACAGCAATCATGTCCAGATTGACGCCTAGGTCGGGGGACCAGAGTCATCAGGACCCGTTGAGGCCAAAATGTGGAGCAAAGTTATCATGCCCAGGTGAGGCCCAGGTGGGGAACAGACTAACCATGTCCCATTGATGCCAGGTGGGAAAAGAGCCACAAGGTCCAGACGAGGCCTAAGTGAGGAGCAGATTCACCAGGTCCTGTTGAGGCCCAGTTGAGGACCAGTGTCCCCAGCTCCGGGTGAGTCCCAGAGGGGGACCAGAGTCACCCGGTTCTGGTGATATCCAGGTGGGGACCAGAGTCACCACGTCAGGGTGAGGACCATAATGGGACGAGAATCACTAGGTCCAGGTGAGGTCCCGATGTGGAACTGAGAAACCAGGTCCCATGATGCCAATATGAGGACCAGAGTCACCAGGTCCAGGTGAGGTCCCTGTGGGAACCAGTCACCTCGTCCAGGTGAGGCCAAGGTGGGACCACAGTCACCAGTATCATGTGAGACCCTTGTGGGAACCAGAGCCACTCTATCCAGCTGAGTCCCAGGTCCATGTGAGGCCCACCTGAGGAGCAGATTCATGAGGTCGAATTGAGGCATAGCTGGGGACAAGAGTCACCAGGTCTGGGTGCGCCCTACGTGGGTCAAATTCAGCAGTTCTGAGTTAGGTCAGAGTGGGCACGAGAGACACCAGGTCCAGGTGAGGCCAAACTGAGGACCAGAGTCACCAGATCCAGGTGAGGTCCAGGTGGGGACCAGAGTCACCAGATCCAGGTGAAGCCCAGGTGGGGACCAGAGTCACCAGATCCAGGGTAGTCTCAGGTTCAGACCAGAATCAACAGTTCCAGGTGTGGTGCAGGTGGCAACCACACTCACCAGGTCCCGGTGAGGCCCTGGTGGGGATCAGAGTCACGAGGTACATGAGAAGCTAGAAACACTGCAGACACCAGGTCCACATGATGTCCATGACCCACGTGGGAACCCCACTCACCAGGTCAAGATGAGGCCAACCTGCAGGCTATGCAGAGGAGCCATGTCCCGATGATGCCCAGGTAGGGACGAGAGTTACCAGCTCCAGGTGAGACTCAGGTGGGGAACACAGGAAACAGGTCCAGATTGAGGCCTAGGTGGGGGGACCAGAGTCATCAGGACCAGTTGAGGCCAAAGTGCGAAGAAAACTTATCATTTCCAGGTGAGGCCCAGGTGGGGAATAGAGTAACCATGTCCCATTGATGCCAGGTTGGATAAGAGTCACAAGGTCCAGACGAGGCCTAAGTGAGGAGTAGATTCACCAGATCCTGTTGACTCCAGTTGAGGACCAGTGTCCCCAGATTCGGGTGAGTCCCAGAGGGGGACCAGAGTCACCCGGTTCTGGTGATATCCAGGTGGGGACCAGAGTCACCAGGTCAGAGTGAGGCCCAGAGGGGGACGAGATCACTAGGTCCAGGTGAGGCCCAAATGTGGCACTGAGATACCAGGTCCCATGATACCAATTTGAGGACCTGAGTCACCAGGTCCAGGTGAGGTCCCTGTGGGAACCAGTGTCCTCATCCAGATGAGGTCCAGGTGGGACCACAGTCACCAGGTCCAGGTGAGGCCCAGTTATATAAGAGAGTATCCATGTCCCAATGATGCCCAGGTAAGGACCAGAGTCAACCGGTCCAGGAGAGGCCCAAATATGGATCAGAGTCATTGTGTTCCATGTGAGGCCAGATGGAGACCACAGGAACCAGGTCCAGGAGAGCCCCATATGGGAACCAGAGCCACCAGATCCAGGTGAGTTCCAGGTGGGACCACAGTCACAAGGTCCACGTGAGGCGCAGGTGGCAACAGGATTCACGAAGTCCAGGTGAGGCCCAGGTGGCGACCAATCACCAGATCCAGGTTCGGATCAGCTAAGGACCAGATTCACCAGTCCCATGTGAAGCTCAAGGGGTGACCAGAGAAACCAGGTAACGGTGAGTCCCAGAGGTAGAATCAGAGTAACCAGTTTAGTTAGAGACACAGAATGGGACCAGAGGTTCCTGGTCAAAGTGAGGCCCAGGTGTGGAATAGAGTATCCAGGTCCCAATGATGCCTGGGAGAGGACCAGAGTCTCTAGGGCCATGAAGGCCAGATGGGGAAAAGAATCACTAGGTCCTCGTGAGGCATAGAATAAGACCACTGGTGAATAAGTCACCAGTAACAGGTGAGCCCCTTGTGGGAACCAGAGCCACTGTATCCAGCTGAGTCCCAGGTCCATATGAGGCACACTTGTGGACCAGATTCCTCAGGTCGAATTGAGGCATAGCTGGGGACAAGAGTCACCAGGTCTGGGTGCGGCCTAGGTGGGTTAAGATTCAGCAGTTCTGAGTTAGGTCAAAGTGGGTACGAGAGACACCAGTACAGGTGAGGCCAAACTGAGACCAGAGTCACCAGATATAGGTGAGTTCCAGGTGGGGACCAGAGTCACCAGATCCAGGTGAAGTCCAGTTGGGGACCAGACTTACCAGTTCCGGGTGAGGACCAGGTAAGGACAAGATTCAACAGGTCCACGTGAGGCCCACTTTGGGACCTGTGTCACCAGGCATGGGTGAGTCTCAGGTGACAACCCCACTCACTAGGTCCAAGTGAGGCCAACCTGCAGGCCATGCCGAGGAACCATGTCCTGATGATGCCCAGGTGGGGTCTAGAGTTATCAGGTCCAGGTGAGGCGCACTTGCAGGCCATGCAGTGGAACCATGTCCCGGTAATGCCGAGGTAGGGATCAGAATCACCATGTCCAAATGAGGCCCAAATGGACCATATTCACCAGGTCTAGGTGAGCCCCAGTTGAGGACCAGAGTCCCAGATCTGGTTGAGCCCTATAAGGGTACCAGAATCACCTGGTTCAGGTGACATCGAGATGGGGACCAGAGTCACCAGGTCAGGGTGAGGCCCAGAGAGGTTCCAGAATCATCATGTCCAAGTGAGGATCAGGTGTGGAACAGAGTCACCAGGTACAAATGATCCCAGTTGAGGACCAGATTCACCAGGTCTGGGTGACGTGCAGATAGGATCAGAGTCACCAGTTCCAGATGAGGCCAAGAAGGCGTCCACAGCAATCAGGTCCATGTGGGGAACAAAGTCACCAGGACTGGGTGAGGCCCAGATGGGGACCAGATTCACCAGGCCCAGGTGATTCCCAGGTGGTGACCAGAGTTACCAGTTCCGGGGAAGGACCAGGTAAGGACCAGATTCACCAGGTCCAATTGAGGCCCACGTGGGGACCTGTGTCACCATGTATGGGTGAGGCACAATTGGCAACCCCACTCACCAGGTCCAGGTGAGGCCAACCTGCAGGCGATGGAGAGGAACCGTGTCCCGATGATGCCCAGGTAGGGACCAGAGTTACCAGGTCCAGGTGAGGCCAGCCTGCAGGCCAAGCAGAGGAACCGTGTCCCGATCATGCCCAGGTAGGGACCAGAGTCACCAGGTCCATATGAGGCCCAGATCGAGTATATTCACTAGGTCCAAGTGAGGCCCATTTGAGGACCAGAGTCATCAGATCTGGTTGAGGCCTAGAGGGGTACCAGAATCACCTAGTCCAGGTGACATCCAGATGGGGACCAGAGTCACCAGATCAGGGTGAGGCCCACAGAGGTTCCAGAGTCATCATGTCCAGGTGAGGCTCAGGTGTGGAACAGAGTAATCAGGTACCAATGATGCCCAGGTGAGTTCCAGAGTCACCAGGTCTGGGTGACGCGTAGATAGGATCAGAGTCACCAGTTCCAGGGGAGGCAAAAAGAGTCCAAGCAATCAGTTCCAAGTGGGGAACAAAGTCACCAAGACTGGGTGAGGCCCAGATGGGACCAGATTCACCAGGCCCAAGGGAGGCCAAGGTGGTGACCAGAGTCCCCGGGTCTGGGAGAGGACCAGGTAAGGACAAGATTCACCAGGTCCAAGAGGCCCACGAGGGGACGTGGGTCACCAGATATGTGTGAGGCCCAGGTGGCAACCCCACTCACCAGGTCCAGGTGAGGCCAACTTGCAGGCCAGAGTCACCAGATCCAGGTGAGGCCCTAGTGGGGACCGGAGTCACCAGGTAAGTGTGAGTCTACAAGAACAACACAGTCACCAGGTCCAGGTGTGGTTCATGTGGGAACGAAAGTCACCAGATCCAGGTGAGACCCAGATGAGGACCACAGTCACCAGTTCCAGATTGAGGCCTAGGTGGGGGGACCAGATTCATCAGGACCAGTTGAGGCCAAAGTGTGGAGCAAAGTTATCATGTCCAAGTGAGGCCCAGGTGGGGAACAGAGTTACCATGTCCCATTGATGCCAGTTGGGAAAAGAGTCACAAGGTACGGACGAGGCCTAAGTGAGGAGTAGATTCACCAGGTCCTGTTGAGGCCCATTTGAGGACCAGTGTCCCCAGCTCTGGGTGAGTCCCAGAGGGGGACCAGAGTCACACGATTCTGGTGATATCCAGGTGGGGACCAGAGTCAGCACGTCAGGGTGAGGCCCAGAGGGGGACGAGAACCACTAGGTCCAGGTGAGACCCCAATGTGGACCTGAGAAACCAGGTCCCATGATGCCCATATGAGGACCTGAGTCACCAGGACCAGGTGAGGTCCCTGTGGGAACCAGTCACCTCGTCCAGGTGAGGCCCAGGTGGGACCACACTCACCAGGTCCAGGTGACGCCCAGGTATATAGAGAGTATCCAGGTCCCAATGATGGCCAGGAAAAGACCAGAGTCAACAGGTCCAGGAGAGGACCATATATGGATCAGAGTCATTGTGTTCCAGGTGAGGCCAGATGGAGACCACAGGAACCAGGTCCAGGAGAGCCCCATATGGGAACCAGAGCCAACAGATCCAGGTGAGGTCCAGTTGGGACCACATTCAGGAGGTCCAGGTGTGGCGCAGGTGACAACAGGATTCACCAAGTCCAGGTGAGGCCCAGGTGGCCAACAGTCACCAGATCCAGATGCCGACCAGCTAAGGACCAGAATCACCAGGCCCAAGTGAAGCCCAAGGGGTGACCAGAGTCACCAGGTAAGGGTGAGGCCCAGAGGGGAACCAGAGTAACCAGTTTAGTTGAGGTCCAGCATGGGACCAGAGGTCCCTGGTCAAAGTGAGGCGCAGGTGTGGAATAGAGTATCCAGGTCCCAATGACGCCTGGGTGAGGACCAGAGTTCTAGGGACATGCAGGCCCAGATGGGGAACAGAATCACTAGGTCCTGGTTAGGCATAGAATAAGACCACAATCACCAGTATCAGGTGTGCCCCATGTGGGATCCAGAGCCACTCTATCCAGCTGAGTCCCAGGTCCATGTGAGCCCTACGTCAGAACCAGATTCATCAGGTCGAATTGAGGCATAGCTGGGGACAAGAGTCACCAGGTGTGGTTGCGGCCTACGTGGGGCAAGATTCAGCAGTTCTGAGTTAGGTCAAAGTGGGGACAAGAGACACCAGGTCCAGGTGAGGCCAAGCTGAGGACCAGAGTCACCAGATCCAGGTGAGCTCCATGTTGGAAAGAGAGACACCAGGTCCAGGAGAGGTCCAGCTGGGGACCAGAGTCACCAGATTCAGGTGAATTCCAGGTGGGGACCAGAGTCACCAGATCCAGGTGAAGCCCAGGTAGGGACCAGAGTCACTAGGTCCAGATGAAGCCTAGGTGAGGGCCAGAGTTACCAGGTACACGTGAGGCCCTGGTGGGGATCAGAGGCAACAGGTCCATGTGAGGCCGGCTTGCGGACCATGGTCAACAGGTCTACCTGAGGCCCAGGTGGAACACAGTAACCAGGTCCAGGTGAGCTCCGGTGGTGACAAGAGTCACCACGTCCAGGTGAGGCCCAAGTGGGGACCATGATCACCAGGTACAGGGGAGGCCCTTGAAAGAATCAGAGTCAACTGTTCGAGGTCCATCGCTGGTGGCAACCGGGGTCAGCAGGTTCATGTCAGGCCAAAGTGTCGTTGACAGTCACTAGGGTATGTTGAGACCCAGAGGGGGACCAGAGTCACCTGGTCCAGGTGAGGTCCAGTTGTGGAACACAGTCTCTGGGTCCCAATTATGCCCAGTTGAGGACCTTGGTCAACAGGGCCAGGTGAGGCCCAGATGGGGACTGGAGTCCCCAAATTCAGTTGAAGCCGTTGTGGGGACCAGAGTCACCAGATCCAGGGTAGTCTCAGGTGGAGACCAGAATCAAGAGGTCCTGGTGAGGTGCAGGTGGCAACCACACTCACCAAGTCCCGGTGAGGCCCTGGTGGGGACCAGAGTCACGAGGTACATGAGAAGCTAGAAACACTGCAGCCACCAGGTCCACATGATGTCCATGTGGGAACGAGAATTACAAGTTACAGGTGAGGACCAGGTGGGGATCCGAGTCACCATGTCCAGGTGAGACCCTGGTGGGAACCAGTGTCACCATGTCCAAGTGTGGACAAGGTGACGACGAGAGATAATAGGTCCGGCCGGGTCACTGTTAGTGAACAGTGTAACCATATCCTGATGCTACTCAGGTGGGTACCAGATACAAGGTCCTGGTGAGTCCCATTTGGACCAGAGACATGAGGACCAGGTGAGGTACCGATGGAAACCATAGACACCAGGTCAGGTGAGGCCATGCTTAGGATCAGAGTCACCAGTTACAGGTGAGGCCCAGGTGGAGCCAGTGTCACCTGGTACAGAAGAGGCCAAAGTCAGGACCAGAGTTACCAGGATCAGGTCAGTCCCAGTGGGGAATAGAATAACCATGTCTCGATGATGCCCAGGTAGAACCAGTCACCAGGTCCAGATGAGGCGCAGGTTGGGAGCATGTTCACTAGGTCCCCGTGAGGCCCAGGTCAGGACCAGAGTCACCAGGTCAAGTTGAGGCCTAGAGGGATACCAGATTCACCTAGTCTATGTGACATCCGGATGGGGACCTGAGTCACCAGGTCAGGGTGAGTACCAGAGAGGTTCCAGAGTCATCATGTCCAGGTGAGGCTCAGGTGTGGAACAGAGTATCCAGGTCATAACGGTCCACATGTGAGGACCAGAGTCACCAGATCTGTGTGAGGCCCAGTTAGGATCAGAGTCACCAGATCCAGTTGAGGCCAAGAGGAGTCCACAGCAATCAGGTCCAGGTGGGGAAGAAAGTCAACAAGACTAGGTGAGGCCCAGAGGGGGACCAGATTCACCAGGTCCAGGTGATTCCCAGGTGGTGACCAGGGTTACCAGGTCCGGGTGAGGACCAGGAAAGGACCAGATTCACCAGGTCAAAGTGAGGCCCACGTGGGGACCTGTGTCACCAGGTATGGGTGAGCCCCAGGTGGCAACCCCAATCACTAGGGCCAGGTGAGGCCAACCTGGAGGCCACGCAGAGGAACCCTGTCCCGGTGATGCCCAGGTAGGGACCAGAGTTACAAGGTCCAGCTGAGGCCAACCTGCAGGCCATGCAGTGGATGCATGTCCCGATGATGCCAAGGTAGGAACGAGAGTCACCAAGTCCAACTGATGCCCAGATTAAGCATATTCAGTAGGCCCAGGTGAGGCCCAATTGAGGACCAGAGTCACCAGGTCAAGTTGAGTCCTTGAGGGGTACCAGATCCACCTGGATTGGGTGACATCCAGATGGGGACCAGAGTCCCCATGTCAGGCTGAGGCCCAGAGGGGATCCAGAGTCATCATGTCCAGGTGAGGCTCAGGTGTGGAACAGAGTATCCAGGTCATAAAAGTCCACAGGTGAGTACCAGAGTCACCAGATCTGGGTGAGGCTCAGTTAGGATCAGAGTCACAAGTTCCAGGTGAGGACAAGAAGGGGTCCACAGCAATCAGGGCCAGGTGGGTAACAAAGTCAACAGGACTGGGTGAGGCCCAGATGAGGACCAGATTCTCCAGGCCCAGGTGAGGCCCAGGTGGTGATCAGAGTTACCAGTTCCGGGTGAGGACCAGGTAAGGACCAGATTCACCAGGTCGAAGTGAGGCCCACGTGGGGACCTGTGTCACCAGGTATGGGTGAGACCCAAGTGTCAACCCCACTCAACAGGTCCAGGTGTGGCCAACCTGTAGGCAATGCAGAGGAACGGTTTACCGATGATGCCCAGGTAGGGACCAGAGTTACCTGGTCCAGGTGAGGCCAACCTGCCGCCCTTGCAGTGGAACCATGTCCTGATGATGCCCAGGTGGGGACCAGAGTCACCAGATACAGGTGAAGCCCAGGTGGGGACCAGAGTCACTAGGTCCAGATGAGGCCCACGTGAGGACCAGAGTTACCAGGTACACGTGAGGCCCCGGTGGGGATCAGAGGCAACAGTTCCATGTGAGGACGGCTTGGGGACCAGGGAAAACAGGTCTACTTGAGGCCCAGGTGTGGAACACAGTAAGCAGGCCAGGTGAGGCCCCTGTGGTGACAAGCGTCACCTCGTCCAGGTGAGGCCCAGGTGGGGACCAGGATCACCAGGTACAGGGGAGGCCCTTGAAAGAACCAGAGTCAACAGTTCGAGGTCAGGCGCAGGTGGCAACCAGGGTCAGCAGGTCCAAGTCAGGCCAAAGTGGGGTTCACAGTCACGAGGGCACGGTGAGACCCAGAGGCGGACCAGAGTCATGTCGTCCAGGTGAGGTCCAGATGTGGAACAGTCACCGGGTCCCAATTTTGCCCAGTTGAGGACCATGGTCAACAGGGCCAGGTGAGGCCCAAATGGGGACCGGAGTCCCGAAATCCAGGTGAAGCCCAGGTGGGGACCACAGTCACCAGATCCAGGGTAGTCTCAGGTGTAGACCAGAATCGCCAGGTCCAGGTGAGGTGCAGGTGGCAACCACACTCACCAGATCCCGGTGAGGCCCTGGTGGGGACCAGAGTCAAGAGGTATATGAGAAGCTAGAAACACTGCAGCCACCAGGTCCACATGATATCCATGTGGGAACGAGAATCACCAGTTACAGGTGAGGACCAGGTGGGGATCCGACTCACCATGTACAGGTGAGACCCAGGTGGGAACCAGTGTCACCAAGTTCAGGTGTGGCGCAAGTGAAGACCAGAGTTAATACGTCCGGCTGGGTCACTGTTAGTGAACAGTGTAACCATATCCTGATGCTACCCAGGTGGTAACCAGAGACGCCAGGTCCTGGTGAGGCCCAGGTGGGACTAGAGACATGAGGTCCAGGTGAGGTCCCGATGGAAACCACAGTCACCAGGTAAGGTGACGCCATGCTTAGGATCAGAGTTACCAGTTACAGGAGAGGCCCGGGTGGAACCAGAGTCACCTGGTACAGATGAGGCCAAAGTCAGGACCAGAGTTACCAGGATGAGGTCAGTCCCAGTGGGGAATAGAGTAACCATGTCGCGAAGATGCCCAGGTAGAACCAGAGTCACCAGGTCCAGATGAGTCACAGGTGGGAAACATGTTCCTTAGGTCCCGTTGAGGCCCAGTTGAGGGTCAGAGTCACCAGGTCAAGTTGAGGCCTAGAGGGGTATCAGATTGACCTGGTCTAGGTGCCATCCAGATGGGGACCAGACTCAACATGTCAGGCTGAGGCCCAGAGGGGATCCAGAGTCATCATGTCCAGGTGAGGTTCAGGTGTGGAAAAGAGTATCCAGGTCATAATGGTCCACAGGTGAGGACCAGAGTCACCAGATCTGGGCGAGGCTCAGTTAGTGTCAGAGTCACCAGTTCCAGGTGAGGCCAAGAAGGAGTCCAAAGCAATCAGGTCCAGGTGGGGAAAAAGTCACCAGGACTGGGTGAGGCCCAGATGGGGATCGGATTTACCAGATCCAGGTGAGGCCCAGGTGGTGACCAGATTCTCCGGGTCTGGGAGACCACCAGGTAAGGACCAGTTTCACCAGGTGCAAGAGGCCCACAAGGGGACCTGAGTTACCAGGTATGGGTGAGGCCCAGTTCTCAACCCCACTCACCAGGTCCAGTTGAGGCCAACCTGCATGCCAAAGTCAACAGATCCACGTGAGTCCCTACTGGGCACCAGAGACAGCAGGTAAAAATGAGTCTACAAGAACACCACAGTCACCAGGTCCAGGTGTGATTCATGTGGGAACGAGATTCACCAGGTCCAGGTGAGACCCATGTGGGGACGACAGACACCAGGTCCAGAATGAGGCCTAGGAGGGGGACCAGAGTCATCAGGACCAGTTGAGGCCCAAGTGTGGAGCAAAGTTATCATGTCCAGGTGAGGCTCAGAGGTGAACAGAGTATCCAGGTCATAATGGTCCAGAGGTGAGGACCAGAGTCACCAGATCTGTGTGAGGTCCAGTTAGGATCAGAGTCACCAGTTCCAGGTGAGGCCAAGAAGGAGTCCACAGCAATCAGGTCCAGGTTGGGAACAAAGTCACCACGACTGGGTGAGGCCCAGATTGGGAACAGATTCACCAGGTCCAGGTGAGGCCCTGGTGGTGACCAGAGTCCCCGGGGATGGGAGACGACCAGATAAGGACCAGATTCACCAGGTCCACGAGGCCCACGAGGGGACCTGTGTCCCCAGGTATGGGTGAGGCACAGGTGGCAACCACACTCACCAGGCCCAGGAGAGGCCATGCAGAGGAACCGTGTCCTGATGATGCCCATGTAGGAACCAGATGTACCAGGTCCAAATCAGGCCAAGATGGAGCATATTCACTAAGTCCAGGTGAGGCCCAGTTGAGGACCAGAGGCACCAGATCTGGTTGAGACTTAGAGGGGTACCAGAATCACCTGGTCCAGGTGATATCCAGATGGGGACCAGAGTCACCAGGTCAGGGTGAGGGCCAGAGGGGTTCCAGAGTCATCATGTACAGGTGAGGCTCATGTGTGGAACAGAGTCACCAGGTACCAATGATGCCCAGGTGAGGACCAGAGTCACCAGGTCTGGGTGACGCGCAGATAGGGTCAGAGTCACCAGTTCCAGGTGAGGCCAAGAAAGAGTCCACAGCAATCATGTCCAGGTGGAGAACAAAGTCACTAGGACTGGGTGAGGCCCAGATGGGGACCAGATTCACCAGGTCCAGGTGAGGCCCAGTTGGTGACCAGAGTCCCCGGGTCTGGGAGAACCAGGTAAGGACCAGATTCACCAGGTCCAAGAGGCCCACGTGGGGACCTGTGTCACAATGTACGTGTGAGGCCCAGATTACCACCCCACTCACCAGGTCCAGGTGAGGCCAACCTGCAGGCCATGAAGAGGAACCATGTCCCGATGATGCCATAGTAGGGAACAGAGTTACCAGGTCCAGGTGAGGAAAACCTGCAGGCCATGCAGTGGAACCATGTCCCGATGATGCCCAGGTAGGGACCAGAGACACCAAGTCCAAATGAGGTCCAGATTGAGCAAATTCACTAGGTCCAGGTGAGGCCCAGTTGAGGACCAGAGTCACCAGATTTGGTTGATGCCTAGAGGGGTACCAGAATCACCTGGTGCAGGTGACATGCAGATGGGGACCAGAGTCACCAGGTCAGGGAGAGGCCCAGAGAGGTTCCAGAGTCATCATGTCCAGATGAGGCTTAGGTGAGGAACAGAGTCACCAGGTACCATGATGCCCAGGTGAGGACCAGAGTCACCAGAACTGGGTGAGGCCCAGTTAGGTTCAGAGTCACCAGTTCCAGGTGAGGCCCAAAAGGAGTCCACAGCAATCAGGTCCAGGTGGGAAACAAAGTCACCAGGACTGGGTGACGCCCAGATGCGGAGCAGATTCACCAGGTCCAGTTGAGGCCCAGGTGGTGACCAGAGTCCCAGGTCTGGGAGAGGACCAGGTAAGGACCAGATTCACCAGGTCCAAGAGGCCCACGTGGGGACCTGAGTCACCAGGTATGGGTGACACCCAGGTGGCAACCAAACTCACCAGGTCCAGGTGAGGCCAACATGCAGACCAGAGTCACCAGATCCAGGTGAGGCCCTAGTGGGGACCGGAGTCACCAGGTAAATGTGAGTCTACAAGAACACCACAGGGACCAGGTCCAGGTGTGGTTCATGTGGGAACAAGAGTCACCAGGTCCAGGTGAGACCCAGGTGGGGACCACAGTCACCAGGTCCAGATTGAGGCCTAGGTGGGGGGACCAGAGTCATCAGGACCAGGTGAGGCCAAAGTGTGGAGCAAAGTTATCATGTCCAGGTGAGGCGCAGGTGGGGAACAGAGTAACCATGTCCCATTGATGCCAGGTGAGAAAAGAGTCACAAGTTCCAGACGAGGCCTATGTTAAGAGTAGATTCATCAGGTCCTGTTGATGCCCAGTTGAGGACCAGTGTCCACAGCTCCGGTGAGTCTCAGAGGGGAACCAGAGTCACCCGGCTCTGGTGATATCCAGGTGGGGACCAGAGTCACCACGTCAGGATGAGGCCCAGAGGAGGACGAGAATCACTAGCTCCAGGTGAGGCCCGATGTGGAATTGAGAAACCAGGTCCCATGATGCCCATATGAGGACTTGAGTCACCAGGTCCAGGTGAGGTCCCTGTGGGAACCAGTCACCTCGTCCAGGTGAGGCCGAGGTGGGACCACAGTCACCAGGTCCAGGTGAGGCCCAGGTATATAAGAGAGTATCGAGGTCCCAATGATGCCCAGGTAAGGACCAGAGTCAACAGGTCCAGGAGAGGCCCAAATACGGATCAGTCATTGTGTTCCAGGTGAGGCCAGATGGAGACCACAGGAACCAGGTCCAGGAGAGCCCCATATGGGAACGAGAGCCACGAGATCCAGGTGAGTTCCAGGTGGGACCACAGTCACCAGGTCCACCAGGTGAGGCCCTGGTATATAAGAGTGTTCCCAGGACCCAATGATGCCCAGGTAAGTACCAGAGTCAACAGGTCCAGCAGAGGGCAAATATGGAACAGAGTCATTGTGCTCCAGGTGAGGCCAGATGGAGACCACAGGAACCAGGACCAGGAGAGCCCCATATGGGAACCAGAGCCACCAGATCCAGGTGAGGTCCAGGTAGGACCACAGTCACAAGGTCCCGGTGACGCGCAGGTGGCAACAGGATTCACCAAGTCCAGGAGAGGCCCAGGTGGCGACCAGTCACCAGATCCAGGTGAGGACCAGCTAAGGACCAGATTCACCAGGCCCAAGTGAAGCCTAAGGGGTGACCAGAGTCACCAGGTAAGGGTGAGGCCCAGAGGGGGAACCAGAGTAACCAGTTTAGTTTGAGGCCCCGAGTTGGACCAGAGGTCCCTGGTCAAAGTGAGGCCCAGGTGTGGAATAGAGTATCCAGGTCCCAATGATGGCTGAGTGAGGACCAGAGTCACTAGGGCCATGCAGGCCCAGATGGGGAACAGAATCACTAGGTCCTGGTGAGGCATAGAATAAGACCACAGTCAGCAGTATCAGGTGAGCCCCTTGTGGAAACCAGAGCCACTCTATCCAGCTGAGTCCCAGGTCCATGTGAGGCCCACGTGAGTAACATATTCATCAGGTCGAAATGAGGCATAGCTGGGGACAAGAGTCACCAGGACTGGGTGCGGCCTAAGTGGGGCAAGATTCAGCAGTTCTGAGTTTGGTCAATGTGGGGACGAGAGACGCCAGGTCCAGGTGAGGCCAAACTGAGGACCACAGTCACCATATCCAGTTGAGGTCCATGTTGGAAAGAGAGTCACCAGGTCCAGGAGAGGTCCATTGGGGACTAGAGTCACCAGATCCAGGTTAAGCCCAGATGGGGATAAGAGTCACTAGGTCCAGATGAGGCCCAGGTGAGGACCAGAGTTATCAGGTACACGTGAGGCCCCGGTGGGCATCAGAGGCCACAGGTTCATGTGAGGTCGGCTTGGGGACCATGGTCAACAGATCTACTTGAGGCCCAGGTGTGGAACACAGTAAGCAGATCCAGGTGAGTCCCCAGTGTTGACAAGAGTGACCACGTCCAGGTGAGACCCAGGTGGGGACCAGGATAATCAGGTCCCGGGGAGGCCCTTGTAAGAACCAGAGTCAACAGTTCGAGGTTAGGCGCAGGTAGCAACCAGGGTCAGCAGGTCCAAGTCAGGCCAAAGTGGGGTTCACAGTCACTAGTGCACGGTGAGACCCAGAGGGGGACCAGAGTCACCTGGCACAGGTGAGGCCCAGTTGAGGACCAGTTTCACCATATCTGGTTCGGCTTAGAAGGGTACCAGAATCACCTGATCGAGGTGATATCCAGATGGGGACCAGAGACACCAGGTCAGAGTGAGGCCCAGAGTGGTTCCAGAGTCATCGGGTCCAGGTGAGGCTCATGTGTGGAACAGAATCACCAGGTACCAATGATGCCCAGGTGAGGACCAGAGTCACCAGATCTGGGTGACACGCAGATAGGATCAGAGTCACCAGTTCCAGGTGACGCCAAGAAGGCGTCCACAGCAATCAGGTCCAGGTGGTGAAGAAAGTCACCAGGACTTGGTGAGACCCAGATTTGGACAAGATTCACCAGATCCAGATTATTCCCAGGTGGTGACCAAGGTCCTCGGGTCTGGGAGAAAACCAGCTAAGGATCAGATTCAACAGGTCCAAATGAGGCCCACGTGGGGACCTGAGTCACCAGCTATGTGTGAGGCCTAGGTGGCAACCCCACTCCCCAGGTCCAGGTGAGGCCAACCTGCAGGCCAGAGTCACCAGATGCAGGTGAGGTCCAGGTGGGTACCAGAGTCACCAGATCCAGGTGAGGTCCATGTTGGAAAGAGAGTCACCAGGTCCAGGAGAGGTCCAGGTGGATACCAGAGTCACCAGATCCAGGGGAAGTCCAGGTGGGGACCAGAGTCATCAGATCCAGGTGAAGCCCAGGTGAGGACCAGAGTCAGTAAGTCCAGATGAGGTCAAGGTGGGGACCAGAGATACCAGGTACAAGTAATCCCCGGTGGGGAGCAGTGGCAACAGGTCCATGTGAGGCCGTCCTGGGGACCATGGTCAACAGGTCTACTTGAGGCCCAGGTTTGGAACACAGTAAGCAGGTCCAAGAGAGTCCCCGGTGGTGACAAGTGTCACCACGTCCAAGTGAGACCCAGGTGGGGACCAGGATCACCAGGTACAGTGGAGGCCCTTGAGAGTACCAGAGTCAACAGTTTGAGGTCAGGCGCAGGTGGCAACCAGGGTCAGCAGGTCCAAGTCAGGGCAAACTTGGGTTCACAGTCACTAGGGCGTGGTGAGACCCAGAGGGAGACCAGAATCACCTGGTCCAGGTGAGGTCCAGTTGTGGAATACAGTCACCGGGTCCCAATTTTGCCCAGTTGAGGACCATGGTCAACAGGGCCAGGTGAGGCCCAGATGGAGACCGGAGTCCCCAAAACAGGTAAAGCCCAGGTGGGGACCACAGTCACCAGATCCAGGGTAGTCTCAGGTGCAGACCAGAATGACCAGGTCCACTTGAGGTGCAGGTGGCAACCACACTCACCAGGTCCCGGTGAGGCCCTGGTGGGGACCAGAGTCACGAGGTACATGAGAAGCTAGAAACACTGCAGCCACCAGGTCCACATGATGTCCACGTGGGAACGAGAATCACCAGTTACAGGGGAGGACCAGTTGTGGATGCGACTCACCATGTCCAGGTGAGACCCAGGTGGGAACCAGTGTCAACATGTCCAGGTGTGGCCCAGGTGAAGACCAGAGTTAATAGGTCCTGCTGGGTCACTGTTAGTGAACAGTGTAACCGTATCCTGATGCTACCAAGGTGGGTACCAGAGACACCAGGTCCTGTTGAGGCCCATTTGGGACCAGAGACATGAGATCCAGGGGAGGTCCCGATGTGAACCACAGTCACCAGGTCAGGTGAAGCCATGCTTAGGATCAGAGTCACCAGTTACCGGTGAACCCAAGGTGGAGCCAGAGTCACCTGGTACAGAAGAGGCCAAAGTCAGGACCAGAGTAACCAGGATCAGGTCACTCCAATTGGGAATAGAGTAACCATGTCCCGATGATGCCCAGGTAGAACCAGAGTCACCAGGCCCAGCTGTGGCGCAGGTGGGGAGTATGTTAACTAGGTCCGGTTGAGGCCCAGTTGAGGACCAGAGTCACCAGGTCTAGGTGAGGCCTAGAGGGGTACCAGATTCACCTGGTCTGGTGACATCCAGATGGGGACCAGAGTCCCCATGTCAGGCTGAGGCCCAGAAGGGATCCAGTGTCAACATATCCGGTTGAGGCTCAGGTGTGGAACAGAGTATCCAGGTCATAATGGTCCACAGGTGAGGACCAGAATCACCAGATCTGGGTGAGGCCCAGTTAGCATCAGAGTCAGCAGTTCCAGGTTAGCCAAGAAGGAGTCCACAGCAATCAGGTCCAGGTGGGGAAGAAAGTCAACAGGACTGGGTGAGGCCCAGATGGGGACCAGATTCACCAGGCCCAGGTGATTCCCATGTGGTGACCAGAGTTACCAGTTCCGGGTGACCAACAGGTAAGGACCAGATTCACCAGGTCCAAGTGAGGCCCACGTGGGGACCTGTGTAACTAGGCAAGGGTGAGGCCCAGGTGACAAACCCACTCACCAGTTCCAGGTGAGGCCAACCTACAGGCCATGCAGAGGAACCAGGTCCGAAAGATGCTCAGGTAGGGACGAGAGTTACCAGGTCCAGGTGAGGCCAACCTACAGGCCATGCAGTGGAACCATGTCCCGATGATGCCCAGGTAGGGACCAGAGTTACCAGGTCCAAATGAGGCCCAGATGGAGCATATTCACTAGGTCCAGGTGAGGCCCAGTTGAGGACCAGAGTCACCAGACCTGGTTGAGGCCCAGAGGGGTACCATAATCCCCTGGTCATGGTGACATCCATATGGGGACCAGAGTCACCAGGTCAGGTTGATAGCCAGAGAGGTAACAGAGTCATCATGTCCAGGGGAGCTTCAGGTATGGAACAGAGTCAACAGGACCAATGATGCCCAGGTGAGGACCAGAGTTACCAGGTACACGAGCGACCCCGGTGGGGATCAGAGGCAACAGGTCCATGTGAGGCCGGCTTGGGGACCATGGTCAACAGGTCTACTTGAGGCTCAGGTGTGGAACACAGTAACAAGGCCTAGGTGAGTAACCGGTGGTGACAAAAGTTACCACGTCCGGGTGAGGCCCAGGTGGGGACCAGGATCACCAGGTCCAGGGAAGGTCCTTGAAAGTACCAGAGTCAACAGTACAATGTCAGTCGCAGGTGGGAACCAGGGTCAGCAGGTCCAAGTCAGTCCAAAGTGGGGTTCACAGTCACTAGGGCACGGTGAGACCCAGAGGGGGACCAGAGTCGCCTGGTACAGGTGAGGTCCAGGTGTGGAACACAGTCACCAGGTCCCAATTTTGCCCAGTTGAGAACCATGGTCAACAGGACCAGGTGACGCCCAGATGGGGACCGCAGTCCCCGAATCCAGGTGAAGCCCAGGTGTAGAGCACAGCCACCAGATCCAGGGTATTCTCAGGTGCAGACCAGAATCACCAAGTCCAGGTGAGGTGCAGGTGGCAACCACACTCACCAGGTCCCGGTGAGGCCCTGGTGGGGACCAGAGTCACGAGGTACATGAGAAGCAAGAAACACTGCAGCCACCAGGTCCACATGATGTCCATGTGGGAACGACAATCACCAGTTACAGGTGAGGACCAGGTGGGGATCCGACTCACCATGTCCAGGTGAGATCCAGGTGGGAACCAGTGTCACCATGTACAGGTGTGGCCCAGGTGAAGACCAGAGTTAATAGGTCCAGCTGGATCACTGTTAGTGAACAGTGTAACAATATCCTGATGTTACCCAGGAGGGGACCAGAGACAAAGGTCCAGGTGAGATCCCGATGGGAACCACAGTCACCAGGTCAGGTGAGGCCATGCTTAGGATCATAGTCACCAGTTACAGGTGAGGCCCAGGTAGAGCCAGAGTCACCTGGTACAGAAGAGGCCAAAGTCAGGACCAGAGTTGACATGATCAGGTCAGTCCAAGTGGGGAATACTGTAACCATTTCCCGAGGATGCCCAGGTAAAACCAGAGTCACCATGCCCAGATGCGTCGCAGGTGGGGAGCATGTTCACTAGGTCCCGGTGAGGCCCACTTGGGGCCCAGAGTCACCAGGACAAGTTGAGGCCTAGAGGGATACCAGGGTCACCTGGTCTAGGTGAAATCCAGATGGGGACCAGAGTCACCATGTCAGGCTGAGGCCCAGAGGGGATCCAGAGTCATCAGTTCCAGGTGAGGCTCACGTGTGGAACAGAGAATCCAGTTCATAATGATACACAGGTGAGGACCAGAGTCACTAGATCAGGGTGAGGCCCAGTTAGTATCAGAGTCACCAGTTCCAGGTGAGGCCAAGAAGGAGTCCACAGCAATCAGGTCCAGTTGGGGAACAAAGTCACCAGGAATGGATGACCCCAGAAGGGGACCAGATTCACCAGGTCCAGGTGATTCCCAGGTGGTGACCTGAGTTAACAGTTCCGGGTGAGGACCAGGTAAAGTCCAGATTCACCAGGTCCAAGTGAGCCCACGTGGGGACCTGTGTCACCAGGCATGGGCGAGGCCCATGTGGCAACCCCACTCACCAGGTCCAGGTGAGGCGAAACTGCAAGCCATGCAGAGGAACCATGTCTCGATGATGCCCAGGTAAGGACGAGATTTAACAGGTCCAGGTGAGGCCAACCTGCAGGCCATGCAGTGAAACCATGTCCCGA
Organism: Canis lupus baileyi; assembly: GCF_048164855.1. NCBI lineage: Eukaryota > Metazoa > Chordata > Mammalia > Carnivora > Canidae > Canis > Canis lupus. The sequence goes on from NC_132862.1 coordinate 46,737,769, forward strand.
TGATGCCGAGGTTGGGATCAGAATCACCAGGTCCAATGAGACCCAGATGGAGCATATTTACTAGGTCCAGGTGAGGTGCAGTGGAGTACCAGAGTCACAAGACCTTGATGAGGCCTAGAGGGGTACCAGAATCACCTGGTCCAGGTGACATCCAGATGGGGACCAGAGTCACCAGGTCAGGATGAGGCCCAGAGAGGTTCCAGAGTCAACATGTCCAGGTGAGGCTCAGGTGTGGAACAGAGTCACCAGGTACCAAAGATGCCCAGGTGAGGACCAGAGTCACCAGGTCTGGGTAATGCGCAGATAGGATCAGAGTCACCAGTTCAAGGTGAGGCCAAGAAATTGTCCACAGCAATCATCCAGGTGGGGAACAAAGTCACCAGGACTGGGTGATGCCCAGATGGGGACCAGATTGACCAGGTCCATGTGAGGCCCAGGGCGTGACCAGAGACCCCGGGTATCGGAGACGACCAGGTAAGGACCAGATTCACCAGGTCCAAGAGGCCGACGAGGGGCCTGTGTCCCCAGGTACGGGTGAGGCACAGGTGGCAACCACACTCACCAGGTCCAGGAGAGGCCATCTTTCGCGCCATGCAGAGGAAACGTGTCCCGATGATGCCCATGTAGGAACCAGAGTTACCAGGTCCAGGTAATGCCAACCTGCAGGCAATGCAGTGGAACCATGTACCGATGATGCCGAGGGAGGGACCAGAGTCACCAGGTCCAAATGAGGCCCAGATGGAGCATATTCACTAGGTCCAGGTGAGGCCCAGTTGAGGACCAGAGTCACCAGATCTGGTTGAGGCTCAGAGGGGTACCAAAATCACCTGGTCCAGGTGACATCCAGATGGGGACCAAAGACACCAGGACAGGGTGAGGCCCAGAGAGGTTCCAGAGTCATCATGTCCAGGTTAGGCTCAGGTGTGGAACTGAGTCACCAGGTACCAAGATGCCCACATGAGGACCAGAGTCAACAGATCTGGGTGATGCTCAGATAGGATCAGAGTCACCAGTTGCAGGTGAGGCAAAGAAAGAGTCCACAGCAATCAGTTCCAGGTGGGGAACAAAGTAACCAGGACTGGGTGAGGCCCAGATGGGGACCAGTTCCCCTTCTCCAGGTGAGGCCCAGGTGATGACCAGAGTCCCCAGGTTGGGAGAAGAAGAGGTAAGGACTAGATTCACCAGGTCCAAGAGGCCCACGTGGGGACCTGAGTCACCAGGTATGGGTGAGCCACAGGTGGCAATCCCACTCACCAGGTTCAGGTGAGTCCAACCTGCAGGCGATGCGCGGAACAATGTCCCGATGATGCCCAGGTAGGGACTCGAGTCACCAGGTCCAAATGAGGCCAAGATGGAGCATATTCACTAAGTCCACGTGAGGCCCAGTTGAGGACCAGAATCACCAGATCTGCTTGAGGCCTAGATGGGAACCAGAATCACCCAGTCCAGGTTACGTCCTAATGGGGACCAGAGTCACCAGGTCAGGGTGAGGCCCAGAGAAGTTCCAGAGTCATCATGTACAGGTGAGGCTCAGGTGTGGAACAGAGTCACCAGGTACGAATGATGCCCAGGTGAGGACCAGAGTCAACAGGACTGGGTGACGCGCAGATAGGGTCAGAGTCACCAGTTCCAGGTGAGGCCAGGAAAGAGTCCACAGCAATCAGGTCAAGGTGTGGAACAAAGTCACCAAGAATGGGTGAGGCCCAGATTGGGACCAGGTTCACCAGGTCCAGGTGAGGCCCAGGTGGTGACCAGAGTCATCGGGTCTGGGAGAGGACCAGGTAAGGACCAGATTCACCAGGTCCAAGAGGCTCACGTAGGGACGTGAGTCACCATGTATGGGTGAGGCCCTAGTGGCAACCCACTCACCAGGTCCAGGTGAGGCCAACCTGCAGGCCAGAGTCACCAGATCCAGGTGAGGCCCTAGTGGGGACCGGAGTCACCAGGTAAATGTGAGTCTACAAGAACACCATAGTCACCAGGTCCAGGTGTGGTTCATGTGGGAACGAGAGACACCAGGTCCAGGTGAGACCCAGGTGGGGACCACAGTCACCAGGTCCAGATTGAGGACTAGGTAGGGGGACCAGAGTCATCAGGACTTGTTGAGGCCAAAGTGTGGAGCAAAGTTATCATGTCCATGTGAGACCCAGGTGGGAAACAGAGTAACCATGTCCCATTGATGCCAGGTGGGAAAAGAGTCACAAGGTCCAGACGAGGCCTAAGTGAGGAGTAGATTCACCAGGTCATGTTGAGGCCCAGCTGAGGACAAGTGTCGCGAGCCCCGGGTGAGTCCCAGAGGGGGACCAGAGTCACCCGGTCCTGGTAATATCCAGGTGGGGACCAGAGTCACCACGTCAGGGTGAGGCCCAGAGGGGACGAGAATCACTAGGTCCAGGTGAGGCCCCATTGTGGAACTGAGAAACCAGGTCCCATGATGCCCATATGAGGACCTGAGTCACCAGGTCCAGTTGATGTCTCTGTGGGAACCAGTCACCTCGTCCAGGTGAGGCCCAGGTGGGACCACAGTCACCAGGTCCAGGTGAGGCCCAGGTATATAAGAGAGTATCCAGGTCCCAATGATGCCCAGGTAAGGACCAGAGTCAACAGGTCCAGGAGAGGCCCAAATATCGTTCAGAGTCATTGTGTTCCAGGTGAGGCCAGATGGAGACCACAGGAACCAGGTCCAGGAGAGCCCCATATGGGAACCAGAGCCACCAGATCCAGGTGATGTCTGGGTGGGACCACAGTCACTAGGTCCAGAGGAGGCGCAGGTGGCAACAGGTTTCACCAAATCCAGGTGAGGCCCAGGTAGCGACCGGTCACCAGATCCAGGTGCGGAACAGCTAAGGACCAGATTCACCAGGCCCAAGTGAAGCCCAATGGGTTACCAGAGTCACCAGGTAGGGGTGACGCCCAGAGGGGGAACCAGAATAACCCGTTTAGTTTGAGGCTCAGAATGGGACCCTAGGTCCCTGGTGAAAGTGAGGCGCAGATGTGGAATAGAGTATCCAGATCCCAATGATGCCTGTGTGAGGAAAAGAGTTACTAGGGCCATGCAGGACCAGATGGGGAACAGAATCACTAGGTCCTGGTGAGGCATAGAATAAGACCACAGTCAGCAGTATCAGGTAAGCCCCTTGTGGGAACCAGAGCCACTCTATCCAGCTGAGTCCCAGGTCCATGGAGGCCCACGTGAGGACCAGATTCATCAGGTCGAATTGAGGCATAGCTGGGGACAAGAGTCACCATGTCTGTGTGCGGTCTAGGTGGGGCAAGATCAGCAGTTCTGAGTTAGGTCAAAGTGGGGACGAGAGACACCAGGTCCAGGTGAGGCCAAACTGAGGACCATAGTCACCAGATCCAAGTGAGGTCCATGTTGGAAAGTGAGTCACCAGGTCCCAGAGAGGTTCAGGTATGGACCAGAGTCACCAGTTCCATGTGAAATCCAGGTGGGGACCAGAGTCACCAGATCCAGTTGAAGCCCAGGTGGGGTCGAGAGTCACTAGGTCCAGATGAAGCCCAGGTGAGGACCAGAGTCACCAGATCTGAGAGAGGCCCATTTGGGATCAGAGTTACCACTTCCAGGTAATGCCGAAGGTGTCCACAGCAATCAGGTCAAGTGGGGAACAAAGTCACCAGGACTAGGTGATGCCCAGGTGGTGACCAGATTTACCAGTTCCGGGTGAGGACTAGGTAAGGACCACATTCACCAGGTCCAAGTGAGGCCCACGTGGGGATCTGTGTCACCAGGCATGGGTAAGATCCAGGTGGGAAACCCACTCACCAGGTCAAGATGTCCCGATGATGCCCAGGTAGGGACCAGAGTTACCAGGTCCAGGTGAGCCAAACCAGCAGGCCATGCAGTGGAACCATTTCCAGATGATGCCCAGTGAGTGACCAGAGTCACCAGGTCCAAATGAGTCCCAGATGGAGCATATTCACTAGGTCCAGGTGAGGCCCACTTGAGGACAAGAGTCACCAGATCTAGTTGAGGCCTAGAGGGGTTCCAGAATCACCTGGTCCAGGTGACATCCAGATGGGGACCAGATCACCAGGTCAGGGTGAGGCCCAGAGAGGTCCCAGAGACCTCATGTCCAGGTGAGGCTCAGGTGTGGAACAGAGTAACCAGGTACCAATGATGCCCAGGTGAGGACGAGAGTCACCAGGTCTGGGTGACGCACAGATCGGATCAGAGTCACCAGTTCAACGTGAGGGCAAGAAAGAGTCCAGAGCAATCAGGTCCAGTTGGGGAACATAGTCACCAGGACTGGGTTAGGCCCAGAGGGGACCAGATTCACCAGGTCCAGGTGAGGCCCATGTTGTGACCAGATTCCCCGGGTCTGGGAGAATTCCAGGTAAGGGCCAGATTCACCAGGTCCAAGAGGCCCATGTGGGGACCTGAGTCACCAGGTATGGGTGAGGCCCAGGTGGCATCCCACTAATCAAGTCCAGGTGAGGCCAACCTGCAGGCCAGAGTCACCAGGCCCAGGGGAGGCCCAAGGGGTGACCAGAGTCACCAGGTAAGGGTGAGGTTAAGAGGGGGAACCAGAGTAACCAGTTTAGTTTGAGGCCCAGAATGGGACCAGCGGTTCCTGGTAAAAGTGAGGCCCAGGTGTGGAATAGAGTATCCAGGTCCCAATGATGCCTGAGTGAGGACCAGAGTCACTAAGGCCATGCAGGCCCAGATGGGGAACAGAATCACTAGTTTCTGGTGAGGCATAGAATAAGACCACATTCAGCAGTATCAGGTGAGCCCCTAGTGGGAACCAGAGCCACTCTTTCCAGCTGAGTCCCAGGTAAATGTGAGGTCCACGTGAGGACCAGATTCATCAGGTCGAATTGAGGAATAGCTAGGGACAAGGGTCACTAGGTCTGGGTGCGTAATAGGTGGGGCAAGATTCAGCAGTTCTGAGTTAGGTCAAAGTGGGCAAGAGAGACACCAAGTCCAGGAGAGGTCCAGATTGGGACCAGAGTCACCAGTTCCAGGTGAAGTCCAGATGGGGACCAGAGTCTCCAGATCCAGGTGAAGCCCAGGTGGGGACCAGAGTCTCTAGGTCCAGATGAGGCCCAGGTGAGGACCAGAGTTACCAGGTACATGTGAGGCCCCGGTGAGGATCAGAGGCAACAGGTCCATGTGAGGCCGGCTTGGGGACCATGGTCAACAGGTCTACTTGAGGCCCAGGTGTGGAACACAGTAAGCAGGTCCAGGTGAGTCCCCATGGTGACAAGAGTCACCACGTCCAGGTGAGGCCCAGGTTCGGACCAGGATCACCAGGTACAGGGGAGGCCCTTGAAAGAACCAGAGTCAACAGTTCGAGTTCAGGCGCAGGTTTCAACCATGGTCAGCAGGTCTAACTCAGGGGAAAGTGGGGTTCACAGTCACTAGGGAATGGTGAGACCCAGAGGGGCACCAGAGTCACGTGGTCCAGGTGAGGTCCAGTTGTGGAACACAGTCACCGCGTCCCAATTTTGCCCAGTTGAACACCATGGTCAACAGGGCCTGGTGAGCCTCACATGGGGACGAGAGTCCCCAAATCCAGGTGAAGCCCAGGTGGGGACCACAGTCACCAGATCCCGGGGAGTCTCAGGTGCAGACCAGAATCACCAGGTCCAGGTGAGGTGCAGGTGGCAACCACACTCACCAGGTCCCGGTGAGGCCCTGGTGGGGACCAGTGTCACAAGGTACATGACAAACTAGAAACACCGCAGCCACCAGGTCCACATGATGTCCATGTGGGAACGAGAATCAACAGTTATAGGTTAGGACCAGGTGGGTATCTGACTCACCATTTCCAGGTGAGACCCAGGTGGGAACGAGTGTCACCATGTCCAGGTGTGGCCCAGGTGAAGACCAGAGTTAATAGGTCCGGCTGGGTCACTGTTAGTGAACAGTGTAACCATATCCTGATGCTACCCAGGTGGGTACCAGAGACACCAGGTCCTGGTGAGGCCCAGGTGGGACCAGAAACATGAGGTCCAGGTGAGGTCCCGATGGGAACCACAGTCACCAGGTCAGGAGAGGCCATGCTTTGGATCTGAGTCACCAGTTACAGGTGAGGCCCAGGTGGAGCCAGAGTCACCATGTCCAGATGAGGCGAAGTTGGGGAGCATATTCACTACGTCCCTTTGAGGCCCAGTAGAGGACCAGAGTCACCAGGTCTAGTTGAGGCCTAGAGGGGTACCAGATTCACCTGGTCTAGGTGCCGTCCAGATGGGGACCAGATTCACCATGTCAGGGAGAGGACCAGAGGGGATCCAGAGTCATCACGTCCAGGTGAGTCTCAGGTGTGGAAGAGAGTATCCAGGTCATAATGATCCACAGGTGAGGACCAGAGTCCACAGATCTGGGTGAGGCCGAGTTAGGATCAGAGTCAACAGTTCCAGGTGAGGGCCATAAGGAGTACACAGCAATCAGGGCCAGGTGGGGAAAAAAGTCACCAGGACTGGGTGAGGCCCAGATGGGGACCAGAATCACAATGTCCAGGTGATTCCCAGGTGATGACCAGAGATACCAGTTCCGGGTGAGGACAAGGGAAGGACCAGATTCACCAGGTCCACGTGAGGCCCACGTTGGGACCTGTGTCACCAGGCATGGGTGAGTGTCAGGTGAAAGCCCCACTCACTAGATCCAAGTGAGGCCAACCTGCAGGCCATGCCGAGGAACCATGTCCTGATGATGCCCAGGTGGGGTCTAGAGTTATCAGGTCCAGGTGAGGCACACCTGCAGGCCATGCAGTGAAACCATGTCCCGGTAATGCCGAGGTAGGGATCAGAATCACCATGTCCAAATGAGGCCCAGATGGAGCATATTCACTAGGTCTAGGTGAGGCCCAGTTGAGGACCAGAGTCACCAGATCTGGTAGAGCCCTATAAGGGTACCAGAATCACCTGGTTCAGGTGACAACGAGATGGGGACCAGAGTCACCAGGTCAGGGTGAGGCCCAGAGAGATTTCAGAGACATCATGTCCAAGTGAGGCTCAGGTGTGGAACAGAGTCACCAGGTACCAATGATGCCCAGTTGAGGACCAGATTCACTAGGTCTGGGTGACGCGCAGATAGGATCAGAGTCACCAGTTCCAGGTGAGGCCAAGAAGGCGTCCATAGCAATCAGGTCCATGTAGGGAACAAAGTCACCAGGACTGGATGAGGCCCAGATGGGGACCAGATTCACCAGGCCCAGGTGATTCCCAAGTGGTAACCAGAGTTACCAGTTCCGGGGAAGGACCAGGTAAGGACCAGATTCACCAGGTCCAATTGAGGCCCACGTGGGGACCTGTGTCATCATGTATGGGTGAGGCACAATTGGCAACCCCACTCACCAGGTACAGGTGAGGCCAACCTGCAGGTGATGGAGAGGAACCGTGTCCAGATGATGCCCAGGTAGGGACCAGAGTTACCAGGTCCAGGTGAGGCCAACCTGCAGGCCATGCAGTGGAACCATGTCCCGATGATGCCCATTAGAGACCAGGGTCACCAGGTCCAAATGAGGCCCAGATGGAGCATATTCACTAGGTCCAGGTGAGGCCCAGTTGAGGACCAGAGTCACCAGATCTGGTTGAGGCCGAGAGGTGTACAAGAATCCCCTGGTCCAGGTGACATCCAGATGGGGACCACAGTCACCAGGGAAGGGTGAGGCCCAGAGAGGTTCCAGAGTCATCATGTCCAGGTGAGGCTCAGGTGTAGAACAGAGTCACCGGGTACCAATGATGCCCAGGTGAGGACCAGAGTCACCAGGTCTGGGTGACGCGCAGATAAGATCAGAGTCACCAGTTACAGGTGAGGCCAAGAAGGAGTCCACAGCAATCAGGTCCAGGTGGGGAACAAAGTCACCAGGACTGGGTGAGGCCCTGGTCAGGACCAGATTCACCAGGTCCAGGTGATTCCCAGGTGGTGACCAGAGACCCTGGGGCTGGGAGACGACCAGGTAAGGACCAGATTCACCAGGTCCAAGAGGCCCAAGCGGGGACCTGTGTCCCCAGGTACGGGTGAGGCACAGGTTGCAACCAAACTCACCAGGTCCAGGAGAGGCCATCCTTCGCGCCATGCAGAGGAACCGTGTCCCGATGATGTACATGTAGGAACCAGAGTTACCAGGTCCAGGTGATGCCAACCTGCAGGCCATGCAGTGGAACCATGTCCCGATGATGCCCAGGTAGGGACCAGAGTCACCAGGTCCAAATGAGGCCCAGATGGAGCATATTCACTAGGTCCAGGTGAGGCCCAGTAGAGGACCAGAGTCACCAGATCTGGTTGAGGCTCAGAGGGGTACCAGAATCACCTGGTCCAGGTGACATCCAGATGGGGACCAGAGTCACCAGGACAGGGTGAGGCCCAGAGAGGTTCCAGAGTCATCATGTCCAGGTGAAGTTCAGGGGTGGAACTGAGTCACCAGGTACCAATGATGCCCAGATGAGGACCAGAGTCACCAGATCTGGGTGACGCGCAGATAGGATCAGAGTCACCAGTTCCAGGTGAGGCAAAGAAAGAGTCCACAGCAATCAGTTCCAGGTGGGGAACAAAGTAACCAGGACTGGGTGAGGCCCAGATGGGGACCAGTTCACCTTGTCCAAGTGAGGCCCAGGTGATGACCAGAGTCCCCAGGTTGGGAGAAGAAGAGGTAAGGACCAGATTCACCAGGTCCAAGAGGCCCACGTGGGGACCTGAGTCACCAGGTATGGGTTGGCACAGGTGGCAATCCCACTCACCAGGAACAGGTGAGGCCAACCTGCAGGCCATGTGCGGAACCATGTCCCGATGATGCCCAGGTAGGGACGACAGTCACCAGGTCCAAATGAGGCCCAGATGGAGCATATTCACTAGGTCCAGGTGAAGCCAATTGAGGACCAGAGTCACCAGAACTGGTTGAGGCCTAGAGGGGTACCAGAATCACCTGGTCCATGTTACATCCTAATGGGGACCAGAGTCACCAAGTCAGGTGAGGCCATGCTTAGGATAAGAGTCACCAGTTACAGGTGAGGCCCAGGTGGAGCCAGAGTCACCTGGTACAGAAAATGCCAAAGTCAGACCAGTGTTACAAGGATCAGGTCACTCCCAGTGGGGAATAGAGTAACCATGTCCCGATGATGCCCACGTAGAACCAGAGTCATCATGTCCAGATGAGGCGCAGTTGGGGAGCATATTCACTAGGTCCCGGGCAGACCCAGTTGAGGACTAGAGTCACCAGGTTTGGTTGAGGCCTTGAGGGGTACCAGATTCACCTGGTTAGGTGACATCCAGATGGGGACCAGAGTAACCATGTCAGGGTGAGGCCCAGAGGGGATCCAGAGTCATCATGTCCAGGTGAGGCTCAGGTGTGGAACAGAGTATCCAGGTCATAATGGTCCACAGGTGAGGACCAGAGTCACCAGATCTGGAAGAGGCCCAGTTAGGATCAGAATTACCACTTCCAGGTGAGGCCAAGAAGGTGTCCACAGCAATCAGGTCCAGGTGGGGAACAAAGTCACCAGGACTAGGTGATGCCCAGGTGTTGACCAGATTTACCATTCCGGGTGAGGACTAGGTAAGGACCACATTCACCAGGTTCAAGTGAGGCCCACGTTGCGACCTGTGTCACCAGGCATGGGTAAGACCCACGTGGGAACCCCACTCACCAGGTCAAGATGAGGCGAACCTGCAGGCCATGCAGAGGAACCATGTCCCGATGATGCCCAGTAGGGACCAGAGTTACCAGGTCCAGGTGAGGCCAACCAGCAGGCCATGCAGTGGAACCATTTCCCGATGATGCTCAGTGAGTGACCAGAGTCACCAGGTCCAAATGAGGCCCAGATGGAGCATATTCACTAGGTCCAGGTGAGGCCCAGTTGAGGAAAAGAGTCACCAGATCTGGTTGAAGCCTAGAGGGGTACCAGAATCACCTGGTCCAGGTGACATCCAGATGGGGATCAGATCACCAGGTCAGGGTGAGACCCAGAGAGGTCCCAGAGACATCAAGTCCAGGTGAGGCTCAGGTGTGGAACAGAGTAACCAGGTACCAATGATGCCCAGGTGAGGACCAGTTTCAACAGGTCTGGGTGACGCACAGATAGGATCAGAGTCACCAGTTCCAGGTGAGGCTAAGAAAGTGTCCAGAGCAATCAGGTCCAGGTGGGGAACATAGTCACCAGGACTGGGTGAGGCCCAGATGGGGGCCAGATTCACCAGGTCAGGGTGAGGCCCAGGTTGTGACCAGATTCCCCGGGTCTGGGAGAAGACCAGGTAAGGACCAGATTCACCAGGTCCAAGAGGCCCACGTGGGGACCTGAGTCACCAGGTATGGGTAAGGCCCACGTGGCATCCCACTAACAAAGTCCATGTGAGGCCAACCTGCAGGGCAGAGTCACCAGATTCAGGTGAGGCCCAGGTATATAAGAGAGTATCCAGGTCCCAATGATGCCTGAGTCAGGACCAGAGTCACTAGGGCCATGCAGGCCCAGATGGGGAACAGAATCACTAGGTCCTGGTGAGGCATACAATAAGACCACAGTCACCAGTATCAGTTGAGATCCTTGTGGGAACAAGAGCCACTCTAACAAGCTGAGTCCCAGATCCATGTGAGGCCTACGTGAGGACCAGATTCATCAGGTCGAATTGAGGCATAGCTGGGGACAAGAGTCACCAGGTCTGGGTTAGGCAAACTGAGGACCAGTGTCACCAGATCCAGGTGAGGTCCAGGTGAGGACCAGAGTCACCAGATCCAGGTGAAGCCCAGGTGGGGGCCAGAATCACTAGGTCCAGATGAGGCCGAGGTGAGGACCAGAGTTACCAGGTACATGTGAGGCCCCGGTGGGGATCAGAGGCAACAGGTACATGTGGGGCAGCCTTGGGGACCATGGTCAACACGTCTACTTGAGGCCCAGGTGTGGAACACAGTAAGCAGGTCCAGGTGAGTCCCCGGTGTTGACAAGAGTCACCACGTCCAGGTGAGGCTCAGGTGGGGACCAGGATCACCAGGTACAGGGGAGGCCCTTGAAAGAACCAGAGTCAACAGTTCGAGGTCAGGCGCAGGTGGCAACCAGCGTCAGCAGGTCCAAGTCAGGCCAAAGTTGGATTCACAGTCACTAGGGCACGGTGAAACCCAGAGGGGGACCAGAGTCACCTGGTCCAGGTGAGGTCCAGTTGTGGAACACAGTCACCGGGTCCCAATTGTGCCCAGTTGAGGACCATGGTCATCAGGGCCAGGTGTGGCCCAGATGGGGACCGGAGTCCCCAAATCCAGGTGAAGCCCAGGTGGGGACCACAGTCACCAGATCCAGGGTAGTCTCAGGGGCAGACAAGAATCAGCAAAGTCCAGGTGAGGTGCAGGTGGCAACCTCACTCAACAGGTCCCGGTGAGGCCCTGGTGGGGACCAGAGCCACGAGGTGCATGAGAAGCTAGAAACAGTGCAGCCAGCAGGTCCAAATGATGTCCATGTGGGAACGAGAATCACCAGTTACATTGAGGCCCAGGTGGGGATCAGACTCACCATGTCCAGGTGAGACCGAGGTGGTAACCAGTGTCACCATGTCCATGTGTGGCGAGGTGAAGACCAGAGATAATAGGTCCGGCAGAATCACTGTTAGTGAACAGTGTAACCATATCCTGATGCTACCCAGGTGGGTACGAGAAACACCAGGTCCTGGTGAGGCCCACGTGAGAACAGAGACATGAGGACCAGGTGAGGTCCCGATGGGAACCACAGTCACCAGGTCTGGTGAGGCCATGATTTGGATCAGAGGCACCAGTTATAGGTTAGGCCCAGGTGGAGCCAGAGTCACCTGGGACAGAAGAGGCCAAAGTCAGGAGCAGAGTTACCAGGATAAGGTCAGTCCCAGTGAAGAATAGAGTAACCATGTGCCGATGATGCCCAGGGAGAACCAGAGTCACCAGGTCCAGATGAGGCGCAGGTGGGGAGCATGTTCACTAGGTCCTGGTGAGGCCCAGTTGAGGACCAGAGTCACCAGGTCAAGTTGAGGCCTAGAGGGGAACCAGGTTAACCTGGTCTAGGTGATATCCAGAAGGGGACCAGCGTCACCATGTCAGGGTGAGGCATAGAGGGGCTCCAGAGTCATCATGTCCAGGTGAGTCTCAAGTGTGGAGCAGAGAATCCAGGTCATAATGGTCCACAGGTGAGGACCAGAGTGACCAGATCTGGGTGACGCGCAGATAGGATCAGAGTCACCACTTCCAGGTGAGGCCAAGAAAGAGTCCACAGAAATCAGTTCTAAGTGGGGAACAAAGTCACCAGGACTGGGTGAGGCCCAGATGGGACCAGATTCACCAGGCCCAAGGGAGGCCCACGGGGGGACCTGTGTCACCAGATATGGGTGAGGCCCTGGTGGCAACCCCAATCAACAGGTCCAGGTGAGGCCAACCTGCAGTCCATGCAGAGGAACCGTGTCCCGATGAAGCCCAAGTAGGGATCAGAGTTACCACGTCCAGGTGAGGCCAACCTGCAGGCCATGCAGAGGAACCGTGTCCCGATGAAGCCCAGGTAGGGACCAGAGTCACCAGGTCCATATGAGGCCCAGATCGTGTATATTCACTAGGTCCAAGTGAGGCCCATTTGAGGACCAGAGTCACCAGATCTGGTTGAGGCCTAGAGGGGTACCAGAATCACCTGGTCCAGGTGACATCCAGATGGGGACCAGAGTCACCAGGTCAGGGTGAGGCCCAGAGAGGTTCCAGAGTCATCATGTCCAGGTGAGGCTTAGGTGTGGAACAGAGTAATCAGGTAACAATGATGCCCAGGTGAGGACCAGAGTCACCAGATCTGGGTGACGCGCAGATAGGATCAGAGTCACCAGTTCCAGGTGAGGCAAAAAGAGTCCACAGCAATCAGTTCCAAGTGGGGAACAAAGTCACCAGGACTGGGTGAGGCCCAGATGGGACCAGATTCACCAGGCCCAAGGGAGGCCAAGGTGGTGACCAGAGTCCCTGGGTCTGGAAGAGTACCAGGTAAGGACAAGATTCACCAGGTCCAAGAGGCCCACGTGGGGACGTGGGTCACCAGATATGTGTGAGGCCCAGGTGGCAACCCCACTCACCAGGTCCAGGTGAGGCCAACTTGCAGGCCAGAGTCACCAGATCCAGGTGAGGCCCTAGTGGGGACCGGATTCACCAGGTAAATGTGAGTCTACAAGAACACCACAGTCACCAAGTCCAGGTGTGGTTCATGTGGGAACGAGAGTCACCAGGTCCAGGTGAGACCCAGATGAGGACCACAGTCACCAGTTCCAGATTGAGGCCTAGGTCGGGGGACCAGATTCATCAGGACCACTTGAGGCCAAAGTGCTGAGCAAAGTTATCATGTCCAGTTGAGACCTAGGTGGGGAACAGAGTAACCATGCCCCATTGATGCCAGTTGGGAAAAGAGTCACAAGGTACGGACGAGGCCTAAGTGAGGAGTAGATTCACCAGGTCCTGTTGAGGCCCAGTTGAGGACCAGTGTCCCCAACTCTGGGTGAGTCCCAGAGGGGGACCATAGTCACCCGGTTCTGGTGATATCCAGGTGGGGACCAGAGTCAGCACGTCAGGGTGAGGCCCAGAGGGGGACGAGAACCACTAGGTCCAGGTGAGGCCCCGATGTGGACCTGAGAAACCAGGTCCCATGATGCCCATATGAGGACCTGAGTCACCAGGTCCAGTTGATGTCTCTGTGGGAACCAGTCACCTCGTCCAGGTGAGGCCCAGGTGGGAGCACACTCACCAGGTCCAGGTGAGGCCCAGGTATATAGAGAGTATCCAGGTCCCAATGATGGCCAGGAAAGGACCAGAGTGAACAGGTCCAGGAGAGGACCATATATGGATTAGAGTCATTGTGTTCCAGGTGAGGCTAGATGGAGACCACAGGAACCAGGTCCAGGAGAGCCCCATATGGGAACCAGAGCCAACAGATCCAGGTGAGGTCCAGTTGGGACCACAGTCAGGAGGTCCAGGTGAGGCGCAGGTGGCCAACAGTCACCAGATCCAGGTGCGGACCAGCTAAGGACCAGATTCACCAGGCCCAAGTGAAGCCCAAGGGGTGACCAGAGTCACCAGGTAAGGGTGAGGCCCAGAGGGGAACCAGAGTAACCAGTTTAGTTTGAGGCCCAGAATGGGACCAGAGGTCCCTGGTCAAAGTGAGGCGCAGGTGTGGAATAGAGTATCCAGGTCCCAAAGACGCCTGGGTGAGGACCAGAGTCACTAGGGCCATGCAGGCCCAGATGGGGAATAGAATCACTAGGTCCTGGCTAGGCATAGAATAAGACCACAATCACCAGTATCAGGTGTGTCCCATGTGGGATCCAGAGCCACTCTATCCAGCTGAGTCCCAGGTCCATGTGAGCCCTACGTCAGAACCAGATTCATCAGGTCGAATTGAGGCATAGCTGGGGACAAGATTCACCAGGTGTGGGTGCGGCCTAGGTGGGGCAAGATTCAGCAGTTCTGAGTTAGGTCAAAGTGGGGACGAGAGACACCAGGTCCAGGTGAGGGCAAACTGAGGACCAGAGTCAACAGATCCAGGTGAGCTCATGTTGGAAATAGAGTCACCAGGTCCAGGAGAGGTCCAGCTGGGGACCAGAGTCACCAGATCCAGGTGAATTCCAGGTGGGGACCAGAGTCACCAGATCCAGGTGAAGCCCAGGTGGGGACCAGAGTCACTAGGTCCAGATGAAGCCTAGGTGAGGGCCAGAGTTACCAGGTACACGTGAGGCCCCGGTGGGGATCAGAGGCAACAGGTCCATGTGAGGCCGGCTTGGGGACCATGGTCCACAGGTCTACATTAGGCCCAGGTGGAACACAGTAACCAGGTCCATGTGAGCCCCGGTGGTGACAAGAGTCACCACGTCCAGGTGAGGCCCAAGTGGGGACAATGATCACCAGGTACAGGGGAGGCCATTGAAAGAACCAGAGTCAACTGCTCGAGGTCAGTTGCAGGTGGCAACCGGGGTCAGCAGGTTCATGTCAGGCCAAAGTGTGGTTGACAGTCACTAGGGTACGTTGAGACCCAGAGGGGGACCAGAGTCACCTGGTCCAGGTGAGGTCCAGTTGTGGAACACAGTCTCTGGGTCCCAAATTTGCCCAGTTGAGGACCATGTTCAACAGGGCCAGGTGAGGCCCAGATGGGGACTGGAGTCCCCAAATTCCGTTGAAGCCCAGGTGGGGACCAGAGTCACCAGATCCAGGGTAGTCTCAGGTGGAGACCAGAATCACCAGGTCCTGGTGAGGTGCAGGTGGCAACCACACTCACCAAGTCCCGGTGAGGCCCTGGTGGGGACCAGAGTCACGAGGTACATGAGAAGCTAGAAACACTGCAGCCACCAGGTCCACATGATGTCCATGTGGGAACGAGAATTACAAGTTACAGGTGAGGACCAGGTGGGGATCCGAGTCACCATGTCCAGGTGAGACCCTGGTGGGAACCAGTGTCACCATGTCCAAGTGTGGACAAGGTGACGACGAGAGTTAATAGGTCCGGCCGAGTCACTGTTAGTGAACAGTGTAACCATATCCTGATGCTACTCAGGTCGGTACCAGATACAAGGTCCTGGTGAGTCCCATTTGGACCAGAGACATGAGGACCAGGTGAGGTACCGATGGAAACCACAGACACCAGGTCAGGTGAGGCCATGAATAGGATCAGAGTCACCAGTTACAGGTGAGGTCGAGGTGGAGCCAGAGTCACCTGGTAGAGAAGAGGGCAGAGTCAGGACCAGAGTTACCAGGATCAGGTCAGTCCCAGTGGGGAATAGAGTAACCATGTCTCGATGATGCCCAGGTAGAACCAGAGTCACCAGGTCCAGATGAGGCGCAGGTTGGGAGCATGTTCACTAGGTCCCCGTGAGGCCCAGGTCAGGACCAGAGTCACCAGGTCAAGTTGAGGCCTAGAGGGACACCAGATTCACCTAGTCTAGGTGACATCCGGATGGGGACCAGAGTCACCAGGTCAGGGTGAGGACCAGAGAGGTTCCAGAGTTATCATGTCCAGGTGAGGCTCTGGTGTGGAACAGAGTATCCAGGTCATAAGGGTCCACAGGTGAGGACCAGAGTCAGCAGATCTGGGTGAGGCCCAGATAGGATCAGAGTCACCAGTTCCAGTTGAGGCCAAGAGGAGTCCACAGCAATCAGGTCCAGGTGGGGAAGAAAGTCAACAAGACTGGGTGAGGCCCAGAGGGGGACCAGATTCACCAGGTCCAGGTGATTCCCAGGTGGTGACCAGGGTTACCAGGTCCGGGTGAGGACCAGGAAAGGACCAGATTCACCAGGTCAAAGTGTGGCCCACGTGGGGACCTGTGTCACCAGGTATGGGTGAGCCCCAGGTGGCAACCCCACTCACTAGGGCCAGGTGAGGCCAACCTGGAGGCCATGCAGAGGAACCGTGTCCCGGTGATGCCCAGGTAGGGACCAGAGTTACAAGGTCCAGCTGAGGCCAACATGCAGGCCATGCAGTGGATGCATGTCCCGATGATGCCAAGGTAGGGACGAGAGTCACCAAGTCCAACTGAGGCTCAGATTAAGCATATTCACTAGGTCCAGGTGAGGTCCAGGTGGTGACCAGAGTCCCCGGGTCTGGCAGAGGACCAGGTAATGACCAGATTCACCAGGTCCAAGTGAGGCCCAAGTGAGGACCTGAGTCACCAGGTATGGGTGAGGCCCAGGTGGCAACCCCACTCACCAGGTCCAGGTGAGGCCAACCTGCAGGCCAGTGTCACCAGATCCAGGTGAGGCCCTAGTGGGGACCGGAGTCACCAGGTAAATGTGAGTCTACAAGAACACCACAGGGATCAGGTCAGGTGTGGTTCATGTGGGAACGAGAGTCACCAGGTCCAGGTGAGCCCCAGGTGGGGACCACAGTCACCGGGTCCAGATTGATGCCTAGGTGGGGGGACCAGAGTCATCAGGAACAGTTGAGGCCAAAGTGTGGAGCAAAGTTATCATGTCTAGGTGAGGCCCAGGTGGGGAACAGAGTAACCATGTCCCATTGATGCCAGGTGGGAAAAGAGTCACAAGGTTCAGACGAGACCTAAGTGAGGAGTAGATTCAACAGGTACTGCTGAGATCCAGTTGAGGACCAGTGTCCCAAGCTCTGGGTTAGTCCCAGAGGGGGACCAGAGTCACCCGGTTCTGGTGATATCCAGATGGGGACCAGAGTCACCATGTCATGGTGATGCCCAGAGTGGATCCAGAGTCATCATGTCCAGGTGCGGCTCAGGTGTGGAACAGAGTATCCAGGTCATAATGGTCCACAGGTGAGGACCAGAGTCACCATATCTGGGTGAGGCCCAGCTTCGATCAGAGTCACCACTTCCAGGTGAGGCCAAGAAGGAGTCCACAGCAATCAGGTCCAGGTGGGGAACAAAATCACCAGGACTGGGTGAGGACCAGGTAAGGACCAGATTCACCAGGTCCAAGTGAGTCCCACGTGGGCACCTGGGTCACCAGGTGAGGCCCAAGTGGCATCCCCACTCACCAGATCCAGGTGAGGACACCCTGCAGGCAATGCAGAGGAAGAGTGTCCCGATGATGCCCAGGTAGAACCACAGTTACCAGGTCCAGGCGCGGCCAACCTAAAGGCCATGCAGTGGAAACATGTCCCGATGATGCCCGGGTAGGGAAGAGAGTCACCAGGTCAAAATGAGGCCCAGATGGAGCATATTCAATAGGTCCATGTGATGCCCAGTTGAGGACCAGAGTCACCAGATCCAGGTGAAGCCAAAGTGGGGACCAGAGTCACTAGGTCCAGATGAGGCCCAAGTGAGGACCAGTGTTACCAGGTACACGTGATGCCCCGGTGGGAATCAGAGGCAACAGGTCCATATGAGGCCGGCTTCGGTACCATGGTCAACAGGTCTACTTGAGGCCCAGGTGTGGAACACAGTAACCAGATCCAGGTGAGTCCCCGGTGGTGACAAGTGTCACCACGTCCAGGTGAGTCCCAGGGGGGACCAGGATCACCAGGTACAGGGGAAGCCCTTGAATAAAACAGAGTCAACAGTTCGAGGTCAGGCGCAGGTGTCAACCAGGGTCAGCAGGTCCAAGTCAGGCCAAAGTGTGGTTCACAGTCACTAGGGCACGGTGAGACCCAGAGGGGCACCAGAGTCACGTGGTCCAGGTGAGGTCCAGTTGTGGAACACAGTCACCGCGTCCCAATTTTGCCCAGTTGAGGACCATGGTCAACAGGACCAGGTGAGGCCCAGATGGGGACCAGAGTCCCCAAATCCAGGTGAAGCCCAGGTGGGGACCACAGTCCCAGATCTAGGGTAGTCTCAGGTGCAGACCAGAATCACCAGGTCCAGGCGAGGTGCAGGTGGCAACCACACTCACCAGGTCCCGGTGAGGCCCTGGTGGGACCAGAGTCACAAGGTACATGACAAACTAGAAACACCGCAGCCACCAGGTCCACATGATGTCCATGTGTGAAGGAGAATCAACAGTTACAGGTTAGGAACAGGTGGGTATCTGACTCACCATTTCCAGGTGAGACCCTGGTGGGAACGAGTGTCACCATGTCCAAGTGTGGCTCAGGTGAATACCAGAGTTAATAGGTCCGGCTGGGTCACTGTTAGTGTACAGTGTAACAATATCCTGATGCTACCCAGGTGGGTACCAGAGACACCAGGTCCTGGTGAGGCCCAGGTAGGACCAGAGACATGAGGTCCAGGTGAGGTCCCGATGGGAACCACAGTCACCAGGTCAGGAGAGGCCATGCTTTGGATCAGAGTCACCAGTTACAGGTGAGGCCCAGGTGGAAGCAGAGTCACCTGGTACAGAAGAGGCCAAAGTCAGGACCAGAGTTACCAGAATCAGGTCAGTCCCAGTGGGGAACAGAGTAACCATGTCCCGATGATGCCCAGATAGAACCAGCGTCACCAAGTCCAGATGAGGCGCAGGTGGGGAGCATATCCACTAGGTTCCGTTGAGGCCCTGTTGAGAACCTGAGTCACCAGGTCTAGTTGAGGCCTAGAGGGGTACCAGATTCACCTGATCTAGGTGACATCCAGATGGGGACCAGAGTCACCATGTCAGGCTGAGGACCAGAGGGGATCCAGAGTCATCATGTCCAGGTGAGGCTCAGGTGTGGAACAGAGTATCCAGGTCATAATGTTCCACAGGTGAGGACCAGAGTCACCAGATCTGGGTGAGGCCCAGTTAGGATCAGAGTCACCAGTTCCAATGAGGCCAAGAAGGCGTGCACAGCAATCAGGTCCAGGTGGGGAAGAAAGTCAACAGGACTGTGTGAGGCCCAGATGGGGACCATATTCACCATGTCCTGGTGATTCCCAGGTGGTGACCAGGGTTACCAGGTCCGGGTGAGGACCAGGTAAAGACCAGATTCACCAGGTCCAAGTGAGGCCCACGTGGGGACCTGTGTCACCCGGTATGGGTGAGACCCAGGTGGCAACCCCACTCACCAGTTCCGGCTGAGGCCAACATGCAGGCCATGCAGAGGAACCGTGTCCCGATGATGTCCAGGTAGGGACCAGAGTTACCAGGACCAGGTGAGGCCAGCATGCAGGCCAGAGTCACCAGATCCAGGTGACGCCCTAGTGGAGATGGGAGTCACAAGATAAATGTGAGTCTACAAGCACACCACAGTCACCAGGTCCAGGTGTGGTTCATGTGGGAACGGGAATCACCTGGTCCAGCTGAACCCAGTTGGGGACGACAGTCACCAGTCCAGAATGAGGCCTAGGTTGGGGGACGAGAGTCATCAGGACCAGTTGAGGCCAAAGTGTGCAGCAAAGTTATCATGTCAAGGTGAGGCCCAGGTGGGGAACAGAGTAACCATGTCCCATTGATGCCAGGTGGGGAAAGAGTCACAAGGTCCAGAAGAAGCCTAAGTTTGGAGTAGATTCACCAGGTCCTGTTGAGGCCCACCTGAGGACCAGTGTCCCCAGCTCCGGGTGTGTCACCCGGTTCTGGTGATATCCATGTGGGGACCAGTGTCACAAGTCAGGGTAAGGCCCTGAGGGGGACGAGAATCACTAGGTCCAGGTGAGGCCCCGATGTGGAACTGTGAAACCAGGTCCCAAGATGCCCATATGAGGACCTGAGACACCAGGTCGAGGTGAGGTCCCTGTGGGAACCAGTCACCCCGTCCAGGTGAGGCCCAGGTGGGACCAAAATCACCAAGTCCTCGTGAGGCCCAGGTATATAAGAGAGTATCCAGGTCCCAATGATGCCCAGGTAAGGACCAGACTCAACAGGTCCAGGAGAGGCCCAAATATGGATCAGAGTCATTGTGTTCCAGGTGAGGTCAGATGGAGACCACAGGAACCAGGTCCAGGAGAGCCCCATATGGGAACCAGAGCCACCAGATCCAGGTGAGGTCCAGGAGGGACCACAGTCACAAGGTCCAGGTGAGGCGCAGGTGGCAACATGATTCACCAAGTCCAGGTGAGGCCCACGTGGTGACCTGTCACCAGATCCAGGTGCGGACCAGCTATGATCCAGATTCACCAGGCGGAAGTGAACCCCAAAGGGTGACCAGAGTCACCACGTAAGGGTGAGGCCCCGAGGGGGAACCAGAGTAACCAGTTTAGTTTGAGGCACAGAATGGGACCAGAGGTCCCTGGACAAAGTGAGGCCCAGGTGTGGAATAGAGTATCCAGGTCCCAATGATGCCTGGGTGAGGACCAGAGTCACTAGGGCCATGAAAGCCCAGATTGGGAACAGAATCACTAGGTCCTGGTGAGGCATAGAATAAGACCACAGTCACCAGTATCTGGTGAGCCCCTTGTGGGAACCAGAGCCACTCTATCCCGCTGAGTCCCAGGTCCATGTGAGGCCCACGTGAGGACCAGATTAATCAGGTCGAATTGAGGCATAGCTGGGGACAAGAGTCATCAGGACTGGGTGCGGCCTAGGTGGGGCAAGATTCAGCAGTTCTGAGTTAGGTCAAAGTGGGGACGAGAGACACCAGTCCAGGTGAGGCCTAACTGAGACCAGAGTCACCAGATACAGGTGAGTTCCAGGAGGGGACCAGAGTCACGAGATCCAGGTGAAGTCCAGGTGGGGATCAAAGTCACTAGGTGCAGATGAGGCCCAGGTGAGGACCAGAGTTACCAGGTACACGTGAGGCCCCGGTGGGGATCAGAGGTAAACAGGTCCATGTGAGGCGAGCTTGGGGAATATGGTCAAGAGTTGTAATTGAGGCCCAGGTGTGGAACACAGTAAGCAGGTCCAGATGAGTCCCCGGTGGTGACTAGAGACACCACATGCAGGTGAGGCCCAGTTGGGCATCAGGATCACCAGGTACAGGGGAGGCACTTGAAAGAACCAGAGTCAACAGTTCGAGGTCAGCCACAGGTGGCAACCAGGTCAGCAGGTCGAAGTCACGCCAGAGTGGGGTTCACAGTGACTAGGGCACGGTGAGACCCAGAGGGGGACCAGAGTCACCTGGTCCAGGTGAGGTCCAGTTGTGGAACACAGTCACACGGTCACAATTTTCCCCATTTGAGGACCATGGTCAAAGGACCAGGTGAGGCCCAGATGGGGACCGGAGTCCCCAAATCCAGGTGAAGCCCAGGTGGGGACCACAGTCACCAGATCCAGGGGAGTCTCAGGTGCAGACCAGAATCACCAGGTCCAGGTGAGGTGCAAGTAGCAACCACACTCACCAGGTCACGGTACGGCCCTGGTGGGGACCAGTTTCATGAGGTACATGAGAAGCTAGAAACACTGCAGCCACCAGGTCTACATGATGTCCATGTGGAAACGAGAATCACCAGTTACAGGTGAGGACCAGGTGGGGATCCGACTCACCATGTCCAGGTGAGACCCAGGTGAGAACCTGTGTCACCATGTCCAGGTGTGGCCCAGGTGAAGGTCAGAGTTAATAGGTCCGGCTGGGTCACTGTTATTGAACAGTGTAACCATATCCTGATGCTACCGAGGTGGGTACCGAGACACCAGGTCCTGGTGAGGCCCAGTTAGGACCAGAGACATGAGGTCCAGGTGAAGTCCCGATGGGAACCACAGTCACCAGGTCAGGTGAGGCCATGCTTACGATCAGAGGCACCAGTTACAGGTGAGGCCCAGGTGGAGACAGAGTCACCTGGTACAGAAAATGCCAAAGTCAGGAATAGTGTTACCAGGATCAGGTCACTCACAGTGGGGAATAGAGTAACCATGTCCCGATGATGCCCACGTAGAACCAGAGTCACCATATCCAGATGAGGCGCAGTTGGGGAGCATATTCACTAGGTCCCGGTAAGGCCCAGTTGAGGACTAGAGTCACCAGGTTTGGTTGAGGCCTTGAGAGGTACCAGATTCACCAGGTCTAGGATACATCCAGATGGTGACCAGAGTCTCCATGTCAGAGGGAGGCCCAGAGTGGATCCAGAGTCATCATGTCCAGGTGAGGCTCAGGTGTGGAGCAAAGTTATCATGTCCAGGTGAGGCCCAGGTGGGAAACAGAGTAACCATGATCCCATTGATGCCAGGTGGGAAAAGAGTCACAAGGTCCAGACGAGACCTAAGTAAGGAGTAGATTCAACAGGTACTGTTGAGACCCAGCTGAGGACAAGTGTCGCCAGCTCCGGGTGAGTCCCAGAGGGGGACCAGAGTCACCCGCTACTGGTGATATCCAGGTGGGGACCAGAGTCACCACGTCAGGGTGAGGCCCAGAGGGGACGAGAATCACTAGGTCCAGGTGAGGCCCCGATGTGGAACTGAGAAACCAGGTCCCATGATGCCAATATGAGGACCTGAGACACCAGGACCAGGTGAGGTCCCTGTGGGAACAAGTCACCTTGTCCAGGTGAGGCCCAGGTGGGACCACAGTCACCAGGTCCAGATGAGGCCCAGGAATATAAGAGAGTATCCAGGACCCAATGATGCCCAGGTAAGGACCAGAGTCAACAGGTCCAGGAGAGGCCCAAATATGGATCAGAGTCATTGTGTTCCAGGTGAGGCCAGATGGAGACCACAAGAACAAGGTCCAGGAGAGCCCCATATGGGAAACAGAGCCACCAGATCCAGGTGAGGTCCAGGTGGGACCACAGTCACAAGGTGCAGGTGAGGCGCAGGAGGCAACAGGATTCAACAAGTCCAGGTGAGACCCAGGTGGCGACCAATCACCAGATCCAGGTGCGGACCAGCTAAGGACCAGATTCAGCAGGCCCATGTGAAGCCCACGGGGTGACCAGAGTCACCAGGTAGGGGTGAGGCCCAGAGGGGGAACCAGAGTAACCAGTTTAGTTTGAGGCCCAGAATGGGACCAGAGGTCCCTCGTCAAAGTGAGGCGCAGGTGTGGAATAGATTATCCAGGTCCCAATGATGCCTGGGTGAGGACCAGAGTCACTAGGGCCATGCAGGCCCAGATGGCAAACAGAATCACTAGGTCCTGGTGAGGCATAGAATAACACCACAGTCAGCAGAATCAGGTGATCCCCTTGTGGGAATCAGAGCCACTCTATGGAGCTGAGTTCCAGGTCCATGTGAGGCCCAGGTGAGGACCAGAATCATCAGGTCGAATTGAGGCATAGCTGGGGACAAGAGTCACCAGGTCTGGGTGCGGCCTAGGTGTGGCAAGATTCTGCAGTTTTGAGTTAGTTCAATGTGGGGATGAGAGACACCAGGTCCAGGTGAGGGCAAAGTGAGGACCAGAGTCACGAGATCCAGGTGAGGTCCATGTTGGACAGAGAGTCACCAGGTCCAGGAGAGTTCCAGGTGGGGACCAGAGTCACCAGATCCAGGTGAAGTCCAGGTGGGGACCAGAGTCACCAGATCCAGGTGAAGCCCAGGTGGTGACCAGAGTCACTAGGTCCAGATGAGGCCCGGTGAGGACCAGAGTTACCAGACACCTGAGGCCCCGGTGGGGATCAGTTGCAACAGGTCTACTTGAGGCCCAGGAGTAGAACACAGTAACAAGGGCCAGGTGAGTCCCCGGTGTTGACAAGAGTCACCACGTCCAGGTGAGGCCCAGGTGGGGACCAGGATCACCAGGTCCAGGAGAGGCTCTTGAAAGAACCAGAGTCAAAAGTTCGAGGTCAGGAGCAGGTTACAACAAGGGTCAGCAGGTCCAAGTCAGGCCAAAGTGGGGTTAAGAGTCACTAGGGCACGGTGAGACCCAGAGGGGGACCAGAGTCAACTGGTCCAGGTGAGGTCCAGTTGTGGAACACAGCCACCGGGTCCCAATTTTCCCCCAGTTGAGGACCATGGTCGACAAGGCCAGGTGAGGCCCAGATGGGGACCAGAGTCCCCAAATCCAGGTGAAGCCCAGGTGGGGACCACAGTCACCAGATCCAGGGTAGTCTCAGGTGCAGACCAGAATCACCAGATCCAGGTGAGGTGCAGGTGGCAACCACACACACCAGGTCCCGGTCAGGCCCTGCTGGGGACCAGAGTCATGAGGTACATGAGAAGCTAGAAACACTGCAGCCACCAGGTCGACATGGTGTCCATGTGGGAACGAGAATCACCAGTTACAGGTGAGGACCAGGTGTTGTCCGACTCAACATTTCCAGGTGAGACCCAGGTGGGAACCAGTGTCACCATGTCCAGGTGTGGCTCAGGTGAAGACCGGAGTTAATAGGTCCGGCTGGGTCACTGTTAGTGAACAGTATAAGCGTATCTTGATGCTACCCAAGTGGGTACCGGAGACACCAGGTCCTGGTGAGGCCAGGTGGGACCAGAGACATGAAGTCCAGGTGATTTCCCGATGGGAACCACAGTCACCAGGTAAGGTGAGGCCATGCTTAGGATCACAGTCACCAGTTACAGGTGAGGCCCAGGTGGAGCCAGAGTCACCTGGTACATAAGAGGCCAAAGTAAGGACCAGAGTTACCGGGATCAGGTCAATCCCAGAAGGTAATACAGTAACCATGTACCGATGATGCCCAGGTAGAACCAGAGTCACCAGGTCTAGATGAGGCGCAGGTGGGGCCATGTTCACTAGATTCCGGTGATGCCCAGTTGAGGACCAGAGTCACCAGGTCAAGTTGAGGCCTAGAGGGATACCAGATTGACCTGGTCTACGTGACATCCAGATGGGGAACAGAGTCCACATGTCAGGCTGAGGCCCAGAGGGGATCCAGATTCATCATGTCCAGGTGAGGATCAGGTGTGGAACAGAGTATCCAGGTCATAATGGTCCACAGGTGAGGACCAGAGTCACCAGATCTGGGTGAGTCCCAGTTAGGATCAGAGTCACCAGTTCCAGGTGAGGCCAAGAAGGCGTCCACAGCAATCAGGCCCAGGTGGGGAACAAAGTCACCAGGACTGGGTGAGGCCCAGATGGGGACCAGATTCAACAGGCCCAGGTGAATCCCAGGTGGTGACCAGAGTTACCAGTTCCGGGTGAGGACCAGGTAAGGACCAGATTCACCAGGTCCAAGTGAGGCCCGCGTGGGGACCTGTGTCACCAGGCATGGTTGAGGCCCAGATGACAACACCACTCACCAGGTCCAGGTGATTCCAAACTGCAGGCCATGCAGAGGAACAATATCCCGACGATACCCAGGTACTGACTAGAGTTACCATATCCAGGTGAGGCCAACATGCAGGCCATGTAGTGGAACCATGTCCCTATGATGCCCAGGTAGGGACCAGAGTCACCAGGTCCAAATGAGGCCCAGATGGAGCATATTCACTAGGTCCAGGTGAGGCCCAATTGAGGACCTGAGTCACCAGGTTTGGGTGAGGCCCAGGTGGCAACCCCACTCACCAGGTCCAAGTGAGGCCAACCAGCAGGCCAGAGTCACCAGATCCACGTGAGGCCGTAGTGGGCACCGGAGTCACCAGGTAAATGTGAGTCTACAAGAACACCACAGTCACCAGGTCCAGGTGTGGTTCATGTGGGAACGAGAGTCACCAGGTCCAGGTGAGACCCTGGTGGGGACAACAGTCTCCAGGTCCAGATTGAGTCCTAGGTGGGAGGACCATGGTCATCAGGACCAGTTGAGGCCAAAGGGCGGAGCAAAGTTATCATGTCCATGTGAGGCCCAGGTGCGGAAGAGAGGAACCATGTCCCATTGATGCCAGGTGGGAAAAGAGTCACAAGGTCCAGACGAGGCCTAAGTGAGGAGTAGATTCACCAGGTCCTGTTGAGACCCAGTTGAGGACCAGTGTCCCCAGGTCCGGATGAGTCCCAGAGGGGGACCAGAGTCACCCGGTTCTGGTGATATCCAGGTGGGGACCAGAGTCAGCACGTCAGTGTGAGGCCCAGAGGGGGACGAGAATCACTAGGTCCAGGTGAGGCCCCGATGTGGAACTGAAAAACCAGGTCTCATGATGCCCATTTGAGGACCTGAGTCACCAGGTCCAGGTGAGGTCCCTGTGGGAACCAGTCACCTCGTCCAGGTGAGGCCCAGGTGGGACCACAGTCACCAGGTCCAGGTGAGGCCCAGGTATATAAGAGACTATCCAGGTCCCAATGATGCCCAGGTACGGACCAGAGTCAACAGGTCCAGGAGAGGCCCAAATATGGATCAGAGTCATTGTGTTCCAGGTGAGGCCAGATGGAGACCACAGGAACCAGGTCCAGGAGAGCCCCATATGGGAACCAGAGCCACCAGATCCAGGTGAGGTCCAGGAGGGACCACAGTCACAAGGTCCAGGTGAGGCGCAGGTGGCAACATGATTCACCAAGTCCAGGTGAGACCCAGGTGATGACCAGAAACCAATTCCAGGTGTGGACCAGCTAAGGACCAGATTCACCAGGCCCAAGTGAACCCAAGGGGTGACCAGAGTCACGAGGTAAGGGTGAATCCGAGAGGGGCACCAGAGTAACCAGTTTAATTTGAGGCCAAGAATGGGACCAGAGGTCCCTGGTCAAAGAGGGGCCCAGGTGTGGAATAGAGTATCCAGGTCCCAAAGATGCCTGAGTGAGGACCAGAGTCACTAGGGCCATGCAGGCCCAGATGGGGAACAGAATCACTAGGTCCTTGTGAGGCATAGAAAAAGACCCGAGTTACCAATAACAGGTGAGACTCTTGTGGGAACCAGAGCCACTCTATGCAGCTGAGTCCCAAGTCCATGTGAGGACCACGTGAGGACCAGATTCATCAGGTCAGGTCGAATTGAGGCATAGCTGGGGACAAGAGTCCACAGGTCTGGGTGCGTCCTAGGTTTGGCAAGATTCTGCAGTTTTGAGTTAGGTCAAAGTGGGGACGAGAGACACCAGGTCCAGGTGAGGCCGAACTGAGGACCAGAGTCACCAGATCCAGGTGAGGTCCAGGTGGGGACCAGAGTCACCAGATCCAGGTGAAGTCCAGGTGGGGACCAGAGTCACTAGGCCGAGATAAGGCCCAGGTGAGGACCAGAGTTACC
Organism: Canis lupus baileyi; assembly: GCF_048164855.1. Taxonomy (NCBI): domain Eukaryota; kingdom Metazoa; phylum Chordata; class Mammalia; order Carnivora; family Canidae; genus Canis; species Canis lupus. Next base: position 46,765,002 of record NC_132862.1, read on the forward strand.
AGGTACACGTGAGGCCCCGGTGGGGATCAGAGGAAACAAGTCCATGTGAGGCCGGCTTGGGGACCATGGTCAACAGGTCTACTTGAGGCCCAGGTGTAGAACACAGTAAGCAGGTCCAGGTGAGTCCCCGGTGGTGACAAGAGTAACCACGTCCAGGTGAGGCCCAGATGCGGACCAGGATCACCAGATACAGGGGAGGCCCTTGAAAGAACCAGAGTCAACTTTTCGAAATCAGACTTTGGTGGCATCCAGGGTCAGCAGGTCCAAGTCAGGCCAAAGTCGGGTTCACAGTCACTAGGGCACGGTGAGACCCAGAGGGGGACCAGAGTCACCTGGTCCAGGTGAGGTCCAGTTGTGGAACACAGTCACCGGGTCCCAATTTTGCCCAGTTGAGGACCATGATCAACAGGGGCAGGTGAGGCCCAGATGGGGACCGGAATCCCCAAATCCAGGTGAAGCTGAGGTGGGGACCAAGGTCACCAGATCCAGGGTAGTCTCTGGTGCAGACCAGAATCACCAGGTCCAGGTGAGGTGCCGGTTGCAACCAAACTCACCAGGTCCCAGTGAGGCCCTCGTGGGGACCAGAGTCACGAGGTACATGAGAAGCTAGAAACACATGGGATCCCTGTGTGGCGCAGCGGTTTGGCGCCTGCCTTTGGCCCAGGGCTCGACCCTGGAGACCCGGGATCGAATCCCACATCGAACTCCCTGTGCATGGAGCCTGCTCCTCCCTCTGTCTGTGTCTCGGCCAATCTCTCTCTGTGACTATCATAAATAAATAAAAATTAAAAAAAAAAAGAAGCTAGAAACACTGCAGACAACAGGTCCATATGATCTCCATGTGGGAACGAGAATCACCAGTTATAGGTGAGGACCAGGTGGGGATACGACTCACCATGTCCAGGTGAGACCCAGGTGGGAACCAGTGTCACCATGTGCAGGTGTGGCCCAGGTGAAGACCAGAGTTAATAGTTCCGGCTGGCACACTGTTAGTGAACACTGTAACCATATCCTGATGCTACCCAGGAGGGTCCCAGAGACGCCAGGTCCTGGTGAGGCCCAGGTGGGAGCAGAGACATGAGGTCCAGGTGAGGTCCAGATGGGAACCACAGTCACCACGTCAGGTGAGGCCATGCTTAGGATCAGAGTCACAGGTTACAGGTGAGGCCGAGGTGGAGCCAGAGTCACCTGGTACAGAAGAGGCCAAAGTCAGGACCAGAGTTACCAGGATCAGGTCAGTCCCAGTGGGGAATAGAGTAACCATGTCCCGATGATGCCCAGGTAGAACCAGAGTCACCAGGTCCAGATGAGGCGCAGGTGGGGAGCATGTTCACTAGGTCCCGGTGAGGCCCAGTTGAGGACCAGATTTACCAGGTCAAGTTGAGGCATAGAGGGGTTCCAGATTCACCTGGTGAGGTGACATACGGATGGGGACCAGAGTCACCATATCAGGCTGAGGCCCAGAGGGGCTCCAGAGTCATCATGTCCAGGTGAGGCTCAGGGGTGGAAGAGTTTATCCAGCTCATAATGGTCCACAGATGAGGACCAGAGTCACCAGAACTGGGTGAGGCCCAGTTAGGATCAGAGTCACCAGTTCCAGGTGAGGCCAAGAAGGAGTCCACAGCAATCAGGTCCAGGTGTGGAACAAAGTCACCAGGACTGGATTAGGCCCAGATGGGGAACAGATTCACCAGGCCCAGGTGATTCCCAGGTGGTGACCAGAGTTACCAGTTCCGGGTGAGAACCAGGTAAGGACCAGATTCACCAGGTCGAAGTGAGGCCCACGTGGGGACCTGTGTCACTGGCATGGGTGAGGCCCAGGTGACAAACCCACTCACCAGGTCCAGGTGAGGCCAACCTGCAGGCCATGCAGTGGAACCATGTCCCGATGATGCCCAGGTAGGGACGAGAGTCACCAGGTATGGGTGACGCGCAGATAGGATCAGAGTTACCAGGTCCAGGTGAGGCCAACCTACAGGCCATGCAGTGGAACCATGTCCGATGATGCCCAGGTAGGGACCAGAGTCACCAGGTCCAAATGAAGCCCAGATGGAGCATAATCACTAGGTCCAGGTTAGGCCCAGTTGAGGACCAGAATCACCAGACCTGGTTGAAGCCCAGAGAAGTACCATGATTCCCTGGTCCAGGTGACATCCATATGGGGACCAGAGTCACCAGGTCAGGTTGATGCCCAGAGAGGTTCCAGAGTCATCATGTCCAGGGGAGCCTCAGGTGTGGAACAGAGTCACCAGGTACCAATGATGCCCAGGTGAGGACCAGAGTTACCAGGTACACGTGAGTCCCCGGTGGGGTTCAGAAGCAACAGGTCCATGTGAGGACGGCTTGGGGACCATGGTCAACAGGTCTACTTGAGGCCCATGTGTGGAACACAGTAAGCAGGTCCAGGTGAGTCCCCGTTGGGGACAAGAGTCACCACGTGCAGGTGAGGGCAAGGTGGACACCAGGATCGCCAGGTACAGGGGAGGCCCTTGAAAGAACCAGAGTCAACATTTCGATGTCAGGGGTAGGTAGCAAGCAGGTTCAGCAGGTCGAAGTCAGGCCAAAGTGGGGTTCACAGTTACTAGGGCACGGTGAGACCCAGAGGGGGACCAGAGTCACCTGGTCCAGGTGAGGTCCAATTGTGGAACACAGTCAACGGGTCACAATTTTGCCCAGTTGAGGACCATGGTCAACAGGGCCAGGTCAGACCCAGATGGGGACCGGATTCCCGAAATCCAGGTGAAGCCCAGGTGGGGACCACAGTCACCAGATCCAGGGGAGTCTCAGGTGTAGACCAGAATCACCGGGTCCAGGTGAGGTACAGGTGGCGACCACACACACTAGGTCCCGGTGAGGCCCTGGTGGGGACAAGAGTCACTAGGTACATGAGAGGCTAGAAACACTGAAGCCATCAGGTCCACATCATGTCCATGTGGGAACGAGAATCACCAGTTACACGTGAGGACCACGTGGGGATCCGACTCACCATGTCCAGGTGAAACCCAGGTAGGAACCAGTGTCAGCATGTCCAGGTGTGGCCCTTGTGAAGACGAGAGTTAATAGGTCCGGGTGGGTCACTGATAGTGAACAGTGTAACCATATCCTGATGCTACCCAGGTGGGTACAAGAGACACCAGGTCCTGGTGAGGCCCAGGAGGGACCAGAGACATGAGGTCCAGGTGAGGTCCCGATGGGAACCACAGTCACCATTTCAGCTGAGGCCATGCTTAGGATCAGAGTCACGAGTTACAAGTGAGGCCGAGGTGGAGCCAGAGTCACCTGGTACAGAAGAGGCCAAAGTCAGGAGCAGAGTTACCAGGATCAGGTCAGTCCCAGTGGGGAACAGAGTAACAATGTCCCGATGAAGCCCAGGTAGAACCTGAGTCACCAGGTCCAGATGAGGCGCAGTTGGGGAGCATGTTCACTAGGTCCCGGTGAGGCCCAGTTGAGGACCAGAGTCACCAGGTCAAGTTGTCGCCAAGAGGTGTACAAGATTCACCTGGTCTCGGTGACTTCCAGATGGGGACCAGAGTCACCGTGTCAGGCTGACCCCAGGGAGGTTCCAGAGTAGTCATGTCCAGGTGAGGCTCAAGTGTGGAACAGAGTAAGCAGGTACCAGTGATGCCAAGGTGAGGACCAGAGTCACCAGATCTGGGTAACGCGCAGATAGGATCAGAGTCACCAGTTCCAGATGAGGCCAAGATAGAGTCCACAGCAATCAGGTCCAGGTGGGGAACAAAGTCACCAGGACTGGGTGAGGCCCAGATGGAGACCAGATTCACCAGGTCCAGGTGAGGTCCAGGTATTGACCAGAGTCCCCAGGTCTGGGAGAGGACCAGGTAAGGACCAGATTCACCAGATCCAAGAGGCCCACGTGGGGACCTGAGTCACCAGGTATGGGTGTGGAAAAGGTGGCAACCCCACTCAACAGGTCCAGGTGAGGCCAACCTGCAGGACAAAGTCATCAGATCCAGGTGAGGCCATAGTGGGGTCCGGAGTGACCAGGTAAATATGAGTCTACAAGAACACCACAGTCACCAGGTCCAGGTGTGGTTCATGTGGGAACGAGAGTCACCAGGTCCAGGTGAGACCCAGGTGAGGACAACAGTCACCAGGTCCAGATTGAGGCCTAGGTGGGGGGACCAGAGTCATCAGGACCAGTTGAGACCAAAGTATGGAGCAAAGATATCATGTCCAAGTGAGGCCCAGGTGGGGAACAGAGTAACCATATCCCATTGATGCCAGGTGGGAAAAGAGTCACAAGGTCCAGATGAGGCCTAAGTGAGGAGTAGATTCACCAGGGCCTGTTGAGGCCCAGTTGAGGACCAGTGTCCCCAGGTCCGGATGAGTCCTAGAGGGGGACCAGAGTCACCCGGTTCTGGTGATATCCAGGTGGGGACCAGAGTCTCCACGTCAGGGTGAGGCCGAGAGGGGGACGAGAATCACTAGGTCCAGGTGAGGCCCTGATGTGGAACTCAGAAATCAGGCCCCATAATGCCCATATGAGGACCTCAGTCACCAGGTCCAGGTGAGGTCCCAGTGGGAACCAGTCATCTCGTCTCGGGGAGGCCCAGGTGGGACCACAGTCAGGAGGTCCAGGTGAGGCCCAGGTGTGACCACAGTCAACAGGTCCAGGTGAGGCCCAGGTATATAAGAGAGTATCCAGGTCCCAATGATGACCAATTACGTAACAGAGACAAGAGGTCCAGGAGAGGCCCAAATATGGATCAGAGTCATTGTGTTCCAGGTGAGGCCAGATGGAGACCACAGGTCCAGGTCCAGGAGAGCCCCATATGGGAACCAGAGCCACCAGATCCTGGTGAAGTCCAGGTGGGACCACAGTCACAAGGTCCAGGTGAGGCGCAGGTGGCAACATGATTCACCAAGCCCAGGTGAGGCCCAGGTGGCGACCAGTCACCAGATCCAGGTGCGGACCAGCTAAGGACAAGAATCACCAGGCCCAGGTGAAGCCCAAGGGGTGACCAGTGTCACCAGGTAAGGGTGAGGTTCAGAGGGGAAAACAGTGTAACCAGTTTAGTTTGAGGCCCAGAATGGGACCAAAGGACTCTGGTGAAAGAGAGGCCCAGGAGTGCAATAGAGTATCCAGTTCCGAATGATGCCTGGGTGAGGACCAGTGTCACTAGGGCCATGCAGGCCTAGATGGGGAACAGAATCACTAGGTCCTGGTGAGGCATAGAATAAGACCACAGTCACCAGTATCAGGTGAGCCCCTTGTGCGAACCAGAGCCACTCTATCCAGCTGAGTCCCAGGTCCATGTGAAGCCCATGTGAGGACCGGATTCATCAGGTCTAATTGAGGCATAGCTGGGGACAAGTGTCACCAGGTCTGTGTGCGGCCTAGGTGGGGATAGAATCAGCAGTTCTGAGTTAGGTCCAAGTGGGGACGAGAGACACCATGTCCAGGTGAAGCCAAAGTGAGGACCAGAGACACCAGATCCAGGTGAGGTCCATGTTGGAAAGAGAGTCACCAGGTCCAGAAGAGGACCAGGTTGGGACCACAGTCAGTAGATCTAGGTGAAGTCCAGGTGGGGACCAGAGTCACCAGATCGAGGTGAAGCCCAGGTGGGGACCAGAGTCAATAGGTCCAGATGAGGCCCAGGTGAGGACCAAAGTTACCAGGTACACGTGAGGAGCCGGTGGAGATCAGAGGCAACAGGTCCATGTGAGTCCGGCTTGGGGACCATGGTCAACAGGTCCACTTGAGACCCAGGTGTGGAACACAGTAAGCAGGTGCAGGTGAGTCCCCCCATGGTGACAAGATTCACCACGTCCAGGTGAGGCCCAGGTGGGGTCCAGGATCACCAGGTAGAGGGGAGGCCCTTGAAAGTACCAGAGTCAACAGTTCGAGGTCAGGCGCAGGTGGCAACCAGGGTAAGCAAGTCCAAGTCAGGCCAAAGTGGGGTTCACAGTCACTAGGGCATGGTGTGACCAAGAGGGGGACCAGAGTCACCTGGTCCAGGTGAGGTCCAGTTGTGGAACACAGTCACCAGGTCCCAAATTTGCCTTGTTGAGGACCATGGTCAACAGGGCCAGGTGAGGCCCAGATGGGGACCGGAGTCCAGAAATCCAGGTGAAGCCCAGGTGGGGACACAGTCACCAGATCCAGGGTAGTCTCAGGTGCAGACCAGAATCACCAGGTCCAGGTGTGGTGCAGGTGGCAACCAAACTCACCAGGTCCCGGTGAAGCACTGGTGGGGAACAGAGTCACGAGGTACATGAGAAGCTAGAAACACATTGGATCCCTGGGTGGCGCAGCGGTTTGGCGCCTGCCTTTGGCCCAGGGCGCGATCATGGAGACCAGGGATCGAATCCCACGTCGGGCTCCCGGTGCATGGAGCCTGGTTCTCCCTTTGCCTGTGTCTCTGCCTCTCTCTCTCTCTGTGACTATCATAAATAAACAAAAATTAAAAAAAAAAAGCTAGAAACACTGCGGCCATCAGGTCCACATGATCTCCATGTGGGAACGAGAATCACCAGTTAAAGGCGAGGACCAGGTGGGGATACGACTCACCATGTCCAGGTGAGACCCAGGTGGGAACAAGTGTGACCATATCCAGGTGTGGCCGAGGTAAAGACCAGAGTTAATAGGTCCGGGTGGGTCACTGTTAGTGAACAGTGTAACCATATCCTAATGCTACCCAGGTGGATAGCAGAGACACCAGGTCCTTGTGAGGCCCAAATGGGACCAGAGACATGAGGTCCAGGTGAGGTCCCGATGGGAACCACAGTCACCAGGTCAGGTGAGGCCATGCTTAGGATCAGAGTCACAAGTTACAGGTGAGGCCCAGGTGGAGTCAGAGTCACCTGGTACAGAAGAGGCCAAAGTCAGGACCAGAGTTACCAGGATCAGGTCACTCCAAGTGGGAATAGAGTAACCATGTCCCGATGATGCCCAGGTAGAACCAGAGTCAGCAGGTCTAGATGTGGCGCAGGTGGGGAGCATGTTCACTAGGTCCCGTTGAGGCCCAGTTGAGGTCAGAGTTACCAGGTCTAGTTGAGGCCTAGAGGGGTACCAGATTCACCTGGTCTGGTGACATCCAGACCAGAGTCCCCATGTCAGGCTGAGGCCCAGATGGGATCCAGAGTCATCATATCCAGGTGAGGCTCAGGTGTGGAACAGAGTATCCAGGTCATAATGTTCCACAGGTGAGGACCAGAGTCACGAGATCTTCGTGAGGCCCAGTTAGGATCAGAGTCACCAGTTCCAGGTGAGGCCAAAAAGGAGTCCACAGCAATCAGGTCCAGGTGGGGAAGAAAGTCAACAGGACTGGGTGAGGCACAGATGGGGACCAGATTCACCAGGACCAGGTGATTCCCAGGTGGTGATCAGAGTTACCAGTTCCAGGTGACCAACAGGTAAGGACCAGATTCACCAGGTCCAAGTGAGGCCCACGTGGGGACCTGTGTCACTAGGCATGGGTGAGGCCCAGGTGACAACCCCACTCACCAGGTCCAGGTGATGCCAACCTCCAGGCCATGCAGAGGAACCAGGTCCCAATGATGCCCAAATAGGGACGATAGTTACCAGGTCCAGGTGTGGCCAACCTACAGGCCATGCAGTGGAACCATGTCCCGATGATGCCCAGGTAGGGACCAGAGTTACCAGGTCCAGTTGAGGCCAACCTGCAATCATGCAGTGGAACCATGTCCCGATGATGCCCAGGTAGGTACCAGAGTCACCAGGTCCAAAAGAGGCCCAGATGGAGCATATTCACTAGGTCCAGGTGAGGCCCAGTTGAGGACCAGAGTCACCAGACCTGGTTGAGGCCCAGAGGGGTACCAGACTCCCCTGGTCCAGGTGACTTCCATATGGGGACCAGAGTCACCAGGTCAGGTTGATGCCCAGAGAGGTTCCAGAGTCATGATGTCCAGGTGAGGCTCAGGTGTGGAACAGAGTCACCAGGTACCAATGATGCCCAGGTGAGGACCAGAGTCACCAGGTCTAGGTGACGCGCAGATAGGATCAGAGTCACCCGTTTCAGGTGAAGCCAAGAATGAGTCCACAGCAATCAGGTCCAGGTGGGGAACAAAGTCACCAGGACTGGGTATGGCCCAGATGGGGACCAGATTCACCAGGTCCCGGTGAGGCCCTGGTGGGGACCAGAGTCAAGAGGTACATGAGAAGCTCAAAACACTGCAGCCACCAGTTGCACATGAGTCCATGTGGGAACGAGAATCACCAGTTACACGTGAGGACCAGGTGGTGATACGACTCACCATGTCCAGGTGAGACCCAGGTGGGAACCAGTGTCACCATGTCCAGGTGTGGCCCAGGTGAAGCCCAGAGCTAATAGGTCCGGCTGTGTCACTGTTAGTGAACAGTGTAACCATATCCTGATGCTACCCATGAGGGTACCAGAGACACAAGGTCTTGGTAAGGCCCAGGTGGGACCGGAGACATGAGGTCCAGGTGAGGTCCCGATGGGAAGCACAGTCACCAGGTCAGATGAGGCCATGCGTAGGATCAGAGTCACCAGTTACAGGTGAGGCCCAGGTGGAGCCAGAGTTACCTGGTACAGAAGAGTCCAAAGAGAGGACCAGAGTTACCAGGATCAGGTCATTCCCAGTGTGGAATAGAGTAACCATGTCCCGATGATGCCCAGGTAGGGACCAGAGTCACCAGGTCCAGATGAGGCCCAGATGGAGCATATTCACTAGGTCCAGGTGAGGCCCAGTTGAGGACCAGAGTCACCAGATCTGGTTGAGTAATAGAGGGGTGCAAGAATCACCAGGTCCAGGTGACATCCAGATGGGGACCAGGGTCACCAGGTCAGGGTGAGACCCAGAGAGGTTCCAGTGTCATCATGTTCAGGTGAGGCTCAGGTGTGGATCAGAGTCTCCAGGTACCAATGATGGGTAGTTGAGGACCAGAGTCACCAGGTTAGGGTGACACTCAGATACGATCAGATTCACCCGTTTCAGGTGAGGCCAAGAAAGAGTCCACAGCAATCAGGTCCAGGAGGGGAAAAAAGTCACCAGGACTGGGTGAGGCACAGATGGGGACCAGATTCACCAGGTCCAGGTGAGAACCAGGTGGTGACCAGAGTCCCCGGGCCTGGGAAAGGACCAGGTAAGAACAAGATTCACCAGGTCCAAGAGGCCCACGTGGAGACCTGAGTCACCAGGTATGGGTGAGGCCCAGGTGTCAACTCCACTCACCAGGTCCAGGCGAGCCCAACCTGCAGGCCAGAGTCACCAGATCCAGGTGAGGCCCTAGTGGGTACCGGAGTCAGCACGAAAATGTGAGTCTACAAGTACACCACAGTCACCAGGTCCAGGTTTAGTTTATGTAGGAAAGAGAGTCACCAGGTCCAGGTGAGACCCAGGTGTGGACCACAGTCTCCAGGTCCAGATTGAGGCCTAGGTGGGGAAACCAGAGTCATCAGGACCAGTTGAGGCCAAAGTGTGGAGCAAAGTTATCATGTCCAGGTGAGCCCCAGGTGGGGAACAGAGAAATCATGTCCCATTGATGCCAGGTGAGAAAAGAGTCACAAGGTACAGATGAGGTCTAATTGAGGAGTAGATTCACCAAGTCCTGTTGAGGCCCAGTTTAGGACCAGTGTCCCCAGCTCCGGGTGAGTCCCAGAGGGGGACCAGAGTCACCCGGTTCTGGTGATATCCAGGTGGGGACCAGAGTCACCACGTCAGAGAGAAGCCCAGAGGGGGACGAGAATCACTAGGTCCAGGTGAGGCCCCGATGAGGAACTGAGAAACCAGGTTCCATGATGCCCATATGAGGACCTGAGTCACCAGGTCAAGGTGAGGCCAAACTGAGGACCAGAGTCACCAGATCCAGGTGAGGTGCATGTTGGAAAGAGAGTCGCCAGGTCCAGGAGAGGTCCAGGTGGGGACCAGAGTCACCAGATCCAGGTCAAGTCCCGGTGGGGACCAGTCACCAGATCGAGGTGAAGCCCAGGTTGGGAGCAAGGTCACTAGGTGCAGATGAGGCCCAGGTGAGGACCAGAGTTACCAGGTACACGTGAGGCCCCGGTGGGGATCAGAGACAACAGGTCCATGTGAGGCCAGCTACACCAGAGACATGAGGTCCAGGTGAGGTCCCGATGGGAACCACAGTCACCAGGTCAGGTGAGGCCATGCTTAGGATCAGAGTCACCATTTACAGGTGAGGCCCAGGTGGAGCCACAGTCACCTGGTACAGAAGAGGCCAAAGTCAAGACCAGAGTTACCAGGATTAGGTCAGTCCCAGTGGGGAATAGAGTAACCATGTCTCGATGATGCCCAGATAGAACCAGAGTCAACAGGTACAGATGAGGCACAGGTGGGGAGCATGTTCACTAGGTCCCCGTGAGGCCCAGTTGAGGACCAGAGTCACCAGGTCAAGTTGACGCCTAGAGGGATACCAGATTCACCTAGTCTAGGTGACATCCGGATGGGGACCAGAGTCATCATGTCAGGGTGAGGCTCAGGTGTGGAACAGAGTATCCAGGTCATAATGGTCCATAGGTGAGGACCAGAGTCACCAGATATGGGTGAGGCCCAGTTAGATTCAGAGTCACCAGTTCCAGGTGAGGCCAAGAAGGAGTCTACAGCAATCAAGTCCAGGTGGGTTGATAAAGTCACCAGGACTGGATGAGGACCAGATGGGGACCAGATTAACCAGGTTCATGTGATTCCCAAGTGGTGACCCGAGTTAGGAGTTCCGGGTGAGGACCAGGTAAGACCAGATTCACAAGGTCCAAGTGAGACCCACGTGGGGACCTGTGTCACCAGGCTTGGGTGAGGCCAAGGTGACAACGCCACTCACCAGGTCCAGGTGAGGCCAACCTGCAGGCCATGCAGAGGAACCATGTCCCGATGATGCCCAGATAGGGACCAGAGTCACCAGGTCCAAAGGAGGCCCAGATGGAGCATATTCACTAGCTCCAGGTGAGGCCCAGTTGAGGACCAGAGTCAACAGAAGTGGTTGAGGCAGAGAGGGGTACCAGAATCACCTGGTCCAGGTGACATCCAGATGGAAACCAGAGTCAGCAGGCAGGGTTAGGCCCAGAGTGGTTCGAGAGTCCAGAGCCTCATGTCCAGGTGAGGCTCAGGTGTGGAACAGAGTCACCAGGTACCAATGATGCCCTGGTGAGGACCAGAGTCACCATGTCTGGGTGACGCGCAGATAGGATCAGAGTCACCAGTTCCAGGTGAGGCCAAGAAAGAGATCACAGCAATCAGGTCCAGGTGGGGAACAAAGTCACCAGGACTGGGTGAGGCTCAGATGGGGACCAGATTCACCAGGTCTAGGTGAAGCCCAGGTGGTGACCAGTGTCCCCGGGTCTAGGAAAGGACCAAGTAAGGACCAGATTCACCAGGTAGAAGAGGCCCAGAGGCCAGATGGAGATCACAGGAACCAGGTAAAGGAGAGCCCCATATGGGAACCAGAGCCACAAGATCCAGGTGAGGTCCAGGTGGGACCACAGTCACAGGTCCATTTGAGGCACAGGTGGCAACAGGATTCACCAAGTCCAGGTAGGCCCAGGTGGCGACCAATCACCAGATCCAGGTGAGGACCAGCTAAAGACCAGACTCACCAGGCCCAAGTGAAGCCCAAGGGGTGACCAGAGTCACCAAGTAAGGGTGAGGACCAGAGGGGGAACCAGGGTAACCATTTAGTTTGAGGACCAGAATGGGACCAGAAATCCCTGGTCAAAGTCAGACCCAGATGTGGAATAGAGTATCCAGGTCCCAATGATGCCTGTGTGAGGACCAGAGTCACTAGCGACATGCAGGCCCAGATGTGGAACAGAATAACTAGGTACTGGTGAGGCATAGAATAAGACCACAGTCAGCAGTAACAGGTGAGCCCCTTGTGGGAGCCAGAGCCACTCTATCCAGCTGAGTCCCAGGTCCATGTGAGGCCCACGTGAGGACTAGATTCATCAGGTCGAATTGAGGCATAGTTGGGGACAAGAGTCACCAGGTGTGGGTGCGGCCTAGGTGGGGCAAGATTCAGCAGTTCTGAGTTTGGTCAAAGTGGGACGAGAGACACCAGGTCCAGGTGAGGCCAAAGTGAGGACCAGAGTCACCAGATCCAGGTGAGGTCCAGGTGGAGACCAGAGTCACCAGATCCAGGTGAAGTCCAGGTGGGGACCAGAGTCACTAGGTCCAGATTAGGCCCAGGTGAGGACCAGAGTTACCAGGTAAACGTGAGGACCCGGTGGGTATCAGAGGCAACAGGTCCATGTGAGGCGTGCTTGGTGACCATGGTCAAGACGTGTACTTGAGGCCCAGGTGTGGAACACAGTAAGCAGGTCCAGGTGAGCCCCCGGTGGTGACAAGGGTCACCACGTCCAGGTGAGACCCAGGTGGGGACCAGGATCACCAGGTAGAGGGGAGGCCCTTGAAAGTACCAGAGTCAACAGTTTGAGGTCAGGGACAGGTGGCAACCAGGGTCAGCAGCTCTAAGTCAGGCCAAAGTGGGGTTCACAGTCACAAGGGCACGGTGAGACCCAGAGGGGGACCAGAGTCACCTGGTCCAGGTGATGTCCAGTTGTGGAACACAGTCACTGAGTCCCAATTTTGCCCAGTTGAGGACCATGGTCAACAGGGCCAGGTGAGCCAGATATGGGGACCGGAGACTCAAATCCAAGTGAAGACCAGATCAGGACCACAGTCACCAGATCCAGGGGATTCTCAGGTGCAGGCCAGAATCACCAGGTCCAGGTGAGGTGCAGGTGGCAACCACACTCACCAGGTCCCGGTGAGGCCCTGGTGGGGACCAGAGTCACGAGGTACATGAGAAGCTAGAAACACTGCAGCCACCAGGTCCACATCATGTCCATGTGGGAATGAGAATTCCCAGTTACAGGTGAGGACCAGGTGGGGATCCGAGTCACCATGTCCAGGTGAGACCCAGGTGGGAACCAGTGTCACCATATCTAGGTGTGGCCCAGGTGAACCCAGAGTTAATAGGTCCGGCTGGGTCACTGTTAGTGAACAGTGTAACCATATCCTGATGCTACCCAGGTGGGTACCAGAGACACCAGGTCCTGGTGAGGCCCAGGTGGGACCAGAGTCACCAGGTCAAGTTGAGGCCTAGAGGGGTACCAGATTCACCTGGTCTAGGTGACATCCAGATGGGGATCAGAGTCACCATCTCAGGCTGAGGCTCAGAGGGTATCCAGAGTCATCATGTCCAGGTGAGGCTCAGGTGTGTAACAAAGTATCCAGGTCATAATGGTCCACAGGTGAGGCCAGAGTCACCAGATCTGGGTGAGACCCAGTTAGGATCCGAGTCACCAGTTCAAGGTGAGGCCAAGAAGAATTCCACAGCAATCAGGCCCAGGTGGGGAACAAAGTCACCAGGACTGGATGAGGCCCAGATGGGGACCAGATTCACCAGGTCCAGGTTATTCCCAGGTGGTGACCAGAGTTACCAGTTCCGGGTGAGGTCCAGGTAACGACCAGATTCACCAGGTCCAAGTGAGACCCACGTGGGGACCTGTGTCACAAGGCATGGGTGAGGCACAGGTGTCAACCCCACTCACCAGGTCCAGGTGAGGGCAACCTGCAGGCCATGCAGAGGAACCATGTCCCGATGATGCCCAGGTAGGGACTAGAGTTACCAGGTCCAGGTGAGGCCAACCTGCAGGCCAGGCAGTGGAACCATGTCCCGATGATGCCCAGGTAGGGAACAGAGTTACCAGGTCCAGGTGAGGACAACCTGCAGTCATGCAGTGGAGCCAAGTCCCGATGATGCCCAGGAAGAGACAAGAGTCACCAGGTCCAATTGAGGCCCAGATGGAGCATATTCACTAAGTCCAGGTGAGTCCCAGTTGAGGACAAGTGTCACCAGATCTGGTTGAGGCCTAGAGGGGTACCAGAATCACCTGGTCCAGGTGAAATCCAGATGGGGACCAGAGTCAGCATGTCAGGGTGAGGCCTAGACAGGCTCCAGAATCATCATGTCCAGGTGAGGCTCAGGTGTGGAACACAGTGTCCAGGTCATAATGGTCCACAGGTGAGGACCAGAGTGACGGATCTGGGTGACGCGCAGATAGGATCAGAGTCACCAGTTCCAAGTGAGGCCAAGAAAGTGTCCACAGCAATCAGGTTCAGGTGTGGAACACAGTAAGCAGGTCCAGGTGAGTCCCCGGTGGTGACCAGAGTCACCACGTCCAGGTGAGGCCCAGGTGGACACCAGGATCATCAGGTACAGGGGAGGCCCTTGAAAGAACCAGAGTCAACAGTTCGAGGTAGGGGCAGGAGGCAACCAGGTTCAGCAGGTCGAAGTCAGGCCAAAGTGGGGTTCACAGTCACTAGGGCACGGTGAGACCCAGAGGGGGACCAGAGTCACCTGGTCCAGGTGAGGTCCAGTTGTGGAACACAGTCAATGGGTCACAATTTTCCCCGTTGAGGACCATGGTCAACAGGGCCAGGTGAGGCCCAGATTGGGACCGGAGTCCCGACATCCAGGTGAAGCCCAGGTGGGGACCACAGTCACAAGATCCAGGGTAGTCTCAGGTGCAGACCAGAATCACCAGGTCCAGGTGTGGTGCAGGTGGCAACCAAACTCACCAGGTCCCGGTGAGGCACTGGTGGGGACCAGAGTCACGAGGTACATGAGAAGCTAGAAACACATGGGATCCCTGGGTGGCGCAGCGGTTTGGCGCCTGCCTTTGGCCCAGGGAGCGATCCTGGAGACCCGGGATCGAATCCCAGTTCGGGCTCCCGGTGCATGGAGCCTGCTTCTCCCTCTGCCTGTGTCTCTGCCTCTCTCTCTCTCTGTGACTATCATAAATAAATAAAAATTAAAAAAAAAGATGCTAGAAATACTGCGGCCAACAGGTCCACATGATCTCCATGTGGGAACGAGAATCACCAGTTATACGTGAGGACCAGGTGGGGATCCCACTCACCATGTCCAGGTGAGACCCAGGTGGGAAACAGTGTCACCATGTCCAGGTGTGGCCCAGGTGAAGACCAGAGTTAATAGGTCCGGCTGGGTCACTGTTAGTGAACAGTGTAACAATATCCTGATGCTACCCAGGTGGGTAGCAGAGACACCAGGTCCTGGTGAGGCCCAAGTGGGACCAGAGACATGAGGTCCATGTGAGGTCCCAATGGGAACCACAGTCACCAGGTCAGGTGAGGCGATGCTTAGGATCAGAGTCACCAGTTACAGGTGAGGCCCAGGTCGAGCCAGAGTCACCTGGTACAGAAGAGGCCAAAGTCAGGACCAGAGTTATCAGGATCAGGTCACTCCAAGTGGGTATAGAGTAACCATGTCCCGATGATGCCCAGGTAGAACCAGAGTCACCAGGTCCAAATGAGGCCCAGTTGGAGCATATTGACTAAGTCCAGGTGAGGCCCAGTTGAGGACCAGAGTCACCAGATCTGGTTGAGGACAAGAGGGGTACCAGAATCACCTGGTCCAAGTGACATCCAGATGGGGACCAGAGTCACCAGGTCAGGGTGAGGCCCAGAGTGGTTCCAGAGTCATCAAGTGCAGGTGAGGTTCAGGTGTGGAACAGTCTCACCAGGTACCAATGATGCCCACGTGAGAACCAGAGTACCCAGGTCTGGGTGACACGCATATAGGATCAGAGTCACCAGTTCCAGGTGAGGAGAAGAAAGAGTCCACAGCAATCAGGTCCAGGTGGGGAACAAACTCACCAGGACTGCGTGAGGCCCAGATGGGGACCAGATTCACCAGGTCCAGGTGAGGCCCAGGTGGGGACCAGAGTCCCCGGGTCTGGGAGAGGACCAGGTAAGGACCAGATTCACCAGGTCCAAGAGGCACACGTGGGGACCTGAGTCACCAGGTATGGGTGAGTCCCAGGTGGCAACCCCACTCACCAGGTCCAGGTGAGGCCAACCTGCAGGCCAGAGTCACCAGATCAAGGTGAGTCCCTAGTGGGGACCGGAGTCACCAGGTAAATGTGAGTCTACAAGAACACCACAGTCACCAGGTCCAGGTGTGGTTCATGTGGGAACGAGAGTCACCAGGTCCAGGTGAGGCCAGATGGAGACCACAAGAACCAGGTCCAGGAGAGCCCCATATGGGAACCAGAGCCACCAGATCCCGGTGAGGTTCAGGTGGGACCACAGTCACAAGGTCAAGGTAAGGTGCAGGTGGCAACAGGATTTACCAAGTCCAGGTGAGGCCCAGGTGGCGACCAGTCACCACATCCAGGTGAAAACCAGCTAAGGTCCAGATTCACCAGCCCCAAGTGAAGCCCACGGGGTGACTAGAGTCACCAGGTAAGGGTGAAGCCCAGAGGGGCAACCAGAGTAACCAGTTTAGTTTGAGGCCCATAATGGGACCAGAGATCCCGGGTCAAAGTGAGGCCCAGGTGTGGAATAGAGTATCCAGGTCCGAATGATGCCTGGGTGAGGACCAGAGTCACTAAGGCCATGCAGGCCCAGATGGGGAACAAAATCACTAGTTCCTGTTGAGGCATAGAATAAGACCACAGTCACCAGTATCAGGGGAGGCCCTTGTGGGAACCAGCGCCACTCTATGCAGCTGAGTCCCAGGTCCATGTGAGGCCCACGTTAGGACCAGATTCATCAGGTCGAATTGAGGCATAGCTGGGGACAAGAGTCATCAGGTCTGGGTGCGGCCTAGATGGGGCAAGATTCAGCAGTTCTGAGTTAGGTCAAAGTGGGGATGAGAGACACTAGGTCCAGGTGAGGCCATACTGAGGACCAGAGTCACCAGATCCAGGTGAGGTCCAGGTGGGGATCAGAGTCACCAGATCCAGGTGAATTCCAGGTGGGGACCAGAGTGACCAGATCCAGGTGAAGCCCAGGTGGGGACGAGAGTCACTAGGTCCAGATGAGACCCAGGTGAGGACCAGAGTTACCAGGTACACGTGAGGCCCCGGTGGGGATCAGAGGCAACAGGTCCATGTGATTCTGTCTTGGGGACCATGGTGATCAGGTATACTTGTGGCCCAGGTGTGGAACACAGTAAGCAGGTCCAGGTGAGTCCCCGGTGGTGACAAGTGTCACCACGTCCAGGTAAGTCCCAGGTGGGGACCAGGATCACCAGGTCCAGGGGAGGCCCTTGAAAGAACCAGAGTCAACAGGTCGAGGTCAGGCGCAGGTGGCAACCAGGGTCAGCAGGTCCAAGTCAGGCCAAAGTGGGGTTCACAGTCACTAGGGTCCGGTGAGGCCCAGAGGGGAACCAGTGTCACATGGTCCAGGTGAGGTCCAGTTGTGGAACACAGTCACCGGGTCCCAATTTTGCCCAGATGAGACCTTGATCAACAGGGCCAGGTGAGGCCCAGATGGGGACCGGAGTCCCTAAATCCAGGTGATGTCCAGGTGGGGACCACAGTCACCAGATCCAGGGTAGTCTCAGGTGCAGACCAGAATCACCAGGTCCAGGTGAGGTGCAGGTGGCAACCACACTCACCAGGTCCCGGTGAGGCCCTGGTGGGGACCAGAGTCACGAGGTACATGAGAAGCTAGAAACACTGCAGCCACCATGTCCAGATGATGTCCATGTGGGAACGAGAATCACAAGTTACAGGTGAGGACCAGGTGGGGATACGACTCATCATGTCCAGGTGAGACCCAGGTGGGAACGAGTGTCACCATGTCCAGGTGTGGCCCAGGTGAAGACCAGAGTTAATAGGTCCGGCTGGGTCACTGTTAGTGAACAGTGTAACCATATCCTGATGCTACCAAGGATGGTACCTGAGACACCAGGTCCTGGTGAGGCCCAGGTGGGACCAGAGACATGAGGTCCAGGTGAGGTCCCGATGGGAACCACAGTCACCAGGTCAGGTGAGGCCATGCTTAGGATCAGAGTCACCAGTCACAGCTGAGGCCCAGGTGGAGCCAGAGTCACTAAGTACAGAAGAGGCCAAAGTCAGGACCAATGTTACCAGGATCAGGTCAGTCCCAGTGGGGAATAGAGTAACCAGGTCCCGATGATGCCCAGGTAGAACCAGAGTCACCAGGTCCAGATGAGGCGCAGGTGGGGAGCATGTTCACTAGGTCCCAGTGAGGCCCAGTTGAGGACCAGAGTCACCAGTTCTGGTTGAGGCCTAGAGGGGTACCAGAAACACCTGGTCCAGGTGACATCCAGATGGGGACCAGAGTCACCAGGTCCAGGTTATTCCCAGGTGTTGAACAGAGTTACGAGTTCCGGGTGAGGACCAGGTAAGGACCAGAGTCACCAGGTCCAAGTGAGGCCCAAGTGGGGACCTGTGTCACCAGGCATGTGTGAGGCCCATGTGACAACCCCCCTCACCAGAAACAAGTGAGGCCAACCTGCAAGCCATGCAGAGGAACCATGTCCAGATGATGCCGAGGTAGGGACTAGAGTTCTCAGGTCCAGGTGAGGCCAACCTGCAGGCCATGCAGTGGAACATGTCCCGATGATTCCCAGGTAGGTATCAGAGTCACCAGGTCCAAATGAGGCCCAGATGGAGCATATTCACTAGGTCCAGGTGAGGCCCAGTTGAGGATCACAGTCACCAGATCTGATTGAGTCCTAGAGGAGTACCAGAATCCCCTGGACCAGGTGACATCCAGATGGGGAAAAGGGTCACCAGGTCAGGGTGAGGCCCAGAGAGGTTCCAGAGTCATCATGTCCAAGTGAGGCTCAGGTGTGGAACAGAGTGACCAGGTACCAATGATGCCCAGGTGAGGACCAGAGTCACCAGATCTGGGTGACGTGGAGATACGATCAGAGTCACCAGTTCCAGGTGAGGCCAAGAAGGAGTCCACAACAATCAGGTCCAGGTGGCGAACAAAGTCACCAGGAATGGGTGAGGCCCAGAAGGGGACCAGATTCACCAGCTCCAGGTGAGGCCCAGGTGGTGAGCAGAGTTCCCGGGTCTGGGAGAGGACCAGGTAAGGACCAGATTAACATGTCAAAGAGGCCCACGTGGGAACCTCAGTCACCAGGTTTGGGTGAGGCCCAGGTGGCAACCCCACTCACCAGGTCCAAGTGAGGCCAACCTGCAGGCCGAGGTCACCAGATCCAGGTGAGGCCCTAGTGGGGACCGGAGTCACCAGGTAAATGTGAGCCTAAAAGTACACCACAGTCACCAGGTCCAGGTGTGGTTCATGTGGGAACGAGAGTCACCAGGTCCAGGTGAGACCCAGGTGGGGACGACAGTCTCCAGGTCCAAATTGAGGCCTCGGTTGGGGGACTAGGGACATCAGGACCAGTTGAGGCCGAAGTGCGGAGATAAGTTATCATGTCCATGTGAGGCCCAGGTGCGGAACAGAGTAACCATGTCCCATTGCTGCCAGGTGGGAAAAGAGTCACAAGGTCCAGACGAGGCCTAAGTGAGGAGGAGATTCACCAGGTCCTGTTGAGGCTCAGGTGAGGATCAGTGTCCCCAGCTCCGGGTGTGTCCCAGAGGGGGACCAGAGTCCCACGGTTCTGGTGATATCCAGGTGGGGACCAGAGTCACCACGTCAGGTTGAGGCCCAGAGAGGGACGAGAATCACTAGGTCCAGGTGAGGCCCCGATGTGGAACTGAAACCAGGTCCCATGATGCCCATATGAGGACCTGAGTCACCAGGTCCAGGTGAGGTCCCTGTGGGAACCAGTCACCTATCCAGGTAAGGCCCATGTGGGACCACAGTCAACAGGGCCAGGTGGGGCCAAGACATATAAGAGAGTATCCAGGTCCCAATGATGCCCAGGTAAGGACCAGAGTCAACAGGTACAGGAGAGACCCAAATATGGATCAGAGTCATTGAGTTCCAGGTGAGGTCAGATGGAGACCACAGGAACCAGGTCCAGGAGAGCCCCATATGGGAACCAGAGACACCAGATCCCGGTGAGGTCCAGGTGGGACCACAGTCACAAGGTCCAGGTGAGGCGCAGGTGGATCAGGATTTACCAAGTCCAGGTGAGGCCCAGGTGGCGACCAGTCACCACATCCAAGTGCGGACCAGCTAAGGACCAGATTCACCAGGCGCAAGTGAAGCCCAAGGGGTAACCCGAGTCACCAGGTAAGGGTGAGTCCCAGAGGGGGAAGCAGAGTAACCAGTTTAGTTTGAGGCCCAGAATGGGACCAGAAGTCCCTGGTCAAAGTGAGCCCCAGTGTGGAATAGAGTATCCAGGTCCCAATGATGCCTGGGTGAGGATCAGAGTCACTATGGCCATGGAGTCCCAGATGGGGAACAGAATCACTAGGTCTTGGTGAGGCATAGAATAAGACCACAGTCAGCAGTATCAGGTGAGCCCCTTGTGGGAACCAGAGCCACTCTATCCAGCTGACTCCCAGGTCCATGTGAGGCCCCCGTGAGGACCAGATTCATCAGGTCGAATTGAGGCATAGCTTGGGACAAGAGTCACGAGGTCTGCGTGCGGCCTAGGTGGGGCAAGATTCAGCAGTTCTGAGTTAGGTCAAAGTGGGGACGAGAGACACCAGGTCCAGGTGAGGCCAAACTGAGGACCAGAGTCACCAGGTCCAGGTGTGGCCCAGGTGAAGACCAGAGTTAATAGGTCCGGGTGGGTCACTGTTAGAGAACAGTGTAACCATATCCTGATGCTACCCAGGTGGGTACCAGAGACACCATGTCCTGGTGAGGCCCAGGTGGGATCAGAGTCATGAGGTCCAGTTGAAGTCTCGATGGGAACCACAGTCACCAGGTCAGGTGAGGCCATGCTTAGGATCACAGATACAAGTTACAGGTGAGGCCCAGGTGGAGCCAGAGTCACCTGGTACAGAAGAGGCCAAAGTCAGGACCAGAGTTTCCAGGATCAGGTCAGTCCCAGTGGGGAATAGAGTAACCATGTCCCGATGATGCCCAAGTAGAACCCGACTCACCACGTCCAGATGAGGCGCAGGTGGGGAGCATATTCACTAGGTCCCGGTGAGGCCGAGTTGAGGACCAGATTCCCCCGGGCTAGTTTAGGCCTAGAGGGGTACCAGATTCACCTGGTCTAGGTGACATCCAGATGCGGACCAGAGTCACCATGTCAGGCTGTGGCCCAGAGAGGATCCAGAGTCATCATGTCCAGGTGAGGTAAGGTGTGGAACAGAGTATCCAGGTCATAATGGTCCACAGGTGAGGACCAGAGTCACCAGATCTGGGTGAGGCCCAGTTAGGATCAGAGTCACCAGTTCCAGGTGAGGCCAAAAAGGAGTCCACAGCAATCAGGTCCAGGTGGGGAAGAAAGTCAACAGGACTGGGTGAGGCACAGATGGGGACCAGATTCCCCAGGTCCAGGTGATTCCCAGGTGGTGACCATAGTTACCAGTTCCGGGTGAGCACCAGGTAAGGAGCAGATTCACAAGGTCCAAGTGAGGCGCACGTGGGAACCTGAGTCACCAGGTATGGGTTAGGCCCAGGTGGCAACCCCACTCAACAGTCCAGGGGAGGCCACCTGCAGGCCATGCAGAGGAACCATGTCCCGATGATGCCCAGGTAGAGACAGGACTTACCATGTCCAGGTGAGTCCAACCTGCAGGCCTTGCTGTGGAACCATGTCCCGATGATGCCCAGGTAGGAACCAGAGTCACCAGGTGCAAATGAGGCCCAGATGGAGCATATTCACTAGGTCCAGGTGAGGCCCAGTTGAAGACCAGAGTCACCAGATCTGGTTGAGAACTATCGGGGTACAGAATCACCTGGTCCAGGTGACATCCAGATGGGGACCAGCCTCACCAAGTCAGGGTGAGTCCCAGAGAGGTTCCAGAGTCATCATGTCCAGGTGAGGCTCAGGTGTGGAACAGAGTCACCAGGTACCAATGATGCCCAGGTTAGGGTCAGAGTCACCAGGTCTGGTTGACGCGTAGATAGGATCAGAGTCACCTGTTCCAGGTGAGGCCAAGAAAGAGTCCACAGCAATGAGGTCCACGTGTGGAACGAAGTCACCATCACTGGGTGAGGCCCAGATGGGGACCAGATTCACCAGGTGCAGGTGAGGCCCAGGTGGAGACCAGAGTCCCCGGGTCTGGGAGAGGACCAGGTAAGGACCAGATTCACCAGGTACAAGATGCCCACGTGGGGACCTGAGTCACCAGGTATGGGTGAGGCCCACGTGGCCACCCCACCCAGCAGGTCCCGGTGAGGCCAACTGGCATGTCAGAGTCACCAGATCCACGTGAGGCCCTAGTGGGACCGGAGTCACCAGGTAAATATGAGTCTACAAGAACACCACAGCCACCAGGTCCAGGTGAGGTTCATGTGGGAACAAGAGTAACCAGGGCCAGGTGAGACCCAGGTGGGGACCACAGTCACCAGGTCCAGATTGAGGCCTAGGTGGGGGGACCAGAGTAATCAGTACCAGTTGAGGCCAAAGTGTGGAGCAAAGTTATCATGTCCAGGTGAGGCCCAGGTGGGGAACAGTGTAACCTTGTCCCATTGATGCCAGGTGGGAAAAGAGTCACAGGTCCAGACGAGGCCAGAGTGAGGAGTAGATTCATCAGGTCTTGTTGAGGCCCAGTTGAGTACCAGTGTCCCCAGCACCGGGTGAGTCCCAGACGGGGACCAGAGTCACCCGGTTCTGGTGATATCCAGGTGGGGACCAGACTCACCACGTCAGGGTGAGGCCCAGAGTGGGACGAGAATCACTAGGTCCAGATGAGGCCCCTATGTGGAACTGAGAAACCAGGTCCCATGATGCCCATATGAGGACCTGAGTCACCAGGACCAGGTGAGGTCCCTGTGGGAACCAGTCACCTCATCCAGGTGAGGCCAAGGTGGGACCTCAGTCACCAGGTCCAGGTGAGGCCCAGGTATATAAGAGAGTATCCAGGTCCCAATGATGTCCAGGTAAGGACCAGAGTCAACAGGTCCAGGAGAGGCACAAATATGTATCAGAGTCATTGAGTTCCAGGTGACGCCAGATGGAGATAACAGGAACCAGGTCCAGGAGAGCCCCATATGGGAACCAGAGCCACCAGATCCAGGTGAGGTCCAGGTGGGACCACAGTCACAAGGTCCAAGTGAGGCCCAGGTGACAACAGGATTCACCAAGTCAGGAGAGGCCCAGGTTGCGACCAGTCATCAGATCCAGGTGCGGACCACCTAAGGACCAGATTCACCAGGCCCAAATGAATCCCATGGGGTGACCAGAGTCACCAGGTAAGGGTGAGGCCCAGAGGGGGAACCAGAGTAACCAGTTTAGTTTGAGGCCCAGAATGGGACCAGAGGTCCCTGGTCAAAGTGAGGCCCAAGTGTGGAATAGAGTATCCAGGTCCTAATGATGCCTGGGTGAGGACCAGAGTCACTAGGGCCATGCAGGCCCAGATGGGGAACAGATTCATTAGGTCCTGATGAGGCATAGAATAAGACCACAGTCAGCAGTATCAGTGACCCCTTTTGGGAACCAGAGCCACTCTATCCAGCTGAGTCCCAGGTCCAGCTGAGTGCCAGGTCCATGTGAGGCCCACGTGAGGACCAGATTCATCAGGTCGAATTGAGGCATAGGTGGGGACAAGAGTCACCAGGTCTGGATGCGGCCTAGGTTGGGGCAAGATTCAGCAGTTCTGAGTTAGGTTCAAGTGGGGACGAGAGACACCAGGTCCAGGTGAGGCCAAACTGAGGACCAGAGTCACCACATCCAGGTGAGGTCCATGTTGTAAAGAGAGTCACCAGGTCCAGGAGAGGTCCAGGTGGGGACCAGCGTCCACGGATCCAGGTAAGTCCAGGTGGGGACCTGAGTCAGCAGATCCAGGTGAAGCCCAGGTGGAGACCAGAGTCTCTAGGACCAGATGAGGCCCAGGTGAGGACAGGAGTTAACAGGTACACGTGAGGCCCCGGTGGGGATCAGAGGCAACAGGTCCATGTGAGGCCGGCTTGGGGACCATGGTCAACAGGTCTACTTGAGGCCCAGGTGTGGAACACAGTAAGCAGGTCCAGGTGAGTCCCCGGTGGTGACAAGAGTCACCACGTCCAGGTGAGGCCCAGGTCGGGACCAGGATCACCAGGTACAGGGGAGGACCTTGAAAGGACCAGAGTCAACAGTTGGAGGTTAGACGCAGGTGGCAACCAGGTCAGCAGGTCCAAGTCAGGCCAAAGTGGGGTTCACAGTCACTAGGCACGGTGAGACCCAGAGGGGGACCAGAGTCACCTGGTCCAGGTGACGTCCAGTTTTGGAACACAGTCCCCGGGTCCCAATTTTGCCCAGTTGAGGACCATGGTCAACAGGGCCAGGTGAGGCCCACATGGGGACCGGAGTCCAAATATCCAGGTGAAGCCCAGGTGGGGACCACAGTCAGTAGATCAGGGGAGTCTCAGGTGCAGACCATAATCACCAGGTCCAAGTGAGGTGCAGGTGGCAACCACATTCCCCAGGACCCAGTGAGGCCCTGGCGGGGACCAGAGTCACAAGGTACATGAGAAGCTAGAAACACTGCAGCCACCAGGTCCACATGATGTCCATGTGGGCCGGAGAATCAGCAGTTACACGTGAGGACCAGGTGGGGATCCGACTCACCATGTCAAGTTGAGACCCAGGTGGGATCCAGTGTCACCATGTCCAGGTGTGGCCCAGGTGAAGACCAGAGTTAATAGGTCCGGCTGGGTCACTGTTAGTGAACAGTGTAACCATATCCAGATGCTACCCAGGTGCGTACCGGAGACACCAGGTCCTGGTGAGGCCCATGTGGGACCAGAGACATGATGTCCAGGTAAGATCCCGATGGGAACCACAGTCACCAGGTCAGGTGAGGCCATGCTTAGGATGAGAGTTACCAGTTACAGGTGAGGCCCAGGTGGAGCCAGAGTGACCTGGTACAGAAGAGGTCAAAGACAGGACCAGAGTTACTAGGAACAGGTCAGTCCCATTGGGGAATAGAGTAACCATGCCCCGATGATGCCCAGGTAGAACCCGAGTCACCACGTCCAGATGAGGCGCAGGTGGGGAGCATATTCACTATGTCCAGGTGAGGCCGAGTTGAGGACCAGAGTCACCAGGTCTGGTTGAGGTCGACAGGGGTCCCAGATTCACCTGGTCTAGGTGACATCCAGATGGGGACCAGAGTCACCATGTCAGAGTGAGGCATAGAGAGGATCCAGAGTCATCATGTCCAGGTGAGGCTCAGGTGTGGAACAGTGTATCCAGGTCATAGTGGTCCACAGGTGAGGAGCAGAGTCACCAGATCTGGGTGAGGCCCAGTTAGGATCAGACTCACCAGTTCCAGGTGAGGCCCAAAAGGAGTCCACAGCAATCAGGTCCAAGTGGGAGCAAAGTCACCAGGACTGTGTGAGGCACAGATGGCGACCAGATTCTCCAGGTCCAGGGGATTCCCAGGTGGAGACCAGAATTACCAGATTCACCAGGTCCAAGAGGCCCAAGTGGGGACCTGAGTCACCAGGTATGGGTGAGGCCCAGGTGGCAACCCCACTCACCAGGTCCAGGTGAGGACAAACTACAGGCCAGAGTCACCAGATCCAGGTGAGGCCCTAGTGGGGACCAGAGTCACCAGGTAAATGTGAGTCTACAAGAACACCACAGTCACCAGGTCCTGGTGTGGTTCATGTGGGAACGAGAGTCACCAGGTCCAGGGGAGACCCAGGTGGGGACCACAGTCACCAGATCCAGATTGAGGCCTAGGTGGGGGGACCAGAGTCATCAGGACAAGTTGATGCCAAAGTGTGGAGCAAAGTTATCATGACCAGGTGAGGCCCAGGTGGGGAAAAGAGTAACCATGTCCCATTGATGCCAGGTGGGAAAAGAGTCACAGGTCCAGACGAGGCCTAACTGAGGAGTAGATTCACCAGGTCCTCTTGAGGCCCAGTTGAGGAGCAGTGTCCCCAGCTACGGGTGAGTCCCAGAGGGGGACCAGAGTCACCCAGTTCTGGTGATATCCAGGTGGGGAGCAGAGTCACCACGTCAGGGTGAGGCCCAGAGGGGGACGAGAATCACTAGGTCCAGGTGAGGCCCCGATGTGAAACTGAGAACCAGTTACCATGATGCCCATATGAGGACCTGAGTCACCAGGTCCAGGTGAGGTCGAGGTATATAAGAGAGTATCGAGGTCCCAATGATTCCCATGTAAGGACCAGAGTCAACAGGTCCAGGAGAGGACCAAATATGGATCAGAGTCATTGTGTTCCAGGTGAGGACAGATGGAGACCACAGGAACCAGGTACAGGAGAGCCCCATATGGGAACCAGAGCCACCAGATCCAGGTGAGTTCCAGGTGGGACCACAGTCACAAGGTCCAGGTGAGGCGCAGATGGCAAGAGGATTCACCAAGTCCAGGTGAGGCCCAGGTGGAGACCAGTCACCAGATCCAGGTGAGAACCAGCTAAGGACCAGATTCACCAGGCCCAAGTGAAGCCAAAGGGGTGACCAGAGTCACCAGGTTAGTGTGAGGCCCAGAGGGGGAACCAGAGTAACCAGTTTAGTTTGAGGCCCAGAATGGGACCATAGGTCCCTGGTCAGAGTGAAGCCCAGGTGTGGAATAGAGTATCCCGGTCACAATGATGCCTGGGTGAGGACCAGAGTCACTAGGTCCATGCAGGCCCAGATGGGGAACAAAATTACTAGGCCTTGGTGAGGCATAGAATAAAACCACAGTCACCAGAATCAGGTGAGCTCCATGTGGGAACAAGAGCCACTCTATCCAGCTGAGTAGCAGGTCCATGTGAGGCCCACGTGAGGACCAGATTCATCAGGTCGAATTGAGGCATAGCTGGGGACAAGAGGAACCAGGTCTGGGTGCGGCCTAGGTGGGGCAAGATTCAGCAGTGCTGAGGTAGGTCAGAGTGGGGACGAGAGACGCCAGGGCCAGGTGACGCCAAACTGAGGACCAGAGTCACCAGATGCAAGTCAGGTCCAGGTGTTGACCAGAGTCACCAGATCCAGGTGAAGTCCAGGTGGGGAGCAGAGTCATCAGATCCCGGTGAAGCCCAGGTGGGGATCAGAGTCACTAGGTCCAGATGAGGCGAAGGTGAGGACCACAGTTGCCAGGTACACGTGAAGCCCCGGTGGGGATCAGAGGCAAAAAGTCCATGTGAGGCTGGCTTGGGGACCATGGT
The DNA here is from genome assembly GCF_048164855.1 of Canis lupus baileyi. Taxonomy (NCBI): domain Eukaryota; kingdom Metazoa; phylum Chordata; class Mammalia; order Carnivora; family Canidae; genus Canis; species Canis lupus. Next base: position 46,791,942 of record NC_132862.1, read on the forward strand.
CAACAGGTCTACTTGAGGCCCAGGTGCGGAACACAGTAAGCAGATCCAGGTGAGTTCCCGGTGGTGACAAGGGTCACCAGGTCCAGGTGAGGCCCATGTGGGCACCAGGATCACCATGTCCAGGGGACGCTCTTGAAAGAACCAGAGTAAACAGTTCGAAGTCAGGCGCAGGTGGCAACCAGGGTCAACAGGTCCAAGTCAGGCCAAAGTGGGGTTCACAGTCACTAGGGCACGGTGAGACCCAGAGTGGGACCAGAGTCACCTGGTCCAGGTGAGGTCCAGTTGTGGAACACAGTCACCGGGTCCTAATTTTGCCCAGTTGAGGACCATAGTCAACAGGGCCAGGTGAGGCCCAGATGGGGACCGGAGTCCCCAAATCCAGGTGAAGCCCAGGTGGGGGCTACAGTCACCAGATCCAGGGTAGTCTCAGGTGCAGACCCGAATCACCAGGTCCAGGTGAGGTGCAGGTGGCAACCACACTCACCAGGTCCCGGTGAGGCCCTGGTGGGGACCAGAGTCACGAGGTACATGAGAAGCTAGAAACACTGCAGCCACCAGGTCCACATGATGTCCATATGGGAACGAGGATCACCAGTTACAGATGAGGACCAGGTGGGGATCCGACTCACCATGTCCAGATGAGACCCAGGTGGTAACCAGTGTCACCATGTCCTCGTGTGCCCCAGGTGAAGACCAGAGTTATTAGGTCCGCCAGGATGAGTGTTAGTGAACAGTGTAACCATATCGTGATGCTACCCAGGTGGGTACCAGAGACACCAGGTCCTGATGAGGCCCAGGTGTAACCGGAGACATGAGGTCAAAATGAGGTCCCGATGGGAACCACAGTCAACAGGTCAGGTGAGCCCATGCTTAGGATCAGAGTTACCAGGTACAGGTGAGGCCCAGTTGGAGCCAGAGTCACCTGGTACAGAAGAGGCCAAAGTCAGGACCAGAGTTACCAGGATCAGGTCAGTCCCAGTGGGTAATACAGTAACCATGTCCCAATGATGCCCAGGTAGAATCAGAGTCACCAGGTACAGCGAGGCACAGGTGGGTAGAATATTCACTAGGTCCAGGTGAGGCCCAGATGAGGACCAGAGTCACCAGGTCTAGTTGACGCCTAGAGGGGTACCAGATTCACCTGGTCTAGGGGACATCCAGATGGGGACCAGAGTCACCATGTCAGGGTGAGGCCCAGAGGGCATCCAGAGTCATCATGTCCAGGTGAGGTTCAAGTGTGGAAAAGAGTATCCAGGTCATAATGGTCCACAGGTGAGGACCAGAGTTACTAGATCTGGGTGAGGCCCAGTTAGGAGCAGAGTCACAATTTCCAGGTGAGGCCAAGAAGGAGTCCACAGCAATCAGGTCCAGGTGAGGATCAAAGTCACCAGGAATGGGTGAGGCCCAGATGGGGACCAGATTCACGAGGTCCAGGTAATTCCCATTTGGTGACAAGGGTTACCAGTTCCGGGTGAGGACCAGGTAAGGACCAGATTCCCCAGGTCCAATTGAGGCCCACGTGAGACCTGTGTCACCAGGTATGTGTGAGGCCCAGGTGGCAAGCCCACTCACCAGGTCTAGTTGAGGCCAACCTGCAGGCGATGCAGAGGAACCGTGTCCCGATGATGTCCAGGTAGGGACCAGAGGTACGAGGTCCAGGTGACGCCAACCTACAGGCCATGCAGAGGAACCGTGTCCCGATTATGCCCAGGTAGGGACCAGAGTTACCACGTCAAGAAGAGGCCAACCTGCAGACCATTATGTGGAACCAGGTCGCGATGTTGCCCACGTAGGGACCAGAGTCACCAGGTCCAAATGAGGCCCAGATGGAGCATATTCACTAGGTCCATGTGAGGCCCAGTTGAGGACCAGAGTCACCAGAACTGGTTGAGGCCTAGAGGGGTACCAGAATCACCTGGTCCAGGTGACATCCAGATGGGGACCAGAGTCACCAGGTCAGGATGAGGCCCAGAGAGGTTTCAGAGTCATCATGTCCAGGTGAGGCTCAGGTGTGGAACAGAGTCACCAGATACCAATGTTTCCCAGGTGAGGACCAGATTCACCAGGCCTGAGTCACGCGCAGAGAGGATAAGAGTCACCAGTTCCAGGTGAGGCCAAGAAAGAGTCCAAAGCAATCAGCTCCAGGTGGGGAACAAAGTCACCAGGACTGGGTGAGGCCCAGATGGGGACCAGATTCACCAGGTCCAGGTGATTCCCAGGTGGTGACAAGGGTTACCTGTTCCGGGTGAGGACCAGGTAAGGACCAGATTCACCAGGTCCAAGTGAGGCCCACGTGAGACCTGTGTCACCAGGTATGGGTGAGGCGCAGATGGCAAGCCCACTCTCCAGGTCCAGGTGAGGCCTATCTGCAGGCCATGCAGAGGAACCGTGTCCCGATGATGCCCAGGTAGGGACCAGAGGTACGAGGTCCAGGTGACGCCAACCTGCAGGCCATGCAGAGGAACCGTGTCCCGATGATGCCCAGGTAGGGACCAGAGTTACCAGGTCAAGAAGAGGCCAACCTGCAGGCCATGCAGTGGAACCATGTCCCGATGTTGCCCACGTAGGGACCAGAGTCACCAGGTCCAAATGAGGCACAGATGGAGCATATTCACTAGGTCCAGGTGAGGCCCAGTTGAGGACCAGAGGCCCCAGATCTGGTTGAGGCCCAGAGGGGTACCTGATTCACCTGGTCTAGGTGACATCCAGATGGGGACCAGAGTAACCATGTCAGGGTAAGGCCCAGAGGGGATCCAGAGTCATCATGTCCAGGTGAGGCTCAGGTGTGGAACAGAGTATCCATTTCATAATTGTCCGAAGGTGAGGACCAGAGCCACCAGATCTGGGAAAGGCCCAGTTAGGATCAGAGTTGCCACTTCCAAGTGAGGCCAAGAAAGTGTCCACAGCAATCAGGTCCAGGTGGGGAACAAAGTCACCAGGTCTAGGTGATTCCCAGGTGGTGACCAGATTTACCAGTTCCGGGTGAGGACTAGGTAAGGACCAAATTCACCAGGTCGAAGTGAGGCCCACGTGGGGACCTGTGTCACCAGGCATGGGTAAGACCCAGGTGGGAACTCCACTCACCAGGTCACGATGAGGCCTACCTGCAGGCCATGCTGAGGAACCATGTCCTGATGATGCCCAGCTAGGGACCAGAGTTACCAGGTCCAGGTGAGGCAAACCAGCAGGCCATGCAGTGGAACCATTTCCCGATAATGCCCAGTGAGTGACCAGAGTCACCATGTCCAAATGAGGCCCAGATGGAGCATATTCACTAGGTCCAGATGAGGCCCAGTTGAGGACAAGAGTCACCAGAACTGGTTGAGGCCTAGATGGGTTCCAAAATCCCCTGGTCCAGGTGACATCCAGATGGGGACCAGATCACCAGGTCATGGTGAGGCCCGGAGAGGTCCCAGAGACATCATGTCCAGGTGAGGCTCAGGTGTGGAACAGAGTAACCAGGTACCAATGATGCCCAGGTGAGGACCAGAGTCACCAGGTCTCGGTGACGCACAGATAGGATCAGAGTCACCAGTTCCAAGTGAGGCCAAGAAAGAGTCCAGAGCAATCAGTTCCAGGTGGGAAACATAGTCACCAGGACTGGGTTAGGCCCAGATGGGGACCAGATTCACCAGGTCCACATGAGGCCCAGGTTGTGACCTAATTCCCCGGGTCTGGGAGAAGACCAGGTAAGGGCCAGATTCACCAGGTCCAAGAGGCCCACGTGGGGACTGAGTCCAGGTATGTGTTAGGCCCAGGTGGCATCCCACTAACCAAGTCCAGGTGAGGCCAACCTGCAGGCCAGAGTCACCAGATCCAGGTTAGGCCCTAGTGGGGACCGGAGTCACCAGGTAAATGTGACTCTACAAGTACACCACAGTCATCAGGTCCAGGTGTGGTTCATGTGGGAACGAGAGTCACCAAGTCCAGGTGAGACCCACGTGGGGACGACAGTCTCCAGGTCCAGATTGAGGCCTCGGTTGGGGGACCAAGGTCATCAGGACCAGTTGAGGCCAAAGTTCGGAGCAAAGTTATCATGTCCATGTGAGGCCCAGGTGCGGAACAGAGTAACCATGTCCCATTGTTGCCAGGTGGGAAAAGAGTCACAAGGTCCAGACGAGGCCTAAGTGAGGAGTAGATTCACCAGGTCCTGTTGAGGCCGAGTTGAGGACCAGTGACCCCAGCTCCGGGTGAGTCCCGAGGGGGACCAGAGTCACCCGGTTCTGGTGATATCCAGGGGGGGACCAGAGTCAGCACGTCAGGGTGAGGCCCAGAGGGGAACGAGAATCACTAGGTCCAGGTGAGGCCCCGATGTGGAACTCAGAAACCAGGTCCCATGATATCCATATGAGGACCTGAGTCACCAGATCCAGGTGAGGTCCCTGTGGGAACCAGTCACCTCGTCCAGGTGAGGCCAGGTGGGAACACAGTCACAAGGTCCAAGTGAGGCCCTAGTATATAAGAGAGTATCCAGGTCCCAATGATGCCCAGGTAAGGACAAGAGTCAACAGGTCTAGGAGAGGACCAAATATGGATCAGAGTCATTGTGTTCCAAGTGAGGCCAGATGGAGACCACAGGAACCAGGTCCAGGAGAGCCCCATATGAGAACCAGAGCCACCAGATCCAGGTGAGGTCCAGGTGGGACCACAGTCACAAGGTCCTGGTGAGGTGCAGGTGGCAACAGGATTCACCAAGTCCAGGTGAGACCCAGGTGGCGACCAGTCACCAGATCCAGGTGCGGACCAGCTAAGGACCAGATTCACCAGGTACAAGTGAAGCCCAAGGGTGACCAGAGTCACCAGGTAAGGGTGAGGCCCAGAGGGGATACCAGAGTAACCAGTTTAGTTTGAGGCCCAGAATGGGACCAGAGGTCCCTGGTCAAATTGAGGCCCAGGTGTGGCATAGAGTATCCAGTTCCCAATGATTCCAGGTTGAGGACCAGAGTCACTAGGGCCATGCAGGCCCAGATGGGGAACAGAATCACTAGGTCCTGGTGAGGCATAGAATAAGACCACAGTCACCAGTATCAGGTGAGCCACTTGTGGGAACAAGACCACTCTATGCAGCTGAGTCCCAGGTCCATGTGAGGCCCACGTGAGGACCAGATTCATTAGGGCAAATTGAGGCATAGCTGGGGACAAGAGTCACCAGGTCTGGGTGCGGCCTAGGTGGGGCAAGATTCAGCAGTTCTGAGTTAGTTCAAAGTGGGGACGAAGACACCAGGTCCAGGTGAGGCCAAACTGAGGACCAGAGTCAGCAGATCCAGGTGAGGTCCATGTTGGAAAGAGAGTCACCAGGTCCAGGAGAGTTCCAGGTGGGGACCAGAGTCACCAGATCCAGGTGAAGTACAGGAGGGGACCAGAGTCACCAGATCCAGGTGAAGCCCAGGTGGGGACCAGAGCCAATAGGTCCAGATGAGGCCCAGGTGAGGACCAGAGTTACCAGGTACACGTGAGGCCCCGGTGGGGATCAGAGGCAACAGGTCCATGTGAGGCCGGCTTGGGGACCCTGGTCAACAAGTCTACTTGAGGCCCAGATGTGGAATACAGTAAGCAGCTCCAGGTGAGTACGCAGTTGTGACATGGGTCACCACGTCCAGGTGAGACCCAGGTGGGGACCAGGATCACAAGGTACAGGGGAGGCCCTTGAAAGTACCAGAGTCAACAGTTCGAGGTGAGGCACAGGTGGTAACCAGGGTCAGCAGTTCCAAGTCAGGGCAAAGTTGGGTTTACGGTCACTAGGGCTCGGTGAGACCCAGAGGGAGACCAGAATCACCTGGTCCAGGTGAGGTCCAGTTGTTGAACACAGTCACCGGGTCCCAATTTTGCCCAGTTGAGGACCATGGTCAACAGGGCCAGGTGAGGCTCAGATGGAGACCGGAGTCCCCAAAGCAGGTGAAGCCCAGGTGGGGACCATAGTCACCAGATCCAGGGTAGTCTCAGGTGCAGACCAGAATGACCAGGTCCACTTGAGGTGCAGGTGGCAACCACACTCACCAGGTCTCTGTGAGGCCCTGGTGGGGACCAGAGTCACGAGGTACATGAGAAGCTAGAAACACTGCAGCCACCAGGTCCACATGATGTCCATGTGGGAACGAGAATCACCAGTTACAGGGGAGGACCAGTTTTGGATCCTACCCACCATGTCCAGGTGAGACCCAGGTGGGAACCAGTGTCAACATGTCCAGGTGTGGCCCAGGTGAAGAGCAGAGTTAATAGGTCCGGCTGGGTCACTGTTAGTGAACAGTGTAACCGTATCCTGATGCTACCCAGGTGGGTACCAGAGACACCAGGTCCTGGTGAAGCCCAGATGGGACCAGAGACATGTGGTCCAGGTGCAGTCCCGATGGGAACCACAGTCACCAGGTCAGGTGAGGCCATGCTTAGGATCAGAGTCACCAGTTACCGGTGAACCCAAGGTGGATCCAGAGTCACCTGGTACAGAAGAGGCCAAATCAGGACCAGAGTTACCAGGATCAGGTCAGTCCCAGTGGGGAATACAGTAAACATGTCCCGATGATGCCCAGGTAGAACCAGAGTTACCAGGTCCAGATGAGGCACAGTTGGGGAGCATATTCACTAGGTCCCGGTGAGGCCCAGTTGAGGACCAGAGTCACCAGGTCTAGTGGAGGCCTAGAGGGGTACCAGATTCACCTGGTCTAGGTGACATCCACATGAGGACCAGAGTCACCACGTCAGGGTGAGGCCCAGAGTGGATCCAGATTCATCATGTCCAGGTGAGGCTCAGTTGTGGAACAGAGTATCCAGTTCATAATGGTCCACAGGGGAGGACAAGAGTCAGCAGATTGAGTTAGGCCCAGTTAGGATGAGAGTCACCAGTTCCAGGTGAGGCCAAGAAGGAGTCCACAGCAATCAGTTCCAGGTGGGGAACAAAGTCATCAGGACTGGGGGAGGCCCAGATGGGGACCAGATTCACCCTGTCCAGGTGATGCCCAGGTGGTGACCAGAGTTACCAGTTCTGGGTGAGGACCAGGTAAGGATCAGATTCACCAGGTCCAAGTGAGGCCCACTTGGGGATCTATTTCACCAGGTATGTGTGAGACCCATGTGGAAACCCCACTCAACAGGTCCAGGTGAGGCCAACCTGCAGTCCATGCAGAGGAACGGTGTCCCGATGAAGCCCAGGTAGGGACCAGAGTTACCAGGTCCAGGTGAGGCCGACCTGCAGGCCATGCAGTGGAACCATCTCCCGATGATGCCCAGGTAGGGAGCAGAGTCACCAGGTCCAAATGTGGCCCACATCGAGTATATTCACTAGGTCCAGGTGAGGCCCAGTTGAGGACCAGAGTCACCAGATCTGGTTGAGGCCTAGAGGGGTACCAGAATCACCTGGTCCAGGTGACATCCAGATGGGGACCAGAGTCACCAGGTCAGGGTGAGGCCCAGAGAGGTACCAGAGTCATCATGTCCAGGTGAGGCTCAGGTGTGGAACAGAGTAATCAAGTACCAATTATGCCCAGGTGAGTTCCAGGGTCACCAGATCTGGGTGACGCGCAGATAGGATCAGAGTCACCAGTTCCAGGTGAGGCAAAAAGAGTCCACAGCAATCAGGTCCAAGTGGGGAACAAAGTCACCAGGACTCGGTGAGGCCAAGATATGGAACAGATTCACCAGGTCCAGGTGAGGCTCAGGTCGTGACCAGAGTCCCCGGGTCGGGGAGAGGACCAGGTAAGTACTAGATTCACCAGGTCCAAGAGGCCCACGTAGGGACCTGAGTCACCAGGTATGGGTGAGGCCCAGGTGACAATCCGACTCACCAATTCCAGGTGAAGCCAACCTGCAGGCCAGAGTCACCAGATACAGGTGAGGCCCTAGACGGGAACGGAGTCACCAGGTAAATGTGAGTCTACAAGGACACCACAGTCACCAGGTCCAGGTGTGGTTCATGTGGGAACGAGAGGCAACAGGTCAAGGTGAGACCCAGGTGGGGACCACAGTCACCAGGTCCAGATTGAGGCCTAGGTGGGGGGACCAGTGTCATCAGGACCAGTTGAGGCCAAAGTGCGGAGAACAGTTATCATGTCCAAGTGAGGCCCAGGTGGGGAACAGAGTAACCATATCCCATTGATGCCAGGTGGGATAAGAGTCACAAGGTGCAGACGAGGCCTAAGTGAGGAGTAGATTCACCAGATCATGTTGAGACCCAGTTGAGTACCAGTCTCCCCAGCTCCGGGTGAGTCCCAAAGGGGGACCAGAGTCTCCCGGTTCTTGTGATATCCAGGTGAGGACCAGAGTCAAGAGGTCAGGGTGAGGCCCAGAGGGGGACGAGAATCACTAGGTCCAGGTGAGGCTCCGATTTGGAACTGAGACAACAGGTCCCATGATGCCCTTTTGAGGACCTGAGTCAACAGGTCCATGTGAGGTCCCTGTGGGAACCAGTGACCTCATCCAGGTGAGGCCCAGGTGGGACCACAGTCACCAGGTCCAGGTGACGCCCAGGTATATAAGAGAGTATCCAGGTCCCAATGATGCCCAGGTAAGGACCAGAGTCCACACTTCCAAGAGAGGCACAGATATGGATCAGAGTCATTGTGTTCCAGGTGAGGCTAGATGGAGACCACAAGAACCAGGTCCAGGAGAGCCCCTTATGGGAACCAGAGCCTCCAGATCCAGGTGAGGTTCTGGTGGGACCAGAGTCACAAGTTCCAGGGGGGGCGCAGGTGGCAACAGTATTCACCAAGTCCAGGTGAGGCCCAGGTGGCGACCAGTCACCAGATCCAAATGTGGACCAGCTAAGGACCAGAATCACCAAGTGAAGACCATGTTGGAAAGAGCGTCACCAGTTCCAGGTGAAACCCAAGTGGGGACCAGAGCCACCAGTTCCAGGTGAAGCCCAGGTGGGGACCAGAGTCACTAGGTCCAGATGAGGCCCAGGTGAGGACCAGAGTTACCAGGTACACGTGAGGCCCCGGTGGGGATTAGAGTCAACATGTCCATGTGAGGCCGGCACGGGGACCATGGTCAACAGGTCTACTTGAGGCCCAGGTGTGGAACACAGTAAGCAGGTCCAGGTGAGTCCGTCTTGGTGACTAGAGTCACCACGTCCACGTGAGGACCAGGTGGGGACCAGGATCACCAGGTACAGGGGAGGCCCTTGAAAGAACCAGAGTCAACAGTTCGAGGTCAGGCGCAGGTGGCAACCAGGGTCAGCAGGTCCAAGTCAGGCCAAAGTGGGGTTCACAGTCACGAAGGCACGGTGAGACCCAGAGGGGGACCAGAGTCATGTGGTCCAGGAGAGGTCCAGTTGTGGAACACAGTCACCGGGTCCCAATTTTGCCCAGTTGAGGACCATGGTCAACAGGTACAGTTGAGGCCCGGATGGGGACCGGAGTCCCCAAATCCGGGTGAAGCCCAGGTGGGGACCACAGTCACCAGATCCAGGGTAGTCTCAGGTGCAGACCAGAATCATCAGTTCCAGGTGTGGTGCAGTTGGCAACCACACTCACCAGGTCCCTTTGAGGCCCTGGTGGTGACCAGAATCACGAGGTACATGAGAAGCTAGAAACACTGCAGCCACCAGGTCCACATGATGTCCATGTGGGAACGAGAATCACCACTTCCAGGTGTGGCCAAGAAAGTGTCCAAAGCAATCAGGTCCAGGTGGGGAACAAAGTCACCAGGACTGGGTGAGGCCCAGGTGGGGACCTGGTGAAGAGATTCACCAGGTCCAGGTGAGGCCCAGGTGGCGACCAGTCACCAGATCCAGGTGAGTACCAGCTAAGGACCAGATTCACCAGGCCAAAGTGAAGCCCAAGGGGTCACCAGATTCAACAGGTAAGGGTGAGTCCCAGAGGGGGAACCAGAGTAACCAGTTTAGTTTGAGGCCCAGAATGGGACCAGAGGTCCCTGGTCAAAGTGAGGCCCAGGTGTGGAATAGAGTATCCAGGTCCCAATGATGCCTGGGTGAGGACCAGAGTCAGTAGGACCATGCAGGCCCAGAAGGGGAACAGAATCGCTAGGTCCTGGTGAGGCATAGAAAAAGACCCCAGTCACCAGTATCAGGTGAGCCCTTTGTGGGAACAAGAGCCACTTTATCCAGCTGAGTCCCAGGTCCATCTAAGGCCCACGTGAGGACCAGATTCATCAGGTCGAATTGAGGCATAGCTGGGGACAAGAGTCACCAGGTCTGGGTGCGGCCTAGGTGGGGCAAGATTCTGCAGTTCTGAGTTAGGTCAAAGTGGGGACGAGAGACACCAGGTCTAGGTGAGGCCAAACTGAGGACCAGAGTCACCAGATCCAGGTGAGGCCCATGTTGGAAAGAGAGTCACCAGGTCTAGGAGAGGTCCAGGTGGGGACCAGAGTCACCAGATCCAGGTGAAGGCCAGGTGGGGACCAGAGTCACCAGATCCAGGTGAAGCCCAGGTGGGGACCAGAGTCACTAGGTCCAGATGAGGCCCAGGTGAGGACCAGAGTTACCAGGTACACGTGAGGCGCTGGTAGGTATCAGAGGCAACTGGTCCATGTGAGGCAGGCTTGGGGACCATGGTCAAGAGTTCTACTTGAGGCCCAGTGTGGAACACTGTAACCAGGTCCAAGTGAGTCCCCGGTGGTGACAAGAGTCACCAGGCCCAGGTGAGGCCCAGGTGGGAACCAGGATCACCAGGTACAGGGGAGGCCCTTGAAAGAACCAGAGTCAACAGTTCGAGGTAACGCACAGGTGGCAACCAGGGTCAGCAGGTCCAAGTCAGGCCAACGTGGGGTTCACAGTCACTAGAGCACGGTGAGACCCACAGGGGGAACAGAGTCACCTGCTCCAGGTGAGGTCCAGGTGTGGAACACAGTCACCGGGTGCCATTTTTCCGTGATGAGGACCATGGTCAACAGGGCTAGGTGAAGCCCAGGTGGGGACCACAGTCACCAGATCCAGGGTAGTCTCAGGTGCAGACCAGAATCACCAGGTCCAGGTGTGGTGCAGGTGGCAACCAAACTCACCCGGTCCCGGTAAGGCACTGGTGGGGACCAGAGTCACGAGGTACATGAGAAGCTACAAACAGATGGGATCCCTGGGTGGCGCAGTGGTTTGGCGCCTGCCTTAGGCCCCGGGCGCGATCATAGAGACCCGGGATCGAATCCCACGTCGGGCTCCTGGTGCATGGTTCCTGCTTCTCCCTCTGTCTGTGTCTCTGCCTCTATCTCTCTCTGTGACTATCATAAATAAATAAAAATTAAAAAAAAAAGATGCTAGAAACACTGCGGCCAACAGGTCCACATGATATCCATGTGGGAACGAGAATCACCATTTACAGGTGAGGACCATGTGGGGATCCGACTCACCATATCCAGGTGAGACCCAGGTGGGAAACAGTGACACCATGTCCAGGTGTGGCCCAGGTGAAGACCATATTTAATAGGTCCGGCTGGGTCACTGTTAGTGAACAGTGTAACCATATCCTGATGCTAACCAGGTGGGTACCAGAGACACCAGGCCCTGGTGAGGCCCAGGTGGGACCAGAGACATGAGGTCCAGGTGAGGTCCCTATGGGAACCACAAACACCAGGTCAGGTGAGGCCATGCTTAGAATCAGAGTCACCAGTTACAGGTGAGGCCCAGTTAGAGCCAGAATCACCTGGTAAAGAGAGGCCAAAGTCAGGACCAGAGTTACCAGGATCAGGTCAGTCCCAGTGGGGAACAGAGTAACCATGTCCCGATGATGCCCAGATAGAACCAGCGTCACCAGGTCGAGATGAGGCGCAGGTGGGGAGCATATTCACTAGGTCTCGTTGAGGCCCTGTTGAGGGCCAGAGTCACCAGGTCTAGTTGAGGCCTAGAGTGGTACGATATTCACCTGGTCTAGGTGACATCCAGATGCGGACCAGAGTCACCATGTCAGGCTGAGGCCCAGAGGGGATCCAGAGTCATCATGTCCAGGTGAGGCTCAGGTGTGTAACAAAGTATCCAGGTCATAATGGTCCACAGGTGAGGACCAGAGTCACCAGATCTGGGTGAGGCTCAGTTAGGATCAGAGTCACCAGTTCCAGTTGAGGCCAAGAAGGAGTCCACAGCAATCAGGTCCAGGTGGGGAAGAAAGTCAACAGGACTGTTGAGGCCCAGATGGGGACCAGATTCACCCTGTCCAGGTGATTCCCAGGTGGTGACCAGGATTACCAGGTCCGGGTGAGGACCATAAGGACCAGATTCACCAGGTCCAAGTGAGGCCCACGTGGGGACCTGTGTCACCAGGTATGGGTGAGCCCCAGGTGGCAACCCCAGTCTCTAGGTCCAGGTGAGGCCAACCTGGAGGCCATGCAGAGGATCCGTGTCCCGGTGATGCCCAGGTAGGGACCAGAGTTAGCAGGTACAGCTGAGGCCAACCTGCAGGCCATGCAGTGGATCCATGTCCCGATGATGCCCAGGTAGGGACCAGAGTCACCAGGTCCAAATGAGGCCCAGATGGAGCATATTCAATAGGTCCAGGTGAGGCCCAGTTGAGGACCAGAGTCACCAGAACTGGTTCAGGCCTAGAGGGGTACCAGAATCGCCTGGTCCATGTGACATCCAGATGGAGACCAGAGTCACCAGGTCAGGGTTAGGCCCAGAGTGGTTCCAGAGGCCAGAGCCTCATGTCCAGGTGAGGCTCAGGTGTGGAACAGAGTCACCAGGTACCAATGATGCCCAGGAGAGGACCAGAGTCACCAGGTCTGGGTGACACGCAGATAGGATCAGAGTCCCCATGTCCAGGTGAGGCCATGAAAGAGTCCACAGCAATCAGGTCAAGGTGGGGAACAAAGTCACCAGGACTGAGTGAGGCCAAGATGGGGTCGGATTCACCAGGTCGAGGTGAGGCCCAGGTGGTGTCCATAGTCCCCGGGTCTGGGAGAGGACCAGGTAAGGACCAGATTCACCAGGTCCAGGAGGCCCACGTGGAGACCTGAGTCACCAGGTTTCGGTGAGTCCCAAGTGGCATCCCCACTAACCAGGTCCATGTGAGACCAACTTCCAGGCCAAGTCACCCGATCCACGTGAGGACCGAGTGGGGACTGGACTCACCAGTTAAAAGTGATTCTACAAGAACAACACAGTCATCAGATCCTGGTGTGGTTCATGTGGGAACGAGAGTCACCAGGTCCAGGTGAGACCCAGGTGGGGACCACAGTCACCAGGTCCAGATTGAGGCCTAGGTCGGGGGACCAGAGTCATCAGGACCAGTTGAGGCCAAAGTGTGGAGCAAAGTTATCATGTCCATGTGAGGCCCAGGTGGGGAACAGAGTAACCATGTCCCAAAGATGCCAGGTGGGAAAAGAGTCACAAGGTCCAGACGAGGCCTTAATGAGGAGTAGATTCACCAGGTCCTGTTGAGGCCCAGTTTAGGACCAGTGTCCCCAGCTCTGGGAGAGTCCCAGAGGGGGACCAGAGTGACCTGGTTCTGGTGATATCCAGGTGGGGACCTGAGTCACCACGTCAGGGTGAGGCCCAGACGGGGACGAGAATCACTAGGTCCAGGTGAGGCCCCGATGTGTAACTGAGAACCCAGGTCCCATGATGCCCATATGAGGACCTGAATCACCAGGTCCAGGTGAGGTCCCTGTGGGAACCAGTCACCTCGTCCAGGTGAGGCCCAGGTGGGAACACAGTCACCAGGTCCAGGTGAGGCCCAGGTATATAAGAGAGTATCCAGGTCCCAATGTTGCCCAGGTAAGGACCAGTGTCAACAGGTCCAGGAGAGGCCCAAATATGGATCAGAGTCATTGTGTTCCATGTGAGGCCAGATGGAGACCACAGGAACCAGGTCCAGGAGAGCCCCATATAGGAACCAGAGCCACCAGATCCAGGTGAGGTCCAGGTGGGACCACAGTCACAGGTCCAGGTGATGCGCAGGTGGCAACAGGATTCACCAAGTCCAGGTGAGGCCCAGGTGACGACCTGTCACCAGATCCAGTAGTGGACCAGCTAAGGACCAGATTCACCAGTCCCAAGTGAAGCCCAAGGCGTGACCAGAGTCACCAGGTAAGGGTGAGAACCAGAGGGATAACCAGAGTAACCAGTTTAGGTTGAGGCTCAGAATGGGACCAGAGGTCCCTGGTCAGAGTGACGCCCTGGTGTGGAATAGATTATACAGATCCCAATGATGCCTGGGTGAGGACCAGAGTCCCTAGGGTCATGCAGGCGCAGATGGGGAACAGAATCACTAGGTCCTGGTGAGTCATAGAATAAGACCAGAGTCACCAGAATCAGGTGAGCCCCTTGTGGGAACCAGAGCCACTCAATCCAGCTGAGTCCCAGGTCCATGTGAGGCCCACGTGAGGACAAGATTCATCAGGACGAATTGAGGCATAGCTGGGGAAAAGAGTCACCAGGTCTGGGTGCGGCCTAGGTGAGGCATGATTCAGCAGTTCTGAGTTAGGTGAAAGTGGGGATGAGAGACACGAGGTCCAGGAGAGGCGAAACTGAGGACCAGAGGCACCAGATCCAGGTGAGGTCCATGTTGGAAAGAGAGTCACCAGGTCCAGGAGAGGTTCAGGTGGGAACCAGAGTCACCAGATCCAGGTGAGGTCCAGGTGGGTACCAGAGTCACCGGAATCAGGTGAAGCCCAGGTGGGGACCACAGTCACCAGATCCAGGGTAATCTCAGGGGCAGACAAGAATCAGCAAAGTCCAAATGAGGTGCAGGTGGCAGCCACACTCAACAGGTCCTGGTGAGGCCCTGGTGGGGACCAGAGCCACGAGGTGCATGAGAAGCTAGAAACACTGCAGCCACCAGGTCCACATGATGTCCATGTGGGAACGAGAATCACCAGTTACATTGAGGCCCAGGTGGGGATCACACTCACCATATACAGGTGAGACCCAGGTGGGAACCAGTGTCACCATGTCCAGGTGTTCCCCAGGTGAAGACCACAGTTAATAGGTCCGGCTGGGTCACTGTTAGTGAACAGTGTAACCATATCCTGATGCTACCCAGGTGGGGACCAGAGACACCAAGGTCTGGTGAAGCCCAGGTGGGACAAGAGACATGAGTTCCAGGTGAGGTCCCGATGGGAACCACAGCCACCAGGTCAGGTGAGGCCATGCTTAGGTCAGATTCACCAGTTACAGGTGAGGCCCAAGTTGAGCCAGAGTCACCTGATACAAAAGAGGTCAAAGTCAGGACTAGAGTTACCAAGATCAGGTCAGTCCCAGTGGGGAATAAAGTAACCATGTCCCGATGATGCCCAGGTAGAACCAGAGTCACCAGGTCCAGATGAGGCGCAGGTGGGGAGCATGTTCACTAGGTCCCGTTGAGGCCCAGTTGAGGACCAGAGTCACCAGGTCTAGTTGAGGCATAGAGGGGTACCAGATTCACCTGGTCTTGGTGATATCCAGATGGGGACCAGAGTCACCGTGTCAGGCTGAGGCTCAGAGGGGATCCAGAGTCATCATGACCAGGTGAGGCTCAGGTGTGGAACAGAGTATCCAGGTCATAATGGTCCACAGGTGAGGACCAGAGTCACCAGATCTGGGTGAGACCAGTTAGGATCAGAGGCACCAGTTCCAGGTGAGGCCAATAAGGAGTTCACAGCAATCAGGTCCAGGTGGGGAACAAAGTCACCAGGACTGGGTGAGGCCCAGATGGGGACCAGATTCACAAGGTCCAGGAGATTCACAGATGATGACCAGAGTTACCTGTTCCGGGTGAGGACCAAGTAAGGACCATATTCACCAGGTCCAAGTGAGGCCCACGTGGGGACCTGTGTCACCAGGTATGGGTGAGGCACAGGTGGCAACCCCAACACCAGGTCAAGGTGAGGCCAACCTGCAGGCCATGCAGAGGAACCGTGTCACGATGATGCCCAGGTAGGGAACAGATTTACCAGGTCCAGGGGAGGACAACTTACTGGCCATGCAGTGGAACCATGTCCCGATGATGCCCAGGTAGGGACCAGACTTACCAGGTCTAGGTGAGGCCCAGATGGAGCATATTCACTAGGTCCAGGTGAGGCCCAGTTGAGGACAAGAGGCACCAGGTCTCTTTGAGGACTAGAGGGGTACCAGAATCACCTGGTCCAAGTGGCATCCAGATGGAGACCAGAGTCACCAGTTTAGGGTGAGACCCAGAGAGGTTCCAGAGTCATCATGTCCAGGTGAGGCTCAGGTGTGGAACAGAGTCACCAGGTACCAATCATATCCAGGTGAGGACCAGAGTCACCAGGTCTGGGTGACGCGCAGATAGGATCAGAGTCACCAGTTCCAGGTGAGGCCAAGAAAGAGTCCACAGCAATCAGGTCCAGGTGGGGAACAATGTCACCAGGACTGGATGACGCCCAGATGGGGACCAGAAACACCAGGCCCAGGTGATTCCCAGGTGGTGACCAGAGTTACCAGTTCCGGGTGAGGACCAAGTAAGGACCAGATTCACCCGGTCCAAGTGAGGCCCACATGGGGACCTGTGTCACCAGGCATGGGAGAGGCACAGGTGACAACCCCACTCACCAGGTCCAGGTGATGCCAACCTGCAGGCCATGCAGAGGAACCATGTCCCCATGATGCCCAGGTAGGGACTAGAGTTACCAGGTCTAGGTGATGCCAACCTGCAGGCCATGTGTGGAAACATGTCCCGATGATGCCCAGGTAGGGACCAGAGTTACAAGGTCCAGGTGAGGCTAACCTGCAGGCCATGCAGTGGAACCATATCCCTATGATGCCCAGGGAGGGACCAGAGTCACCAGGTCCAAATGAGGCCAAGATGGATCATATTCTCTAGGTGCAGGTGAGGCCCAGTTGAGGACCAGAGTCACCATATCTGATTGAGGCCTAGAGGGGTACCAGAATCCCCTGGTCCAAGTGACATCCAGATGGGGACCAGAGTCACCAGGTCAGGGTGAGGCCCAGAGAGGTTCCAGAGTCATCATATCCAGGTGAGGCTCAGGTATAGAACAGAGTCACCACGTACCAATGATTCCCAGGTGAAGACCAGAGTCACCAGGTCTGGGTGACGCGCAGATAGGATCAGAGTCACCAGTTCCAGGTGAGGCCAAGAAAGAGTCCACAGCAATCAGGTCCCAGTGGGGAACAAAGCCACCAGGACTGGGTGAGGCCCAGATGGGGACCAGATTCACCATGTCCAGGTGAGGCCCAGGTGGTGACCAGAGTCCCCGGGTCTGGGAGAGGACCAGGTAAGGACCAGATTCACCAGATCCAAGAGGCCCACGTGGGGACAGAGTCCCCAGGAATGGGTGAGGTCCTGGAGGCAACCCCACTCACCAGGTCCAGGTGAGGCCAGCCTGCAGGCCAGAGTCACCAGATACAGGTGAGGCCCGAGTGGGGACCGGAGTTACCAGGTAAATGTGAGTCTACAAAAACACCACAGTCACCAGTCCAGGTGTGGTTCATGTGGGAACGAGAGTCACCAGGTCCAGGTGAGACCCAGGTGGGGACCACAGTCACCAGGTCCAGATTGAGGCCGGGGGGGGGGACCAGAGTCATCAGGACCAGTTGAGGCCAAAGTGTGGAGCAAAGTTATCATGTCGAGGTGAGGCCCAGGTGGGGAACAGAGTAACCATGTCCCATTGATGCCAGGTGGGAAAAGAGTCACAAGGTCCAGACGAGGCCTAAGTGAGGTGTAGATTCACCAGGTCCTGTTTAGGTCCAGTTGAGGACCAGAGTCCCCAGCTCCCGGTGAGTCCCAGAGGTCGACCAGAGTCACCCAGTTCTGGTGATATCCAGGTGGGGACCAGAGTCAGCACGTCAGGGTGAGTCCCAAGGTCGGACGAGAATCACTAGGTCCAGGTGAGGCCCCGATGTGGAACTGAGAAACCAGGTCCCATGATGCCCATATGAGGACCTGAGTCACCAGGTCCAGGTGAGGTCCCTGTAGGAACCAGTCACCTCGTCCCGGTGAGGCCCCGGTGGGACGACACTCACCAGGTCCAGGTGAGGCCAAGTTATATAAGAGAGTATCCAGGTCCCAATGATGCCCAGGTAAGGACCAGAGTCAACAGGTCCAGGAGAGGCCCAAATATGGATCAGAGTCATTGTGTTCCAGGTGAGGCCAGATGGAGACCACAGGAACCAGGTCCAGGAGTGCCCCTTATGGGAACCAGAGCCGCCAGATCCAGGTGAGGTCCAGGTGGGACCACAGTCACAAGGTCCAGGTAAGGCGCAGGTGGCAACAGGATTCACCAAGTCCAGGTGAGACCCAGGTGGCGACCATTCACCAGATCCAGGTGAGGACCAGCTAAGGACCAGATCCTCCAGGCCCAGTTGAAGCCCAAAGGGTGACAGGAGTCACCAGGTAAGGGTGAGGCCCAGAGGGGGAACCAGAGTAAACAGTTTAGTTTGAGGCCCCGAATGGGACCAGAGGTCCCTGGTCAAAGGTAGTCCCAAGTGTGGCATAGAGTATCCAGGTCCCAATGATGCCTGGGTGAGGACCAGAGTCACTAGGGCCATGCAGGCCCAGATGGGGAACAGAATCACTAGGTCCTGGAGAGGCATAGAATAAGACCATAGTCACCAGTATCAGGTGAGCCCCTTGTGGGAACCAGAGCCACTCTATCCAGCTGAGTCCCAGGTCCATGTGAGGCCCACGTGAGGACCAGATTCATCAGGGCGAATTGAGGCTTAGCTGGGGACAAGAGTCACCAGGTCTGGGTGCGGCCTAGGTGGGGCAAGATTTAGTAGTTCTGAGTTAGGTCAAAGTGGGCACGAGAGACACCAGGTCCAGCTGAGGCCAATGGGAGGACCAGAGTCACCAGATACCGGTGAGGTCCATGTTGGAAAGAGAGTCACCAGGTCCAGGAGAGGTCCTGGTGGCGACTAGAGTCACCAGATCCAGGTGAAGTCCAGGTGGGGACCAGAGTCACCAGATCCAGGTGAAGCCCAGGTGGGGAGCAGAGTCACTAGGACCAGATGAGGCCCAGGTGAGGACCAGAGTTACATGGTACACGTGAGACCCCGATTGGGATCACAGGCAACAGGTCCATGTGAGGCCGGCTTGGGGACATGGTCAACAGGTGTACTTGAGGCCCAGGTGTGGAACACAGTAAGCAGGTCCAGGTGAGTCCCCGGTGGTGAGAAGAGTCACCACGTCCAGTTGAGGCCCAAGTGGGGACCAGGATCACCAGGTACAGGGGAGGCCCTTGAAAGAACCAGAGTCAACAGTTCGAGTTCAGGCGCAGGTGGCA
The DNA here is from genome assembly GCF_048164855.1 of Canis lupus baileyi. NCBI lineage: Eukaryota > Metazoa > Chordata > Mammalia > Carnivora > Canidae > Canis > Canis lupus. The sequence goes on from NC_132862.1 coordinate 46,811,061, forward strand.
ACCAGGGTCAGCAGGTCCACGTCAAGCCAAAGTGTGGTTCACAGTCACTAGGGCACGGTGAGACCCAGAGGGGAGCATAGTCACCTGGTCCAGGTGAGGTCCAGTTGTGGAACACAGTCACCAGTTCGCAATTTTTCCCAGTTGAGGACCATGGTCAACAGGGCCAGGTGAGCCCCAGATGGGGGCCGGAGTCCCGAAATCCAGGTGAAGCCCAGGTGGGGACCAGAGTCACCAGATCCAGGGTAGTCTCAGGTGCAGACCAGAATCACCAGGTCCAGGTGTGTTGCAGGTGGCAACCAAATTCACCAGGTCACAGTAAGGCACTGGTGGGGACCAGAGTCACCAGGTACGTGAGAAGCTAGAAACACATGGGATCCCTGGGTGGCGCAGCGGTTTGGCGCCTGTCTTTGGTTCAGGGCGCCATCCTGGAGACCCGGGATCGAATCCCACGTCGGACTCCCGGTGCATGGAGCCTGCTTCTCCCTATGCCTGTGTCTCTGCCTCTCTCTCTCTCTGTGACGATCATAAATACATAAAAATAAAAAAAAAAGATGCTAGAAACACTGCGGCCAACAGGTCCACATGATCTCCATGTGGGAACGAGAATCACCAGTTACAGGTGAGGACCAGGTGGGGATCCGACTCACCATGTCCAGGTGAGACCCAGGTGGGAATCAGTGTCACCATGTCCAGGTGTGGCCCAGGTAAAGACTAGAGTTAATAGGTCCGGCTGGGTCACTGTTAGTGAACAGTGTAACCATATCCTGATGCTACCTAGGTGGGTAGCAGAGACACCAGGTCCTGGTGAGACCCAATTGGGACCAGAGACATGAGGTCCAGGTGAGGTCCCGATGGGAACCACAGTCACCAGGTCAGGTGAGGCCATGCTTAGGATCAGAGTCACTCGTTACAGGTGAGGCCCAGGTGGAGCCAGAGTCACCTGGTACAGAAGAGGCCAAAGTCAGGACCAGAGTTACCAGGATCAGGTCACTCCAAGTGGGAATAGAGTAACCATGTCCCGATGATGCCCAGGTAGAACCAGAGTCACCAGGCCCAGATGTGGCGCAGGTGGGGAGCATGTTCACTAGGTCCCGTTGAGGCCCAGTTGAGGACCAGAGTCACCAGGTCTAGGTGAGGCCTAGAGGGGTACCAGATTCACCTGGTCTGGTGACATCCAGATGGGGACCAGAGTCCCCATGTCAGGCTGAGGCCCAGAGGGGATCCAGAGTCAAAATATTCAGGTGAGGCTCAGGTGTGGAACAGAGTATCCAGGTCATAATGGTCCACAGGTGAGGACCAGAGTCACCAGATCTGGGTAAGGCCCAGTTAGCATCAGAGTCAGCAGTTCCAGGTTAGCCAAGAAGGAGTCCACAGCAATCAGGTCCAGGTGGAGAAGAAAGTCAACAGGACTGGGTGAGGCCCAGATGGGGACCAGATTCACCAGGCCCAGGTGATTCCCATGTGGTGACCAGAGTTACCAGTTCCGGGTGATCACCAGGTAAGGACCAGATTCACCAGGTCCAAGTGAGGACCACGTGGGGACCTGTGTCACGAGGCAAGGGTGAGGCCCAGGTGACAAACCCACTTACCAGGTCCAGGTGAAGCCAACCTGCAGGCCATGCAGAGGAACCAGGTACCAATGATGCCCAGGTGAGGACCATAGTCACCAGGTCCAGATTGGGGCCTAGGTGGGGGGAACAGATTCATCAGGAGAAGTTGAGGCCAAAGTGTGGAGCAAAGTTATCATATCCAGGTGATGTCTAGGTGGGGAACAGAGTAACCATGTCCCATTGATGTCAGGTTGGAAAAGAGTCACAAGGTACAGATGAGGCCTAAGTGAGGACTAGATACATCAGGTCCTGTTGAGGCCCAGTTGAGCCCCAGTGTCCCCAGCTCTGGGTGAGTCCCAGAGGGGGACCAGAGTCACCCGGTTCTGGTGATATCCAGGTGGGGACAAGACTCACCACGTCAGCGTGAGGCCCAGAGGGGGACGAGAATCACTAGTTTCAGGTCAGGCCTCGATTTGGAAATGAGAAAAAAGGTCCCATAATGCCCAAATGAGGACCTGAATCACCAGGTCCAGGTGAAGCTCAGGTGGGGACCAGACTCACTAGTTCCAGATGAGGCCCAGGTGAGGACCAGAGTTACCAGGTATAAGTGAGGCCCCGGTGGGGATCAGAGGCAACAGGTCCATGTGAGGCCAGCTTGGGGACTATGGTCAACAGGTCTACTTGAGGCCAGGTGTGGAACACCGTAGACAGGTCCAGGTGAGTCCCTGGTTGTGACAAGTGTCACCACGTCCAGATGAGGCCCAGTTGGGGACCAGGTTCACCAGGTCAAGGGGAGGCCATTGAAATAACCAGAGTGAACAGTTCGAGGTCAGGGGCAGGTTTCAACCAGGGTCAGCAGTTCCAAGTCAGGCCAAAGGGGGTTCACAGCCACTAGGGCCGGTGAGACCCAGAGGGGGACCAGAGTCAACTGGTCCAGGTGAGGTCCAGTTGTGGAACACAGTCACCGGGTCCCAATTTTACCCAGTTGAAGACCATGGTCAACAGGGCCAGGTGAGACCCAGATGGGGATCCGAGTCCCCAAATCCAGGTGAAGCCAAGGTGGGGACCACAGTCACCAGATCCAGGGTAGTCTCAGGTGCCGACCAGAATCAACAGGTCCACGTGAGGCAACCACACACACCAGGTCCCGGTGAGGCCCTGGTGGGGACCAGAGTCACGAGGTACATGAGAAGCTAGAAACACTGCAGCCACCAGGTGAACATCATGTCCATGCTGGAATGAGAATCACCAGTTACAGGTGAGGACCAGGTGGGGATCCGACTCACCATCTCCAGGTGAGACCCAGGTTGGAACCAGTGTCACCATGTCCAGGTGTGGCCCACGTGAAGACCAGAGTTAATAGGTCTGGCTGGGTCACTATTAGTGAACAGTGTAACCATATCCTGATGCTACCCAGGTGGGTACCAGAGATACCATGTCCTGGTGTGGCCCAGGTGGGACCAGAGACACGAGGTCCAAGTGAGGTCCCGATGGGAACCACAGTCACCAGGTTTGGTGAGGCCATACTTAGGATCAGAGTCACCAGTTACAGTTGAGGCCCAGGTGGAGCCAGAGTCACCTGGTACAGAAGAGGCCAAAGTCAACACCAGAGTTACCAGGATCAGGTATCCCAGTGTGGAATAGAGTAACCATGTCCCGATGATGCCCAGGTAGAACCAGAGTTACCAGGTCCAGATGAGGTGCAGGTGGAGAGCATATTCACTAGGTCCCGGTTAGGCCAAGTTGAGGACCAGAGTCACCAGGTCTAGTTGAGGCCTACAGGGGTACCAGATTCTCCTGGTCTAGGTGACATCCAGATGGGGACCAGAGTCTCCATGTCAGGCTGAGGCCCAGAGGGGATCCAGAGTCATCAAGTCCAGGTGAGGCTCACGTGTGGAACAGAGTATCCAGGTCATAATGGTCCACAGGTGAGGACCAGAGTCACCATATCTGGGAGAGGCCCAGTTAGGATCAGAGTTACCACTTCCAGGTGAGGCCAAGAAGGTGTCCACAGGAATCAGGTCCAGGTGGGGAAGAAAGTCAACAGGACTGGGTGAGGCCCAGATGGGGACCAGATTCACCAGGCCCAGGTGATTCCCATGTGGTGTCCAGAGTTACCAGTTCCGGGTGACCACCAGGTAAGGACCAGATTCACCAGGTCCAAGTGAGGCCCACTTGGGGACCTGTGTCACTAGGCTAGGGTGAGGCCCAGGTGACAAACCCACTCACCAGTTCCAGGTGAGGCCAACCTGCAGGCCATGCCGAGGAACCAGGTACCAAAGATGCTCAGGTAGGGACGAGAGTTACCAGGTCCAGGTGAGGCCAACCTACAGGCCATGCAGTGGAACAATGTCCCGTTGATGCCCAGGTACGGACCAGAGTTACCAGGTCTAAATGAGGCCCAGATGGAGCATATTCACTAGGTCCAGGTGAGGCCCAGTTGAGGACCAGAGTCACCAGACCTGGTTGAGGCCCAGAGGGGTACCATAATCCCCTGGTCCAGGTGACATCCATATGGGGACCAGAGTCACCAGGTCAGGTTGATAGCCAGAGAGGTACGAGAGTCATCATGTCCAGGGGAGCCTCAGGTATGGAACAGAGTCACCAGGACCAATGATGCCCAGGTGAGGACCAGAGTTACCAGGTACACGAGAGGCCACGGTGGGGATGAGAGGCAACAGGTCCATGTGAGGCCGACTTGGGGACCATGGTCAACAGGTCTACTTGAGGCTCAGGTGTGGAACACAGTAACAAGGTCTAGGTGAGTAAACGGTGGTGAAGAAAGTTACCACGTCCAGGTGAGGCCCAGGTGGGGACCAGGATCACCAGGTCCAGGGGAGTCCCTTGAAAGTACCAGAGTCAACAGTACGACGTCAGTCGCAGGTGGGAACCAGGGTCAGCAGGTCCAAGTCAGTCCAAAGTGGGGATCACAATCACTAGGACACGGTGAGACCCAGAGGGGGACCAGAGTCGCCTGGTACAAGTGAGGTCCAGGTGTGGAACACAGTCACCAGGTCCCAATTTTGCCCAGTTGAGTACCATGGTCAACAGGACCAGGTGGCGCCCAGATGGGGACCGGAGTCCCCGAATCCAGGTGAAGCCCAGGTGTAGACCACAGTCACCAGATCCAGGGTATTCTCAGGTGCAGACCAGAATCACCAAGTCCAGGTGAGGTGCAGGTGGCAACCACACTCACCAGGTCCCGGTGAGGCCCTGGTGGGGACCAGAGTCACGAGGAACATGAGAATCTAGAAACACTGCAGCCACCAGGTCCACATGTAGTCCATGTGGGAACGACAATCACCAGTTACAGGTGAGGACCAGGTGGGGATCCAACTCACCATGTCCAGGTGAGATCCAGGTGGGAACCAGTGTCACCATGTCCAGGTGTGGCCCAGGTGAAGACCAGAGTTAATAGGTCCAGCTGGATCACTATTAGTGAACAGTGTAACAATATCCTGATGTTACCCAGGTGGGGACCAGAGACAAAGGTCCAGGTGAGATCCCGATGGGAACCACAGTCACCAGGTCAGGTGAGGCCATGCTTAGGATCAGAGTCACCAGTTACAGGTGAGGCCCAGGTAGAGCCAGAGTCACCTGGAACAGAAGAGGCCAAAGTCAGGACCAGAGTTGCCATGATAGATCAGTCCCAGTGGGGAATACAGTAACCAATTCCCGAGGATGCCCAGGTAAAACCAGAGTCACCATGCCCAGATGCGGCGCAGGTGGGGAGCATGTTCACTAGGTCCCGGTGAGGCCCACTTGGGGCCCAGAGTCACCAGGTCAAGTTGAGGCCTAGAGGGGTACCAGATTCACCTGGTCTAGGTGAAATCCAGATGGGGACCAGAGTCACCATGTCAGGCTGAGGCCCAGAGGGGATCCAGAGTCATCATGTCCAGGTGAGGCTCACGTGTGGAACAGAGTATCCAGTTGATAATGGTCCACAAGTGAGGACCAGAGTCACTAGATCAGGGTGAGGCCCAGTTAGTATCAGAGTCACCAGTTCCAGGTGAGGACAAGAAGGAGTCCACAGCAATCAGGTCCAGTTGGGGAACAAAGTCACCAGGAACGGATGACCCCAGATGGGGACCAGATTCACCAGGTCCAGGTGATTCCCAGGTGGTGACCTGAGTTAACAGTTCCGGGTGAGGACCAGGTAAGGTCCAGATTCACCAGGTCCAAGTGAGGCCCACGTGGGGACCTGTGTCCCCAGGCATGGGCGAGGCCCAGGTGGCAACCCCACTCACCAGGTCCAGGTGAGGCGAACCTGCAGACCATGCAGAGGAACCATGTCCCGATGATGCCCAGGTAGGGACGAGGTTTAACAGGTCCAGGTGAGGCCAACCTGCAGGCCATGCAGTGAAACCATGTCCCGATGATGCCGAGGTTGGGATCAGAATCACCAGGTCCAATGAGACCCAGATGGAGCATATTTACTAGGTCCATGTGAGGTGCAGTGGAGTACCAGAGTCACAAGACCTGGTTGAGGCCTAGAGGGGTACCAGAATCACCTGGTCCAGGTGACATCCAGATGGGGACCAGAGTCAACAGGTCAGGATGAGACCCAGAGAGGTTCCAGAGTCAACATGTCCAGGTGAGGCTCAGGTGTGGAACAGAGTCACCAGGTACCAAAGATGCCCAGGTGAGGACCAGAGTCACCAGGTCTGGGTAATGCCCAGATAGGATCAGAGTCACAATTTCAAGGTGAGGCCAAGAAATAGTGCACAGCAATCATCCAGGTGGGGAACAAAGTCACCAGGACTGGGTGATGCCCAGATGGGGACCACATTGACCAGGTCCAGGTGAGGCCCAGGGGGTGACCAGAGACCCCGGGTATGGGAGACGACCAGGTAAGGACCAGATTCACCAGGTCCAAGAGGTCGACGAGGGGCCTGTGTCCCCAGGTACGGGTGAGGCACAGGTGGCAACCACACTCACCAGGTCCAGGAGAGGCCATCTTTCGCGCCATGCAGAGGAACCGTGTCCCGATGATGCCCATGTAGGAACCAGAGTTACCAGGTCCAGGTGATGCCAACCTGCAGGCCATGCAGTGGAACCATGTACCGATGATGCCGAGGGAGGGACCAGAGTCACCAGGTCCAAATGAGGCCCAGATGGAGCATATTCACTAGGTCCAGCTGAGGCCCAGTTGAGGACCAGAGTCACCAGATCTGGTTGAGGCTCAGAGGGGTACCAAAATCACCTGCTCCAGGTGACATCCAGATGGGGACCAGATTCACCAGGACAGGGTGAGGCCCAGAGAGGTTCCAGAGTCATCATGTCCAGGTTAGGCTCAGGTATGGAACTGAGTCACCAGGTACCAAGATGCCCACATGAGGACCAGAGTCAACAGATCTGGGTGACGCGCAGATAGGATCAGAGCCACCAGTTGCAGGTGAGGCAAAGAAAGAGTCCACAGCAATCAGTTCCAGGTGGGGAACAAAGTAACCAGGATTGGGTGAGGCCCAGATGGGGACCAGTTCCCCTTCTACAGGTGAGGCCCAGGTGATGACCAGAGTCCCCAGGTTGGGAGAAGACGAGGTAAGGACCAGATTCACCAGGTCCAAGAGGCCCACGTGGGGACCTGAGTCACCAGGTATGGGTGAGCCACAGGGGCAATCCCACTCACCAGGTTCAGGTGAGGCCAACCTGCAGGCGGTGCGCGGAACCATGTCCCGATGATGCCCAGGTAGGGACCCGAGTCACCAGGTCCAAATGAGGCCAAGATGGAGCATATTCACTAAGTCCACGTGAGGCCCAGTTGAGGACCAGAATCACCAGATCTGCTTGAGGCCTAGATGGGAACCAGAATCACCCAGTCCGGGTTACGTCCTAATGGGGACCAGAGTCACCAGGTCAGGGTGAGGCCCAGAGAATTTCCAGAGTCATCATGACCAGGTGAGGCTCAGGTGTGGAACAGAGTCACCAGGTACGAATGATGCCCAGGTGAGGACCAGAGTCAACAGGTCTGGGTGACGCGCAGATAGGATCAGAGTCACCAGTTCCAGGTGAGGCCAAGAAAGAGTCCACAGCAATCAGGTCAAGGTGTGGAACAAAGTCACCAAGAATGGGTGAGGCCCAGATTGGGACCAGATTCACCAGGTCCAGGTGAGGCCCAGGGGGTGACCAGAGTCATCGGGTCTGGGAGAGGACCAGGTAAGGACCAGATTCACCAGGTCCAAGAGGCTCACGTGGGGACCTGAGTCACCAGGTATGGGTGAGGCCCTAGTGGCAACCCAGTCACCAGGTCCAGGTGAGGCCAACCTGCAGGCCAGAGTCACCAGATCCAGGTGAGGCCCTAGAGGGGACCGGAGTCACCAGGTAAATATGAGTCTACAAGAACACCACAGTCACCAGGTCCAGGTGTGGTTCATGTGGGAACGAGAGTCACCAGGTCCAGGTGAGACCCAGGTGGGGACCATAGTCACCAGGTCCAGATTGAGGACTAGGTAGGGGGACCAGAGTCATCAGGACTTGTTGAGGCCAAAGTGTGGAGCAAAGTTATCATGTCCAGGTGAGGCCCAGGTGGGGAACAGAGTAACCATGTCTCATTGATGCCAGGTGGGAAAAGAGTCACAAGGTCCAGACGAGGCCTAAGTGAGTAGTAGATTCACCAGGTCCTGTTGAGGCCCACCTGAGGACAAGTGTCGCCAGCCCCGGGTGAGTCCCAGAGGGGGACCAGAGTCACCCGGTCCTGGTGATATCCAGGTGGGGACCAGAGTCACCACATCAGGGTGAGACCCAGAGGGGAGGAGAATCACTAGGTCCAGGTGAGGCCCCGATGTGGAACTGAGAAACCAGGTCCCATGATGCCCATATGAGGACCTGAGTCACCAGGTCCAGGTGAGGTCCTGTGGGAACCAGTCACCTCGTCCAGGTGAGGCCCAGGTGGGACCAGAGTCACCAGGTCCAGGTGAGGCCCAGGTATATAAGAGAGTATCCAGGTCCCAATGATGCCCAGGTAAGGACCAGAGTCAACAGGTCCAGGAGAGGCCCAAATATGGTTAAGAGTCATTGTGTTCCAGGTGAGGCCAGATGGAGACCACAGGAACCAGGTCCAGGAGAGCCCCATATGGGAACCAGAGCCACCAGATCCAGGTGATGTCTGGGTGGGACCACAGTCACAAGGCCCAGGGGAGGCGCAGGTGGCAACAGGTTTCACCAAGTCCAGGTGAGGCCCAGGTAGCGACCGGTCACCAGATCCAGGTGCGGAACAGCTAAGGACCAGATTCACCAGGCCCAAGTGAAGCCCAAGGGGTGACCAGAGTCACCAGGAAGGGGTGAGGCCCAGAGGGGGAACCAGAGTAACCAGTTTAGTTTGAGGCCCAGAATGGGACCCTAGGTCCCTGGTGAAAGTGAGGCGCAGATGTGGAATAGAGTATCCAGATCCCAATGATGCCTGGGTGAGGAAAAGTTTTACTAGGGCCATGCAGGCCCAGATGGGGAACAGAATCACTAGGTCCTGGTGAGGCATAGAATAAGACCACAGTCAGCAGTATCAGGTAAGCCCCTTGTGGGAACCAGAGCCACTCTATCCAGCTGAGTCCCAGGTCCTTGGAGGCCCCCGTGAGGACCAGATTCATCAGGTCGAATTGAGGCATAGCTGGGAACAAGAGTCACTATGTCTGCGTGCGGCCTAGGTGGGGCAAGGTCAGCAGTTCTGAGTAGGTCAAAGTGGGGACGAGAGACACCAGGTCCAGGTGAGGCCAAACTGAGGACCATAGTCACCAGATCCAAGTGAGGTCCATGTTGGAAAGTGAGTCACCAGGTCCAGGAGAGGTTCAGGTATGGACCAGAGTCACCAGTTCCAGGTGAAATCCAGGTGGGGACCAGAGTCACCAGATCCAGGTGAAGCCCAGGTGGGGACCAGAGTCACTAGGTCCAGATGAGGCCCAGGTGAGGACCAGAGTCACCAGATCTGGGAGAGGCCCAGTTGTGATCAGAGTTACCACTTCCAGGTGAGGCCAAGAATGTGTCCACAGCAATCAGGTCCACGTGGGGAACAAAGTCACCAGGACTAGGTGATGCCCAGGTGGTGACCAGATTTACCAGTTCCGGGTGAGGACTAGGTAATAGGATCAGAGTCACCAGTTCAAGGTGAGGGCAAGAAAGAGTCCAGAGCAATCAGGTCCAGTTGGGGAACATAGTCACCAGGACTGGGTTAGGCCCAGATGGACCCAGATTCACCAGGTCCAGGTGAGGCCCATGTTGTGACCAGATTCCCCGGGTCTGGGAGAAGTCCAGGTAAGGGCCAGATTCACCAGGTCCAAGAGGCCCATGTGGGGACCTGAGTCACCAGGTATGGGTGAGGCCCAGGTGGCATCAACTAATCAAGTCCAGGTGAGGCCAACCTGCAGGCCAGAGTCACCTGGCCCAGGGGAGGCCCAAGGGGTGACCAGAGTCACCAGGTAAGGGTGAGGTTAAGAGGGGGACCAGAGTAACCAGTTTAATTTGAAGCCCAGAATGGGACCAGCGGTTCCTGGTAAAAGTGAGGCCCAGGTGTGGAATAGAGTATCCATGTCCCAATGATGCCTGAGTGAGGACCAGAGTCACTAAGGCCATGCAGGCCCAGATGGGGAACAGAATCACTAGGTTCTGGTGAGGCATAGAATAAGACCACATTCAGCAGTATCAGGTGAGCCCCTAGTGGGAAGCAGAGCCACTCTTTCCAGCTGAGTCCCAGGTAAATGTGAGGTCCACGTGAGGACCAGATTCATCAGGTCGAATTGAGGAATACCTAGGGACAAGAGTCACCAGGTCTGGGTGCGTATAGGTGGGGCAAGATTCAGCAGTTCTGAGTTAGGTCAAAGTGGGCAAGAGAGACACCAAGTCCAGGAGAGGTCCAGATTGGGACCAGAATCACCAGATCCAGGTGAAGTCCAGATGGGGACCAGAGTCTCCAGATCCAGGTGAAGCCCAGGTGGGGACCAGAGTCTCTAGGTCCAGATGAGGCCCAGGTGAGGACCAGAGTTACAAGGTACACGTGAGGCCCCAGTGGGGATCAGAGGCAACAGGACCATGTGAGGCCGGTTAGGGGACCATGGTCAACAGGTCTACTTGAGGCCCAGGTGTGGAACACAGTAAGCAGGTCCAGGTGAGTCCCCATGGTGACAAGAGTCACCACGTCCAGGTGAGGCCCAGGTTCGGACCAGGATCACCAGGTACAGGGGAGGCCCTTGAAAGATCCAGAGTCAACAGTTCGAGTTCAGGCGCAGGTTTCAACCAGGGCCAGCAGGTCTAAGTCAGGGGAAAGTGGGGTTCACAGTCACTAGGGAATGGTGAGACCCAGAGGGGCACCAGAGTCACGTGGTCCAGGTGAGGTCCAGTTGTGGAACACAGTCACCGCGTCCCAATTTTGCCCAGTTGAGGACCATGGTCAACAGGGCCTGGTGAGCCTCATATGGGGACGAGAGTCCCCAAATCCAGGTGAAGCCCAGGTGGGGACCACAGTCAACAGATCCAGGGTACTCTCAGGTGCAGACCAGAATTACCAGGTCCAGGTGAGGTGCAGGTGGCAACCACACTCACCAGGTCCTGGTGAGGCCCTGGTGGGGACCAGTGTCACAAGGTACATGACAAACTAGAAACACCGCAGCCACCAGGTCCACATGATGTCCATGTGGGAACGAGAATCAACAGTTATAGGTTAGGACCAGGTGGGTATCTGACTCACCATTTCCAGGTGAGACCCAGGTGGGAACGAGTGTCACCATGTCCAGGTGTGGCCCAGGTGAAGACCAGAGTTAATAGGTCCGGCTGGGTCACTGTTAGTGAACAGTGTAACCATATCCTGATGCTATCCAGGTGTGTACCAGAGACACCAGGTCCTGGTGAGGCCCAGGTGGGACCAGAGACATGAGGTCCAGGTGAGGTCCCGATGGGAACCACAGTCACCAGGTCAGGAGAGGCCATGAATAGGATCAGAGTCACCAGTTACAGGTGAGGCCCAGGTGGAGCCAGAGTCACCTGGTACAGAAGAGGCCAAAGTAAGGACCAGAGTTACCAGGATCAGGTCAGTCCCAGTGGGAAACAGAGTAACCATGTCCCGATGATGCCCAGGTAGACCCAGCGTCACCAGGTCCAGATGAGGCGCAGGTGGGGTGCATATTCACTAGGTCTCGGTGACACCCAGTTGAGGACCAGTGTCACCAGGTCTATTTGAGCCCTAGAGGGGTACCAGATTCACCTAGGCTAGGTGACATCCAGATGGGGACCAGAGTCACCATGTCAGGGTGAGGCCCAGAGGGGATCCAGAGTCATCATGTCCAGGTGAGGCTCAGGTGTGGAACAGAGTATCCAGGTCATAATGGTCCACAGGTGAGGACCAGAGTCACCAGATCTGGGTGAGGCCCAGGTTGGATCAGAGTCATCACTTCCAGTTGAGGCCAAGAAGGATTCCACAGCAATCAGATCCAGAGGGGAACAAAGTCACCAGGACTGGGTGAGGCCCAGATGGGGACCAGATTCACCAGGTCCAGGTGATTCCCAGGTGGTGATCAGGGTTACCAGGTGCGGGTGAGGACCAGGTAAGGACGAGATTCACCAGGTCATACTGGGCCCACGGGGACCTGTGTCACCATGTATGGGTGAGGCCCAGGTGCCAACCCCACTCACCAGGTCCAGGTGAGGCCAACCTGCAGGCCATGTAGAGGAACCATGTCCCGATGATGCCCAGGTAGGGACCAGAGTTACCAGGTCCAGGTGATGCCAACTGAAGGCCATGCAGCTGAACCATGTCCCGATGATGCCCAGGAAGTGACCAGAGTAACCAGATCAAAATGAGGTCCAGTTGGAGCATATTCACTAGGTCCAGGTGAGGCCCAGTTGAGGTCCAGAGTCACCAGATCTGGTTGAGTATTAGAGGGGTACAAGAATCACCTGGTCCAGTTGACATCCAGATGGGGACAAGAGTCACCAGGTCAGGGTTAGGCCCAGAGAGGTTCCAGAGTCATCATGTCCAGGTGAGGCTGAGGTGTGGAACAGAGTCACCAATGATGCCCAGGTGAGGACCAGAGTCACAAGGTCTTGGTGACGCTCAGATAGGATCAGAGTCACCAGTTCCAGGTGAGGCCAAGAGAGAGTCCACAGCAATCAGGTCCAGGTGGGGAACAAAGTCACCAGGACTGGGTGAGGCCCAGATGGGGACCAGATTCACCAGGTCCAGGTGATTCCCAGGTGGTGATCAGGGTTACCAGGTGCGGGTGAGGACCAGGTAAGGACGAGATTCACCAGGTCATACTGGGCCCACGGGGACCTGTGTCACCATGTATGGGTGAGGCCCAGGTGCCAACCCCACTCACCAGGTCCAGGTGAGGCCAACCTGCAGGCCATGTAGAGGAACCATGTCCCGATGATGCCCAGGTAGGGACCAGAGTTACCAGGTCCAGGTGAGGCCAACCTGAAGGCCATGCAGCTGAACCATGTCCCGATGATGCCCAGGAAGTGACCAGAGTAACCAGATCCAAATGAGGCCCAGTTGGAGCATATTCACTAGGTCCAGGTGAGGCCCAGTTGAGGTCCAGAGTCACCAGATCTGGTTGAGTATTAGAGGGGTACAAGAATCACCTGGTCCAGTTGACATCCAGATGGGGACAAGAGTCACCAGGTCAGGGTGAGGCCCAGAGAGGTTCCAGAGTCATCATGTCCAGGTGAGGCTGAGGTGTGGAACAGAGTCACCAGGTACCAATGAAGCCCAGGTGAGGACCAGAGTCACCAGATCTGGGTGAGGCCCAGTTAGGATGAGAGTCACCAGTTCCAGTTGAGGCCAAGAAGGAGTCCACAGCAATCAGGTCCAGGTGGGGAACAAAGTCACCAGGACTGGGTGAGGCCCAGATGGGGCCAGATACACCAGGTCCAGGTGATTCCCAGGTGGTGACTAGGGTTACCAGGTCCAGTTGAGGACCAGGTAAGGACGAGATTCACCAAGATACTGGGGCCTACGTGGGGACCGGTGTCACCATGTATGGGTGAGGCCCAGGTGGCAACCCCACTCACCAGGTCCAGGTGAGGCCAGCCTACAGGCCAGAGTCACCAGATCCAGGTGAGGCCATAGTGGGGACGGGATTCACAAGGTAAATGTGAGTCTACAAGAACACCACAGTCACCAGATCCAGGTGTGGTTCATGTGGGAACGGGAGTCACCAGGTCCAGCTGAGACCCAGTTGGGGACGACAGTCACCAGGTCCAGATTGAGGCCTAGGTTTGGGGACGAGAGTCATCAGGACCAGTTGAGGCCAAAGTGCGCAGCTAATTATCATGTCCAGGTGGGGCCAGGTGGGGAACAGAGTAACCATGTCCCATTGATGCCAGGTGGGAAAAGAGTCACAAGGTCCAGACGAAGCCTAAGATTGGAGTAGATTCACCAGGTCCTGTTGAGGCCCACCTGAGGACCAGTGTCCCCAGCTCCGGGTGTGTCACCCGGTTCTGTTGATATCCAGGTGGGGACCAGTGTCACAAGTCAGGGTGAGGCCCAGAGGGGGAGAGAATCACTAGGTCCAGGTGAGGCCCCTATGTGGAACTGTGAAACCAGGTCCCAATATGCCCATATGAGGACCTGAGTCACCAGGTCCAGGTGATGTCCCTCTGGGAACCAGTCACCCCGTCCAGGTGAGACCCAGGTGGGACCACAGTCACCAGGTCCTGGTGAGGCCTAGGTATATAAGAGAGTATCCAGGTCCCAATGATGCCCAGGTAAGGACCAGAGTCAACAAGTCCAGGAGAGGCCCAAATATAGATCAGAGTCATTGTGTTCCAGGTGAGGCCAGAGGGAGACCACAGGGAACAGATCCAGGAGAGCCCCATATGGGAACCAGAGCCACCAGATCCAGGTGAGTTCCAGGAGGGACCACAGTCACAAGGTCCAGGTGAGGCGCTGGTGGCAACATGATTCACCAAGTCCAGGTGAGGCCCACGTGGTGACCTGTCACCAGGGCCAGGTGCGGACAAGCTTAGGACCAGATTCACGAGGCCCAAGTGAAGCAAAGGGGTGACCAGAGTCACCAGGTAAGGGTGAGGCCCAGAGGGGAACCAGAGTAACCAGTTTAGTTTGAGGCCCAAAATGGGACCAGAGATCCCTGGTCAAACTAGGCCCAGGTGTGGCATAGAGTATCCAGGTCCCAATGATGCCTGGGTGAGGACCAGAGTCACTATGGCCATGCAGGTTCAGATGGGGAACAGAATCACTAGGTCCTGGTGAGGCATAGAATAAGACCACAATCACCAGTATCAGGTGTGCCCCTTTTGGGAACCAGAGCCACTCTATCCAGCTGTGTCCCAGGTCCATGTGAGCCCCACGTCAGGACCAGGTGCATCAGGTCGAATTAAGGCATAGTTCGGGACAAGAGTCACCAGGTCTGGGTGCGGGCTAGGTGGGGCAAGATTCAGCAGTTCTGAGTTAGGTCAAAGTGGGGACGAGAGACACCAGGTCCAGGTGAGGCCAAACTGAGGACCAGAGTCACCAGATCCAGGTGAGGTCCATGTTGTAAAGAGAGTCACCAGGTCCAGGAGAGGTCCAGGTGGGGACCAGAGTCACCAGATCCATGTGAAACCCAGGTGGGGACCAGAGTCACTAGGTCCTGATTAGGCCCAGGTGAGGATCAGAGTTACCAGATACACGTGAGCCCTTGGCGGGGATCAGAGCAAAAAGGTCCACGTGAGCCCGGCTTGGGGAACATGGTCAACAAGTCTACCTGAGGCCCAGGTGTGGAACACAGTAATCATGTCCAGGTGAGTCCCCGGTGGTGACAAGAGTCACCACGTCCAGTTGAGGCCCAATTGGGGACCAGGATCACCAGGTACAGGGGAGGCCCTTGAGAGAACCAGAGTCAACATTCGAGGTGAGGCGTAGGTGGCAACCTGGGTCAGCAGGTCCAAGTCAGGCCAAAGTGGGGTTGACAGTCACTAGGGCACAGTGAGACCCAGAGGGGGACCAGAGTCACCTTGTCCACGTGAGATCCAGTTGTGGAACAGAGTCACCGGGTCCCAATTTTGCCCAGTTGAGGACCATGGTCAACAGGGCCAGGTGAGGCCCAGATGGGGACCGGAGTCCCCAAATTCAGGTGAAGCCCAGGTGGGGACCACAGTCACCAGATCCAGGGTAGTCTCAAGTGGAGACCAGAATCACCAGGTCCTGGTGAGGTGCAGGTGGCAACCACACTCACCAAGTCCGGGTGAGGCCCTGGTGGGGACCAGAGTCACGAGGTACATGAGAAGCTAGAAACACTGCAGCCACCAGGTCCACATGATGTCCATGTGGGAACGAGAATTACAAGTTACAAGTGAGGACCAGGTGGGGATCTGAGTCACCATGTCCAGGTGAGACCCTGGTGGGAACCAGTGTCACCATGTCCAAGTGTGGACCAGGTGAAGACGAGAGTTAATCGGTCCGGCCGTGTCACTGTTAGTGAACAGTGTAACCATATCCTGATGCTACTCAGGTGTGTACCAGATACAAGGTCCTGGTGAGTCCCAGTTGGGACCAGAGACATGTGGACCAGGTGAGGTACCGATGGAAACCACAGTCACCAGGTCAGGTGAGGCCATGCTTAGGATCAGAGTCACCACTTACAGGTGAGGTCCAGGGGGAGCCAGAGTCACATGGCACAGGAAAGGCGAAAGTCAGGACCAGAGTCACCACGATCATGTCAGTCCCACTGGGAATAGAGTAACCACGTCCCGATGATGCCCAGGTAGAACCACAGTTACCAGGTCCAGGGGTGGCCAACCTAAAGGCCATGCAGTGGAACCATGTCCCGATGAAGCCCAGGTAGGGAAGAGAGTCACCAAGTCCAAATGAGGCCCAGATGGAGCATATTCAATAGGTCCACGTGAGGCCCAGTTGAGGACCAGAGTCACCAGATCCAGGTGAAGCCAAGGTGGGGACCAGAGTCACTAGATCCAGATGAGGCCCAAGTCAGGACCAGTGTTACCAGGTACACGTGATGCCCCGGTGGGAATCAGAGGAAACAGGTCCATATGAGGCCGGCTTCGGTACCATGGTCAACAGGACTACTTGAGGCCCAGGTGTGGAACACAGTAACCAGGTCCAGGTGAGTCCCAGGTGGTGACAAGGGTCACCACGTCCAGGTGAGTCCCAGGGGGGGACCAAGATCACCAGGGACAGGGGAAGCCCTTGAATGAACCAGAGTCAACAGTTCGAGGTCAGGCGCAGGTGTCAACCTGGGTCAGCAGGTCCAAGTCAGGCCAAAGTCGGGTTCACAGTCACTAGGGCACAGTGAGACCCAGAGGGAGACCAGAGTCACCTGGTCCAGGTGAGGTCCAGGGGTGGAACACAGTCACCGGGTCCCAATTTTGCCAGTTGTGGACCATGGTTCACAGGGCCAGGTGAGGCCCAGATTGGGGATCCTCAATCTGGATCAGATTCACCAGTTCCAGTTGAGGCTAAGAAGGAGTCCACAGCAATCATGTCCAGATTGACGCCTAGGTCGGGGGACCAGAGTCATCAGGACTAGTTGAGGCCAAAATGTGGAGCAAAGTTATCATGTCCAGTTGACGCCCAGGTGGGGAACAGACTAACCATGTCCCATTGATGCCAGGTGGGAAAAGAGTCACAAGATCCAGACGAGGCCTAAGTGAGGAGCAGATTCACCAGGTCCTGTTGAGGCCCAGTTGAGGACCAGTGTCCCCAGCTCTGGGTGAGTCCCAGAGGGGGACCAGAGTCACCCGGTTCTGGTGATATCCAGGTGGGGACCAGAGTCACCACGTCAGGGTGATGACCATAATGGGACGAGAATCACTAGGTCCAGGTTAGGTCCCGATGTGGAACTGAGAAACCAGGTCCCATGATGCCCATATGAGGACCTGAGTCACCAGGTCCAGGTGAGGTCCCTGTGGGAACCAGTCACATCGTCCAGGTGAGGCCCAGGTGGGACCACAGTCACCAGTATCATGTGAGCCCCTTGTGGGAACCAGAGCCACTCTATCCAGCTGAGTCCCAGGACCATGTGAGGCCAACGTGAGGAGCAGATTCATCAGGTCGGATTGAGGCAGAGCTGGGGACAAGAGTCACCAGGTCTGCGTGCGGCCTAGGTGGGTCAAGATTCAGCAGTTCTGAGTTAGGTCAAAGTGGGGACGAGAGAAATCAGGTCCAGGTGAAGCCAAACTGAGGACCAGAGTCACCAGATCCAGGTGAGTTCCAGGTGGGGACCAGAGTCACCAGAACCAGGTGAAGCCCAGGTGGGGACAAGAGTCACTAGGTCCAGATGAGGCCCAGGTGAGGACCAGAGTTACCAGGTACACGTGAGGCCCCGGTGGGGATCAGAGGAAACAGGTCTATGTGAGGCCGCCTTGGGGACCATGGTCAACAGGTCTACTTGAGGCCAAGGTGTGGAACACAGTAAGCAGGTCCTGGTGAGTCCCACGTGGTGACAAGGGTCACCACGTTCAGGTGGGGCCCAGTTGCGGACCAGGATCACCAGGTATAGGGGAGGCCCTTGAGAGAACCAGAGTCAACAGTTAGAGGTCAGGCGCAGGTGGCAACCAGGGTCAGCAGGTCCAAGTCAGGCCAAAGTGGGGTTCACAGTCACTAGGGCACGGTGAGACCCAGAGGGGGACCAGAGTCACCTGGTCCTGTGAGGTCCAGTTGTGGAACTCAGTCACCGGGTCCCAATTTTGCCCAATGAGGACCATGGTCAACAGGGCCAGTTGAGGCCCAGATGGGGACCGGAGTCCCCAAATCCAGGTGAAGCCCAGGTGGGGACCACAGTCACCAGATGCAGGGTAGTCTCAGGTGCAGACCAGAATCACCAGGTCCATTGAGGTGCAGGTGGCAACCACACTCACCAGGTCCCGGTGAGGCACTGGTGGGGACTAGAGTCACGAGGACATGAGAAGCTAGAAACACTGAAGCCACCAGGGCGACATGATGTCCATGTGGAAGCGAGAATCACCAGTTAAAGCTGAGGAACAGGTGGGGATCTGACTCACCATGTCCAGGTGAGACCCAGGTGGGAACGAGTGTCACCATGTCCAGGTGTGGCCCAGGTAAAGACCAGAGTTAATAGGTCCAGCTGGGTCACTGTTAGTGAACAGTGTAACCATATCCTGATGCTACCCAGGTGGTTAGCAGAGACACCAGGTCCTGGTAAGGCCCAGGTCGGACCGGAGACCTGAGGTCCAGGTGAGGTCCCGATGGGAAGCACTGTCATCAGGTCAGATGAGGCCATGCGTAGGATCAGAATCACCAGTTACAGGTGAGGTCCAGGTGGAGCCAGAGTTACCTGGTACAGAAGAGTCCAAAGAGAGGACCAGAGTTACCAGGATCAGGGGATTCCCAGTGTGGAATAGAGTAACATTGTACCGATGATGCCCAGGTAGGGACCAGAGTCACCAGGTCCAAATGAGGCCCAGATGGAGCATATTCACTAGGTCCAGGTGAGGCCCAGTTGAGGACCAGAGTCACCAGATCTTGTTGAGTCCTAGAGGGGTACAAGAATCACCAGGTCCAGGTGACATCCAGATGGGGACCTGGGTCACCAGGTCAGGGTGAAGCCCAGAGTGGTTCCAGTGTCATCATGTCCAGGTGAGGCTCAGGTGTGGATCAGAGTCTTCAGGTACCAATGATGCCCAGGTGAGGACCAGAGTCACCAGGTCTGGGTGACACTCAGGATCAGAGTCGCCAGTTCCAGGTGAGGCCAAGAAAGAGTCCACAGCAATCAGGTCCAGGTGGGGAAAAAAGTCACCAGGACTGGGTGAGGCACAGATGGGTACCAGCTTCACCAGGTCCAGGTGAGACCCAGGTGGTGACCAGTGTCCCCGTGGTGGGAGAGGACCAGGTAAGAACAAGATTCACCAGGTCCAAGTGGCCCACGTGGTGACCTGAGTCACCAGGTATGGGTGAGGCCCAGGTGTCAACCCCACTCACCAAGTCCAGGTGAGGCCAGCCTGCAGGCCAGAGTCACCAGATCCAGGTAATGCCCTAGTGGGGACCGGTGTCACCAGGAAAATGTGAGTCTACATGAACACCACAGTCACCAGCTCCGGGTGTGGTTTATGTGGGAACGAGAGTCACCAGGTCCAGGTGAGACCCAGGTGGGGACCACACTCACCAGGTCCAGATTGAGGCCTAGGTGGGGGGACCAGAGTCATCAGGACCAGTTGAGGCCAAAGTGTGGAGCAAAGTTTTCATATTCAGGTGAGGCCCAGGTGGGGAACAGAGTAACCATGTCCCATTGATGCCATGTGGGAAAAGAGACACATGGTCCAGAGGAGGCCTAAGTGAGGAGTAGATTCACCAGGTCCTGTTGAGGCCCAGCGGAGGACCAGTGTCCCCAGCTCCGGGAGAGTCCCAGAGGGGGACCAGAGTCACCCGGTTCTGGTGATATCCAGGGGTGACCAGAGTCACCACGTCAGAGTGAGGCCCAGAGGGGGACGAGAATCCCTAGGTCCAGGTGAGGCCCCGATGTGGAACTGAAAAACCAGGTCCCATGATGCCCATATGAGGACCTGAGTCACCAGGTCCAGGTGAGGTCCCTGTGGGAACCAGTCACCTCGTCCAGGTGAGGCCCAGGTGGGACCACAGTCACCAGGTCCAGGTGAGGCCCAGGTATATAAGAGAGTATCCAGGTCCCTGTGATGCCCAGGTAAGGACCAGCGTCATCAGTTCCAGGAGAGGCCCAAATATGTATCAGAGTCATTGTGTTCCAGGTGAAGCCAGATGGAGACAACACGGACCAGGTTCAGGAGAGCCCCATATGGGAACCAGAGCCACCAGATTCTGGTGAGGTCCAGGTGGGACCACAGTCACAAGGTCCAGGTGAGGCGCAGGTAGCAACAGGATTCACCAAGTCCAGGTGAGATCCAGGTGGCGACCAGTCACCAGAGCCAGGTGCGGACCAGCTAAGGACCAGATTCACCAGGCCGAAGTGAAGCCCAAGGGGTGACCAGAGTCACCAGGTAAGGGTGAGGACCAGAGTGTGAACCAGAGTAACCAGTTTAGTTTGAGGACCAGAATGGGACCAGAGTTTCCTGGACAAAGTGAGGCCCAGTTGTAGAATAGAGTATACAGGTCCCAATGATGCCTGGGTGAGGACCAAGGTCACTAGGGCCATGCAGGCCCAGATGGGGAACAGAATCACTAGGTCCCGGTGAGGCATAGAATAAGACCACAGTCAACAGTATCATGTGAGCCCCTTGTGGGAACCAGAGACACTCTATCTAGGTGAGTCCCAGGTCCATGTGAGGCCCACGTGAGGACCAGATTCATCAGGTCGAATAGAGGCATAGCTGGGGACAAGAGTCACCAGGTCTGGGTGCGGCCTAGGTGGGGCAAGATTCAGCAGTTCTGAGTTAGGTCAAAGTGGGGACGAGAGACACCAGGTCCAGGTGAGGCCAAACTGAGGACCAGAGTCACCAGATCCAGGTGAGGTCCAGGTTGGAAAGAGAGTCACTAGGTCCAGGAGAGGTCCAGGTGGGAACCAGAGTCACCAGATCCAGGTGAAGCCCAGGTGGGGACCATAGTCACTAGGTCCAGATGAGGCCCAGGTGAGGATCAGAGTTACCAGAAACACGTGAGACCCCGGCGGGTATCAGAGCCAAAAGGTCCACGTGAGGCCGGCTTGGGGACCATGGTCAACAGGTCTACCTGAGGCCCAGGTGTGGAACACAGTAAGCAGGTCCAGGTGAGTGCCCGGTGGTGACAAGAGTCACCACGTCCAGGTGAGACACAGGTGGGGACCAGGATCACCAGGTCCAGGGGAGGCCCTTCAAAGAACCAGAGTCAACAGTTCGAGGTGAGGCGCAGGTGGCAACCTGGGTCAGCAGGTCCAAGTCAGGCCAAAGTGGGGTACAAGGTCACTAGGGGACGGTGAGACCAAGAGTGGGACCAGAGTCACCTGGTCCAGGTGAGGTCCAGTTGTGGAACACAGTCACCGGGTCCCATATTGCATGTTGAGTACCATGGTCAACAGGGGCAGGTGAGGACCAGATGGGGACCAGAGTCCCCAAATCCAGGTGAAGCCCAGGTGGGGACCACAGTCACCATATCCCGGGGAGTCTCAGGAGCAGACCAGAATCACCATGTCCAGGTGAGGTGCAGGTGGCAACCACACTCACCAGGTCCCGGTGAGGCCCTGGCGGGGACCAGAGTAACGAGGTACATGAGAAGCTAGAAACATTGCAGCCACCAGGTCCACATGACGTCCATGTGGGAACGAGAATCACCAGTTACAGGTGAGGACCAGGTGGGATCTGAATCACCATGTCCAGGTGAGACCCTGGTGGGAACCAGTGTCACCATGTCCAGGTGTGGCCCAGGTGAAGACTAGAGTTAATAAGTCCGGCTGGGTCACTGTGAGTGAACAGTGTAACCATATCCTGATGGTACGCAGGTGGGTACCAGAGACACCAGGTCCTGGCGAGGCCCAGGTGGGACCAGAGACATGAGGTCCAGGTGAGGTCCCAATGGAAACCACAGTCACCAGGTCAGGTGAGGCCATGCTTAGGATCAGAGTCACCATTTACAGGTGAGGCCCAGGTGGAGTCAGAGTAACCTGGTACAGAAGAGGTCAAAGTCAGGACCAAAGTCACCACGTCCAAATGAGGCCCAGATTGAGCATATTCACTAGGTCCAGGTGAGTCCCATTTGAGGACCAGAGTCACCAGATCTGGTTGAGGCCTATAGGGGTGCCAGAATCAGCTGGTCCCGGTGACATCCAGATGGGGACCAGAGTCACCAGGTCACGGTGAGGACAAGAGAGGTTCCAGAGTCATCATGTCCAGGTGAGGCTTAGGTGTGGAACAGAGTCACCAGGTACCAATGATGCCCATGGGAGGACCAGAGTCACCAGTTCTGGGGGATGCACAGATAGGATTATAGTCACCAGTTCCAGGTGAGGCCAAGAAAGTGTCTACAGCAATCAGGTCCAGGTGGGGATCAAAGTCACTAGGACTATGTGAGGCCCAGTAGGGACCAGATTCAGCAGATCCAGGTGAGGCCCAGGTGGTTACCAGAGTCCCTAGGAGTGGGAGATAACCAGGTAAGGACCAGATTCATCAGGTCAAAGAGAGCCACGTGGGGACCTGAGTCACCAGGTATGGTTGAGGCCCTGGTGGCAACCCCACTCACCAGGTCCAGGTGAGGCCAACCGGCAGGCCAGAGTCACCAGACCCAGGTGAACCCCTAGTGAGGACCAGAGTCACCATTTAAATGTGAGTCTACAAGAACACCACCGTCACCAGGTCCAGGTGTGGTTCATGTGGGAAAGAGAGTCACCAGGTCCAGGTGAGACCCAGGTGTGGACCAGTCACCAGGTCCAGATTGCGGCCTAGGTCGGGGGACCAGAATCATCAGGACCAGTTGAGGCCAAAGTGTGGAGCAAAGTTATCATGTCCAGTTGAGGCCTACGTGGGGAACAGAGTAACCATGTCTCATTGATGCCAGGTGGGAAAAGGGTCACAAGGTCCAGAAGAGGCCTAAGTGAGGAGTAGATTCACCAGGTCCTGTTGAGGTCCGGTTGAGGACCAGTGTCCCCAGTTCCGGGTGAGTCCCACAGGGGACCAGGGTCACCCGGTTCTGGTGATATCCAGGTGGGGACAGAGTCAGCACGTCAGGGTGAGGCCCAGAGGGGGACGAGAATTACTAGGTCCAGGTGAGGCCCCAATGTGGAACTGCGAAACCAGGTCCCATGATGTCCATATGAGGCCCTGAGTCACCAGGTACAGGTGAGTTTCCTGTGGGAACCAGTCACCTCGTCCAGGTGAGGCCCAGGTGGGACCACAGTCAACAGGTCCAGGTGAGGCCCAGGTATATAAGAGAGTATGCAGGTCCCAATGATGCCCAGGTAAGGACCAGAGTCAATAGTTCCAGGAGAGGCCCAAATATGGATCAGAGTCATTGTGTTCTAGTTGAGGCCAGATGGAGACCACAGGAACCAGGAGCAGGAGAGCGCCATATGGGAACCAGAGCCACCAGATCCAGGTGAGGTCCGGGTGGGACCACAGTAACAAGGTCCCGGTGAGGCGCAGGTGGCAACAGGATTCACCAAGTCCAGGTGAGGCCCAGGTGGCGACCAGTCACCAGATCCAGGTGCGGACCAGCTAAGGACCAGATTCAACAGGCCCAAGTGAAGCGCAAGGGGTAACCAGAGTCACCAGGTATGGGTGAGGCCCAGAGGGGGATCCAGAGTAACCAGTTTAGTTTCAGGCCCGGAATGCGACCAGAGGTCCCTGGTCAAAGTGAGGCCCAGGTGTGGAATAGAGTATCCAGGTCCAAATGATGCCTGGGTGAGGACCAGAGTCACTGGGGCCATGCAGGCCCAGATGGGGAACAGAATCACTAGGTCCTGGTGAGGCATAGAATAAGACCACAGTCAGCAGTATCAGGTGAGCCCTTTGTGTGAACCAGAGCCCCTCTATCCAGCTGAGTCCCAGGTCCATGTGAGGCCCACGTGAGGACCAGATTCATCAGGTCGAATTGAGGCATAGCTGGCGACAAGAGTCACCAGGTCTGCGTGCGGCCTAGGTGGGGCAAGATTCAGCAGTTCTGAGTTAGGTCAAAATGGGGACGAGAGACACCAGGTCCAGGTGAGGCCAAACTGAGGACCAGAATCACCAGATCCAGGTGAGGTCCATGTTGGAAAGAGAGTCAGCAGGTCCAGTAGAGGTCCAGGTGGGGACCAGAGTCACCAGATCCAGGTGAAATCCAGGTGGGGACCAGAGTCACCGGATCCAGGTGAAGCCCAGGGGGGCCAGAGTCACTAGGTCCAGATGAGGCCCAGGTGAGGACCAGAGTTACCAGGTACACGTGAGGCCCCGGTGGGCTTCAGAGGCAACAGGTCCATGTGAGGCCGGCTTGGGGACCATGGTCAACAGGTCGACTTGAGGCCCAGGTGTGGAACACAGTAACCAGGTCCAGGTGAGTCCCCGGTGGTGACAAGAGTCACCACGTCCAGGTGAGTCCCAGGTGGGGACCAGGATCACCAGGTCCAGGGAGGCCCTTGATAGAACCAGAGTCAACAGTTCGAGGTCTGGTGCAGGTGGCAAACAGGGTCAGCAGGTCCAAGTCAGTCCAAAGTGGGATTCACAGTCACTAGGGCACGGTGAGACCCACAGGGGGACCAGAGTCACCTGGTCCAGGTGAGATCCAGTTGTGGAACAGAGTCCCCGGTTCCCAATTTTGCCCAGTTGAGGACCATGGTCAACTGGGCCAGGTGAGGCCCAGATGGGGACCGGAGTCCCCAAATCCAGGTGATGCCCAGGTGGAACCGGAGTCATCAGATCCAGGGTAGTCTCAGGTGCAGACCAGAATCACCAGGTCCAGGTGAGGCCAACCTGCAGGCCAGAGTCACCAGATCCAGGTGAGGCCCTTGTGGGGACCGGGTCACCAGGTAAATGTGAGTCTACAGGAAAACCACAGTCACCAGGTCCAGGTGTGGTTCATGTGGGAACGAGAGTCACCAAGTCCAGGTGAGACCCTGTTCGGGACCACAGTCACAAGGTCCAGATTGAGGCTTAAGTGGGGGGACCACAGTCATCAGGACCAGTTGAGGCCAAAGTGTGGAGCAAAGTTATCATGTCGAGGGTAGGCCCATGTGGGGAACAGAGTAACCATGTCCCATTGATTCCAGGTGGGAAAAGAGTCACAAGGTCCAGACGCGGCCTAAGTGAGGAGTAGATTCACCAGGTCTTGTTGAGGCCCAGTTGAGGACCAGTGTCCCCAGCTGCGGGTGCGTCCTTGAGGGGGACTAGAGTCACCCGGTCCTGGTGATATCCAGGTCGGGAGCAGAGTCACCACGTCAGGGTGAGGCCAAGAGCGGGAGGAGAATCACTAGGTCCAGGTGAGGACCCGATGTGGAACTGAGAAACCAACTCCCAAGATGCCCATATGAGGACATGAGTCACCAGGTCCAGGTGATGTCCGGGTGTGAACCAGTCACCTCGTCCAGGTGAGGCCCAGGTGGGACCACAGTCACCAGGTCCAGGTGAGGTCCAGGTATATAAGAGAGTATCCAGGTCCCAATGATGCCCAGGTAAAGACCAGAGTCAACAGGTCCAGGAGAGGCCCAAATATGGATCAGAGTCATTGTGTTCCAGGTGAGGCCAGATGGAGACCACAGGAACCAGGTCCAGGAGAGCCAATATGGGAACCAGAGCCAGCAGATCCAGGTGAGGTCCAGGTGGGATCACAGTCACAAGGTCCAGGTGAGGCGCAGGTGGCAACAGGATTCACCAAGTGCAGGTGAGGCCCAGGTGCCGAACAGTCACCAGATCCAGGTGCGGACCAGCTAAAGACCAAATTTAACAGGCCCAATGAAGCCAAGGGGTGACCAGAGTCACCAGGTAAGGGTGAGGCCAGAGGGGGAACCAGAATAACCAGTTTAGTTTGAGGCCCAGAATGGGACCAGAGGTCTCTGGTCAAAGTGAGGCCCAGGTGTGCAATAGAGTATCCAGGTCCCAATCATGCCCGGGTGAGGACCAGAGTCACTAGGTCCATGCAGGCCCAGATGGCGAACAGAATCACTAGGTACTAGTGAGGCACAGAATAAGACAACAGTCAGTAGTGTCAGGTGAGCCCCTTGTGGGAACCAGAGCCACTCTATCCAGCTGAGTCCCAGGTCCATGTGAGGCCCACGTGAGGACCAGATTCATCAAGTCGAATTGAGGCATAGCTGGGGACAAGAGTCACCAGATCTGGGTGCCGCCTAAGTGGGGCAAGATTCAGCAGTTCTGAGTTACGTCAAAGTGGGGACAAGAGACACCAGGTACGGGTGATGCCAAACTGAGGAGCAGAGTCACCAGACCCAGGTGAGGTCCATGTTGGAAAGAGAGTCACCAGGTCCAGGAGAGGTCCAGGTTGGGACCAGAGTCCCCAGATACAGGTGAAGTCCAGGTGGGGACCAAAGTCACCAGATCCAGGTGAAGCCCAGGTGGGGACCAGAGTCACTAGGTCCAGATGAGGCCCAGGTGAGGACCAGAGTTACCAGGTACACGTGAGGCCCCTGTGGGGATCAGAGGCAACAAGTCCATGTGAGGCCGGCTTGGGGACCGTGGTCAACAGGTCTACTTGAGGCCCAGGTGTGGAACACAGTAACCAGGTCCAGGTAAGTCCCCGGTGGTATCAAGAGTCACCAGGTCCAGGTGACGCCCAGGTGGGGACCAGGATCACCAGGTACAGGGGAGGCCTTTGAAAGAACCAGAGTCAACAGTTCGAGGTCAGGTGCAGGTGGCAACCAGGGACAGAAGGTGCAAGTCGGGCCAAAGTGGGGTTCACAGTCACTAGGGCACGGTGAGACCCAGAGCGGGACCAGAGTCACCTGGTCCAGGTGAGGTCCAGTTGTGGAACACAGTCACCGGGTCCCAAATTTGCCCAGTTGAGGATCATGGTCAACAGAGCCAGGAGTGCCCATATGGGGCCCAGAGTCCCCAAATCCAGGTGAAGCCCAGGTGGGGACCACAGTCACCAGATCCAGGGTAGTCTCGGTTGCAGACCAGAATCACCAGGTCCAGGTGATGTGCAGGTGGCAACCACACTCACCAGGTCCCGGTGAGGCCCTGGTGGGGACCCGAGCCACGAGGTACATGGGAAGCTAGAAACACTGCAGCCACCAGGTCCACATGATGTCCATGTGGGAACGCGAATCACTAGTTACAGGTGAGGACCAGGTGGGGATCCGACCCACCATGCCCAGGTGAGACCCAGGTGAAGACCAGAGTTAATAGGTCCGGCTGGGTCACTGTTAGTGAACAGTGTAACCATATCCTGATGCTACCCACGTGGGTACCAGAGACACCATATCCTGGTGAGGCCCAGGTGGGCCCAGAGACACGAGGTCCAGATGAGGTCCCGATGGGAACCACAGTCACCAGGTCAGGTGAGGCCATGCTTAGGATCAGAGTCACCAGTTACAGGTGAGGCCCAGGTGGAGCCAGAGTCACCTGGTACAGAAGAGGCCAAAGTCAAGACCAGAGTTACCAGGATCAGGTCAGTCCCAGTGGGGAATAGAGTAACCATTTCAGGATGATGCCCAGGAAGAACCAGAGTCACCAGGTCCAGATGAGGCGCAGGTGGGGAGCATATTCACTAGGTCCCTGTGAGGCCAAGTTGAGGACGAGAGTCACCAGGTCAAGTTGAGTCCTAGAGGGGTACCAGATTCACCTGGTCTTGGTGACATCCAGATGGGTACCAGAGTCTTCAGGTCAGGGTGAGGCCCAGAGTGGTTCCAGAGTCAACAAGTCCAGGTGAGGCTCAGGTGTGGAACAGAGTATCCAGGTACCAATGATGCCCAGGTGAGGACCAGAGTCAACAGGTCTGGGTGAGGCGCAGATAGGATCAGAGACACCAGTTCCAGGTGAGGCCAAGGAACAGTCCAAAGCAATCAGGTACAGGTGGGGAACAAAGTCACCTGGACTGGGTGAGGCCCAGATGGGGACCAGATCCACCAGGTCCAGGTGAGCCCAGGTGGTGTCCAGAGTCCCCGAATCTGGGAGAGGAACAGGTAAGGACCAGATTCACCAGGTCCAAGAATCTCACGTTGGGACCTGAGTCACCAGGTATGGGTGAGACCCAGGTGGCAACCCCACACACCAGGTCCAGGTTAGGGCACCTTCAGGCCATGCAAAGCAACCAAGTCCTGATGATGCCCAGGTAGGGACCAGAGTCACCAGGTCCAGATGAGGCGCAGGTGGGGAGCATGTTCACTAGGTCCCGGTGAGGCCCAGTTGAGGACCAGAGTCACCAGGTCAAGTTGAGGCCTAGAGGGGTACCAGTTTCACCTGGTCTAGGTGACATCCAGATGGGGACCAGTGTCACCATGTCAGGCTGAGGCCCAGAGGGGATCCAGAATCATCATATCCAGGTGAGGCTCAGGTTGGAACAGAGTATCCATGTCATAATGGACCACAGGTGAGTACCAGAGTCACCAGTTCTGGGTGAGGCCCAGTTAGGATCAGAGTCACCAGTTCCAGGTGAGGCCAAGAAGGAGTCCACAGCAATCAGGCCCAGATGGGGAACAAAGTCACCAGGACTGGTTGAGGCCCAGATGGGGACCAGATTCACCAGGCCCAGGTGATTCCCAGGTGGTGACCAGACTTACCAGTTCCGGGTGAGGACCAGGTAAGGGTGAGATTCACCAGGTCCAAGTGATGAGCACGTGGGGACCTGTGTCACCAGGTATGGGTGAGGCACTGGTGAAAACCCCACTAACCAGGTCCAGGTGAAGCCAACATGCAGGCCATGCAGAGGAACCATGTCCCAATGATGCCCATGTAGGGAATAGACTTACCGGGTCCAGGTGAGGCCAAAGTGCATGCCATGCAGAGACACCATGTCCCGTTGATGCCCAGGTAGGGACCAGATTTACCAGGTCCAGGTGACGCCAACCTGCAGGCCATGCAGTGGAACCATGTCCCGATGATGCCCAGGTAGGGACCAGAGTCACCAGGTCCAAATGAGGCCTAGATGGAGCATATTCACTAGGTCCAGGTGAGGACCAGTTGAGGACCATAGTCACCAGATCTCGTTGAGGCCTAGAGGGGTACCAGAATCACCTGGTCCAGGTGAAATCCAGATGGGGAGCAGAATCACCAGGTCAGGGTGAGGCCCAGAGAGGTTCCAGAGTCATCATGTCCAGGTGAGACTCAGGTGTGGAACAGAGTCACCAGGTACCAATGATGCCCAGGTGAGGACCAGAGTCAACAGGTCTGGGTGAGGCGCAGATAGGATCAGAGACACCGGTTCCAGGTGAGGCCAAGAAGGAGTCCACAGCAATCAGGTCCAGGTGGGGAACAAAGTCACCAGGACTGGGTGAGGCCCAGATGGGGACCACAATCACCAGGTCCAGGTGAGGCCCAGTTGGGGACCAGAGTACCCGGGTAGGGAGAGGACCAGGCAAGCACCAGATTAACAGGTCCAAGAGGCCCACGTGGGGACCTGAGTCACCAGGTTTCCGTGAGGCCCAGGTGGCAACCCCACTCACCAGGTCCAAGTGAGGCGAACCTGCAGGCCAGAGTCAACAGATCCAGTTGAGGTCCTAGTGGCGACACGAGGCACCAGGTAAATGTGAGTCTACAAGAACACCACAGTCACCAGGTCCAGGTTTGGTTCATGTGGGAACGAGAGTCACCAGATCCAGGTGAGACCCAGGGGGGAACCACAGTCACCAGGTCCAGATTGAGGCCTAGGTGGGGGGACCAGAGTCATCCGGACCAGTTGAGCCCAAAGTGTGGAGCAAAGTTATCATGACCAGGTGAGGCCCAGATGGGGAACACAGTTACCATGTCCCATTGATGTCAGGTGGGAAAAGAGTCACAAGGTCCAGACGAGGTCTAAGTGAGGAGTAGATTCACCAGGTCGTGTTGAGGCCCAGCTGAGGACCAGTGTCCCCAGCTCCGGGTGTGTCACCCGGTTCTGGTGATATCCAGGTGGGGACCAGTGTCACAAGTCTGGGTGAGGCCCAGAGGGGGACGAGAATCACTAGGTCCAGGTGAGGCCCCGATGTGGAACTGTGAAACCAGGTCCCAAGATGCCCATATGAGGACCTGAGTCACCAGGTCCAGGTGAGGTCCCTGAGGGAACCAGTCACCCCGTCCAGGTGAGGCCCAGGTGGGACCACAGTCACCAGGTCCTGGTGAGGCCGAGGTATATAAGAGAGTATCCAGGTCCCAATGATGCCCAGGTAAGGACCAGACTCAACAGGTCCAGGAGAGGCCCAAATATGGATCAGAGTCATTGTCTTCCAGGTGAGGCCAGATGGAGACCACAGGAACCAGGTCCAGGAGAGCCCCGTATGGGAACCAGAGCCACCAGATCCAGGTGAGGTCCAGGAGGGACCACAGTCACAAGGTCCAGGTGAGGCGCAGGTGGCAACATGAATCACCAAGTCCAGGTGAGGCCCACGTGGTGACCTGTCACCAGATCCAGGTGCGGACAAGCTAAGAACCAGATTCACCAGGCCGAAGTGAAGCCCAAGGGGTGACCAGAGTCACCAGGTAAGGGTGAGGCCCCGAGGGGGAACCAGAGTAACCAGTTTAGTTTGTGGCCCAGAATGGGACCAGAGGTCCCTGGTAAAAGTGAGGCCCAGGTGTGGAATAGAGTATCAAGGTCCCAATGATGCCTGGGTGAGGACCAGTGTCACTAGGGCCATGAAAGCCCAGATGGGGAACAGAATCACTAGGTCCTGGTGAGGTATAGAATAAGAACACAGTCACCAGTATCAGGTGAGCCCCTTGTGGGAACCAGAGCCACTCTATCCCGCTGAGTCCGAGGTCCATGTGAGGCCCCTGAGGACCAGATTCATCATGTCGAATTGAGGCATAGCTGGAGACAAGAGTCATCAGGTCTGGGTGCGGCCTAGGTGGGGCAAGATTCAGCAGTTCTGAGTTAGGTCAAAGTGGGGACGAGAGACACCAGTCCAGGTGAGGCCAAACTGAGAAGAGTCACCAGATACAGGTGAGTTCCATATGGGGACCAGAGTCACCAGATCCAGGTGAAGTCCAGGTGGGGACCAGAGTCACTAGGTGCAGATGGGGCCCAGGTGAGGACCAGAGTTACCAGGTACACGTGAGGCCCCGGTGGGGATCAGAGGCAACAGGTCCATGTGTGGCGAGCTTGGGAACCATGGTCAAGAGGTGTACTTGAGGCCCAGGTGTGGAACACAGTAAGCAGGTCCAGGTGAGTCCCCGGTGGTGACTAGAGACACCAGGTGCAGGTGAGGGCCAGGTGGGCACCAGGATCACCAGGTACAGGGGAGGCCTTTGAAAGAACCAGAGTCAACAGTTCGAGGTCAGGCACAGGTGGCAACCAGGGTCAGCAGGTTGAAGTCAGGCCAAAGTGGGGTTCACAGTCACTAGGGCACGGTGAGACACAGAGGGGGACCAGAGTCACCTGGTCCAGATGAGGTCCAGTTGTGGAAAACAGTCAGAGGGTCCCAATTTTTCCCAGTTGAGGACCATGGTCAACAGGGCCAGGTGAGGCCCAGATGGGGACCGGAGTCCCCAAATCCAGGTGAAGCCCAGGTGGGGACCACAGTCACCAGATCCCGGGGAGTCTCAGGTGCAGACCAGAATCACCAGGTCCAGGTGAGTTGCAGGTGGCAACCACACTCACCAGGTCCCGGTGAGGCCCTGGTGTGGACCACAGTCACGAGGTACATGAGAAGCTAGAAACACTGCAGCCACCAGGTCCACATGATGTCCATGTGGGAACGAGAATCACCAGTTACAGGTGAGGACCAGGTGGGGAACCGACTCACCATGTCCAGGTGAGACCCAGGTGGGAACCAGTATCACCATGTCCTGCTGTGGCCCACGTGAAGGCCAGAGATAATAGGTCCCGCTGGGTCACTGTTATTGAACAGTGTAACCATATCCTGATGCTATCGAGGTGGTTACCGAGACACCAGGTCCTGGTGAGGCCCAGTTGGGACCAGAGACATGAGGTCCAGGTGAGTTCCCGATGGGAACCACAGTCACCAGGTCAGGTGAGGCCATGCTTAGGATCAGAGTCACCAGTTACTGGTGTGGCCCAGGAGGAGCCAGAGTCACCTGGTACGGAAGAGGCCAAAGTCAGGACCAGAGTTACCAGGATCAGGTCAGTCCCAGTGGGGAATAGAGTAACCATGTCCCGATGATGCCCACGTAGAACCAGAGTCAACATGTCCAGATGAGGCGCAGTTGGTAGCATATTCACTAAGTCCCGGTGAGGCCCAGTTGAGGACTAGAGTCACCAGGTTTGGTTGAGGCCTAGAGGCGTACCAGATTCACCTGGTCTAGGTGATATCCAGCTGGGGACCAGAGTCACCATGTCAGAGGGAGGCCCAGAGTGGATCCAAAGTCATCATGTCCAGGTGAGGCTCAGGTGTGGAACAGAGTATCCAGGTCGTAATGATCCACAGGTGAGGACCAGAGTCAGCAGATCTGGGTGAGGCGTAGTTAGGATCAGAGTCACCAGTTCCAGGTGAGGCCAAGAAGGAGTCCACAGCAATCAGGTCCAGGTGGGGAACAAAGTCACCAAGACTGAGTGAGGACCAGATGGGGACCAGATTCACCAGGCCCAGGTGATTCCCAGGTGGTGACCAGGTGACGAGTTACGGGTGAGGACCAGGTAAGGACCAGATACACCAGGTCCAAGTGAGACCCACGTGGGGACCTGTGTCACCAGTTATGGGTGAGGCCCAGGTGGCAACCCCACTCACCAGGTCCAGGTGAGGCCAACCTGCAGGCCATGCAGAGGAACCATGTCCCGATGATGCCCAGGTAGGGACGAGAGATACCAGGTCCAGCTGAGGCCCACCTGCAGGCCATGCAGTGGAACCATGTCCCGATGATGCCCAGGTAGGGACCAGAGTCACCAGGCCCAAATGAGGCCCAGATGGAGCATATTCACTAGGTCCAGGTGAGGCCCAGTTGAGGACCAGAGTCACCTGATCTGGTTGAGGCCTAGAGGGGTACCAGAATCACATGGTCCAGGGGACATCCAGATGGGTCCAGGATCACCATGTCAGGGTGAGGCCCAGAGAGGTTCCAGAGTCATCATGTCCAGGTGAGGCTCAGGTATGGAACAGAGACACCAAGTACCAAAGATGCCCAGGTGAGGAACAGAGTCACCAGGTCTGGGTGACGCGCAGATAGGTTCAGAGTCCCCAGTTCCAGGTGAGGCCAAGAAAGAGTCCACAGCAATCAGGTCCAGGTGCGGAACAAAGTCACCAGGACCGGGTGAGGCCCAGATGGGGACCAGATTGACCAGGTCCAGGTGACGCCCAGGCGTTGACCAGAGTCCCCGGGTCTGCGAGAGGACCAGGTAAGTAATAGATTCACCAGGTCAAAGAGGCCCACGTGGAGACCTGAGTTACCAGGTATGGGTGAGGCCCAGGTGGCAACCCCACTCACCAGGTCAAGGTGAGGCCAACCTGCAGGCCAGAGTCACCAGATCCAGGTGAGGCCCTAGTGGGGACCGGAGTCACCAGGTAAATGTGAGTCTACAAGAACACCACAGTTCCAGGTCCAGGTGTGGTTCATGTGGGAACGAGAGTCACCAGGTCCAGGTGAGTTCCAGGTGGGGACCAGTCACCAGGTCCAGATTGAGGACTAGGTGGGGGACCAGAGTCATCAGGACCAGCTGAGGCCAAAGTGTGGAGCAAAGTTATCATGTCCATGTGAGGCCCAGGTGGGAAGAGTAACCATGTCCCATTGATGCCAGGTGGAAAAAGAGTCACAAGGTCCAGACGAGGCCTTAGTGAGGACAGATGCACCAGGTCCTGTTGAGGCCCAGTTGAGGAGCAGTGTCCCCAGCTCCGGGTGAGTCCCAGAGGGTGACCAGTGTCACGCGGTTCTGGTGACATCCAGGTGGAGAGCAGAGTCACCATATCAGGGTGAGGCACAGAGGGGGACGAGAATCACTAGGTACAGATGAGACCCCGATGTGGAACTGAGAACCCTGGTCCCATGATGCCCATATGAGGACCTGAGTCACCAGGTCCAGGTGAGGTCCCTGTGGGAACCAGTCACCTCGTCCAGGAGAGGCCCAGGTGGGACCACAGTCACCAGGTCCAGGTGAGGCCCAGGTGTATAGAGAGTATCCAGGTCCCAATGATGACCAGGTAAGGACGAGAGTCAACAGGTCCAGGAGAGGACCATATATGGATCAGAGTCATTGTGTTCCAGGTGAGGCCAGATGGAGACCACAGGAACAAGGTCAAGGAGAGCCGCATATGGGAACCAGAGCCACCAGATCCAGGTGAGGTCCAGTTGGGACCACAGTCAGAAGGTCCAGGTGAGGGGCAGGTGGCAACAGGATTCACCAAGTCCAGGTGAGGCCCAGGTGGCCACCAGTCACCAGATCCAGATGCGGAGCAGCTAAGGACCAGATTCACCAGGCCCAAGTGAAGCCCAAGGGGTGACCAGAGTCACCAGGTAAGGGTGAGGCCCAGAGGGGTACCAGAGTAACCAGTTCAGTTTGAGGCCCAGAATAGGACCAGAGGTCCCTGGTCAAAGTGAGGCCCAGATGTGGAATAGAGTATCCAGGTCCCAATGATGCCTGGGTGAGGACCAGAGTACTAGGGCCATGCAGGCCCAGATCGGGAACAGAATCACTAGGTCCTGGTGAGGCATAGAATAAGACCACAATCACCAGTATCAGGTGTGCCCCTTGTGGGAACCAGAGCCACTCTATCCAGCTGAGTCCTAGGTCCATGTGAGCCCCACGTCAGGACCAGATTCATCAGGTTGAATTGAGGCATAGCTGGGGACAAGAGTCACCAGGTCTCTGTGCGGCCTAGGTGGGGCAAGATTCAGCAGTTCTGAGTTAGGTCAAAGTGGGGACGAGAGACACCAGTCCACGTGAGGCCAAACTGAGGACCAGAGTCACCAGATCCAGGTGAAGTCCAGGTGGGGACCAGAGTCACCAGATCCAGGTGAAGCCCAGGTGGGGACCAGAGTCACTAGGTCCAGATGAGGCCCAGGTGAGGATCAAAGTTACCAGGTACACGTGAGCCCCCGGCGGGGATCATAGCCAAAAGGTCCACGTGAGGCCGGCTTGGGGACCATGGTCAACAGGTCTACCTGAGGCCCAGGTGTGGAACACAGTAATCTTGTCCAGGTGAGTCCCCGGTGGTGACAAGAGTCACCACGTCCAGTTGAGGCCCAATTGGGGACCAGGATCACCAGGTACAGGGGAGGCCCTTGAGAGAACCAGAGTCAACAGTTTGAGGTCAGGCTCAGGTGGCAACCAGGGTCAGCAGGTCCAAGTCAGGCCAAAGTTGGGCTCACAGTCACTAGGGCACAGTGAGACCCAGAGGGGGACCAGAGTCACCTTGTCCAGGTGAGGTCCAGTTGTGGAACACAGTCACCGAGTCCCAATTTTGCCCAGTTGAGGACCATGGTCAACAGGGCCAGGTGAGGCCCAGATGGGGACCGGAGTCCCCAAATTCAGGTGAAGCCCAGGTGGGGACCACAGTCACCAGATCCAGGGTAGTCTCAAGTGGACACCAGAATCACCAGGTCCTTGTGCGTTGCAGGTGGCAACCACACTCACCAAGTCCCGGTGAGGTCCTGGTGGGGACCAGAGTCACGAGATACATGAGAAGCTAGAAACACTGCAGCCACCAGGTCCACATGATGTCCATGTGGGAACGAGAATTACAAGTTACAGGTGAGGACCATTTGGGGATCTGAGTCACCATGTCCAGGTGAGACCCTGGTGGGAACCAGTGTCACCATGTCCAAGTGTGGACCAGGTGAAAACGAGAGTAATAAGTCCGGCCGGGTCACTGTTACTGAACAGTGTAACCATATCCTGATGCTACTCAGGTGTGTACCAGATACAAGGTCCTGGTGAGTCCCAGTTGGGACCAGAGACATGAGGACCATGTGAGGTACCGATGGAAACCACAGTCACCAGGTCAGGTTAGGCCATGCTTAGGATCAGAGTCACCACTTATAGGTGAGTCCAGGGGGAGCCAGAGTCACATGGCACAGAAGAGCCGAAAGTCAGGACCAGAGTTACCACGATAAGGTCAGTCCCACTGGGAATAGAGTAACCACGTCCCGATGATGCCCAGGTAGAACCACAGTTACCAGGTCCAGGGGCGGCCCACCTAAAGGCCATGCAGTGGAACCATGTCCCGATGATGCCCAGGTATGGAAGAGAGTCACCAGGTCCAAATGAGGCCCAGATGGAGCATATTCAATAGGTCCAGGTGAGGCCCAGTTGAGGACCAGAGTCACCAGATCCAGGTGAAGCCAAGGTGGGGACCAGAGTCACTAGGTCCAGATGAGGCACAAGTTAGGACCAGTGTTACCAGGTAAACGTGATGCCCCGGTGGGAATCAGAGGAAACAGGTCCATATGAGGCCGGCTTCGATACCATGGTCAACAGGTCTACTTGATGCCCAGGAGTGGAACATAGTTAGCAGGTCCAGGTGAGTCCTCCGTGGTGAAAAGTGTCACCATGTCCAGATGAGGCCCTGGTGGGGACCAGGATCACCAGGTACAGGGGAGGACCTTGAAATAACCAGAGTCAACAGTTCGAGGTCAGGCGCAGGTGGCAACAAGTGTCAGGAGGTCCAAGTCAGGCCAAAGTGGGTTTCACAGTCACTAGGGAACGGTGAGAACCAGAGGGGGACCAGAGTCATGTGGTCCAGGTGAGGTCCAGTTGTGGAAGACAGTCACCGGGTCCCAATTTTGCCCAGGTGAGGACCATGGACAACAGGGCCAGGTGAGGCCCAGATGGGGACCGGAGTCCCCATATCCAGGTGAAGCCCAGGTGGGGACCACATCACCAGATCCAGGTTAGTCTCAGGTGCAGACCAGAATCACCAGGTCCAGGTGAGGCGGAGGTGGCAACCACACAAACCAGGTCCCGGTGAGTCCTTGGTGGGGACCAGAGTCACGAGGTACATGAGAAGCTAGAAACACTGCAGCCACCAGGTCCACATGATGTCCATGTGGGACGAGAATCACCAGTTACAAATGAGGACCAGGTGGGGATCCGACTCACCATGTCCAGGTGAGACCCAGGTGGGAACCAGTGTCACCATGTCCAGGTGTGGCCCAGGTGAAGACCAGAGTTAATAGGTCCGGCTGGGTCACTGTTAGTGAACAGTGTAACCATATCCTAATGCTACCCAGGTGGGTACGAGAGACACCAGGTCCTGGTTTGGCCCAGGTGGGACCAGAGACATGAGGTCCGGGTGAGGTCCCGATGGGAACCACAGTCACCAGGTCAGGTGAGCCCATGCTTAGGATCAGAGTCACCAGTTCCAGGTGAGGCCAAGAAGGAGTCCACAGCAATCAGGTCCAGGTGGGGTGACTTAGTCACCAGGATTAGATGAGGACCAGATGGGGACCAGATTAACCAGGTTCAGGTGATTCCCAGTTGGTGACCCGATTTTGGAGTTTCGGGTGAGGACCAGGTAAGGACCAGATTTACCAGGTCAAATTGAGGCCCACGTGGGGACCTGTGTCACCAGGCATGGGTGAGGCCAAGGTGACAACGCCACTCACCAGGTCCAGGTGAGCCCAACCTGCAGGCCATGCAGAGGAACCATGTCCCGATGATGCCCAGGTAGCAACTAGAGTTACCGGGTCCAGGTGAGGCCAACCTGCAGGCCATGTGTGGAACCATGTCCCGATGATGCCCAATAGGGATCAGAGTTACCAGGTCCAGGTGAGGCGAACCTGCAGGTCATGCAGTGGAACCATGTCCCGATGATGCCCAGGTAGTGACCAGAGTCACCAGGTGCAAATGAGGCCCAGATGGAGCATATTCACTAGGTCCAGGTGAGGCCCAGTTGAGAACCAGAGTCACCAGATCTGGTTGAGGCCTAGAGGGGTACCAGAATCACCTGGTCCAGGTGACATCCAGATGGGGACCAGAATCACCAGGTCAGGGTGAGGCCCAGAGGGCTTCCAGAGTCATCATGTCCAGGTGAGGTTCAGGTGTGGAACAGAGTCACCAGGTACCAATGATGCCCAGGTGAGGACCAGAGTCACCAGGTCTGGGTGACGCGCAGATAGAATCAGAGTCACCAGTTCCCGGTGAGGCCAAGAAAGAGTCCAGAGCAATCAGATCCAGGTGGGGAACAAAGTCACCAGGACTGGGTGAGGCCCAGATGGGGACCAGATTCACAGGTCCAGATGAGGCCCACTTGGGGACCACAGTCCCCGGGTCTGGGAGAGGACCAGGTAACGACCAGATTAAGAGGTCCAAGAGGCCCACGTGTGGAACTGAGTCACCAGGTATGGGGTGGCAACCCCACTCACCAGGTCCAGGTGAGGACAACCTTCAGGCCAGAGTCACCAGATCCAGGTGAGGCCCTAGTGGGGACCAGAGTTACCAGGTAAATGTGCGTCTACAAGAACACCACAGTCACCAGGTCCAGGTGTGGTTCATCTGGGAACGAGAGACACCAGGTCCAGGTGAGAAAGAGGTGGGGACCACAGTCACCAGGTCCAGACTGAGGCCTAGGTGGGGGGAGCAGCGTCATCAGGACCAGTTGAGGCCAAAGTGTGGAGCAAAGTTATCATGTCCAGGGGAGGACCGGGTTGGGAACAGAGTAACCATGTCCCATTGATGCCAGGTGGGAAAAGAGTCACAAGGTCCCGGTGAGGCGCAGGTGGCAACAGGATTCACCAAGTCCATGTGAGGCCCAGGTGGCGAACAGTCACCAGATCCATGTGCGGACCAGCTAAGGACCAGATTCACCAGGCCCAAGTGAAGCCCAAGGGGTGACCAGATTTACCAGGTAAGGGTGAGGCCCAGAAGGGGAACCAGAGTAACCAGTTTAGTTTGAGGCCCAGAATGGGACCAGTAGTCCGTGGTCAAAGTGAGGCCCAGGTGTGGAATAGAGTATCCAGGTCCGAATGATGCCTGGGTCAGGACCAGAGTCACTAGGGCCATGCAGGCCCAGATGGGGAACAGAATCACTAGGTCCTGGTGAGGCATAGAAAAAGACCACAGTCACCAGTATGAGGTGAGCCCCTTGTGGGAACCAGAGCCACTCTATCCAGCTGAGTCCCAGGTCCATGTGAAGCCCACGTGAGGACCAGATTCACCAGGTCGAATTGAGGCATAGCTGGGGACTAGAGTCACCAGGTCTATGTGCGGCCTAGGTGGGGAAAGATTCAGCAGTTCTGAGTTAGGTCAAAGTGGGGACGAGAGACACCAGGTCCAGGTTAGGCGAAACTGAGTACCAGAGTCACCAGATCCAGGTGAGGTCCATGTTGGAAAGAGAGTCACCAGGTCCAGGAGATGTCCAGGTGGGAACCAGAGTCACTAGATCCAGGTGAAGTCCAGGTGGGGACCAGAGTCACCAGATCGAGGTGAAGCCCAGGTGGGGACCAGAGTCACTAGGTGCAGATGAGGCCCAGGTGAGGACCAGAGTTACCAGGTACACGTGAGGATCTGGTGGGGATCAGAGGCAACAGGTCCATGTGAGGCCGGCTTGGGGACCATGATCAACAGGTCCACTTGAGACCCAGGTGTGGAACACAGTAAGCAGGTCCAGGTGAGTCCCCCGTGGTTACAAGGGTCACCACGTCCAGGTGAGGCCCAGGTGGGAGCAGGATCACCAGGTACAGGGGAGGCCCTTGAAAGAACCAGAGTCAACAGTTCGAGTTCAGGCGCAGGTGGCAACCAGGGTCAGCATGTCCAAGTCAAGCCAAAGTGGAATTCACAGTCACTAGGGCACGGTGAGACCCAGAGGGGGAGCATAGTCACCTGGTCCAGGTGAGGTCCAGTTGTGGGACACAGTCAACAGGTCCCAATTTTGCCCAGTTGAGGACCATGGTCAACAGGGCCAGGTGAGGCCCAGATGGGGACCGGAGTCCCGAAATCCAGGTGAAGCCCAGGTGGGGACCACAGTCACAAGATCCAGGGTAGTGTCAGGTGCAAACCAGAATCACCAGGTCCAGGTGTGGTGCAGGTGGCAACCAAACTCACCAGGTCCCGGTGAGGCACTGGTGGGGACCAGAGTCACGAGGTACATGAGAAGCTAGAAACACATGGGATCCCTGGGTGGCGCAGCGGTTTGGCGCCTGCCTTTGGCCCAGGGCGCGATCCTGGAGACCGGGGATCGAATCCTACGTCGGGCTCCCGGTGCATGGAGCCTGCTTCTCCCTCTGCCTGTGTCTCTGCCTCTCTCTCTCTCTGTGACTATCATAAATAAATAAAAATTTAAAAAAAGATGCTAGAAACACTGTGGCCAACAGGTCCACATGATCTCCATGTGGGAACGAGAATCACCAGTTACAGGTGAGGACCAGGTGGGGATCCCACTCACCATGTCTAGGTGCGACCCACGTGGGAAAAAGTGTCACCATGTCCAGGTGTGGCCCAGGTGAAGACCAGAGTTAATAGGTCCGGCTGGGTCACTGTTAGTGAACAGGGTAACCATATCCTGATGCTACCCTGGTGGATGGCAGAGACATCAGGTCCTGCTGAGGCCTAAGTGGGACCAGAGACATGAAGTCCAGATGAGGTCCCGATTGGAACCACAGTCACCACGTCAGGTGAGGCCATGCTTAGGATCAGAGTCACCAGTTACAGGTGAGGCCCAGGTGGAGCCAGAGTCACCTGGAACAGAAGAGGCCAAAGTCAGGACCAGAGTTACCAGGATCAGGTCAGTCCCAGTGGGGAATAGAGTAACCATGTCCCGATGATGCCAAGGTAGAACCAGAGTCACCAGGCCCAGATGTGGCGCAGGTGGGGAGCATGTTCACTAGGTCCCGTTGAGGCCCTGTTGAGGACCAGAGTCACCAGGTCTAGGTGAGGCCTAGAGGGGTACCAGATTTACCTGGTCTGGTGACATCCAGATGGGGTCCAGAGTCCCCATGTCAGGCTGAGGCCCAGAGGGGATCCAGAGTCAACATACCCAGGTGAGGCTCAGGTGTGGAACAGAGTATCCAGGTCATAATGGTCCACAGGTGAGGACCAGAGTCACCAGATCTGGGTGAGGCCCAGTTAGCATCAGAGTCAGCAGTTCCAGGTTAGCCAAGAAGAAGTCTACAGCAATCAGGTCCAGGTGGGGAAGAAAGTCAACAGGACTGGGTGAGGCCCAGATGGGGACCAGATTCACCAGGCCCAGGTGATTCCCATGTGGTGACCAGAGTTACCAGTTCCGGGTGACCACCAGGTAAGGACCAGATTCACCAGGTC
Source organism: Canis lupus baileyi (assembly GCF_048164855.1). Classification (NCBI taxonomy): domain Eukaryota; kingdom Metazoa; phylum Chordata; class Mammalia; order Carnivora; family Canidae; genus Canis; species Canis lupus. Next base: position 46,852,215 of record NC_132862.1, read on the forward strand.
CAAGTGAGGCCTACGTGAGGACCTGTGTCACTAGGCAAGGGTGAGGCCCAGGTGACAAACCCACTCACCAGTTCCAGGTGAGGCCAACCTGCAGGCCATACAGAGGAACCAGGTTCCAAAGATGCTCAGGTAGGCACGAGAGTTACCATGTCCAGGTGAGGCCAACCTACAGGCCATGCAGTGGAACCATGTCCCGATGATGCCCAGGTAGGGACTAGAGTTACCAGGTCCATGTGAGGCCAACCTGCAATCATGCAGTGGAACCATGTCCCGATGATGCCCAGGTAGGGACCAGAGTCACCAGGTCCAAATGAGGCCCAGATGGAGCATATTCACTAGGTCCAGGTGAGGCCCATTTGAGGACCAGAGTCACCAGACCAGGTTGAGGCCCAGAGGGGTACCATAATCCCCTGGTCCAGGTGACATCCATATGGGGACCAGAGTCACCAGGGCAGGTTGATAGCCAGAGGGGTTCCAGAGTCATCATGTCCAGGGGAGCCTCAGGTATGGAACAGAGTCACCAGGACCAATGATGCCCAGGTGAGGACCAGAGTTACCAGGTACACGAGAGGCCCCGGTGGGGATCAGAGGCAACAGGTCCATGTGAGGCCGGCTTGGGGACCATGGTCAACAGGTGTACTTGAGGCTCAGGTGTGGAACACAGTAACCAGGTCTAGGTGAGTAACCGGTGGTGACAAAAGTTACCACGTCCAGGTGAGGCCGAGGTGGGGACCAGGATTACCAGGTCCAGGGGAGGCCCTTGAAAGTACCAGAGTCAAAAAAAAAAAAAAAAAAAAAAGAAAGTACCAGAGTCAACAGTACGACGTCAGTCGCAGGTGGGAACCAGGGTCAGCAGGTCCAAGTCAGTCCAAAGTGGGGTTCACAGTCACTAGGGCACGGTGAGACCCAGAGGGGGACCAGAGTCGCCTGGTCCAGGTGAGGTCCAGGTGTGGAACACAGTCACCAGGTCCAAATTTTGCCCAGTTGAGGACCATGGTCAACAGGGCCAGGTGACGCCAGATGGGGATCGGAGTCCCCAAATCCAGGTGAAGCCCAGGTGGGGACCACAGTCACCAGATCCAGGTTAGTCTCAGGTGCAGACCAGAATCACCAGGTCCAGGTGAGTTGCCGGTGGCAACCATACTCACCAGGTCCCAGTGAGGCCCTGGTGGAGACCAGAGTCACGAGGTACATGAGAAGCTAGAAACACTGCAGCCACCAGGTCCACATGATGACCATGTGGGAACGACAATCACTAGTTACAGGTGAGGACCAGGTGGAGCCAGAGTCACCTGGTACAGAAGAGGCCAAAGTCAGGACCAGAGTTACCAGGATCAGGGCAGTCCCAGTGGGGAATAGAGTAACCATGTCCCAATGAGTCACAGGTAGTACCAGAGTCGCCAGTTCCAGATGAGACGGAGGTGGGGAGCATATTCACTAGGTACCGGTGAGGCCCAGTTGAGGACCAGAGCCACCAGGTCAAGTTGAGGCCTAGAGGGGTACCAGATTCACCTGGTCTTGGTGACATCCAGATGGGGCCCATGTCACCATGTCAGGCTGAGGCCCAGAGGGGATCCAGAGTCATCATGTCCAGGTGAGGTTCAGGTGTGGAACAGAGTATCCAGGTCATAATGGTCCACAGGTGAGGACCAGAGTCACCAGATCTGGGTGAGGCCCAGTAAGGATCAGAGTCAGCAGTTCCAGGTGAGGCCAAGAAGGAGTCCACAGCAAACAGGTCCAGGCGGGGAGCAAAGTCACCAGGACTGGGTGAGGCCCAGATGGGGAGCAGATTCACGAGGTCCAGGTGATTCCAGGTTGTGAAAAGAGTTACCGGTTCCGGGTGAGGACCAGGATAAGACCAGATTCACCAGGTCCAAGTGAGGCCCACGTGGGTCCTTTGTCACCAGGTATGAGTGAGGCCCAGATGGCAACCCCACTCACCAGGTCCAGGTGAGGCCAACCTGCAGGCCATACAGAGGAAATATGTCCCGATGATGCCCAGGTAGGGACTAGAGTTACCAGGTCCAGGTGAGGCCAACCTGCAGGCCATGCAGTGGAACCATGTCCCGATGATGCCCAGGTAGGGACCAGAGTTAACAGGTCCAGGTGAGGCCAACCTGAAGTCCATGCAGTGGAACCATGTCCCGATGATGCCCAGGTAGGGATCAGAATCATCAGGTCCAATGAGATCCAGATGGAGCATATTCACTAGGTCCAGGTGAGGTCCAATGGAGGACCAGAGTCACAGGACCTGGTTGAGGCCTAGAGGGGTACCAGAATCACCTGGTCCAGGTGACATCCAGATGGGGACCAGAGTCACCAGGTCAGGATGAGGCCCAGAGAGGTTCCAGAGTCATCATGTCCAGGTGAGGCTCAGGTGTGGAACAGAGTATCCAGGTCTTATTGGTCCACAGGTGAGTACCAGAGTCACCAGATCTGGGTGAGGCCCAGTTAGGATCAGAGTCACCAGTTCCAGGTGAGGACAAGAAGGGTTACACAGCAATCAGGTCCAGTTGGGTAACAAAGTCAACAGGACTGGGTGAGGCCCAGATGGGGACCAGATTCTCCAGGCCCAGGTGAGACCCAGGTGGTGATCAGAGTTACCAGTTCCGGTAGAGGACCAGGTAAGAACCAGATTCACCAGGTCGAAGTGAGGCCCACGTGGGGACCTGTGTCACCAGGTATGGGTGAGACCCAGGTGTCAACCCCATTCACCAGGTCCAGGTTAGGCCAACCTGTAGGCAATACAGAGGAACGGTTTACCGATGATGCCCAGGTAGGGACCAGAGTTACGAGGTCCAGGTGAGGCCAACCTGCAGGCCATGCAGTGGAACCATGTCCCGATGATGCCCAGGTAGGGACGAGAGTCACCAGGTATGGGTGACGCGCAGATAGGATCAGAGTCACCAGTTCCAGGTGAGGCCAAGAAAGAGTCCACAGCAATCAGGTCCACGTGGGTAACAAAGTCACCAGGACGGGTGAGGCCCAGATGGGGACCAGATTCACCAGGGCCAAGTGAGGCCGAGGTGGAGACCAGAGTCCCCGGGTCTGGGAGAGGACCCGGTAACGACCAGATTAACAGGTCCAAGAGGCCCACGTGGGGACCTGAGTCACCAGGTATGGGTGAGGCCCAGGTGGCAACCCCAACACCAGGTCCAGGTGAGGCCAGCCTGCAGGCCAGAGTCACCAGATCCAATTGGGGCTCTAGTGGGGATCAGAGTCACCAGGTAAATGTGAGTCTACAAGAACACCACAGTCACCAGGTCCAGGTATGGTTCATGTGGGAACGAGAGTCACCAGGTCCAGGTGAGACCCAGGTGGGGACCACAGTCACCAGGGCCAGATTGAGGCCTAGGTGGGGGACCAGAGTCATCAAGACCATTTGAGGCCAAAGTGTGGAGCAAAGTTTTCATGTCCAGGTGAGGCCCAGGTGGGGAACAGTGTAGCAATGTCCCATTGATGCCAGGTGAGAAAAGAATCACAAGATCCAGACGAGGCCTAAGTGAGGTATAGATTCACCAGGTCCTTTTGAGGCCCAGTTGAGGACCAGTATCCCCATCTCCGGGTGAGTCCCAGAGGGGGACCAGAGTCACCCGGTTCTGGTGATATCCAGGTGGGGACCATAGGCACCACGTCAGGGTGAGGACCATAATGGGACGAGAATCACTAGGTCCAGGTGAGGCCCCGATGTGGAATTGAGAAACCAGGTCCCATGATGCCCATATGAGGACCTGAGTCACCAGGTCCAGATGAGGTCCGTGTGGGAACCAGTCACCTCGTCACGGTGAGGCCCAGGTGGGACCACAGTCACCAGGTCCAGGTGAGCATCTTGTAGGAACCAGAGCCACTCTATCCAGCTGAGTCCCAGGTCCATGTGAGGCTCACGTGAGGACCAGATTCATCAGGTCGAATTGAGGCATAGCTGGGGACAAGAGTCACCAGGTCTGGGTGCGGCCTAGGTGGGGCAAGATTCAGCAGTTCTGAGTTAAGTCAAAGTGGGGACAAGAGACACCAGGTCCAGGTGAGGCCAAACTGAGGACCAGAGTCACCAGATCCAGGTGAGGTCCATGTTGGGAAGAGAGTCACCAGGTCCAGGAGAGTTCCATGTGGGGACAAGAGTCACCAGATCCAGGTGAAGTCCAGGTGGGACCAGAGTCACCTGATCCAGGTGATACATAGGGGGGACCAGAGTCACCAGTTCCAGATGAGGCCCAGGTGAGGACCACAGTTACCAGGCACACGTGAGGCCTCGGTGGGGATCAGAGGCAAGAGGTCCATGTGAGGCCGGCTTGGGGACCATGGTCAACAGGTCTACTTGATGCCCAATGTGGAACACAGTAAGCAGATTCAGGTGAGTCCCCGGTGGTGAAAAGAGTCACCACGTCCAGGTGAGGCCCAGGTGGGGACCAGGATCACCAGGTACAGGGGAGGCCCTTGAAAGAACCAGAGTCAACAGTTCGTGGTCAGGCGCAGGTGGCAACCAGGGACAGCAGGTCCAAGTCAGGCCAAAGTTGGGTTCACAGTCACTAGGGTACGGTGAGACCCAGAGGGGGACCAGTGTAACCTGGTCCAGGTGAGGTCCAGTTGTGGAACACAGTCACCGGGTCCCAATTTTGCCCAGTTGAGGACCATGGTCAACAGTGCCAGGTGAGGCCCAGATGGGGACCGGAGTCCCGAAATCCAGGTGAAGCCCAGGTGGGGACCACAGACACCAGATCCAGCGTAGTCTCAGATGCAGACCAGAATCACCAAGTCCAGGTGAGGTGCAAGTAGCAACCACACTCACCAGGTCACGGTACGGCCCTGGTGGGGACCAGATTCATGAGGTACATGAGAAGCTAGAAACACTGCAGCCACCAGGTCTACATGATGTCCATGTGGAAACGAGAATCACCAGTTACAGGTGAGGACCAGGTGGGGATCCGACTCACCATGTCCAGGTGAGACCCAGGTGAGAACCAGTGTCACCATGTCCAGGTGTGGCCCAGGTGAAGACCAGAGTTAGTAGGTCCGGCTGGGTCACTGTTAGTGAGCAGTGTAACCATATCCTGATGCTACCCAGGTGGGTACCAGAGACACCAGGTCCTAGTGAGGCCCAGATGGGACCAGAGATATGAGGTCCAGGTGAGGTCCTGATGGGAACCACAGTCATCGGGTCAGGTGAGGCCATGCTTAGGATCAGAGTCACCAGTTACAGATGAGGACCAGGCGGAGCCAGAGTCACCTGGTACAGAAGAGGCCAAAGTCAGCACCAGAGTTACCAGGATCAGGTCAGTCCCAGTGGGGAATAGAGTAACCATGTCCCGATGATACCCAGGTAGAACCAGAGTCATCAGGTCGAGATGAGGCACAGGTGGGGAGCATATTCACTAGGTCATGGTGAGGCCCAGTTGAGGACCATAGTCACCAGGTCTAGTTGAGGCATAGAGGGGTACCAGATTCACCTGGTCTAGGTGACATCCAGATGGGGACCAGAGTTACCATGTCAGGATGAGGCCACAGGGGATCCAGAGTCATCATGTCCAGGTGAGGCTCAGGTGTGGAACAGAGTATCCAGGTCATAATTGTCCAGAGGTGAGGACCAGAGTCACCAGATCTGGGTGAGGTCCAGTTAGGATCAGAGTCAACAGTTCCAAGTGAGGCCAAGAAGGGGCCCACAGCAATCAGGTCCAGGTGGGGAAAAAAGTCACCACGACTGGGTGAGGCCCAGATGGGGCCAGATACACCATGTCCAGGTGATTCCCAGGTGGTGACCAGAGTTACCAGGTCCGGGTGGGGACTAGGTAAGGACGAGATTCACCAGGGCATACTGGGGCCCACGTGGGGACCGGTGTCACCATGCATGGGTGAGGCCCTGGTGGCAACCCCACTCACCAGGTCCAGGTGAGGCCAACCTAGAGACCATGCAGAGGAATCATGTCCCGATGATGCCCAGGTAGGGACCAGAGTTACGAGGTCCAGGTGAGGCCAACCGGCAGGCCATGCAGCTGAACCATGTCCCGATGATGCCCAGGTAGGGACCAGAGTCACCAGGTCCAAATGAGGCCCAAATGGAGCATATTCACTAGGTTCAGGTGAGGCCCAGTTTAGGACAAGTGTCACCAGATCTGGTAGAGGCCTAAAGGGTTACAAGAATCACCTGGTCCAGGTGACATCCAGATGGGGACCAGAATCACCAGGTCAGGGTGAGGCCCAGAGCGGTTCCTGAGTCATCATGTCCAGGTGAGGCTCAGGTGTGGAACAGAGTCACCAGGTACCAATGATGCCCAGGTGTGGACCAGAGTCACCAGGTCTGAGTGACGCACAGAAAGGATCAGAGTCACCAGGTCCAGGGGAGGTCAAGAAAGTGTCCAAAGCAATCAAGTCCAGGTGGGGAACAAAGTCACTAGGACTGGGTGAGGCCCAGATGGGGACCAGATTCACCAGGTCCACGTGAGACCCAGGTGGTGACCAGAGTCCCCAGGTCTGGGAGAGAGCCAGGTAAGGACGAGATTTACCAGGTCCAAGAGGGCCACGCGGGGACCTGAGTCACCAGGTATGGGTTAGGCCCTGGTGGCAACCCCACTCACCAAGTCCAGGTGAGGCCAACATTTGGCCAGAGTCACCAGATCCAGTTGAGGCCCTAGTGGGGACCGGAGTCACCAGGTAAATGTGGGTGTACAGGAACACCACAGTCACCAGGTCCAGGTGTGGTTCATGTGGGAAAGAGAGTCACCAGGTCCAGGTGAGACCCAGGTGGGGACCACAGTCACCAGGGCCAGATTGAGGCCTAGGTCGGGGGACCAGAGTCATCAGCACCAGTTGAGGCAAAAGTGTGGATAAAAGTTACCATGTCCAGGTGAGGCCCAGGTGGGAACAGAGTAACCATGTCCCATTGATGCCAGGTGGGAAAAGAGTCACAAGGTCCAGACGAGGCCAAAGTGAGGAGTAGATTCAATAGGTCCTGTTGAGGCCCTATTTAGGACCGGTGTCCCCAGTTCCGGGTGAGACCCAGAGGGGTACCAGAGTCACCCGGTCCTGGTGATATCCAGGTGGGGACCAGAGTCACCACGTCAGGGTGAGCCCCAGAGGAGGACGAGAATCACTAGGTCCAGGTGAGGCCCCAATGTGGAACTGAGAAACCAGGTCCCATGATGCCCATATGAGGACCTTTGCCACCAGGTCCAGGCAAGGTCCTTGTGGGAACCAGTCACCTCCTCCAGGTCAGGCCCAGGTGGGACCACAGTCACCAGGTTCAGCTGAGGCCCAAGAATATAAGAGAGTATCCAGGTCCCAATGATGCCCAGGTAAGGACCAGAGTCAACAGGTCAAGGAGAGGCCCAAATATGGCTCAGAGTCATTGTGTTCCAGGTGAGGCCAGATCGAGACCAGAGGAACCAGGTCCAGGAGAGCCCCATATGGGAACCAGAGCCACCAGATCCAGGTGAGGTCCAGGTGGGACCACAGTCACAAGGTCCAGGTGAGGCGCAGGAGGCAACAGGATTCAACAACTCCAGGTGAGACCCAGGTGGCGACCAGTCACCAGATCCAGGTGCGGACCAGCTATGGACAAGATTCAGCAGGCTCATGTGAATCCCAAGGGGTGACCAGAGTCACCAGGTAGGGGTGAGGCCCAGAGGGGGAACCAGAGTAACCAGTTTAGTTTGAGGCCCAAAATGGGACCAGAGATCCCTGGTCAAACTGAGGCCCAGGTGTGGAATAGAGTATCCAGGTCCCAATGATGCCTGGGTGAGGACCAGAGTCACTAGGGCCATGCAGGCCCAGATGGCAAACAGAATCACTAGGTCCTGGTGAGGCATAGAATAACACCACAGTCAACAGTATCAGGTGAGCCCCTTGTGGGAACCAGAGCCACTCTATGGAGCTGAGTCCCAGGTCCATGTGAGGCCCACGTGAGGACCAGATTCATCAGGTCGAATTGAGGCATAGCTGGGGACAAGAGTCACCAGGTCGGGGTGCGGCCTAGGTGTAGCAAGATTCAGAAGTTTTGAGTTAATCAATGTGGAGATGAGAGACACCAGGTCCAGGTGAGGCCAAAGTGAGGACCAGAGTCACCAGATCCAGGTGAGGTCCATGTTGGAAAGAGAGTCACCAGGTTCAGGAGAGGTCCAGGTGGGGACCAGAGTCACCAGATCCAGGTGAAGTCCAGGTGGGGACCAGAGTCACCAGATCCAGGTGAAGCCCAGGTGGGGACCAGAGTCACTAGGTCCAGATGAGGCCCAGGTGAGGACCAGAGTTACCAGACAACTGAGGCCCCGGTGGGGATCAGAGGCAAGAGGACTACTTGAGGCCCAGGTTTGGAACACAGTAACAAGGTCCAGGTGAGTCCCCGGTGGTGACAAGAGTCACCACGTCCAGGTGAGGCCCATGTGGGGACCAGGATCACCAGGTCCAGGGAAGGCCCTTGAAAGAACCAGAGTCAACGGATCGAGGTCAGGAGCAGGTTGCAACCAGTGTCAGCAGGTCCAAGTCAGTCCAAAGTGGGGTTCACAGTCACTAGGGCACGGTGAGACCCAGAGGGGGACCAGAGTCACCTGGTCCATGTGAGGTCCAGTTGTGGAACAGTCACCGGGTCCCAATTTTGCCCAGTTGAGGACAATGGTCAACAGGGCCAGGTGTGGCCCAGATGGGGACCGGAGTCCCCAAATCCAGGTGAAGCCCAGGTGGGGACCAGAGTCACCAGATACCGGGTAGTCTCGGGTGCAGACCAGAATCTCCAGGTCCAGGTGAGGTGCAGGTGGCAACCACACTCACCAGGTCCCGGTGAGGCCCTGGTGGGGACCAGAGTCACGAGGTACATGAGAAGCTAGAAACACTGCAGCCACCAGGTCCACATGATGTCCATGTGGGAACGAGAATCACTAGTTACAGGTGAGGACCTGGTGGGGATCCCACTCACCATGTCCAGGTGAGACCCAGGTGGGAACCAGTGTCACCATGTCCAGGTGTGGCCCTGGTGAAGACCAGAGTTAATAGGTCAGGCTGGGTCACTGTTAGTGAACAGTGTAACCATATCCTGATGCTTCCCAATTGGGTACCAGAGACACCAGGTCCTGGTGAGGCCCAGGTGGAACCAGAGACCTGAGGTCCAGGTGAGGTCCCGATGGGAACCACAGTCACCAGGTCAGGTGAGGCCATGCTTAGGATCAGAGTCACCAGTTACAGGTGAGGTCCAGGTGGAGCCAGAGTCACCTGGTACAGAAGAGGCCAAAGTCAGGATCAGAGTTACCAGAATCAGGTCAGTCCCAGTGGGGAATACAGTAACCATTTCCCGAGGATGCCCAGGTAAAACCAGAGTCACCATGCCCAGATGCGGCGCAGCTGGGGAGCATGTTCACTAGGTCCCGGTGAGGCCCAGTTGGGGCCCAGAGTCACCAGGTCAAGTTGAGGCCTAGAGGGGTACCAGATTCACCTGGTCTAAGTGACATCCAGATGGGGACCAGAGTCACCATGTCAGGCTGAGGCCCAGAGGGGATCCAGAGTCAACATGTCCAGGTGAGGCTCACGTGTGGAACAGAGTATCCAGTTCATAATGGTCCACAGGTGAGGACCAGAGTCACCAGATCTGGGTGAGGCCCAGTTAGGATCAGAGTCACCAGTTCCAGGTGAGGCCAAGAAGGAGTCCACAGCAATCAGGTCCAGGTGGGGAACAAAGTCACCAGGACTGAGTGAGGACCAGGTAAGGACCAGATTCACCAGGCCCAGGTGATTCCCAGGTGGGGACCTGTGTTACCAGGTAAGGGTGAGGCCCAGGTGACAACCCCACTCACCAGGTCCAGGTGAGGCCAACCTGCAGGCCATGCAGAGGAACCATGTCCCGATAATGCCCAGGTAGGGAACAGAGTTACCAGGTCCAGGTGAGGCCAATATGCAGGCCATGCAGCGGAACCATGTCCCGATGATGCCCAGGTAGGGACCAGAGTCACCAGGTCCAAATTAGACCCAGATGGAGAATATTCACTAGGTCCAGTGAGGCCCAGTTGAGGACCACTGTCACCAGATCTGGTTGAGGCTTAGAGGGGTACCAGAATCACCTGGTCCAGGTGACATCCAGATGGAGACTAGAGGCATCAGTTCAGGGAGAGGCCCAGAGTGTTTCCAGAGTCATCATGTCCAGGTTAGGCTCAGGCGTGGAACAGAGTCACCAGGTACCAATGATGCTCAGGTGAGGCCCAGAGTCACCAGATCTGGGTGACGCGCAGATAGGATCAGAGTCACCAGTTCCAGGTGAGGCCAAGAAAGAGTCTACAGCAATGAGGTCCACGTGGGGAACAAAGTCACCAGGACTGGGTGAGGCCCAGATGGGGACCAGATTCACCAGGTCCAGGTGAGGCCCAGGTCGTGACCAGAGTCCCCGGGTCTGGGAGAGGACCAGGTAAGGACCAGATTCACCAGGTCCAAGAGACCAACGTGAGGACATGAATCACCAGGTGTGGGTGAGGCCCAGGTGGCAACCCCACTCACCAGGTCCAAGTGAGGCCAACCTGCAGGCCAGAGTCACCAGATGCAGGTGAGGCCCTTGTGGGTACCGGACTCCCCAGGTAAATGTGAGTCTACAAGAACACCACAGTCACCAGGTCCAGGTGTGATTCATTTGGGAACGAGAGTCACCAGGTCCAGGTGAGTCCCAGGTGGGGACCACAGTCACCAGGTCCTGATTGAGGCCTAGGTGGAGGGACCAGAGTCATCAGGACCAGATGAGGCCAAAGTGCGGAGCAAAGTTATCATGTCCAGGTGAGGCCCAGGTGGGGAACAGAGTAACCATGTCCCATTGATGCCAGGTGGGAAAAGAGTCACAAGTTCCAGACGAGGCCTAAGTGAGGAGTAGATTCACCAGGTCCTGATGAGGCCCAGTTGAGGACCAGTGTCCCCAGCTCTGGGTGAGTCCCAGAGGGGGACCACATTCACCAGGTTCTGGTGATATCCAGGTGAGTACAAGAGTCACCACGTCAGGGTCAGGCCCAGAGGGGGACCAGAATCACTAGGTCCACTTGAGGCCCCGATGTGGAACTGAGAAACCAGGTCCCATGATGCCCATATGAGGACCTGAGTCACGAGGTCCAGGTGATGTCCCTGTGGGAACCAGTCACTTCGTCCCGGTGAGGTCCAGGTGGGACCACAGTCACCACGTCCAGGTGAGGACCAGGTATATAAGAGTGTACCCAGGTCCCAATGATGTCCATGTAAGTACCAGAGTCAACAGGTCCAGGAGAGGCCCAAATATGAAACAGAGTCATTGTGTTCCAGGTGAGGCCTGATGGAGACCACAGGAACCAGGTCCAGGAGAGCCCCATATGGGAACCAGAGCAACCAGATCCAGGTGAACTCCAGGTTGGACCACTGTCACAAGGTCCAGGTGAGGCGCAGGTGTCAACAGGATTCACCAAGTCCAGGTGAGGCCCAGGTAGCGACCACTCACCATAAAGAAGTGAGGACAAGCTAAGGACCAGATTCACCTGGCCCAAGTGAAGCCCAAGGGATGTCCAGAGTCACCAGGTAAGGGTGAGGCCCAGAGTGGGAACCAGAGTAACCAGTTTAGTTTGAGGCCCAGAATGGGACCAGAGGTCCCTGGTGAGAGTGAGGCCCAGGTGTCGAATAGAGTATCCAGGTCCCAATGATGCCTGGGTCAGGACCAGAGTCACTAGGGCCATGCCGGCCCAGATGGGGAACAGAATCACTAGGTCCTGGTGAGGCATAGAATAAGACCACAGTCACCAGTATCAGGTGAGCCCCTTGTGGGTAACAGAGCCACTCTATCCAGCTGAGTCCCAGGTCCATGTGAGGCCCACGTGAGGACCAGATTCATCAGGTCGAATTGAGGCATAGCTGGGGACAACTGGCACCGGGTCTGGTTGCGGCCTAGGTGGGGCAAGATTCAGCAGTTCTGAGTTAGGTCAAAGTGTGGACGAGAGACATCAGGTCCAGGTGAGGCCAAACTGAGGACCAGAGTCACCAGATCCAGGTGAGGTCCATGTTGGAAAGAAAGTCACCAGGTCCAGGAGAGGTCCAGGTGTGTACAAGAGTCACCATTTCCAGGTGAAGGCCAAGGCGGGACCAGAGTCACCAGATCCAGGTGAAGCCCAGGTGGGGACCAGAGTCACTAGGTCCAGATGACGCCCAGGTGAGGACCAGAGTTCCCAGGTACACGTGAGGCCCCGGTGGGGATCAGAGGCAACAGGTCCATGTGAGGCCGGCTTGGGGACCATGGTCAACAGGTCTACTTGAGGCCCAAGTGTGGAACACAGTACCAGGTCCAGGTGAGTACCCGGTGGTGACAAGAGTCACCACGTCCAGGTGAGACCCACGTGGGGACCAGGATCACCAGGTACAGGGGAGGCCCTTGAATGAACCAGAGTCAATAGTTCGAGGTCAGGCGCAGGTGGCATCCAGGGTCAGCAGGTCCAAAGCAGGCCAAAGTGGGGTTCACAGTCACTAGGGCACGGTGAGACCCAGAGGGGTACCAGAGTCACCTGGTCTAGGTGACGTCCAGTTGTGGAACACAGTCACCGGGTCCCAATTTTGCCCAGTTGAGGACCATGGTCAACAGGGCCAGGTGAGGCCCAGATGGGGACTGGAGTCCCCATATCCAGGTGAAGCCCAGGTGGGGACCACAATCAGCAGATCCAGGGTAGTCTCAGGTGCAGACCATAATCACCAGTTCCAAGTGAGGTGCAGCTGTCAACCACATTCCCCAGGACCCTGTGAGGCCCTGGCAGGGACCAGAGTCACAAGGTACATGAGAAGCTAGAAACACTGCAGCCACCAGGTCCACAAGATGTCCATGTGGGCCGGAGAATCAGCAGTTACACGTGAGGGACAGGTGGGGATCCGACTCACCATGTCAAGTTGAGACCCAGGTGGGATCCAGTGTCACCACGTCCAGGTGTGGCCCAGGTGAAGACCAGAGTTAATAGTTCCGGGTGGGTCACTGTTAGTGAACAGTGTAACCATAACCTGATGCTATCCAGGTGGGTACCAGATACACCAGGTCCTGGTGAGGCCCAGGTGGGACCAGAGCCATGAGGTCCAGGTAAGATCCCGATGGGAACCACAGTCACCAGGTCAGGTGAGGCCATGCTTAGGATGAGAGTTACCAGTTACAGGTGAGGCCCAGGTGGAGCCAGAGTGACCTGGTACAGAAGAGGCCAAAGTCAGGACCAGAGTTACTAGGATCAGGTCAGTCCCATTGGGGAATAGAGTAACCATGTCCCGATGATGCCCAGGTAGAACCCGAGTCACCACGTTCAGATGAGGCGCAGGTTTGGAGCATGTTCACTAGGTCCAGGTGAGGCCCAGTTGAGGACCAGAGTCACCAGGTCTGGTTGAGGCCGACAGGGGTCCCAGATTCACCTGTTCTAGGTGACATCCAGATGGGGACCAGAGTCACCATGTCAGAGTGAGACCCAGAGGATGCAGAGTCATCATGTCCAGGTGAGGCTCAGGTGTGGAACAGAGTATCCAGGTCTTAGTGGTCCACAGGTGAGGACCAGAGTCACCAGATCTGGGTGAAGCCCAGTTAGGATCAGAGTCACCAGTTCCAGGTGAGGCCCAAAAGGAGTCCACAGCAATCAGGTCCATGTGGGGAACAAAGTCACCAGGACTGGGTCAGGCCCAGATGGCGACCAGATTATCCAGGTCCAGGGGATTCCCAGGTGGTGACCAGAATTACCATATTCACCAGGTCCAGGAGGCCCACGTGGGGACCTGAGTCACCAGGTATGGGTGACGCCCAGGTGGCAACCCCACTCACCAGGTCCAGGTGAGGCCAACCTGCAGGCCAGAGTCACCTGATCCAGGTGAGGCCCTAGTGGGGACCGGAGTCACCAGGTAAATGTGAGTCTACAAGACACCAGAGTCACCAGGTCCAGATTGAGGCCTAGGTCGGGGGACCAGAGTCATCATGACCATGTGAGGCCAAAGTGTGGAGCAAAATTATCATGTCCAGGTGAGGCCCAGGTGGGGAACAGAGTAAACATGTCCCATTGATGCCAGGTGGGAAAAGAGTCACAAGGTTCAGACGAGGTCTAAGTGAGGAGTAGATTCACCAGGTCCTGTTGAGCCTCAGTTGAGGACCAGTGTCCACAGCTCCGGAGAGTCTCAGAGGGGGACCAGAGTCACCCGGTTCTGGTGATATCCAGGTGGGGACCAGAGTCACCACGTCAGGGTGAGGCCCAGAGGGGGACGAGAATCACTAGCTCCAGGTGAGGCCCGATGTGGAACTGAGAAACCAGGTACCATGATGCCCATATGAGGACCTGAGTCACCAGGTCCATGTGAGGTCTCTGTGGGAACCAGTCACCTCGTCCAGGTGAGGCCCAGGTGGGACCACAGTCACCAGGTCCAGGTGAGGCCCAGGTATATAAGAGAGTATCGAGGTCCCAATGATGCCCAGGTAAGGACCAGAGTCAACAGGTCCAGGAGAGGCCCAAATACGGATCAGCGTCATAGTGTTCCAGGTGAGGTCAGATGGAGACCACAGGAACCAGGTCCAGGAGAGCCCCATATGGGAACCAGAGCCACGAGATCCAGGTGAGTTCCAGGTGGGACCACAGTCACAAGGTCCAGGTGAGGCGCAGGTGGCAACAGGATTCAACAAGTCCAGGTGATGCCTAGGTGGCGACCAGTCACCACATCCAGGCGCGGACCAGCTAAGGACCAGATTCACCAGGCCGAAGTGAAGCCCAAAGGGTGAACAGAGTCACCAGGTAAGGGTGAGCCCCAGAGGGGGAAGCAGAGTAACCTGTTTAGTTTGAGGCTCAGAATTGGACCAGAGGTCCTTGGTCAAAGTGAGGCCCAGGTGTGTAATAGCGTATCCAGGGTGAGGATCATTGGATCCATCACCCAATGATGCCTGGGTGAGGACCAGAGTCACTGGGGCCATGCAGGCCCAGATGGGGAACAGAATCACTAGGTCCTGATGAGGCATACAATAAGACCACAGTCAGCAGTATCAGCTGAGCCCCTTGCGGGAACCAGAGCCACTCTACAGCTGAGTCCCAGGTCCAGGTGAGGCTCCCGTGAGGACCAGATTCATTAGGTCGAATTGAGGCATAGCTGGGGACAAAAGTCACCAGGTCTGGGTGCTGCCTAAGTTGGGCTAGATTCAGCAGTTCTGAGTTAGGTCAAAGTGGGGACGAGAGACACCAGTTCCAGGTGAGGCCAAACTGAGTACCAGAGTCACCAGATCCATGTGAGGTCCATGTTTGAAAGAAAGTCACCAGGTCCGGGAGAGGTCCAGGTGGGGACCAGAGTCACCAGTTCCAGGTGAGGCCAAGAAGGAGTCCACAGAAATCAGGTCCAGGTGGGGAACAAAGTCACCAGGACTGGGTGAGGCCTAGATGGGGACCAGATACACAAGATCCAGGTGATATCCAGGTGGTGACCAGACTACCAGTTCCGGGTGAGGACCAGGTAAGGACAAGATTCACCAGGTCCAAGTGAGGCCCACGTGGGGACGTGTGTCACCAGGCATAGGTGAGGCCCAGGTGGCAACCCCACTGACCAGGTCCAGGTGAGGCCAACCTGCAGGCCGTGCAGAGGAACCATGTCCCGATGATGACCATGTAGGGACCAGACTTACCAGGTCCAAGTGAGGCCAACCTGCAGGCCATGCAGTGGAACCATGTCCCGATGATGCCCAGGTAGGGACCAGAGTCACCAGGTCCACCTGAGGCCCAGATGGTGCATATTCACTAGGTCCAAGTGAGGCCCAGTTGAGAACCAGAGTCACCAGATCTGGTTGAGGCCTAGAAGGGTACCAGAATCACCTGATCCAGGTGACATCCAGATGGGGACCACAGTCACCAGGTCAGGGTTGTCCCAGAGAGGTTCCAGAGTCATCATGTCCAGGTGAGGCTCAGGTGTGGAACAGAGTCACCAGGTCCCAATGATGCTCAGGTGAGGACCAGAGTCACCAGGTCTGGGTGACCCGCAGATAGGATCAGAGTCACCAGATCTTGTTGAGGCCTAGAGGGGTAACAGATTCACCAGGTCCAGGTGAGGCCCAGGTGGTGACCAGAGTCCCAGTCACCAGATCTTGTTGAGGCCTAGAGGGGTAACAGATTCACCAGGTCCAGGTGAGGCCCAGGTGGTGACCAGAGTCCCCGTTCTGGGAAAGGACCAGGTAAGGACCAGATTCACTAGGTCCAAGAGGCACACGTGGACCTGAGTCACCAGGTATGGGTGAGGCCCAGGTGGCAATAACACTCACCAGGTCCAGGTGAGGCCAACCTGAAGGCCATGCAGAGGAACCATGTCCCGGTGATGCTCAGGTAGGGACCAGATTTACCAGGTCCAGTTGAGGCCAATCTGCAGGCGATGCAGTGGAACCATATCCCGATGATGCCCAGGTAGGGACCAGAGTCACCAGGTCCATATAAGGCCCAGATGGAGCATATTCACTAGGTCCAGGTGAGGCCCAGTTGAGGACCAGTTTCACCATATCTACTTGAGTCTTAGAAGCGTAGCAGAATCACCTGGTCCAGTTGATATCCAGATGGGGACGAGAGTCACCAGGTCAGGGGGAGGCCCAGAGTGGTTCCAGAGTCATCGGGTCCAGGTGAGGCTCAGGTGTGGAAGAGAGTCACCAGGTACCAAAGATGCCCAGGTGAGGACCAGAGTCACCAGATCTGGGTGAGGCGCAGATAGGATCAGAGTCACCAGTTGCAGGTGAGGCCAAGAAAGAGTTCACAGCAATCAGGTCCAGGTGGGGAACAAAGTCACCAGACCAGGGTGAGACCCAGATGGGGACCAGATTCACCATGTCCAGGTGAGGCCCAGGTGGGGATAGAGTCCCCGGGTCTCGGAAAGGACCAGGTAACGACCAGATTCACCAGGTCCAAGAGGCTCACGTGGGGACCTGAGTCATCAGCTATGTGTGAGGCCTAGGTGGCAAACCCTCTCACCAGGTCTAGGTGAGTCCAACTGGCGGGCCAGAGTCCCCAGATCCAGGTGAGGCCCTAGTGGGGACTGGAGTCACCAGGTACATGTGAGTATACAAGAACACCACAGTCACCAAGTCCAGGTGTGGTTCATCTGGTGAAGTGAAGCACAAAGGGTGACCAGAGTTACCAGGTAAGGGAGAGGCCCAAAGGGGAACCAGTAACTAGTTTAGTTTGAGTCCCAGAATGGGACGACAGGTCCATAGTCAATGTGAGGCACAGGTGTGGAATAGAGTATCCAGGTCCTAATGATTCCTGGGTGAGGACCAGAGTCACTAGGGCCATGCAGGCCCAGATGGGAACAGAATCGCTAGGACCAGGTGAGGCATAGAATAAGACCACAGTCAGCTATATCAGGTGAGCCCCTTGTGGGAACCAAGCCACTCTATCAAGCTGAGTCCCAGGTCCATGTGAGGCCCACGTGAGGAGCAGATTCATCAGGTCGAATTGAGGCATAGCTGGGGACAAGAGTCACCAAGTCTGGGTGCGGCCGAGGTGGGGCAAGATTCAGCAGTTCTGAGTTAGGTCAAAGTGGGGACGAGAGATGTCAGATCCAGATGAGGCCAAACTGAGGACCAGAGTCACCAGATGCAGGTCAGGTCCAGGTGTGGACCAGAGTCAGAAGATCCAGGTGAAGTCCAGGTGGGGACCAGAGTCACCAGATCCAGGTGAAGCCCAGGTAGGGACCAGAGTCGCTAGGTCCAGATGAGACCCAGATGAGGACCAGAGTTACCAGGTACACGTGAAGCCCCGGTGGGGATCAGAGGCAACATGTCCATGTGAGGCTGGCTTGGGGACCATGGTCAACAGGTCTACTTGAGGCCCAGGTGTGGAACACCGTAAGCAGGTCCAGGTGAGTTCCCGGTGGTGACAAGAGTCACCAGGTCCAGGTCAGGCCCATGTGGGCACCAGGATCACCACGTCCAGGGGAGCCCTTGAAAGAACCAGAGTCAACAGTTCGAGGTCAGGCGCAGGTGGCAACCATGGTCAGGAGGTCCAAGTCAGGCCAAAGTGGGGTTCACAGTCACTAGGGCACGGTGACACCCAGAGGGGGACCAGAGTCACCTGGTCCAGGTGAGGTCCAGTTGTGGATCACAGTCACCGGGTCCCAATTTTGCACAGTTGAGGACCATGGTCAACAGGGCCAGGTGTGGCTCAGATGGGACCGGAGTCCCCAAATCCAGGAGAAGCCCAGGTGGAGACCACAGTCACCAGATCCAGGGTAGTCTCAGGTGCAGACCAGAATCACCAGGTCCAGGTGAGGTGCAGGGGGCAACCACACACAACAGGTACCGGTGAGGCCCTGGTGGGGACCAGAGTCACGAGGTACATGAGAAGCTAGAAACACTGCAGCCACCAGGTCCACATGATGTCCATGTGGGAACGAGAATCACCAGTTACAGGTGAGGACCAGGTGGGGATCCGACTCACCATGTCCACGTGAGACCCAAGAGGGAACCAGTGCCACCATGTCTAGGTGTGGCCCAGGTGAAGACCAGAGTTAATAGGTCCGGCTGGGTCACTGATAGTGAACAGTGTAACCATATCCTGATGCTACCCAGGTGGTAACCAGAGACACCAGGTCCTGGTGAGGCCCAGGTGGGACCAGAGATATGAGGTCCAGGTGAGGTCCCTATGGGAACCACAGTCACCAGGTCAGGTGAGGCCATGCTTAGGATCAGAGTCACCAGTTACAGGTGAGGCCCAGGTGGAGCCAGAGTCACCAGGTCCAGATGAGGCAAAGGTGGGGAGCATATTCACTACGTCCCGTTGAGGCCTAGTAGAGGACCAGAGTCACCAGGTCTAGTTGAGGCATAGAGGGGTACCAGATTCACCTGGACTAGGTGCCTTCCAGATGGGGACCAGAGTCACCATGTCAGGGAGAGGCCCAGAGGGGATCCAGAGTCATCATGTCCAGGTGAGTCTCAGGTGTGGAACAAAGTATCCAGGTCATAATGGTCCACAGGTGAGGACCAGAGTCAAC
Source organism: Canis lupus baileyi (assembly GCF_048164855.1). Classification (NCBI taxonomy): domain Eukaryota; kingdom Metazoa; phylum Chordata; class Mammalia; order Carnivora; family Canidae; genus Canis; species Canis lupus. The sequence goes on from NC_132862.1 coordinate 46,871,139, forward strand.
AGATCTGGGTGAGGCCCAGTTAGGATCAGAGTCAACAGTTCCAGGTGAGGCTAAGAAGGAGTCCACAGCAATCAGGTCCAGGTGGGGAAAAAATTCACGAGGACTGGGTGAGGCCCAGATGGGGACACAGATTCACCAGGTCCAAGTGATTCCCAGGTGGTGACCAGAGTTACCAGATTCACCAGGTCCAGGTGATTCCCAGGTGGTGACCAGAATTACCAGATACACCAGGTCCAAGTCAGGCCCACGTAGGGGCCTGTGTCACCAGGTATGCGTGAGGCCCAAGTGGCAACCCCACTCACCAGGTTCAGGTGAGGCCTACCTGCAGGCCATGCAAAGTAACCGGGTCCCGATAATGCCAAGTTAGGGACCAGAGTTACCAGGTCCAGGTGAGGACAACCTGCAGGCCATGCAGTGGAACCAGGTCCCCATGATGCCCAGGTAGGGACCAGATTAACCAGGTCCAAATGAGGCCAAGATGGAGCATATTCACTAAGTCCAGCCGAGTCCCAGTTGAGGACCAGAGACACCAGATCTGGTTGAGGCCTAGAGGGGTACCAGAATCACCTGGTCCAGGTGACATCCAGATGGGGACCAGAGTCACCAGGTCAGGGTGAGGCCCAGAGAGGTTTCAGAGTCATCATGTCCAGGTGTGGCTCAGGTGTGGAACAGAGTCACCAGGTACCAATGATAACCAGGTGAGGACCAGATTCACCAGACCTGAGTCACGCGCAGAGAGGATAAGAGTCACCAGTTCCAGGTGAGGCCAAGAAAGAGTCCAAAGCAATCAGCTCCAGGTGGGGAACAAAGTCACCAGGACTGGGTGAGGCCCAGATGGGGACCAGATTCACCAGGTCCAGGTGATTCCCAGGTGGTGACAAGGGTTACCTGTTCCGGGTGAGGACCAGGTAAGGACCAGGTTCACCAGGTTCAAGTGAGGCCCACGTGAGACCTGTGTCACCAGGTATGGGTGAGGCCCAGATGGCAAGCCCACTCTCCAGGTCCAGGTGAGGCCTATCTGCAGGCCATGCAGAGGAACGGTGTCCCGATGATGCCCAGGTAGGGACCAGAGTTACGAAGTCCAGGTGACGCCAACCTGCAGGCCATGCAGAGGAACCGTGTCACGATGATGCCCAGGTAGGGACCAGAGTTACCAGGTCAAGAAGAGGCCAACCTGCAGACCATTATGTGGAACCATGTCCCGATGTTGCCCACGTAGGGACCAGAGTCACCAGGTCCAAATGAGGCACAGATGGAGCATATTCACAAGGTCCAGGTGAGGCCCAGTTGAGGACCAGAGGCCCCAGATCTGGATGAGGCCCAGAGGGGTACCTGATTCACCTGGTCTAGGTGACATCCAGATGGGGACCAGAGTAACCATGTCAGAGTGAGGCCCAGAGTGGATCCAGAGTCATCATGTCCAGGTGAGGCTCAGGTGTGGAACAGAGTATCCAGGTCATAATTGTCCCCAGGTGAGGACCAGAGTCACCAGATCTGGAAAGGCCCAGTTACGATCAGAGTTACCACTTCCAGGTGAGGCCAAGAAGGTGTCCACAGCAATCAGGTCCAGGTGGGGAACAAAGTCACCAGGTCTAGGTGATGCCCAGGTGGTGACCACATTTACCAGTTCCGGGTGAGGACTAGGTAAGGACCAAATTCACCAGGTCCAAGTGAGGCCCACGTGGGGACCTGTGTCAACAGGCATGGGTAAGACCCAGGGGGGAACTCCACTCACCAGGTCAAGATGAGCCTACCTGCAGGCCATGCTGAGGAACCATGTCCCGATGATGCCCAGGTAGGGACCAGAGTTACCAGGTCCAGGTGAGGCAAACCAGCAGGCCATGCAGTGGAACCATTTCCAGATGATGCCCAGGGAGTGACCAGAGTCACCAGGTCCAAATGAGGCCCAGATGGAGCATATTCACTAGGTCCAGGTGAGGCCCAGTTGAGGACAAGAGTCACCAGATCTGGTTGAGGCCTAGAGGGGTTCCAGAATCACCTGGTCCAGGTGACATCCAGATGGGGACCAGATCACCAGGTCAGGGTGAGGCCCAGAGAGGTCCAAGAGACATCATGTCCAGTTGAGGCTCAGGTGTGGAACACAGTAACCAGGTACCAATGATGCCCAGGTGAGGACCAGAGTCACCAGGTCTCGGTGACGCACAGATAGGATCAGAGTCACCAGTACCAAGTGAGGCCAAGAAAGTGTCCAGAGCAAACACGTCCAGGTGGGAAACATAGACACCAGGACTTGGTTAGGCCCAGATGGGGACCAGATTCACCAGGTCCACGTGAGGCCCAGGTTGTGACCAGATTCCCCGGGTCTGGGAGAAGACCAGGTAAGGGCCAGATTCACCAGGTCCAAGAGGCCCACGTGGGGACCTGAGTCCAGGTATGTGTGAGGCCCAGGTGGCATCCCACTAACCACGTCCAGGTGAGGCCAACCTGCAGGCCAGAGTCACCAGATCGAGGTTAGGCCCTAGTGGGGACCGGAGTCACCAGGTAAATGTGAGTCTACAAGTACACCACAGTCACCAGGTCCAGGTGTGGTTCATGTGGGAACGAGAGTCACCAGGTCCAGGTGAGACCCACGTGGGGACGACAGTCTCCAGGTCCAGATTGAGGCCTCGGTTGGGGGACCAGGGTCATCAGGACCAGTTGAGGCCAAAGTGCGGAGCAAAGTTATCATGTCCATGTGAGGCCCAGGTGCGGAATAGAGTAACCATGTCCCATTGTTGCCAGGTGGGAAAAGAGTCACAAGGTCCAGACGAGGCCTAAGTGAGGAGTAGATTCACCAGGTCCTGTTGAGGCCGAGTTGAGGACCAGTGACCCCAGCTCCGGGTGAGTCCCGAGGGGGACCAGAGTCACCTGGTTCTGGTGATATCCAGGGGGGTCCAGAGTCAGCACGTCAGGGTGAGGCCCAGAGGGGGACGAGAATCACTAGGTCCAGGTGAGGCCCGATGTGGAACTGAGAAACCAGGTCCCATGATGCCCATTTGAGGACCTGAGTCACCAGGTCCAGGTGAGGTCCCTGTGGGAACCAGTCACCTCGTCCAGGTGAGGCCCAGGTGGGAACACAGTCACCAGGTCCAGGTGAGGCCCAGGTATATAAGAGAGTATCCAGGTCCCAATGATGCCCAGGTAAGGACAAGAGTCAACAGGTCCAGGAGAGGACCAAATATGGATCAGAGTCATTGTGTTCCAGGTGAGGCCAGATGGAGACCACAGGAACCAGGTCCAGGAGAGCCCCATATGAGAACCAGTGCCACCAGATCCAGGTGAGGTCCAGGTGGGACCACAGTCACAAGGTCCTGGTGCGGTACAGGTGGCAACAGGATTCACCAAGTCCAGGTGAGACCCAGGTGGCGACCAGTCACCAGATCCAGGTGCGGACCAGCTAAGGACCAGATTCACCAGGTCCAAGTGAAGCCCAAGGGTGACCAGAGTCACCAGGTAAGGGTGAGGCCCAGAGGGGATACCAGAGTAACCAGTTTAGTTTGAGGCCCAGAATGGGACCAGAGATCCCTGGTCAAAGTGAGGCCCAGGTGTGGAATAGAGTATCCAGTTCCCAATGATTCCAGGGTGAGGACCAGAGACACTAGGGCTATGCAGGCCCAGATGGGGAACAGAATCACTAGGTCCTGGTGAGGCATAGAATAAGACCACAGTCACCAATATCAGGTGAGCCCCTTGTGGGAACCAGAGCCACTCTATCCAGCTGAGTCCCAGGTCCATGTGAGGCCCACGTGAGGACCAGATTCATTAGGGCAAATTGAGGCATAGCTGGGGACAAGAGTCACCAGGTCTGGGTGCGGCCTAGGTGGGGCAAGATACAGCAGTTCTGAGTTAGGTCAAAGTGGGGACGAGAGACACCAGGTCCAGGTGAGACCAAACTGAGGACCAGAGTCACCAGATCCAGGTGAGGTCCATGTTGGAAAGAGAGTCACCAGGTCCAGGAGAGTTCCAGGTGGGGACCAGAGTCACCAGATCCAGGTGAAGTACAGGAGGGGACCAGAGTCACCAGATCCAGGTGAAGCCCAGGTGGGGACCAGAGTCAATAGGTCCAGATGAGGCCCAGGTGAGGACCAGAGTTACCAGGTACACGTGAGGCCCCGGTGGGGATCAGAGGCAACAGGTCCATGTGAGTCCGGCTTGGGGACCATGGTCAACAAGTCTACTTGAGGCCCAGATGTGGAACACAGTAAGCAGCTCCAGGTGAGTACGCGGTTGTGACATGTGTCACCATGTCCAGGTGAGTCCCAGGTGGGGACCAGGATCACAAGGTACAGCGTAGGCCCTTGAAATTACCAGAGTCAACAGTTCGAGGTGAGGCGCAGGTGGTAACCAGGGTCAGCAGGTCCAAGTCAGGGCAAAGTTGGGATTACGGTCACTAGGGCGCGGTGAGACCCAGAGGGAGACCAGAATCACCTGGTCCAGGTGAGGTCCAGTTGTTGAACACAGTCACCGGGTCCCAATTTTGCCCAGTTGAGGACCATGGTCAACAGGGCCAGGTGAGGCTCAGATGGAGACCGGAGTCCCCAAAGCAGGTGAAGCCCAGGTGGGGACCATAGTCACCAGATCCAGGGTAGTCTCGGGTGCAGACCAGAATGACCAGGTCCACTTGAGGTGCAGGTGGCAACCACACTCACCAGGTCCCTGTGAGGCCCTGGTGGGGACCAGAGTCACGAGGTGCATGAGAAGCTAGAAACACTGCAGCCACCAGGTCCACATGATGTCCATGTGGGAACGAGAATCACCAGTACAGGGGAGGACCAGTTTTGGATCCGACTCACCATGTCCAGGTGAGACCAGGTGGGAACCAGTGTCACCATGTCCAGGTGTGACCCAGGTGAAGACCAGAGTTAATAGGTCCTGCTGGGTCACTGTTAGTGAACAGTGTAACCGTATCCTGATGCTACCAAGGTGGGTTCCAGAGACACCAGGTCCTGGTGAAGCCCAGTTGGGACCAGAGACATGAGGTCCAGGTGCGGTCCCGATGGGAACCAAGGTCACCAGGTCAGGTGAGGTCATGCTTAGGATCAGAGTCACCAGTTACCGGTGAACCCAAGGTGGATCAGAGTCACCTGGTACAGAAGAGGCCAAATCAGGACCAGAGTTACCAGGATCAGGTCAGTCCCAGTGGGGAATACAGTAACCATGTCCCGATGATGCCCAGGTAGAACCAGAGTTACCAGGTCCAGATGAGGCACAGTTGGGGAGCATATTCACTAGGTCCCGGTGAGGCCCAGTTGAGGACCAGAGTCACCAGGTCTAGTTGAGGCCTAGAGGGGTACCAGATTCACCTGGTCTAGGTGACATCCACATGAGGACCATAGTCACCACGTCAGGGTGAGGCCCAGAGTGGATCCAGAGTCATCATGTCCAGGTGAGGCTCAGTTGTGGAACAGAGTATCCAGTTCATAATGGTCCACAGGGGAGGACAAGAGTCAGCAGATTGAGTTAGGCCCAGTTAGGATGAGAGTCACCAGTTCCAGGTGAGGCCAAGAAGGAGTCCACAGCAATCAGTTCCAGGTGAGGAACAAAGTCATCAGGACTGGGGGAGGCCCAGATGGGGACCAGATTCACCCTGTCCAGGTGATTCCCAGGTGGTGACCAGAGTTACCAGTTCTGGGTGAGGACCAGGTAAGGATCAGATTCACCAGGTCCAAGTGAGTCCCACTTGGGGACCTATGTCACCAGGTATGTGTGAGGCCCATGTGGAAACCCCACTCACCAGGTCCAGGTGAGGCCAACCTGCAGGCCCTGCAGAGGAACGGTGTCCCGATGAAGCCCAGGTAGGGACCAGAGTTACCAGGTCCAGGTGAGGCCAACCTGCAGGCCATGCAGTGGAACCATCTCCTGATGATGCCCAGGTAGGGAGCAGAGTCACCAGGTCCAAATGTGGCCCACTTCGAGTATATTCACTAGGTCCAGGTGAGGTCCAGTTGAGGACCAGAGTCACCAGATCTGGTTGAGGCCTAGAGGGGTACCAGAATCACCTGGTCCAGGTGACATGCAGATGGGGAGCAGAGTCACCAGGTCAGGGTGAGGCCCAGAGAGGTACCAGAGTCATCATGTCCATGTGAGGCTCAGGTGTGGAACAGAGTAATCAGGTACCAATGATGCCCAGGTGAGTTCCAGAGTCACCAGATCTGGGTGACGCGCAGATAGGATCAGAGTCACCAGTTCCAGGTGAGACAAAAAGAGTCCACAGCAATCAGGTCCAAGTGGGGAACAAAGTCACCAGGACTCGGTGAGGCAAAGATATGGAACAGATTCACCAGGTCCAGGTGAGGCCCAGGTCGTGACCAGAGTCCCCGGGTCGGGGAGAGGACCAGGTAAGTACTAGATTCACCAGGTCCAAGAGGCCCACGTAGGGACCTGAGTCACCAGGTATGGGTGAGGCCCAGGTGACAACCCAACTCACCAATTCCAGATGAAGCCAACCTGCAGGCCAGAGTCACCAGATCCAGGTGAGGCCGTAGACGGGAACGGAGTCACCAGGTAAATGTGAGTCTACAAGGACACCACAGTCACCAGGTCCAGGTGTGGTTCATGTGGGAACGAGAGGCAACAGGTCAAGGTGAGACCCAGGTGGGGACCACAGTCACCAGGTCCAGATTGAGGCCTAGGTGGGGGGACCAGAGTCATCAGGACCAGTTGAGGCCAAAGTGCGGAGAACAGTTATCATGTCCAAGTGAGGCCCAGGTGGGGAACAGAGTAACCATATCCCATTGATGCCAGGTGGGATAAGAGTCACAAGGTGCAGACGAGGCCTAAGTGAGGAGTAGATTCACCAGATCGTGTTGAGACCCAGTTGAGTACCAGTCTCCCCAGCTCCGGTGAGTCCCAAAGGGGGACCAGAGTCACCCGGTTCTTGTGATATCCAGGTGAGGACCAGAGTCAACAGGTCAGGGTGAGGCCCAGAGGGGGACGAGAATCACTAGGTCCAGGTGAGGCCCCGATTTGGAACTGAGATAACAGGTCCCATGATGCCCATTTGAGGACCTGAGTCACCAGGTCCTGGTGAGGTCCCTGTGGGAACCAGTGACCTCATCCAGCTGAGGCCCAGGTGGGACCACAGTCACCAGGTCCAGGTGACGCCCAGGTATATAAGAGAGTATCCATGTCCCAATGATGCCCAGGTAAGGAGCAGAGTCCACAGGTCCAAGAGAGGCACAAATATGGATCAGAGTCATTGTGTTCCAGGTGAGGCTAGATGGAGACCACAAGAACCAGGTCCAGGAGAGCCCCTTATGGGAACCAGAGCCTCCAGATCCAGGTGAGGTTCTGGTGGGACCACAGTCACAAGTTTCAGGGGGGGCGCAGGTGGCAACAGTATTCACCAAGTCCAGGTGAGGCCCAGGTGGCGACCAGTCACCAGATCCAAATGTGGACCAGCTAAGGACCAGATTCACCAAGTGAAGTCCATGTTGGAAAGAGCGTCACCAGTTCCAGGTGAAATCCAGTTGGGGACCAGAGCCACCAGTTCCAGGTGAAGCCCAGGTGGGGACCAGAGTCACTAGGTCCAGATGAGTCCCAGGTGAGGACCAGAGTTACCAGGTACACGTGAGGACCCGGTGGGGATTAGAGTCAAATGTCCATGTGAGGCCGCCTGGGGACCATGGTCAACAAGTCTACTTGAGGCCGAGGTGTGGAACACAGTAAGCAGGTCCAGGTGAGTCCGCGGTGGTGACTAGAGTCACCACGTCCACGTGAGGCCCAGGTGGGGACCAGGATCACCAGGTACAGGGGAGGCCCTTGAAAGAACCAGAGTCAACAGTTCGAGGTCAGGCGCAGGTGGCAACCAGGGTCAGCAGGTCCAAGTCAGGCCAAAGTGGGGTTCACAGTCACGAAGGCACAGTGAGACCCAGAGGGGGACCAGAGTCATGTGGTCCAGGAGAGGTCCAGTTGTGGAACACAGTCACCGGGTCCAAATTTTGCCCAGTTGAGGACCATGGTCAACAGGTACAGTTGAGGCCCGGATGGGGACCGGAGTCCCCAAATCCGGGTGAAGCCCAGGTGGGGACCACAGTCACCAGATCCAGGGTAGTCTCAAGTGCAGACCAGAATCATCAGTTCCAGGTGTGGTGCAGGTGGCAACCACACTCACCAGGTCCCTTTGAGGCCCTGGTGGGGACCAGAATCACGAGGTACATGAGAAGCTAGAAACACTGCAGCCACCAGGTCCACATGATGTCCATGTGGGAACGAGAATCACCAGTTCCAGGTGAGGCCAAGAAAGTGTCCAAAGCAATCAGGTCCAGGTGGGGAACAAAGTCACCAGGACTGGGTGAGGCCCAGATGGGGAAGAGATTCACCAGGTCCAGGTGAGACCCAGGTGGCGACCAGTCACCAGATCCAGGTGAGTACCAGCTAAGGACCAGATTCACCAGGCCAAAGTGAAGCCCAAGGCGTGACCAGATTCACCAGGTAAGGGTCAGTCCCAGAGGGGGAACCAGAGCAACCAGTTTAGTTTGAGGCCCAGAATGGGACCAGAGGTCCCTGGTCAAAGTGAGGCCCAGGCGTGGAATAGAGTATCCAGGTCCCAATGATGCCTGGGTGAGGACCAGAGTCACTAGGGCCATGCAGGCCCAGATGGGGAACAGAATCACTAGGTCCTGGTGAGGCATAGAAAAAGACCCCAGTCACCAGTATCAGGTGAGCCCATTGTGGGAACCAGAGCCACTCTATCCAGCTGAGTCCCAGGTCCATCTAAGGCCCACGTGAGGACTAGATTCATCAGGTCGAATTGAGGCATAGCTGGGGACAAGAGTCACCAGGTCTGGGTGCGGCCTAGGTGGGGCAAGATTCAGCAGTTCTGAGTTAGGTCAAAGTGGGGACGAGAGACACCAGGTCCAGGTGAGGCCAAACTGAGGACCAGAGTCACCAGATCCAGGTGAGGCCCATGTTGGAAAGAGAGTCACCAGGTCTAGGAAAGGTCCAGGTGGGGACCAGAGTCACCAGATCCAGGTGAAGGCCAGGTGGGGACCAGAGTCACCAGATCCAGGTGAAGCCCAGGTGGGGACCAGAGTCACTAGGTCCAGATGAGGCCCAGGTGAGGACCAGAGTTACCAGGTACATGTGAGGCGCTGGTAGGTATCAGAGGCAACTGGTCCATGTGAGGAAGGCTTGGGGACCATGGTCAAGAGTTCTACTTGAGGCCCAGTGTGGAACACTCTAACCAGGTCCAAGTGAGTCCCCGGTGGTGACAAGAGTCACCAGGCCCAGGTGAGGCCCAGGTGGGAACCAGGATCACCAGGTACAGGGGAGCCCCATGAAAGAACCAGAGTCAACAGTTCGAGGTCTCGCGCAGGTGGCAGCCAGGGTCAGCAAGTCCAAGTCAGGCCAAAGTGGGGTTCACAGTGACTAGAGCAAGGTGAGACCCACAGGGGGAACAGAGTCACCTGCTCCAGGTGAGGTCCAGGTGTGGAACACAGTCACCGGGTGCCATTTTTCCGTGATGAGGACCATGGTCAACAGGGCTAGGTGAAGCCCAGGTTGGGACCATAGTCACCAGATCCAGGGTAGTCTCAGGTGCAGACCAGAATCACCAGGTCCAGGTGAGGTGCAGGTGGCAACCACACTCACCAGGTCCCGGTGAGGCCCTGGTGGGGACCAGAGTCACGAGGTACATGAGAAGCTAGAAACACTGCAGCCACCAGGTCCACATGATGTCCATGTGGGAACGAGAATCACCACTTAGATGTGAGGACCCTGTGGGGATCCGACTCACCATGTCCAGGTGAGACCCAGGTGGGAACCAGTGTCACCATGTCCAGGTGTGGCCCAGGTGAAGACCGGAGTTAATAGGTCCGGCTGGGTCACTGTTAGTGAACAGTGTAACCATATCCTGATGCTACCCAGGTGGGTACGAGAGACACCAAGTCCTGGTGAGGCCCAGGTGAGACCAGAGACATGAGGACCAGGTCAGGTCCCGATGGGAACCACAGTCACCAGGTCAGGTGAGGCCATGCTTTGGATCAGAGTCACCAGTTACAGGTGAGGCCCAGGTAGAGCCAGAGTCACCTGGTACAGAAGAGGCCAAAGTCAGGACCAGAGTTGCCATGATCAGGTCAGTCCACGTGGGGAATACAGTAACCATTTCCCGAGGATGCCCAGGTAAAACCAGAGTCACCATGCCCAGATGCGGCGCAGGTGGGGAGCATGTTCACTATGTCCCGGTGAGGCCCACTTGGGGCCCAGAGTCACCAGGTCAAGTTGAGGCCTAGAGGGGTACCAGATTCACCTGGTCTAGGTGAAATCCAGATGGGGACCAGAGTCACCATGTCAGGCTGAGGCCCAGAGGGGTCCAGAGTCATCATGTCCAGGTGAGGCTCACGTGTGGAACAGAGTATCCAGTTGATAATGGTCCACAGGTGAGGACCAGAGTCACTAGATCAGGGTGAGGCCCAGTTAGTATCAGAGTCACCAGTTCCAGGTGAGGCCAAGAAGGAGTCCACAGCAATCAGGTCAAGTTGGGGAACAAAGTCACCAGGAATGGATGACCCCAGATGGGGACCAGATTCACCAGGTACAGGTGATTCCCAGGTGGTGACCTGAGTTAACAGTTCCGGGTGAGGACCAGGTAAGGTCCAGATTCAACAGGTCCAAGTGAGGCCCACGTGGGGACCTGTGTCACCAGGCATGGGCGAGTCCCAGGTGGCAACCCCACTCACCAGGTCTAGGTGAGGCGAACCTGCAGGCCATGCAGAGGAACCATGTCCTGATGATGCCCAGGTAGGGACGAGATTTAACAGGTCCAGGTGAGGCCAACCTGCAGACCATGCAGTGAAACCATGTCCCGATGATGCCGAGGTTGGGATCAGAATCACCAGGTCCAATGAGACCCAGATGGAGCATATTTACTAGGTCCAGGTGTGGTGCAGTGGAGTACCAGAGTCACAAGACCTGGTTGAGGCCTAGAGGGGTACCAGAATCACCTGGTCCAGGTGACATCCAGATGGGGACCAGAGTCACCAGGTCAGGATGAGGCCCAGAGAGGTTCCAGAGTCAACATGTCCAGGTGAGGCTCAGGTGTGGAACAGAGTCACCAGGTACCAAAGATGCCCAGGTGAGGAACAGAGTCACGAGGTCTGGGTAATGCCCAGATAGGATCAGAGTTACCAGGTAGGATCAGAGTCACCAGTTCAAGGTGAGGCCAAGAAATAGTGCACAGCAATCATCCAGGTGGGGAACAAAGTCACCAGGACTGGGTGATGCCCAGATGGGGACCACATTGACCAGGTCCAGGTGAGGCCCAGGGGGTGACCAGAGACCCCGGGTATGGGAGACGACCAGGTCTCCCATAGACCAGATTCACCAGGTCCAAGAGGCCGACGAGGGGCCTGTGTCCCCAGGTACGGGTGAGGCACAGGTGGCAACCACACTCACCAGGTCCAGGAGAGGCCATCTTTCGCGCCATGCAGAGGAACCGTGTCCCGATGATGCCCATGTAGGAACCAGAGTTGCCAGGTCCAGGTGATGCCAACCTGCAGGCCATGCAGTGGAACCATGTACTGATGATGCCGAGGGAGGGACCAGAGTCACCAGGTACAAATGAGGCCCAGATGGAGCATATTCACTAGGTCCAGGTGAGGCCCAGTTGAGGATCAGAGTCACCAGATCTGGTTGAGGCTCAGAGGGGTACCAAAATCACCTGCTCCAGGTGACATCCAGATGGGGACCAGAGTCACCAGGACAGGGTGAGGCCCAGAGAGGTTCCAGAGTCATCATGTCCAGGTTAGGCTCAGGTGTGGAACTGAGTCACCAGGTACCAAGATGCCCACATGAGGACCAGAGTCACCAGGTCTGGGTAATGCCCAGATAGGATCAGAGTCACCAGATAGGATCAGAGTCACCAGTTGCAGGTGAGGCAAAGAAAGAGTCCACAGCAATCATTTCCAGGTGGGGAACAAAGTAACCAGGACTGGGTGAGGCCCAGATGGGGACCAGTTCCCCTTCTCCAGGTGAGGCCCAGGTGATGACCAGAGTCCCCAGGTTGGGAGAAGACGAGGTAAGGACCAGATTCACCAGGTCCAAGAGGCCCACGTGGGGACCTGAGTCACCAGGTATGGGTGAGCCACAGGTGGCAATCCCACTCACCAGGTTCAGGTGAGGCCAACCTGCAGGCGGTGCGCGGAACCATGTGCCGATGATGCCCAGGTAGGGACCCGAGTCACCAGGTCCAAATAAGGCCAACATGGAGCATATTCACTAAGTCCACGTGAGGCCCAGTTGAGGACCAGAATCACCAGATATGCTTGAGGCCTAGATGGGAACCAGAATCACCCAGTCCGGGTTACGTCTTAATGGGGACCAGAGTCACCAGGTCAGGGTGAGGCCCAGAGAAGTTCCAGAGTCATCATGACCAGGTGAGGCTCAGGTGTGGAACAGAGTCAGCAGGTACGATTGATGCCCAGGTGAGGACCAGAGTCAACAGGTCTGGGTGACGCGCAGATAGGATCAGAGTCACCAGTTCCAGGTGAGGCCAAGAAAGAGTCCACAGCAATCAGGTCAAGGTGTGGAATAAAGTCACCAAGAATGGGTGAGGCCCAGATTGGGACCAGATTCACCAGGTCCAGGTGAGGCCCAGGTGGTGACGAGACTCATCGGGTCTGGGAGAGGACCAGGTAAGGACCAGATTCACCAGGTCCAAGAGGCTCACGTGGGGACCTGAGTCACCAGGTATGGGTGAGGCCCTAGAGGCAACGCACTCACCAGGTCCAGGTGAGGCCAACCTGCAGGCCAGAATCATCAGATCCAGGTGAGGCCCTAGTGGGGACCCGAATCACAAGGTAAATGTGAGTCTACAAGAACACCACAGTCACCAGGTCCAAGTGTGGTTCATGTGGGAACGAAAGTCACCAGGTCCAGGTGAGACCCAGGTGGGGACCATAGTCACCAGGTCCAGATTGAGGACTAGGTAGGGGAACCAGAGTCATCAGGACTTGTTGAGGCCAAAGTGTGGAGCAAAGTTATCAAGTCCAGGTGAGGCCCAGGTGGGGAACAGAGTAACCATGTCCCATTGATGCCAGGTGGGAAAAGAGTCACAAGGTCCAGACGAGGCCTAAGTGAGGAGTAGATTCACCAGGTCCTGTTGAGGCCCAGCTGAGGACAAGTGTCGCCAGCCCCGGGTGAGTCCCAGAGGGGGACCTGAGTCACCCGGTCCTGGTGATATCCAGGTAGGAGCCAGAGTCAGCACGACAGGGTGAGGCCCAGAGGGGACGAGAATCACTAGGTCCAGGTGAGGCCTCGATGTGGAACTGAGAAACCAGGTCCCATGATGCCCATATGAGGACCTGAGTCACCAGGTCCAGGTGAGGTCCTGTGGGAACCAATCACCCGGTCCAGGTGAGGCCCAGGTGGGACCAGAGTCACCAGGTCCAGGTGAGGCCCAGGTATATAAGAGAGTATCCAGGTCCCAATGATGCCCAGGTAAGGACCAGAGTCAACAGGTCCAGGAGAGACCCAAATATGGTTCAGAGTCATTGTGTTCCAGGTGAGGCCAGATGGAGACCACAGGAACCAGGTCCAGGAGAGCCCCATATGGGAACCAGAGCCACCAGATCCAGGTGATGTCTGGGTGGAACCACAGTCACAAGGTTGAGGGGAGGCGCAGGTGGCAACAGGTTTCACCAAGTCCAGGTGAGGCCCAGGTAGCGACCGGTCACCAGATCCAGGAGCGGAACAGCTAAGGACCAGATTCACCAGGCCCAAGTGAAGCCCAAGGGGTGACCAGAGTCACCAGGTAGGGGTGAGGCCCAGAGGGGGAACCAGAGTAACCAGTTTAGTTTGAGGCCCAGAATGGGACCCTAGGTCCCTGGTGAAAGTGAGGCGCAGATGTGGAATAGAGTATCTTGATCCCAATGATGCCTGGGTGAGGATAAGATTTACTAGGGCCATGCAGGCCCAGATGGGGAACAGAATCACTAGGACCTGGTGAGACATAGAATAAGACCACAGTCAGTAATATCAGGTGAGCCCCTTGTGGGAACCAGAGCCACTCTATGCAGCTGAGTCCCAGGTCCATGGGAGGCCCACGTGAGGACCAGATTCATTAGGGCAAATTGAGGCATAGCTGGGGACAAGAATCACCAGGTCTGGGTGCGGCCTAGGTGGGGCAAGATTCAGCAGTTCTGAGTTAGTTCAAAGTGGGGACGAGAGACACCAGGTCCTGGTGAGGCCAAACTGAGGACCAGAGTCACCAGATCCAGGTGAGGTCCAGGTAGGGACCCGAGTCACCAGATCCAGGTGAAGCACAGGTGGGGACGAGAGTCACTAGGTCCAGAAGGGGCCCAGGTGAGGACCAGAGTTACCAGGTACACGTGAGGCCCCGGTGCGGATCAGAGGCAACAGGTCCATGTGAGCCCGGCTTGGGGACCATGGTCAACAAGTCTACCTGAGGCCCAGGTGTGGAACAGAGTAATCATGTCCAGGTGAGTCCCCGGTGGTGACAAGAGTCACCACGTCCAGTTGAGGCCCAATTGGGGACCAGGAACACCAGGTACAGGGGAGGCCCTTGAGAGAACCAGAGTCAACATTCGAGGTCAGGCACAGGTGGCAACCAAGGTCAGCAGGTCCAAGTCAGGCCAAAGTGGGGTTCACAGTCACTAGGGCACAGTGAGACCCACAGGGGGACCAGAGTCACCTTGTCCAGGTGAGATCCAGTTGTGAAACAGAGTCACCGGGTCCCAATTTTGCCCAGTTGAGGACCATGGTCAACAGGGCCAGGTGAGGCCCAGATGGGGACCGGAGTCCCCAAATTCAGGAGAAGCCCAGGTGGGGACCACAGTCACCAGATCCAGGGTAGTCTCAAGTGGAGACCAGAATCACCAGGTCCTGGTGAGGTGCAGGTGGCAACCACACTCACCAAGTCCGGGTGAGGCCCTGGTGGGGACCAGAGTCACGAGGTACATGAGAAGCTAGAAACACTGCAGCCACCAGGTCCACATGATGTCCATGTGGGAACGAGAATTACAAGTTACAAGTGAGGACCAGGTGGGGATCTGAGTCACCATGTCCAGGTGAGACCCTGGTGGGAACCAGTGTCACCATGTCCAAGTGTGGACCAGGTGAAGACGAGAGTTAATAGGTCCGGCCGGGTCACTGTTAGTGAACAGTGTAACCATATCCTGATGCTACTCAGGTGTGTACCAGATACAAGGTCCTGGTGAGTCCCAGTTGGGACCAGAGACATGAGGACCAGGTGAGGTACCGATGGAAACCACAGTCACCAGGTCAGGTGAGGCCATGCTTAGGATCAGAGTCACCACTTACAGGTGAGGTCCAGGGGGAGCCAGAGTCACATGGCACAGAAGAGGCGAAAGTCAGGACCAGAGTCACCACGATCAGGTCAGTCCCACTGGGAATAGAGTAACCACGTCCCGATGATGCCCAGGTAGAACCACAGTTACCAGGTCCAGGGGCGGCCAACCTAAAGGCCATGTAGTGGAACCATGTCCCGATGAAGCCCAGGTAGGGAAGAGAGTCACCAAGTCCAAATGAGGCCCAGATGGAGCATATTCAATAGGTCCACGTGAGGCCCAGTTGAGGACCAGAGTCACCAGATCCAGGTGAAGCCAAGGTGGGGACCAGAGTCACTAGGTCCAGATGAGGCCCAAGTGAGGACCAGTGTTACCAGGTACACGTGATGCCCCGGTGGGAATCAGAGGAAACAGGTCCATATGAGGCAGGCTTCGGTGCCATGGTCAACAGGACTACTTGAGGCCCAGGTGTGGAACACAGTAACCAGGTCCAGGTGAGTCCCCGGTGGTGACAAGGGGCACCACGTCCAGGTGAGTCCCAGGGGGGACCAAGATCACCAGGGACAGAGGAAGCCCTTGAATGACCCAGAGTCAACAGTTCGAGGTCAGGCACAGGTGTCAACCTGGGTCAGCAGGTCCAAGTCAGGCCAAAGTCGGGTTCACAGTCACTAGGGCACGGTGAGACCCAGAGGGAGACCAGAGTCACCTGGTCCAGGTGAGGTCCAGGGGTGGAACACAGTCACCGGGTCCCAATTTTGCCAGTTGAGGACCATGGTTCACAGGGCCAGGTGAGGCCCAGATTGGGGATCCTCAATCTGGATCAGATTCACCAGTTCCAGTTGAGGCTAAGAAGGAGTCCACAGCAATCATGTCCAGATTGACGCCTAGGTCGGGGGACCAAGTCATCAGGACTAGTTGAGGCCAAAATGTGGAGCAAAGTTATCATGTCCAGGTGAGGCCCAGGTGGGGAACAGACTAACCATGTCCCATTGATGCCAGGTGGGAAAAGAGTCAGAAGATCCAGACGAGGCCTAAGTGAGGAGCAGATTCACCAGGTCCTTTTGAGGCCCAGTTGAGGACCAGTGTCCCCAGCTCCGGGTGAGTCCCAGAGGGGGACCAGAGTCACCCGGTTCTGGTGATATCCAGTTGGGGACCAGAGTCACCAGGTCAGGGTGAGGACCATAATGGGACGAGAATCACTAGGTTCAGGTTAGGTCCTGATGTGGAACTGAGAAACCAGGTCCCATGATGCCCATATGAGGACCTGAGTCACCAGGTCCAGGTGAGGTCCCTGTGGGAACCAGTCACCTCGTCCAGGTGAGGCCCAGGTGGGACCACAGTCACCAGTATCATGTGAGCCCCCTGTGGGAACCAGAGCCACTCTATCCAGCTGAGTCCCAGGTCCATGTGAGGCCAACGTGAGGAGCAGATTCATCAGGTCGAATTGAGGCAGAGCTGGGGACAAGAGTCACCAGGTCTGCGTGCGGCCTAGGTGGGTCAAGATTCAGCAGTTCTGAGTTAGTTCAAAGTGGGGACGAGAGAAACCAGGTCCAGGTGAGGCCAAACTGAGGACCAGAGTCACCAGATCCAGGTGAGTTCCAGGTGGGGACCAGAGTCACCAGATCCAGGTGAAGCCCAGGTGGGGACCAGAGTCACTAGGTCCAGAAGAGGCCCAGGTGAGGACCAGAGTTACCAGGTACACGTGAGGCCCCGGTGGGGATCAGAGGAAACAGGTCTATGTGAGGCCGCCTTGGGGACCATGGTCAACAGGTCTACTTGAGGCCCAGGTGTGGAACACAGTAAGCAGGTCCTGGTGAGTGCCCCGTGGTGACAAGGGTCACCACGTTCAGGTGGGTCCCAGTTGCGGACCAGGATCACCAGGTACAGGGGAGGCCCTTGAGAGAACCAGAATCAACAGTTAGAGGTCAGGCGCAGGTGGCAACCAGGGTCAGCAGGTCCAAGTCAGGCCAAAGTGGGGTTCATAGTCACTAGGGCACGGTGAGACCCAGAGGGGGACCAGAGTCACCTGGTCCTGTGAGGTCCAGTTGTGCAACTCAGTCACCGGGTCCCAATTTTGCCCAGTGAGGACCATGGTCAACAGGGCCAGTTGAGGCCCAGATGGGGACCGGAGTCCCCAAATCCAGGTGAAGCCCAGGTGGGGACCACAGTCACCAGATGCAGGGTAGTCTCAGGTGCAGACCAGAATCACCAGCTGCAGGTGAGGTGCAGGTGGCAACCACACTCACCAGGTCCCGGTGTGGCCCTGGTGGGGACCAGAGTCACGAGGTACATGGGAAGCTGGAAACACTGCAGCCACCAGGTCGACATGGTGTCCATGTGGGAACGAGAATCACCAGTTACAAATGAGGCCCAGGTGGGGATCCGATTCACAATGTCCAGGTGAGACCCAGGTGGGAACCAGTGTCACCACATCCAGGTGTGGCCCAGGTGAAGACCAGAGTTAATACGTCCCGCTGTGTCACTGATAGTGAAGAGTGTAACGATATCCTGATGCTACCCAGGTGGGTACCAGAGACACCAGGTCCTGGTGAGGCCCAGGTGCGACTAGAGACATGAGGTCCAGGTGAGGTCCCGATGGCAACCACAGTCAGAAAGTCAGGTGAGGCCATGCTTAGGATCAGAGTCACCAGTTACAGATGAGGCCCAGGTGGAGCCAGAGTCACCTGGTACAGAAGAGGCCAAAGTCAGGACCAGAGTTACCAGGATCAGGTCAGTCCCAGTGGGGAATACAGTAACCATGTCCCGATGATGACCAGGTAGAACCAGAGTCACCAGGTCCAGATGAGGCGCAGGTGGGGAGCATATTCTCTAGGTCCCGGTGAGGCCCAGTTCAGGACCAGAGTCACCAGGTGTAGTTGAGGCCTAGAGGGGTACAAGATTCACCTGGTCTAAGTGACATCCAGATGGGGACCAGAGTCACCATGTCAGGGTGAGTCCCAGAGGGGATCCAGACTCTTCATGTCCAGGGGAGGCTCAGGTGTGGAACAGAGTATCCAGGTTAATGGTCCACAGGTGAGGACCAGAGTCACCAGATCTGGGTGAGGCCCAGTTAGGATCAGAGTCACTAGTCCCTGTTGAGGCCAAGAAGGCGTCCACAGCAATCAGGTCCAGGTGGGGAACAAATTCACCAGGACTGGGTGAGGCCCAGATGGGGAGCAGATTCACCAGGTCCAGGTGATTCCCAGGTGGTGCCAAGAGTTACCAGTTCTGGGTGAGGACCAGTTAAGGACCAGATTCACCAGGTCCAAGTGAGGCCCACATGGGACCTGTGTCACCAAGTATGGGTGAGGCCCAGGTGGCAAGCCCACTCTCCAGGTCCAGGTGAGGCCAACCTGCAGGTCATGCAGAGGAACCGTGTCCCGATGATGCCCAGGTAGGGACCAGAGGTACGCGGTCCAGGTGACGCCAACCTGCAGGCCATGCAGAGGAACCGTGTCCCGATGATGCCCAGGTAGGGACCAGAGTTACCAGGTCAAGAAGAGGCCAACCTGCAGACCATTATGTGGAACCATGTCCCGATGTTGCCCACGTAGGGACCAGAGTCACCAGGTCCAAATGAGGCCCAGATGGAGCATATTCACTAGGTCCAGGTGAGGCCCAGTTGAGGACCAGAGTCACCAGATCTGGTTGAGGCCCAGAGGGGTACCAGATTCACCTGGTCTAGGTGACATCCAGAAGGGGACCAGAGTAACCATGTCAGGGTGAGGCTCAGAGGGGATCCAGAGTCATCATGTCTAGGTGAGTCTCAGGTGTGGAACAGAGTAACCAGGTACCAATGATGCCCAGGTGAGGACCAGAGTCACCAGGTCTGGGTGACGCACAGATAGGATCAGAGTCACCAGTTCCCGGTGAGGCCAAGAAAGAGTCCACAGCAATCAGATCCAGGTGGGGAACAAAGTCACCAGGACTGGGTGAGGCCCAGATGGGGACCAGATTGACAGGTCCAGATGAGGCCCAGTTGGGGACCAGAGTTCCCGGGTCTGGGAGAGGACCAGGTAACGACCAGATTAACAGGTCCAAGAGGCCCACGTGTGGAACTGAGTCACCAGGTATGGGGTGGCAACCCCACTCACCAGGTCCAGGTGAGGACAACCTTCAGGCCAGAGTCACCAGATCCAGGTGTGGCCAAGAAAGGGTCCATAGCAATCAGGTCCAGGTGGGGAACAATGACACCAGGACTGGATGACGCCCAGATGGGGACCAGAAACACCAGGCCCAGGTGATTCCCAGGTGGTGACCAGAGTTACGAGTTTCGGGTGAGAACAAGGTAAGGACCAGAAACACCCGGTCCAAGTGAGGCCCACGTGGGGACCTGTGTCACCAGGCATGGGTGAGGCACAGGTGACAACCCCACTCACCAGGTCCAGGTGATGCCAACCTGCAGGCCATGTAGAGGAACCATGTCCCGATGATGCCCAGGTAGGGACTAGAGTTACCAGATCCAGGAGAGGCCAAACTGCAGGCATGTGTGGAACCATGTCCCGATGATGCACAGGTAGGGACCAGAGTTACAAGGTCCAGGTGAGGCAAACCAGCAGGCCATGCAGTGGAACCATATCCCTATGATGCCCAGGTAGGGATCAGAGTCACCAGGTCCAAATGAGGCCAAGATGGATCATATTCACTAGGTCCAGGTGAGGCCCAGTTGAGGACCAGAGGCACCAGATCTGGTTGAGGCCTAGAGGGGTACCAGAATCCCCTGGTCAAGGTGACATCCAGATGGGGACCAGAGTCACCAGGTCAGGGTGAGGCCCAGAGGGGTTCCAGAGTCATCATGTCCAGGTGAGGCTCAGGTGTAGAACAGAGTCACCATGTACCAATGATGCCCAGGTGAGGACCAGAGTCACCAGGTCTGGGTGACGAGCAGATAGGATCAGAGTCCCCAGTTCTAGGTGAGGCCAAGAAAGAGTCTACAGCAATCAGGTCCCGGTGGGGAACAAAGCCACCAGGATTGGGTGAGGCCCAGATGGGGACCAGATTCACTAGGTCCAGGTGAGGCCCAGGTGGTGACCAGAGTCCCCAGGTCTGGGAGAGGACAAGGTAAGGACCAGATTCACCAGATCCAAGAGGCCCTTGTGGGGACAGAGTCACCATGTATGGGTGAGGTCCTGGTGGCAACCCCACTCACCAGGTCCAGGTGAGGCCAGCCTGCAATCCAAAGTCACCAGATCCACGTGAGGCCCTAGTGGGGACCGGAGTCACCAGGTAAATGTGAGTCTACAAAAACACCACAGTCACCAGGTCCAGGTGTGGTTCATGTGGGAACGAGAGTCACCAGGTCCAGGTGAGACCCAGGGGGGGACCACAGTCACGAGGTCCAGATTGAGGCCTAGGTGGGGGACCAGAGTCATCAGGACCAGTTGAGGCCAAAGTGTGGAGCAAAGTTATCATGTCTAGGTGAGGCCCAGGTGGGGAACAGAGTAACCATGTCCCATTGATGCCAGGTGGGAAAAGAGTCACAAGGTCCAGACGAGGCCTAAGTGAGTAGATTCACCAGGTCCTGTTTACGCCCAGTTGAGGAACAGGGTCCCTAGTTCCACGCGAGTCCCAGAGGAGGACCAGCGTCACCCGGTTCTGATGATATCCAGGTGGGAACCAGAGACAGCACGTCAGGGTGACACCCAGAGTCGGACGAGAATCACTATGTCCAGGTGAGGCTCCGATGTGGTACTGAGAAACCAGGTCGATAGATGCCCATATGAGGACCTGAGTCTTCAGGTCCAGGTGAGGTCCCTGTGGGAACCAGTCACCTCGTCCAGGTGAGGCCCAGGTGGGACCACACTCACCAGGTCCAGGTGAGGCCAAGTTATATAAGAGAGTATCCAGGTCCCAATGATGACCAGGTAAGGAACAGAGTCAACAGGTCCAGAAGAGGCCCAAAAATGGATCAGAGTCATTGTGTTCCAAGTTAGGTCAGATGGAGACCACAGGAACCAGATCCAGCAGTGCCCCTTATGGGAACCAGAGCCGCCAGATCCAGGTGAGGTCCAGGTGGGACCACAGTCACAAGGTCCAGGTAAGGTGCAGGTGGCAACAGGATTCACCAAGTCCAGGTGAGACCCAGGTGGCGACCACTCACCAATTCCAGATGAAGACCAGCTAAGGACGAGATTCACCAGGCCCAAGTGAAGCCCAAGGGGTGACCAGAGTGACCAGGTAAGGGTGAGTCTCAGAGGGGGAACCAGAGTAACCAGTTAAGTTTGAGGCCCAGAATGCGACCAGAGGTCCCTGATCAAAGTGAGTCCCAGGTGTGGAATAGAGTATCCAGGTCCCAATGATGCCTGGGTGAGGACCAGAGTCACTGGGGCCATGCAGGCCCAGATGGGGAACAAAATCACTAGGTCCTGCTGAGGCATAGAAAAAGACCCCAGTCACCAGTATCAGGTGAGCCCTTTGTGGGAACCAGAGCCACTCTATCCAGCTGAGTCCCAGGTCCATGTAAGGCCCACGTGAGAACCAGATTCATCAGGTCGATGAGGCATAGCTGGGGACAAGAGTCACCATGTCTGGGTGCGGCCTAGGTGGGGGAAGATTCAGCAGTTCTGAGTTAGGTCAAAGTGGGGACGACAGACACCAGTTCCAGGTGAGGCCAAACTGAGGACCAGAGTCACCAGATCCAGGTGAGGTCCATGTTGGAAAGAAAGTCACCAGGTCCAGGAGAGGTCCAGGTGGGGACCAGAGTCACCAGATCCAGGTGAAGTCCACGTGGGGACCAGAGTCACCAGATCGAGTTGAAGCCCAGGTGGAGACCAGAGTCACTAGGTGCAGAAGAGGCCCAGGTGAGGACCAGAGTTACCAGGTACACGTGAGGCGCTGGTAGGTATCAGAGGCAACAGGTCCATGTGAGGCAGGCTTGGGGACCATGGTCAAGAGTTCTACTTGAGGCCCAGTGTGGAACACTGTAACCAGGTCCAAGTGAGTCCCCGGTGGTGACAAGAGTCACCAGTTCCAGGTGAGGCCCAGGTGGGAACCAGGATCACCAGGTCAAGTTGAGGACTAGAGGGGTACCAGAATCACCTGGTCCAGGTGACATCCAGATGGGGACCAGAGTCACCATGTCAGGCTGAGGCCCAGAGCGGATCCAGAGTCATCATGTCCAGGTGAGGCTCAGGTGTGGAACAGAGTATACAGGTTATAATGGTCCACAGGTGAGGACCAGAGTGACCAGATCTGGGTGACGTGCAGATAGGATCAGAGTCAGCAGTTCCAGGTTAGCCAAGAAAGAGTCCACAGCAATCATGTCCAGGTGGGGAACAAAGTCACCAGGACTGGGTGAGGACTAGATGGGTACCAGATTCACCAGGTCCAGGTGAGGCCCAAGTGGTGACCAGAGTTACCAGTTCCGGGAAGGACCAGGTAAGGACCAGATTCACCAGGTCCAAGAGGCCCACCTGGGGACCTGAGTCACCAGGTATGGAGTTTCAGCCCACTCACCATGTCCAGGTGGGGTCATCCTGCAGGCCAGAGTCACCAGATCCAGTTGAGGCCCTAGTGGGGACCGGAGTCACCAGGTAAATCTGAGTCTACAAGAACACCACAGTCACCAGGTCCAGGTGTGGGTCATGAGGGAACGAGAGTCACCAGGTCCAGGTGAGACCCAGGTGGGGACCACACTCACCACGTCCAGATTGAGGTCTAGGTGGGGGGACAAGATTCATCAGGACCAGTTGAGGCCAAAGTGTGGAGCAAAGTTATCATGTCTAGGTGAGGCCCAGGTGGGGAACAGAGTAACCATGTCCCATTGATGCCAGGTGGGAAAAGAGTCACAAGGTCCAGTCGAGGCCTAAGTGAGGAGTAGATTCACCAGGTCCTGTTGAGGCCCAGCTGAGGACAAGTGTCCCAAGCTCCTGGTGAGTCCCAGAGGGGGACCAGAGTCACCCGGTTCTGGTGATATCCAGGTGGGAACCAGAGTCAGCACGTCAGGAAGAGGCCCAGAGGGGGAAGAGAATCACTAGGTCCAGGTGAGGCCCCGATGAGGAACTGAGAAACCAGGTTCCATGATGCCCATAGGAGGACCTGAGTCACCAGGTCCAGGTGAGGTCCCTGTGGGAACCAGTCACCTCGTCCAGGTGAAGCCCAGGTGGGACCACAGTCACCAGGTCCAGGTGAGGCCCAGTTATATAAGAGAGTATCCAGGTCCCAATGATGCGCCGGTAAGGACCAGAGTCAACAGGTGCAGGAGAGGTCCAAATATGGATCAAAGTCATTGTGTTCCAGGTGAGGCCAGATGGAGACCACAGGAACCAGGTCCAGGAGAGCCCCATATGGGAACCAGAGCCACCAGATCCAGGTATGGTCCAGGTGTGGCCACAGTCACAAGGTCCAGGTGAGGTGCAGGTGGCAACAGGACTCACCGAGTCCAGGTGAAGCCCAGGTGGCGACAAGTCACCACATCCAGGTGCGGACCAGCTAAGGACCAGAATCACCAGGCCCAATTGAACCCCAAGGGGTGACCAGAGTCTCCAGGTAAGGGTGAGGCCCAGAAGGGGAACCAGAGTAACCATTAAGTTTGCGGCCCAGAATGGGACCAGATGTCTCTGGTCATAGTGAGGCTCATGTGGGGTATAGAGTATCCAGGTCCCAGTGATGTCTGGGTGAGGACCAGAGTCACTAGGGCCATGCAGGCCCAGATGGGGAACAGAATCACTAGGTCCTGGTGAGGCATAGAAACACACCCCAGTCAGCAGTATCAGGTGAGCCTCTTGTGGGAACCAGAGCCACTCTCTCCAGCTGAGTTGCAGGTCCATGTGAGGCCCACGTGAGGACCAGATTCATCAGGTCGAATTGAGGCATAGCTGGGGACAAGAGTCACCAGGTCTGAGTGCGGCCTAGGTGGGGCAAGATTCAGCAGTTCTGAGTTAGGTCAAAATGGGGACGAGAGACACCAGGTCCAGGTGAGGCCAAACTGAGGACCAGAGTCACCAGATCCAGGTGAGGTCCATGTTGGAAAGAGAGTCACCAGGTCCAGGAGAGGTCCAGGTGTGGACCAGAGTCACCAGATCAGGTGAAGCCCAGTTGGAGACCAGAGTCACTAGGTCCGGTTGAGGCCCAGGTGAGGACCAGAGTTACCAGGTACACGTGAGGCCTCGGTGGGGATCAGAGGCAACAGGTCCATGTGAGGCCGGCTTGGGGACCATGGTCAACAGGTCTACTTGAGGCCCAGGAGTGGATCATAGTAAGCAGGTCCAGGTGAGTCCTCCATGGTGAAAAGTGTCACCATGTCCAGATGAGGCCCTGGTGGGGACCAGGATCACCAGGTACAGGGGAGGACCTTGAAATAACCAGAGTCAACAGTTCGAGGTCAGGCGCAGGTGGCAACAAGTGTCAGGAGGTCCAAGTCAGGCCAAAGTGGGTTTCACAGTCACTAGGGAACGGTGAGAACCAGAGGGGGACCAGAGTCATGTGGTCCAGGTGAGGTCCAGTTGTGGAACACAGTCACCGGGTCCCAATTTTGCCCTGGTGAGGACCATGGACAACAGGGCCAGGTGAGGCCCAGATGGGGACCGGAGTCCCCAAATCCAGGTGAAGCCCAGGTGGGGACCACAGTCACCAGATAGAGGTTAGTCTCAGGTGCAGACCAGAATCACCAGGTCCAGGTGAGGCGGAGGTGGCAACCACACACACCAGGTCCTGGTGAGTCCTTGGTGGGGACCAGAGTCACGAGGTACATGAGAAGCTAGAAACACTGCAGCCACCAGGTCCACATGATGTCCATGTGGGAATGAGAATCACCAGTTACAGGTGAGGACCAGGTGGGGATCCGACTCACCATGTCCAGGTGAGACCCACGTGGGAAAAAGTGTCACCATGTCCAGGTGTGGCCCAGGTGAAGACCAGAGTTAATAGGTCCGGCTGGGTCACTGTTAGTGAACAGTGTAACCATATCCTGATGCTACCCAGGTGGGTGGCAGAGACACCAGGTCCTGGTGAGGCCTAAGTGGGACCAGAGACATGAGGTCCAGGTGAGATCCCGATGGGAACCACAGTCACCAGGTCAGGTGAGGCCATGCTTAGGATCAGAGTCACCAGTTACAGGTGAGGCCCATGTGGAGCCAGACTCACCTGGAACAGAAGAGGCCAAAGTCAGGACCAGAAACCAGGATCAGGTCACTCCAAGTGGGAATAGAGTAACCATGTCCCGATGATGCCAAGGTAGAACCAGAGTAACCGGGCCCAGATGTGGCGCAGGTGGGGAGCATGTTCACTAGGTCCCGTTGAGGCCCAGTTGAGGACCAGAGTCACCAGGTCTAGGTGAAGCCTAGAGGGGTACCAGATTTACCTGGTCTGGTGACATCCAGATGGGGTCCAGAGTCCCCATGTCAGGCTGAGGCCCAGAAGGGATCCAGAGTCAACATATCTAGGTGAGGCTCAGGTGTGGAACAGAGTATCCAGGTCATAATGGTCCACAGGTGAGGATCAGAGTCACCAGATCTGGGTGAGGCCCAGTTAGCATCAGAGTCAGCAGTTCCAGGTTAGCCAAGAAGAAGTCCACAGCAATCAGGTCCAGGTGTGGAAGAAAGTGAACAGGACTGGGAGAAGCCCAGATGGGGACCAGATTCACCAGGCCCAGGTGATTCCCATGTGGTGACCAGAGTTACCAGTTCCGGGTGACCACCAGGTAAAGACCAGATACACCAGGTCCAAGAGAGGCCCATGTGGGGACCTGTGTCACTAGGCAAGGGTGAGGCCCAGGTGACAAACCCACTCACCAGTTCCAGGTGAGGCCAACCTGCAGGCCATGCAGAGGAACCAGGTCCCAAAGATGCTCAGGTAGGCACGAGAGTTACCAGGTCCAGGTGAGGCCAACCTACAGGCCATGCAGTGGAACCATGTCCCGATGATGCCCAGGTAGGGACCAGAGTTACCAGGTCCAGGTGAGGCTAACCTGCAGGTCATGCAGTGGAACCATGTCCCGATGATGCCCAGGTAGGGACCAGAGTCACCAGGTCCAAATGAGGCCCAGATGGAGCATATTCACTAGGTCCAGGTGAGGCCCATTTGAGGACCAGAGTCACCAGAGCTGGTTGAGGCCCAGAGGGGTACCATAATCCCCTGGTCCAGGTGACATCCATATGGGGACCAGAGTCACCAGGTCAGGTTGATAGCCAGAGAGGTTCCAGAGTCATCATGTCTAGGGGAGCCTCAGGTATGGAACAGAGTCACCAGGACCAATGATGCCCAGGTGAGGACAAGAGTTACCAGGTACACGAGAGGCCCCGGTGGGGATCAGAGGCAACAGGTCCATGTGAGGCCGGCTTGGGGACCATGGTCAACAGGTCTACTTGAGGCTCAGGTGTGGAACACAGTAACCAGGTCTAGGTGAGTAACCGGTGGTGACAAAAGTTACCACGTCCAGGTGAGGCCCAGGTGGGGACCAGGATCACCAGGTCCAGGGGAGGCCCTTGAGTACCAGAGTCAACAGTACGACGTCAGTCGCAGGTGGGAACCAGGGTCAGCAGGTCCAAGTCAGTCCAAAGTGGGGTTCACAGTCACTAAGGCACGGTGAGACCCAGAGAGGGACCAGAGTCGCCTGGTCCAGGTGAGGTCCAGGTGTGGAACACAGTCACCAGGTCCCAATTTTGCCCAGTTGAGTACCATGGTCAACAGGGCCAGGTGACGCCCAGATGGGGACCGGAGTCCCCAAATCCAGGTGAAGCCCAGGTGGAGACCACAGTCACCAGATCCAGGGTAGTCTCAGGTGCAGGCCAGAATCACCAGGTCCAAGTGAGGTGCAGGTGGCAACCACACTCACCAGGTCCCGGTGAGGCCCTGGTGGAGACCAGAGTCACGAGGTACATGAGAAGCTAGAAACACTGCAGCCACCAGGTCCACATGATGTCCATGTGGGAACGACAATCACCAGTTACAGGTGAGGACCAGGTGGGGATCCGACTCACAATGTCCTGGTGAGACCCATGTGGGAACCAGTGTCACCATGTCCAGTTGTGGCCCAGGTGAAGACCAGAGTTAATAGGTCCGGCTGGGTCACTGATAGTGAACAGTGTAACCATATCCTGATGCTACCCAGGTGGGTACCAGAGACACCAAGTCCTGGTGAGGCCCAGGTGGGACCAGAGTCCTGAGGTCCAGGTGAGGTCCGATGAGAACCACGGTCACCAGGTCAGGTGAGGCCATGCTTTGGATCAGAGTCACTAGTTACTGGTGAGGCCCAGGTTTGAGCCAGAGTCACCTAGTACAGAAGATGCCAACGTCAGGACCAGAGTTACCAGGATCAGGTCTGTCCCAGTAGGGAATAGAGTAACCATGTCCCGGTGATGCCCAGGTAGAACCAGAGTCACCAGGTCCAGATGAGGCGCAGGTGTGGAGCATGTTCACTAGGTCCCGGTGAGGCCCAGTTGAGGCCCAGAGTCACCAGGACAAGTTGAGGCCTAGAGGGGTTCCAGATTCACCTGGTCTAGGTGACATCCAGACGGGGACCAGAGTCACCATGTCAGGGTGAGGCCCAGAGGGGATCCAGAGTCAGCATGTCCATGTGAGGCTCAGGTGTGGAACAGAGTATCCAGGTCATAATGGTCCACAGGTGAGTACCAGAGTCACCAGATCTGGGTGAGGCCCAGTTAGGATCAGAGTCAACAGTTCCAGTTGAGGCCAAGAAGGAGTCCACAGCAATCAGGTCCAGGTGGGGAAGAAAGTCAACAGGACTGGGTGAGGCCCAGATGGGGACCAGAATCACCAGGTCCAGGTGATTCCCAGGTGGTGACCAGGGTTACCAGGTCCGGGGGAGGACCAGGTAAGGATCAGATTCACCAGGTCCAAGAGAGGCCCACGTGGGGACCTGTGTCACCAGGTATGGGTGAGCCCCAGGTGGCAACCCCACTCACCAGGTCTGGCTGAGACCAACATGCTGGCCATGCAGAGGAACCGTGTTCCGATGATGTCCAGGTAGGGACCAGAGTTACGAGGTCCAGGTGAGGCCAACCTGCAGGCCATGCAGTGTAACCATGTCCCGATGTTGCCCACGTAGATTCCAGAGGCACGAGCTCCAAATGAGACCCAGATGGAGCATATTCACTAGGTCCAGGTGAGGCCCAGTTGAGGACCAGAGTCACCAGATCTGGTTGAGGCCTAGAGGGGTACCAGAATCCCCTGGTCCAGGTGACATACAGATGGGGACCAGAGTCACCAGGTCAGGGTGAGGCACAGAGAGGTTCGAGAGTCATCCTGTCCAGCTGAGGCTCAGCTGTGGAACAGAGTCACCAGGTACCAATGATCCCCAGGTGAGGACCAGAGTCACCAGATCTGGGTGACGCGCAGATAGGATCAGAGTCACCAGGTCCAGGTGAGTCCAAGAAAGAGTCCACAGCAATCACGTCCAGGTGGGGAACAAAGTCACCAGGACTGGGTGAGGCCCAGATGGGGACCAGATTAACCAGGTCCAGGTGAGGCCCAGGTGGTGACCAGAGTCCCCGGTTCTGGGAGAGGACCAGGTAAGGACCAGAATCACCAGGTCCAAGAGGCCCACGTGTGGACCTGAGTCACCAGGTATGGGTGAGGCCCAGGTGGCAACCCCAGTTACCAGGTCCAGGTGAGGCCAGCCTGCAGGCCAGAGTCACCAGATCCAGGTGAGGCCCGGTGGGGACGGGAGTCACAAGGTAAATGTGAGTCTACAAGAACACCACAGTCACCATGTCCAGGTGTGGTTCATGTGGGAACAGGAGTCACCAGATCCAGCTGAGAACCAGTTGGGGACGACAAGTCACCAGGTCCAGATTGAGGCCTAGGTTGGGGGACGAGAGTCATCAGGACCAGTTGAGGCCAAAGTGTGCAGCAAAGTTATCATGTCCAGGTGAGGCCCAGGTGGGGAACAGAGTAACCATGTCCCATGATGCCAGGTGGGAAAAGAGTCACAAGGTCCAGACGAAGCCTAAGTTTGGAGTAGATTCACCAGGTCCTGTTGAGGCCCAGCTGAGGACCAGTGTCCCCAGCTCCGGGTGTGTCACCCGGTTCTGGTGATATCCAGGTAGGGACCAGTGTCACAAGTCAGGGTGAGGCCCAGAGGGGGACGAGAATCACTAGGTCCAGGTGAGGCCCCGCTGTGGAACTGAGAAACCAGGTCCCATGATGCCCATATGAGGACCGGAGTCACCAGGTCCTGGTGAGGGCCCTGTGGGAACCAGTCACCTCGTCCAGGTGAGGCCCACGTGGGACCACAGTCACAAGGTCCAGGTAAGGCCCAGGTATATAAGAGAGTATCCAGGTCCCAATGATGCCCAGGGAAGGACCAGAGTCAACAGATCCAGGAGAGGCCCAAATATGGATCAGAGTCATTGTTTTCCAAGTGAGGCCAGATGGAGACCAAGGAACCAGGTCGAGGAGAACCCCATATGGGAACTAGAGCCACCAGATCCAGGTAAGGTCCAGGTAGGACCACAGTCACGAGGTCCAGGTGAGGCCAAGGTGGCAACAGGATTCACCAGGTCCAGGTGAGGCCCAGGTGGCGACCAGTCACAACATCCAGGTGCGGACCAGCTAAGGACCAGATTCACCAGGCCCAAGTGAAAACCAAGGGGTGAGCAGAGTCACCATGTAAGGGTGAGTACCAGAGGGGGAACCAGAGTAACCAGTTTAGTTTGAGGCCCAGAATGGGACCAGAGGTCCCTGGTCAAAGTGAGGCTGAGGTGTGGAATAGAGTATCCAGGTCCCAATGATGCCTGGGTGAGGATCAGTGTCACTAGGGCCATGCAGGCCCAGATGGGGAACAGAATCACTAGGTCCTGGTGAGGCATAGGATAAGACCACAGTCACCAGTATCAGGTGAACCCCTTGTGGGAACCAGAGCCACTCTGTCCAGCTGAGTCCCAGGTCCATGTGAGGCCCACGTGAGGACCAGATTCATCAGATCGAATTGAGGCATAGCTGGGGACAAGAGTCACCAGGTTTGAGTGTGGCCTAGGTGGGGCAAGATTCAGCAGTTCTGAGTTAGGTCAAAGTGGGGACGAGAGTCACCAGGTCCAGGTGAGGCCAAACTGAGGACCAGATTCACCAGATATAGGTGAGGTCCATGTTGGAAAGAGAGTCACGAGGTCCAGGAGAGGTCCAAGTGGGGACCAGAGTCACCAGATCCAGGTGAACCCCAGGTGGGCCTAGAGTCACCAGATCCATCTGAGGCCCAGCTGAGGACCAGAGTTACGAAATACATGTGAGTCCCCGGTGGGGATCAGAGGCAACAGGTCCTTGTGAGGCCGGCTTGAGGACCTTGGTGAACAGGTCTATTTGAGGCCCAGGTTTGGAACACAGTAACCAAGTCCAGGTGAGTCCCCGGTGGTGACAAGTTTCATCACGTCCAGGAGAGGCCAAGGTTGGGACCAGGATCACCAGGTCTAAGTAGGCCCTGGAAAGAACCAGAGTCAACATTTCGAGGTCAGGCGCAGGTGGCAGCCATGGTCAGAAGGGCCAAGACAGGCCAAAGTGTGGTTCACAGTCACTAGGGCACGGTGAGACCGAGAGGGGGCCAGAGTCATCTGGTCCAGGTGAGGTCCAGTTGTGGAACACATTCACCGGGTCCCAATTTTGCCCAGTTGAGGACCATGGTCAACAGGGTCAGGTGAGACCCAGTTGGGGACCAGAGTCCCCAAATCGAGGTGAAGCCCAGGTGGGGACCAGAGTCACCAGATCCAGGTGAAGCCCAGGTGGGGACCACAGTCACCAGATCCAGGGTAGTCTCAGGTGCAGACCAGAATCACCAGGTCCAGGTGAGGTGCAGGTGGCAAACACAGTCACCAAGTCCCGGTGAGGCCCTGGTGGGGACCAGAGTCACGAGGTACATGAGAAGCTAGAAACACTGCAGCCACTAGGTCCACGTGATGTCCATGCTGGAATGAGAATCACCAGTTACAGGTGAGGACCAGGTGGGGATCCGACTCACCATGTCCAGGTGATACCAAGGTTGGAACAAGTGTCACCATGTCCAGGTGTGGCCCAGGTGAAGACCAGAGTTAATAGGTCTGGCTGGGTTGCTATTAGTGAACAGTTCCACAGGATGGAACAGAGTCACCAGATCTGGGTGAGGCCCAGTTAGGATCAGAGTCACCAATTCCAGGTGAGGCCAAGAAGGAGTCCACAGCAATCAGGTCCAGGTGGGGAGCAAAGTCACCACGACTGGATGAGGCCCGGATGGGGACCAGATTCTCCAGGTCCAGGTGATTCCCAGATGGTTACCAGAGTTACGAGTTCCGGGTGAGGACCAGGTAAGGACCAGATTCACCAAGTCCAAGTGAGGCCACGTGGGGACCTGTGTCACCAGGCATGTGTGAGACCCAGGTGACAACCCCACTCACCAGGTCCAGGTGAGGCCAACCTGCAGGCCAATGCAGAAGAACCATCTCTCGATGATGCCCAGGCAGGGACTAGAGTTACCAGGTCCAGGTGAGGCCAAACTGCAGGCCATGCAGTGGAACCATGTCCCGATAATGCCCAGGTAGGGACCAGAATCACCAGGTCCAATGAGGCCCAGATGGAGCATATTCACTAGGTCCAGGTGAGGTCCAGTGGAGGACCAGAGTCACCAGACTTTGTTGAGGTCTAGAGGGGTACGAGAATTACCTGGTCCAGGTGACTTCCAGATGGGGACCAGAGTCACCAGGTCAGGATGAGGCCCAGAGAGGTTCCAGAGTCATCATGTCCAGGTGAGGCTCAGGTGTGGAACAGAGTCACCAGGTACCAAAAATGCCCAGGTGAGGACCAGCGTCACCAGGTCTCGGTGACGGGCAGATAGGATCAGAGTCACCAGTTCCAGGTGAGGCGAAGAAAGAGTCCACAGCAATCAGATACAGATGGGTACAAAGTCAACAGGCCTGGGTGAGGCCCAGATGGGGATCAGATTCACCATGTCCAGGTAGGCTCAGGTGGTGACCAGAGACCCCGGGGCTGGGAGACGACCAGGTATGGACCAGATACCAGGTCCAAGAGGCCCACGAGGGGACCTGACTCACCAGGTATGGGTGAGGCCCAGGTGGCAACCCCACTCACCATGTCCAGGTGAGGCCAACCTGCATGCCAAAGTCACCAGATCCACGTGAGGCCCTAGTCGGCACCGGAGAAGGCAGGTAAAAGTGAGTCTACAAGAACACCACAGTCACCAGGTCCAGGTGTGGTTCATGTGGGAACGAGAGTCACCAGTTCCATGTGAGACCCAGGTGGGGACGACAGTCACCAGGTCCAGATTGAGGCCTAGGTTGGGGGACGAGAGTCATCAAGACCAGTTGAGGCCAAAGTGTGCAGCAAAGTTATCATGTCCAGGTGAGGCCCAGATGGGGAACAGAGTAACCATATCCCAATAATGCCAGGTGGGAAAATAGTCACAAGGTCCAGACGAAGCCTAAGTTTGGAGTAGATTCAACAGGTCCTGTTGAGGCCCAGCTGAGGACCAGTGTCCCCAGCTCCGGGTGTGTCACCCGGTTCTGGTGATATCCAGGTGGGGACCAGTGTCACAAGTCAGGGTGAGGCCCAGTGGGGGACGAGAATCACTAGGTCCAGGTGAGGCCCCAATGTGGAACTGTGAAACCAGGTCCCAATATTCCCATATGAGGACCTGAGTCACCAGGTCGAGGTGATGTCCCTGTGGGAACCAGTCACCCCGTCCAGGTGAGGCCCGGGTGGGACCACAGTCACCAGGTCCTGGTGAGGCCCAGGTACATAAGAGAGTATCCAGGTCCCAATGATGCCCAGGTAAGGACTAGAGTCAACAGGTCCAGGAGAGGCCCAAATATGGATCAGAGTCATTGTGTTCCAGGTGAGGCCAGATGGAGACCACAGGAACCAGGTCCAGGAAAGCCCCATATGGTAACCAGAGCCACCAGATCCAGGAGAGGTCCAGGAGGGACCACAGTCACAAATCCAGGTGAGGCGCAGGTGGCAACATGATTCACCAAGTCCAGGTGAGGCCCCAGTGTTGACCTGTCACCAGATCCAGGTGCAGACCAGATAAGAACCATATTCACCAGGCCCAAGTGAAACCCACGGGGTGACCAGATTTTCCAGGTAAGGGTGAGGCCCCGAGTGGGAACCAGAGTAACCAGTTTAGTTTGAGGCCCAGATTGGGACCAGAGGTCCCTGGACAAAGTGATGCCTAGGTGTGGAATAGAGTATCCAGGTCCCAATGATGCCTGGGTGAGGACCAGAGTCACTAGGGCCATGAAAGCCCAGATGGGGAACAGAATCACTAGGTCCTGGTGAGGCATAGAATAAGACCACAGTCAGCAGTATCAGCTGAGCCCCTTGTGGGAACCAGAGCCACTCTATCCCGCTGAGTCCCAGGTCCATGTGAGGCCCACGTGAGGACCAGATTCATCAGGTCGAATTGAAGCATCGCTGGGGACAAGAGTCACCAGGTCTGGGTGCGGCCTAGGTGGGGCAAGATTCAGCAGTTCTGAGTTAGGTCAAAGTGGGGACGATAGACACCAGTCCAGGTGAGGACAAACTGAGACAAAACTCACCAGATACAGGTGAGTTCCAGATGGGGACCAGTGTCACCTGGTTAGGGTGAGGCCCAGAGAGGTTCCAGAGTCATCATGTCCAGGTGAGGACCAGAGTCACCAGGTCTGGGTGATGCGCAGATAGGATCAGAGTCACCAGTTCCAGGTGAGGCCAAGAAAGAGTCCACAGCAATCAGGTCCAGGTGGGGAACAATGTCACCAGGACTGGATGACGCCCAGATGGGTACCAGAAACACCAGGCCCAGGTGATTCCCAGGTGGTGACCAGAGTTACGAGTTCCGGGTGAGAACAAGGTAAGGACCAGATTCACCCGTTCCAAGTGAGGCCCACGTGGGGACCTGAGTCACCAGGCATGGGTGAGGCACAGGTGACAACCCCACTCACCAGGTCCAGGTGATGCCAACCTGCAGGCCATGCAGAGGAACCATGTCCTGATGATGCACAGGTAGGGACAAGAATTACCAGGTGCAGGTGATGCCAACCTGCAGGGCATGTGTGGAACCATGTCCCGATAATGCCCAGGTAGGGACCAGAGTTACAATGTCCAGGTGAGGCCAACCTGCAGGCCATGCTGTGGAACCATATCCCTATGATGCCCAGGTAGGGACCAGAGTCACCAGGTCCAAATGAGGCCAAGATGGATCATATTCACTAGGTCCAGATGAGGCCCAGTTGAGGACCCGAGTCACCATATCTGGTTGAGGCCTAGAGGGGTACCAGAATCCCCTGGTCCAGGTGACATCCAGATGGGGACCAGAGTTACCAGGTCAGGGTGAGGCCCAGAGAGGTTCCAGAGTCATCATGTCCAGGTGAGGCTCAGGTGTAGAACAGAGTCACCAGGTACCAATGATGCCCAGGTGAGGACCAGAGTCACCAATTCTGGGTGACGGGCAGATAGGATCAGAGTCACCAATTCCAGGTGAGGCCAAGAAAGAATCCACAGCAATCAGGTACCGGTGGGGAACAAAGCCACCAGGACTGGGTGAGGCCCAGATGGGAAAAGATTCAACAGGTCCAAGTGATTCCCAGGTGGTGACCAGAGTCCCCGGGTCTTGGAGAGAACCAGGTAAGGACCAGATTCACCAGGTCCAAGAGGCCCACGTGGGGACAGAGTCACCAGGTATGGGTGAGGCCCATGTGGCAACCCCACTCACCAGGTCCAGGTGAGGCCAACCTGCAGGCCATGCAGTGGAACCATGTCCCGATGATGCCCAGGTAGGGACCAGAGTCACCAGGTCCAAATGAGGCTCAGATGGAGCATATTCACTACGTCCAGGTGAGGCCCAGTTGAGGACCAGTGTCACCAGACGTGGATGAGGCCTAGAGGGGTACCAGAATCACCTGGTCCAGTTGCCATTCAGATGGGTCCAGAGTCACCAGGTCAGGGTGAGGCCCAGAGAGTTTCCAGAGTCATCATGTCCAGGTGAGGCTCAGGTGTGGAACAGAGTATCCAGGTCATAATGGTCCACAGGTGAGGACCATGGTCACCAGATCTGGGTGAGGCCCAGTAGGATCAGAGTCACCAGTTCAGTTGAGGCCAAAAGGAGTCCACAGCAATCAGGTCCAGGTGGGGAAGAAAGTCAAGAGGACTGGGTGAGGCCCAGAGGGGAACCAGATTCAACAGGTCCAGGTGATTCCCAGGTGGTGACCAGGGTTACCAAGTGCGGGTGAGGAACAAGTAAGGACCAGATTCACCAGGTCCAAGTGAGGCCCACGTGGGGACCTGCGTCACCAGGAATGGGTGAGCCCCAGGTGGCAACCCCACTCACTAGGTCCACGTGAGGCCAACCTGGATGCCATGCAGACGAACCGTGTCCCGGTGATGCCCAGGTAGGGACCAGAGTTACCAGGTCCATCTGAGGCCAACCTGCAGGCCATGCAGTGGATCCATGTCCCGATGATGCCCAGGTAAGGACCAGAGTCACCAGGTCCAACTGTGGCCCAGATGGAGCATATTCACTAGGTCCAAGTGCGGCCCAGTGGAGGACCAGAGTCCCCATATCTGGTTGAGGCCTAGAGGGGTCCCAGTCACCTGGTCCAGGTGAAATCCAGATGGAGACCAGAGTCACCAGGTCAGGGTTAGGCCCAGAGTGGTTCCAGAGTCATCATGTCCAGGTGAGGCTCAGGTCTCGAACAGAGTCACCAGGTACCAATGATGCCCAGGTGAGGACCAGAGTGACCAGGTCTGGGTGACGCGCAGATAGGATCAGAGTCACCAGGTCCAGGTGAGGCCAAGAAAGAGTTCACAGCAATCAGGTCCTTGTGGGGAACAAAGTCACCAGGACTGGGTGAGGACCAGATGGGGACCAGATTCATTCATTAGGTCCAGGTGAGGCCCAGGTGGTGACCAGAGTCCCAGGGTCTGGGAGAGGACCAGGTACGGACCAGATTCACCAGGTCCAAGAGGCCCACGTGGGGACCTGTGTCACCAGGTATGGGTGATGCCCAGGTGGCAACTCCACTCACCAGGTCCAGGTGAGGCCAACCTGCATGCCAGAGTCACCAGATCCAGGTGATGCCCTAGTGGCGTCAGGAGTCACCAGGTAAATGTGAGTCTACAAGAACACCATAGACACCAGGTCCAGGTGTGGTTCATGTGGGAACGAGAGTCACCAGGTCCAGGTGAGACCCAGGTGGGGACCACAGTCACCAGGTCCAGATTGAGGACAAGGTGGGGCGACCAGTGTCATCAGAACCAGTTGAGGCCAAGTGTGGAGCAAAGTTATCATGTCCAGGTGAGGCCCAGTTGTGGAACAGAGTAACAATGTCCCATTGTTGCCAGGTGCGAAAAGAGTCACAAGGTCCAGACGAGGCCTAAGTGAGGAGTAGATTCACTAGGTCCTGTTGAGGCCCAGTTGAAGACTAGTGTCCCCAGCTCAGGGGGAGTCCCAGAGGGGACCAGAGGCACCCGGTTCTGGTGATATCCAGGTGGGGACCAGAGTCACCACGTCAGAGTGAGGCCCAGAGGGGGACGAGTATCACTAGGTCCAGATGAAGCCCCGATGTGTAACTAAGAAACCAGGTCCCATGATGCCCATATGAGGACCTGAGTCACCAGGTGCAGTTGAGGTCCCTGTGAGAACCAGTCACCTCCTCCAGGTGAGGCCCATGTGGGAACACAGTAACCAGTTCCAGATGAGGCCCAGGTATATAAGAGAGTATCCAGGTCCCAATGATGCCTAGGTAAGGACCTGAGTCAACAGGTCCAGGAGAGGCCCAAATATGGATCAGAGACATTGTGTTCCAGGTGAGGCCAGATGGAGACCACAGGAACCAGGTCTTGGAGAGCCCCATATGGGAACCAGAGACAGCAGATCCAGGTGAGGTCCAGATTGGACCACAGTCACTAGGTCCAGGTGAGGCGCAGGTGGCAACAGGATTCACCAAGTCCAGGTGAGGCCCAGGTGGCGTTCAGTCACCAGATGCAGGTGAGGACCAGCCAAGGACCAGATTCACCAGGCCCAGGTGAAGCCCAAGGGGTGACCAGCGTCACCAGGTAAGGGTGAGTACCAGAGGGGGAACCAGAGTAACCAGTTTAGTTTGAGGCCCAAAATGGGACCAGAGGTCCCTGGTCAAAGTGAGGCCCAGGTGTGGAATAGAGTATCCAGGTCCCAATGATGCCTGGGTGAGTACCAGAGTCACTAGGGCCATGCAGGCCCAGATGGGGAACAGAATCACTTGGTCTGGTGAGGCATAGAATAAGACCACAGTCAGCAGTATCAGTGGAGCCCCTTGTGGGAACCAGAGCCACTCTATCCAGCTGAGTCCCAGGTCCATGTGAGGCCCACGTGAGGATCAGATTCATCAGGTTGAATTGAGGCATAGCTGGGGACAAGAGTCACCAGGTCTGGGTGCGGCCTAGGTGGGACAAGATTCAGCAGTACTGAGTTAGGACCAAGTGGGGACGAGAGATACCAGGTCCATGTGAGGCCAAACTGAGGACCAGAGTCACCAGATCCAGGTGAGGTCCATGTTGGAAAGAGAGTCACCAGGTGCAGGAGAGGTCGAGGTGGGTACCAGAGTCACCAGATCCAGGTGAAGTCCAGGTGGGGACCAGAGTCATCAGATCCAAGTGAAGCCCAGGTGGGGACCAGAGTCACTAGGTCCAGATGAGGCCCAGGTGAGGACCAGTGTTACCAGGTACACGTGAGGCCCCGGTGGGGATCAGAGGCAACAGGTCCATGTGAGGCCAGCTTGGGGACCATGGTCAACAGGTCTACTTGAGGCCCATGTGTGGAACACAGTAAACAGGTCCAGGTGAGTCACCGGTGGTGACAAGAGTCACCACGTCCAGGTGAGACCCAGGTGGGGACCAGGATCAGCAGGTACAGGGGAGGCCCTTGAAAGAAACAGAGTCAACAGTTCGAGGTCAGGCACAGTTGGCAACCAAGGTCAGCAGGTCCAAGTCAGGCCAAAGTGGGGTTCAGAGTCATTAGGGCACGGTGAGACCCAGAGGGGGACCAGAGTCACCCGATTCTGGTGATATCCAGGTGGGTACCAGAGTCACCACGTCAGGGTGAGGCCCAGAGGGGGACAAGAATCACTAGCTCCAGGTGAGGCCCCGATATGGAACTGAGAAACCAGGTCCCATGATGCCCATATGAGGACCTGAGTCACCAGGTCCAGGTGAGGTCCCTGTGGGAACCAGTCACCTCGTCCAGGTGAGGTCCAGGTGGGAACACAGTCGCAAGGTCCAGGTGAGGCGCAGGTGGCAACAGGATTCACCAAGTCCAGGTGAGGCCACGGTGGTGACCAGTCACCAGATCCAGGTGCGGAACAGCTAAGGACCAGATTCTCCAGGCCCAAGTGAAGCCCAACGGGTGACCAGAGTCACCAGGTCAGGGTGAGGGCCAGAGGGGGAACCAGAGTAACCAGTTTAGTTTGAGGCCCAGAATGGGACCAGAGGTCCCTGGTCAAATTGAGGCCCAGGTGTGGAATAGAGTATCCAGGTCCCAGTGACGCCTGGGTGAGGACCAGAGTCACTAGGGCCATGCAGGCCCAGATGGGGAACAGAATCACTAGGTCCTGGTGAGGCATAGAATAAGACCACATTCAGCAGTATCAGGTGAGCCCCTTGTGGGAACCAGAGCCACTCTATCCAGCTGAGTCCCAAGACCATGTGAGGCCCACGTGAGGACCAGATTCATCAGGTCGTATAAAGGCATAGCTGGGGACAAGAGTCACCAGGTCTGGGTGCGGCCTAGGTGGGGCAAGATTCAGCAGTTCTGAGTTAGGTCCAAGTGGGGACGAGAGACACCAGGTCCAGGTGAGGCCAAACTGAGGACCAGAGTCACCAGATCCAGGCGAGGTCCATGTTGGAAAGAGAGTCACCAGGTCAACGAGAGGTCCAGGTGGGGCCAGAGTCACCAGATCCAGGTGAAGTCCAGGTGGGGACTAGAGTCACCAGATCCAGGTGAAGCCCAGGTGGGGACCAGAGTCACTAGGTCCAGATGAGGCCCAGGTGAGGACCAGAGTTACCAGGTACACGTGAGGCCCCGGTGGAGATCAGAGGCAACAGGTCCATGTGAGGCCGGTTTGGGGACCATGGTCAACAGGTCTATTTGAGGTCCAGGTGTGGAACACAATAACCAGGTCCAGGTGAGTCCCCGGTGGTGACAAGAGTCACCACGTCCAGGTGAGGCCCAGGTGGGGACCAGGATGACCAGGTACAGGGGAGGCCCTTAAAAGAACCAGAGTCTACAGTTCGAGGTCAGGCACGGGTGGCAACCAGGGTCAGCAGGTCCAAGTCAGGCCAAAGTGGGGTTCCCAGCACTAGGGCACGGTGAGACCCAGAGGGGGACCAGAGTCACCTGGTCCAGGTGAGGGCCAGTTGTGGAACACAGTCACCGGGTCCCAATTTTGCCCAGTTGAGGACCACGGTCAACTGAGCCAGGTGAGGCCCAGATGGGGACCGAAGTCCCCAAATCCGGGTGAAGCCCAGGTGGGGACCACAGTCACCAGATCCAGGGTAGTCTCGGTTACAGACCAGAATCACCACGTCCAGGTCAGGTGCAGGTGGCAACCACACTCACCAGGTCCCGGTGAGGCCCTGGTGGGGATCAGAGCCACGAGGTACATGAGAAGCTAGAAACACTGCAGCCACCTGGTCCACATGATGTCCATGTGGGAACGAGAATCACCAGTTACAGTTGAGGACCATTGGGGATCCGACTCACCATGTCCAGGTGAGACCCAGGTGGGAACCAGTGTCACCATGTCCAGTGTGGCCCAGGTGAATACCAGAGTTAATAGGTCCGGCTGCGTCATTGTTAGTGAACAGTTTAACAATATCATGATGCTACCAAGGAGGGTACCAGAGACACCAGGTCCTGGTGAGGCTCAGGTGGGACCGGAGACATGAGGTCCATGTGACGTCCCGATGGGAACCACAGTCACCAGGTCAGGTGAGGCCATGCTTAGGATCAGAGTCACCAGTTACAGGTTAGGCCCAGGTGGAGCCAGAGTCACCTGGTACAGAAGAGGCCAAAGTCAGGAGCAGAGTTACCAGGATCAGGTCAGTCCCAGTGGGGAATAGAGTAACCATGTCCCGATGATGCCCAGGGAGAACCAGAGTCACCAGGTCCAGATGAGGCGCAGGTGGGGAGCATGTTCACTAGGTCCTGGTGAGGCCCAGTTGAGGACCAGAGTCACCAGGTCAAGTTGAGGCCTAGAGGGGAACCAGGTTAACCTGGTTTAGGTGATATCCAGAAGGGGACCAGAGTCACCAGGTCAGGGTGAGGCATAGAGGGGATCCAGAGTCATCATGTCCAGGTGAGTCTCAGGTGTGGAGCAGAGTATCCAGGTCATAATGGTCCACAGGTGGGGACCAGAGTGACCCGATCTGGGTGACGCGCAGATAGGATCAGAGTCACAAATTCCGGGTGAGGCCAAGAAAGAGTCCACAGAAATCAGGTCCAGATGGGGAACAAAGTCACCAGGACTGGGTGAGGCCCAGATGGGGACCAGATTCACCAGGTCCAGGTGAGGCCCAGGTGTTGAGCAGAGTCCCTGGGTCTGGGAGAGGACCAGGTAAGGACCAGATTCACCAGGTTCAAGAGGCCCACGTGGGGAATTAGTCACCAGTTATGGGTTAGGCCCAGGTGGCAACCCCACTTACCAGGTCCAGGTGACGCCAACCTGCAGGCCAGAGTCACCAGATCCAGGTGAGACACTAGTGGGGACCGGAGTCACCAGGTAAATGTGAGTCTACAAGAATACCACAGTCACCAGGTCCAGGTGTGGTTCATGTGGGAACGAGAGTCACCAGGTCCAGGTGAGACCCAGGTGGGGACCACAATCACCAGGTTCAGTTTGTGGCTTACGTGGGGGGACCAGAGTCATCAGGACCATTTGAGGCCAAAGTGTGCAGCAAATTTATCATGTCCAAGTGAGGCCCAGGTGAGGAACAGAGTAACCATGTCCCATTGATGCCAGGTGGGAAAAGAGTCACAAGGTCCAGATGAGGCCTAAGTGAGGAGTAGATTCACCAGGTCCTTTTGAGGCCAGGTTGAGGACCAGTGTCACCAGCTCCGGGTGAGTCCCAGAGGGGGACCAGAGTCACCCGGTTCTGGTGATATCCAGGTGGGAACCAGAGTCACCACGTCA
The DNA here is from genome assembly GCF_048164855.1 of Canis lupus baileyi. Taxonomy (NCBI): domain Eukaryota; kingdom Metazoa; phylum Chordata; class Mammalia; order Carnivora; family Canidae; genus Canis; species Canis lupus. Next base: position 46,912,486 of record NC_132862.1, read on the forward strand.
GGGTGAGGCCCAGACGGGGACGAGAATCACTAGGTCCAGGTGAAGCCCCGATGAGGAACTGAGAAACCGGGTCCCATGATGCCCATTTGAGGACCTGAGTCACCAGGTTCAGGTGAGGGCCCTGTGGGAACCAGTGACCTCATCCCGGTGAGGCCCACGTGGGACCACAGTCATCAGGTCCAGGTGAGGCCCAGGTATATAAGAGAGTATCCAGGTCCCAATGATGCCCAGGTAAGGACGAGAGACAACAGGTCCATGAGAGGCCCAAATATGGATCAGAGTCATTGTGTTCCAGGTGAGGCCAGATGGAGACCACAGGAACCAGGTCCAGGAGAGCCCCATATGGGAACCAGAGACAACAGATCGAGGTGAGGTCCACGTGGGACCACAGTTACAAGGTCCAAGTGAGGCGCTGTTGGCACCAGGGTTCACCTAGTACAGGTGAGGCCCAGGTGGCAACCAGTCACCAGATCCAGGTGAGGACCAGCTAAGTACCAGATTCACCAGGCCCATGTGAAGCCCAAGGGGTGACCAGAGTCACCAGGTAAGGGTGAGGCCCAGAGGGGGAACCAGAGTAACCAGTTTAGTTTGCGGCCCAGAATGGGACCAAAGGTCCCTGTTCAAAGTGAGGCCCAGATGTGGAATAGAGTATCCAGGTCCCAATGGTTCCTGGGTTAGGACTAGAGTCACTAGGGCCATGCAGGCCCAGATGGGGAACAGAATCACTAGGTCCTGGTGAGGCATAGAATAAGACCACAGTCAGTAGTATCAGGTGAGCCCCTTGTGAGAACCAGAGCCACTCAACCAGCTGAGTCCCAGGTCCATGTGAGGCCCACGTGAGGACCAGATTCATCAGGTCGAATTGAGGCATAGCTGGGGTCAAGAGTCAACAGGTCTGGATGCGGCCTAGGTGTGGCAAGATTCAGTAGTTCTGAGTTAGGTCAAAGTGGGGACGAGAGACACCAGGTCCAGGTGAGGCCAAACTGAGGACAAGAGTCACCAGACCCAGGTGAGGTCCATGTTGGAAAGAGAGTCACCAGGTCCAGGAGAGGTCCAGGTGGGGACCAGAGTCACCAGATCCAGGAGAAGTCCAGGTGGGGACCAGAGTCACCAGATCCAGGTGAAGCCCAGGTGGGGACCAGAGTCACTAGGTCCAGATTAGGCCCAGGCGAGGACTAGAGTTACCAGGTACACGTGAGGCCCCGGTGGGGATCAGAGGCAACAGGCCATGTGAGGCCAGCTTGGGTACCATGGTCAACAGGTCTACTTGAGGCCCAGGTGTGGAACACCTTAACCAGGTCCAGGTGAGTCCCCGGTGGTGACAAGAGTCACCACGTCCAGGTGAGGCCCAGGTGGGGACCAGGATCACCAGGTACAGGGGAGGCCCTTGAAAGAACCAGCGTCAACAGTTCGAGGTCAGGCGCAGGTGGCAACCAGGGTCAGCAGGTCCAAGTCAGGCCAATTGAGGTTCACATTAATTAGGGCACGGTGAGACCCAGAGTGGGACCAGAGTCACCTGGTCCAGGTGAGGTCCAGTTGTGGAACACAGTCACAGGGTCCCAATTTTGGCCAGTTGTGGACCATGGTCAACAAGGCCAGGTGAGGCCCAGATGGAGACCGGAATCCTCAAATCAAGGTGAAGCCCATGTAGGGACCACAGTCACCAATCCAGTGTAGTCTCGGGTGCAGACCAGAATCACCAGGTCCAGCTGAGGTGCAGGTGGCAACCACACTCACCAGGTCCCGGTGAGGCACTGGTGGGGACCAGAGTCACGAGGACATGAGAAGCTAAAAACACTGCAGCCACCAGGTTCACATGATGTCCATGTGGAAGCGAGAATCACCAGTTAAAGGTGAGGAACAGGTGGGGATCTGACTCACCATGTCCAGGTGAGAACCAGGTGGGAACCAGTGTCACCATGTCCAGGTGTGGCCCAGGTGAAGACCAGAGTTAATAGGTGCGGCTGGGTCACTGTTAGTGAACAGTGTAACCACATCCTGATGCTACCCAGGTGGTTAGCAGAGACACAAGGTCCTGGTAAGGCCCAGGTGGGACCGGAGACCTGAGGTCCAGGTGAGGTCCCGATGGGAAGCACTGTCACCAGGTCAGATGAGGCCATGCGCAGGATCAGAATCACCAACTACAGGTGAGGTCCAGGTGGAGCCAGAGTTACCTGGTACAGAAGAGTCCAAAGAGAGGACCAGAGTTACCAGGATCAGGGGATTCCCAGTGTGGAATAGAGTAACATTGTACCGATGATGCCCAGGTAGGGACCAGAGTCACCATGTCCAGATGAGGCCCAGATGGAGCATATTCACTAGGTCCAGGTGAGGCCCAGTTGAGGACCAGAGTCACCAGATCTTGTTGAGTCCTAGAGGGGTACAAGAATCACTAGGTCCAGGTGACATCCAGATGGGGACCTGGGTCACCAGGTCAGGGTGAAGCTCAGAGTGGTTCCAGTGTCATCATGTCCATGTGAGGCTCAGGTGTGGATCAGAGTCTTCAGGTACCAATGATGCCCAGGTGAGGACCAGAGTCACCAGGTCTGGGTGACACTCAGACAGGATCAGAGTCGCCAGTTCCAGGTGAGGCCAAGAAAGAGTCCAAGCAATCGGGTCCAGGTGGGGAAAAAAGTCACCAGGACTGGGTGAGGCACAGATGGGTACCAGATTCATCAGGTCCAGGTGAGACCCAGGTGGTGACCAGTGTCCCCGGGGTGGGAGAGGACCAGGTAAGAACAAGATTCACCAGGTCCAAGAGGCCCACGTGGTGACCTGAGTCACCAGGTATGGGTGAGGCCCAGGTGTCAACCCCACTCACCAGGTCCAGGTGAGGCCAGGCTGCAGGCCAGAGTCACCAGATCCAGGTAATGCCCTAGTGGGGACCGGAGTCACCAGGAAAATGTGAGTCTACAAGAACACCACAGTCACCAGCTCCAGGTGTGGTTTATGTGGGAACAAGAGTCACCAGGTCCAGGTGAGACCCAGGTGGGGACCACACTCACCAGGTCCAGATTGAGGCCTAGGTGGGGGGACCAGATTCATCAGGACCAGTTGAGCCCAAAGCGTGGAGCAAAGTTTTCATGTCCAGGTGAGGCCCAGGTGGGGAACAGAGTAACCAAGTCCCATTGATGCCATGTGGGAAAAGAGACACATGGTCCAGAGGAGGCCTAAGTGAGGAGTAGATTCACCAGGTCCTGTTGAGGCCCAGCGGAGGACCAGTGTCCCCAGCTCCGAAAGATTCCCAGAGGGGGACCAGAGTCACCCGGTTCTGGTGATATCCAGGGGTGACCAGAGTCACCACGTCAGAGTGAGGCCCAGAGGGGGACGAGAATCACTAGGTCCAGGTGAGGCCCCGATGTGGAACTGAAAAACCAGGTCCCATGATGCCCATATGAGGACCTGAGTCACCAAGTCCAGGTGAGGTCCCTGTGGTAACCAGTCACCTCGTCCAGGTGAGGCCCAGGTGGGACCACAGTCACCAGGTCCAGGTGAGGCCCAGGTATATAAGAGAGTATCCAGGTCCCTGTGATGCCCAGGTAAGGACCAGCGTCATCAGTTCCATGAGAGACCCAAATATGTATCAGAGTCATTGTGTTCCAGGTGAGGCCAGATGGAGACAACACGGACCAGGTTCAGGAGAGCCCCATATGGGAACCAGAGCAACCAGATTCAGGTGAGGTCCAGGTGGGACCACAGTCACAAGGTCCAGGTGAGGCGCAGGTGGCAACAGGATTCACCAAGTCCAGGTGAGATCCAGGTGGCGACCAGTCACCAGAGCCAGGTGCGGACCAGATAAGGACCAGATTCACCAGGCCCAAGTGAAGCCCAAGGGGTGACCAGAGTCACCAGGTAAGGGTGAGGACCAGAGTGTGAACCAGAGTAACCAGTTTAGTTTGAGGACGAGAATGGGACCAGAGTTTCCTGGACAAAGTGAGGCCCAGTTGTAGAATAGAGTATACAGGTCCCAATGATGCCTGGGTGAGGACCAAGGTCACTAGGGCCATGCAGGCCCAGATGGGGAACAGAATCACTAGGTCCCGGTGAGGCATAGAATAAGACCACAGTCAACAGTATCATGTGAGCCCCTTGTGGGAACCAGAGACACTCTATCCAGCTGAGTCCCAGGTCCATGTGAGGCCCACGTGAGGACCAGATTCATCAGGTCGAATTGAGGCATAGCTGGGGACAAGAGTCACCAGGTCTGGGTGCGGCCTAGGTGGGGCAAGATTCAGCAGTTCTGAGTTAGGTCAAAGTGGGGACGAGAGACACCAGGTCCAGGTGAGGCCAAACTGAGGACCAGAGTCACCAGATCCAGGTGAGGTCCAGGTTGGAAAGAGAGTCACTAGGTCCAGGAGATGTCCAGGTGGGAACCAGAGTCACCAGATCCAGGTGAAGCCCAGGTTGGGACCATAGTCACTAGGTCCAGATGAGGCCCAGGTGAGGATCAGAGTTACCAGATACACGTGAGCCCCCGGCGGGTATCAGAGCCAAAAGGTCCACGTGAGGCCGTCTTGGGGACCATGGTCAACAGGTCTACCTGAGGCCCAGGTGTGGAACACAGTAAGCATGTCCAGGTGAGTGCCCGGTGGTGACAAGAGTCACCAAGTCCAGGTGAGACACAGGTGGGGACCAGGATCCCCAGGTCCAGGGGAGGTCCTTCAAAGAACCAGAGTCAACAGTTCGAGGTGAGGCGCAGGTGGCAACCTGGGTCAGCAGGTCGAAGTCAGGCCAAAGTGGGGTACAAGGTCACTAGGGGACGGTGAGACCCACAGTGGGACCAGAGTCACCTGGTCCAGGTGAGGTTCAGTTGTGGAACACAGTCACCGGGTCCCATATTGCATGTTGAGTACCATGGTCAACAGGGGCAGGTGAGGACCAGATGGGGACCGGAGTCCCCAAATCCAGGTGAAGCCCAGGTGGGGACCACAGTCACCAGATCCCGGGGAGTCTCAGGTGCAGACCAGAATCACCATGTCCAGGTGAGGTGCAGGTGGCAACCACACTCACCAGGTCCCGGTGAGGCCCTGGCGGGGACCAGAGTCACGAGGTACATGAGAAGCTAGAAACACTGCAGCCACCAGGTCCACATGACGTCCATGTGGGAACGAGAATCACCAGTTACAGGTGAGGACCAGGTGGGATCTGAATCACCATGTCCAGGTGAGACCCTGGTGGGAACCAGTGTCACCATGTCCAGGTGTGGCCCAGGTGAAGACTAGAGTTAATAAGTCCGGCTGGGTCACTGTGAGTGAACCGTGTAACCATATCCTGATGGTACCCAGATGGGTACCAGAGACACCAGGTCCTGGTGAGGCCCAGGTGGGACCTGAGACATGAGGTCCAGGTGAGGTCCCGATGGAAACCACAGTCACCAGGTCAGGTGAGGCCATGCTTAAGATCAGAGTCACCAGTTACAGGTGAGGCCCAGGTGGAGTCAGAGTCACCTGGTACAGAAGAGGTCAAAGTCAGGACCAGAGTTACCAGGATCAGGTCAGTCCCAGTGTGGAATAGAGTAACTATGTCCCGATGATGCCCAGGTAGACCCAGAGTTACCAGGTCCAGATGAGGTACAGGTGGGGAGCATCTTCACTAGGTCCCGGTTAGGCCCAGTTGAGGACCAGAGCCACCAGGTCTAGTTGAGGCTTGGAGGGGTACCAGATTCACCTGGTCTAGGTGACATCCAGATGGGGACCAGAGTCAACATGTCAGGCTGAGGCCGAGAGAGGATCCAGAGTCATCATGTCCAGGTGAGGCTCACGTGTGGAACAGAGTATCCAGGTCATAATGGTCCACAGGTGAGGACCAGATTCACCAGAACTGGGTGAGGCCCAGTTAGGATCAGAGTCACTAGTTCCAGGCGAGGGCCTAGAAGGAGTCCACAGCAATCAGGTCCAGGTGGGCACAAAGTCACCTGGACTGGATGAGGCCTAATGGGGACCAGAATCACAATGTCCAGGTGATTCCCAGGTGATGACCAGAGTTACCAGTTCCGGGTGAGGACAAGGGAAGGACCAGATTCACCAGGTCCACGTGAGGCCCACGTTGGGACCTGTGTCACCAGGCATGGGTGAGTCTCAGGTGACAACCCCACTCACTAGGTCCAAGTGAGGCCAACCTGCAGGCCATGCCGAGGAACCATGTCCTGATGATGCCCAGGTGGGGTCTAGAGTTATCAGGTCCAGGTGAGGCACACCTGCAGGCCATGCAGTGGAACCATGTCCCGGTAATGCCGAGTTAGGGATCAGAATCACCATGTCCAGATGAGGCCCAGATGGAGCATATTCACTAGGTCTAGGTGAGGCCCAGTTGAGGACCAGAGTCACCAGATCTGGTTGAGCCCTATAAGGGAACCAGAATCACCTGGTTCAGGTGACATCGAGATGGGGACCAGAGTCACCAGGAAAGGGTGAGGCCCAGAGAGGTTCCAGAGTCATCATGTCCAAGTGAGGCTCAGGTGTGGAACAGAGTCACCAGGTACCAATGATGCCCAGTTGAGGACCAGATTCACCAAGTCTGGGTGACGCTCAGATAGGATCAGAGTCACCAGTTCCAGGTGAGGCCAAGAAGGCGTCCACAGCAATCAGGTCCATGTGGGGAACAAATTCACCAGGACTGGGTGAGGCCCAGATGGGGACCAGATTCACCAGATCCAGGTGAGGCCCAGGTGGTGACCAGAGTCCCCGAACCTCGGAGAGGACCAGGTAAGGTCAAGATTCACCAGGTCCAAGAGGCCCACGTGTGGACCTGAGTCAACACGTATGGGTGCGGCCCATTTGGCAACCCCACTCACCAGGTCCAGGTGAGGCCAACCTGCAGGTCAGAGTCACCAGATCCAGGTGAGGCCCTAGTGGGGACCGGAGTCACAGGTAAATGTGACTCTACAAGAACACCACAGTCAACAGGGCCAGGTGTGTTTCAAGTGGGAACGAGAGTCACCAGGTCCAGGTGAGACCCAGGTGGGGACCACACTCACCAGGTCCAGATTGAGGCCTAGGTGCGGGGACCACATTCATCAGGACCAGTTGAGGCCAAAGTGTGGAGCAAAGTTATCATGTCCAGGTGAGGCCCATGCGGGCAACAGAGTAACCATGTCCCATTGATGCCACGTGGGAAAAGAGTCACAAGGTCCAGACGAGGCTTAAGTGAGGAGTAGATTCACCAGGTCCTGTTGAGGCCCAGCTGAGGACTAGTATCCCCAGCTCCGGGAGAGTCCCAGAGGGTGATCAGAGTCACCCAGTTCTGGTGATATCCAGGGGTGACCAGATTCACCACGTCAGGGTGAGGCCCAGAGGGGACGAGAATCACTAGGTCCAGGTGAGGCCCCGATGTGGAAATGAGAAACCAGGTCGATAGATGCCCCTATGAGGACCTGAATCACCAGGTCCAGGTGAGGTCCCTGTGGGAACCAGTCACCACGTCCAGGTGAGGCCCAGGTGGGACCACAGTCACCAGGTCCAGGTGCGGCCAGGTATATAAGAGAGTATCCAGGTCCCAGTGATGCCCAGGTAAGGACCAGCGTCATCAGGTCCACGAGAGGCCCAAATATGTATCAGAGTCATTGTGTTCCAGGTGAGGCCAGATGGAGACAACACGGACCAGATTCAGGAGAGCCCCATATGGGAACCAGAGCAACCAGATTCGGGTGTGGTCCAGGTGGGACCACAGTCACAAGGTCCAGGTGAGGCGCAGGTGGCAACAGGATTCACCAAGTCCAGGTGAGGCCCAGGTGGCGACCAGTCACCAGATCCAGGTGCGGACCAGCTAAGGACCAGATTCACCAGGCCCAAGTGAATCCCAAGGGGTGACCAGAGTCACCAGGTAAGGTTGAGGCCCAGAGGGGGAACCAGAGTAAGCAGTTTAGTTTGAGGCCCAGAATGGGATCAGAATTCCCTTGGCAGTGTGAGGCCCAGGTGTGGAATAGAGTATCCAGGTCCCAATGATGCCTGGGTGAGGACCAGAGTCACAAGGGCCATGCAGGCCCAGATGGGGAACAGAATCACTAGGTCCTGGTGAGGCATAGAATAAGACCACAATCACCAGTATCAGGTGAGCCCCTGAGGGAACCAGAGCCACTCTATGCAGCTGAGTCCCAGGTCCATGTGAGGCCCACGTGAGGACCAGATTCATCAGGTCGAATTGAGGCAAGGCTGGGGACAAGAGTCACCAGGTCTGGGTGCGGCCTAGGTGGGACAAGATTCAGCAGTTCTGAGTTAGGTCAAAATGGGGACGAGAGACACCAGGTCCAGGTGAGGCCAAACTGAGGACCAGAGTCACCAGATCCAGGTGAGGTCCATGTTGGAAAGAGAGTCACCAGGTCCAGGAGAGGTCCAGGTGAGGTCCAGAGTCCCCAGATCCAGGTGAAGCCCAGGTGGGGACCAGAGTCACTAGGTCCAGATGAGGCCCAGGTGAGGACCAGAGTTACCAGGTACACGTGAGGCGCCGGTAGGTATCAGAGGCAACAGGTCCATGTCAGGCAGGCTTGGGGACCATGGTCAAGAATTCTACCTGTGGCCCAGTGTGGAACACTGTAACCAGGACCAAGTGAGTCCCCGGTGGTGACAAGAGTCACCAGGTCCAGGTAAGGCCCAGGTGGGGACCAGGATCACCAGGTACAGGGGAGAACCTTGAAAGAACCAGAGTCAACATTTCGAGGTCAGGCGCAGGTAGCAACCAGGGTCAGCAGGTCCAAGTCAGGCCAAAGTGGGGTTCACAGTCACTAGAGCACGGTGAGACCCCGAGGGGGACCAGAGTAACATGGTCCAGGTGAGGTCCAGGTGTGGAACACAGTCACCGGGTCCCAATTTTGCCCAGTTGAGGACCATGGTCAACAGGGCCAGGTGAGGCCCAGATGGGAATCGGAGTGCCCAAATCCAGGTGAAGCCCAGATTGGCACCATAGTCACCCGATCCAGGGTAGTCTCAGGTGCAGACCAGAATCACTAGGTCCAGGTGAGGTGCAGGTGGCAACCACACTCACCAGGTCCCGGTGAGGCCCTGGTGGAGACCAGAGTCACGAGGTACATGAGAATCTAGAAAAACTGCAGCCACCAGGTCCACATGATGTCCATGTGGGAACGAGAATCACCAGTTAGAGGTGAGGACCCTGTGGGATTCCGACTCACCATGTCCAGGTGAGACCCAGGTGGGAACCAGTGTCACCATGTCCAGGTAGGCCCAGGTGAAGACCAGAGTTAATAGGTCCGGCTGGGTCACTGTTAATGAACAGTGTAACCATATCCTGATGCTACCCAGGGGGGTACGAGAGACACCAACTCCTGGTGAGGCCCAGGTGAGACCAGAGACATGAGGACCAGGTGAGGTCCCATGGGCACCACAGACATCAGGTGAGGTGAGTCCATGCTTAGGATCAGATTCAACAGTTACAGGTGAGGCCCAGGTGGACCTAGAGTCACCTGGTACAGAAGAGCCAAAAGTCAGGACCAGAGTTACCAGGATCAGGTCAGTCCAGTGGGGAATAGAGTAACCATGACCCGATGATGCGCAGGTAGAACCAGAGTCACCAGGTCCAGATAAGGCGCAGGTGGGGAGCATATTCACTAGGTCCCGGTGAGGCCCAGAGGACCAGTGTCACCAGGACTAGTTGAGGCCCAGAAGGGTACCAGATTCACCTGGTCTTGGTGACATCCAGATCGGGACCAGAGTCTTCAGGTCAGGGTGCGGCCCAGAGAGGTTCCAGAGTCAACATGTGCAGATGAGGCTCAGGTGTTGAACAGAGTAACCAGGTACCAATGATGCCCAGGTGAGGACCAGAGTCACCATGACTGGGTGACGCGCAGATAGGATCTCAGTCACCAGTTCCAGGTGAGGCCAAGAAACAGTCCAAAGCAATCAGGTACAGGTGGGGAACAAAGTCACCTGGACTGAGTGAGGCCCAGATGGGGACCAGATCCACCAGGTCCAGGTGAGCCCAGGTGGTGACCAGAGTCCCCGGATCTGGGAGAGGAACAGGTAAGGACCAGATTCACCAGGTCCAAGAGTCTCACGTTGGGACCTGACTCACCAGGTATGGGTGAGACCCAGGTGGCAACCCCACACACCAGGTCCAGGTGAGGCCAACCTGCAGGCCATGCAAAGGAACCATGTCCCGACGAGGGGAATTGAGTCACCAGCTATGTGTGAGGCCCAGGTGGCAACCCCACTCACCAGGTCAAGGTGAGGCCAACCGGCAGGCCAGAGTCACCAGATCCAGGTGAGGCCCTAGTGGGTACCAGTGTCACCAGGTAAATGTGAGTCTACAAGAACACCACAGTCACCAGGTCCAGGTGAGGTTCATGGGGGAACGAGAATCACCAGTTACAGGTGAGGACCAGGTGGGGATCCGACACACCATGTCCAGGTGAGACCCTGGTGGGAACCAGTGACACCCTGTCCAGGTGTGGCCCAGGTGAAGACCAGAGTTAATAGTTCCGCCTGGGTCACTGTTAGTGAACAGTGTAACCATATCCTGATGCTACCCTGGTGGGTACCAGAGACACCAGGTCCTGGTGAGGGTCAGGAGGGACCAGAGACATGAGGTCCAGGTGAGGTTCCATTGGGAACGACAGTCACCAGGTCTGGTGAGGCCATGCTTAGGATCAGAGTCACCAGCTAGAGGCGAGGACCAGGTGGAGCCAGAGTCACCTGGGACAGAAGAGGCCAAGGTCAGGACCAGAGTTACCAGGATCAGGTCAGTCCCAGTGGGGAATAGAGTAACCATGTCCCGATGATGCCCAGGTAGAACCAGAGTCACCAGGTCCAGATGAGGCGCAGGTGGGGAGCATATTCACTAGGTCCCGGTGAGGCCCATTTGAGGACCAAAATGCCCAGGTCTAGTTGAGGCCTACAAGTGTACCAGATTCACCTGGGGTAGGTGACATCCAGATGGGGACCAGAGTCACGATGTCAGGGTGAGGCCCAGAGGGGATCCAGAGTCATCATGTCCAGGTGAGGGTCAGGTGTGGAACAGAGTATCCAGGTCATAATGGTCCACAGGTGAAGACCAGAGTCACCAGATCTGGGTGAGGCCCACATAGCACCAGACTCACCAGTACCAGGTGAGGCCAAGAATTGTCCAGAGCAATCAGGTCCCGGTGGGGAACAAAGTCACCAGGACTGGGTGAGGCCCAGATGGGGGCCAGATTCACCAGGTCCAGGTGATTCCCAGGTGGTGACCAGAGTTACCATTTCCGGGTGAGAACCAGGTAAGGTCCAGATTCACCAGGTCCAAGTGAGGCCCACGTGGGGACCTGTGTCACCGGTATGGGTGAGACCCAGATGTCAACCCCACTCACCAGGTCCAGGGGAGGCCAACCTTCCGGCCATGCAGAGGAACGGTGTCCCGATAATGCCCAGGTATGGACCAGAGTTACGAGTTGCAGGTGAGGCCCTAATGGGGAACGGAGTCACCAGGTAAATGTGAGTCTACAAGAACACCACAGTCACCAGGTCCTGGTGTGGTTCATGTGGGAACGAGAGTCACCAGGTCCAGGTGAGATCCAGGTGGGGACCACAGTCACCGGGTTCTGGTGATATCCAGCTGGAGACCAGAATCACCACGTCAGGGTGAGGCCTAGAGGGGGACGAGTATCACTAGGTCCAGGTGAGGCCCCGATGTGGAACTGACAAACCAGGTCCCATGATGCCCATATGAGGACCTGCGTCACCAGGTCCAGTTGAGATCCCTGTGGGAACCAGGCACCTCGTCCAAGTGAGGCCCAGGTGGGACCACATTCACCAGGTCCAGGTGAGGCCCAGGTATATAAGTGAGTATCCAGGTCCCAATGAGGCCAGGTAAGGACCAGAGACAACAGATCCAGAATAGGCCCAAATATGGATCAGAATCATTGTTTTCCAGGTGAGGCCAGATGGAGACCACATTCACCAGGTCCAGGTGAGGCCCAGGTGGTGACCAGAGTCCCCGGGTCTGGGACAGGAGCAGGTAAGGACCAGATTCACCAGGTCCAAGAGGCCCACGAGGGGAATTGAGTCACCAGCTATGTGTGAGGCCCAGGTGGCAACCCCACTCACCAGTTCAAGGTGAGGCCAACCTGCAGGCCATGCTGAGGAACCATGTCCCGATGATGCCCAGGTTGGGACCAGAGTTACCAGGTTCATGTGAGGCCAACCTGCAGGCCATGCAGTGGAACCATGTCCCGATGATGCCCAGGTAGGTACCAGAGTCACCAGGTCCAAATTAGGCCCAGATGGAGCATATTCACTAGGTTCAGGTGAGGCCCAGTTGAGGACCAGAGGCACCAGAACTGGCTGAGGCCTAGAGGGGTACCAGAATTACCTGGTCCAGTGACATCCAGATGGGGATCAGAGTCACCAGGTCAGGGTGAGTCCCAGCCAGGTTCCAGAGTCATCATGTCCAGGTGAGGCTCAGGTTCGAACAGAGTCACCAGGTACCAATGATGCCCAGGTTAGAACCAGAGTCACCAGGTCTGAGTGACGCGCATATAGGATCAGAGTCACCAGATCCAGGTAAGGCCCTAGTGGGGACCGGAGACACCAGGTAAATGTGAGACTACAAGAACAACACAGTCATCAGGTCCAGGTGTGTTTCATGTGGGAATGAGAGTCACAGGTCCAATGAGACCCAGGTGGGGACCACAGTCACCAGGTCCAGATTGAGGTCTAGATGGGGGGACCAGAATCATCAGGATCAGTTGAGGCCAAAGTGTGGAGCAAAGTTATCATGTCCAGGTGAGGCCCAGGTGGGGTACAGAGTAAACATGTCCAATTGATGCCAGGTGGGAAAAGAGTCAGAAGGTCCAGAAGAGGCCTAAGTGAGGAATAGATTCACCAGCTCCTGTTGAGGCCCAGTTGAGTGCCAGTGTCCCCAGCACCGGGTGAGTCCCAGAGGGGGACCAGAGTTACCCGGTTCTGGTGATATGCAGGTGGGGACCAGAGTCACCACGTCAGAGTGAGGCCCAGAGTGGGACGAGAATCACTAGGTCCAGGGAAGGCCCCGATGTGGAACTGAGAAACCAGGTCCCATAATGCCCATATGAGGATCTGAGTCACCAGGTCCAGGTGAGGTCCCTGTGGGAACCAGTCACCTCATCCAGGTGAGGCCCAGGTAGGACCACAGTCACCAGGTCCAGGAGAGGCCCAGGTATATAAGAGTGTACCCAGGTCCCAATGATGCCCATGTAAGTACCAGAGTCAACAGCTCCAGGAGAGGCCCAAATATGAAACAGAGTCATTGTGTTCCAGGTGAGGCCAGATGGAGACCACAAGAACCAGGTCCAGGAGAGCACCATATGGAAACCAGAGCCACCAGATCCAGGTGAGGTCCAGGTGGGACCACAGTCACAAGGTCCCGGTGACGCGCAGGTGGCAACAGGATTCACCAAGTCCAGGAGAGGCCCAGGAGGCGAACAGTCACCAGATCCAGGTTCGGACCATCTAAGGACCAGATTCACCAGGCCCAAGTGAAGCCCAAGGCGTGACCAGAGTCACCAGGTAAGGGTGAGACCCAGAGTGGTAACCAGAGTAACCAGTTTAGTTTGAGGCCCAGAATGGGACCAGAGGTGCCTGGTCAAAGTGAGGCCCAGGTGTAGAATAGAGAATCCAGCTCCCAATCATGGCTGAGTGAGGACCAGAGTCACTAGGCCCATGCAGGCCCTGATGGGGAACAGAATCACTAGGTCCTGGTTCGGCATAGAATAAGACCACAGTCAGCAGTATCCGGTGAGCCCCTTGTGGGAACCAGAGCCACACTATCCAGCTGAGTCCCAGGTCCATGGGAGGCCCACGTGAGTAACTTATTCATCAGGTCGAAATGAGACATAGCTGCGGACAAGAGTCACCAGGACTGGATGCGGCCTAGGTGGGGCAAGATTCAGCAGTTCTGAGTTAGGTCAAAGTGGGGACGAGAGACACCAGGTCCAGGTGTGGCCAAACTGAGTACCAGAGTCACCATATCCAGTTGAGGTCCATGTTAGAAAGAGAGTCACCAGGTCCAGGAGAGGTCCAGGTGTGACTAGAGTCACCACATCCAGGTGAAGCCCAGGTGGGGATCAGAGTCATTAGGTCCAGATGAGGCCCAGGTGAGGACCAGAGTTATCAGGTACACGTGAGGACCCGGTGGGGATCAGAGGCCACAGGTCCATGTGAGGCCGGCTTGGGGACCATGGTCAACAGATCTACTTGAGGCCCAGGTGTGGAACACAGTAAGCAGGTACAGGTGAGTCCCCAGTGGTGACAAGTGTGACCACGTCCAGGTGAGGCCCAGGTGGGGACCAGGATCATCAGGTCCCGGGGAGGCCCTTGAAAGAACCAGAGTCAACAGTTCGAGGTCAGGCGCAGGTGGCAACCAGGGTCAGGAGGTCCAAGTCAGACCAAAGTGGGGTTCACAGTCACTAGTGCACGGTGAGACCCAGAGGGGGACCAGAGACACCTGGTCCAGGTGAGGCCCAGTTGAGGACCAGTTTCACCATATCTGGTTCGGCTTAGAAGGGTACCAGAATCACCTGATCGAGGTGATATCCAGATGGGGACCAGAGTCACCAGGTCAGGGTGAGGCCCAGAGTGGTTCCAGAGTCATCGGGTCCAGGTGAGGCTCAGGTGTGGAACAGAATCTCCAGGTACTAATGATGCCCAGGTGAGGACCAGAGTCACCAGATCTAGGTGACACGCAGATAGGATCAGAGTCACCAGTTCCAGGTGACTGAGAAGAAGAAGAAGGCGTCTACTAAATCAGGTCCAGGTGGTGAAGAAAGTCACCAGGACTTGGTGAGGCCCAGATTTGGACCAGATTCACCAGGTCCAGGTTATTCCCAGGTGGTGACCAGAGTCCTCGGGGCTGGGAGAGGACCAGCTAAGGACCAGATTCAACAGGTCCAAATGAGGCCCACCTGGGGACCTGAGTCACCAGCTATGTGTGAGGCCCAGGTGGCAACCCCACTCCCCAGGTCCAGGTGAGGCCAACCAGCAGGCTAGAGTCACCAGATGCAGGTGAGGACCAGGAGGGGACCAGAGTCACCAAATCCAGGTGAGGTCCATGTTCAAAGAGAGTCACCAGGTCCAGGAAAGGTCCAGGTGGGGACCAGAGTCACCAGATCCAGGGGAAGCCCAGCTGGGGACCAGAGTCACTAGGTCCAGATGAGGTCAAGGATGGGACCAGAGATACCAGGTACAAGGGAGGCCCCGGTGGGGAGCAGTGGCAACAGGTCCATGTGAGCCCGGCCTGGGGACCATGGTCAACAGGTCTACTTGAGGCCCAGGTGTGGAACACAGTAAGCAGGTCCAGGTGAGTCCCCGGTGGTGACAAGTGTCACCACGTCCAGGTGAGGCCCAGGTGGGGACCAGGATCACCAGGTCCAGGGGAGGCCATTGAAAGAACCAGAGTCAACAGTTCGAGGTCAGTCGCAGGTGGCGACCAGGGTCAGCAGGTCCAAGTCAGGCCAAAGTGGGGTTCACAGTCACTAGGGCACGGTGAGACCCAGAGGGGGACCAGAGTCACCTCTTCCAGGTGAGGTCCAGTTGTGGAACACAGTCACCGGGTCCCAATTTTGTCCAGTTGAGGACCATGGTCAACAGGACCAGGTGAGACCCAGATGCGGATTGGATTCCCCAAATCCAGGTGAAGACCAGGTGGGGACCACAGTCAACAGATCCAGGATAGTCTCATGTGCAGACCAGATTCACCAGGTCCAGGTGAGTTGCAGGTGGCAACCACACTCACCAGATCCCGGTGAGGCCCTGGTGCGGACCAGAGTCACGAGGTACATGAGAAGCTAGAAACAATGCAGCCACCAGTTCCACGTGATGTCCACGTGGGAACGAGAATCTCCAGTTACACGTGAGGACCTGGTGGGGATCCGACTCACCATGTCCAGGTGAGACCCAGGTGGGAACAAGTGTCACCATGTCCAGGTGTGGCCCAGGTGAAGACCAGAGTTAATAGGTCCAGCTGGGTCACTGTTAGTGAACAGTGTAACCATATCCTGATGCTACCCCGGTGGGTACCAGATACACCAGGTCCTGGTGAGGCCCAGGTGGGACCAGAGACATGAGGTCCAGGTGAGTCCCATGGGAACCACAGTCACCAGGTCAGGTGAGGCCATGCTTAGGATCAGAGTAACCAGTTACAGGTGAGGCCCAGGAGGAGCCAGAGTCACCTGGTACAGAAGAGGCCAAAGTCAGGACGTGAGTTACCAGGATCAGTTCAGTCCCAGTGGTGAATAGAGTAACCATTTCCTGATGATGCCCTGGTAAAACCAGAGTCACCAGGTCCAGATGAGGCGCAGGTGGGGAGTATGTTCACTATGTCCCAGTGAGGCCCAGATGAGGACTAGAGTCACCAGGTCAAGTTGAGGCCTAGAAGGGTACCAGATTCACCTGGTCTAGGTGACATCCAGATGGGGACCAGAGTCACCATGTCAGGCTGAGGCCCAGAGGGGATCCAGAGTCATCAAGTCCAGGTGAGGCTCAGGTGTGGAACAGAGTATCCAGGTCATAAAATCCACAGGTGAGTACCAGAGTCAGCAGATCTGGGTGAGGTCCAGTTAGGATCAGAGTCACCAGTTCCAGGTGAGGCCAAGAAGGAGTCCACAGCAATCAGGTCCAGGTTGTGAACAAAGTCACCAAGACTGGGTGAGGCCCAGATGGGGGCCAGATTCACCAGGTCCAGGTGATTCCCAGGTGGTGACCAGAGTTACCAGTTCCAGGTGAGCACCAGATAAGGACCAGATTCACCAGGTCCAAGTGAGGCCCACGTGGGGACTTGTGTCTCCAGGTATGGGTGAGGCCCAGGTGGAAATTCCAATCACCAGGTCCAGGTGAGACCAACGTGCAGGCCATGCAGTGGAACCATGTCGCAATGATGCCCACGTAGGGACCAGACTTACCTGGTCCAGGTGAGGCCAACCTTTGGGACCTGCTGAGGAAACGTGTCCCGATGATGCCCATGTAGTGACCAGAGACACCAGGTCCAAATGAGGCCCAGATGGAGCATATTCACTAGGTCCAGGTGAGGCCCAGTTGAGGACCAGAATCACCAGATCTGGTTGAGCCCTAGAGGGATACCAGAATCACCTGGTCCAAGTGACATCCAGATGGGGACCAGAGTCACCAGGTCAGAGTGAGGCCCAGAGAGGTTCAAGAGTCATCATGTTCAGGAGAGGCTCAGGTGTGGAACAGAGTCACCACGTACCAAGGATGCCCAGGTGAGGACCAGAGTCACCAGGTCTGGGTGACGCCCAGATAGGATCAGAGTCACCAGTTCCAGGTGAGGCCAAGAAAGAGTCCACAGCAATCAGGTCCAGGTGGGGAACAAAGTCAACAGGACTGGGTGTGGCCCAGGTGGTGACCAGATTCACCAGGTCCAGGCGAGGCCCAGTTGGTGACCAGAGTCCCCGGGTATGGGAGAGGACCAGGTAAGTACCAGTTTCACCACGTCCAAGAGGTCCACGTGGGGACCTGAGTCACCAGGTATGGGTGAGGCCCAGGTGGCAACCCCACTCACCAGGTCCAGGTGAGGCCAACCAGCAGGCCAGAGTTACCAAATCCAGGAGAGGCCCTAGTGAGTACCAGAGTCACCAGGTAAAATTGAGTCTACAAGAACACCACAGTCACCAGGTCCAGGTGTGATTCATGTGGGAACGAGAGTCACCAGGTCCAGGTGAGGCCAAACTGAGGACCAGAGTCACCAGATCCAGGTGAGGTCCATGATGGAAAGGAGTCACCAGGTCCAGGAGAGGTCCAGGTGGGGACCAGAGTCACCAGATCCAGGTGAAGTCCAGGTGGGGACCAGAGTCACCAGATCCAGGTGAAGCCCAGGTGGGGACCAGAGTCACTAAGTCCAGATGAGGTCAAGGTGGGGACCAGAGATACCAGGTACAAGTGAGACCCCGGTGTGAGCAGTGTCAACAGGTCCATGTGAGGCCGTCCTGGGGAACATGGTCAACAGGTCTACTTGAGACCCAGGTGTGGAACACAGTAAGCAGGTCCAGGAGAGTCCCCGATGGTGACAATGTCACCACGTCCAAGTGAGACCCAGGTGGGGACCAGGATGACCAGGTCGACGGGAGGCCTTTGAAAAACCAGAGTCTACAGTTTGAGGTCAGGCGCAGGAAGCAACCAGTATCAGCAGGACCAAGACAGGCCATAGAGGGGGTTCACAGTCACTAGGGAACGGTGAGACCCAGAGGGGGACCAGAGTCACCTGGTCCAGGTGAGGTCCAGTTGTGGAACACAGTCACCGGGTTCCAATTTTGCCCAGTTGAGGACCATGGTCAACAGGGCCAGGTGAAGCCCAGATGGAGACGGGAGTCCCCAAATCCAAGTGAAGCTCAGGTGGGGACCAGAGTCACCAGATCCAGGGTAGTCTCAGGTGTAGACCAGAATCACCAGGTCCAGGTGAGGTGCAGGATGCAACCACACTCACCAGGTCCCGGTGAGACCCTGCTGGGGACCAGAGTCACGATGTATATGAGAAGCTAGAAACACTGCAGCCACAAGGTCCACATTATGTCCATGTGGGAATGAAAATCACCAGTTACAGGTGAGGACCAGGTGGGGATCCGACTCACCATGTCCAGGTGAGACCCAGGTGGGAACCAGTGTCACCATGTCCAGGTGTGGCCCAGGTGAAGACCAGAGTTAATAGGTACGGCTGGGTCACTGTTAGTGAACAGTGTAAACATATCCTGATGCTACCCAGGTGGGAACCACAGAAACCAGGTCCTGGTGAGTTCCAGGAGGGCTTAGAGACATGAGGTCCAGAAGAGGTTCCGATGGGAACAACAGTCACCAGGTCAGGTGAGGCCATGCTTAGGATCAGACTCACCAGTTACAGGTGAGGCCCCTGTTGAGCCAGAGTCACCTGGTACAGAAGAGGCCAAAGTCAGGACCATAGTTACCAGGATCAGGTCAGTCCCAGTGGGGAATAGAGTAACCATGCCCCGTTGATGCCCAGGTAGAACCAGAGTCACCAGGTCCAGATGAGGCGCAGGTGGGGAGCATATTCACTCGGTCCCAGTGAGGCTCAGTTGCGGACCAGAGTCACGAGGTCTAGTTGAGGCCTAGAGGGGTACCAGATTCACCTGGTCTACGTGACATCCAGATGGGGAGCAGAGTCACCATGTCAGGGTGAGGCCCATAGGGGATCCAGAGTCATCATGTCCAAGTGAGGCTCAGGTGTGGAACGGAGTATCTAGATCATAATGGTCCACAGGTGTGGACCAGAGTCACCAGATCTGGGTGAAGCCCAGTTAGGATCAGAGTCAACAGTTCCAGTTGAGTCCAAGAAGGAGTCCACAGCAATCAGTTCCAGGTGGGGAGAAAGTCAACAGGACTGGGTGAGGCCCAGATGGGGACCAGATTCAACAGGTCCAGGTGATTCCCAGGTGGCGACCAGGGTTACCAGGTCCGGGGGAGGACCAGGTAAGGAACAGATTCACCAGGTCCAAGTGAGGCCCACGTAGGGACCTGTGTCACCAGGTATGGGTGAGCCCCAGGTGGTAACCCCACTCACCAGGTCCGGCTGAGGCCAACATGCAGGCCATGCAGAGGAACCGTGTCCCGATAATGTCCAGGTAGGGACCAGAGTTACCAGGTCCAGGTGAGGCCAACCTGCAGGACATGCAGTGGAACCATGTCCCGATGGTGCCCATGTAGGTACCAGAGGGACGAGCTCCAAATGAGGCCCAGATGGAGAATATTAACTAGGTCCAGGTGAGGCCCAGTTGAGGACCAGAGTCACCAGATCTGGTTGAGGCCCAGAGGGGTACCAGAATCCCCTGGTCCAGGTGACATACATATGGGGACCAGAGTCACCAGGTCAGGGTGAGGCACAGAGAGGTTCGAGAGTCATCATGTCCAGCTGAGGCTCAGCTGTGGAACAGAGTCACCAGGTACCAATGATGCCCAGGTGAGGACCAGAGTCACCAGATCTGGGTGACGCGCAGATAGGATCAGCGTCACAAGGTCCAGGTGAGGCCAAGAAAGAGTCCACAGCAATCAGGTCCAGGTGGGGAACAAAGTCACCAGGACTGCGTGAGGCCCAGATGGGGACCAGATTCACCAGGTCCAGGTGAGGCCCAGGTGGTCACCAGAGTCCCCGGTTCTGGGAGAGGACCAGGTAAGGACCAGATTCACCAGGTCCAAGAGGCCCACGTGTGGACCTGAGTCACCAGGTATGGGTGAGGCCCAGGTGGCAAGCCCACTCACCAGGTCCAGGTGAGGCCAACCTGCAAGCCAGAGTCACCAGATCCAGGTGAGGCCCTAGTGGGGACCGGAGTCAACAGGTAAATGTGAGTGTACAAGAACACCACAGTCACCAGGTCCAGGTGTTGTTCATGTGGAAACGAGAGTCACCAAATCCAGGTGAGACCCCGGTGGAGACCACAGTCATCAGTTCCAGATTGCGGCCTAGGTGGGGGGACCAGAGTCATCAGGAAGAGTTGAGGCCAAAGAGTGGAGCAAAGTTATCATGTCCAGGTGACACCCAGGTGGGGAAGAGAGTAAACATGTCCCATTGATGCCAGGTGGGAAAAGAGTCACAAGGTTCAGACGAGGTCTAAGTGAGGAGTAGATTCACCAGGTCCTGTTGAGCCTCAGTTGAGGACCAGTGTTCCCAGGTCCATTTGCGTCCCAGAGGGGGCCCAGAGTCACCCGGTTCTGGTGATGTCCAGGTGGGGACCAGTGTCACCACGTCAGGATGAGGCCCAGAGGGGGACGAGAATCACTAGGTCCAGGTGAGGCCCCGATATGGAACTGAGAAACCAGGTCCCATGATGCCCATATGAGGACCTGAGTCACCAGGTCCAGGTGAGGTCCCTGTGGGAACCAGTCACCTCGTCCAGGTGAGGCCCAGGTGGGTCCACAATCACCAGGTCATTGTGAAGCCCAGGTATATAAGAGAGTTCCAGGTCCCAATGATACCCAGGTAAGGACCTGAGTCTACAGGTCGAGGAGAGGCCCAAATATGGATCAGAGTCATTGTGTTCCAGGTGAGGCCAGATGGAGACCACAGGAACCAGGTCCAGGAGAGCCCCATATGGGAACCAGACCCACCAGATCTAGGTGAGGTCCAGGTTGGACCACAGTCACAAGGTCCACTTGAGTCGCAGGTGTCAACAGGATTCACCAAGTCCAGGTGAGGCCCAGGTGGCGACCAGTCACCAGATCCAGGTGCGGACCAGCTAATGACCAGATGCACCGGGCCCAAGTGAAGCCCAAGGGTTTACGAGAGTCACCAGGTAAGAGTGAGGCCCAGAGTGGGAACCAGAGTAACCAGTTTAGTTTGAGGCCCAGAATGGGACCAGAGGTCCCTGGTCAAAGTGAGGCCTAGGTGTGGAATAGAGTATCCAGGTCCCATTGATGCCTGGGTGAGGACCAGAGTCACTAGGGCCATGCAGACCCAGATGGGGAAGAGAAGCAATAGGTCCTGTTGAGGCATAGAATAAGACCACTGGTGAATAAGTCACCAATATCAGGTGAGTCCCTTGTGGGAACCAGAGCCACTCTATGCAGCTGAGTCCCAGGGCCATGTGAGGCCCACGTGAGGACCAGATTCATCAGGTCGAATTGAGGCATAGCTGGGGACAAGTGTCACTGGGTCTGGGTACGGCCTAGGTGGGGCAAGATTCAGCAGTTCTGAGTTAAGTCAAAGTGGGGACAAGAGACACCAGGTCCATGTGAGGCCAAACTGAGGACCAGAGTCACCAGATCCAGGTGAGGTCCATGTTGGAAAGAGAGTCACCAGGTCCCGGAGAGGTCCAGGTGTGTACAAGAGTCACCAGATCCAGGTGAAGTCCCGGTGGGAACAGAGTCACCAGATCCAAGTGAAGCCCAGGTGGGGACCAGAGTCACTAGGTCCAGATGAGGCCCAGGTGAGGACCAGAGTTTCCAGGTACACGTGAGGCCCCGGTGGGGATCAGAGGCAACAGGTTCATGTGAGGCCGGCTTGGGGACTATGGTCAACAGGTCTACTTGAGGCCCATGTGTGGAACACAGTACCAGGTCCAGGTGAGTCCCCGGTGGTGACAAGAGTCACCACGTACATTGAGACCCAGGTGGGGACCAGGATCACCAGGTACAGGGGAGGCCGATGAATGAACCAGAGTCAACAGTTCGAGGTCAGGCACAGGTGGCAACCAAGGTCAGCAGGTCCAAGTCAGGCCAAAGTGGGTTTCAGAGTCATTAGGGCACGGTTAGACCCGGAGGCGGACCAGAGTCACATGGTCCAGGTGAGGTCCAAGGTTAGACCCGGAGGCGGACCAGAGTAACATGGTCCAGGTGAGGTCTAAAGTCACCGGGTCCCAATTTTGCACAGTTGAGGACCATGGTCAACAGGGCCAGGTGTGGCCCAGATGGGGACCGGAGTCCCCAAATCCAGGAGAAGCCCAGGTGGAGACCACAGTCACCAGATCCAGGGTAGTATCAGGTGCAGACCAGAATCACCAAGTCCAGGTGAGGTGCAGGTGGCAACTACACTCACCAAGTCCCGGTGAGGCCCTGGTGGGGACCAGAGTAACGAGGTACATGAGAAGCTAGAAACACTGCAGCCACCAGGTCCACATGATGTCCATGTGGGAACGAGAATCACCAGTTACAGGTGAGGACCAGGTGGGGATCCGACTCACCATGTCCAGGTGAGACCCAGGTGGGAACGAGTGTCACCATGTCTAGGTGTGGCCCAGGTGAAGACCAGAGTTAATAGGTCCGGCTGGGTCACTGATAGTGAACAGTGTAACCATATCAAGATGCTACCCAGGTGGTAACCAGAGACAAAAGTTCCTGGTGAGGCCCAGGTGGAACAGAGACATGAGGTCCAGGTGAGGTCCCTATGGGAACCACAGTCACCAGGTCAGGTGAGGCCATGCTTAGGATCCGAGTCCCCAGTTACGGGTGAGGCCCAGGTGGAGCCATAGTCACCAGGTCCAGATGAGGCGAAGGTGGGGAGCATATTCACTATGTCCCGTTGAGGCCCAGTAGAGGACCAGAGTCACCAGGTCTAGTTGAGGCATAGAGTGGTACCAGATTCACCTGGACTAGGTGCCTTCCAGATGGGGACCAGAGTCACCATGTCAGGGAGAGGCCCAGAGGGGATCCAGAGTAATCATGTCCAGGTGAGTCTCAGGTGTGGAACAGAGTATCCAGGTCATAATGGTCCACAGGTGAGGACCAGAGTCAACAGATCTGGGTGAGGCCCAGTTAGGATCAGAGTCAACAGTTCCAGGTGAGGCTAAGAAGGAGTCCACAGCGGGATCCCTGGGTGGCGCAGCGGTTTGGCGCCTGCCTTTGGCCCAGGGCGTGATCCTGGAGACCCGGGATCGAATCCCATATCAGGCTCCCGATGCATGGAGCCTGCTTCTCCCTCTGCCTGTGTCTCTGCCTCTCTCTCTCTCTCTGTGACTATCATAAGTAAATAAATAAAAATTTAAAAAAAAAAAAAAAAAAAAGAAGGAGTCCACAGCAATCAGGTCCAGGTGGGGAAATAATTCACGAGGACTGGGTGAGGCCCAGATGGGGACACAGATTCACCAGGTCCAAGTGATTCCCAGGTGGTGACCAGAGTTACCAGATTCACCAGGTCCAGGTGATTCCCAGGTGGTGACCAGAATTACCAGATACACCAGGTCCAAATCAGGCCCACGTAGGGGCCTGTGTCACCAGGTATGCGTGAGGCCCAAGTGGCAACCCCACTCACCAGGTCCAGGTGAGGCCTACCTGCAGGCCATGCAAAGTAACCGGGTCCCGATAATGCCAAGGTAGGGAACAGATTTACCAGGTCAAGAAGAGGCCACAAAACCATTATGTGGAACCATGTCCCGATGTTGCCCACGTAGGGACCAGAGTCACCAGGTCCAAATGAGGCACAAATGGAGCATATTCACTAGGTCCAGGTGAGGCCCAGTTGAGGACCAGAGGCCCCAGATCTAGTTGAGGCCCAGAGGGTTACCTGATTCACCTGGTCTAGGTGACATCCAGATGGGGACCAGAGTAACCATGTCAGGGTGAGGCCCAGAGGGGATCCAGAGTCATCATGTCCAGGTGAGGCTCAGGTGTGGAACAGAGTATCCAGGTCATAATTGTCCCCAGGTGAGGACCAGAGACACCAGATCTGGGAAAGGCCCAGTTAGGATCAGAGTTACCACTTCCAGGTGAGGCCAAGAAGGTGTCCACAGCAATCAGGTCCAGGTGGGGAACAAAGTCACCAGGTCTAGGTGATTCCCAGGTGGTGACCAGATTTACCAGTTCCGGGTGAGGACTAGGTAAGGACCAAATTCACCAGGTCCAAGTGAGGCCCACGTGGGGACCTGTGTCACCAGGCATGGGTAAGACCCAGCTGGGAACTCCACTCACCAGGTCAAGATGAGGCCTACCTGCAGGCCATGCTGAGGAACCATGTCCTGATGATGCCCAGGTAGGGACCAGAGTTACCAGGTCCAGGTGAGGCAAACCAGCAGGCCATGCAGTGGAACCATTTCCCGATGATGCCCAGTGAGTGACCAGAGTCACCATGTCCAAATGAGGCCCAGATGGAGCATATTCACTAAATCCAGATGAGGCCCAGTTGAGGACAAGAGTCACCAGATCTGGTTGAGGCCTAGAGGGGTTCCAAAATCCCCTGGTCCAGGTGACATCCAGATGGGGACCAGATCACCAGGTCAGGGTGAGGCCCAGAGAGGTCCCAGAGACATCATGTCCAGGTGAGGCTCAGGTGTGGAACAGAGTAACCAGGTACCAATGATGCCCAGGTGAGGACCAGAGTCACCAGGTCTGGGTGACGCGCAGATAGGATCAGAGTCACCAGTTCCAGGTGAGGCAAAAAGAGTCCACAGCAATCAGGTCCAAGTGGGGAACAAAGTCACCAGGACTCGGTGAGGCCAAGATATGGAACAGATTCACCAGGTCCAGGTGTGGCCCAGGTCGTGACAGGAGTCCCCGGGTCGGGGAGAGGACCAGGTAAGTACTAGATTCACCAGGTCCAAGAGGCCCACGTAGGGACCTGAGTCACCAGGTATGGGTGAGGCCCAGGTGACAACCCCACTCACCAATTCCAGGTGAAACCAACCAGCAGGCCAGAGTCACCAGATCCAGGTGAGGCCCTAGACGGGAACGGAGTCACCAGGTAAATGTGAGTCTACAAGGACACCACAGTCACCAGGTCCAGGTGTGGTTCATGTGGGAACGAGAGGCAACAGGTCAAGGTGAGACCCAGGTGGGGACCACAGTCACCAGGTCCAGATTGAGGCCTAGGTGGGGGGACCAGTGTCATTAGGACCAGTTGAGGCCAAAGTGCGGAGAACAGTTATCATGTCCAAGTGAGGCCCAGGTGGGGAACAGAGTAACCATATCCCATTGATGCCAGGTGGGATAAGAGTCACAAGGTGCAGACGAGGCCTAAGTGAGGAGTAGATTCACCAGATCGTGTTGAGGCCCAGTTGAGTACCAGTCTCCCCAGCTCCGGGTGAGTCCCAAATTGGGACCAGAGTCACCCGGTTCTTGTGATATCCAGGTGAGGACCAGAGTCAACAGTTCAGGGTGAGGCCCAGAGGGGGACGAGAATCACTAGGTCCAGGTGAGGCCCCGATTTGGAACTGAGATAACAGGTCCCATGATGCCGATTTGAGGACCTGAGTCACCAGGTCCAGGTGAGGTCCCTGTGGGAACCAGTGACCTCATCCAGGTGAGGCCCAGGTGGGACCACAGTCACCAGGTCCAGGTGACGCCCAGGTATATAAGAGAGTATCCAGGTCCCAATGATGCCCAGGTAAGGACCAGAGTCCACAGGTCCAAGAGAGGCACAAATATGGATCAGAGTCATTGTGTTCCAGGTGAGGCCAGATGGAGACCACAAGAACCAGGTCCAGGAGAGCCCCTTATGGGAACCAGAGCCTCCAGATCCAGGTGAGGTTCTGGTGGGACCACAGTCACAAGTTTCAGGGGGGGCGCAGGTGGCAACAGTATTCACCAAGTCCAGGTGAGGCCCAGGTGGCGACCAGTCACCAGATCCAAATGTGGACCAGCTAAGGACCAGATTTACCAAGTGAAGTCCATGTTGGAAAGAGCGTCACCAGTTCCAGGTGATACCCAGGTGGGGACCAGAGCCACCAGTTCCAGGTGAAGCCCAGGTGGGAACCAGAGCCACTCTATCCAGCTGAGTCCCAGGTCCATGTGAGGCCCACGTGAGGACCAGATTCATCAGGTCGAATTGAGGCATAGCTGGGGACAAGAGTCACCAGGTCTGGGTGCGGCTTGGTGGGGCAAGATTCAGCAGTTCTGAGTTAGGTCAAAGTGGGGACGAGAGACACCAGGTCCAGGTGAGGCCAAACTGAGAACCAGAGTCACCAGATCCAGATGAGGCCCATGTTGGAAAGAGAGTCACCAGGTCGAGGAGAGGTACAGGTGGGGACCAGAGTCACCAGATCCAGGTGAAGCCCAGGTGGGGACCAGAGTCACTAGGTCCAGATGAGGCCCAGGTGAGGACCAGAGTTACCAGGTACACGTGAGGCCCCGGTGGAGATCAGAGGCAACAGGTCCATGTGAGGCCGGTTTGGGGACCATGGTCAACAGGTCTATTTGAGGTCCAGGTGTGGAACACAATAACCAGGTCCAGGTGAGTCCCCGGTGGTGACAAGAGTCACCACGTCCAGGTGAGGCCCAGGTGGGGACCAGGATGACCAGGTACAGGGGAGGCCCTTAAAAGAACCAGAGTCTACAGTTCGAGGTCAGGCACGGGTGGCAACCAGGGTCAGCAGGTCCAAGTCAGGCCAAAGTGGGGTTCCCAGCACTAGGGCACGGTGAGACCCAGAGGGGGACCAGAGTCACCTGGTCCAGGTGAGGGCCAGTTGTGGAACACAGTCACCGGGTCCCAATTTTGCCCAGTTGAGGACCACGGTCAACTGAGCCAGGTGAGGCCCAGATGGGGACCGAAGTCCCCAAATCCGGGTGAAGCCCAGGTGGGGACCACAGTCACCAGATCCAGGGTAGTCTCAGGTGCAGACCAGAATCACCAGGTCCAGGTGTGGTGCAGGTGGCAACCAAACTCACCCGGTCCCGGTAAGACACTGGTGGGGACCAGAGTCACGAGGTACATGAGAAGCTACAAAGAGATGGGATCCCTGGGTGGCGCAGCGGTTTGGCGCCTGCCTTAGGCCCCGGGAGCGATCATGGAGACCCGGGATCGAATCCCACGTCGGGCTCCCGGTGCATGGTTCCTGCTTCTCCCTCTGTGTCTCTGCCTCTCTCTCTCTCTGTGACTATCATAAATAAATAAAAATTAAAAAAAAAGATGCTAGAAACACTGCGGCCAACAGGTCCACATGATATCCATGTGGGAACGAGAATCACCAGTTACAGGTGAGGACCATGTGGGGATCCGACTCACCATATCCAGGTGAGACCCAGGTGGGAAACAGTGACACCATGTCCAGGTGTGGCCCAGGTGAAGACCAGAGTTAATAGGTCCGGCTGGGTCACTGTTAGTGAACAGTGTAACCATATCCTGATGCTAACCAGGTGGGTACCAGAGACACCAGGCCCTGGTGAGGCCCAGGAGGGACCAGAGACATGAGGTCCAGGTGAGGTCCCTATGGGAACCACAAACACCAGGTCAGGTGAGGCCATGCTTAGAATCAGAGTCACCAGTTACAGGTGAGGCCAAGTTAGAGCCAGAATCACCTGGTACAGAGAGGCCAAAGTCAGGACCAGAGTTACCAGGATCAGGTCAGTCCCAGAGGGGAACAGAGAAACCATGTCCCGATGATGCCCAGATAGAACCAGCGTCACCAGGTCCAGATGAGGCGCAGGTGGGGAGCATATTCACTAGGTCTCGTTGAGGCCTTGTTGAGGACCAGAGTCACCAGGTCTAGTTGAGGCCTAGAGGGGTACGAGATTCACCTGGTCTAGGTGACATCCAGATGCGGACCAGAGTCACCATGTCAGGCTGAGGCCCAGAGGGGATCCAGAGTCATCATGTCCAGGTGAGGCTCAGGTGTGTAACAAAGTATCCAGGTCATAATGGTCCACAGGTGAGGACCAGAGTCACCAGATCTGGGTGAGGCTCAGTTAGGATCAGAGTCACCAGTTCCAGTTGAGGCCAAGAAGGAGTCCACAGCAATCAGGTCCAGGTGGGGAAGAGTGTCAACAGGACTGTTGAGGCCCAGATGGGGACCAGATTCACCCTGTACAGGTGATTCCCAGGTGGTGACCAGGATTACCAGGTCCGGGTGAGGACCATAAGGACCAGATTCACCAGGTCCAAGTGAGGCCCACGTGGGGACCTGTGTCACCAGGTATGGGTGAGCCCCAGGTGGCAACCCCAGTCTTAGGTCCAGGTGAAGCCAACCTGGAGGCCATGCAGGGGAACCGTGTCCCGGTGATGCCCAGGTAGGGACCAGAGTTACAAGGTCCAGCTGAGGCCAACCTGCAGGCCATGCAGTGGATCCATGTCCCGATGATGCCCAGGTAGGGACCAGAGTCACCAGGTCCAAATGAGGCCCAGATGGAGCATATTCAATAGGTCCAGGTGAGGCCCAGTTGAGGACCAGAGTCACCAGAACTGGTTCAGGCCTAGAGGGGTACCAGAATCGCCTGGTCCATGTGACATCCAGATGGAGACCAGAATCACCAGGTCAGGGTTAGGCCCAGAGTGGTTCCAGAGGCCAGAGCCTCATGTCCAGGTGAGGCTCAGGTGTGGAACAGAGTCACCAGATACCAATGATGCCCAGGTGAGGACCAGAGTCACCAGGTCTGGGTGACACGCAGATAGGATCAGAGTCCCCATGTCCAGGTGAGGCCATGAAAGAGTCCACAGCAATCAGGTCAAGGTGGGGAACAAAGTCACCAGGACTGAGTGAGGCCAAGATGGGGTCGGATTCACCTGGTCGAGGTGAGGCCCAGGTGGTGACCAGAGTCCCCGGGTCTGGGAGAGGACCAGGTAAGGACCAGATTCACCAGGTCCAGGAGGCCCACGTGGAGACCTGAGTCACCAGGTATGGGTGAGTCCCAAGTGGCATCCCCACTAACCAGGTCCATGTGAGGCCAACCTCCAGGCCAAGTCATCCTATCCACGTGAGTACCGAGTGGGGACTCGAGTCACCAGTTAAAAGTGATTCTACAAGAACAACACAGTCATCGGATCCTGGTGTGGTTCATGTGGGAACGAGAGTCACCAGGTCCAGGTGAGACCCAAGTGGGGACCACAGTCACCAGGTCCAGATTGAGGCCTAGGTCGGGGGACCAGAGTCATCAGGACCAGTTGAGGCCAAAGTGTG
Organism: Canis lupus baileyi; assembly: GCF_048164855.1. NCBI lineage: Eukaryota > Metazoa > Chordata > Mammalia > Carnivora > Canidae > Canis > Canis lupus. The sequence goes on from NC_132862.1 coordinate 46,941,722, forward strand.
GAGCAAAGTTATCATGTCCATGTGAGGCCCAGGTGGGGAACAGAGTAACCATGTCCCAAAGATGCCAGGTGGGAAAAGAGTCACAAGGTCCAGACGAGGCCTTAGTGAGGAGTAGATTCACCAGAGCCTGTTGAGGCCCAGTTGAGGACCAGTGTCCCCAGCTCCGGGAGAGTCCCAGAGGGGGACCAGAGTGACCCGGTTCTGGTGATATCCAGGTGTGGACCTAAGTCACCACGTCAGGGTGAGGCCCAGTGGGGGACGTGAATCACTAGGTCCAGGTGAGGCCCCGATGTGTAACTGAGAACCCAGGTCCCATGATTCCCATATGAGGACCTGAATCACCAGGTCCAGGTGAGGTCCCTGTGGAAGCCAGTCACCTCGTCCAGGTGAGGCCCAGGTGGGAACACAGTCACCAGGTCCAGGTGAGGCCCAGGTATATAAGAGAGTATCCAGGTCCCAATGTTGCCCAGGTAAGGACCAGTGTCAACAGGTCCAGGAGAGGCCCAAATATGGATCAGAGTCATTGTGTTCCAGGTGAGGCCAGATGGAGACCACAGGAACCAGATCCAGGAGACCCCCATATGGGAACCAGAGCCACCAGATCCAGGTGAGGTCCAGGTGGGACCACAGTCACAAGGTCCAGGTGAGGCGCTGGTGGCAACAGGATTCACCAAGTCCAGGTGAGGCCCAGGTGGCGACCAGTCACCAGATCCAAATGTGGACCAGCTAAGGACCAGATTCACCAGGCCCAAGTGAACCCAAGGGGTGACCAGAGTCACCAGGTAAGGGTGAGGCCCAGAGGGGAACCAGAGTAACCAGTTTAGTTTGAGGCCCAGAATGGGACCAGAGGTCCCGGGTCAAAGTTAGCCCTAGGTGTGGAATAGAGTATCCAGGTCCCAATGATGCCTGGGTGAGGACCAGAGTCACTAGGGCCATGCAGGCCCAGATGGGGAACAGAATCACTAGGTCCTGGTGAGGCATAGAATAAGACCACAGTCAACAGTATCAGGTGAGCCCCTTGGGAACCAAAGACACTCTATCCAGCTGTGTCCCAGGTCCATGTGAGCCCCACGTCAGGACCAGATGCATCAGGTCGAATTAAGGCATAGTTCGGGACAAGAGTCACCAGGTCTGGGTGCGGGCTAGGTGGGGCAAGATTCAGCAGTTCTGAGTTAGGTCAAAGTGGGGACGAGAGACACCAGGTCCCGGTGAGGCCAAACTGAGAAGAGTCACCAGATCCAGGTGAGGTCCAGGTGGGGACCCGAGTCACCAGATCCAGGTGAAGCACAGGTGGGGACCAGAGTCACTAGGTCCAGAAGAGGCCCAGGTGAGGACCAGAGTTACCAGGTACACGTGAGGCCCCGGTGGGGATCAGAGGCAACATGTCCATGTGAGGCCGGCTTGGGGACCATGGTCAACAGGTCTACTTGAGGCCCAGGTGTGGAACACAGTAAGCAGGTCCAGGTGAGTCCCCAGTGGTGACAAGGGTCACCACGTCCAGGTGAGGCCCAGTTGCGGACCAGGATCACCAGGTACAGGGGAGGCCCTTGAAAGAACCAGAGTCAACAGTTCGAGGTCAGGCGCAGGTTTCAGCCAGGGTCAGCGGGTCCAAGTCAGGCCAAAGTGGGGTTCACAGTAACTAGGGCATGGTGAGACCCAGAGCGGCACCAGAATCACGTGGTCCAGGTGAGGTTCAGTTGTGGAACACAGTCACCGCGTCCCAATTTTGCCCAGTTGAGGACCATGGTCAAAAGGGCCAGGTGAGGCCAAGATGGGGACCGGTGTCCCCAAATCCAGGTGAAGCCCAGCTGGGGACAACAGTCACCAGATCCAGGGTAGTCTCAGGTGCAGACCAGAATCAGCAGGTCCAGGTGAGGTGCAGTTGGCAACCACTCTCACCAGGTCCCGGTGAGGCCCTGGTGGGGACCAGAGTCACGAGGTACATGACAAACTAGAAACACTGCAGCCACCAGGTCCACATGATATCCATGTGGGAACGAGAATCACCAGTTACAGGTTAGGACCAGGTGGGGATCTGACTCACAATTTCCAGGTGAGACACAGGTGGGAACGAGTGTCACCATGTGTAGGAGTGGCCCAGGTGAAGACCAGAGTTGATAGGTCCGGCTGGGTCACTGTTAGTGTACAGTGTAACCATATCCTGATGCTACCCAGGTGGGTACCAGAGACACCAGGTCCTGGTGAGGCCCAGGTGGGACCAGAGACATGAGGTCCAGGTGAGGTCCCGATGGGAACCACAGTCACCAGGTCAGGTGAGGCCATGCTTAGGATCAGAGTCACCAGTTACAGGTGAGGCCCAGGTGGAGCCAGAGTCACCTGGTACAGAAGAGGCCAAAGTCAGGACCAGAGTTACCAGGATCAGGTCAGTCCCAGTGGGGAACAGAGTAACTATGTTCCGATGATGCCCAGGTAGACCCAGGGTCACCAGGTCCAGATGAGGCGCAGGTGGGGAGCATATTCACTAGGTCTCGGTGAGACCCAGTTGAGGACCAGTGTCACCAGGTATATTTGAGCCCTTGAGGGGTAACAGATTCACCTGGTCTAGGTGACATCCAGATGGGGACCAGAGTCACCATGTCAGGGTGAGGCCCCGAAGGGATCCAGAGTCATCATGTCCAGGTGAGGCTCAGGTGTGGAACAGAGTATCCAGGTCATAATGGTCCACAGGTGAGGACCAGAGTCACCAGATCTGGGTGAGGCCCAGTTAGGATCAGAGTCACCAGTTCCAGTTGAGGCCAAGAAGGAGTACACAGCAATCAGGTCCAGGTGGGGAACAAAGTCACCAGGACTGGGTGAGGCCCAGATGGGGCCAGATACACCAGGTCCAGGTGATTCCCAGGTGGTGACTAGGGTTACCAGGTCCGGTTGAGGACCAGGTAAGGACGAGATTCACCAAGATACTGGGGCCTACGTGGGGACCGGTGTCACCATGTATCGGTGAGGCCCAGGTGGCAAGCCCACGCACCAGGTCCAGGGGAGGCCAGCCTGCAGGCCAGAGTCACCAGATCCAGGTGAGGCCCTAGTGGGGACGGGATTCACAAGGTAAATGTGAGTCTACAAGAACACCACAGTCACCCGACCCAGGTGTGGTTCATGTGGGAACGGAAGTCACCAGGTCCAGCTGAGACCCAGTTGGGGACGACAGTCACCAGGTCCAGATTGAGGCCTAGGTTTGGGGACGAGAGTCATCAGGACCAGTTGAGGCCAAAGTGCGCAGCAAAGTTATCATGTCCAGGTGGGGCCAGGTGGGGAACAGAGTAACCATGTCCCATTGATGCCAGGTGGGAAAAGAGTCACAAGGTCCAGACGAAGCATAAGATTGGAGTAGATTCACCAGGTCCTGTTGAGGCCCACCTGAGGACCAGTGTCCCCAGCTCCGGGTGTGTCACCCGGTTCTGGTGATATCCATGTGGGGACCAGTGTCACAAGTCAGGGTGAGGCCCAGAGGGGGAGAGAATCACTAGGTCCAGGTGAGGCGCCGATGTGGAACTGTGAAACCAGGTCCCAAGATGCCCATATGAGGACCTGAGTCACCAGGTCCAGGTGATGTCCCTGTGGGAACCAGTCACCCCGTCCAGGTGAGGCCCAGGTGGGACCACAGTGACCAGGTCATGGTGAGGCCCAGGTATATAAGAGAGTATCCAGGTCCCAATGATGCCCAGGTAAGGACCAGAGTCAACAGGTCCAGGAGAGGCCCAAATATAGATCAGAGTCATTGTGTTCCAGGTGAGGCCAGAGGGAGACCACAGGGAACAGATACAGGAGAGCCCCATATGGGAACCAGAGCCACCAGATCCAGGTGAGTTCCAGGAGGGACCACAGTCACAAGGTCCAGGTGAGGCGCTGGTGGCAACATGATTCACCAAGTCCAGGTGAGGCCCACGTGGTGACCTGTCACCAGGGCCAGGTGCGGACAAGCTAAGGACCAGATTCACGAGGCCCAAGTGAAGCCCAAGAGGTGACCAGAGTCACCAGGTAAGGGTGAGGCCCAGAGGGGAACCAGAGTAATCAGTTTAGTTTGAGGCCCAAAATGGGACCAGAGATCCCTGGTCAAACTAGGCCCAGGTGTGGCATAGAGTATCCCGGACCCAATGATGCCTGGGTGAGGACCAGAGTCACTATGGCCATGCAGGCTCAGATGGGGAACAGAATCACTAGGTCCTGGTGAGGCATAGAATAAGACCACAATCACCAGTATCAGGTGTGCCCCTTGTGGGAACCAGAGCCAATCTATCCAGCTGTGTCCCAGGTCCATGTGAGCCCCACGTCAGGACCAGATGCATCAGGTCGAATTAAGGCATAGTTCGGGACAAGAGTCACCAGGTCTGGGTGCGGGCTAGGTGGGGCAAGATTCGGCAGTTCTGAGTTAGGTCAAAGTGGGGACGAGAGACACCAGGTCCAGGTGAGGCCAAACTGAGGACCAGAGTCACCAGATCCAGGTTAGGTCCATGTTGGAAAGAGAGTCACCAGGTCCAGGAGAGGTCCAGGTGGAGACCAGAGTCACCAGATCCAGGTGAAGTCCAGGTGGGGACCAGAGTCACCAGATCCATGTGAAACCCAGGTGGGGACCAGAGTCACTAGGTCCTGATTAGGCCCAGGTGAGGATCAGAGTTACCAGATACACGTGAGCCCTTGGCGGGGATCAGAGCAAAAAGGTCCACGTGAGCCCGGCTTGGGGACCATGGTCAACAAGTCTACCTGAGGCCCAGGTGTGGAACACAGTAATCATGTCCAGGTGAGTCCCCGGTGGTGACAAGAGTCACTACGTCCAGTTGAGGCCCAATTGGGGGCCAGGATCACCAGGTACAGGGGAGGCCCTTGAGAGAACCAGAGTCAACATTCGAGGTCTGGCGCAGGTGGCAACCAGGGTCAGCAGGTCCAAGTCAGGCCAAAGTGAGGTTCACAGTCACTAGGGCATAGTGAGACCCACAGGGGGACCAGAGTCACCTTGTCCAGGTGAGATCCAGTTGTGGAACAGAGTCACCGGGTCCCAATTTTGCCCAGTTGAGGACCATGGTCAACAGGGCCAGGTGAGGCCCAGATGGGGACCGGAGTCCCCAAATTCAGGTGAAGCCCAGGTGGGGACCACAGTCACCAGATCCAGGGTAGTCTCAAGTGGAGACCAGAATCACCAGGTCCTGGTGAGTTGCAGGTGGCAACCACACACACCAAGTCCGGGTGAGGCCCTGGTGGGGACCAGAGTCACGAGGTACATGAGAAGCTAGAAACACTGCAGCCACCAGGTCCACATGATGTCCATGTGGGAACGAGAATTACAAGTTAAAAGTGAGGACCAGGTGGGGATCTGAGTCACCATGTCCAGGTGAGACCCTGGTGGGAACCAGTGTCACCATGTCCAAGTGTGGACCAGGTGAAGACGAGAGTTAATAGGTCCGGCCGGGTCACTGTTAGTGAACAGTGTAACCATATCCTGATGCTACTCAGGTGTGTACCAGATACAAGGTCCTGGTGAGTCCCAGTTGGGACCAGAGACATGAGGACCAGGTGAGGTACCGATGGAAACCACAGTCACCAGGTCAGGTGAGGCCATGCTTAGGATCAGAGTCATCACTTACAGGTGAGATCCATGGGGAGCCAGAGTCACATGGCACAGAAGAGGCGAAAGTCAGGACCAGAGTCACCACGATCAGTTCAGTCCCACTGGGAATAGAGTAACCACGTCCCGATGATGCCCAGGTAGAACCACAGTTACCAGGTCCAGGGGCGGCCAACCTAAAGGCCATGCAGTGGAACCATGTCCCGATGAAGCCCTGTAGGGAAGAGAGTCACCAAGTCCAAATGAGGCCCAGATGGAGCATATTCAATAGGTCCATGTGAGGCCCAGTTGAGGACCAGAGTCACCAGATCCAAGTGAAGCCAAGGTGGGGACCAGAGTCACTAGGTCCAGATGAGGCCCAAGTGAGGACCAGTGTTACCAGGTACACGTGATGCCCCGGTGGGAATCAGATGAAACAGATCCATATGAGGTAGGCTTCGGTACCATGGTCAACAGGACTACTTGAGGCCCAGGTGTGGAACACAGTAACCAGGTCCAGGTGAGTCCCCGGTGGTGACAAGGGGCACCACGTTCAGCTGACTCCCAGGGGGGACCAAGATCACCAGGGACAGGGGAAGCCCTTGAATGAACCAGAGTCAACAGTTCGAGGTCAGGCGCAGGTGTCAACCTGGGTCAGCAGGTCCAAGTCAGGCCAAAGTCGGGTTCACAGTCACTAGGGCACGGTGAGACCCAGAGGGGGACCAGAGTCACCTGGTCCAGGTCAGGTCCAGGGGTGGAACACAGTCAACGGGTCCCAATTTTGCCAGTTGAGGACCATGGTTCACAGGGCCAGGTGAGGCCCAGATTGGGGATCCTCAATCTGGATCAGATTCACCAGTTCCAGTTGAGGCTAAGAAGGAGTCCACAGCAATCATGTCCAGATTGACGCCTAGGTCGGGGGACCAGAGTCATCAGGACTAGTTGAGGCCAAAATGTGGAGCAAAGTTATCATGTCCAGGTGAGGCCCAGGTGGGGAACAGACTAACCATGTCCCATTGATGCCAGGTGGGAAAAGAGTCACAAGATCCAGACGAGGCCTAAGTGAGGAGCAGATTCACCAGGTCCTGTTGAGGCCCAGTTGAGGACCAGTGTCCCCAGCTCCGGGTGAGTCCCAGAGGGGGACCAGAGTCACCCGGTTCTGGTGATATCCAGGTGGGGACCAGAGTCACCACGTCAGGGTGAGGACCATAATGGGACGAGAATCACTAGGTTCAGGTTAGGTCCCGAGTGGAACTGAGAAACCAGGTCCCATGATGCCCATATGAGGACCTGAGTCACCAGGTCCAGGTGAGGTCCCTGTGAGAACCAGTCACCTCGTCCAGGTGAGGCCCAGGTGGGACCATAGTCACCAGATGCAGGGTAGTCTCAGGTGCAGACCAGAATCACCAGCTGCAGGTGAGGTGCAGGTGGCAACCACACTCACCAGGTCCCGATGAGGCCCTGGTGGGGACCAGAGTCACTAGGTCCAGATGAGGCCCAGGTGAGGACCAGAGTTACCAGGTACACGTGAGGCCCCGGTGGGGATCAGAGGAAACAGGTCTATGTGAGGCCGCCTTGGGGACCATGGTCAACAGGTCTACTTGAGGCCCAGGTGTGGAACACAGTAAGCAGGTCCTGGTGAGTCCCCCGTGGTGACAAGGGTCACCACGTTCAGGTGGGGCCCAGTTGCCGACCAGGATCACCAGGTACAGGGGAGGCCCTTGAGAGAACCAGAGTCAACAGTTAGAGGTCAGGCGCAGGTGGCAACCAGGGTCAGCAGGTCCAAGTCAGGCCAAAGTGGGGTTCATAGTCACTAGGGCACGGTGAGACCCAGAGGGGGACCAGAGTCACCTGGTCCTGTGAGGTCCAGTTGTGCAACTCAGTCACCGGGTCCCAATTTTCCCAGTGAGGACCATGGTCAACAGGGCCAGTTGAGGCCCAGATGGGGACCAGAGTCCCCAAATCCAGGTGAAGCCCAGGTGGGGACCACAGTCACCAGATGCATGGTAGTCTCAGGTGCAGACCAGATTCACCAGCTGCAGGTGAGGTGCAGGTGGCAACCACACTCACCAGGTCCCGGTGAGGCCCTGGTGGGGACCAGAGTCACGAGGTACATGAGAAGCTAGAAACACTGCAGCCACCAGGTCGACATCGTGTCCATGTGGGAACGAGAATCACCAGTTACAAATGAGGCCCAGGTGGGGATCCGATTCACAATGTCCAGGTGAGACCCAGGTGGGATCCAGTGTCACCACATCCAGGTGTGGCCCAGGTGAAGACCAGAGTTAATACGTCCCGCTGTGTCAATGATAGTGAAGAGTGTAACGATATCCTGATGCTACCCAGGTGGGTACCAGAGACACCAGGTCCTGGTGAGGCCCAGGTGCGACTAGAGACATGAGGTCCAGGTGAGGTCCCGATGGGAACCACAGTCAGAAAGTCAGGTGAGGCCATGCTTAGGATCAGAGTCACCAGTTACAGATGAGGCCCAGGTGGAGCCAGAATCACCTGGTACAGAGAGACCATAGTCGTGGCCAGAGTTACCAGGATCAAGTCAGTCCCAGTGGGGAACTGAGTAACCATGTCCCGATGATGCCAAGATAGAACCAGAATCACCAGGTCCAGATGAGGCGCAGGTGGGGAGCATATTCATAGGTCCCGTTGAGGCCCAGTTCAGGACCAGAGTCACCAGGTCTGGTTGAGGCATAGAGGGGTACCAGATTCACGTGGTCTAGGTGACATCCAGATGGGGACCAGAGTCACCATGTCAGGGTGAGGCTCAGAGTGGATCCAGAGTAAACATGTCCAGGTGAGGCTCAGGTGTGGAACAAAGTATCCAGGTCATAATGGTCCAAAGGTGAGGACCAGAGTCGCCAGATCTGGGTGAGGCCCAGTTAGGATCAGAGTCCCCAGGTCCAGGTGAGGCCAAGAAAGAGTCCATAGCAATCAGGTCCAGGTGGGGAACAAAGTCACCAGGACTGTGTGAGGCCCAGATGGGGACCAGATTCACCAGGGCCAGGTGAGGCCCAGGTGGTGAGCTGAGTCCCCGGGTCTGGGAGAGGACCAGGTAAGGACCAGATTCACCAGGTCCAAGAGGCCCACGTGGGGACCTGAGTCAACAGGTATGGGTGAGCCCCAGGTGGCAACCACACTCACGAAGTCCAGCTGAGGCCAACATGCAGGCCATGCAGAGGAACCATGTCCCGATGATGCCCAGGTTGGTACTAGAGTTACCACGTCCAGGTGAGGCCAACCTGCAGGCCATGCAGTGGAACCATGTCCCGATGATGGCCAGGTAGGGACGAGAGTCACAGGTCCAAATGAGACCCTGATGGAGCATATTCACTAGGTCCAGGTTAGGCCCAGTTGAGGACCAGAGTCAAGAGATCTTGTGAGGCCTAGAGGGGTACCAGAATCACCTGGTCCAGGTGACATCCAGATGGGGACCAGAGTCACCAGGTCAGGATGAGGCCCAGAGAGCTTCCAGAGTCATCATGTCCAGGTGATGCTCAGGTGTGGAACAGAGTCACCGGGTACCAATGATGCCCAGGTGAGGACCAGAGTCAGCAGGTCTAGGTGACGCGCAGACAGGATCAGAGTCACCAGTTCCTTGTGAGGCCAAGAAAGAATCCACAGCAATCAGGTCAAGGTGGGGAACAAAGTCACCAGGACTGGGTGAGGCCCAAATGGGGACCAGATTCACCAGGTCCAGGTTAGGCCCAGGTGGTGACCAGAGTCCTCGGGTCTGGGGGAGGACCAGGTAAGGACCAGATTCACCAGGTCGAAGAGGCCAACGTGAGGACCTGAGTCACCAGGAATGGGTGAGGCCCAGGTGGCAACCCCACTCACCAGGTCCAGGTGAGGCCAACCTTCAGGCCAGAGTCACCAGATCCAGGTGAGGCCCTAGAGGGACCGGAGTCACCAGGTTAATGTGAGTCTACAAGAACACAACAGTCACCAGGTCCAGGTGTGGGTCATGTGGGAACGAGAGTCACCAGGTCCAGGTGAGACCCATGTGGGGACCAGTCACCAGATCCAGATTGAGGCCTAGGTGGGGGGACCAGGGTCATCAGGACCAGTTAAGGCCAAAGTGTGGAGCAAAGTTATCATGTCGAGGGTAGGCCTAGGTGGGGAACAGAGTAACCATGTCCCATTGATGCCAGGTGGGAAAAGAGTCACAAGGTCCAGACGAAGCATAAGTGAGGAGTAGATTCACCAGGTCCTGTTGAGGCCCAGTTGAGGACCAGTGTCCCCAGCTCCGGGTGAGTCCCAGAGGGGGACCAGAGTCACCCGGATCTGATGATATCCAGGTGGGGACCAGAGTCACCAACTCAGGGTGAGGCCAGAGGTGGACGAGAATCACTAGGTCCAGGTGAGGCCCCGATGTGGAACTGAGAAACCAGGTCCCATGATGCCCATATGAGGACCTGAGTCACCAGGTCCAGGTGAGGTCCCTGTGGTAACCAGTCACCTCGTCCAGGTGAGGCCCAGGTGGGACCACAGTCACCAGGTCCACGTGAGGCCCAGGTATATAAGGGAGTATCCAGGTCCCAATGATGCCCAGGTAAGGACCAGAGTCAACAGGTCCAGGAGAGGCCCAAATATGGTTCAGAGTCATTGTGTTCCAGGTGTGGCCAGATGGAGACCACAGGAACCAGGTCCAGGAGAGCCCCATATGGGAACCATAGCCACCAGATCCAGGTGAGGTCCAGGTGGGACCACAGTCACAAGGTCCAGGTGAGGCGCAGGTGGCAACAGGATTCACCAAGTCCAAGTGAGGCCCAGGTGGCAACCGGTCACCAGATCCAGAATCGGATCAGATAAGAAACATATTCGCCAGACCCAAGTGAAGCCCAAGGGGTGACCAGAGTCACCAGGTAGGGGTGAGGCCCAGAGGGGGAACCAGAGTAACCAGTTTAGTTTGAGGCCCAGAATGGGACCATAGGTCCCTGGTGAAAGTGAGGCCCAGGTGTGGAATAGAGTATCCAGATCCCAATGATGCCTGGGTAAGGACCAGAGTTACTAGGGCCATGCAGGCCCAGATGGGGAACAGAATCACTAGGTCCTGGTGAGGCATAGAATAAGACCACAGTCAGCTGTATCAGGTGAGCCGCTTGTGGGAACCAGAGCCACTCTATCCAGCTGAGTCCCAGGTCCATGTGAGGCCCACGTGACTACCAGATTCATCAGGTCGAATTGAGGCATAGCTGGGGACAAGAGTCACCAGGTCTGGGTGAGGCCTAGGTGGGTGAAGATTCAGCAGTTCTGAGTTAGGTCAAAGTGGGGACGAGAGACACCAGGTCCAGTTGAGGCCAAACTGAGGACCAGAGTCACCAGATCCAGGTGAGGTCCATGTTGGAAAGAGAGTCACCAGGTCCAGGAGAGGTCCAGGTCGGGACCAGAGTCACCAGATCCAGGTGAAGTCCAGGTGGGGACCAGAGTCACCAGATCCAGGTGAAGCCCAGGTGGGGACCAGAGTCACTAGGTCCAGATTAGGCCCAGGCGAGGACCAGAGTTACCAGGTACACGTGAGGCCCCGGTGGGGATCAGAGGCAACAGGCCATGTGAGGCCAGCTTGGGTACCATGGTCAACAGGTCTACTTGAGGCCCAGATGTGGAACACCTTAACCAGGTCCAGGTGAGTCCCCGGTGGTGACAAGAGTCACCACGTCCAGGTGAGGCCCAGGTGGGGACCAGGATCACCAGGTACAGGGGAGGCCCTTGAAAGAACCAGAGTCAACAGATCGAGGTCAGGAGCAGGTGGCAACCAGGGTCAGCAGGTCCAAGTCAGGCCAAAGTGGGGTTCACAGTAATTAGGGCACGGTGAGACCCAGAGTGGGACCAGAGTCACCTGGTCCAGGTGAGGTTCAGTTGTGGAACACAGTCACAGGTTCCCAATTTTGGCCAGTTGACGATCATGGTCAACAAGGCCAGGTGAGGCCCAGATGGGGACCGGAATCCCCAAATCCAGGTGAAGCCCAGGTAGGGACCACAGTCACCAATCCAGTGTAGTCTCGGGTGCAGACCAGAATCACCAGGTCCAGCTGAGGTGCAGGTGGCAACCACAATCACCAGGTCCCGGTGAGGCACTGGTGGGGACCAGAGTCACGAGGACATGAGAAGCTAGAAACACTGCAGCCACCAGGTTCACATGATGTCCATGTGGAAGCGAGAATCACCAGTTAAAGCTGAGGAACAGGTGGGGATCTGACTCACCATGTCCAGGTGAGACCCAGGTGGGAACGAGTGTCACCATGTCCAGGTGTGGCCCAGGTAAAGACCAGAGTTAATAGGTCCAGCTGGGTCACTGTTAGTGAACAGTGTAACCATATCCTGATGCTACCCAGGTGGTTAGCAGAGACACCAGGCCCTGGTAAGGCCCAGGTGGGACCGGAGACCTGAGGTCCAGGTGAGGTCCCGATGGGAAGCACTGTCACCAGGTCAGATGAGGCCATGCGTAGGATCAGAATCACCAGTTACAGGTGAGGTCCAGGTGGAGCCAGAGTTACCTGGTACAGAAGAGTCAAAGAGAGGACCAGAGTTACCTGGATCAGGGGATTCCCAGTGTGGAATAGAGTAACATTGTACCGATGATGCCCAGGTAGAGACCAGAGTCACCAGGTCCAAATGAGGCCCAGATGGAGCATATTCACTAGGTCCAGGTGAGGCCCAGTTGAGGACCAGAGTCACCAGATCTTGTTGAGTCCTAGAGGGGTACAAGAATCACCAGGTCCAGGTGACATCCAGATGGGGACCTGGGTCACCAGGTCAGGGTGAAGCCCAGAGTGGTTCCAGTGTCATCATGTCCATGTGAGGCTCAGGTGTGGATCAGAGTCTTCAGGTACCAATGATGCCCAGGTGAGGACCAGAGTCACCAGGTCTGGGTGACACTCAGATAGGATCAGAGTCGCCAGTTCCAGGTGAGGCCAAGAAAGAGTCCACAGCAATCAGGTCCAGGTGGGGAAAAAGTCACCAGGACTGGGTGAGGCACAGATGGGTACCAGATTCACCAGGTCCAGGTGAGACCCAGGTGGTGACCAGTGTCCCCGTGGTGGGATAGGACCAGGTAAGAACAAGATTCACCAGGTCCAAGAGGCCCACGTGGTGACCTGAGTCACCAGGTATGGGTGAGGCCCAGGTGTCAACCCCACTCACCAGGTCCAGGTGAGGCCAGGCTGCAGGCCAGAGTCACCAGATCCAGGTAATGCCCTAGTGGGGACCGGTGTCACCAGGAAAATGTGAGTCTACCAGAACACCACAGTCACCAGCTCCAGGTGTGGTTTATGTGGGAACGAGAGTCACCAGGTCCAGGTGAGACCCAGGTGGGGACCACACTCACCAGGTCCAGATTGAGGCCTAGGTGGGGGGACCAGATTCATCAGGACCAGTTGAGGCCAAAGTGTGGAGCAAAGTTTTCATGTCCAGGTGAGGCCCAGCTGGGGAACAGAGTAACCATGTCCCATTGATGCCATGTGGGAAAAGAGACACATGGTCCAGAGGAGGCCTAAGTGAGGCGTAGATTCACCAGGTCCTGTTGAGGCCCAGCGGAGGACCAGTGTCCCCAGATACGCGTGAGTCCCAGAGGGGGACCAGAGTCACCCGGTTCTGGTGATATCCAGGGGTGACCAGAGTCACCACGTCAGAGTGAGGCCCAGAGGGGGACGAGAATCACTAGGTCCAGGTGAGGCCCCGATGTGGAACTGAAAAACCAGGTCCCATGATGCCCATATGAGGACCTGAGTCACCAGGTCCCTGTGGTAACCAGTCACCTCGTCCAGGTGAGGCCCAGGTGGGACCACAGTCACCAGGTCCAGGTAAGGCCCAGGTATATAAGAGAGTATCCAGGTCCCTGTGATGCCCAGGTAAGGACCAGCGTCATTAGTTCCAGGAGAGGCCCAAATATGTATCAGAGTCATTGTGTTCCAGGTGAGGCCAGATGGAGACAACACGGACCAGGTTCAGGAGAGCCCCATATGGGAACCAGAGCAACCAGATTCAGGTGAGGTCCAGGTGGGACCACAGTCACAAGGTCCAGGTGAGGCGCAGGTGGCAACAGGATTCACCAAGTCCAGGTGAGATCCAGGTGGCGACCAGTCACCAGAGCCAGGTGCGGACCAGATAAGGACCAGATTCACCAGGCCCAAGTGAAGCCCAAGGGGTGACCAGAGTCACCAGGTAAGGGGGAGGATCAGAGTGTGAACCAGAGTAACCAGTTTAGTTTGAGGACCAGAATGGAACCAGAGTTTCCTGGACAAAGTGAGGCCCAGTTGTAGAATAGAGTATACAGGTCCCAAAGATGCCTGGGTGAGGACCAAGGTCACTAGGGCCATGCAGGCCCAGATGGGGAACAGAATCACTAGGTCCCGGTGAGGCATAGAATAAGACCACAGTCCACAGTACCATGTGAGCCCCTTGTGGGAACCAGAGACACTCTATGCAGCTGAGTCCCAGGTCCATGTGAGGCCCATTTGAGGACCAGATTCATCAGGTCGAATTGAGGCATAGCTGGGGACAAGACTCACCAGGTCTGGGTGCGGCCTAGGTGGGGCAAGATTCAGCAGTTCTGAGTTAGGTCAAAGTGGGGACGAGAGACACCAGGTCCAGGTGAGGCCAAACTGAGGACCAGAGTCACCAGATCCAGGTGAGGTCCAGGTTGGAAAGAGAGTCACTAGGTCCAGGAGAGGTCCAGGTGGGAACCAGAGTCACCAGATCCAGGTGAAGCCCAGGTGGGGACCATAGTCACTAGGTCCAGATGAGGCCCAGGTGAGGATCAGAGTTACCAGATACACGTGAGCCCCCGGCGGGTATCAGAGCCAAAAGGTCCACGTGAGGCCGGCTTGGGGACCATGGTCAACAGGTCTACCTGAGGCCCAGGTGTGGAACACAGTAACCAGCTCCAGGTGAGTCCCCGGTGGTGACAAGCGTCACCACGTCCAGGTGAGACCCAGGTGGGGACCAGGATCACCAGGTCCAGGGGAGGCCCTTGATAGAACCAGACTCAACAGTTCGAGGTCTGGCGCAGGTGGCAAACAGGGTCAGCAGGTCCAAGTCAGTCCAAAGTGGGGTTCACAGTCACTAGGGCACGGTGAGACCCAGAGGGGGACCAGAGTCACCTGGTCCATGTGAGGTCCAGTTGTGGAACAGAGTCACCGGTTCCCAATTTTGCCCAGTTGAGGACCATGGTCAACTGGGCCAGGTGAGGCCCAGATGGGGAACGGAGTCCCCAAATCCAGGTGATGCCCAGGTGGAACCGGAGTCACCAGATCCAGGGTAGTCTCAGGTGCAGACCAAAATCACCAGGTCCAGGTGAGGCCAACCTGCAGGCCAGAGTCAACAGATCCAGGTGAGGCCCTAGTGGGGACCGGAGTCACCAGGTAAATGTGAGTCTACAGGAAAACCACAGTCACCAGGTCCAGGTGTGGTTCATGTGGGAAAAAGAGTCACCAGGTCCCGGTGAGGCCCTGGTGGGGACCCGAGTCACGAGGTACATGAGAAGCTAGAAACACTGCAGCCACCAGGTCCACATGATGTCCATGTGGGAACGCGAATCACCAGTTACAGGTGAGGACCAGGTGGGGATCCGACCCACCATGCCCAGGTGAGACCCAGGTGAAGACCAGAGTTAATAGGTCCGACTGGGTCACTGTTAGTGAACAGTGTAACCATATCCTGATGCTACCCAGGTGGGTACCAGAGACACCATATCCTGGTGAGGCCCAGGTGGGCCCAGATACATGAGGTCCAGATGAGGTCCCGATGGGAACCACAGTCACCACGTCAGGTGAGGCCATGCTTAGTATCAGAGTCACCAGTTACAGGTGAGGCCCAGGTGGAGCCAGAGTCACCTGGTACAGAAGAGGCCAAAGTCAAGACCAGAGTTATCACGATCAGGTCAGTCCCAGTGGGGAATAGAGTAACCATTTCAGGATGATGCCCAGGAAGAACCAGAGTCACCAGGTCCAGATGAGGCGCAGGTGGGGAGCATATTCACTAGGTCCCTGTGAGGCCAAGTTGAGGACGAGAGTCACCAGGTCTAGTTGAGTCCTAGAGGGGTACCAGATTCACCTGGTCTAGGTGACATCCAAATGGAGACCAGAGTCACCATTTCAGGGTGAGGCCCAGAGTGGTTCCAGAGTCATCAAGTCCAGGTGAGGCTCAGGTGTGGAACAGAGTATCCAGGTCTTAATGATCCAAAGTTGAGGACCAGAGTCACCAGATCTGGGGGAGGCCCAGTTAGGAACAGAGTCACCAGTTCCAGGTGAGGCCAAGAAAGTGTCCACAGCAATCAGGTCCAGGTGGGGAACAAAGTCACCAGGACTGGGTGAGGCCCAGATAGGGAACAGATTCACAAGGTCCAGGTGATTCCCAGGTGATGACCAGAGTTACCAGTTCCGGATGAGGACCAGGTAAGGACCAGATTCACCAGGTCCATGTGAGGCCCACGTGGGGACCTGTGTCACCAGGTATGGGTGAGGCCCAGGTAGCAAACCCACTCACCAGGTCAAGGTGAGTCCAACCTGCAGGCAATGCAGAGGAATCGTGTACCGAAGATGCCCGTGTAGGGAACAGAGTTACCAGGTCCAGGTGAGGCCAACCTGCAGGCCATGCAGTGGAACCATGTCCCGATGATGCCCAGGTAGGGACCAGAGTAACCAGTTCCAAATGAGGCCCAGATGGAGCATATTCACTAGGTCCATGTGAGGCCCAGTTGAGGACCAGAGTCACTAGAACTGGTTGAGGCCTAGAGGGGTACCAGAATCACCTGGTCCAGGTGACATCCTGATGGGGACCAGAGTACCTGATAGTGAACAGTGTAACCATAACATGATGCTACATAGATGGTTACCAGAGACACCAGGTCCTGGTGAGGCCCAAGAGGGACCCGAGACATGAGGTCCAGGTGAGGTCCCGATGGGAACGGCAGTCAGCAGGTCAGGTGAGACCATGCTTAGGATCAGAGTCACCAGTTACAGGTGAGGCACAGGTTGAGCCAGAGTCACCTGGTACAGAAGAGGCCAAAGTCAGGACAAGAGTTACCAAGATCAGGTCAGTCCCAGTGGGGAATAGAGTAACCATGTCCCGATGATGCCCAGGAAGAACCAGAGTCACCAGGTCCAGATGAGGCGCAGGTGGGGAGCATATTCACTAGGTCCCGGTGATGCCAAGTTGAGGACAAGAGTCACCAGTTCTAGTTGAGGCGTAGAGGGGTCCAGATTCACCTGGTCTAGGTGAAATCCAGATGGGTCAGAATCACCAAGTCAGGGTGAGGCCCAGGTGGTGACCAGGGTTACCAGTTCCGGGTGAGTATAAGGTAAGGACCAGATTCACAAGGTCCAATCTAGGCCCACGTGGGGACCTTTGTCACCAGGTATGGGTGAGGCCCAGGTGGCAACCCCACTCACCAGGTCCAGGTGAGGCCAACCTGCAGGCCATGTAGAGGAACCATGTCCCGATGATGCCCATGTAGGGACCAGAGTTACCAGGTCCAGGTGAGGCCAACCTGCAGGCCATGCCGTGGATCCATGTCCCGATGATGCCCAGGTAGGGAACAAAGTCACCAGGCCCAAATGAGGCCCAGATGGGGCATATTCACTAGGTCCAGGTGAGGCCCATTTGAGGACCAGAGTCACCAGATCTGGGTGACGTGCAGATAGGATCAGAGCCACCACTTCCAGGTAAGGCCAAGAAAGAGTCCACAGCAATCAGGTCCAGGTGGGGAACAAAGTCACCAGGACTGGGTGAGGCCCAGATGGAGACCAGATTCACTCACCAGGTCCAGGTGAGGCCCAGGTGGTGACCGGAGTCCCCGGGTCTAGTAGAGGACCAGGTAAGGACCAGATTCACCAGGTCAAAGAGGCACACGTGGGGACCTGAGTCACCAGGTATGGGTGTGTCCCAGGTGGCAACCCCACTCACCAGGTCCAGGTGAGGCCAACCTGCAGGCCAGAGTCACCAGATACACGTGAGTCCCTAGTGGGGACCAGAGTCACTAGGTAAATGTGAGTCTACAAGAACACCACAGTCACCAGGTCCAGGTGTGGTTCATGTGGGAAAAAGAGTCACCAGATCCAAGAGACCCAGGTGGGGACCACAGTTACCAGGTACAGATTGAGGCCTACGTGGGGGGACCAGATTCATCAGGACCAGTTGAGGCCAAAGTGTGGAGCAAAGATATCATATCCAGGTGAGGGCCAGTTGGGGAACAGAGTAACCATGTCCCATTGATGTCAGGTGGGAAAAGAGTAACAGGTCAAGACGAGGTCTAAGTGAGGAGTAGATTCACCAGGTCCTGTTGAGGACCAGTTGTGGACCACTGTCCCCAGCTCTGGGTGAGTCCCAGAGGGGAAACAGAGTCACCCGGTTCTGGTGATATCCAGATGGGGACCAGAGTCACCACGTCAGGATGAGGCCCAGAGGGGGACGAGAATCACTAGGTCCAGGTGAGGCCCCAAAGTGGACCTGAGAAAGCAGGACCCATGATGCCCATATGAGGACATGGGTCACCAGGTACAGGTGAGGTCCCTGTGGGAACCAGTTACCTCGTCCAGGTGAGGCCAGGTGGGACCACAGTCACCAGGTCCAGGTGAGGCCCAGGTATATAAGTGTGTATGCAGGTCCCAATAATGCCAAGGTAAGGACAGAGTAAACAGGTCTAGGAGAGGCCCAAATATGGATCAGAGTCATTTTGTTCCAGGTGAGGCCAGATGGAGACCACAGGAACCAGGTCCAGTAGAGCCCCATATGGGAACCAGAGCCACCAGATCCAGGTGAGGTCCAGGTGGGACCACTTTCACAAGGTCCAGGGGAGGCGCAGATGGCAACAGGATTCACCAAGCCCAGGTGAGGCCCAGGTGGCGACCTGTCACCAGATCCAGGTGTGGACCAGCTAAAGACCAGATTCACCAGGCCCAAGTGAAGCCCAAGGGGTGACCAGAGTCACCAGGTAAGGGTGAGGCCCAGAGTGGAACCAGAGTAACCAGTTTAGTTTGAGGCCCAGAATGGGACCAGAGGTCACTGGTCAAAGTGAGGTCCAGGTGTGGAACAGAGTATCCAGGTCCCAATGATGCCTTGGTGAGGACCAGAGTCCCTAGGGCCATGCAGGCCCAGATGGGGAACCGAATCACTAGGTCCTGGTGAGACATAGAATAAGACCACATTCAGCAGTATCAGGTGAGCCCCTTGTGGGAACCAGAGCCACTCTATCCAGCTGAGTCCCAGGTCCATGTGAGGCCCACTTGAGGACAAGATTCTTTTTTTTTTTTTTTTTAAATTTTTATTTATTTGTGATAGTCACAGAGAGAGAGAGAGAATGAGACAGAGACACAGGCAGAGGGAGAAGCAGGCTCCATGCACCGGGAGCCCGACGTGGGATTCGATCCCGGGTCTCCAGGATCGCGCCCTGGGCCAAAGGCAGGCGCCAAACCGCTGCGCCACCCAGGGATCCCATGAGGACAAGATTCTTCAGGTTGAATAGATGCATAGCTGGGGACAAGAGTCACCAGGTCTGGGTGCGGCCTAGGTGGGGCAAGATTCAGCATTTCTGAGTTAGGTCAAAGTGGGGACGAGAGACACCAGGTCCAGGTGAGGCCAAACTGAGGACCAGAGTCACCAGATCCAGGTGAGGTCCATGATGGAAAGAGAGTCAGCAGGTCCAGGAGAGGTCCAGGTTGGGACCAGTGTCCCCAGATCCAGGTGAAGTCCAGGTGGGGATCAGAGTCACCAGATTCAGGTGAAGCCCAGGTGGGGACCAGAGTCACTAGGTCCAGATGAGGCCCAGGTGAGGACCAGAGTTACCAGGTACACGTGAGGCGCCGGTAGGTATCAGAGGCAACAGGTCCATGTGAGGCCGGCTTGGGGACCATGGTCAAGAGTTCTACTTGAGGCCCAGTGTGGAACACTGTAACCAGGTCCAAGTGAGTCCACGGTGGTGACAAGAGTCACCAGGTCCAGGTAAGGCCCAGGTGGGGACCAGGATCACCAGGTACAGGGGAGGCCCTTGAAAGAACCAGAGTCAACATTTCGAGGTCAGGCGCAGGTGACAACCAGGTTCAGCAGGTCCAAGTCAGGCCAAAGTGGGGTTCACAGTCACTAGAGCACGGTGAGACCCAGAGGGGGACAAGAGTAACCTGGTCCAGGTGAGGTCCAGGTGTGGAACACAGTCACCGGGTCCCAATTTTGCCCAGTTGAGGACCATGGTCAACAGGGCCAGGTGAGGCCCAGATGGGAATCGGAGTGCCCAAATCCAGGTGAAGCCCAGATTGGGACCATAGTCACCAGATCCAGGGTAGTCTCAGGTGCAGACCAGAATCACCAGTTCCAGGTGAGGTGCAGGTGGCAACCACACTCACCAGGTCCCGGTGAGGCCCTCGTGGGGACCAGAGTCACGAGGTACATGAGAATCTAGAAACACTGCAGCCACCAGGTCCACATGATGTCCATTTGGGAACGAGAATCACCAGTTAGAGGTGAGGACCCTGTGGGGATCCGACTCACCATGTCCAGGTGAGACCCAGGTGGGAACCAGTGTCACCATGTCCAGGTGTGGCCCAGGTGAAGACCAGAGTTAATAGGTCCGGCTGGGTCACTGTTAGTGAACAGTGTAACCATATCCTGATGCTACCCAGGTGGGTACGAGAGACACCAAGTCCTGGTGAGGCCCAGGTGAGACCAGAGACATGAGGACCAGGTGAGGTCCCATGGGCACCACAGACATCAGGTGAGGTGAGTCCATGCTTAGGATCAGATTCAACAGTTACAGGTGAGGCCCAGGTGGAGCCAGAGTCACCTGGTACAGAAGAGCCAAAAGTCAGGACCAGAGTTACCAGGATCAGGTCAGTCCAGTGGGGAATAGAGTAACCATGACCCGATGATGCCCAGGTAGAACCAGAGTCACCAGGTCCAGATGAGGCCCAGGTGGGGAGCATATTCACTAGGTACCGGTGAGGCCCAGTTGAGGACCAGTGTCACCAAGTCTAGTTGAGGCCCAGAGGGGTACCAGATTCACCTGGTCTTGGTGACATCCAGATGGGTACCAGAGTCTTCAGGTCCGGGTGAGGCCCAGAGTGGTTCCAGAGTCAACATGTGCAGGTGAGGCTCAGGTGTGGAACAGAGTCACCAGGTACCAATGATTCCCAGGTGAGGACCAGAGTCAACAGGTCTGGGTGAGGCGCAGATAGGATCAGAGACACCAGTTCCAGGTGAGGCCAAGAAACACTCCAAAGCAATCAGGTACAGGTGGGGAACAAAGTCACCTGGACTGGGTGAGGCCCAGATGGGACCAGATCCACCAGGTCCAGGTGAGCCCAGGTGGTGTCCAGAGTCCCCGGATCTGGGAGAGGAACAGGTAAGGACCAGATTCACCAGGTCCAAGAGTCTCACGTTGGGACCTGAGTCACCAGGTATGGGTGAGACCCAGGTGGCAACCCCACACACCAGGTCCAGGTTAGGGCAACCTTCAGGCCATGCAAAGCAACCATGTCCCGATGATGCCCAGGTAGGGACCAGAGTCACCAGGTCCAGATGAGGCGCAGGTGGGGAGCATGTTCACTAGGTCCCGGTGAGGCCCAGTTGAGGACCAGAGTCACCAGGTCAAGTTGAGGCCTAGACGGGTACCAGTTTCACCTGGTCTAGGTGACATCCAGATGGGGATCAGTGTCACCATGTCAGGCTGAGGCCCAGAGGGGATCCAGAGTCATCATATCCAGGTGAGGCTCAGGTTGGAACAGAGTATCCATGTCATAATGGACCACAGGTGAGTACCAGAGTCACCAGTTCTGGGTGAGGCCCAGTTAGGATCAGAGTCACCAGTTCCAGGTGAGGCCAAGAAGGAGTCCACAGCAATCAGGCCCCGATGGGGAACAAAGTCACCAGGACTGGGTGAGGCCCAGATGGGGACCAGATTCACCAGGCCCAGGTGATTCCCAGGTGGTGACCAGACTTACCAGTTCCGGGTGAGGACCAGGTAAGGGTGAGATTCACCAGGTCCAAGTGATGAGCACGTGGGGACCTGTGTCACCAGGTATGGGTGAGGCACTGGTGAAAACCCCACTAACCAGGTCCAGGTGAAGCCAACATGCAGGCCATGCAGATGAACCATGTCCCAATGATGCCCATGTAAGGAATAGACTTACCGGGTCCAGGTGAGGCCAACCTGCATGCCATGCAGAGAAACCATGTCCCGTTGATGCCCAGGTAGGGACCAGATTTACCAGGTCCAGGTGACGCCAACCTGCAGGCCATGCAGTGGAACCATGTCCCGATGATGCCCAGGTAGGGACCAGAGTCACCAGGTCCAAATGAGGCCCAGATGGAGCATATTCACTAGGTCCATGTGAGGACCAGTTGAGGACCAGAGTCACCAGATCTCGTTGAGGCCTAGAGGGGTACCAGAATCACCTGGTCCAGGTGAAATCCAGATGGGGACCAGAAACACCAGGTCAGGGTGTGGCCCGGAGAGGTTCCAGAGTCATCATGTCCAGGTGAGGCTCAGGTGCCGAACAGAGTCACCAGGTACCAATGATGCCCAGGTGAGGACCAGAGTCAACAGGTCTGGGTGAGGCGCAGATAGGATCAGAGACACCGGTTCCAGGTGAGACCAAGAAGGAGTCCACAGCAATCAGGTCCAGGTGGGGAACAAAGTCACCAGGACTGGGTGAGGCCCAGATGGGGACCACAATCACCAGGTCCAGGTGAGGCCCAGTTGGGGACCAGAGTACCCGGGTCTGGGAGAGGACCAGGTAAGCACCAGATTAACAGGTCCAAGAGGCCCACGTGGGGACCTGAGTCACCAGGTTTCGGTGAGGCCCAGGTGGCAACCCCACTCACCAGGTCCAAGTGAGGCGAACCTGCAGGCCAGAGTCAACAGATCCAGTTGTGGTCCTAGTGGGGACACGAGGCATCAGGTAAATGTGTGTCTACAAGAATACCACAGTCACCAGGTCCAGGTTTGGTTCATGTGGGAACGAGAGTCACCAGGTCCAGGTGAGACCCAGGGGGGGACCACAGTCACCAGGTCCAGATTGAGGCCTAGGTGGGGGGACCAGAGTCATCAGGACCAGTTGAGCCCAAAGTGTGGAGCAAAGTTATCATGTCCAGGTGAGGCCCATGTGGGGAACACAGTAACCATGTCCCATTGATTCCAGGTGGGAAAAGAGTCACAAGGTCAGACGAGGTCTAAGTGAGGAGTAGATTCACCAGGTCCTGTTGAGGCCCAGCTGAGGACAAGTGTCCCCAACTCCGGGTGAGTCCCAGAGGGGGACCAGAGTCCCCCGGTTCTGGTGATATCCAGGTGGGAACCAGAGTCAGCATGTCAGGAAGAGGCCCAGAGGGGGACGAGAATCACTAGGTCTAGGTGAGGCCCCGATGTGGAACTGAGAAACCAGGTCCCATGATGCCCATATGAGGACGTGAGTCACCAGGTCCAGGTGAGGTTCCTGTGGGAACCAGTCACCTCGCCCAGGTGACGCACAGGTGAGACCACAGTCACCAGGTCCAGGTGAGGCCCAGGTATATAAGAGAGTATCCAGGTCCCAATGATGCCCAGGTAAGGACCAGAGTCAACAGGTCCAGGAGAGGCCCAAATATGGATCAGAGTCATTGTGTTCCAGGTGAGGCCAGATGGAGACCACAGGAACCAGGTCCAGGAGAGCCCCATATGGGAACCAGAGCCACCAGATCCAGGTGAGGTCCACGTGAGGACACAGTCACAAGGTCCAGGTGAGGTGCACGTGG
Organism: Canis lupus baileyi; assembly: GCF_048164855.1. Taxonomy (NCBI): domain Eukaryota; kingdom Metazoa; phylum Chordata; class Mammalia; order Carnivora; family Canidae; genus Canis; species Canis lupus. The sequence continues at coordinate 46,965,009 of NC_132862.1, forward strand.
CAACAGGATTCACCAAGTCCAGGTGAAGCCCGGGTGGCGACCAGTCACGACATCCAGGTGCGGACCAGCTAAGGACCAGAATCACCAGGCCCAAGTGAACACCAAGGGGTGACCAGAGTCACCAGGTAAGGGTGAGGCCCAGAGAGGGAACCAGAGTAACCATTTAGTTTGAGGCCCAGAATGGGACCAGAGGTCCCTGGTCAAAGTGAAGCTCTTGTGGGGTATAGAGTATCCAGGTCCCTGTGATGCCTGGGTGAGGACCAGAGTCACTAGGGCCATGCAGGCCCAGATGGGGAACAGAATCACTAGGTCCTGTTGAGGCATAGAAACACACCCCAGTCAGCAGTATCAGGTGAGCCCCTTGTGGGAACCAGAGCCACTCTCTCCAGCTGAGTCGCAGGTCCATGTGAGGCCCACGTGAGGACCAGATTCATCAGGTCGAATTGAGGCATAGCTGGGGACAAAATCACCAGATGTGGGTGCGGCCTAGGTGGGGCAAGATTCAGCAGTTCTGAGTTAGGTCAAAATGGGGACGAGAGACACCAGGTCCAGGTGAGGCCAAACTGAGGACCAGAGTCACCAGATCCAAGTGAGGTCCATGTTGGAAAGAGAGTCACCAGGTCCAGGAGAGGTCCAGAAGGGGACCAAAGTCATCCAATCCAGGTGAAGTCCAGGTGTGGACCAGAGTCACCAGATCCAGGTGAAGCCCAGTTGGGGACCAGAGTCACTAGGTCCAGTTGAGGCCCAGGTGAGGAGCAGAGTTACCAGGTACACGTGAGGCCTTGGTGGGTATCAGAGGCATCAGGTCCATGTGAGGCCGGCTTGGGGACCATGGTCAACAGGTCTACTTGAGGCCCAGAACTGGAACATAGTAAGCAGGTCCAGGTGAGTCCTCCGTGGTGACAAGTGTCACCACGTCCAGGTGAGGCCCTGGTGGGGACCAGGATCACCAGGTACAGGGAGGACCTTGAAAGAACGAGAGTCAACAGTTCGAGGTCAGGCGCAGGTGGCAACAAGTGTCAGGAGGTCCAAGTCAGGCCAAAGTGGGGTTGACAGTCACTAGGGATGGTTGAGACCCAGAGGGGGACCAGAGTCATGTGGTCCAGGTGAGGTCCAGTTGTGGAACACAGTCACCGGGTCCCAATTTTGCCCAGGTGAGGACCATGGACAACAGTGCCAGGTGAGGCCCAGATGGGGACCGGAGTCCCCAAATCCAGGTGAAGCCCAGGTGGGGACCAGTCACCAGATCCAGGTTAGTCTCAGGTGCAGACAAGAATCACCAGGTCCAGGTGAGGTGCAGGTGGCAACCACACTCACCAGGTCCCGGTGAGTCCCTGGTGGGGACCAGAGTCACGAGGTACATGAGAAGCTAGAAACACTGCAGCCACCAGGTCCACATGATGTCCATGTGGGAACGAGAATCACCAGTTACAGGTGAAGACCAGGTGGGGATCCCACTCACCATTTCAAGGTGAAACCCAGGTGGGAACCAGTGTCACCATGTCCAGGTGTGGCCCAGGTGAAGACCAGAGTTAATAGGTCCGGCTGGGTCACTGTTAGTGAACAGTGTAACCATATCCTAATGCTACCCAGGTGGGTACCAGAGACACAGGTCCTGGTGAGGCCCAGGTGGGACCAGAGATATGAGGTCCGGGTGAGTTCCAGATGGGAACCACAGTCACCAGGTCAGGTGAGGCCATGCTTAGGATCAGAGTCACCAGTTACAGGTGAGGCCCAGGTGGAGCCAGAGTCACCTGGTACTGAAGAGGCCAAAGTCAGGACCAGAGTTACCAGGATCAGGTCATTCCTGGTGTTGAATAGAGTATCCTTGTCCCGATGATGCCCAAGTAAAACCAGAGTCACCAAGTCCAGATGAGGCGCAGGTGGGGAGCATGTTCACTAGGTCCCCGTGAGCCCCAGTTGAGGACCAGGGTCACCAGGTCAAGTTGAGGCCTAGAGGGATGCCAGATTCACCTGGTCTAGGTGACATCGGGATGGGGACCAGAGTCATCATGTCATGGTGAGGCCCTGAGGGGATCCAGAGTCATCATGTCCAGGTGAGGCTCAGGTGTGGAACAGAGTATCCAGGTCATAATGGTCCATAGGAGAGGACCAGAGTCACCAGATCTGGGCGAGGCCCACTTAGGATCAGAGTCACCAGTTCCAGGTGAGGCCAAGAAGGAGTCCACAGCAATCAGGTCCAGGTGGGGTGACAAATTCACCAGGACTGGATGTGGACCAGATGGGGACCAAATTAACCTGGTTCAGGTGATTCCCAGGTGGTTACCCGAGTTAGGAGTTTCGGGTGAGGACCAGGTAAGGACCAGATTCACCAGGTCCAAGTGAGGCCCACGTGGGGACCTGTGTCACCAGGCATGGGTGAGGCCAAGGTGGCAACGCCACTCACCAGGTCCAGGTGAGTCCAACCTGCAGGCCATGCAGAGGAACCATGTCCCGATGATGCCCAGGTAGGAACTAGAGTTACCGGGTCCAGGTGAGACCAACCTGCAGGCCATGTGTGGAACCATGTCCCGATGATGCCCAGGTAGGGACCAGAGTTACCAGGTCCAGGTGAGGCCAACCTGCAAGTCATGCAGTGGAACCATGTCCCGATGATGCCCAGGTAGTGACCAGAGTCACCAGGTGCAAATTTGGCCCAGATGGAGCATATTCACTAGGTCCAGGTGAGGCCCAGTTGAGAACCAGAGTCACCAGATCTGGTTGAGGCCTAGAGGGGTACCAGAATCACTTGGTCCAGGTGACATCCAGATGGGGACCAAAATCACCAGGTCAGGGTGAGGCCCAGAGGGGTTCCAGAGTCATCATGTCCAGGTGAGGCTCTGGTGTGGAACAGAGTCACCAGGTACCAATGATGCCCAGGTGAGGACCAGGGTCACCATGTCTGGGTGACGCGCAGATATGATCAGAGTCACCAGTTCCCGGTGAGGCCAAGAAAGAGTCCACAGGAATCAGGTCCAGGTGGGGAACAAAGTCACCAGGACTGGGTGAGGCCCAGATGGGGACCAGATTCACAGGTCCAGATGAGGCCCAGTTGGGGACCAGAGTACACGGATCTGGGAGAGGACCAGGTAACGACCAGATTAACAGGTCCAAGAGGCCCACGTGGGGAACTGAGTCACCAGTTATGGGTTGGCAACCCCACTCACCAGGTCCAGGTGAGGACAACCTTCCGGCAAAGTCACCAGATCCATGTGAGGCCCTCGTGGGGACCGGAGTCACCAGGTAAATGTGCGGCTACAAAAATACCACAGTCACCATGTCCAGGTGTGGTTCATGTGGGAACGAGAGACACCACGTCTAGGTGAGAACCAGGTGGGGACCACAGTCACCAGGTCCAGATTGAGTCCTAGGTGGGGGGACCAGAGTCATAAGGACCAGTTGAGGCCAAAGTATGGAGCAAAGTTATCATGTCCAGAGAGGCCCAAGGGGGGGACAGATTAACCATGTCCCATTGATGCCAGGTGGGAAAAGAGTCACAAGGTCCCGGTGAGGCGCAGGTGGCAACAGGATTCACCAAGTCCATGTGAAGCCCAGGTGGGACCACAGTCACCAGATCCAGGGTAGTCTCAGGTGCAGACCAGAATCACCAGGTCCAGGTGTGGTGCAGGTGGCAACCACACTCACCAGGTCCCGGTGAGGCACTGGTGGGGACCAGAGTCACGAGGTACATGATGAGCTAGAAACAGATAGGATCCCTGGGTGGCGCAGCGGTTTGCGCCTGCCTTTGGCCCAGGGCGCGATCCTGGAGACCCGGGATCGAATCCCACGTCGGGCTCCCGGTGCATGGAGCCTGCTTCTCCCTCTGCCTGTGTCTCTGCCTCTCTCTCTCTCTGTGACTATCATAAATCAATAAAAATTAAAAAAAAAGATTCTAGAAACACTGCGGCCAAAAGGTCCACATGATCTCCATGTGGGAACGAGAATCACTAGTTACAGGTGAGGACCAGGTGGGGATCCGACTCACCATATCCAGGTGAGACCCAGGTGGGAAACAGTGTCACCATGTCCAGGTGTGGCCCAGGTGAAGACCAGAGTTAATAGGTCCGGCTGGGTCACTGTCAGTGAACAGTGTAACCATATCCTGATGCTACCCAGGTGGGTAGCAGAGACACCAGGTCTTGGTGAGGCCCAAGTGGGACCAGAAACATGAGGTCCAGATGAGGTCCCGATGGGAACCACAGTCACCAGGTCAGGTGAGGCCATGCTTAGGATCAGAGTCACCAGTTAAAGGTGAGGCCCAGGTGGAGCCAGAGTCACCTGGTACAGAAGAGGCCAAAGTCAGGACCAGAGTTACCAGGATCAGGTCAGTCCCAGTGTTGAATAGAGTAACCATGTCACGATGATGCCCAGGTAGAAACAGAGTCACCAGGTCCAGATGAGGCGCAGGTGGGGAGCATGTTCACTAGGTCCCGGAGAGGCCCAGTTGAGGACCAGAGTCACCAGGTCTAGGTGAGGCCTAGAGGGGTACCAGATTCACCTGGTCTGGTGACATCCAGATGGGGACCTGAGTCCCCATGTCAGGCTGAGGCCCAGAAGGGATCCAGTGTCAACATATCCGGTTGAGGCTCAGGTGTGGAACAGAGTATCCAGGTCATAATGGTCCACAGGTGAGGACCAGAATCACCAGATCTGGGTGAGGCCCAGTTAGCATCAGAGTCAGCAGTTCCAGGTTAGCCAAGAAGGAGTCCACAGCAATCAGGTCCAGGTGGGGAAGAAAGTCAACAGGACTGGGTGAGGCCCAGATGGGGACCAGATTCACCAGGCCCAGGTGATTCCCATGTGGTGACCAGAGTTACCAGTTCCGGGTGACCAACAGGTAAGGACCAGATTCACCAGGTCCAAGTGAGGCCCACGTGGGGACCTGTGTCACTAGGCAAGGGTGAGGCCCAGGTGACAAACCCACTCACCAGTTCCAGGTGAGGCCAACCTACAGGCCATGCAGAGGAACCAGGTCCGAAAGATGCTCAGGTAGGGACGAGAGTTACCAGGTCCAGGTGAGGCCAACCTACAGGCCATGCAGTGGAACCATGTCCCGATGATGCCCAGGTAGGGACCAGAGTTACCAGGTCCAAATGAGGCCCAGATGGAGCATATTCACTAGGTCCAGGTGAGGCCCAGTTGAGGACCAGAGTCACCAGACCTGGTTGAGGCCCAGAGGGGTACCATAATCCCCTGGTCATGGTGACATCCATATGGGGACCAGAGTCACCAGGTCAGGTTGATAGCCAGAGAGGTAACAGTGTCATCATGTCCAGGGGAGCTTCAGGTATGGAACAGAGTCAACAGGACCAATGATGCCCAGGTGAGGACCAGAGTTACCAGGTACACGAGAGGCCCCGGTGGGGATCAGAGGCAACATGTCCATGTGAGGCCGGCTTGGGGACCATGGTCAACAGGTCTACTTGAGGCTCAGGTGTGGAACACAGTAACAAGGCCTAGGTGAGTAACCGGTGGTGACAAAAGTTACCACGTCCGGGTGAGGCCCAGGTGGGGACCAGGATCACCAGGTCCAGGGGAGGTCCTTGAAAGTACCAGAGTCAACAGTACAATGTCAGCCGCAGGTGGGAACCAGGATCAGCAGGTCCAAGTCAGTCCAAAGTGGGGTTCACAGTCACTAGGGCACGGTGAGACCCAGAGGGGGACCAGAGTCGCCTGGTACAGGTGAGGTCCAGGTGTGGAACACAGTCACCAGGTCCCAATTTTGCCCAGTTGAGTACCATGGTCAACAGGACCAGGTGACGCCCAGATGGGGACCGCAGTCCCCGAATCCAGGTGAAGCCCAGGTGTAGACCACAGTCACCAGATCCAGGGTATTCTCAGGTGCAGACCAGAATCACCAAGTCCAGGTGAGGTGCAGGTGGCAACCACATTCACCAGGTCCCGGCGAGGCCCTGGGGGGGACCAGAGTCACGAGGTACATGAGAAGCTAGAAACACTGCAGCCACCAGGTCCACATGATGTCCATATGGGAACGACAATCACCAGTTACAAGTGAGGACCAGGTGGGGATCCGACTCACCATGTCCAGGTGAGATCCAGGTGGGAACCAGTGTCACCATGTCCAGGTGTGGCCCAGGTGATGACCAGAGTTAATAGGTCCAGCTGGATCACTGTTAGTGAACAGTGTAACAATATCCTGATGTTACCCAGGAGGGGACCAGAGACAAAGGTCCAGGTGAGATCCCGATGGGAACCACAGTCACCAGGTCAGGTGAGGCCATGCTTAGGATCATAGTCACCAGTTACAGGTGAGGCCCAGGTAGAGCCAGAGTCACCTGGTACAGAAGAGGCCAAAGTCAGGACCAGAGTTGACATGATCAGGTCAGTCCCAGTGGGGAATACTGTAACCATTTCCCGAGGATGCCCAGGTAAAACCAGAGTCACCGTGCCCAGATGCGTCGCAGGTGGGGAGCATGTTCACTAGGTCCCGGTGAGGCCCACTTGGGGCCCAGAGTCACCAGGTCAAGTTGAGGCCTAGAGGGGTACCAGGGTCACCTGGTCTAGGTGAAATCCAGATGGGGACCAGAGTCACCATGTCAGGCTGAGGCCCAGAGGGGATCCAGAGTCATCAGTTCCAGGTGAGGCTCACGTGTGGAACAGAGAATCCAGTTCATAATGATACACAGTTGAGGACCAGAGTCACTAGATCAGGGTGAGGCCCAGTTAGTATCAGAGTCACCAGTTCCAGGTGAGGCCAAGAAGGAGTCCACAGCAATCAGGTCCAGTTGGGGAACAAAGTCACCAGGAATGGATGACCCCAGATGGGGACCAGATTCACCAGGTCCAGGTGATTCCCAGGTGGTGACCTGAGTTAACAGTTCCGGGTGAGGACCAGGTAAAGTCCAGATTCACCAGGTCCAAGTGAGCCCACGTGGGGACCTGTGTCACCAGGCATGGGCGAGGCCCATGTGGCAACCCCACTCACCAGGTCCAGGTGAGGCGAAACTGCAAGCCATGCAGAGGAACCATGTCTCGATGATGCCCAGGTAAGGACGAGATTTAACAGGTCCAGGTGAGGCCAACCTGCAGGCCATGCAGTGAAACCATGTCCCGATGATGCCGAGGTTGGGATCAGAATCACCAGGTCCAATGAGACCCAGATGGAGCATATTTACTAGGTCCAGGTGAGGTGCAGTGGAGTACCAGAGTCACAAGACCTTGATGAGGCCTAGAGGGGTACCAGAATCACCTGGTCCAGGTGACATCCAGATGGGGACCAGAGTCACCAGGTCAGGATGAGGCCCAGAGAGGTTCCAGAGTCAACATGTCCAGGTGAGGCTCAGGTGTGGAACAGAGTCACCAGGTACCAAAGATGCCCAGGTGAGGACCAAAGTCACCAGGTCTGGATAATGCGCAGATAGGATCAGAGTCACCAGTTCAAGGTGAGGCCAAGAAATTGTCCACAGCAATCATCCAGGTGGGGAACAAAGTCACCAGGACTGGGTGATGCCCAGATGGGGACCAGATTGACCAGGTCCAGGTGAGGCCCAGGGCGTGACCAGAGACCCCGGGTATCGGAGACGACCAGGTAAGGACCAGATTCACCAGGTCCAAGAGGCCGACGAGGGGCCTGTGTCCCCAGGTACGGGTGAGGCACAGGTGGCAACCACACTCACCAGGTCCAGGAGAGGCCATCTTTCGCGCCATGCAGAGGAACCGTGTCCCGATGATGCCCATGTAGGAACCAGAGTTACCAGGTCCAGGTGATGCCAACCTGCAGGCAATGCAGTGGAACCATGTACCGATGATGCCGAGGGAGGGACCAGAGTCACCAGGTCCAAATGAGGCCCAGATGGAGCATATTCACTAGGTCCAGGTGAGGCCCAGTTGAGGACCAGAGTCACCAGATCTGGTTGAGGCTCAGAGGGGTACCAAAATCACCTGGTCCAGGTGACATCCAGATGGGGACCAAAGACACCAGGACAGGGTGAGGCCCAGAGAGGTTCCAGAGTCATCATGTCCAGGTTAGGCTCAGGTGTGGAACTGAGTCACCAGGTACCAAGATGCCCACATGAGGACCAGAGTCAACAGATCTGGGTGATGCTCAGATAGGATGAGAGTCACCAGTTGCAGGCGAGGCAAAGAAAGAGTCCACAGCAATCAGTTCCAGGTGGGGAACAAAGTAACCAGGACTGGGTGAGGCCCAGATGGGGACCAGTTCCCCTTCTCCAGGTGAGGCCCAGGTGATGACCAGAGTCCCCAGGTTGGGAGAAGAAGAGGTAAGGACTAGATTCACCAGGTCCAAGAGGCCCACGTGGGGACCTGAGTCACCAGGTATGGGTGAGCCACAGGTGGCAATCCCACTCACCAGGTTCAGGTGAGTCCAACCTGCAGGCGATGCGCGGAACAATGTCCCGATGATGCCCAGGTAGGGACTCGAGTCACCAGGTCCAAATGAGGCCAAGATGGAGCATATTCACTAAGTCCACGTGAGGCCCAGTTGAGGACCAGAATCACCAGATCTGCTTGAGGCCTAGATGGGAACCAGAATCACCCAGTCCAGGTTACGTCCTAAAGGGGACCAGAGTCAACAGGTCAGGGTGAGGCCCAGAGAAGTTCCAGAGTCATCATGTACAGGTGAGGCTCAGGTGTGGAACAGAGTCACCAGGTACGAATGATGCCCAGGTGAGGACCAGAGTCAACAGGACTGGGTGACGCGCAGATAGGGTCAGAGTCACCAGTTCCAGGTGAGGCCAGGAAAGAGTCCACAGCAATCAGGTCAAGGTGTGGAACAAAGTCACCAAGAATGGGTGAGGCCCAGATTGGGACCAGATTCACCAGGTCCAGGTGAGGCCCAGGGGGTGACCAGAGTCATCGGGTCTGGGAGAGGACCTGGTAAGGACCAGATTCACCAGGTCCAAGAGGCTCACGTAGGGACCTGAGTCACCATGTATGGGTGAGGCCCTAGTGGCAACCCACTCACCAGGTCCAGGTGAGGCCAACCTGCAGGCCAGAGTCACCAGATCCAGGTGAGGCCCTAGTGGGGACCGGAGTCACCAGGTAAATGTGAGTCTACAAGAACACCATAGTCACCAGGTCCAGGTGTGGTTCATGTGGGAACGAGAGACACCAGGTCCAGGTGAGACCCAGGTGGGGACCACAGTCACCAGGTCCAGATTGAGGACTAGGTAGGGGGACCAGAGTCATCAGGACTTGTTGAGGCCAAAGTGTGGAGCAAAGTTATCATGTCCATGTGAGACCCAGGTGGGAAACAGAGTAACCATGTCCCATTGTTGCCAGGTGGGAAAAGAGTCACAAGGTCCAGACGAGGCCTAAGTGAGGAGTAGATTCACCAGGTCATGTTGAGGCCCAGCTGAGGACAAGTGTCGCGAGCCCCGGGTGAGTCCCAGATGGGGACCAGAGTCACCCGGTCCTGGTCATATCCAGGTGGGGACCAGAGTCACCACGTCAGGGTGAGGCCCAGAGGGGACGAGAATCACTAGGTCCAGGTGAGGCCCCGATGTGGAACTGAGAAACCAGGTCCCATGATGCCCATATGAGGACCTGAGTCACCAGGTCCAGGTGATGTCTCTGTGAGAACCAGTCACCTCGTCCAGGTGAGGCCCAGGTGGGACCACAGTCACCAGGTCCAGGTGAGGCCCAGGTATATAAGAGAGTATCCAGGTCCCAATGATGCCCAGGTAAGGACCAGAGTCAACAGGTCCAGGAGAGGCCCAAATATGGTTCAGAGTCATTGTGTTCCAGGTGAGGCCAGATGGAGACCACAGGAACCAGGTCCAGGAGAGCCCCATATGGGAACCAGAGCCACCAGATCCAGGTGATGTCTGGGTGGGACCACAGTCACTAGGTCCAGAGGAGGCGCAGGTGGCAACAGGTTTCACCAAATCCAGGTGAGGCCCAGGTAGCGACCGGTCACCAGATCCAGGTGCGGAACAGCTAAGGACCAGATTCACCAGGCCCAAGTGAAGCCCAATGGGTGACCAGAGTCACCAGGTAGGGGTGACGCCCAGAGGGGGAACCAGAATAACCAGTTTAGTTTGAGGCTCAGAATGGGACCCTAGGTCCCTGGTGAAAGTGAGGTGCAGATGTGGAATAGAGTATCCAGATCCCAATGATGCCTGTGTGAGGAAAAGAGTTACTAGGGCCATGCAGGACCAGATGGGGAACAGAATCACTAGGTCCTGGTGAGGCATAGAATAAGACCACAGTCAGCAGTATCAGGTAAGCCCCTTGTGGGAAACAGAGCCACTCTACCCAGCTGAGTCCCAGGTCCATGGAGGCCCACGTGAGGACCAGATTCATCAGGTCGAATTGAGGCATAGCTGGGGACAAGAGTCACCATGTCTGTGTGCGGCCTAGGTGGGGCAAGATCAGCAGTTCTGAGTTAGGTCAAAGTGGGGACGAGAGACACCAGGTCCAGGTGAGGCCAAACTGAGGACCATAGTCACCAGATCCAAGTGAGGTCCATGTTGGAAAGTGAGTCACCAGGTCCCGGAGAGGTTCAGGTATGGACCAGAGTCACCAGTTCCATGTGAAATCCAGGTGGGGACCAGAGTCACCAGATCCAGTTGAAGCCCAGGTGGGGTTGAGAGTCACTAGGTCCAGATGAGGCCCAGGTGAGGACCAGAGTCACCAGATCTGAGAGAGGCCCATTTGGGATCAGAGTTACCACTTCCAGGTAATGCCAAGAAGGTGTCCACAGCAATCAGGTCAGGTGGGGAACAAAGTCACCAGGACTAGGTGATGCCCAGGTGGTGACCAGATTTACCAGTTCCGGGTGAGGACTAGGTAAGGACCACATTCACCAGGTCCAAGTGAGGCCCACGTGAGGATCTGTGTCACCAGGCATGGGTAAGATCCAGGTGGGAAACCCACTCACCAGGTCAAGATGTCCCGATGATGCCCAGGTAGGGACCAGAGTTACCAGGTCCAGGTGAGGCAAACCAGCAGGCCATGCAGTGGAACCATTTCCAGATGATGCCCAGTGAGTGACCAGAGTCACCAGGTCCAAATGAGTCCCAGATGGAGCATATTCACTAGGTCCAGGTGAGGCCCACTTGAGGACAAGAGTCACCAGATCTAGTTGAGGCCTAGAGGGGTTCCAGAATCACCTGGTCCAGGTGACATCCAGATGGGGACCAGATCACCAGGTCAGGGTGAGGCCCAGAGAGGTCCCAGAGACCTCATGTCCAGGTGAGGCTCAGGTGTGGAACAGAGTAACCAGGTACCAATGATGCCCAGGTGAGACGAGAGTCACCAGGTCTGGGTGACGCACAGATCGGATCAGAGTCACCAGTTCAAGGTGAGGGCAAGAAAGAGTCCAGAGCAATCAGGTCCAGTTGGGGAACATAGTCACCAGGACTGGGTTAGGCCCAGAGGGGACCAGATTCACCAGGTCCAGGTGAGGCCCATGTTGTGACCAGATTCCCCGGGTCTGGGAGAATTCCAGGTAAGGGCCAGATTCACCAGGTCCAAGAGGCCCATGTGGGGACCTGAGTCACCAGGTATGGGTGAGGCCCAGGTGGCATCCCACTAATCAAGTCCAGGTGAGGCCAACCTGCAGGCCAGAGTCACCAGGCCCAGGGGAGGCCCAAGGGGTGACCAGAGTCACCAGGTAAGGGTGAGGTTAAGAGGGGGAACCAGAGTAACCAGTTTAGTTTGAGGCCCAGAATGGGATCAGCGGTTCCTGGTAAAAGTGAGGCCCAGGTGTGGAATAGAGTATCCAGGTCCCAATGATGCCTGAGTGAGGACCAGAGTCACTAAGGCCATGCAGGCCCAGATGGGGAACAGAATCACTAGTTTCTGGTGAGGCATAGAATAAGACCACATTCAGCAGTATCAGGTGAGCCCCTAGTGGGAACCAGAGCCACTCTTTCCAGCTGAGTCCCAGGTAAATGTGAGGTCCACGTGAGGACCAGATTCATCAGGTCGAATTGAGGAATAGCTAGGGACAAGGGTCACTAGGTCTGGGTGCGTAATAGGTGGGGCAAGATTCAGCAGTTCTGAGTTAGGTCAAAGTGGGCAAGAGAGACACCAAGTCCAGGAGAGGTCCAGAATGGGACCAGAGTCACCAGATCCAGGTGAAGTCCAGATGGGGACCAGAGTCTCCAGATCCAGGTGAAGCCCAGATGGGGACCAGAGTCTCTAGGTCCAGATGAGGCCCAGGTGAGGACCAGAGTTACCAGGTACACGTGAGGCCCCGGTGGGGATCAGAGGCAACAGGTCCATGTGAGGCCTGCTTGGGGACCATGGTCAACAGGTCTACTTGAGGCCCAGGTGTGGAACACAGTAAGCAGGTCCAGGTGAGTCCCCGGTGGTGACAAGAGTCACCACGTCCAGGTGAGGCCCAGGTTCGGACCAGGATCACCAGGTACAGGGGAGGCCCTTGAAAGAACCAGAGTCAACAGTTCGAGTTCAGGCGCAGGTTTCAACCATGGTCAGCAGGTCTAAGTCAGGGGAAAGTGGGGTTCACAGTCACTAGGGAATGGTGAGACCCAGAGGGGCACCAGAGTCACGTGGTCCAGGTGAGGTCCAGTTGTGGAACACAGTCACCGCGTCCCAATTTTGCCCAGTTGAACACCATGGTCAACAGGGCCTGGTGAGCCTCACATGGGGACGAGAGTCCCCAAATCCAGGTGAAGCCCAGGTGGGGACCACAGTCACCAGATCCAGGGTAGTCTCAGGTGCAGACCAGAATCACCAGGTCCAGGTGAGGTGCAGGTGGCAACCACACTCACCAGGTCCCGGTGAGGCCCTGGTGGGGACCAGTGTCACAAGGTACATGACAAACTAGAAACACCGCAGGTACCAGGTCCACATGATGTCCATGTGGGAACGAGAATCAACAGTTATAGGTTAGGACCAGGTGGGTATCTGACTCACCATTTCCAGGTGAGACCCAGGTGGGAACGAGTTTCACCATGTCCAGGTGTGGCCCAGGTGAAGACCAGAGTTAATAGGTCCGGCTGGGTCACTGTTAGTGAACAGTGTAACCATATCCTGATGCTACCCAGGTGGGTACCAGAGACACCAGGTCCTGGTGAGGCCCAGGTGGTGCCAGAAACATGAGGTCCAGGTGAGGTCCCGATGGGAACCACAGTCACCAGGTCAGGAGAGGCCATGCTTTGGATCTGAGTCACCAGTTACAGGTGAGGCCCAGGTGGAGCCAGAGTCACCATGTCCAGATGAGGCGAAGTTGGGGAGCATATTCACTACGTCCCGTTGAGGCCCAGTAGAGGACCAGAGTCACCAGGTCTAGTTGAGGCCTAGAGGGGTACCAGATTCACCTGGTCTAGGTGCCGTCCAGATGGGGAGCAGATTCACCATGTCAGGGAGAGGACCAGAGGGGATCCAGAGTCATCACGTCCAGGTGAGTCTCAGGTGTGGAACAGAGTACCCAGGTCATAATGATCCACAGGTGAGGACCAGAGTCCACAGATCTGAGTGAGGCCGAGTTAGGATCAGAGTCAACAGTTCCAGGTGAGGGCCATAAGGAGTACACAGCAATCAGGGCCAGGTGGGGAAAAAAGTCACCAGGACTGGGTGAGACCCATATGGGGACCAGAATCACAATGTCCAGGTGATTCCCAGGTGATGACCAGAGATACCAGTTCCGGGTGAGGACAAGGGAAGGACCAGATTCAATAGGTCCACGTGAGGCCCACGTTGGGACCTGTGTCACCAGGCATGGGTGAGTCTCAGGTGAAAACCCCACTCACTAGGTCCAAGTGAGGCCAACCTGCAGGCCATGCCGAGGAACCATGTCCTGATGATGCCCAGGTGGGGTCTAGAGTTATCAGGTCCAGGTGAGGCACACCTGCAGGCCATGCAGTGGAACCATGTCCCGGTAATGCCGAGGTAGGGATCAGAATCACCATGTCCAAATGAGGCCCAGATGGAGCATATTCACTAGGTCTAGGTGAGGCCCAGTTGAGGACCAGAGTCACCAGATCTGGTTGAGCCCTATAAGGGTACCAGAATCACCTGGTTCAGGTGACAACGAGATGGGGACCAGAGTCACCAGGTCAGGGTGAGGCCCAGAGAGATTCCAGAGACATCATGTCCAAGTGAGGCTCAGGTGTGGAACAGAGTCACCAGGTACCAATGATGCCCAGTTGAGGACCAGATTCACTAGGTCTGGGTGACGAGCAGATAGGATCAGAGTCACCAGTTCCAGGTGAGGCCAAGAAGGCGTCCACAGCAATCAGGTCCATGTAGGGAACAAAGTCACCAGGACTGGATGAGGCCCAGATGGGGACCAGATTCACCAGGCCCAGGTGATTCCCAAGTGGTAACCAGAGTTACCAGTTCCGGGGAAGGACCAGGTAAGGACCAGATTCACCAGGTCCAATTGAGGCCCACGTGGGGACCTGTGTCACCATGTATGGGTGAGGCACAATTGGCAACCCCACTCACCAGGTACAGGTGAGGCCAACCTGCAGGTGATGGAGAGGAACCGTGTCCAGATGATGCCCAGGTAGGGACCAGAGTTACCAGGTCCAGGTGAGGCCAACCTGCAGGCCATGCAGTGGAACCATGTCCCGATGATGCCCATTAGAGACCAGGGTCACCAGTTCCAAATGAGGCCCAGATGGAGCATATTCACTAGGTCCAGGTGAGGCCCAGTTGAGGACCAGAGTCACCAGATCTGGTTGAGGCCGAGAGGTGTACAAGAATCCCCTGGTCCAGGTGACATCCAGATGGGGACCACAGTCACCAGGGAAGGGTGAGGCCCAGAGAGGTTCCAGAGTCATCATGTCCAGGTGAGGCTCAGGTGTAGAACAGAGTCATCGGGTACCAATGATGCCCAGGTGAGGACCAGAGTCACCAGGTCTGCGTGACGCGCAGATATGATCAGAGTCACCAGTTACAGGTGAGGCCAAGAAGGAGTCCACAGCAATCAGGTCCAGGTGGGGAACAAAGTCACCAGGACTGGGTGAGGCCCTGGTCAGGACCAGATTCACCAGGTCCAGGTGATTCCCAGGTGGTGACCAGAGACCCTGGGGCTGGGAGACGACCAGGTAAGGACCAGATTCACCAGGTCCAAGAGGCCCAAGTGGGGACCTGTGTCCCCAGGTACGGGTGAGGCACAGGTGGCAACCAAACTCACCAGGTCCAGGAGAGGCCATCCTTCGCGCCATGCAGAGGAACCGTGTCCCGATGATGTACATGTAGGAACCAGAGTTACCAGGTCCAGGTGATGCCAACCTGCAGGCCATGCAGTGGAACCATGTCCCGATGATGCCCAGGTAGGGACCAGAGTCACCAGGTCCAAATGAGGCCCAGATGGAGCATATTCACTAGGTCCAGGTGAGGCCCAGTAGAGGACCAGAGTCACCAGATCTAGTTGAGGCTCAGAGGGGTACCAGAATCACCTGGTCCAGGTGACATCCAGATGGGGACCAGAGTCACCAGGACAGGGTGAGGCCCAGAGAGGTTCCAGAGTCATCATGTCCAGGTGAGGTTCAGGGGTGGAACTGAGTCACCAGGTACCAATGATGCCCAGATGAGGACCAGAGTCACCAGATCTGGGTGACGCGCAGATAGGATCAGAGTCACCAGTTCCAGGTGAGGCAAAGAAAGAGTCCACAGCAATCAGTTCCAGGTGGGGAACAAAGTAACCAGGACTGGGTGAGGCCCAGATGGGGACCAATTCACCTTGTCCAAGTGAGGCCCAGGTGATGACCAGAGTCCCCAGGCTGGGAGAAGAAGAGGTAAGTACCAAATTCACCAGGTCCAAGAGGCCCACGTGGGGACCTGAGTCACCAGGTATGGGTTAGCCACAGGTGGCAATCCCACTCACCAGGAACAGGTGAGGCCAACCTGCAGGCCATGTGCGGAACCATGTCCCGAAGATGCCCAGGTAGGGACGACAGTCACCAGGTCCAAATGAGGCCCAGATGGAGCATATTCATTAGGTCCAGGTGAAGCCAATTGAGGACCAGAGTCACCAGAACTGGTTGAGGCCTAGAGGGGTACCAGAATCACCTGGTCCAGGTTACATCCTAATGGGGACCAGAGTCACCAAGTCAGGTGAGGCCATGCTTAGGATAAGAGTCACCCGTTACAGGTGAGGCCCAGGTGGAGCCAGAGTCACCTGGTACAGAAAATGCCAAAGTCAGACCAGTGTTACAAGGATCAGGTCACTCCCAGTGGGGAATAGAGTAACCATGTCCCGATGATGCCCACGTAGAACCAGAGTCATCATGTCCAGATGAGGCGCAGTTGGGGAGCATATTCACTAGGTCCCGGGCAGACCCAGTTGAGGACTAGAGTCACCAGGTTTGGTTGAGGCCTAGAGGGGTACCAGATTCACCTGGTTAGGTGACATCCAGATGGGGACCAGAGTAACCATGTCAGGGTGAGGCCCAGAGGGGATCCAGAGTCATCATGTCCAGGTGAGGCTCAGGTGTGGAACAGAGTATCCAGGTCATAATGGTCCACAGGTGAGGACCAGAGCCACCAGATCTGGAAGAGGCCCAGTTAGGATCAGAATTACCACTTCCAGGTGAGGCCAAGAAGGTGTCCACAGCAATCAGGTCCAGGTGGGGAACAAAGTCACCAGGACTAGGTGATGCCCAGGTGGTGACCAGATTTACCAGTTCCGGGTGAGGACTAGGTAAGGACCACATTCACCAGGTTCAAGTGAGGCCCACGTTGCGACCTGTGTCACCAGGCATGGGTAAGACCCACGTGGGAACCCCACTCACCAGGTCAAGATGAGGCGAACCTGCAGGCCATGCAGAGGAACCATGTCCCGATGATGCCCAGTAGGGACCAGAGTTACCATGTCCAGGTGAGGCCAACCAGCAGGCCATGCAGTGGAACCATTTCCCGATGATGCTCAGTGAGTGACCAGAGTCACCAGGTCCAAATGAGGCCCAGATGGAGCATATTCACTAGGTCCAGGTGAGGCCCAGTTGAGGAAAAGAGTCACCAGATCTGGTTGAAGCCTAGAGGGGTACCAGAATCACCTGGTCCAGGTGACATCCAGATGGGGATCAGATCACCAGGTCAGGGTGAGACCCAGAGAGGTCCCAGAGACATCAAGTCCAGGTGAGGCTCAGGTGTGGAACAGAGTAACCAGGTACCAATGATGCCCAGGTGAGGACCAGTTTCAACAGGTCTGGGTGACGCACAGATAGGATCAGAGTCACCAGTTCCAGGTGAGGCTAAGAAAGGGTCCAGAGCAATCAGGTCCAGGTGGGGAACATAGTCACCAGGACTGGGTGAGGCCCAGATGGAGGCCAGATTCACCAGGTCAGGGTGAGGCCCAGGTTGTGACCAGATTCCCCGGGTCTGGGAGAAGACCAGGTAAGGACCAGATTCACCAGGTCCAAGAGGCCCACGTGGGGACCTGAGTCACCAGGTATGGGTAAGGCCCACGTGGCATCCCACTAACAAAGTCCATGTGAGGCCAACCTGCAGGGCAGAGTCACCAGATTCAGGTGAGGCCCAGGTATATAAGAGAGTATCCAGGTCCCAATGATGCCTGGGTCAGGACCAGAGTCACTAGGACCATGCAGGCCCAGATGGGGAACGGAATCACTAGGTCCTGGTGAGGCATACAATAAGACCACAGTCACCAGTATCAGTTGAGATCCTTGTGGGAACAAGAGCCACTCTAACAAGCTGAGTCCCAGATCCATGTGAGGCCTACGTGAGGACCAGATTCATCAGGTCGAATTGAGGCATAGCTGGGGACAAGAGTCACCAGGTCTGGGTTAGGGCAAACTGAGGACCAGTGTCACCAGATCCAGGTGAGGTCCAGGTGAGGACCAGAGTCACCAGATCCAGGTGAAGCCCAGGTGGGGGCCAGAGTCACTAGGTCCAGATGAGGCCCAGGTGAGGACCAGAGTTACCAGGTACATGTGAGGCCCCGGTGGGGATCAGAGGCAACAGGTACATGTGGGGCAGCCTTGGGGACCATGGTCAAACGTCTACTTGAGGCCCAGGTGTGGAACACAGTAAGCAGGTCCAGGTGAGTCCCCAGTGTTGACAAGAGTCACCACGTCCAGGTGAGGCTCAGGTGGGGACCAGGATCACCAGGTACAGGGGAGGCCCTTGAAAGAACCAGAGTCAACAGTTCGAGGTCAGGCGCAGGTGGCAACCAGCGTCAGCAGGTCCAAGTCAGGCCAAAGTTGGATTCACAGTCACTAGGGCACGGTGAGACCCAGAGGGTGACCAGAGTCACCTGGTCCAGGTGAGGTCCAGTTGTGGAACACAGTCACCGGGTCCCAATTGTGCCCAGTTGAGGACCATGGTCATCAGGGCCAGGTGTGGCCCAGATGGGGACCGGAGTCCCTAATCCAGGTGAAGCCCAGGTGGGGACCACAGTCACCAGATCCAGGGTAGTCTCAGGGGCAGACAAGAATCAGCAAAGTCCAGGTGAGGTGCAGGTGGCAACCACACTCAACAGGTCCCGGTGAGGCCCTGGTGGGGACCAGAGCCACGAGGTGCATGAGAAGCTAGAAACAGTGCAGCCAGCAGGTCCAAATGATGTCCATGTGGGAACGAGAATCACCAGTTACATTGAGGCCCAGGTGGGGATCAGACTCACCATGTCCAGGTAAGACCGAGGTGGTAACCAGTGTCACCATGTCCATGTGTGGCGAGGTGAAGACCAGAGATAATAGGTCCGGCAGAGTCACTGTTAGTGAACAGTGTAACCATATCCTGATGCTACCCAGGTGGGTACGAGAAACACCAGGTCCTGGTGAGGCCCACGTGAGAACATAGACATGAGGACCAGGTGAGGTCCCGATGGGAACCACAGTCACCAGGTCTGGTGAGGCCATGATTTGGATCAGAGTCACCAGTTACAGGTTAGGCCCAGGTGGAGCCAGAGTCACCTGGTACAGAAGAGGCCAAAGTCAGGAGCAGAGTTACCAGGATAAGGTCAGTCCCAGTGAGGAATAGAGTAACCATGTGCCGATGATGCCCAGGGAGAACCAAAGTCACCAGGTCCAGATGAGGCGCAGGTGGGGAGCATGTTCACTAGGTCCTGGTGAGGCCCAGTTGAGGACCAGAGTCACCAGGTCAAGTTGAGGCCTAGAGGGGAACCAGGTTAACCTGGTCTAGGTGATATCCAGAAGGGGACCAGCGTCACCATGTCAGGGTGAGGCATAGAGGGGCTCCAGAGTCATCATGTCCAGGTGAGTCTCAGGTGTGGAGCAGAGAATCCAGGTCATAATGGTCCACAGGTGAGGACCAGAGTGACCAGATCTTGGTGACGCGCAGATAGGATCAGAGTCACCACTTCCAGGTGAGGCCAAGAAAGAGTCCACAGAAATCAGGTCCAGGTGGGGAACAAAGTCACCAGGACTGGGTGAGGCCCAGATGTGGACCAGATTCACCAGGTCCAGGTGAGGCCCAGGTGTTGAGCAGAGTCCCTGGGTCTGGGAGAGGACCAGGTAAGGACCAGATTCACCAGGTTCAAGAGGCCCACGTGGGGAATTAGTCACCAGTTATGGGTTAGGCCCAGGTGGCAACCCCACTTACCAGGTCCAGGTGACGCCAACCTGCAGGCCAGAGTCACCAGATCCAGGTGAGACCCTAGTGGGGACCGGAGTCACCAGGTAAATGTGAGTCTACAAGAATACCACAGTCACCAGGTCCAGGTGTGGTTCATGTGGGAACGAGAGTCACCAGGTCCAGGTGAGACCCAGGTGGGGACCACAGTCACCAGGTGCAGTTTGTGGCTTACGTGGGGGGACCAGAGTCATCAGGACCATTTGAGGCCAAAGTGTGCAGCAAATTTATCATGTCCAAGTGAGGCCCAGGTGGGGAACAGAGTAACCATGTCCCATTGATGCCAGGTGGGAAAAGAGTCACAAGGTCCAGATGAGGCCTAAGTGAGGAGTAGATTCACCAGGTCCTTTTGAGGCCCAGTTGAGGACCAGTGTCACCAGCTCCGGGTGAGTCCCAGAGGGGGACCAGAGTCACCCGGTTCTGGTGATATCCAGGTGTGGACCAGAGTCACCACGTCAGGGTGAGGCCCAGACGGGGACGAGAATCACTAGGTCCAGGTGAGGCCCCGATGTGGAACTGAGAAACCAGGTCCCATGATGCCCATTTGAGGACCTGAGTCACCAGGTCCAGGTGAGGTCCCTGTGGGAACCAGTCACCTCGTCCAGGTGAGGCCCAGGTGGGACCACATTCATCAGGTCCAGGTGAGGCCCAGGTATATAAGAGAGTACCCGGGTCCCAATGATGCCCACGTAAGTACCAGAGTCAACAGGTCCATGAGAGGCACAAATATGGATCAGAGTCATTGTGTTCCAGGTGAGGCCAGATGGAGACCACAGGAACCAGGTCCAGGAGAGCCCCATATGGGAACCAGAGACACCAGATCGAGGTGAGGTCCACGTGGGACCACAGTTACAAGGTCCAGGTGAGGCGCTTTTGGCACCAGGGTTCACCTAGTCCAGGTGAGGGCCAGGTGGCGACCAGTCAGCAGATCCAGGTGCGGACCAGCTAAGGACCAGATTCACCAGGCCCAAGTGAAGCCCAAGGGGTGACCAGAGTCACCAGGTAAGGGTGAGGACCAGAGGGGGAACCAGAGTAACCAGTTTAGTTTGCGGCCCAGAATGGGACCAAAGGTCCCTGGTCAAAGTGAGGCCCAGGTGTGGAATAGAGTATCCAGGTCCCAATGGTTCCTGGGTGAGGACCAGAGTCACTAGGGCCATGCAGGCCCAGATGGGGAACAGAATCACTAGGTCCTGGTGAGGCATAGAATAAGACCACAGTCAGTAATATCAGGTGAGCCCCTTGTGGGAACCAGAGCCACTCAACCAGCTGAGTCCCAGGTCCATGTGAGGCCCACGTGAGGACCAGATTCATCAGGTCGAATTGAGGCATAGCTGGGGACAAGAGTCACCAGGTCTGGGTGCGGCCTAGGTGTGGCAAGATTCAGCAGTTCTGAGATAGGTCAAAGTGGGGACGAGAGACACCAGGTCCAGGTGAGGCCAAACTGAGGACCAGAGTCACCAGATCCAGGTGAGGTCCAGGTGGGGACCAGAGTCACTAGGTCCAGATGAGACCCAGGTGGGGACCAGAGTTACCAGTTACAGGTGAGGCCCAGCTGGGGATCAGAGACAACAGGTCCATGTGAGGCCGGCTTGGGGATCATGGTCAACAGGACTACTTGAGGCCCAGGTGTGGAACACTGTAAGCAGGTCCAGGTGAGTCCCCGGTGGTGACAAGAGTCACCACGTCCAGGTGAGGCCCAGGTGGGCACCAGGATCACCAGGTACAGGGGAGGTCCTTGAAAGAACCACAGTCAACAGTTCGAAATCAGACACAGCTGGCAACCAGGGTCAGAAGGTTCAAGTCAAGCCAAAGTGGGGTTCACAGTCACTACGGCACGTTGATACCCTGAGTGGGACCAGAGTCACCTGGTCCAGTTCAGGTCCAGTTGTGGAACACAGTCACCGGGTCGCAGGTTTGCCAGGTTGAGGACCATGGTCAACAGGGCAAAGTGAGGCCCAGAAGGGGACCTGAGTCCCCAAAGCAGTGAAGCCGAGGTGGGGACCACATCACCATATCCAGGGTAGTCTCACGTGCAGACCAGAATCATCAGGTCCAGGTGAGGTGCAGGTGGCAACCAAACTCACCAGGTCCCGGTGAGGCCCTGGTGGGGACCAGAGTCACGAGGTACATGAGAATCTAGAAACACTGCAGCCACCAGGTCCACATGATGTACATTTGGGAACGAGAATCACCAGTTACCAGTGAGGACCAGGTGGGGATCCGAGTCACCATGTCCAGGTGAGACCCATGTGGGAACCAGTGTCACCATGTCCAGTTGTGGCCCAGGTGAAGACCAGAGTTAATAGGTCCGGCTGGGTCACTGATAGTGAACAGTGTAACCATATCCTGATGCTACCCAGGTGGGAACCAGAGACACCAGGTCCTGGTGAGGCCCAGGTGGGACCAGAGACCTGAGGTCCAGGTGAGGTCCGATGAGAACCACAGTCACCAGGTCAGGTGAGGCCATGCTTTGGATCAGAGTCACTAGTTACTGGTGAGACCCAGGTTTGAGCCAGAGTCACCTGGTACAGAAGATGCCAACGTCAGGACCAGAGTTACCAGGATCAGGTCTGTCCCAGTGGGGAATAGAGTAACCATGTCCCGGTGATGCCCAGGTAGAACCAGAGTCACCAGGTCCAGATGAGGCGCAGGTGGGAGCATGTTCACTAGGTCCCGGTGAGGCCCAGTTGAGGCCCAGAGTCACCAGGACAAGTTGAGGCCTAGAGGGTTTCCAGATTCACCTGGTCTAGGTGACATCCAGACGGGGACCAGAGTCACCATGTCAGGGTAGGCCCAGAGGGGATCCAGAGTCAGCATGTCCAGGTGAGGCTCAAGTGTGGAACAGAGTATCCAGGTCATAATGGTCCACAGGTGAGGACCAGAATCACCAGATCTGGGTGAGGCCCAGTTAGGATCAGAGTCAACAGTTCCAGCGAGGCCAAGAAGGAGTCCACAGCAATCAGGTCCAGGTGGGGAAGAAAGTCAACAGGACTGGGTGAGGCCCAGATGGGGACCAGAATCACAAGGTCCAGTTGATTCCCAGGTGGTGACCAGGGTTACCAGGTCCGGGGGAGGACCAGGTAAGGACCAGATTCACCAGGTCCAAGTGAGGCCCACGTGGGGACCTGTGTCACCAGGTATTTGTGAGCCTCAGGTGACAACCCCACTCACCAGGTCCGGCTGAGGCCAACATGCTGGCCATGCAGAGGAACCGTGTCCCGATGATGTCCAGGTAGGGACCAGAGTTACCAGGTGCAGGTGAGGCCAACCTGCAGGCCATGCAGTGGAACCATGTCCCGATGGTGCCCACGTAGGTACCAGAGTCACCAGGTTCAATTGAGCCCCAGATGGAGCATATTCACTAGGTCCAGGTGAGGCCCAGTTGAGGACCAGAGTCACCAGATCTGGTTGAGGCCTAGAGGGGTACCAGAATCCCCTGGTCCAGGTGACATACAGATGGGGACCAGAGTCACCAGGTCAGGGTGAGGCACAGAGAGGTTCGAGAGTCATCATGTCCAGCTGAGGCTCAGCTGTGGAACAGAGTCACCAGGTACCAATGATGTCCAGGTGAGGACCAGAGTCACCAGATCTGGGTGACGCGCAGATAGGATCAGAGTCACCAGGT
Organism: Canis lupus baileyi; assembly: GCF_048164855.1. Classification (NCBI taxonomy): domain Eukaryota; kingdom Metazoa; phylum Chordata; class Mammalia; order Carnivora; family Canidae; genus Canis; species Canis lupus. The sequence continues at coordinate 46,988,146 of NC_132862.1, forward strand.
CCAGGTGAGGTCAAGAAAAAGTCCACAGCAATCAGGTCCAGGTGGGGAACAAAGTTACCAGGACTGGGTGAGGCCCAGATGGGGACCAGATTCACCAGGTCCAGGTGAGGCCCAGGTGGTGACCAGAGTCCCCGGTTCTGGGAGAGGACCAGGTAAGGACAAGAATCACCAGGTCCAAGAGGCCCACGTGGGGACCTGAGTCACCAGGTATGGATGAGTCCCAGGTGGCAACCCCAATCACCAGGTCCAGGTGAGTCCAGCCTGCAGGCCAGAGTCACCAGATCCAGGTGAGGCCCGGTGGGGACGGGAGTCACAAGGTAAATGTGAGTCTACAAAAACACCACAGTCACCAGGTCCAGGTGTGGTTCATGTGGGAACAGGAGTCACCAGATCCAGCTGAGAACCAGTTGGGGACGACAAGTCACCAGGTCCAGATTGAGGCCTAGGATTGGGGACGAGAGTCATCAGGACCAGTTGAGGCCAAAGTGTGCAGCAAAGTTATCATGTCAAGGTGAGGACCAGTTGGGGAACAGAGTAACCATGTCCCATTGATGCCAGGTGGGAAAAGAGTCACAAGGTCCAGACGAAGCCTAAGTTTGGAGTAGATTCACCAGGTCCTGTTGAGGCCCAGCTGAGGACCAGTGTCGCCAGCTCCGGGTGTGTCACCCGGTTCTAGTGATATCCAGGTAGGGACCAGTGTCACAAGTCAGGGTGAGGCCCAGAGGGGGACGAGAATCACTAGGTCCAGGTGAGGCCCCGATGTGGAACTGAGAATCCAGGTCCCATGATGCCCATATGAGGACCTGAGTCACCAGGTCCAGGTGATGTCCCTGTGGGAACCAGTCACCCCGTCCAGGTGAGGCCCAGGTGGGACCACAGTCACCAGGTCCTGGTGAGGTCCAGGTATATAAGATAGTATCCAGGTCCCAATGATGCCCAGGTAAGGACCAGAGTCAACAAGTCCAGGAGAGGCCCAAATATGGATCAGAGTCATTGTGTTCCAGGTGAGACCAGATGGAGACCACAGGAACCAGGTCCAGGAGAGCCCCATATGGGAACCAGAGCCACCAGATCCAGGTGAGGTCCAGGAGGGACCACAGTCACAAGGTCCAAGTGAGGCGCAGGTGGCAACATGATTCACCAAGTCCAGGTGAGGCCCACGTGGTGACCTGTCACCAGATCCAGGTGCGGACCAGCTAAGAACCAGATTCACCAGGCCCAAGTGAAGCCCAAGGGGTGACGAGAGTCACCAGGTAAGGCTGAGGCCCCGAGGGGTAACCAGAGTAACCAGTTTAGTTTGAGTCCCAGAATGGGACCAGAGGTCCCTGGACAAAGTGAGGCCCAGGTGTGGAATAGAGTATCCAGGTCCCAAAGATGCCTGGGTGAGGACCAGAATCACTAGGGCCATGAAAGCCCAGATGGGGAACAGAATCACTAGGTCCTGGTGAGGCATAGTATAAGAAAACAGTCACCAGTATCAGGTGAGCCACTTGTGGGAACCAGAGCCACTCTATCCCGCTGAGTCCCAGGTCCATGTGAGGCCCACTTGAGGACCAGATTCATCAGGTCGAATTGAGGCATAGCTGGGGACAAGAGTCATCAGGTCTGGGTGCGGCCTAGGTGGGGCAAGATTCAGCAGTTCTGAGTTAGGTCAACGTGGGGACGAGAGACACCAGTAAAGGTGAGGCCAAACTGAGACCAGAGTCACCAGATACAGGTGAGTTCCAGGTGGGGACCAGAGTCACCAAATCCAGGTGAAGTCCAGGTGGGGACCAGACTAACCAGTTCCGGGTGAGGACCAGGTAAGGACAAGATTCAAAAGGTCCACGTGAGGCCCACGTTGGGACCTGTGTCACCAGGCATGGGTGAGTCTCAGGTGACAACCCCACTCACTAGGTCCAAGTGAGGCCAACCTGCAGGCCATGCCGAGGAACCATGTCCTGATGATGCCCAGGTGGGGTCTAGAGTTATCAGGTCCAGGTGAGGCACACTTGCAGGCCATGGAGGGGAACCATATCCCGGTAATGCCGAGGTAGGGATCAGAATCACCATGTCCAGATGAGGCCCAGATGGAGCATATTCACCAGGTCAAGGTGAGGCCCAGTTGAGGACCAGAGTCACCAGATCTGGTTGAGCCCTATAAGGGTACCAGAATCACCTGGTTCAGGTGACAACGAGATGGGGACCAGAGTCACCAGGTCAGGGTGAGGGCCAGAGAGATTCCGGAGACATCATGTCCAAGTGAGGCTCAGGTGTGGAACAGAGTCACCAGGTACCAATGATGCCCAGTTGAGGACCAGATTCACTAGGTTTGGGTGACGAGCAGATAGGATCAGAGTCACCAGTTCCAGGTGAGGCCAAGAAGGCGTCCACAGGAATCAGGTCCATGTGGGGAACAAAGTCACCAGGACTTGGTGAGGCCCAGATGGGGACCAGATTCACCAGGCCCAGGTAATTCCCTGGTGGTGACCAGAGTTACCAGTTCCGGGGAAGGACCAGGTAAGGACCAGATTCACCAGGTCCAATTGAGGCCCACGTGGGGACCTGTGTCACCAGGTATGGGTGAGGCACAATTGGCAACCCCACTCACCAGGTCCAGGTGAGGCCAACCTGCAGGCGATGGAGAGGAACCGTGTCCCGATGATGCCCATGTAGGGACCAGAGTTACCAGGTCCAGGTGAGGCCAACCTGCAGGCCATGCAGTGGAACCATGTCCCGATGATGCCCAGGTAGGGACCAGAGTTACCAGGTCCAGGTGAGGCCAACCTGCAGGCCATGCAGTGGAACCATATCCCTATGATGCCCAGGTAGGGACCAGAGTCATCAGGTCCAAATGAGGCCCACATGGAGCATATTCACTAGGTCCAGGTGAGGCCGAGTTGAGGACCTGAGTCACCAGATGTGGTTGAAGCCTAGAGGGGTACCAGAATCACATGGTCAGGTGACATCCAGATGGGGACCAGAGTCACCAGGGAAGGGTGAGGCCCAGAGAGGTTCCAGAGTCATCATGTCCAGGTGAGGCTCAGCTGTGGAACAGAGTCACCAAGTACCAATGATGCCCAGGTGAGGACCAGAGTCACCAGGTCTGGGTGACCCGCAGATAGGATCAGAGTCACCAGGTCCAGGTGAGGCCAAGAAGGAGTCCACAGCAATCAGGTCCAGGTAGGGAACAAAGTCACCAGGACTGGGTGAGGCCCTGATGGGGACCAGATTCACCCGGTCCAGGTGATTCCCAGGTGGTGACCAGAGTTACCAGTTCTGGGTGAGGACCAGGTAAGGACCAGATTCACCAGGTCCAAGTGAGGCCCACGGGGGGACCTGTGTCACCAGATATGGGTGAGGCCCTGGTGGCAACCCCAATCACCAGGTCCAGGTGAGGCCAACCTGCAGGCCATGCAGAGGAACCGTGTCCCGAAGAAGCCCAAGTAGGGATCAGAGTTACCACGTCCAGGTGAGGCCAACCTGCAGGCCATGCAGAGGAACCGTGTCCCGATGAAGCCCAGGTAGGGACCAGAGTCACCAGGTCCATATGAGGCCCAGATCGTGTATATTCACTAGGTCCAAGTGAGGCCCATTTGAGGACCAGAGTCACCAGATCTGGTTGAGGCCTAGAGGGGTACCAGAATCACCTGGTCCAGGTGACATCAAGATGGGGACCAGAGTCACCAGGTCAGGGTGAGGCGCAGAGAGGTTCCAGAGTCATCATGTCCAGGTGAGGCTCAGGTGTGGAACAGAGTAATCAGGTACCAATGATGCCCAGGTGAGGACCAGAGTCACCAGATCTGGGTGACGCGCAGATAGGATCAGAGTCACCAGTTCCAGGTGAGGCAAAGAGTCCACAGCAATCAGTTCCAAGTGGGGAACAAAGTCACCAGGACTGGGTGAGGCCCAGATGGGACCAGATTCACCAGGCCAGGGAGGCCAAGGTGGTGACCAGAGTCCCTGGGTCTGGAAGAGTACCAGGTAAGGACAAGATTCACCAGGTCCAAGAGGCCCACGTGGAGACGTGGGTCACCAGATATGTGTGAGGCCCAGGTGGCAACCCCACTCACCAGGTCCAGGTGAGGCCAACTTGCAGGCCAGAGTCACCAGATCCAGGTGAGGCCCTAGTGGGGACCGGAGTCACCAGGTAAATGTGAGTCTACAAGAACACCACAGTCACCAAGTCCAGGTGTGGTTCATGTGGGAACGAGAGTCACCAGGTCCAGGTGAGACCCAGATGAGGACCACAGTCACCAGTTCCAGATTGAGGCCTAGGTCGGGGGACCAGATTCATCAGGACCAGTTGAGGCCAAAGTGTTGAGCAAAGTTATCATGTCCAGTTGAGACCTAGGTGGGGAACAGAGTAACCATGTCCCATTGATGCCAGTTGGGAAAAGAGTCAAAAGGTACGGACGAGGCCTAAGTGAGGAGTAGATTCACCAGGTCCTGTTGAGGCCCATTTGAGGACCAGTGTCCCCAACTCTGGGTGAGTCCCAGGGGGGGACCATAGTCACCCGGTTCTGGTGATATCCAGGTGGGGACCAGAGTCAGCACGTCAGGGTGAGGCCCAGAGTGGGACGAGAACCACTAGGTCCAGGTGAGGCCCCAATGTGGACCTGAGAAACCAGGTCCCATGATGCCCATATGAGGACCTGAGTCACCAGGTCCAGGTGAGTTCCCTGTGGGAACCAGTCACCTCGTCCAGGTGAGGCCCAGGTGGGAGCACACTCACCAGGTCCAGGTGAGGCCCAGGTATATAGAGAGTATCCAGGTCCCAATGATGGCCAGGAAAGGACCAGAGTGAACAGGTCCAGGAGAGGACCATATATGGATTAGAGTCATTGTGTTCCAGGTGAGGCTAGATGGAGACCACAGGAACCAGGTCCAGGAGAGCCCCATATGGGAACCAGAGCCAACAGATCCAGGTGAGGTCCAGTTGGGACCACAGTCAGGAGGTCCAGGTGAGGCGCAGGTGACAACAGGGTTCACCAAGTCCAGGTGAGGCCCAGGTGGCCAACAGTCACCAGATCCAGATGCGGACCAGCTAAGGACCAGATTCACCAGGCCCAAGTGAAGCACAAGGGGTGACCAGAGTCACCAGGTAAGGGTGAGGCCCAGAGGGGAACCAGAGTAACCAGTTTAGTTTGAGGCCCAGAATGGGACCAGAGGTCCCTGGTCAAAGTGAGGCGCAGGTGTGGAATAGAGTATCCAGGTCCCAAAGACGCCTGGGTGAGGACCAGAGTCACTAGGGCCATGCAGGCCCAGATGGGGAACAGAATCACTAGGTCCTGGCTAGGCATAGAATAAGACCACAATCACCAGTATCAGGTGTGCCCCATGTGGGATCCAGAGCCACTCTATCCAGCTGAGTCCCAGGTCCATGTGAGCCCTACGTCAGAACCAGATTCATCAGGTCGAATTGAGGCATAGCTGGGGACAAGATTCACCAGGTGTGGGTGCGGCCTAGGTGGGGCAAGATTCAGCAGTTCTGAGTTAGGTCAAAGTGGGGACGAGAGACACCAGGTCCAGGTGAGGGCAAACTGAGGACCAGAGTCAACAGATCCAGGTGAGCTCCATGTTGGAAAGAGAGTCACCAGGTCCAGGAGAGGTCCAGCTGGGGACCAGAGTCACCAGATCCAGGTGAATTCCAGGTGGGGACCAGAGTCACCAGATCCAGGTGAAGCCCAGGTGGGGACCAGAGTCACTAGGTCCAGATGAAGCCTAGGTGAGGGCCAGAGTTACCAGGTACACGTGAGGCCCCGGTGGGGATCAGAGGCAACAGGTCCATGTGAGGCCGGCTTGGGGACCATGGTCCACAGGTCTACATTAGGCCCAGGTGGAACACAGTAACCAGGTCCATGTGAGCCCCGGTGGTGACAAGAGTCACCACGTCCAGGTGAGGCCCAAGTGGGGACCATGATCACCAGGTACAGGGGAGGCCATTGAAAGAACCAGAGTCAACTGTTCGAGGTCAGTTGCAGGTGGCAACCGGGGTCAGCAGGTTCATGTCAGGCCAAAGTGTGGTTGACAGTCACTAGGGTACGTTGAGACCCAGAGGGGGACCAGAGTCACCTGGTCCAGGTGAGGTCCAGTTGTGGAACACAGTCTCTGGGTCCCAAATTTGCCCAGTTGAGGACCATGTTCAACAGGGCCAGGTGAGGCCCAGATGGGGACTGGAGTCCCCAAATTCAGTTGAAGCCCAGGTGGGGACCAGAGTCACCAGATCCAGGGTAGTCTCAGGTGGAGACCAGAATCACAAGGTCCTGGTGAGGTGCAGGTGGCAACCACACTCACCAAGTCCCGGTGAGGCCCTGGTGGGGACCAGAGTCACGAGGTACATGAGAATCTAGAAACACTGCAGCCACCAGGTCCACATGATGTCCATGTGGGAACGAGAATTACAAGTTACAGGTGAGGACCAGGTGGGGATCCGAGTCACCATGTCCAGGTGAGACCCTGGTGGGAGCCAGTGTCACCATGTCCAAGTGTGGACAAGGTGACGACGAGAGTTAATAGGTCCGGCCGAGTCACTGTTAGTGAACAGTGTAACCATATCCTGATGCTACTCAGGTGGGTACCAGATACAAGGTCCTGGTGAGTCCCATTTGGACCAGAGACATGAGGACCAGGTGAGGTACCGATGGAAACCACAGACACCAGGTCAGGTGAGGCCATGAATAGGATCAGAGTCACCAGTTACAGGTGAGGCCCAGGTGGAGCCAGAGTCACCTGGTAGAGAAGAGGCCAGAGTCAGGACCAGAGTTACCAGGATCAGGTCAGTCCCAGTGGGGAATAGAGTAACCATGTCTCGAAGATGCCCAGGTAGAACCAGAGTCACCAGGTCCAGGTGAGGCGCAGGTTGGGAGCATGTTCACTAGGTCCCCGTGAGGCCCAGGTCAGGACCAGAGTCACCAGGTCAAGTTGAGGCCTAGAGGGACACCAGATTCACCTAGTCTAGGTGACATCCGGATGGGGACCAGAGTCACCAGGTCAGGGTGAGGACCAGAGAGGTTCCAGAGTTATCATGTCCAGGTGAGGCTCTGGTGTGGAACAGAGTATCCAGGTCATAAGGGTCCACAGGTGAGGACCAGAGCCAGCAGATCTGGGTGAGGCCCACTTAGGATCAGAGTCACCAGTTCCAGTTGAGGCCAAGAGGAGTCCACAGCAATCAGGTCCAGGTGGGGAAGAAAGTCAACAAGACTGGGTGAGGCCCAGAGGGGGACCAGATTCACCAGGTCCAGGTGATTCCCAGGTGGTGACCAGGGTTACCAGGTCCGGGTGAGGACCAGGAAAGGACCAGATTCACCAGGTCAAAGTGAGGCCCACGTGGGGACCTGTGTCACCAGGTATGGGTGAGCCCCAGGTGGCAACCCCACTCACTAGGGCCAGGTGAGGCCAACCTGGAGGCCATGCAGAGGAACCGTGTCCCGGTAATGCCCAGGTAGGGACCAGAGTTACAAGGTCCAGCTGAGGTCAACCTGCAGGCCATGCAGTGGATGCATGTCCCGATGATGCCAAGGTAGGGACGAGAGTCACCAAGTCCAACTGAGGCTCAGATTAAGCATATTCACTAGGTCCAGGTGAGGCCCAGTTGAGGACCAGAGTCCCCAGACCTGGTTGAGTCCTAGAGGGGTACCAGAATCCCATGGTCCAGGTGACATCCAGATGGGGACGAGAGTCACCAGGTCAGGGTGAGGCCCAGAGAGGTTCCAGAGTCTTTAAGTCCAGGTGAGGCTCAGCTGTGGAACAGAGTCACCAGGTACCAATGATGCCCAGGTGAGGACCAGAGTCACCAGGTCCGGGTGATGTGGAGATAGATTAGAGTCACCAGTTCCAGGTGAGGCCAAGAAAGTGTCCACAGCAATCAGGTCCAGGTGGTGAACAAAGTCACCATGACTAGGTGAGGCCCAGATGGGGACCAGATTCACCAGGTCCAGGTGAGGTCCAGGTGGTGACCAGAGTCCCCGGGTCTGGCAGAGGACCAGGTAATGACCAGATTCACCAGGTCCAAGTGAGGCCCACGTGAGGACCTGAGTCACCAGGTATGGGTGAGGCCCAGGTGGCAACCCCACTCACCAGGTCCAGGTGAGGCCAACCTGCAGGCCAGTGTCTCCAGATCCAGGTGAAGCCCTAGTGGGGACCGGAGTCACCAGGTAAATGTGAGTCTACAAGAACACCACAGGGACCAGGTCCAGGTGTGGTTCATGTGGGAACGAGAATCACCAGGTCCAGGTGAGCCCCAGGTGGGGACCACAGTCACCGGGTCCAGATTGATGCCTAGGTGGGGGGACCAGAGTCATCAGGACCAGTTGAGGCCAAAGTGTGGAGCAAAGTTATCATGTCTAGGTGAGGCCCAGGTGGGGAACAGAGTAACCATGTCCCATTGATGCCAGGTGGGAAAAGAGTCACAAGGTTCAGACGAGACCTAAGTGAGGAGTAGATTCAACAGGTACTGCTGAGATCCAGTTGAGGACCAGTGTCCCAAGCTCTGGGTTAGTCCCAGAGGGGGACCAGAGTCACCCGGTTCTGGTGATATCCAGATGGGGACCAGAGTCACCATGTCATGGTGATGCCCAGAGTGGATCCAGAGTCATCATGTCCAGGTGCGGCTCAGGTGTGGAACAGAGTATCCAGGTCAAAATGGTCCACAGGTGAGGAGCAGAGTCACCATATCTGGGTGAGGCCCAGCTTCGATCAGAGTCACCACTTCCAGGTGAGGCCAAGAAGGAGTCCACAGCAATCAGGTCCAGGTGGGGAACAAAATCACCAGGACTGGGTGAGGACCAGGTAAGGACCAGATTCACCAGGTCCAAGTGAGTCCCACGTGGGCACCTGGGTCACCAGGTGAGGCCCAAGTGGCATCCCCACTCACCAGATCCAGGTGAGGACACCCTGCAGGCAATGCAGAGGAAGAGTGTCCCGATGATGCCCAGGTAGAACCACAGTTACCAGGTCCAGGCGCGGCCAACCTAAAGGCCATGCAGTGGAAACATGTCCCGATGATGCCCGGGTAGGGAAGAGAGTCACCAGGTCCAAATGAGGCCCAGATGGAGCATATTCAATAGGTCCATGTGATGCCCAGTTGAGGACCAGAGTAACCAGATCCAGGTGAAGCCAAAGTGGGGACCAGAGTCACTAGGTCCAGATGAGGCCCAAGTGAGGACCAGTGTTACCAGGTACACGTGATGCCCCGGTGGGAATCAGAGGCAACAGGTCCATATGAGGCCGGCTTCGGTACCATGGTCAACAGGTCTACTTGAGGCCCAGGTGTGGAACACAGTAACCAGATCCAGGTGAGTCCCCGGTGGTGACAAGTGTCACCACGTCCAGGTGAGTCCCAGGGGGGACCAGGATCACCAGGTACAGGGGAAGCCCTTGAATAAAACAGAGTCAACAGTTCGAGGTCAGGCGCAGGTGTCAACCAGGGTCAGCAGGTCCAAGTCAGGCCAAAGTGTGGTTCACAGTCACTAGGGCACGGTGAGACCCAGAGGGGCACCAGAGTCACGTGGTCCAGGTGAGGTCCAGTTGTGGAACACAGTCACCGCGTCCCAATTTTTCCCAGTTGAGGACCATGGTCAACAGGACCAGGTGAGGCCCAGATGCGGACCAGAGTCCCCAAATCCAGGTGAAGCCCAGGTGGGGACCACAGTCCCAGATCTAGGGTAGTCTCAGGTGCAGACCAGAATCACCAGGTCCAGGTGAGGTGCAGGTGGCAACCACACTCACCAGGTCCCGGTGAGGCCCTGGTGGGACCAGAGTCACAAGGTACATGACAAACTAGAAACACCGCAGCCACCAGGTCCACATGATGTCCATGTGTGAAGGAGAATCAACAGTTACAGGTTAGGAACAGGTGGGTATCTGACTCACCATTTCCAGGTGAGACCCTGGTGGGAACGAGTGTCACCATGTCCAAGTGTGGCTCAGGTGAATACCAGAGTTAATAGGTCCGGCTGGGTCACTGTTAGTGTACAGTGTAACCATATCCTGATGCTACCCATGTGGGTACCAGAGACACCAGGTCCTGGTAAGGCCCAGGTGGGACCGGAGACATGAGGTCCAGGTGAGGTCCCGATGGGAAGCACAGTCACCAGGTCAGATGAGGCCATGCGTAGGATCAGAGTCACCAGTTACAGGTGAGGCCCAGGTGGAAGCAGAGTCACCTGGTACAGAAGAGGCCAAAGTCAGGACCAGAGTTACCAGAATCAGGTCAGTCCCAGTGGGGAACAGAGTAACCATGTCCCGATGATGCCCAGGTAGACCCAGCGTCACCAGGTCCAGATGAGGCGCAGATGGGGAGCATATTCACTAGGTCTCGGTGACACCCAGTTGAGGACCAGTGTCACCAGGTATATTTGAGCCCTAGAGGGGTAACAGATTCACCTGGTCTAGGCGACTTCCAGATGGGGATCAGAGTCACCATGTCAGGGTGAGTCCCAGGGAGGTTCCAGAGTCATCATGTCCAGGTGAGACTAAGGTGTGGAACGGAGTCACCAGGTACCAATAATGCCCAGGTGAGGACCAGAGTCACCAGGTCTGGGAGACGCGCAGATAGGATCAGATTCACCAGTTCCAGGTGAGGCCAAGAAAGAGTCCACAGCAATCAGATCCAGGTGGGAAACAAAGTCACCATGCCTGGGTGAGGCCCAGATGGGGACCGGATTCACCAGGTCCAGGTGAGGCCCAGGTGGTGACCAGAGTCCCCGGGTCTGGGAGAGGACCAGGTAAGGACCAGATTCACCAGGTCCAAGAGGCCCACGTGGGGACCTGAGTCACCAGGTATGGGTGAGGCCCAAGTGGCAACCCCACTCACAAGGTCCAGGTGAGGCCAACCTGCAGGCCAGAGTCACCAGATCCGGGTGAGGCCCTAGTGGGACCGGAGTCAATGGGTAAAGGTGAGTCTACAGGAACACCACAGTCACCAGGTCCAGGTGTGGTTCATGTGGAAACGAGAGTCCCCAGGTCCAGGTGAGACCCATGTGGGGACCACAGACACCAGGTCCAGATTGAGGCCTAGGTGGGGGGACCAGATTCATCAGGACCAGTTGAGGCCAAAGTGTGGAGAAAAGCTATCATGTCCAGTTGAGACCTTGGTGGGGAACAGAGTAACCATGTCCCATTGATGCCAGGTGGGAAAAGAGTCACATGGTCCACACGAGGCCTAAGTGAGGAGTAGATTCACCAGGTCCTGTTGAGGCCCAGTTGAGGACCAGTGTCCCCAGCTCCGGGTGAGTCCCAGAGGGGGACCAGAGTCACCCGGTTCTGGTGACTTCCAGGTGAGGACCAGAGTCACCACGTCAGGGTGAGGCCCAGAGGGAGACGAGAATCACTAGGTCCAGGTGAGTCCCCGATGTGGAACTGAGAAACCAGGTCCCATGATGCCTATATGAAGACCTGAGTCACCAGGTCCAGGTGAGGTCCCTGTGGGAAACAGTCACCTCGTCCAGGTGAGGCCCAGGTGGGACCACAGTCACCAGGTCCAGGTGAGGCCCAAGTATATAAGCGAGTATCCAGCTCCCAATGATTTCCAGGTAAGGACCACAGTCAACAGGTCCAGGAGAGGCCCAAATATGGATCAGAGTCATTGTGTTACAGGTGAGGCCAGATGGAGACCACAGGAACCAGGTCCAGGAGAGCCCCATATGTTAACCAGAGCCACCAGATCCAGGTGAGGTCCAGGTGGGACCACAGTCACAAGGTCCAGGTGAGGCGCAGGTATCAACAGGATTCACCAAGTCCAAGTGAGGCCCAGGTGACGACCAGTCACCACATCCTGGAGCGGACTAGCTAAGGACCAGATTCACCAGGCCCAAGTGAAGCCCAAGGGGTGTTCAGAGTCACCAGGTAAGGGTGAGACCCAGAGGGGGAACCAGAGTAACCAGTTAATTTGAGGCCCAGAATTGGACCAGCGATCCCTAGTCAAAGTGAGGCTCAGGTGTGGAATAGAGTGTCCAGGTCCCAATGATGCCTGGGTGAAGACCAGAGTCACTAGAGCCATGCAGGCCCAGATGGGGAACAGAATCACCAGGTCCTGGTGTGGCATCGACTAAGATCACAGTCAGCAGTATCAGGTGAGCCCCTTGTGGGAACCAGAGCCTCTCTATCCAGCTGAGTACCAGGTCCATGTGAGGCCCACGTGAGGACCAGATTCAACAGGTCGAATTGAGGCATAGCTGGGGACAAGAGTCACCAGGTCTGGGTGGGGCCTAGGTGGGGGAAGATTCAGCAGTTCTGAGTTAGGTCAAAGTGGGGACGAGAGACACCAGGTCCAGGTGAGGGCAAACTGAGGACCAGAGTCACCAGATCCAGGTGAGGTCCATTTTGGAAAGAGAGTCACCAGGTCCAGGAGAGGTCCAGGTGGGTACCAGAGTCACCAGATACAGGTGAAGTCCAGGTGGGGACCAGAGTCACCAGATCCATGTGAAGTCCAGGTGGGGACCAGAGTCACTAGGTCCAGATGAGGCCCAGGTGAGGACCAGAGTTACCAGGTACACGTGAGGCCCCGGTGGGGATCAGAGGCAACAGTTCCATGTGAGGCCAGCTTGGAGACCATGGTCAACAGGTCTATTGAGGCCCAGGTGTGGAACACAGTAAGCAGGTCCATGTGAGTCCCCAGTTGTGACAAGAGTCACCACGTCCAGGTGAGGCCCGGTGGAGACCAGGATCACCAGGTACAGGGGAGGCCTTTGAAAGAAGCAGAGTCAACAGTTCGAGGTCAGGCGCAGCTTCGAACCAGGGTCAGCAGGTCCAAGTCAGGCCAAAGTGGGTTTCACAGTCACTAGGGCACGGTGAGACCCAGAGGGGAACCAGAGTCACGTGGTCCAGGTGAGTTCCAGTTGTGGAACACAGTCACCGCGTCCCGATTTTGCCCAGTTGAGGACCATGGTCAACAGGGCCAGGTGAGGCTCAGATGGGGACCAGAGTCCCCCAATCCAGGTGAAGCCTAGGTGGGGACCACAGTCACTAGATCCAGGGGAGTCTCAGGTGCAGACCAGAATCACCAGGTGCAGGTGAGATGCAGGTGGCAACCACACTGACCAGGTCCCGCTGAGGCCGTGGTGGGGACCAGATTCACGAGGTACATGAGAAGCTAGAAACACTGCAGCCACCAGGTCCACATGATGTCCATGTGGGAACGAGAATCACCAGTTACAGATAAGGACCAGGTGGGGATCCGAGTGACCATGTCCAGGTGAGACCCAGGTGGGAACCAGTGTCACCATTTCCAGGTGTGGCCCAGGTGAAGACCAGAGTTAATAGTTCCGGCTGGGTCACTGTTAGTGAACAGTGTAACCATATCCTGATGCTACCCAGGTGGGTACCAGAGACACCAGGCCCTGGTGAGGCCCAATTGGGACTAGAGACAAAATGTCCAGGTGAGGTCCCGATGGGAACCACAGTACCAGGTCAGGTGAGGCCATGCTTAGGATCAGAGTCACCAGTTAAAGGTTTGGCCCAGGTGGAGCCAGAGTCACTTGGTACAGAAGAGGCCAAAGTCCAGACCAGAGTTACCAGGATCAGGTCAGTCCCAGTGGGGAACAGAGTAACCATGTCCCGATGATGCCCAGATAGAACCAGCGTCACCAAGTCCAGATGAGGCGCAGGTGGGGAGCATATTCACTAGGTTCCGTTGAGGCCCTGTTGAGGACCTGAGTCACCAGGTCTAGTTGAGGCCTAGAGGGGTACCAGATTCACCTGATCTAGGTGACATCCAGATGGCGACCAGAGTCACCATGTCAGGCTGAGGACCAGAGGGGATCCAGAGTCATCATGTCCAGGTGAGGCTCAGGTGTGGAACAGAGTATCCAGGTCATAATGTTCCACAGGTGAGGACCAGTGTCACCAGATCTGGGTGAGGCACAGTTAGGATCAGAGTCACCAGTTCCAATGAGGCCAAGAAGGCGTGCACAGCAATCAGGTCCAGGTGGGGAAGAAAGTCAACAGGACTGTGTGAGGCCCAGATGGGGACCATATTCACCAGGTCCAGGTGATTCCCAGGTGGTGACCAGGGTTACCATGTCCGGGTGAGGACCAGGTAAAGACCAGATTCACCAGGTCCAAGTGAGGCCCACGTGGGGACCTGTGTCACCCGGTATGGGTGAGACCCAGGTGGCAACCCCACTCACCAGTTCCGGCTGAGGCCAACATGCAGGCCATGCAGAGGAACCGTGTCCCGATGATGTCCAGGTAGGGACCAGAGTTACCAGGACCAGGTGAGGCCAGCATGCAGGCCAGAGTCACCAGATACAGGTGACGCCCTAGTGGGGATGGGAGTCACAAGATAAATGTGAGTCTACAAGCACACCACGGTCACCAGGTCCAGGTGTGGTTCATGTGGGAACGGGAATCACCAGGTCCAGCTGAGACCCAGTTGGGGACGACAGTCACCAGTCCAGAATGAGGCCTAGGTTGGGGGACGAGAGTCATCAGGACCAGTTGAGGCCAAAGTGTGCAGCAAAGTTATCATGTCCAGGTGAGGCCCAGGTGGGGAACAGAGTAACCATGTCCCATTGATGCCAGGTGGGAAAAGAGTCACAAGGTCCAGACGAAGCCTAAGTTTGGAGTAGATTCACCAGGTCCTGTTGAGACCCAGTTGAGGACCAGTGTCCCCAGGTCCGGGTGTGTCACCCGGTTCTGGTGATATCCATGTGGGGACCAGTGTCACAAGTCAGGGTAAGGCCCTGAGGGAGATGAGAATCACTAGGTCCAGGTGAGGTCCCTATTTGGAACTTTGAAACCAGGTCCCAAGATGCCCATATGAGGACCTGAGACACCATGTCGAGGTGAGGTCCCTGTGGGAACCAGTCACCCCGTCCAGGTGAGGCCCAGGTGGGACCAAAGTCACCAAGTCCTCGTGAGGCCCAGGTATATAAGAGAGTATCCAGGTCCCAATGATGCCCAGGTAAGGACGAGAGACAACAGGTCCAGGAGAGGCCCAAATATGGATCAGAGTCATTGTGTTCCAGGTGAGGCCAGATGGAGACCACAGGAACCAGGTCCAGGAGAGCCCCATATGGGAACCAGAGCCACCAGATCCAGGTGAGGTCCAGGAGGGACCACAGTCACAAGGTCCAGGTGAGGCGCAGGTGGCAACATGATTCACCAAGTCCAGGTGAGGCCCAGGTGGCGACCAGTCACCAGATCCAGGTGCGGACCAGCTAAGGACAAGAATCACCAGGCCCAGGTGAAGCCCAAGGGGTGACCAGTGTCACCAGGTAAGGGTGAGGTTCAGAGGGGAAATCAGTGTAACGTTTAGTTTGAGGCCCAGAATGGGACCAAAGGACTCTGGTGAAAGAGAGGCCCAGGAGTGCAATAGAGTATCCAGTTCCGAATGATGCCTGGGTGAGGACCAGAGTCACTAGGGCCATGCAGGCCTAGATGGAGAACAGAATCACTAGGTCCTGGTGAGGCATAGAATAAGACCACAGTCACCAGTATCAGGTGAGCCCCTTGTGCGAACCAGAGCCACTCTATCCAGCTGAGTCCCAGGTCCATGTGAAGCCCATGTGAGGACCGGATTCATCAGGTCTAATTGAGGCATAGCTGGGGACAAGTGTCACCAGGTCTGTGTGCGGCCTAGGTGGGGATAGAATCAGCAGTTCTGAGTTAGGTCCAAGTGGGGACGAGAGACACCAGGTCCAGGTGAAGCCAAAGTGAGGACCAGAGACACCAGATCCAGGTGAGGTCCATGTTGGAAAGAGAGTCACCAGGTACAGAAGAGGACCAGGTTGGGACCACAGTCACTAGATCCAGGTGAAGTCCAGGTGGGGACCAGAGTCACCAGATCGAGGTGAAGCCCAGGTGGGGACCAGAGTCAATAGGTCCAGATGAGGCCCAGGTGAGGACCAAAGTTACCAGGTACACGTGAGGAGCCGGTGGAGATCAGAGGCAACAGGTCCATGTGAGTCCGGCTTGGGGACCATGGTCAACAGGTCCACTTGAGACCCAGGTGTGGAACACAGTAAGCAGGTGCAGGTGAGTCCCCCCATGGTGACAAGATTCAACACGTCCAGGTGAGGCCCAGGTGGGGTCCAGGATCACCAGGTAGAGGGGAGGCCCTTGAAAGTACCAGAGTCAACAGTTCGAGGTCAGGCGCAGGTGGCAACCAGGGTAAGCAAGTCCAAGTCAGGCCAAAGTGGGGTTCACAGTCACTAGGGCACGGTGTGACCAAGAGGGGGACCAGAGTCACCTGGTCCAGGTGAGGTCCAGTTGTGGAACACAGTCACCAGGTCCCAAATTTGCCCAGTTGAGGACCATGGTGAACAGGGCCAGGTGAGGCCCAGATGGGGACCGGAGTCCCGAAATCCAGGTGAAGCCCAGGTGGGGACACAGTCACCAGATCCAGGGTAGTCTCAGGTGCAGACCAGAATCACCAGGTCCAGGTGTGGTGCAGGTGGCAACCAAACTCACCAGGTCCCGGTGAAGCACTGGTGGGGAACAGAGTCACGAGGTACATGAGAAGCTAGAAACACATTGGATCCCTGGGTGGCGCAGCGGTTTGGCGCCTGCCTTTGGCCCAGGGCGCGATCATGGAGACCAGGGATCGAATCCCAGGTCGGGCTCCCGGTGCATGGAGCCTGCTTCTCCCTTTGCCTGTGTCTCTGCCTCTCTCTCTCTCTGTGACTATCATAAATAAACAAAAATTAAAAAAAAAAAGCTAGAAACACTGCGGCCATCAGGTCCACATGATCTCCATGTGGGAACGAGAATCACCAGTTAAAGGCGAGGATCAGGTGGGGATACGACTCACCATGTCCAGGTGAGACCCAGGTGGGAACAAGTGTGACCATATCCAGGTGTGGCCGAGGTAAAGACCAGAGTTAATAGGTCCGGCTGGGTCACTGTTAGTGAACAGTGTAACCATATCCTAATGCTACCCAGGTGGATAGCAGAGACACCAGGTCCTTGTGAGGCCCAAATGGGACCAGAGACATGAGGTCCAGGTGAGGTCCCGATGGGAACCACAGTCACCAGGTCAGGTGAGGCCATGCTTACGATCAGAGTCACAAGTTACAGGTGAGGCCCAGGTGGAGCCAGAGTCACCTGGTACAGAAGAGGCCAAAGTCAGGACCAGAGTTACCAGGATCAGGTCACTCCAAGTGGGAATAGAGTAACCATGTCCCGATGATGCCCAGGTAGAACCAGAGTGAGCAGGTCTAGATGTGGCGCAGGTGGGGAGCATGTTCACTAGGTCCCGTTGAGGCCGAGTTGAGGTCAGAGTTACCAGGTCTAGTTGAGGCCTAGAGGGGTACCAGATTCACCTGGTCTGGTGACATCCAGACCAGAGACCCCATGTCAGGCTGAGGCCCAGATGGGATCCAGAGTCATCATATCCAGGTGAGGCTCAGGTGTGGAACAGAGTATCCAGGTCATAATGTTCCACAGGTGAGGACCAGAGTCACGAGATCTTGGTGAGGCCCAGTTAGGATCAGAGTCACCAGTTCCAGGTGAGGCCAAAAAGGAGTCCACAGCAATCAGGTCCAGGTGGGGAAGAAAGTCAACAGGACTGGGTGAGGCACAGATGGGGACCAGATTCACCAGGACCAGGTGATTCCCAGGTGGTGACCAGAGTTACCAGTTCCAGGTGACCAACAGGTAAGGACCAGATTCACCAGGTCCAAGTGAGGCCCACGTGGGGACCTGTGTCACTAGGCATGGGTGAGGCCCAGGTGACAAACCCACTCACCAGGTCCAGGTGATGCCAACCTCCAGGCCATGCAGAGGAACCAGGTCCCAATGATGCCCAAATAGGGACGATAGTTACCAGGTCCAGGTGAGGCCAACCTACAGGCCATGCAGTGGAACCATGTCCCGATGATGCCCAGGTAGGGACCAGAGTCACCAGGTCTCGGTGAAGCGCAGATAGGATCAGAGACACCCGTTTCAGGTGAGGCCAAGAATGAGTCCACAGCAATCAGGTCCAGGTGGGGAACAAAGTCACCAGGACTGGGTATGGCCCAGATGGGGACCAGATTCACCAGGTCCCGGTGAGGCCCTGGTGGGGACCAGAGTCAAGAGGTACATGAGAAGCTCAAAACACTGCAGCCAGCAGTTGCACATGAGTCCATGTGGGAACGAGAATCACCAGTTACACGTGAGGACCAGGTGGGGATCCGACTCACCATGTCCAGGTGAGACCCAGGTGGGAACCAGTGTCACCATGTCCAGGTGTGGCCCAGGTGAAACCCAGAGCTAATAGGTCCGGCTGTGTCACTGTTAGTGAACAGTGTAACCATATCCTGATGCTACCCATGTGGGTACCAGAGACACCAGGTCCTGGTAAGGCCCAGGTGGGACCGGAGACATGAGGTCCAGGTGAGGTCCCGATGGGAAGCACAGTCACCAGGTCAGATGAGGCCATGCGTAGGATCAGAGTCACCAGTTACAGATGAGGCCCAGGTGGAGCCAGAGTTACCTGGTACAGAAGAGTCCAAAGAGAGGATCAGAGTTACCAGGATCAGGTCATTCCCAGTGTGGAATAGAGTAACCATGTCCCGATGATGCCCAGGTAGGGACCAGAGTCACCAGGTCCAGATGAGGCCCAGATGGAGCATATTCACTAGGTCCAGGTGAGGCCCAGTTGAGGACCAGAGTCACCAGATCTGGTTGAGTAATAGAGGGGTGCAAGAATCACCAGGTCCAGGTGACATCCAGATCGGGACCAGGGTCACCAGGTCAGGGTGAGGCCCAGAGAGGTTCCAGTGTCATCATGTTCAGGTGAGGCTCAGGTGTGGATCAGAGTCTCCTGGTACCAATGATGGGTAGTTGAGGACCAGAGTCACCAGGTTTGGGTGACACTCAGATACGATCAGATTCACCCGTTTCAGGTGAGGCCAAGAAAGAGTCCACAGCAATCAGGTCCAGGTGGGGAAAAAAGTCACCAGGACTGGGTGAGGCACAGATGGGGACCAGATTCACCAGGTCCAGGTGAGGTCCAGGTGGTGACCAGAGTCCCAGGGCCTGGGAAAGGACCAGGTAGAACATGATTCACCAGGTCCAAGAGGCCCACGTGGAGACCTGAGTCACCAGGTATGGGTGAGGCCCAGGTGTCAACCCCACTCACCAGGTCCAGGCGAGCCCAACCTGCAGGCCAGAGTCACCAGATCCAGGTGAGGCCCTAGTGGGTACCGGAGTCAGCACGAAAATGTGAGTCTACAAGTACACCACAGTCACCAGGTCCAGGTTTAGTTTATGTAGGAACGAGAGTCACCAGGTCCAGGTGAGACCCAGGTGGGGACCACAGTCACCAGGTCCAGATTGAGGCCTAGGTGGGGAAACCAGAGTCATCAGGACCAGTTGAGGCCAAAGTGTGGAGCAAAGTTATCATGTCCAGGTGAGCCCCAGGTGGGGAACAGAGAAATCATGTCCCATTGATGCCAGGTGGGAAAAGAGTCACAAGGTACAGATGAGGTCTAATTGAGGAGTAGATTCACCAAGTCCTGTTGAGGCCCAGTTTAGGACCAGTGTCCCCAGCTCCGGGTGAGTCCCAGAGGGGGACCAGAGTCACCCGGTTCTGGTGATATCCAGGTGGGGACCAGAGTCACCACGTCAGAGAGAAGCCCAGAGGGGGACGAGAATCACTAGGTCCAGGTGAGGCCCCGATGAGGAACTGAGAAACCAGGTTCCATGATGCCCATATGAGGACCTGAGTCACCAGGTCAAGGTGAGGCCAAACTGAGGACCAGAGTCACCAGATCCAGGTGAGGTGCATGTTGGAAAGAGAGTTGCCAGGTCCAGGAGAGGTCCAAGTGGGGACCAGAGTCACCAGATCCAGGTCAAGTCCTGGTGGGAACCAGTCACCAGATCGAGGTGAAGCCCAGGTGGGGAGCAAGGTCACTAGGTGCAGATGAGGCCCATGTGAGGACCAGAGTTACCAGGTACACGTGAGGCCCCGGTGGGGATCAGAGACAACAGGTCCATGTGAGGCCAGCTACACCAGAGACATGAGGTCCAGGTGAGGTCCCGATGGGAACCACAGTCACCAGGTCAGGTGAGGCCATGCTTAGGATCAGAGTCACCAGTTACAGGTGAGGCCCAGGTGGAGCCACAGTCACCTGGCACAGAAGAGGCCAGGTCAAGACCAGAGTTACCAGGATTAGGTCAGTCCCAGTGGGGAATAGAGTAACCATGTCTCGATGATGCCCAGATAGAACCAGAGTCAACAGGTACAGATGAGGCACAGGTGGGGAGCATGTTCACTAGGTCCCCGTGAGGCCCAGTTGAGGACCAGAGTCACCAGGTCAAGTTGACGCCTAGAGGGATACCAGATTCACCTAGTCTAGGTGACATCCGGATGGGGACCAGAGTCATCATGTCAGGGTGAGGCTCAGGTGTGGAACAGAGTATCCAGGTCATAATGGTCCATAGGTGAGGACCAGAGTCACCAGATATGGGTGAGGCCCAGTTAGATTCAGAGTCACCAGTTCCAGGTGAGGCCAAGAAGGAGTCTACAGCAATCAAGTCCAGGTGGGTTGATAAAGTCACCAGGACTGGATGAGGACCAGATGGGGACCAGATTAACCAGGTTCATGTGATTCCCAAGTGGTGACCCGAGTTAGGAGTTCCGGGTGAGGACCAGGTAAGACCAGATTCACAAGGTCCAAGTGAGACCCACGTGGGGACCTGTGTCACCAGGCTTGGGTGAGGCCAAGGTGACAACGCCACTCACCAGGTCCAGGTGAGGCCAACCTGCAGGCCATGCAGAGGAACCATGTCACGATGATGCCCAGATAGGGACCAGAGTCACCAGGTCCAAAGGAGGCCCAGATGGAGCATATTCACTAGCTCCAGGTGAGGCCCAGTTGAGGACCAGAGTCAACAGAAGTGGTTGAGGCAGAGAGGGGTACCAGAATCACCTGGTCCAGGTGACATCCAGATGGAGACCAGAGTCAGCAGGCAGGTTCGGCCCAGAGTGGTTCGAGAGTCCAGAGCCTCATGTCCAGGTGAGGCTCAGGTGTGGAACAGAGTCACCAGGTACCAATGATGCCCTGGTGAGGACCAGAGTCACCAGGTCTGGGTGACGCGCAGATAGGATCAGAGTCACCAGTTCCAGGTGAGGCCAAGAAAGAGATCACAGCAATCAGGTCCAGGTGGGGAAAAAAGTCACCAGGACTGGGTGAGGCTCAGATGGGGACCAGATTCACCAGGTCTAGGTGAAGCCCAGGTGGTGACCAGTGTCCCCGGGTCTAGGAAAGGACCAAGTAAGGACCAGATTCACCAGGTAGAAGAGGCCCACCTGGGGACCTGAGTCACCAGGTATGGGTGAGGCCCAGGTGGCGACCCCACTCACCAGGTCCAGGTGAGGCAAACCTGCAGGCCAGAGTCACCAGATCCAGGTGAGGCCCTAGCGGGGACCAGAGTCACCATGTAAATGTGAGTCTACCAGAACACCACAGTCACCAAGTCCAGGTGTGGTTCATGTGGGAACGAGAGTCACCAGATCCAGGTGAGACCCAGGTGGGGAACACACTCACCAGGTCCAGATTGAGGCCTAGGTGGGGGGACCAGAGTCATCAGGACCAGTTGAGGCCAAAGTGTGGAGCAAAGTTATCATGTCCAGTTGAGGCCCAGGTGGGGAACAGAATAACCATTTCCCATTGATGCCAGGTGGGAAGAGACACAAGGTCCAGAAGAGGCCTAAGTGAGGAGTAGATTCACCAGGTCCTGTTGAGGCCCAGTTGAGGAACAGTGTCCCCAGGTCCGGTTGAGTCCCAGATGGGGACCAGAGTCACCCCGTTCTGGTGATATCCAGGTGGGGACCAGAGTCACCACGTCAGGGTGAGGCCCAGAGGGGCCGAGAATCAGTAGGTCGAAGTGAGGCCCCGATGTGGAACTGATAACCCAGGTCCCATGATGCCCATATGAGGACCTGAGTCACCAGGTCCAGGAGAGGTCCCTGTGGGAACCAGTCGCCTCATCCAGGTGAGGCCCAGGTGGGACCACAGTCACCAGTTCCAGGTGAGGCCCAGGTATATAAGAGAGTATCCAGGTCCTAATGATGCCCAGGGATGGACCAGAGTCAACAGGTCCAGGAGAGGCCCAAATATGGATCAGAGTCATTGTGTTCCAGGGGAGGCCAGATGGAGATCACAGGAACCAGGTAAAGGAGAGCCCCATATGGGAACCAGAGCCACAAGATCCAGGTGAGGTCCAGGTGGGACCACAGTCACAGGTCCATTTGAGGCACAGGTGGCAACAGGATTCACCAAGTCCAGGTAGGCCCAGGTGGCGACCAATCACCAGATCCAGGTGAGGACCAGCTAAAGACCAGACTCACCAGGCCCAAGTGAAGCCCAAGGGGTGACCAGAGTCACCAAGTAAGGGTGAGGACCAGAGGGGGAACCAGGGTAACCATTTAGTTTGAGGCCCAGAATGGGACCAGAAATCCCTGGTCAAAGTGAGACCCAGATGTGGAATAGAGTATCCAGGTCCCAATGATGCCTGGGTGAGGACCAGAGTCACTAGCGACATGCAGGCCCAGATGTGGAACAGAATAACTAGGTACTGGTGAGGCATAGAATAAGACCACAGTCAGCAGTAACAGGTGAGCCCCTTTTGGGAGCCAGAGCCACTCTATCCAGCTGAGTCCCAGGTCCATGTGAGGCCCACGTGAGGACTAGATTCATCAGGTCGAATTGAGGCATAGTTGGGAACAAGAGTCACCAGGTGTGGGTGCGGCCTAGGTGGGGCAAGATTCAGCAGTTCTGAGTTTGGTCAAAGTGGGACGAGAGACACCAGGTCCAGGTGAGGCCAAACTGAGGACCAGAGTCACCAGATCCAGGTGAGGTCCAGGTGGGGACCAGAGTCACCAGATCCAGGTGAAGTCCAGGTGGGGACCAGAGTCACTAGGTCCAGATTAGGCCCAGGTGAGGACCAGAGTTACCAGGTAAACGTGAGGACCCGGTGGGAATCAGAGGCAACAGGTCCATGTGAGGCGTGCTTGGGGACCATGGTCAAGACGTGTACTTGAGGCCCAGGTGTGGAACACAGTAAGCAGGTCCAGGTGAGTCCCCGGTGGTGACAAGGGTCACCACGTCCAGGTGAGACCCAGGTGGGGACCAGGATCACCAGGTAGAGGGGAGGCCCTTGAAAGTACCAGAGTCAACAGTTTGAGGTCAGGGACAGGTGGCAACCAGGGTCAGCAGCTCTAAGTCAGGCCAAACTGGGGTTCACAGTCACAAGGGCACGGTGAGACCCAGAGGGGGACCAGAGTCACCTGGTCCAGGTGATGTCCAGTTGTGGAACACAGTCACTGAGTCCCAATTTTGCCCAGTTGAGGACCATGGTCAACAGGGCCAGGTGAGCCAGATATGGGGACCGGAGACTCAAATCCAAGTGAAGACCAGATCGGGACCACAGTCACCAGATCCAGGGTATTCTCAGGTGCAGGCCAGAATCACCAGGTCCAGGTGAGGTGCAGGTGGCAACCACACTCACCAGGTCCCGGTGAGGCCCTGGTGGGGACCAGAGTCACGAGGTACATGAGAAGCTAGAACACTGCAGCCACCAGGTCCACATCATGTCCATGTGGGAATGAGAATTCCCAGTTACAGGTGAGGACCAGGTGGGGATCCGACTCACCATGTCCAGGTGAGACCCAGGTGGGAACCAGTGTCACCATATCTAGGTGTGGCCCAGGTGAACCCAGAGTTAATAGGTCCGGCTGGGTCACTGTTAGTGAACAGTGTAACCATATCCTGATGCTACCCAGGTGGGTACCAGAGACACCAGGTCCTGGTGAGGCCCAGGTGGGACCAGAGTCACCAGGTCAAGTTGAGGCCTAGAGGGGTACCAGATTCACCTGGTCTAGGTGACATCCAGATGGGGATCAGAGTCACCATCTCAGGCTGAGGCTCAGAGGGTATCCAGAGTCATCATGTCCAGGTGAGGCTCAGGTGTGTAACAAAGTATCCAGGTCATAATGGTCCACAGGTGAGGCCAGAGTCACCAGATCTGGGTGAGACCCAGTTAGGATCCGAGTCACCAGTTCAAGGTGAGGCCAAGAAGAATTCCACAGCAATCAGGCCCAGGTGGGGAACAAAGTCACCAGGACTGGATGAGGCCCAGATGGGGACCAGATTCACCAGGTCCAGGTTATTCCCAGGTGGTGACCAGAGTTACCAGTTCCGGGTGAGGTCCAGGTAACGACCAGATTCACCAGGTCCAAGTGAGACCCACGTGGGGACCTGTGTCACAAGGCATGGGTGAGGCCCAGGTGTCAACCCCACTCACCAGGTCCAGGTGAGGGCAACCTGCAGGCCATGCAGAGGAACCATGTCCCGATGATGCCCAGGTAGGGACTAGAGTTACCAGGTCCAGGTGAGGCCAACCTGCAGGCCATGCAGTGGAACCATGTCCCGATGATGCCCAGGTAGGGAACAGAGTTACCAGGTCCAGGTGAGGACAACCTGCAGTCATGCAGTGGAGCCAAGTCCCGATGATGCCCAGGAAGAGACGAGAGTCACCAGGTCCAATTGAGGCCCAGATGGAGCATATTCACTAAGTCCAGGTGAGTCCCAGTTGAGGACGAGTGTCACCAGATCTGGTTGAGGCCTAGAGGGGTACCAGAAATACCTGGTCCAGGTGAAATCCAGATGGGGACCAGAGTCACCATGTCAGGGTAGGCCTAGAGAGGCTCCAGAATCATCATGTCCAGGAGAGGCTCAGGTGTGGAACACAGTGTCCAGGTCATAATGGTCCACAGGTGAGGACCAGAGTGACGGATCTGGGTGACGCGCAGATAGGATCAGAGTCACCAGTTCCAGGTGAGGCCAAGAAAGTGTCCACAACAATCAGGTCCAAGTGCCGAACAAAGTCACCAGGAATGGGTGAGGCCCAGAAGGGAACCAGATTCACCAGCTCCAGGTGAGGCCCAGGTGGTGAGCAGAGTTCCCGGGTCTGGGAGAGGACCAGGTAAGGACCAGATTAACATGTCAAAGAGGCCCACGTGGGAACCTCAGTCACCAGGTTTGGGTGAGGCCCAGGTGGCAACCCCACTCACCAGGTCCAAGTGAGGCCAACCTGCAGGCCGAGGTCACCAGATCCAGGTGAGGCCCTAGTGGGGACCGGAGTCACCAGGTAAATGTGAGTCTACAAGTATACCACAGTCACCAGGTCCAGGTGTGGTTCATGTGGGAACGAGAGTCACCAGGTCCAGGTGAGACCCAGGTGGGGACGACAGTCTCCAGGTCCAAATTGAGGCCTCGGTTGGGGGACTAGGGACATCAGGACCAGTAGAGGCCGAAGTGCGGAGATAAGTTATCATGTCCATGTGAGGCCCAGGTGGGGAACAGAGTAACCATGTCCCATTGCTGCCAGGTGGGAAAAGAGTCACAAGGTCCAGACGAGGCCTAAGTGAGGAGGAGATTCACCAGGTCCTGTTGAGGCTCAGCTGAGGACCAGTGTCCCCAGCTCCGGGTGTGTCCCAGAGGGGGACCAGAGTCCCACGGTTCTGGTGATATCCAGGTGGGGACCAGAGTCACCACGTCAGGTTGAGGCCCAGAGGGGGACGAGAATCACAAGGTCCAGGTGAGGCCCCGATGTGGAACTGAAACCAGGTCCCATGATGCCCATATGAGGACCTGAGTCACCGGGTCCAGGTGAGGTCCCTGTGGGAACCAGTCACCTATCCAGGTAAGGCCCATGTGGGACCACAGTCACCAGGGCCAGGTGGGGCCAAGACATATAAGAGAGTATCCAGGTCCCAATGATGCCCAGGTAAGGACCAGAGTCAACAGGTACAGGAGAGGCCCAAATATGGATCAGAGTCATTGTGTTCCAGGTGAGGTCAGATGGAGACCACAGGAACCAGGTCCAGGAGAGCCCCATATGGGAACCAGAGACACCAGATCCCGGTGAGGTCCAGGTGGGACCACAGTCACAAGGTCCAGGTGAGGCGCAGGTGGCATCAGGATTTACCAAGTCCAGGTGAGGCCCAGGTGGTGACCAGTCACCACATCCAAGTGCGGACCAGCTAAGGACCAGATTCACCAGGCGCAAGTGAAGCCCAAGGGGTAACCCGAGTCACCAGGTAAGGGTGAGTCCCAGAGGGGGAACCAGAGTAACCAGTTTAGTTTGAGGCCCAGAATGGGACCAGAGGTCCCTGGTCAAAGTGAGGCCCAGTGTGGAATAGAGTATCCAGGTCCCAATGATGCCTGGGTGAGGATCAGAGTCACTATGGCCATGGAGTCTCAGATGGGGAACAGAATCACTAGGTCTTGGTGAGGCATAGAATAAGACCACAGTCAGCAGTATCACGTGAGACCCTTGTGGGAACCAGAGCCACTCTATCCAGCTGACTCCCAGGTCCATGTGAGGCCCCCGTGAGGACCAGATTCATCAGGTCGAATTGAGGCATAGCTGGGGACAAGAGTCACGAGGTCTGCGTGCGGCCTAGGTGGGGCAAGATTCAGCAGTTCTGAGTTAGGTCAAAGTGGGGACGAGAGACACCAGGTCCAGGTGAGGCCAAACTGAGGACCAGAGACACCAGGTCCAGGTGTGGCCCAGGTGAAGACCAGAGTTAATAGGTCCGGGTGGGTCACTGTTAGAGAACAGTGTAACCATATCCTGATGCTACCCAGGTGGGTACCAGAGACACCATGTCCTGGTGAGGCCCAGGTGGGATCAGAGTCATGAGGTCCAGTTGAAGTCTCGATGGGAACCACAGTCACCAGGTCAGGTGAGACCATGCTTAGGATCACAGATACAAGTTACAGGTTAGGCCCAGGTGGAGCCAGAGTCACCTGGTACAGAAGAGGCCAAAGTCAGGACCAGAGTTTCCAGGATCAGGTCAGTCCCAGTGGGGAATAGAGTAACCATGTCCCGATGATGCCCAAGTAGAACCCGAGTCACCACGTCCAGATGAGGCGCAGGTGGGGAGCATATTCACTAGGTCCCGGTGAGGCCGAGTTGAGGACCAGATTCCCCCGGGCTAGTTTAGGCCTAGAGGGGTACCAGATTCACCTGGTCTAGGTGACATCCAGATGCGGACCAGAGTCACCATGTCAGGCTGTGGCCCAGAGAGGATCCAGAGTCATCATGTCCAGGTGAGGTAAGGTGTGGAACAGAGTATCCAGGTCATAATGGTCCACAGGTGAGGACCAGAGTCACCAGATCTGGGTGAGGCCCAGTTAGGATCAGAGTCACCAGTTCCAGGTGAGGTCAAAAAGGAGTCCACAGCAATCAGGTCCAGGTGGGGAAGAAAGTCAATAGGACTGGGTGAGGCACAGATGGGGACCAGATTCCCCAGGTCCAGGTGATTCCCAGGTGGTGACCAGAGTTACCAGTTCCGGGTGAGCACCAGGTAAGGAGCAGATTCACAAGGTCCAAGTGAGGCGCACGTGGGAACCTGAGTCACCAGGTATGGGTGAGGCCCAGGTGGCAACCCCACTCAACAGTCCAGGGGAGGCCACCTGCAGGCCATGCAGAGGAACCATGTCCCGATGATGCCCAGGTAGAGACAGGACTTACCATGTCCAGGTGAGTCCAACCTGCAGGCCATGCTGTGGAACCATGTCCCGATGATGCCCAGGTAGGAACCAGAGTCACCAGGTGCAAATGAGGCCCAGATGGAGCATATTCACTAGGTCCAGGTGAGGCCCAGTTGAAGACCAGAGTCACCAGATCTGGTTGAGAACTATCGGGGTACAGAATCACCTGGTCCAGGTGACATCCAGATGGGGACCAGCCTCACCACGTCAGGGTGAGTCCCAGAGAGGTTCCAGAGTCATCATGTCCAGGTGAGGCTCAGGTGTGGAACAGAGTCACCAGGTACCAATGATGCCCAGGTTAGGGTCAGAGTCACCAGGTCTGGGTGACGCGTAGATAGGATCAGAGTCACCTGTTCCAGGTGAGGCCAAGAAAGAGTCCACAGCAATGAGGTCCACGTGTGGAACGAAGTCACCATCACTGGGTGAGGCCCAGATGGGGACCAGATTCACCAGGTGCAGGTGAGGCCCAGGTGGAGACCAGAGTCCCCGGGTCTGGGAGAGGACCAGGTAAGGACCTGATTCACCAGGTCCAAGATGCCCACGTGGGGACCTGAGTCACCAGGTATGCGTGAGGCCCACGTGGCCACCCCACTCAGCAGGTCCCGGTGAGGCCAACTGGCATGTCAGAGTCACCAGATCCACGTGAGGCCCTAGTGGGACCGGAGTCACCAGGTAAATATGAGTCTACAAGAACACCACAGCCACCAGGTCCAGGTGAGGTTCATGTGGGAACAAGAGTAACCAGGGCCAGGTGAGACCCAGGTGGGGACCACAGTCACCAGGTCCAGATTGAGGCCTAGGTGGGGGGACCAGAGTAATCAGTACCAGTTGAGGCCAAAGTGTGGAGCAAAGTTATCATGTCGAGGTGAGGCCCAGGTGGGGAACAGTGTAACCTTGTCCCATTGATGCCAGGTGGGAAAAGAGTCACAGGTCCAGACGAGGCCTGAGTGAGGAGTAGATTCACCAGGTCTTGTTGAGGCCCAGTTGAGTACCAGTGTCCCCAGCACCGGGTGAGTCCCAGACGGGGACCAGAGTCACCCGGTTCTGGTGATATCCAGGTGGGGACCAGACTCACCACGTCAGGGTGAGGCCCAGAGTGGGACGAGAATCACTAGGTCCAGATGAGGCCCCTATGTGGAACTGAGAAACCAGGTCCCATGATGCTCATATGAGGACCTGAGTCACCAGGACCAGGTGAGTTCCCTGTGGGAACCAGTCACCTCATCCAGGTGAGGCCAAGGTGGGACCTCAGTCACCAGGTCCAGGTGAGGCCCAGGTATATAAGAGAGTATCCAGGTCCCAATGATGTCCAGGTAAGGACCAGAGTCAACAGGTCCAGGAGAGGCACAAATATGTATCAGAGTCATTGAGTTCCAGGTGACGCCAGATGGAGATAACAGGAACCAGGTCCAGGAGAGCCCCATATGGGAACCAGCGCCACCAGATCCAGGTGAGGTCCAGGTGGGACCACAGTCACAAGGTCCAAGTGAGGCCCAGGTGGCAACAGGATTCACCAAGTCAGGAGAGGCCCAGGTTGCGACCAGTCATCAGATCCAGGTGCGGACCACCTAAGGACCAGATTCACCAGGCCCAAATGAGGCCCATGTGGTGACCAGAGTCACCAGGTAAGGGTGAGGCCCAGAGGGGGAACCAGAGTAACCAGTTTAGTTTGAGGCCCAGAATGGGACCAGAGGTCCCTGGTCAAAGTGAGGCCCAAGTGTGGAATAGAGTATCCAGGTCCTAATGATGCCTGGGTGAGGACCAGAGTCACTAGGGCCATGCAGGCCCAGATGGGGAACAGATTCATTAGGTCCTGATGAGGCATAGAATAAGACCACAGTCAGCAGTATCAGTGACCCCTTTTGGGAACCAGAGCCACTCTATCCAGCTGAGTCCCAGGTCCTGCTTAGTGCCAGGTCCATGTGAGGCCCACGTGAGGACCAGATTCATCAGGTCGAATTGAGGCATAGGTGGGGACAAGAGTCACCAGGTCTGGATGCGGCCTAGGTTGGGGCAAGATTCAGCAGTTCTGAGTTAGGTTCAAGTGGGGACGAGAGACACCAGCTCCAGGTGAGGCCAAACTGAGGACCAGAGTCACCAGATCCAGGTGAGGTCCATGTTGTAAAGAGAGTCACCAGGTCCAGGAGAGGTCCAGGTGGGGACCAGCGTCCACGGATCCAGGTAAGTCCAGGTGGGGACCTGAGTCAGCAGATCCAGGTGAAGCCCAGGTGGAGACCAGAGTCTCTAGGACCAGATGAGGCCCAGGTGAGGACAGGAGTTAACAGGTACACGTGAGGCCCCGGTGGGGAACAGAGGCAACAGGTCCATGTGAGGCCGGCTTGGGGACCATGGTCAACAGGTCTACTTGAGGCCCAGGTGTGGAACACAGTAATCAGGTCCAGGTGAGTCCCCGGTGGTGACAAGAGTCACCACGTCCAGGTGAGGCCCAGGTCGGGACCAGGATCACCAGGTACAGGGGAGGACCTTGAAAGGACCAGAGTCAACAGTTGGAGGTTAGACGCAGGTGGCAACCAGGTCAGCAGGTCCAAGTCAGGCCAAAGTGGGGTTCACAGTCACTAGGCACGGTGAGACCCAGAGGGGGACCAGAGTCACCTGGTCCAGGTGACTTCCAGTTTTGGAACACAGTCACCGGGTCCCAATTTTGCCCAGTTGAAGACCATGGTCAACAGGGCCAGGTGAGGCCCAGATGGGGACCGGAGTCCAAATATCCAGGAGAAGCCCAGGTGGGGACCACAGTCAGTAGATCAGGGGAGTCTCAGGTGCAGACCATAATCACCAGGTCCAAGTGAGGTGCAGGTGGCAACCACATTCCCCAGGACCCAGTGAGGCCCTGGCGGGGACCAGAGTCACAGGGTACATGAGAAGCTAGAAACACTGCAGCCACCAGGTCCACATGATGTCCATGTGGGCCGGAGAATCAGCAGTTACACGTGAGGACCAGGTGGGGATCCGACTCACCATGTCAAGTTGAGACCCAGGTGGGATCCAGTGTCACCATGTCCAGGTGTGGCCCAGGTGAAGACCAGAGTTAATAGGTCCGGCTGGGTCACTGTTAGTGAACAGTGTAACCATATCCTGATGCTACCCAGGTGCGTACCGGAGACACCAGGTCCTGGTGAGGCCCATGTGGGACCAGAGACATGATGTCCAGGTAAGATCCCGATGGGAACCACAGTCACCAGGTCAGGTGAGGCCATGCTTAGGATCAGAGTTACCAGTTACAGGTGAGGCCCAGGTGGAGCCAGAGTCACCTGGTACAGAAGAGGTCAAAGACAGGACCAGAGTTACTAGGAACAGGTCAGTCCCATTGGGGAATAGAGTAACCATGCCCCGATGATGCCCAGGTAGAACCCGAGTCAACACGTCCAGATGAGGCGCAGGTGGGGAGCATATTCACTAGGTCCAGGTGAGGCCGAGTTGAGGACCAGAGTCACCAGGTCTGGTTGAGGTCGACAGGGGTCCCAGATTCACCTGGTCTAGGTGACATCCAGATGGGGACCAGAGTCACCATGTCAGAGTGAGGCACAGAGAGGATCCAGAGTCATCATGTCCAGGTGAGGCTCAGGTGTGGAACAGTGTATCCAGGTCATAGTGGTCCACAGGTGAGGAGCAGAGTCACCAGATCTGGGTGAGGCCCAGTTAGGATCAGACTCACCAGTTCCAGGTGAGGCCCAAAAGGAGTCCACAGCAATCAGGTCCAAGTGGGGAGCAAAGTCACCAGGACTCTGTGAGGCACAGATGGCGACCAGATTCTCCAGGTCCAGGGGATTCCCAGGTGGAGACCAGAATTACCAGATTCACCAGGTCCAAGAGGCCCAAGTGGGGACCTGAGTCACCAGGTATGGGTGAGGCCCAGGTGGCAACCCCACTCACCAGGTCCAGGTGAGGACAACCTACAGGCCAGAGTCACCAGATCCAGGTGAGGCCCTAGTGGGGACCAGAGTCACCAGGTAAATGTGAGTCTACAAGAACACCACAGTCACCAGGTCCTGGTGTGGTTCATGTGGGAACGAGAGTCACCAGGTCCAGGGGAGACCCAGGTGGGGACCACAGTCACCAGATCCAGATTGAGGCCTAGGTGGGGGGACCAGAGTCATCAGGACAAGTTGATGCCAAAGTGTAGAGCAAAGTTATCATGACCAGGTGAGGCCCAGGTGGGGAAAAGAGTAACCATGTCCCATTGATGCCAGGTGGGAAAAGAGTCACAGGTCCAGACGAGGCCTAACTGAGGAGTAGATTCACCAGGTCCTGTTGAGGCCCAGTTGAGGAGCAGTGCCCCCAGCTACGGGTGAGTCCCAGAGGGGGACCAGAGTCACCCAGTTCTGGTGATATCCAGGTGGGGAGCAGAGTCACCACGTCAGGGTGAGGCCCAGAGGGGGACGAGAATCACTAGGTCCAGGTGAGGCCCCGATGTGAAACTGAGAACCAGTTACCATGATGCCCATATGAGGACCTGAGTCACCAGGTCCAGGTGAGGTCGAGGTATATAAGAGAGTATCGAGGTCCCAATGATTCCCATGTAAGGACCAGAGTCAACAGGTCCAGGAGAGGACCAAATATGGATCAGAGTCATTGTGTTCCAGGTGAGGACAGATGGAGACCACAGGAACCAGGTACAGGAAAGCCCCATATGGGAACCAGAGCCACCAGATCCAGGTGAGTTCCAGGTGGGACCACAGTCACAAGGTCCAGGTGAGGCGCAGATGGCAAGAGGATTCACCAAGTCCAGGTGAGGCCCAGGTGGAGACCAGTCACCAGATCCAGGTGAGAACCAGCTAAGGACCAGATTCACCAGGCCCAAGTGAAGCCAAAGGGGTGACCAGAGTCACCAGGTTAGTGTGAGGCCCAGAGGGGGAACCAGAGTAACCAGTTTAGTTTGAGGCCCAGAATGGGACCAGAGGTCCCTGGTCAGAGTGAAGCCCAGGTGTGGAATAGAGTATCCCGGTCACAATGATGCCTGGGTGAGGACCAGAGTCACTAGGTCCATGCAGGCCCAGATGGGGAACAGAATTACTAGGTCTTGGTGAGGCATAGAATAAAACCACAGTCACCAGAATCAGGTGAGCTCCATGTGGGAACAAGAGCCACTCTATCCAGCTGAGTAGCAGGTCCATGTGAGGCCCACGTGAGGACCAGATTCATCAGGTCGAATTGAGGCATAGCTGGGGACAAGAGGAACCAGGTCTGGGTGCGGCCTAGGTGGGGCAAGATTAAGCAGTGCTGAGGTAGGTCAGAGTGGGGACGAGAGACGCCAGGTCCAGGTGACGCCAAACTGAGGACCAGAGTCACCAGATGCAGGTCAGGTCCAGGTGTTGACCAGAGTCACCAGATCCAGGTGAAGTCCAGGTGGGGACCAGAGTCATCAGATCCCGGTGAAGCCCAGGTGGGGATCAGAGTCACTAGGTCCAGATGAGGCGAAGTTGAGGACCACAGTTCCCAGGTACACGTGAAGCCACGGTGGGGATCAGAGGCAAAAAGTCCATGTGAGGCTGGCTTGGGGACCATGGTCAACAGGTCTACTTGAGGCCCAGGTGCGGAACACAGTAAGCAGATCCAGGTGAGTTCCCGGTGGTGACAAGAGTCACCAGGTCCAGGTGAGGCCCATGTGGGCACCAGGATCACCATGTCCAGGGGACGCTCTTGAAAGAACCAGAGTAAACAGTTCGAAGTCAGGCGCAGGTGGCAACCAGGGTCAACAGGTCCAAGTCAGGCCAAAGTGGGGTTCACAGTCACTAGGGCACGGTGAGACCCAGAGTGGGACCAGAGTCACCTGGTCCAGGTGAGGTCCAGTTGTGGAACACAGTCACCGGGTCCTAATTTTGCCCAGTTGAGGACCATAGTCAACAGGGCCAGGTGAGGCCCAGATGGGGACCGGAGTCCCCAAATCCAGGTGAAGCCCAGGTGGGGACTACAGTCACCAGATCCAGGGTAGTCTCAGGTGCAGACCCGAATCACCAGGTCCAGGTGAGGTGCAGGTGGCAACCACACTCACCAGGTCCCGGTGAGGCCCTGGTGGGGACCAGAGTCACGAGGTACATGAGAAGCTAGAAACACTGCAGCCACCAGGTCCACATGATGTCCATATGGGAACGAGGATCACCAGTTACAGATGAGGACCAGGTGGGGATCCGACTCACCATGTCCAGATGAGACCCAGGTGGTAACCAGTGTCACCATGTCCTCGTGTGCCCCAGGTGAAGACCAGAGTTATTAGGTCCGCCTGGATGAGTGTTAGTGAACAGTGTAACCATATCGTGATGCTACCCAGGTGGGTACCAGAGACACCAGGTCCTGATGAGGCCCAGGTGTAACCGGAGACATGAGGTCAAAATGAGGTCCCGATGGGAACCACAGTCAACAGGTCAGGTGAGCCCATGCTTAGGATCAGAGTTACCAGGTACAGGTGAGGCCCAGGTGGAGCCAGAGTCACCTGGTACAGAAGAGGCGAAAGTCAGGACCAGAGTTACCAGGATCAGGTCAGTCCCAGTGGGTAATACAGTAACCATGTCCCAATGATGCCCAGGTAGAATCAGAGTCACCAGGTACAGCGAGGCGCAGGTGGGTAGAATATTCACTAGGTCCAGGTGAGGCCCAGATGAGGACCAGAGTCACCAGGTCTAGTTGACGCCTAGAGGGGTACCAGATTCACCTGGTCTAGGGGACATCCAGATGGGGACCAGAGTCACCATGTCAGGGTGAGGCCCAGAGGGCATCCAGAGTCATCATGTCCAGGTGAGGTTCAGGTGTGGAAAAGAGTATCCAGGTCATAATGGTCCACAGGTGAGGACCAGAGTTACTAGATCTGGGTGAGGCCCAGTTAGGAGCAGAGTCACAAGTTCCAGGTGAGGCCAAGAAGGAGTCCACAGCAATCAGGTCCAGGTGAGGATCAAAGTTACCAGGAATGGGTGAGGCCCAGATGGGGACCAGATTCACGAGGGCCAGGTGATTCCCATTTGGTGACAAGGGTTACCAGTTCCGGGTGAGGACTAGGTAAGGACCAGATTCCCCAGGTCCAAGTGAGGCCCACGTGAGACCTGTGTCACCAGGTATGGGTGAGGCCCAGGTGGCAAGCCCACTCACCAGGTCTAGTTGAGGCCAACCTGCAGGCGATGCAGAGGAACCGTGTCCCGATGATGTCCAGGTAGGGACCAGAGGTACGAGGTCCAGGTGACGCCAACCTGCAGGCCATGCAGAGGAACCGTGTCCCGATGATGCCCAGGTAGGGACCAGAGTTACCAGGTCAAGAAGAGGCCAACCTGCAGACCATTATGTGGAACCAGGTCGCGATGTTGCCCACGTAGGGACCAGAGTCACCAGGTCCAAATGAGGCCCAGATGGAGCATATTCACTAGGTACATGTGAGGCCCAGTTGAGGACCAGAGTCACCAGAACTGGTTGAGGCCTAGAGGGGTACCAGAATCACCTGGTCCAGGTGACATCCAGATGGGGACCAGAGTCCCTGATAGTGAACAGTGTAACCATAACCTGATGCTACATAGATGGTTACCAGAGACACCAGGTCCTGGTGAGGCCCAAGAGGGACCCGAGACATGAGGTCCAGGTGAGGTCCCCATGGGAACCGCAGTCAGCAGGTCAGGTGAGACCATGCTTAGGATCAGAGTCACCAGTTACAGGTGAGGCACAGGTTGAGCCAGAGTCACCTGGTACAGAAGAGGCCAAAGTCAGGACAAGAGTTACCAGGATCAGGTCAGTCCCAGTGGGGAATAGAGTAACCATGTCCCGATGATGCCCAGGAAGAACCAGAGTCACCAGGTCCATATGAGGCGCAGGTGGGAGCATATTCACTAGGTCCCGGTGATGCCAAGTTGAGGACAAGAGTCACCAGTTCTAGTTGAGGCGTAGAGGGGTCCAGATTCACCTGGTCTAGGTGAAATCCAGATGGGTCCAGAATCACCAAGTCAGGGTGAGGCCCAGGTGGTGACCAGAGTTACCAGTTCCGGGTGAGTATAAGGTAAGGACCAGATTCACAAGGTCCAATCTAGGCCCACGTGGGGACCTTTGTCACCAGGTATGGGTGAGGCCCAGGTGGCAACCCCACTCACCAGGTCCAGGTGAGGCCAACCTGCAGGCCATGTAGAGGAACCATGTCCCGATGATGCCCATGTAGGGACCAGAGTTACCAGGTCCAGGTGAGGCCAACCTGCAGGCCATGCAGTGGATCCATGTCTCGATGATGCCCAGGTAGGGAACAGAGTCACCAGGCCCAAATGAGGCCCAGATGGAGCATATTCACTAGGTCCAGGTGAGGCCCAGTTGAGGACTAGAGTCACCAGATCTGGGTGACGTGCAGGTAGGATCAGAGCCACCAGTTCCAGGTAAGGCCAAGAAAGAGTCCACAGCAATCAGGTCCAGGTGGGGAACTAAGTCACCAGGACTGGGTGAGGCCCAGATGGAGACCAGATTCACTCACCAGGTCCAGGTGAGGCCCAGGTGGTGACCGGAGTCCCCGGGTCTAGTAGAGGACCAGGTAAGGACCAGATTCACCAGGTCAAAGAGGCACACGTGGGGACCTGAGTCACCAGGTATGGGTGTGTCCCAGGTGGCAACCCCACTCACCAGGTCCAGGTGAGGCCAACCTGCAGACCAGAGTCACCAGATACACGTGAGGCCCTAGTGGGGACCAGAGTCACTAGATAAATGTGAGTCTACAAGAACACCACAGTCACCAGTTCCAGGTGTGGTTCATGTGGGAAAAAGAGTCACCAGGTCCAAGAGACCCAAGTGGGGACCACAGTTACCAGGTCAGCAGGTCCAGGAGAGGTCCAGGTGGGGACCAGTGTCACCAGATCCAGGTGAAGTCCAGGTCGGGATCAGAGTCACCAGATCCACGTGAAGCCCAGGTGGGGACCAGAGTCACTAGGTCCCGATGAGGCCCAGGTGAGGACCAGACTTACCAGGTACACGTGAGGCCCCGGTTGGGATCAGAGGCAACAGGTCCATGTGAGGCCGACTTGGGGACCATGGTCAACAGGTCTACTTGAGGCCCTGGTGTGGAACACAGTAAGCAGGTCCAGGTGAGTCCCCGGTGGTGAAAAGAGTCACCACGTCCAGTTGAGTCCCAGGTGGGGACCAGGATCACCAAGTACCGTTGAGGCCCTTGAAAGAACTAGAGTCTACTGGCACAAAAACAGACACATAGATCAGTGAAACAGAATAGAGAATCCAGAAGTGGACCCTGAACTTTATGGGCAACTAATATTCGATAAAGGAGGAAAGACTATCCATTGGAAGAAAGACAGTCTATTCAATAAATGGTGCTGGGAAAATTGGACATCCACATGCAGAAGAATGAAACTAGACCACTCTCTTTCACCATACACAAAGATAAACTCAAAATGGATGAAAGATCTAAATGTGAGACAAGATTCCATCAAAATCCTAGAGAAGAACACAGGCAACACCCTTTTTGAACTCGGCCATAGTAACTTCTTGCAAGATACATCCACGAAGCAAAAGAAACAAAAGCAAAAATGAACTATTGGGACTTCATCAAGATAAGAAGCTTTTGCACAGCAAAGGATACAGTCAACAAAACTGAAAGACAACCTACAGAATGGGAGACGATATTTGCAAATGACATATCAGATAAAGGACTAGTTTCCAAGATCTATAAAGAACTTATCAAACTCAACACCAAAGAAACAAACAATCCAATCATGAAATGGGCAAAAGACATGAACAGAAATCTCACAGAGGAAGACATAGACATGGCCAACATGCACATGAGAAAATGCTCTGCATCACTTGCCATCAGGGAAATACAAATCAAAACCACAATGAGATACCACCTCACACCAGTGAGAATGGGGAAAATTAACAAGACAGGAAACAACGAATGTTGGAAAGGATGCGGAGAAAAGGGAATCCTCATACACTGTTGGTGGGAATGTGAACTGGTGCAGCCACTCTGGAAAACTGTGTGGAGGTTCCTCAAACAGTTAAAAATATACCTGCCCTACGACCCAGCAATTGCACTGTTGGGGATTTTCCCCAAAGGGACAAATGCAATGAAACGCCGGGACACCTGCACCCCGATGTTTATAGCAGCAATGGCCACGATAGCCAAACTGTGAAAGGAGCCTCGGTGTCCAACGAAAGATGAATGGATAAAGAAGATGTGGTTTATGTATACAATGGAATATTACTCAGCTATTAGAAATGACAAACACCCACCATTTGCTTCAACGTGGATGGAACTGGAGGGTATTATGCTGAGTGAAGTAAGCCAGTCGGAGAAAGACAAACATTATATGTTCTCATTCATTTGGGGAATATAAATAATAGTGAAAGGGAATATAAGGGAAGGGGGAAGAAATGTGTGGGAAATATCAGAAAGGGAGACAGAACGTAAAGACTGCTAACTCTGGGAAACGAACTAGGGGTGGTAGAAGGGGAGGAGGGCGGGGGGTGGGAGTGAATGAGTGACGGGCACTGGGGGTTATTCTGTATGTTAGTAAATAGAACACCAATAATAAAAAATAAATTAAAAAAAAAAAAGAAAAAAGAAAGAACCAGAGTCAACAGGTGGAAGTCAAGCGCAGGTGGCAACCAGGGTCAGCAGGTCCAAGTCAGGCCAAAGTGGGGTTCACAGTCATTAGGGCACGGTGAGACCAAGAGGGGGACCAGAGTCACCTGGTCCAGGTGAGGTCCATTTGTGGAACACAGTCACCGGGCCCCAATTTTGCCCAGTTGAGGACCATGGTTAACAGGGCGAGGTGAGGCCCAGATGGGTACCGGAGTCCCCAAATCCAGGTGAAGACCAGGTGGGGACCACAGTCACCAGATACAGGGTAGTCTCAGGTGCAGGCCAGAATCACCAAGTCCAGGTGAGGTGCAGGTGGCAACCACACTCACCAGGTCCCGGTGAGGCCCTGGTGGGGACCAGAGTAACGAGGTACATGAGAAGCTAGAAACACTGCAGCCACCAGGTCCACAGGATGTCCATATGGGAACGAGAATCACCAGTTACAGATGAGGACCAGGTGGGGATCCGACTCACCATGTCCAGGTGAGACCCAGGTGGGAACCAGTGTCACCATGTCCAGGTGTGGCCCAGGTGAAGACCAGAGTTAATAGGTCCGGCTGGGTCACTGTTAGTGAACAGTGTAACCATATCCTGATTCTACCCTGGTGGGTACCAGAGACACCAGGTCCCGGTGAGGCCCAATGGGACCAGAGATATGAGGTCCAGGTGAGGTCCCGATGGGAAACACAGTCACCAGGTCAGGTGAGGCCATGCTTAGGATCAGAGTCACCAGTTACTGGTGAGGCCCAGGAGGAGCCAGAGTCACCTGGTACAGAAGATGCCAAAGTCAGGACCAGAGTTACCAGGATCAGGTCAGTCCCAGTGGGGAATAGAGTAACCATGTCCCGATGATGCGCAGGTAGAACCAGAGTCACCAAGTCCAGATGAGTAGCAGGTGGGAAGCATATTCTCTAGGTCTCGGTGAGGCGCACTTGAGGACCAGAATCCCCAGGTCTAGTTGAGGCCTAGAGGGGTACCAGATTCACCTGGTCTAGGTGACATCCAGATGGGGAGCAGAGTCACCATGTCAGGGTGAGGCCCAGAGGGGACCCAGAGTCATCATGTCCAGGTGAGGCTCAGTTGTTGAACAGAGATCCAGATCATAATGGTCCACAGGTGAGGACCAGAGTCACCAGATCTGGGTGAGCCCCAGTTAGGATCAGAGTCACCAGTTCCAGGTGAGGCCAAGAAGGAGTCCACAGCAATCAGGTCCAGGTGGGGAACAAAGTCACGAGGACTGGGTGAGGCCCAGATGGGGACCAGATTCACCAGGTCCAGGTGATACCCAGGTGGTGACCAGAGTTACCAGTTCCGGGTGACGACCAGGTAAGGACCAGATTCACCAGGTCCAAGTGAGCCCAAGTGGGTACCTGTGTCAGCAAGCATGGGTGAGGCTCAGGTGGCAACCCCACTCCCCAGGTCCAGGTGAGGCCAAACTGCAGGCCATGCAGAGGAACCATGTCCCGATAATGCCCAGGTAGGGAACAGAGTTACCAGGTCCAAGTGAGGCCAATATGCAGGCCATGCAGTGGAACCATGTCCCGATGATGCCCAGGTAGGGACCAGAGTCTCCAGGTCCAAATGAGAGCCAGATGGAGAATATTCACTAGGTCCAGTGAGGCCCAGTTGAGGACCACTGTCACCAGATCTGGTTGAGGCTTAGAGGGGTACCAGAATCACCTCGTCCAGGTGACATGCAGATGGGGACCAGAGGCATCAGTTCAGGGAGAGGCCCAGAGTGGTTCCAGAGTCATCATGTCCAGGTGAGGCTCAGGCGTGGAACAGAGTCACCAGGTACCAATGA
Organism: Canis lupus baileyi; assembly: GCF_048164855.1. Classification (NCBI taxonomy): domain Eukaryota; kingdom Metazoa; phylum Chordata; class Mammalia; order Carnivora; family Canidae; genus Canis; species Canis lupus. The sequence goes on from NC_132862.1 coordinate 47,027,987, forward strand.
TGCTCAGGTGAGGCCCAGAGTCACCAGATCTGGGTGACGCGCAGATAGGATCAGAGTCACCAGTTCCAGGTGAGGCCAAGAAAGAGTCCACAGCAATGAGGGCCACGTGGGGAACAAAGTCACCAGGACTGTGTGAGGCCCAGATGGGGACCAGATTCACCAGGTCCAGGTGAGGCCCAGGTGGTGACCAGAGTCCCCGGGTCTGGGACAGGACCAGGTAAGGACCAGATTCACCAGGTCCAAGAGGTCGACGAGGGGAATTGAGTCACCAGCTATGTGTGAGGCCCAGGAAGCAACCCCACACACCAGGTCAAGGTGAGGCCAACCGGCAGGCCAGAGTCACCAGATCCATGTGAGGCCCTAGTGGGGACCAGTGTCACCAGGTAAATGTGAGTCTACAAGAACACCACAGTCACTAGGTCCAGGTGAGGTTCATGTGGGAACGAGAATCACGAGGTACAGGTGAGACCCGGGTGGGCACCACAGTCACCAGGTCCAGACTGAGGCATAGGTGTGGGGAACAAAGTCATCAGGACCAGTTGAGGCCAAAGTGTGGAGCAAAGTTATCATGTGGAGGTGAGGCCCAGGTGGGGAACAGAGTAACCATGTCCCATTGATGCCAGGTGGGAAAAGAGTCACAAGGTCTAGACGAGGCCTAAGTGAGGAGTAGATTCACCAGGTCCTGTTGAGGCCCAGTTGAAGACCAATATGCCAAGCTCTGGGTGAGTCCCAGAGGGGGAACAGACTCACACGGTTCTGGTGATATCCAGGTGGGGACCAGAGTCACCAAGTCAGGGTGAGGTCCAGAGGGGGACGAGAATCACTAGGTCCAGGGGAGGCCCCGATGTGGAACTGAGAAACCAGGTCCCATGATGCCCATATGAGGACTTAAGTCACCAGGTCCAGGGGAGGTCCCTGTGGGAACGAGTCACCTCGTCCCGGTGAGGGCCAGGTGGGACCACAGTCACCAGGTCCCGGTGAGGCCCAGTTATATAAGAGTATCCAGCTCCCAAAGAAGCCCAGGTAAGGACCAGAGTCAACAGGTCCAGTAGAAGTTCAAATATGGATCAGAGTCATTGTGTTTCAGCTGAGGCAGATGGAGACCACAGGAACCAGGTCCAGGAGACCCCCATATGGGAACCAGACCCACCAGATCCAGGTGAGGTCCAGATGGGACCACAGTCACAAGGTCCTGGTGAGGCGCAGGTGGCAACAGGATTCACCAAGTCCAGGTGAGGACCAGGTGGCGAACAGTCACCACATCCAGGTGCGGACCAGCTAAGGACCAGATTCACCAGGCCCAAGTGAAGCCCAAGGGGTGATCAGAGTCACCAGGTAAGGGTGAGTCCCAGAGGGGGAACCAGAGTAACCAGTTTAGTTTGAGGCCCAGAATGGGACCAGAGGTCCCTGGTCAGAGTGAGTCCCAGATGTGGAATAGAGTATCCAGGTCCCAGTGATGCCTGGGTGAGGACCAGAGTCACTAGGACCATGCAGGCCCATATGGGGTACAGAATCACTAGGTCCTGGTGAGGCATAGAATAAAACCACAGTCACCAGTATCAGGTGAACCCAATGTGGGAACCAGAGCCACTCTATCCAGCTGAGTTGCAGGTCCATGTGAGGCCCACGTGAGGACCAGATTCATCAGGTCGAATTGAGGCATAGCTGGGGACAAGAGTCACCAGGTATGGGTGCGGCCTAATTGGGGAAAGATTCAGCAGTTCTGAGTTAGGTCAAAGTGGGGACGAGAGATGCCAGGTCCAGGTGAGGCCAAACTGAGGACCAGAGTCACCAGATACAGGTGAGGTCCATGTTTGAAAGAGAGTCACCAGGTCCAGCAGAGGTACAGTTGGAGACCAGAGTCACCAGATCCAGGTGAAGTCCAGGTGGGGACCAGAGTCACCAGATCCAGGTGAAGCCCAGGTGGGGACCAGAGTCACTAGGTCCAGATGACGCCCAGTTGAGGACCAGAGTTACAAGGTACACGTGAGGTCCCGGTGGGGATTAGAGGCAACAGGTCCATGTGAGGCCGGTTTGGGGACCATGGTCAACATGTCTACTTGAGGCCCAGGTGTGGAACACAGTAAGCAGGTCCAGGTGAGTCCCCGGTTGGGACAAGTGTCACCACGTCCAGTTGAGGAGCAGGTGGGGACAAGGATCACCAGGTACAGGGGAGGCCCTTGAAAGAACCAGAGTCAACAGTTCGAGGTCTGCGTAGGTGGCAACCAGGGTCAGCAGGTCCAAGTCAGGCCAAAGTGGGGTTCACAGTCTCTAGGGCACGGTGACACCCAGAGGGGGACCAGAGTGACCTGGTCGAGATGAGGTCCAGTTGTGGAACACAGTCACCGTGTCCCAATTTTGCCCAGTTGAGGACCATGGTCAAAAGGGCCATGTGAGACACAGATGGGGACAGGAGTCCCGAAAAACAGGTGAAGCCCAGGTGGGGACCAGAGTCACCAGATCCAGGGTAGTCTCAGGTGCAGACCAGAATCACCAGGTCCAGGTGAGGTGCAGGTGGCAACCACACTCACCAGGTCCCTGTGAGGTCCTGGTGGGGACCAGAGTCACGAGGTACATGAGAAGCTAGAAACACTGCAGCCACCAGGTCCACATGATGTCCATGTGGGAACGAGAATCACCAGTTACAGGTGAGGACCAGGTGGGGATCCGACTCAGCATGTCCAGGTGAGACCCTGGTGGGAACCAGTGACACCCTGTCCAGGTGTGGCCCAGGTGAAGACCAGAGTTAATAGTTCCGCCTGGGTCACTGTTAGTGAACAGTGTAACCATATCCTGATGCTACCCTGGTGGGTACCAGAGACACCAGGTCCTGGTGAGGGTCAGGAGGGACCAGAGACATGAGGTCCAGGTGAGGTTCCATTGGGAACGACAGTCACCAGGTCTGGTGAGGTCATGCTTAGGATCAGAGTCACCAGCTAGAGGCGAGGACCAGGTGGAGCCAGAGTCACCTGGGACAGAAGAGGCCAAGGTCAGGACCAGAGTTACCAGGATCAGGTCAGTCCCAGTGGGGAATAGAGTAACCATGTCCCGATGATGCCCAGGTAGAACCAGAGTCACCAGGTCCAGATGAGGCGCAGGTGGGGAGCATATTCACTAGGTCCCGGTGAGGCCCATTTGAGGACCAAAATGCCCAGGTCTAGTTGAGGCCTACAGGGGTACCAGATTCACCTGGGGTAGGTGACATCCAGATGGGGACCAGAGTCACGATGTCAGGGTGAGGCCCAGAGGGGATCCAGAGTCATCATGTCCAAGTGAGGGTCAGGTGTGGAACAGAGTATCCAGGTCATAATGGTCCACAGGTGAAGACCAGAGTCACCAGATCTGGGTGAGGCCCACATAGCATCAGACTCACCAGTACCAGGTGAGGCCAGGAATTGTCCACAGCAATTAGGTCCCGGTGGGGAACAAAGTCACCAGGACTGGGTGAGGCCCAGATGGGGACCAGATTCACCAGGTCCAGGTGATTCCCAGGTGGTGACCAGAGTTACCATTTCCGGGTGAGGACCAGGTAAGTTCCAGATTCACCAGGTCCAAGTGAGGCCCACGTCGGGACCTCTGTCACCGGTATGGGTGAGGCCAAGATGTCAACCCCACTCACCAGGTCCAGGGGAGGCCAACCTTCCGGCCATGCAGAGGAAAGGTGTCCGATAATGCCCAGGTATGGACCAGATTTACGAGTTGCAGGTGAGGCCCTAATGGGGACCAGAGTCACCAGGTAAATGTGAGTCTACAAGAAAACCACAGTCACCAGGTCCTGGTGTGGTTCATGTGGGAACGAGAGTCACCAGGTCCAGGTGAGACCCAGGTGGGGACCACAGTCACCAGGTCCAGATTGAGGACTAGGTGGGGGACCAGAGTCATCAGGACCAGTTGAGGCCAAAGTGCGGAGCAAATTATCATGTCCAGGTGAGGCCCAGGTGGGGAACAGAGTAACCATGTCCCATTGATGCCAGGTCGGAAAAGAGTCACAAGGTCCAGACGAGGCCTAAGTGAGGAGTAGATTCACCAGGTTCTGTTGAGGCCCAGTTGAGGAGCAGTGTCCCCAGCTCCGGGTGAGTCCCAGAGGGGGACCAGAGTCACCCGGTTCTGGTGATATCCAGCTGGAGACCAGAGTCACCACGTCAGGGTGAGGCCTAGAGGGGGACGAGTATCACTAGGTCCAGGTGAGGCCCCGATGTGGAACTGAGAAACCAGGTCCCATGATGCCCATATGAGGACCTGAGTCACCAGGTCCAGGTGAGATCCCTGTGGGAACCAGGCACCTCGTCCAAGTGAGGCCCAGGTGGGACCACATTCACCAGGTCCAGGTGAGGCCCAGGTAAATAAGTGAGTATCCAGGTCCCAATGAGGCCAGGTAAGGACCAGAGACAACAGATCCAGGATAGGCCCAAATATGGATCAGAATCATTGTTTTCCAGGTGAGGCCAGATGGAGACCACAGGAACCAGGTCCAGGAGAGACCAATATGGGAACCAGAGCCACCAGATCCATGTGAGGTCCAGATGGGAACACAGTCACAAGGTCCAGGTGAGGCGAAACTGGCAACAGGATTCACCAAGTCCAGGGGAGGTCCAGGTGGCGACCAGTCACGACATCCAGGTGCGGACCAGCTAAGGTCCAGATTCACCAGGCCCAAGGGAAGTCAAAGGGGTGACCAGAGTCACCAGGTAAGGGTGAGGCCCAGATGGGTAACCAGAGTAACCAGTTTAGTTTGAGGCCCAGAATGGGACCAGAGGTCCCTGGTCAGAGTGAGGCCCAGGTGTGGAATAGAGTATCCAGGTCCCAATGATGCCTGGGTGAGGAACAGAGTTACTAGGGCCATGCAGGCCTAGATGGGGAACAGAATCACCAGGTCTTGGTGAGGCATAGAATAAGACCACATTCAGCAGTATCAGGTGAGCCCCTGTGGGAACCAGAGCCACTCTATCCAGCTGAGTGCCAGGTCCATGTGAGACCCACGTGAGGACCAGATTCAACAGGTCGAATTGAGGCATAGCTGTGGACAAGAGTCACCAGGTCTGGGTGCGGCCTAGGTGGGGCAAGATTCAGCAGTTCTGAGTTAGGTCAAAGTGGGGACAAGAGTCAACAGGTCCAGGTGAGGCCAAACTGAGGACCAGAGTCACCAGGTCCAGGTGAGGTCCAGGTGGGGACCAGTGTCATCAGATCCAGTTGAAGTCCAGGTGGGGATCAGAGTCACCAGATCCAGGTGAAGTCCAGGTGGGGACCAGAGTCACTAGGTCCAGATGAGGCCCAGGTGAGGACCAGAGTTACCAGGTTCACGTGAGGCCCCGGTGGGGATCAGAGGCAACAGGTCCATGTGAGGCAGGCTTGGGGACCATGGTCAACAGGTCTACTTGAGTCCCAGGTGTGGAACACAGTAAGCAGGTCCAGGTGAGTGCAACCTGTAGGCCATGCAGTGAAACCATGACCCGATGATGCCGAGGTAGTGACCAGAGTTACCAGGTCCAAATCAGGCCCACATGGAGCATATTCACTAGGTCCAGTTGAGGCCCAGTTGAGGACCAGAGTCACCAGATCGGGTTGAGGCCTAGAGGAGTACCAGTATCACCTGGTCCAGGTGACATCCAGATGGGGACCAGAGTCACCAGGTCAGGGTGAGACCCAGAAAGGTTCCAGAGTCATCAGTTCCAGATGAGGCTCAGGTGTGGAACAGAGTCTCCAGGTACCAATAACTCCCAGGTGAGGACCAGAGTCACCAGATCTGGGAGTCGCGCATATAGGATCAGAGTCACCAGTTCCAGGTGAGGCCAAGAATGGGACCACAGCAATCAAGTCCAGGTGGGGAACAAAGTCACAAGGACTGGGTGAGGCCCAGATGGGGACCAGATTCACCAGGTCCAGGTGAGGCCCAGGTGTGACCACAGTCATCAGGTCCAGGTGAGGCCCAGGTTTATAAGAGAGTATCCAGGTCCCAGTGATGCCCAGGTGGAACCAGAGTCACCAGGTTCAGATGAGGCGCAAGAGGGGAGCATATCCACTAGGACCCGGTGAGGCCCAGTTGACGACCACAGTCACCAGGTCTAGTTGAGACCTAGAGGGGTACCAGATATACCTGGTCTAGGTGACATCCACATGGGGACCAGAGTCACCATGTCAGGGTGAGGTCCAGAGGGGATCCAGAGTAATCATGTCCAGGTGAGGCTCAGGTGTGGAACAGAGTATCCAGATCATAATGGTCCACAGGTGAGGACCAGAGTCACCAGATCTGGTGGAGGCCCAGTTAGGATCAGAGTCACCAGTTCCAGGTGAGGCCAAGAAGGAGTCCACAGCAATCAGGTCCAGGTGGGGAACAAAGTCACCAGGACAGGGTGAGGCCCAGATTGGGACCAGATTCACCAGGCCCAGGTTATTCCCAGGTGGTGACCAGACATACCAGTTCCGGGTGACGACCAGGTAAAGACCAGATTCACCAGGTCCAAATGAGGCCCACGTGGGGACCTGAGTCACCAGGTATTGGTGAGGCCAGGTGGCAAGGCACCCCAGGTCCAGGTAAGGCCAACCTGCAGGCCATGCAGAGGAACCATGTCCCGATGATACCCAGGTAAGGACGAGAGTTACCACATCCAGGTGAGGCCAACCTGCAGGCAATGCAGTGGAACCATGTCCCGATGATGCCCAGTTAGGGACTAGAGTCACCAGGTCAGGGAGAGGCCCAGAGAGGTTCCAGAGTCATCATGTCCACGTGAGGCTCAAGTGAGGAACAGAGTCACCAGGTACCAATGATGCCCAGGTGAGGGCCAGAGTCACCAGATCTGGGTGACGCGCAGATAGGTTCAGAGTCACCAGTTCCAGGTGAGGCCAAGAAAGAGTCCACAGCAATCAGGTCCAGGTGGGGAACAAAGTCACCAGTACTGGGTGAGGCCTAGATGGGGACCAGATTCACCACATCAGGGTGAGGCCCAGAGTGGGACGAGAATCACTTGGTCCATGTGAGGCCCCGATGTGGAAGTGAGAAACCAGGTCCCATGATGCCCATATGAGGACCTGAGTCACCAGGTCCAGGTGAGCTCCCTGTGGGAACCAGTCAACTCGTCCAGGTGAGGCTCAGGTGGGACCACAGTCACCGGTCCATGTGAGGCCCAGGTATATAACAGAGTATCCAGCTCCCAGTGATGCCCAAGTAAGGACCAGAGTCAACAGGTACAAGAGAGGCCCAAATATTGTTCAGAGTCATTGTGTTCCAAGTGAGGCCAGATGGAGACCACAGGAACCAGGTCCAGGAGAGCCCCATATGGGAACCAGAGCCACCAGATCCAGATGAGGTCCAGGTGGGAACACAGTCACAAGGTCCATGTGAGGCACAGGTGGCAACAGGATTCACCAAGTCCAGGTGAGGCCCAGGTGGCGACCAGTCACCAGATCCAGGTGCGGACCAGCTAAGGACCAGATTCACCAGACCCTAGTGAAGCCCAAGGGGTGACCAGAGTCACCAGGTAAGGGTGAGGCCCAGAGTGGAACCAGAGTAACCAGTTTAGTTTGAGGCCCAGAATGGGACCAGAAGTCCCTGGTCAAAGTGAGGCACAGGTGTGGAATAGAGTATCCAGTGTGAGGATCATTGGGTCCATCACCCAATGATGCCTGGGTGAGGACCAGAGGCACTAGGGCCATGCAGGCCCAGATGGGGAACAGAATCACTACGTCCTGGTGAGGCATAGAATAAGACCACAGTCAGCAGTATCAGGTGTGCCCCTTGTGGGAACTAGAGCCACTTTATCCAGCTGAGTCCCAGGTACATGTGAGGCACACGTGAGGACCAGATTCATCAGGTCGAATTGAGGCATAGCTGGGGACAAGAGTCACCAGGTCTGGGTGCGGCCTAGGTGGGGCAAGATTCAGCAGTTCTGAGTTAGTTCAAAGTGGGGACGAGAGACACCAGGTCCAGGTGAGGCCAAACTGAGGATCAGAGTCAGCAGATCCAGGTGAGGTCCATGTTGGAAAGAGAGTCACCAGGTCCAGGAGAGTTCCAGGTGGGGACCAGAGTCACCAGATCCAGGTGAACCCCAGGTGGGGACCAGAGTCAATAGGTCCAGATGAGGCCCAGGTGAGGACCAGAGTTACCAGGTACACGTGAGGCCCCGGTGGGGATCAGAGGCAACAGGTCCATGTGAGGCCGGCTTGGGGACCCTGGTCAACAAGTCTACTTGAGGCCCAGATGTGGAATACAGTAAGCAGCTCCAGGTGAGTACGCGGTTGTGACATGGGTCACCACGTCCAGGTGAGACCCAGGTGGGGACCAGGATCACAAGGTACAGGGGAGGCCCTTGAAAGTACCAGAGTCAACAGTTCGAGGTGAGGCACAGGTGGTAACCAGGGTCAGCAGTTCCAAGTCAGGGCAAAGTTGGGTTTACGGTCACTAGGGCTCGGTGAGACCCAGAGGGAGACCAGAATCACCTGGTCCAGGTGAGGTCCAGTTGTTGAAGACAGTCACCGGGTCCCAATTTTGCCCAGTTGAGGACCATGGTCAACAGGGCCAGGTGAGGCTCAGATGGAGACCGGAGTCCCCAAAGCAGGTGAAGCCCAGGTGGGGACCATAGTCACCAGATCCAGGGTAGTCTCAGGTGCAGACCAGAATGACCAGGTCCACTTGAGGTGCAGGTGGCAACCACACTCACCAGGTCTCTGTGAGGCCCTGGTGGGGACCAGAGTCACGAGGTACATGAGAAGCTAGAAACACTGCAGCCACCAGGTCCACAGGATGTCCATGTGGGAACGAGAATCACCAGTTACAGGGGAGGACCAGTTTTGGATCCTACTCACCATGTCCAGGTGAGACCCAGGTGGGAACCAGTGTCAACATGTCCAGGTGTGGCCCAGGTGAAGAGCAGAGTTAATAGGTCCGGCTGGGTCACTGTTAGTGAACAGTGTAACCGTATCCTGATGCTACCAAGGTGGGTACCAGAGACACCAGGTCCTGGTGAAGCCCAGATGGGACCAGAGACATGAGGTCCAGGTGCAGTCCCGATGGGAACAACAGTCACCAGGTCAGGTGAGGCCATGCTTAGGATCAGAGTCACCAGTTACCGGTGAACCCAAGGTGGATCCAGAGTCACCTGGTACAGAAGAGGCCAAATCAGGACCAGAGTTACCAGGATCAGGTCAGTCCCAGTGGGGAATACAGTAAACATGTCCCGATGATGCCCAGGTAGAACCAGAGTTACCAGGTCCAGATGAGGCACAGTTGGGGAGCATATTCACTAGGTCCCGGTGAGGCCCAGTTGAGGACCAGAGTCACCAGGTCTAGTGGAGGCCTAGAGGGGTACCAGATTCACCTGGTCTAGGTCACATCCACATGAGGACCAGAGTCACCACGTCAGGGTGAGGCCCAGAGTGGATCCAGAGTCATCATGTCCAGGTGAGGCTCAGTTGTGGAACAGAGTATCCAGTTCATAATGGTCCACAGGGGAGGACAAGAGTCAGCAGATTGAGTTAGGCCCAGTTAGGATGAGAGTCACCAGTTCCAAGTGAGGCCAAGAAGGAGTCCACAGCAATCAGTTCCAGGTGGGGAACAAAGTCATCAGGAATGGGGGAGGCCCAGATGGGGACCAGATTCACCCTGTCCAGGTGATGCCCAGGTGGTGACCAGAGTTACCAGTTCTGGGTGAGGACCAGGTAAGGATCAGATTCACCAGGTCCAAGTGAGGCCCACTTGGGGACCTATGTCACCAGGTATGTGTGAGGCCCATGTGGAAACCCCACTCAACAGGTCCAGGTGAGGCCAACCTGCAGTCCATGCAGAGGAACGGTGTCCCGATGAAGCCCAGGTAGGGACCAGAGTTACCAGGTCCAGGTGAGGCCAACCTGCAGGCCATGCAGTGGAACCATCTCCCGATGATGCCCAGGTAGGGAGCAGAGTCACCAGGTCCAAATGTGGCCCACATCGAGTATATTCACTAGGTCCAGGTGAGGCCCAGTTGAGGACCAGAGTCACCAGATCTGGTTGAGGCCGAGAGGGGTACCAGAATCACCTGGTCCAGGTGACATCCAGATGGGGACCAGAGTCACCAGGTCAGGGTGAGGCCCAGAGAGGTACCAGAGTCATCATGTCCAGGTGAGGCTCAGGTGTGGAACAGAGTAATCAGGTACCAATGATGCCCAGGTGAGTTCCAGGGTCACCAGATCTGGGTGACGCGCAGATAGGATCAGAGTCACCAGTTCCAGGTGAGGCAAAAAGAGTCCACAGCAATCAGGTCCAAGTGGGGAACAAAGTCACCAGGACTCGGTGAGGCCAAAATATGGAACAGATTCACCAGGTCCAGGTGAGGCCCAGGTCGTGACCAGAGTCCCCGGGTCGGGGAGAGGACCAGGTAAGTACTAGATTCACCAGGTCCAAGAGGCCCACGTAGGGACCTGAGTCACCAGGTATGGGTGAGGCCCAGGTGACAACCCCACTCACCAATTCCAGGTGAAGCCAACCTGCAGGCCAGAGTCACCAGATCCAGGTGAGGCCCTAGACGGGAACGGAGTCACCAGGTAAAAGTGAGTCTACAAGGACACCACAGTCACCAGGTCCAGGTGTGGTTCATGTGGGAACGAGAGGCAACAGGTCAAGGTGAGACCCAGGTGGGGACCACAGTCACCAGGTCCAGATTGAGGCCTAGGTGGGGGGACCAGTGTCATCAGGACCAGTTGAGGCCAAAGTGCGGAGAACAGTTATCATGTCCAAGTGAGGCCCAGGTGGGGAACAGAGTAACCATATCCCATTGATGCCAGGTGGGATAAGAGTCACAAGGTGCAGACAAGTCCTAAGTGAGGAGTAGATTCACCAGATCGTGTTGAGACCCAGTTGAGTACCAGTCTCCCCAGCTCCGGGTGAGTCCCAAAGGGGGACCAGAGTCACCCGGTTCTTGTGATATCCAGGTGAGGACCAGAGTCAAGAGGTCAGGGTGAGGCCCAGAGGGGGACGAGAATCACTAGGTCCAGGTGAGGCTCCGATTTGGAACTGAGATAACAGGTCCCATGATGCCGATTTGAGGACCTGAGTCACCAGGTCCAGGTGAGGTCCCTGTGGGAACCAGTGACCTCATCCAGGTGAGGCCCAGGTGGGACCACAGTCACCAGGTCCAGGTGACGCCCAGGTATATAAGAGAGTATCCAGGTCCCAATGATGCCCAGGTAAGGACCAGAGTCCACAGGTCCAAGAGAGGCACAAATATGGATCAGAGTCATTGTGTTCCAGGTGAGGCTAGATGGAGACCACAAGAACCAGGTCCAGGAGAGCCCCTTATGGGAACCAGAGCCTCCAGATCCAGGTGAGGTTCTGGTGGGACCAGAGTCACAAGTTCCAGGGGGGGCGCAGGTGGCAACAGTATTCACCAAGTCCAGGTGAGGCCCAGGTGGCGACCAGTCACCAGATCCAAATGTGGACCAGCTAAGGACCAGATTCACCAAGTGAAGTCCATGTTGGAAAGAGCGTCACCAGTTACAGGTGAAACCCAGGTGGGGACCAGAGCCACCAGTTCCAGGTGAAGCCCAGGTGGGGACCAGAGTCACTAGGTCCAGATGAGGCCCAGGTGAGGACCAGAGTTACATGGTACACGTGAGGCCCCGGTGGGGATTAGAGTCAACATGTCCATGTGAGGCCGGCATGGGGACCATGGTCAACAGGTCTACTTGAGGCCAAGGTGTGGAACACAGTAAGCAGGTCCAGGTGAGTCCGCGGTGGTGACTAGAGTCACCACGTCCACGTGAGGCCCAGGTGGGGACCAGGATCACCAGGTACAGGGGAGGCCCTTGAAAGAACCAGAGTCAACAGTTCGAGGTCAGGCGCAGGTGGCAACCAGGGTCAGCAGGTCCAAGTCAGGCCAAAGTGGGGTTCACAGTCATGAAGGCACGGTGAGACCCAGAGGGGGACCAGAGTCATGTGGTCCAGGAGAGGTCCAGTTGTGGAACACAGTCACCGGGTCCCAATTTTGCCCAGTTGAGGACCATGGTCAACAGGTACAGTTGAGGCCCGGATGGGGACCGGAGTCCCCAAATCCGGGTGAAGCCCAGGTGGGGACCACAGTCACCAGATCCAGGGTAGTCTCAGGTGCAGACCAGAATCATCAGTTCCAGGTGTGGTGCAGGTGGCAACCACACTCACCAGGTCCCTTTGAGGCCCTGGTGGGGACCAGAATCACGAGGTACATGAGAAGCTAGAAACACTGCAGCCACCAGGTCCACATGATGTCCATGTGGGAACGAGAATCACCACTTCCAGGTGTGGCCAAGAAAGTGTCCAAAGCAATCAGGTCCAGGTGGGGAACAAAGTCACCAGGACTGGGTGAGGCCCAGGTGGGGACCTGGTGAAGAGATTCACCAGGTCCAGGTGAGGCCCAGGTGGCGACCAGTCACCAGATCCAGGTGAGTACCAGCTAAGGACCAGATTCACCAGGCCAAAGTGATGCCCAAGGGGTGACCAGATTCAACAGGTAAGGGTGAGTCCCAGAGGGGGAACCAGAGTAACCAGTTTAGTTTGAGGCCCAGAATGGGACCAGAGGTCCCTGGTCAAAGTGAGTCCCAGGTGTGGAATAGAGTATCCAGGTCCCAATGATGCCTGGGTGAGGACCAGAGTCACTAGGACCATGCAGGCCCAGAAGGGGAACAGAATCACTAGGTCCTGGTGAGGCATAGAAAAAGACCCCAGTCACCAGTATCAGGTGAGCCCTTTGTGGGAACAAGAGCCACTCTATCCAGCTGAGTCCCAGGTCCATCTAAGGCCCAAGTGAGGACCAGATTCATCAGGTCGAATTGAGGCATAGCTGGGGACAAGAGTCACCAGGTCTGGGTGCGGCCTAGGTGGGGCAAGATTCTGCAGTTCTGAGTTAGGTCAAAGTGGGGACGAGAGACACCAGGTCTAGGTGAGGCCAAACTGAGGATCAGAGTCACCAGATCCAGGTGAGGCCCATGTTGGAAAGAGAGTCACCAGGTCTAGGAGAGGTCCAGGTGGGGACCAGAGTCACCAGATCCAGGTGAAGGCCAGGTGGGGACCAGAGTCACCAGATCCAGGTGAAGCCCAGGTGGGGACCAGAGTCACTAGGTCCAGATGAGGCCCAGGTGAGGACCAGAGTTACCAGGTACACGTGAGGCGCTGGTAGGTATCAGAGGCAACTGGTCCATGTGAGGCAGGCTTGGGGACCATGGTCAAGAGTTCTACTTGAGGCCCAGTGTGGAACACTGTAACCAGGTCCAAGTGAGTCCCCGGTGGTGACAAGAGTCACCAGGCCCAGGTGAGGCCCAGGTGGGAACCAGGATCACCAGGTACAGGGGAGGCCCTTGAAAGAACCAGAGTCAACAGTTCGAGGTAACGCACAGGTGGCAACCAGGGTCAGCAGGTCCAAGTCAGGCCAAAGTGGGGTTCACAGTCACTAGAGCACGGTGAGACCCACAGGGGGAACAGAGTCACCTGCTCCAGGTGAGGTCCAGGTGTGGAACACAGTCACCGGGTGCCATTTTTCCGTGATGAGGACCATGGTCAACAGGGCTAGGTGAAGCCCAGGTGGGGACCACAGTCACCAGATCCAGGGTAGTCTCAGGTGCAGACCAGAATCACCAGGTCCAGGTGTGGTGCAGGTGGCAACCAAACTCACCCGGTCCCGGTAAGGCACTGGTGGGGACCAGAGTCACGAGGTACATGAGAAGCTACAAACAGATGGGATCCCTGGGTGGCGTAGCGGTTTGGCGCCTGCCTTAGGCCCCGGGCGCGTTCATGGAGACCCGGGATCGAATCCCACGTCGGGCTCCTGGTGCATGGTTCCTGCTTCTCCCTCTGTCTGTGTCTCTGCCTCTATCTCTCTCTGTGACTATCATAAATAAATAAAAATTAAAAAAAAAAGATGCTAGAAACACTGCGGCCAACAGGTCCACATGATATCCATGTGAACGAGAATCACCATTTACAGGTGAGGACCATGTGGGGATCCGACTCACCATATCCAGGTGAGACCCAGGTGGGAAACAGTGACACCATGTCCAGGTGTGGCCCAGGTGAAGACCATAGTTAATAGGTCCGGCTGGGTCACTGTTAGTGAACAGTGTAACCATATCCTGATGCTAACCAGGTGGGTACCAGAGACACCAGGCCCTGGTGAGGCCCAGGTGGGACCAGAGACATGAGGTCCAGGTGAGGTCCCTATGGGAACCACAAACACCAGGTCAGGTGAGGCCATGCTTAGAATCAGAGTCACCAGTTACAGGTGAGGCCCAGTTAGAGCCAGAATCACCTGGTAAAGAGAGGCCAAAGTCAGGACCAGAGTTACCAGGATCAGGTCAGTCCCAGTGGGGAACAGAGTAACCATGTCCCGATGATGCCCAGATAGAACCAGCGTCACCAGGTCGAGATGAGGCGCAGGTGGGGAGCATATTCACTAGGTCTCGTTGAGGCCCTGTTGAGGACCAGAGTCACCAGGTCTAGTTGAGGCCTAGAGTGGTACGATATTCACCTGGTCTAGGTGACATCCAGATGCGGACCAGAGTCACCATGTCAGGCTGAGGCCCAGAGGGGATCCAGAGTCATCATGTCCAGGTGAGGCTCAGGTGTGTAACAAAGTATCCAGGTCATAATGGTCCACAGGTGAGGACCAGAGTCACCAGATCTGGGTGAGGCTCAGTTAGGATCAGAGTCACCAGTTCCAGTTGAGGCCAAGAAGGAGTCCACAGCAATCAGGTCCAGGTGGGGAAGAAAGTCAACAGGACTGTTGAGGCCCAGATGGGGACCAGATTCACCCTGTCCAGGTGATTCCCAGGTGGTGACCAGGATTACCAGGTCCGGGTGAGGACCATAAGGACCAGATTCACCAGGTCCAAGTGAGGCTACGTGGGGACCTGTGTCACCAGGTATGGGTGAGCCCCAGGTGGCAACCCCAGTCTCTAGGTCCAGGTGAGGCCAACCTGGAGGCCATGCAGAGGAACCGTGTCCCGGTGATGCCCAGGTATGGACCAGAGTTAGCAGGTACAGCTGAGGCCAACCTGCAGGCCATGCAGTGGATCCATGTCCCGATGATGCCCAGGTAGGGACCAGAGTCACCAGGTCCAAATGAGGCCCAGATGGAGCATATTCAATAGGTCCAGGTGAGGCCCAGTTGAGGACCAGAGTCACCAGAACTGGTTCAGGCCTAGAGGGGTACCAGAATCGCCTGGTCCATGTGACATCCAGATGGAGACCAGAGTCACCAGGTCAGGGTTAGGCCCAGAGTGGTTCCAGAGGCCAGAGCCTCATGTCCAGGTGAGGCTCAGGTGTGGAACAGAGTCACCAGGTACCAATGATGCCCAGGAGAGGACCAGAGTTACCAGGTCTGGGTGACGCGCAGATAGGATCAGAGTCACCAGTTCCAGGTGAGGCCAAGAAAGAGTCCACAGCAATCAGGTCCCGGTGGGGAACAAAGCCACCAGGACTGGGTGAGGCCCAGATGGGGACCAGATTCACCATGTCCAGGTGAGGCCCAGGTGGTGACCAGAGTCCCCGGGTCTGGGACAGGACCAGGTAAGGACCACATTCACCAGATCCAAGAGGCCTACGTGGGGACAGAGTCCCCAGGAATGGGTGAGGTCCTGGAGGCAACCTCACTTACCAGGTCCAGGTGAGGCCAGCCTGCAGGCCAGAGTCACCAGATCCATGTGAGGCCCGAGTGGGGACCGGAGTCACCAGGTAAATGTGAGTCTACAAAAACACCACAGTCACCAGTCCAGGTGTGGTTCATATGGGAACGAGAGTCACCAGGTCCAGGTGAGACCCAGGTGGGGACCACAGTCACCAGGTCCAGATTGAGGCCGGGGGGGGGGACCAGAGTCATCAGGACCAGTTGAGGCCAAAGTGTGGAGCAAAGTTATCATGTCCAGGTGAGGCCCAGGTGGGGAACAGAGTAACCATGTCCCATTGATGCCAGGTGGGAAAAGAGTCACAAGGTCCAGACGAGGCCTAAGTGAGGTGTAGATTCACCAGGTCCTGTTTAGGCCCAGTTGAGGACCAGAGTCCCCAGCTCCGGGTGAGTCCCAGAGGTCGACCAGAGTCACCCGGTTCTGGTGATATCCAGGTGGGGACCAGAGTCAGCACGTCAGGGTGAGTCCCAAGGTCGGACGAGAATCACTAGGTCCAGGTGAGGCCCCGATGTGGAACTGAGAAACCAGGTCCCATGATGCCCATATGAGGACCTGAGTCACCAGGTCCAGGTGAG
Organism: Canis lupus baileyi; assembly: GCF_048164855.1. Taxonomy (NCBI): domain Eukaryota; kingdom Metazoa; phylum Chordata; class Mammalia; order Carnivora; family Canidae; genus Canis; species Canis lupus. Next base: position 47,044,180 of record NC_132862.1, read on the forward strand.
GTCCCTGTGGGAACCAGTCACCTCGTCCAGGTGAGGCCCCGGTGGGACGACACTCACCAGGTCCAGGTGAGGCCAAGTTATATAAGAGAGTATCCAGGTCCCAATGATGCCCAGGTAAGGACCAGAGTCAACAGGTCCAGGAGAGGCCCAAATATGGATCAGAGTCATTGTGTTCCAGGTGAGGCCAGATGGAGACCACAGGAACCAGGTCCAGGAGTGCCCCTTATGGGAACCAGAGCCGCCAGATCCAGGAGAGGTCCAGGTGGGACCACAGTCACAAGGTCCAGGTAAGGCGCAGGTGGCAACAGGATTCACCAAGTCCAGGTGAGACCCAGGTGGCGACCATTCACCAGATCCAGGTGAGGACCAGCTAAGGACCAGATTCTCCAGGCCCAGTTGAAGCCCAAAGGGTGACAGGAGTCACCAGGTAAGGATGAGGCCCAGAGGGGGAACCAGAGTAAACAGTTTAGTTTGAGGCCCCGAGTGGGACCAGAGGTCCCTGGTCAAAGGTAGTTCTAAGTGTGGCATAGAGTATCCAGGTCCCAATGATGCCTGGGTGAGGACCAGAGTCACTAGGGCCATGCAGGCCCAGATGGGGAACAGAATCACTAGGTCCCGGTGAGGCATAGAATAAGACCACAGTCAACAGTATCATGTGAGCCCCTTGTGGGAACCAGAGACACTCTATCCAGGTGAGTCCCAGGTCCATGTGAGGCCCACGTGAGGACCAGATTCATCAGGTCGAATTGAGGCATAGCTGGGGACAAGAGTCACCAGGTCTGGGTGCGGCCTAGGTGGGGCAAGATTCAGCAGTTCTGAGTTAGGTCAAAGTGGGGACGAGAGACACCAGGTCCAGGTGAGGCCAAACTGAGGACCAGAGTCACCAGATCCAGGTGAGGTCCAGGTTGGAAAGAGAGTCACTAGGTCCAGGAGAGGTCCAGGTGGGAACCAGAGTCACCAGATCCAGGTGAAGCCCAGGTGGGGACCATAGTCACTAGGTCCAGATGAGGCCCAGGTGAGGATCAGAGTTACCAGAAACACGTGAGACCCCGGCGGGTATCAGAGCCAAAAGGTCCACGTGAGGCCGGCTTGGGGACCATGGTCAACAGGTCTACCTGGGGCCCAGGTGTGGAACACAGTAAGCAGGTCCAGGTGAGTGCCCGGTGGTGACAAGAGTCACCACGTCCAGGTGAGACACAGGTGGGGACCAGGATCACCAGGTCCAGGGGAGGCCCTTCAAAGAACCAGAGTCAACAGTTCGAGGTGAGGCGCAGGTGGCAACCTGGGTCAGCAGGTCCAAGTCAGGCCAAAGTGGGGTACAAGGTCACTAGGGGACGGTGAGACCAAGAGTGGGACCAGAGTCACCTGGTCCAGGTGAGGTCCAGTTGTGGAACACAGTCACCGGGTCCCATATTGCATGTTGAGTACCATGGTCAACAGGGGCAGGTGAGGACCAGATGGGGACCAGAGTCCCCAAATCCAGGTGAAATCCAGGTGGGGACCAGAGTCACCGGATCCAGATGAAGCCCAGGGGGGACCAGAGTCACTAGGTCCAGATGAGGCCCAGGTGAGGACCAGAGTTACCAGGTACACGTGAGGCCCCGGTGGGCTTCAGAGGCAACAGGTCCATGTGAGGCCGGCTTGGGGACCATGGTCAACAGGTCGACTTGAGGCCCAGGTGTGGAACACAGTAACCAGGTCCAGGTGAGTCCCCGGTGGTGACAAGAGTCACCACGTCCAGGTGAGGCCCACGTGGGGACCAGGATCACCAGGTCCAGGGGAGGCCCTTGATAGAACCAGAGTCAACAGTTCGAGTTCTGGCGCAGGTGGCAAACAGGGTCAGCAGGTCCAAGTCAGTCCAAAGTGGGGTTCACAGTCACTAGGGCACGGTGAGACCCACAGGGGGACCAGAGTCACCTGGTCCAGGTGAGATCCAGTTGTGGAACAGAGTCCCCGGTTCCCAATTTTGCCCAGTTGAGGACCATGGTCAACTGGGCCAGGTGAGGCCCAGATGGGGACCGGAGTCCCCAAATCCAGGTGATGCCCAGGTGGAACCGGAGTCATCAGATCCAGGGTAGTCTCAGGTGCAGACCAGAATCACCAGGTCCAGGTGAGGCCAACCTGCAGGCCAGAGTCACAAGATCCAGGTGAGGCCCTTGTGGGGACCGGGTCACCAGGTAAATGTGAGTCTACAGGAAAACCACAGTCACCAGGTCCAGGTGTGGTTCATGTGGGAACGAGAGTCACCAAGTCCAGGTGAGACCCTTTTCGGGACCACAGTCACAAGGTCCAGATTGAGGCTTAGGTGGGGGGACCAGAGTCATCAGGACCAGTTGAGGCCAAAGTGTGGAGCAAAGTTATCATGTCGAGGGTAGGCCCATGTGGGGAACAGAGTAACCATGTCCCATTGATTCCAGGTGGGAAAAGAGTCACAAGGTCCAGACGCGGCCTAAGTGAGGAGTAGATTCACCAGGTCCTGTTGAGGCCCAGTTGAGGACCAGTGTCCCCAGCTGCGGGTGTGTCCTTGAGGGGGACTAGAGTCACCCGGTCCTGGTGATATCCAGGTCGGGAGCAGAGTCACCACGTCAGGGTGAGGCCAAGAGCGGGAGGAGAATCACTAGGTCCAGGTGAGGACCCGATGTGGAACTGAGAAACCAACTCCCAAGATGCCCATATGAGGACATGAGTCACCAGGTCCAGGTGATGTCCGGGTGTGAACCAGTCACCTCGTCCAGGTGAGGCCCAGGTGGGACCACAGTCACCAGGTCCAGGTGAGGTCCAGGTATATAAGAGAGTATCCAGGTCCCAATGATGCCCAGGTAAAGACCAGAGTCAACAGGTCCAGGAGAGGCCCAAATATGGATCAGAGTCATTGTGTTCCAGGTGAGGCCAGATGGAGACCACAGGAACCAGGTCCAGGAGAGCCAATATGGGAACCAGAGCCAGCAGATCCATGTGAGGTCCAGGTGGGATCACAGTCACAAGGTCCAGGTGAGGCGCAGGTGGCAACAGGATTCACCAAGTGCAGGTGAGGCCCAGGTGCCGAACAGTCACCAGATCCAGGTGCGGACCAGCTAAAGACCAAATTTAACAGGCCCAATGAAGCCAAGGGGTGACCAGAGTCACCAGGTAAGGGTGAGGCCAGAGGGGGAACCAGAATAACCAGTTTAGTTTGAGGCCCAGAATGGGACCAGAGGTCTCTGGTCAAAGTGAGGCCCAGGTGTGCAATAGAGTATCCAGGTCCCAATCATGCCCGGGTGAGGACCAGAGTCACTAGGTCCATGCAGGCCCACATGGCGAACAGAATCACTAGGTACTAGTGAGGCACAGAATAAGACAACAGTCAGTAGTGTCAGGTGAGCCCCTTGTGGGAACCAGAGCCACTCTATCCATCTGAGTCCCAGGTCCATGTGAGGCCCACATGAGGACCAGATTCATCAAGTCGAATTGAGGCATAGCTGGGGACAAGAGTCACCAGATCTGGGTGCGGCCTAAGTGGGGCAAGATTCAGCAGTTCTGAGTTACGTCAAAGTGGGGACAAGAGACACCAGGTACGGGTGATGCCAAACTGAGGAGCAGAGTCACCAGTTCTGGGTGAGGCCCAGTTAGGATCAGTGTCACCAGTTCCAGGTGAGGCCAAGAAGGAGTCCACAGCAATCAGGCCCAGATGGGGAACAAAGTCACCAGGACTGGGTGAGTCCCAGATGGGGACCAGATTCACCAGGCCCAGGTGATTCCCAGGTGGTGACCAGACTTACCAGTTCCGGGTGAGGACCAGGTAAGGGTGAGATTCACCAGGTCCAAGTGATGAGCACGTGGGGACCTGTGTCACCAGGTATGGGTGAGGCACTGGTGAAAACCCCACTAACCAGGTCCAGGTGAAGCCAACATGCAGGCCATGCAGAGGAACCATGTCCCAATGATGCCCATGTAGGGAATAGACTTACCGGGTCCAGGTGAGGCCAACCTGCATGCCATGCAGAGACACCATGTCCCGTTGATGCCCAGGTAGGGACCAGATTTACCAGGTCCAGGTGACGCCAACCTGCAGGCCATGCAGTGGAACCATGTCCCGATGATGCCCAGGTAGGGACCAGAGTCACCAGGTCCAAATGAGGCCTAGATGGAGCATATTCACTAGGTCCAGGTGAGGACCAGTTGAGGACCATAGTCACCAGATCTCGTTGAGGCCTAGAGGGGTACCAGAATCACCTGGTCCAGGTGAAATCCAGATGGGGAGCAGAATCACCAGGTCAGGGTGAGGCCCAGAGAGGTTCCAGAGTCATCATGTCCAGGTGAGGCTCAGGTGTGGAACAGAGTCACCAGGTACCAATGATGCCCAGGTGAGGACCAGAGTCAACAGGTCTGGGTGAGGCGCAGATAGGATCAGAGACACCGGTTCCAGGTGAGGCCAAGAAGGAGTCCACAGCAATCAGGTCCAGGTGGGGAACAAAGTCACCAGGACTGGGTGAGGCCCAGATGGGGACCACAATCACCAGGTCCAGGTGAGGCCCAGTTGGGGACCAGAGTACCCGGGTAGGGAGAGGACCAGGCAAGCACCAGATTAACAGGTCCAAGAGGCCCACGTGGGGACCTGAGTCACCAGGTTTCGGTGAGGCCCAGGTGGCAACCCCACTCACCAGGTCCAAGTGAGGCGAACCTGCAGGCCAGAGTCAACAGATCCAGTTGAGGTCCTAGTGGCGACACGAGGCACCAGGTAAATGTGAGTCTACAAGAACACCACAGTCACCAGGTCCAGGTTTGGTTCATGTGGGAACGAGAGTCACCAGATCCAGGTGAGACCCAGGGGGGGACCACAGTCACCAGGTCCAGATTGAGGCCTAGGTGGGGGGAGCAGAGTCATCCGGACCAGTTGAGCCCAAAGTGTGGAGCAAAGTTATCATGACCAGGTGAGGCCCAGATGGGGAACACAGTAACCATGTCCCATTGATGTCAGGTGGGAAAAGAGTCACAAGGTCCAGACGAGGTCTAAGTGAGGAGTAGATTCACCAGGTCCTGTTGAGGCCCAGCTGAGGACCAGTGTCCCCAGCTCCGGGTGTGTCACCCGGTTCTGGTGATATCCAGGTGGGGACCAGTGTCACAAGTCTGGGTGAGGCCCAGAGGGGGACGAGAATCACTAGGTCCAGGTGAGGCCCCGATGTGGAACTGTGAAACCAGGTCCCAAGATGCCCATATGAGGACCTGAGTCACCAGGTCCAGGTGAGGTCCCTGAGGGAACCAGTCACCCCGTCCAGGTGAGGCCCAGGTGGGACCACAGTCACCAGGTCCTGGTGAGGCCGAGGTATATAAGAGAGTATCCAGGTCCCAATGATGCCCAGGTAAGGACCAGACTCAACAGGTCCAGGAGAGGCCCAAATATGGATCAGAGTCATTGTCTTCCAGGTGAGGCCAGATGGAGACCACAGGAACCAGGTCCAGGAGAGCCCCGTATGGGAACCAGAGCCACCAGATCCAGGTGAGGTCCAGGATGGACCACAGTCACAAGGTCCAGGTGAGGCGCAGGTGGCAACATGAATCACCAAGTCCAGGTGAGGCCCACGTGGTGACCTGTCACCAGATCCAGGTGCGGACCAGCTAAGAACCAGATTCACCAGGCCGAAGTGAAGCCCAAGGGGTGACCAGAGTCACCAGGTAAGGGTGAGGCCCCGAGGGGGAACCAGAGTAACCAGTTTAGTTTGTGGCCCAGAATGGGACCAGAGGTCCCTGGACAAAGTGAGGCCCAGGTGTGGAATAGAGTATCAAGGTCCCAATGATGCCTGGGTGAGGACCAGTGTCACTAGGGCCATGAAAGCCCAGATGGGGAACAGAATCACTAGGTCCTGGTGAGGTATAGAATAAGAACACAGTCACCAGTATCAGGTGAGCCCCTTGTGGGAACCAGAGCCACTCTATCCCGCTGAGTCCGAGGTCCATGTGAGGCCCACGTGAGGACCAGATTCAACAGGTCGAATTGAGGCATAGCTGGGGACAAGAGTCATCAGGTCTGGGTGCGGCCTAGGTGGGGCAAGATTCAGCAGTTCTGAGTTAGGTCAAAGTGGGGACGAGAGACACCAGTCCAGGTGAGGCCAAACTGAGAAGAGTCACCAGATACAGGTGAGTTCCAGATGGGGACCAGAGTCACCAGATCCAGGTGAAGTCCAGGTGCGGACCAGAGTCACTAGGTGCAGATGGGGCCCAGGTGAGGACCAGAGTTACCAGGTACACGTGAGGCCCCGGTGGGGATCAGAGGCAACAGGTCCATGTGTGGCGAGCTTGGGAACCATGGTCAAGAGGTGTACTTGAGGCCCAGGTGTGGAACACAGTAAGCAGGTCCAGGTGAGTCCCCGGTGGTGACTAGAGACACCAGGTGCAGGTGAGGGCCAGGTGGGCACCAGGATCACCAGGTACAGGGGAGGCCTTTGAAAGAACCAGAGTCAACAGTTCGAGGTCAGGCACAGGTGGCAACCAGGGTCAGCAGGTCGAAGTCAGGCCAAAGTGGGGTTCACAGTCACTAGGGCACGGTGAGACACAGAGGGGGACCAGAGTCACCTGGTCCAGATGAGGTCCAGTTGTGGAAAACAGTCAGAGGGTCCCAATTTTTCCCAGTTGAGGACCATGGTCAACAGGGCCAGGTGAGGCCCAGATGGGGACCGGAGTCCCCAAATCCAGGTGAAGCCCAGGTGGGGACCACAGTCACCAGATCTCGGGGAGTCTCAGGTGCAGACCAGAATCACCAGGTCCAGGTGAGGTGCAGGTGGCAACCACACTCACCAGGTCCCGGTGAGGCCCTGGTGTGGACCACAGTCACGAGGTACATGAGAAGCTAGAAACACTGCAGCCACCAGGTCCACATGATGTCCATGTGGGAACGAGAATCACCAGTTACAGGTGAGGACCAGGTGGGGAACCGACTCACCATGTCCAGGTGAGACCCAGGTGGGAACCAGTATCACCATGTCCTGCTGTGGCCCACGTGAAGGCCAGAGATAATAGGTCCCGCTGGGTCACTGTTATTGAACAGTGTAACCATATCCTGATGCTACCGAGGTGGTTACCGAGACACCAGGTCCTGGTGAGGCCCAGTTGGGACCAGAGACATGAGGTCCAGGTGAGTTCCCGATGGGAACCACAGTCACCAGGTCAGGTGAGGCCATGCTTAGGATCAGAGTCACCAGTTACAGGTGAGGACCAGGTGGAGCCAGAGTCACCTGGTAGAGAAAATGCCAAAGTTCGGAATAGTATTACCAGGATCAGGTCACTCCCAGTGGGGAATAGAGTAACCATGTCCCGATGATGCCCACGTAGAACCAGAGTCAACATGTCCAGATGAGGCGCAGTTGGGGAGCATATTCACTAAGTCCCGGTGAGGCCCAGTTGAGGACTAGAGACACCAGGTTTGGATGAGGCCTAGAGGCGTACCAGATTCACCTGGTCTAGGTGATATCCAGATGGGGACCAGAGTCACCATGTCAGAGGGAGGCCCAGAGTGGATCCAAAGTCATCATGTCCAGGTGAGGCTCAGGTGTGGAACAGAGTATCCAGGTCGTAATGATCCACAGGTGAGGACCAGAGTCAGCAGATCTGGGTTAGGCGTAGTTAGGATCAGAGTCACCAGTTCCAGGTGAGGCCAAGAAGGAGTCCACAGCAATCAGGTCCAGGTGGGGAACAAAGTCACCAGGACTGAGTGAGGACCAGATGGGGACCAGATTCACCAGGCCCAGGTGATTCCCAGGTGGTGACCAGGTGACGAGTTACAGGTGAGGACCAGGTAAGGACCAGATACACCAGGTCCAAGTGAGACCCATGTGGGGACCTGTGTCACCAGTTATGGGTGAGGCCCAGGTGGCAACCCCACTCACCAGGTCCAGGTGAGGCCAACCTGCAGGCCATGCAGAGGAAACATGTCCCGATGATGCCCAGGTAGGGACGAGAGATACCAGGTCCAGCTGAGGCCCACCTGCAGGCCATGCAGTGAAACCATGTCCCGATGATGCCCAGGTAGTGACCAGAGTCACCAGGCCCAAATGAGGCCCAGATGGAGCATATTCACTAGGTCCAGGTGAGGCCCAGTTGAGGACCAGAGTCACCAGAACTGGTTGAGGCCTAGAGGGGTACCAGAATCACCTGGTCCAGGTGACATCCAGATGGGTCCAGGATCACCATGTCAGGGTGAGGCCCAGAGAGGTTCCAGAGTCATCATGTCCAGGTGAGGCTCAGGTATGGAACAGAGACACCAAGTACCAAAGATGCCCAGGTGAGGAACAGAGTCACCAGGTCTGGGTGACGCGCAGATAGGTTCAGAGTCCCCAGTTTCAGGTGAGGCCAAGAAAGAGTCCACAGCAATCAGGTTCAGGTGCGGAACAAAGTCACCAGGACCGGGTGAGGCCCAGATGGGGACCAGATTGACCAGGTCCAGGTGAGGCCCAGGTGTTGACCAGAGTCCACGGGTCTGCGAGAGGACCAGGTAAGTAATAGATTCACCAGGTCAAAGAGGCCCACGTGGAGACCTGAGTCACCAGGTATGGGTGAGGCCCAGGTGGCAACCCCACTCACCAGGTCAAGGTGAGGCCAACCTGCAGGCCAGAGTCACCAGATCCAGGTGAGGCCCTAGTGGGGACCGGAGTCACCAGGTAAATGTGAGTCTACAAGAACACCACAGCACCAGGTCCAGGTGTGGTTCATGTGGGAACGAGAGTCACCAGGTCCAGGTGAGTTCCATGTGGGGACCAGTCACCAGGTCCAGATTGAGGACTAGGTGGGGAACCAGAGTCATCAGGACCAGCTGAGGCCAAAGTGTGGAGCAAAGTTATCATGTCCATGTGAGGCCCAGGTGGGAAGAGTAACCATGTCCTATTGATGCCAGGTGGAAAAAGAGTCACAAGGTCCAGAAGAGGCCTTAGTGAGGACAGATGCACCAGGTCCTGTTGAGGCCCAGTTGAGGAGCAGTTTCCCCAGCTCCGGGTGAGTCCCAGAGGGTGACCAGTGTCACGCGGTTCTGGTGACATCCAGGTGGGGAGCAGAGTCACCATATCAGGGTGAGGCACAGAGGGGGACGAGAATCACTAGGTACAGATGAGACCCCGATGTGGAACTGAGAACCCTGGTCCCATGATGCCCATATGAGGACCTGAGTCACCAGGTCCAGGTGAGGTCCCTGTGGGAACCAATCACCTCGTCCAGGAGAGGCCCAGGTGGGACCACAGTCACCAGGTCCAGGTGAGGCCCAGGTGTATAGAGAGTATCCAGGTTCCAATGATGCCCAGGTAAGGACCAGAGTCAACAGGTCAAGGAGAGGCCCAAATATGGCTCAGAGTCATTGTGTTCCAGGTGAGGCCAGATCGAGACCAGAGGAACCAAGTCCAGGAGAGCCCCATATGGGAACCAGAGCCACCAGATCCAGGTGAGGTCCAGGTGGGACCACAGTCACAAGGTCCAGGTGAGGCGCAGGAGGCAACAGGATTCAACAAGTCCAGGTGAGACCCAGGTGGCGACCAGTCACCAGATCCAGGTGCGGACCAGCTATGGACAAGATTCAGCAGGCTCATGTGAATCCCAAGGGGTGACCAGAGTCACCAGGTAGGGGTGAGGCCCAGAGGGGGAACCAGAGTAACCAGTTTAGTTTGAGGCCCAGAATGGGACCAGAGATCCCTGGTCAAACTGAGGCCCAGGTGTGGAATAGAGTATCCAGGTCCCAGTGATGCCTGGGTGAGGACCAGAGTCACTAGGGCCATGCAGGCCCAGATGGCAAACAGAATCACTAGGTCCTGGTGAGGCATAGAATAACCCCACAGTCAATAGTATCAGGTGAGCCCCTTGTGGGAACCAGAGCCACTCTATGGAGCTGAGTCCCAGGTCCATGTGAGGCCCACGTGAGGACCAGATTCATCAGGTCGAATTGAGGCATAGCTGGGGACAAGAGTCACCAGGTCGGGGTGCGGCCTAGGAGTAGCAAGATTCAGAAGTTTTGAGTTAATCAATGTGGAGATGAGAGACACCAGGTCCAGGTGAGGCCAAAGTGAGGACCAGAGTCACCAGATCCAGGTGAGGTCCATGTTGGAAAGAGAGTCACCAGGTTCAGGAGAGGTCCAGGTGGGGACCAGAGTCACCAGATCCAGGTGAAGTCCAGGTGGGGACCAGAGTCACCAGATCCAGGTGAAGCCCAGGTGGGGACCAGAGTCACTAGGTCCAGATGAGGCCCAGGTGAGGACCAGAGTTACCAGAAAACTGAGGCCCCGGTGGGGATCAGAGGCAAGAGGACTACTTGAGGCCCAGGTTTGGAACACAGTAACAAGGTCCAGGTGAGTCCCCGGTGGTGACAAGAGTCACCACGTCCAGGTGAGGCCCATGTGGGGACCAGGATCACCAGGTCCAGGGAAGGCCCTTGAAAGAACCAGAGTCAACGGATCGAGGTCAGGAGCAGGTTGCAACCAGTGTCAGCAGGTCCAAGTCAGGCCAAAGTGGGGTTCACAGTCACTAGGGCACGGTGAGACCCAGAGGGGGACCAGAGTCACCTGGTCCATGTGAGGTCCAGTTGTGGAACAGTCACCGGGTCCCAATTTTGCCCAGTTGAGGACAATGGTCAACACTGCCAGGTGAGGCCCAGATGGGGACCGGAGTCCCCAAATCCAGGTGAAGCCCAGGTGGGGACCAGAGTCACCAGATACAGGGTAGTCTCGGGTGCAGACCAGAATCTCCAGGTCCAGGTGAGGTGCAGGTGGCAACCACACTCACCAGGTCCCGGTGAGGCCCTGGTGGGGACCAGAGTCACGAGGTACATGAGAAGCTAGAAACACTGCAGCCACCAGGTCCACATGATGTCCATGTGGGAACGAGAATCACTAGTTACAGGTGAGGACCTGGTGGGGATCCCACTCACCATGTCCAGGTGAGACCCAGGTGGGAACCAGTGTCACCATGTCCAGGTGTGGCCCTGGTGAAGACCAGAGTTAATAGGTCAGGCTGGGTCACTGTTAGTGAACAGTGTAACCATATCCTGATGCTTCCCAATTGGGTACCAGAGACACCAGGTCCTGGTGAGGCCCAGGTGGAACCAGAGACCTGAGGTCCAGGTGAGGTCCCGATGGGAACCACAGTCACCAGGTCAGGTGAGGCCATGCTTAGGATCAGAGTCACCAGTTACAGGTGAGGTCCAGGTGGAGCCAGAGTCACCTGGTACAGAAGAGGCCAAAGTCAGGATCAGAGTTACCAGAATCAGGTCAGTCCCAGTGGGGAATACAGTAACCATTTCCCGAGGATGCCCAGGTAAAACCAGAGTCACCATGCCCAGATGCGGCGCAGCTGGGGAGCATGTTCACTAGGTCCCGGTGAGGCCCAGTTGGGGCCCAGAGTCACCAGGTCAAGTTGAGGCCTAGAGGGGTACCAGATTCACCTGGTCTAAGTGACATCCAGATGGGGACCAGAGTCACCATGTCAGGCTGAGGCCCAGAGGGGATCCAGAGTCTACATGTCCAGGTGAGGCTCACGTGTGGAACAGAGTATCCAGTTCATAATGGTCCACAGGTGAGGACCAGAGTCACCAGATCTGGGTGAGGCCCAGTTAGGATCAGAGTCACCAGTTCCAGGTGAGGCCAAGAAGGAGTCCACAGCAATCAGGTCCAGGTGGGGAACAAAGTCACCAAGACTGAGTGAGGACCAGGTAAGGACCAGATTCACCAGGCGCAGGTGATTCCCAGGTGGGGACCTGTGTTACCAGGTAAGGGTGAGGCCCAGGTGACAACCCCACTCACCAGGTCCAGTTGAGGCCAACCTGCAGGCCATGCAGAGGAACCATGTCCCGATAATGCCCAGGTAGGGAACAGAGTTACCAGGTCCAGGTGAGGCCAATATGCAGGCCATGCAGTGGAACCATGTACCGATGATGCCCAGGTAGGGACCAGAGTCACCAGGTCCAAATGAGACCCAGATGGAGAATATTCACTAGGTCCAGTGAGGCCCAGTTGAGGACCACTGTCACCAGATCTGGTTGAGGCTTAGAGGGGTACCAGAATCACCTGGTCCAGGTGACATCCAGATGGAGACTAGAGGCATCAGTTCAGGGAGAGGCCCAGAGTGTTTCCAGAGTCATCATGTCCAGGTTAGGCTCAGGCGTGGAACAGAGTCACCAGGTACCAATGATGCTCAGGTGAGGCCCAGAGTCACCAGATCTGGGTGACGCGCAGATAGGATCAGAGTCACCAGTTCCAGGTGAGGCCAAGAAAGAGTCCACAGCAATGAGGTCCACGTGGGGAACAAAGTCACCAGGACTGGGTGAGGCCCAGATGGGGACCAGATTCACCAGGTCCAGGTGAGGCCCAGGTCGTGACCAGAGTCCCCGGGTCTGGGAGAGGACCAGGTAAGGACCAGATTCACCAGGTCCAAGAGACCAACGTGAGGACATGAATCACCAGGTGTGGGTGAGGCCCAGGTGGCAACCCCACTCACCAGGTCCAAGTGAGGCCAACCTGCAGGCCAGAGTCACCAGATGCAAGTGAGGCCCTTGTGGGTACCGGACTCCCCAGGTAAATGTGAGTCTACAAGAACACCACAGTCACCAGGTCCAGGTGTGATTCATTTGGGAACGAGAGTCACCAGGTCCAGGTGAGTCCCAGGTGGGGACCACAGTCACCAGGTCCTGATTGAGGCCTAGGTGGAGGGACCAGAGTCATCAGGACCAGATGAGGCCAAAGTGCGGAGCAAAGTTATCATGTCCAGGTGAGGCCCAGGTGGGGAACAGAGTAACCATGTCCCATTGATGCCAGGTGGGAAAAGAGTCACAAGTTCCAGACGAGGCCTAAGTGAGGAGTAGATTCACCAGGTCCTGATGAGGCCCAGTTGAGGACCAGTGTCCCCAGCTCTGGGTGAGTCCCAGAGGGTGACCAGTGTCACGCGGTTCTGGTGACATCCAGGTGGGGAGCAGAGTCACCATATCAGGGTGAGGCACAGAGGGGGACGAGAATCACTAGGTACAGATGAGACCCCGATGTGGAACTGAGAACCCTGGTCCCATGATGCCCATATGAGGACCTGAGTCACCAGGTCCAGGTGAGGTCCCTGTGGGAACCAATCACCTCGTCCAGGAGAGGCCCAGGTGGGACCACAGTCACCAGGTCCAGGTGAGGCCCAGGTGTATAGAGAGTATCCAGGTTCCAATGGTGCCCAGGTAAGGACCAGAGTCAACAGGTCAAGGAGAGGCCCAAATATGGCTCAGAGTCATTGTGTTCCAGGTGAGGCCAGATCGAGACCAGAGGAACCAAGTCCAGGAGAGCCCCATATGGGAACCAGAGCCACCAGATCCAGGTGAGGTCCAGGTGGGACCACAGTCACAAGGTCCAGGTGAGGCGCAGGAGGCAACAGGATTCAACAAGTCCAGGTGAGACCCAGGTGGCGACCAGTCACCAGATCCAGGTGCGGACCAGCTATGGACAAGATTCAGCAGGCTCATGTGAATCCCAAGGGGTGACCAGAGTCACCAGGTAGGGGTGAGGCCCAGAGAGGGAACCAGAGTAACCAGTTTAGTTTGAGGCCCAGAATGGGACCAGAGATCCCTGGTCAAACTGAGGCCCAGGTGTGGAATAGAGTATCCAGGTCCCAGTGATGCCTGGGTGAGGACCAGAGTCACTAGGGCCATGCAGGCCCAGATGGCAAACAGAATCACTAGGTCCTGGTGAGGCATAGAATAACCCCACAGTCAACAGTATCAGGTGAGCCCCTTGTGGGAACCAGAGCCACTCTATGGAGCTGAGTCCCAGGTCCATGTGAGGCCCACGTGAGGACCAGATTCATCAGGTCGAATTGAGGCATAGCTGGGGACAAGAGTCACCAGGTCGGGGTGCGGCCTAGGAGTAGCAAGATTCAGAAGTTTTGAGTTAATCAATGTGGAGATGAGAGACACCAGGTCCAGGTGAGGCCAAAGTGAGGACCAGAGTCACCAGATCCAGGTGAGGTCCATGTTGGAAAGAGAGTCACCAGGTTCAGGAGAGGTCCAGGTGGGGACCAGAGTCACCAGATCCAGGTGAAGTCCAGGTGGGGACCAGAGTCACCAGATCCAGGTGAAGCCCAGGTGGGGACCAGAGTCACTAGGTCCAGATGAGGCCCAGGTGAGGACCAGAGTTACCAGAAAACTGAGGCCCCGGTGGGGATCAGAGGCAAGAGGACTACTTGAGGCCCAGGTTTGGAACACAGTAACAAGGTCCAGGTGAGTCCCCGGTGGTGACAAGAGTCACCACGTCCAGGTGAGGCCCATGTGGGGACCAGGATCACCAGGTCCAGGGAAGGCCCTTGAAAGAACCAGAGTCAACGGATCGAGGTCAGGAGCAGGTTGCAACCAGTGTCAGCAGGTCCAAGTCAGGCCAAAGTGGGGTTCACAGTCACTAGGGCACGGTGAGACCCAGAGGGGGACCAGAGTCACCTGGTCCATGTGAGGTCCAGTTGTGGAACAGTCACCGGGTCCCAATTTTGCCCAGTTGAGGACAATGGTCAACACTGCCAGGTGAGGCCCAGATGGGGACCGGAGTCCCCAAATCCAGGTGAAGCCCAGGTGGGGACCAGAGTCACCAGATACAGGGTAGTCTCGGGTGCAGACCAGAATCTCCAGGTCCAGGTGAGGTGCAGGTGGCAGCCACACTCACCAGGTCCCGGTGAGGCCCTGGTGGGGACCAGAGTCACGAGGTACATGAGAAGCTAGAAACACTGCAGCCACCAGGTCCACATGATGTCCATGTGGGAACGAGAATCACTAGTTACAGGTGAGGACCTGGTGGGGATCCCACTCACCATGTCCAGGTGAGACCCAGGTGGGAACCAGTGTCACCATGTCCAGGTGTGGCCCTGGTGAAGACCAGAGTTAATAGGTCAGGCTGGGTCACTGTTAGTGAACAGTGTAACCATATCCTGATGCTTCCCAATTGGGTACCAGAGACACCAGGTCCTGGTGAGGCCCAGGTGGAACCAGAGACCTGAGGTCCAGGTGAGGTCCCGATGGGAACCACAGTCACCAGGTCAGGTGAGGCCATGCTTAGGATCAGAGTCACCAGTTACAGGTGAGGTCCAGGTGGAGCCAGAGTCACCTGGTACAGAAGAGGCCAAAGTCAGGATCAGAGTTACCAGAATCAGGTCAGTCCCAGTGGGGAATACAGTAACCATTTCCCGAGGATGCCCAGGTAAAACCAGAGTCACCATGCCCAGATGCGGCGCAGCTGGGGAGCATGTTCACTAGGTCCCGGTGAGGCCCAGTTGGGGCCCAGAGTCACCAGGTCAAGTTGAGGCCTAGAGGGGTACCAGATTCACCTGGTCTAAGTGACATCCAGATGGGGACCAGAGTCACCATGTCAGGCTGAGGCCCAGAGGGGATCCAGAGTCTACATGTCCAGGTGAGGCTCACGTGTGGAACAGAGTATCCAGTTCATAATGGTCCACAGGTGAGGACCAGAGTCACCAGATCTGGGTGAGGCCCAGTTAGGATCAGAGTCACCAGTTCCAGGTGAGGCCAAGAAGGAGTCCACAGCAATCAGGTCCAGGTGGGGAACAAAGTCACCAGGACTGAGTGAGGACCAGGTAAGGACCAGATTCACCAGGCGCAGGTGATTCCCAGGTGGGGACCTGTGTTACCAGGTAAGGGTGAGGCCCAGGTGACAACCCCACTCACCAGGTCCAGTTGAGGCCAACCTGCAGGCCATGCAGAGGAACCATGTCCCGATAATGCCCAGGTAGGGAACAGAGTTACCAGGTCCAGGTGAGGCCAATATGCAGGCCATGCAGTGGAACCATGTACCGATGATGCCCAGGTAGGGACCAGAGTCACCAGGTCCAAATGAGACCCAGATGGAGAATATTCACTAGGTCCAGTGAGGCCCAGTTGAGGACCACTGTCACCAGATCTGGTTGAGGCTTAGAGGGGTACCAGAATCACCTGGTCCAGGTGACATCCAGATGGAGACTAGAGGCATCAGTTCAGGGAGAGGCCCAGAGTGTTTCCAGAGTCATCATGTCCAGGTTAGGCTCAGGCGTGGAACAGAGTCACCAGGTACCAATGATGCTCAGGTGAGGCCCAGAGTCACCAGATCTGGGTGACGCGCAGATAGGATCAGAGTCACCAGTTCCAGGTGAGGCCAAGAAAGAGTCCACAGCAATGAGGTCCACGTGGGGAACAAAGTCACCAGGACTGGGTGAGGCCCAGATGGGGACCAGATTCACCAGGTCCAGGTGAGGCCCAGGTCGTGACCAGAGTCCCCGGGTCTGGGAGAGGACCAGGTAAGGACCAGATTCACCAGGTCCAAGAGACCAACGTGAGGACATGAATCACCAGGTGTGGGTGAGGCCCAGGTGGCAACCCCACTCACCAGGTCCAAGTGAGGCCAACCTGCAGGCCAGAGTCACCAGATGCAAGTGAGGCCCTTGTGGGTACCGGACTCCCCAGGTAAATGTGAGTCTACAAGAACACCACAGTCACCAGGTCCAGGTGTGATTCATTTGGGAACGAGAGTCACCAGGTCCAGGTGAGTCCCAGGTGGGGACCACAGTCACCAGGTCCTGATTGAGGCCTAGGTGGAGGGACCAGAGTCATCAGAACCAGATGAGGCCAAAGTGCGGAGCAAAGTTATCATGTCCAGGTGAGGCCCAGGTGGGGAACAGAGTAACCATGTCCCATTGATGCCAGGTGGGAAAAGAGTCACAAGTTCCAGACGAGGCCTAAGTGAGGAGTAGATTCACCAGGTCCTGATGAGGCCCAGTTGAGGACCAGTGTCCCCAGCTCTGGGTGAGTCCCAGAGGGGGACCACAGTCACCAGGTTCTGGTGATATCCAGGTGGGGACAAGGGTCACCACGTCAGGGTCAGGCCCAGAGGGGGACCAGAATCACTAGGTCCACTTGAGGCCCCGATGTGGAACTGAGAAACCAGGTCCCATGATGCCCATATGAGGACCTGAGTCACGAGGTCCAGGTGATGTCCCTGTGGGAACCAGTCACCTCGTCCCGGTGAGGTCCAGGTGGGACCACAGTCACCACGTCCAGGTGAGGACCAGGTATATAAGAGTGTACCCAGGTCCCAATGATGCCCATGTAAGTACCAGAGTCAACAGGTCCAGGAGAGGCCCAAATATGAAACAGAGTCATTGTGTTCCAGGTGAGGCCTGATGGAGACCACAGGAACCAGGTCCAGGAAAGCCCCATATGGGAACCAGAGCAACCAGATCCAAGTGAAGTCCAGGTTGGACCACTGTCACAAGGTCCAGGTGAGGCGCAGGTGACAACAGGATTCACCAAGTCCAGGTGAGGCCCAGGTGGCGACCACTCACCATAAAGAAGTGAGGACAAGCTAAGGACCAGATTCACCAGACCCAAATGATACCCAAGGGATGTCTAGAGTCACCAGGTAAGGGTGAGGCCAAGAGGGTGACCAGAGTAAGCAGTTTAATTTGAGGCCCAGAGTGCGACCAGAGGTCCCTGGTGAGAGTGAGGCCCAGGTGTCGAATAGAGTATCCAGGTCCCAATGATGCCTGGGTGAGGACCAGAGTCACTAGGGCCATGCAGGCCCAGATGGGGAACAGAATCACTAGGTCCTGGTGAGGCATAGAATAAGACCACAGTCACCAGTATCAGGTGAGCCCCTTGTGGGTGACAGAGCCACTTTATCCAGCTGAGTCCCAGTTCCATGAGAGGCCCACGTGAGGACCAGATTCATCAGGTCGAATGAGGCATAGCTGGGGACAAGAGTCACCAGATCTGGTTGCGGCCTAGGTGGGGCAAGATTCAGCAGTTCTGAGTTAGGTCAAAGTGTGGACGAGAGACACCAGGTCCAGGTGAGGCCAAACTGAGGACCAGAGTCACCAGATCCAGGTGAGGTCCATGTTGGAAAGAGAGTCACCAGGTCCAGGAGAGGTCCAGGTGGGGACAAGAGTCACCAGATCCAGGGGAAGGCCAAGGCGGGACCAGAGTCACCAGATACAGGTGAAGCCCAGGTGGGGACCAGAGTCACTAGGTCCAGATGACGCCCAGGTGAGGACCAGAGTTCCCAGGTACACGTGAGGCCCTGGTGGGGATCAGAGGCAACAGGTCCATGTGAGGCCGGCTTGGGGACCATGGTCAACAGGTCTACTTGAGGCCCAAGTGTGGAACACAGTAACCAGGTCCAGGTGAGTCCCAGGTTGTGACAAGAGTCACCACTTCCAGGTGAGGCCCAGGTGGGGACCAGGATCACCAGGTACAGGGGAGGCCCTTGAAAGAACCAGAGTCAACAGTTCGAGGTCAGGCGCAGGTGGCATCCAGGGTCAGCAGGTCCAAAGCAGGCCAAAGTGGGGTTCACAGTCACTAGGGCACGGTGAGACCCAGAGGGGTACCAGAGTCACCTGGTCTAGGTGACGTCCAGTTGTGGAACACAGTCACCGGGTCCCAATTTTGCCCAGTTGAGGACCATGGTCAACAGGGCCAGGTGAGGCCCAGATGGGGACTGGAGTCCCCATATCCAGGTGAAGCCCAGGTGGGGACCACAATCAGCAGATCCAGGGTAGTCTCAGGTGCAGACCATAATCACCAGTTCCAAGTGAGGTGCAGGTGGCAACCACATTCCCCAGGACCCAGTGAGGCCCTGGCAGGGACCAGAGTCACAAGGTACATGAGAAGCTAGAAACACTGCAGCCACCAGGTCCACAAGATGTCCATGTGGGCCGGAGAATCAGCAGTTACACGTGAGGGACAGGTGGGGATCCGACTCACCATGTCAAGTTGAGACCCAGGTGGGATCCAGTGTCACCACGTCCAGGTGTGGCCCAGGTGAAGACCAGAGTTAATAGTTCCGGGTGGGTCACTGTTAGTGAACAGTGTAACCATAACCTGATGCTATCCAGGTGGGTACCAGATACACCAGGTCCTGGTGAGGCCCAGGTGGGACCAGAGACATGAGGTCCAGGTAAGATCCCGATGGGAACCACAGTCACCAGGTCAGGTGAGGCCATGCTTAGGATGAGAGTTACCAGTTACAGGTGAGGCCCAGGTGGAGCCAGAGTGACCTGGTACAGAAGAGGCCAAAGTCAGGACCAGAGTTACTAGGATCAGGTCAGTCCCATTGGGGAATAGAGTAACCATGTCCCGATGATGCCCAGGTAGAACCCGAGTCACCACGTTCAGATGAGGCGCAGGTGTGGAGCATGTTCACTAGGTCCAGGTGAGGCCCAGTTGAGGACCAGAGTCACCAGGTCTGGTTGAGGCCGACAGGGGTCCCAGATTCACCTGTTCTAGGTGACATCCAGATGGGGACCAGAGTCACCATGTCAGAGTGAGGCCCAGAGAGGATGCAGAGTCATCATGTCCAGGTGAGGCTCAGGTGTGGAACAGAGTATCCAGGTCTTAGTGGTCCACAGGTGAGGACCAGAGTCACCAGATCTGGGTGAGGCCCAGTTAGGATCAGAGTCACCAGTTCCAGGTGAGGCCCAAAAGGAGTCCACAGCAATCAGGTCCATGTGGGGAACAAAGTCACCAGGACTGGGTCAGGCCCAGATGGCGACCAGATTATCCAGGTCCAGGGGATTCCCAGGTGGTGACCAGAATTACCATATTCACCAGGTCCAGGAGGCCCACGTGGGGACCTGAGTCACCAGGTATGGGTGACGCCCAGGTGGCAACCCCACTCACCAGGTCCAGGTGAGGCCAACCTGCAGGCCAGAGTCACCTGATCCAGGTGAGGCCCTAGTGGGGACCGGAGTCACCAGGTAAATGTGAGTCTACAAGACACCAGAGTCACCAGGTCCAGATTGAGGCCTAGGTCGGGGGACCAGAGTCATCATGACCATGTGAGGCCAAAGTGTGGAGCAAAATTATCATGTCCAGGTGAGGCCCAGGTGGGGAACAGAGTAACCATGTCCCTTTGATGCCAGGTGGGAATAGAGTCACAAGTTCCAGACGAGGCCTATGTGAAGAGTATATTCATCAGGTCCTGTTGAGGCCCAGTTGAGGACCAGTGTCCACAGCTCCGGAGAGTCTCAGAGGGGGACCAGAGTCACCCGGTTCTGGTGATATCCAGGTGGGGACCAGAGTCACCACGTCAGGATGAGGCCCAGAGGGTGACGAGAATCACTAGCTCCAGGTGAGGCCCGATGTGGAACTGAGAAACCAGGTACCATGATGCCCATATGAGGACCTGAGTCACCAGGTCCATGTGAGGTCTCTGTGGGAACCAGTCACCTCGTCCAGGTGAGGCCCAGGTGGGACCACAGTCACCAGGTCCAGGTGAGGCCCAGGTATATAAGAGAGTATCGAGGTCCCAATGATGCCCAGGTAAGGACCAGAGTCAACAGGTCCAGGAGAGGCCCAAATACGGATCAGCGTCATTGTGTTCCAGGTGAGGTCAGATGGAGACCACAGGAACCAGGTCCAGGAGAGCCCCATATGGGAACCAGAGCCACGAGATCCAGGTGAGGTCCAGGTGGGACCACAGTCACAAAGTCCAGGTGAGGCGCAGGTGGCAACAGGATTCAACAAGTCCAGGTGATGCCTAGGTGGCGACCAGTCACCACATCCAGGCGCGGACCAGCTAAGGACCAGATTCACCAGGCCGAAGTGAAGCCTAAAGGGTGAACAGAGTCACCAGGTAAGGGTGAGCCCCAGAGGGGGAAGCAGAGTAACCTGTTTAGTTTGAGGCTCAGAATTGGACCAGAGGTCCCTGGTCAAAGTGAGGCCCAGGTGTGTAATAGCGTATCCAGGGTGAGGATCATTGGGTCCATCACCCAATGATGCCTGGGTGAGGACCAGAGTCACTGGGGCCATGCAGGCCCAGATGGGGAACAGAATCACTAGGTCCTGGTGAGGCATACAATAAGGCCACAGTCAGCAGTATCAGCTGAGCCCCTTGCGGGAACCAGAGCCACTCTACAGCTGAGTCCCAGGTCCAGGTGAGGCTCCCGTGAGGACCAGATTCATTAGGTCGAATTGAGGCATAGCTGGGGACAAAAGTCACCAGGTCTGGGTGCTGCCTAAGTTGGGCTAGATTCAGCAGTTCTGAGTTAGGTCAAAGTGGGGACGAGAGACGCCAGTTCCAGGTGAGGCCAAACTGAGTACCAGAGTCACCAGATCCATGTGAGTTCCATGTTTGAAAGAAAGTCACCAGGTCCGGGAGAGGTCCAGGTGGGGACCAGAGTCACCAGTTCCAGGTGAGGCCAAGAAGGAGTCCACAGAAATCAGGTCCAGGTGGGGAACAAAGTCACCAGGACTGGGTGAGGCCTAGATGGGGACCAGATACACAAGATCCAGGTGATATCCAGGTGGTGACCAGACTACCAGTTCCGGGTGAGGACCAGGTAAGGACAAGATTCACCAGGTCCAAGTGAGGCCCACGTGGGGACCTGTGTCACCAGGCATAGGTGAGGCCCAGGTGGCAACCCCACTGACCAGGTCCAGGTGAGGCCAACCTGCAGGCCGTGCAGAGGAACCATGTCCCGATGATGACCATGTAGGGACCAGACTTACCAGGTCCAAGTGAGGCCAACCTGCAGGCCATGCAGTGGAACCATGTCCCGATGATGCCCAGGTAGGGACCAGAGTCACCAGGTCCAACTGAGGCCCAGATGGTGCATATTCACTAGGTCCAAGTGAGGCCCAGTTGAGAACCAGAGTCACCAGATCTGGTTGAGGCCTAGAAGGGTACCAGAATCACCTGGTCCAGGTGACATCCAGATGGGGACCACAGTCACCAGGTCAGGGTTGTCCCAGAGAGGTTCCAGAGTCATCATGTCCAGGAGAGGCTCAGGTGTGGAACAGAGTCACCAGGTCCCAATGATGCTCAGGTGAGGACCAGAGTCACCAGGTCTGGGTGACCCGCAGATAGGATCAGAGTCACCAGATCTTGTTGAGGCCTAGAGGGGTAACAGATTCACCAGGTCCAGGTGAGGCCCAGGTGGTGACCAGAGTCCCAGTCACCAGATCTTGTTGAGGCCTAGAGGGGTAACAGATTCACCAGGTCCAGGTGAGGCCCAGGTGGTGACCAGAGTCCCCGTTCTGGGAAAGGACCAGGTAAGGACCAGATTCACTAGGTCCAAGAGGCACACGTGGACCTGAGTCACCAGGTATGGGTGAGGCCCAGGTGGCAATAACACTCACCAGGTCCAGGTTAGGCCAACCTGCAGGCCATGCAGAGGAACCATGTCCCGGTGATGCTCAGGTAGGGACCAGATTTACCAGGTCCAGTTGAGGCCAATCTGCAGTCGATGCAGTGGAACCATATCCCGATGATGCCCAGGTAGGGACCAGAGTCACCAGGTCCATATAAGGCCCAGATGGAGCATATTCACTAGGTCCAGGTGAGGCCCAGTTGAGGACCAGTTTCACCACATCTACTTGAGTCTTAGAAGGGTACCAGAATCACCTGGTCCAGGTGATATCCAGATGGGGACGAGAGTCACCAGGTCAGGGGGAGGCCCAGAGTGGTTCCAGAGTCATCGGGTCCAGGTGAGGCTCAGGTGTGGAAGAGAGTCACCAGGTACCAAAGATGCCCAGGTGAGGACCAGAGTCACCAGATCTGGGTGAGGCGCAGATAGGATCAGAGTCACCAGTTGCAGGTGAGGCCAAGAAAGAGTTCACAGCAATCAGGTCCAGGTGGGGAACAAAGTCACCAGACCAGGGTGAGACCCAGATGGGGACCAGATTCACCATGTCCAGGTGAGGCCCAGGTGGGGATAGAGTCCCCGGGTCTCGGAAAGGACCAGGTAACGACCAGATTCACCAGGTCCAAGAGGCTCACGTGGGGACCTGAGTCATCAGCTATGTGTGAGGCCTAGGTGGCAAACCCTCTCACCAGGTCTAGGTGAGTCCAACTGGCGGGCCAGAGTCCCCAGATCCAGGTGAGGCCCTAGTGGGGACTGGAGTCACCAGGTACATGTGAGTATACAAGAACACCACAGTCACCAGGTCAAGGTGTGGTTCATCTGGTGAAGTGAAGCCCAAAGGGTGACCAGAGTTACCAGGTAAGGGTGAGGCCCAAAGGGGAACCAGTAACTAGTTTAGTTTGAGTCCCAGAATGGGACGAGAGGTCCATAGTCATTGTGAGGCACAGGTGTGGAATAGAGTATCCAGGTCCTAATGATTCCTGGGTGAGGACCAGAGTCACTAGGGCCATGCAGGCCCAGATGGGAACAGAATCGCTAGGACCAGGTGAGGCATAGAATAAGACCACAGTCAGCTATATCAGGTGAGCCCCTTGTGGGAACCAAGCCACTCTATCAAGCTGAGTCCCAGGTCCATGTGAGGTCCACGTGAGGAGCAGATTCATCAGGTCGAATTGAGGCATAGCTGGGGACAAGAGTCACCAAGTCTGGGTGCGGCCGAGGTGGGGCAAGATTCAGCAGTTCTGAGTTAGGTCAAAGTGGGGACGAGAGATGTCAGATCCAGATGAGGCCAAACTGAGGACCAGAGCCACCAGATGCAGGTCAGGTCCAGGTGTGGACCAGAGTCAGAAGATCCAGGTGAAGTCCAGGTGGGGACCAGAGTCACCAGATCCAGGTGAAGCCCAGGTAGGGACCAGAGTCGCTAGGTACAGATGAGACCCAGATGAGGACCAGAGTTACCAGGTACACGTGAAGCCCCGGTGGGGATCAGAGGCAACATGTCCATGTGAGGCTGGCTTGGGGACCATGGTCAACAGGTCTACTTGAGGCCCAGGTGTGGAACACCGTAAGCAGGTCCAGGTGAGTTCTCGGTGGTGACAAGAGTCACCAGGTCCAGGTCAGGCCCATGTGGGCACCAGGATCACCACGTCCAGGGGAGCCCTTGAAAGAACCAGAGTCAACAGTTCGAGGTCAGGCGCAGGTGGCAACCATGGTCAG
This sequence comes from Canis lupus baileyi, assembly GCF_048164855.1. Taxonomy (NCBI): domain Eukaryota; kingdom Metazoa; phylum Chordata; class Mammalia; order Carnivora; family Canidae; genus Canis; species Canis lupus. Next base: position 47,067,985 of record NC_132862.1, read on the forward strand.
GAGGTCCAAGTCAGGCCAAAGTGGGGTTCACAGTCACTAGGGCACGGTGACACCCAGAGGGGGACCAGAGTCACCTGGTCCAGGTGAGGTCCAGTTGTGGATCACAGTCACCGGGTCCCAATTTTGCCCAGTTGAGGACCATGGTCAACAGGGCCAGGTCAGGCTCAGATGGGAACGAGAGCCCAAAATCAAGGTGAAGCCAAGGTGGGGACCACAGTCAACAGATACAGGGTAGTCTCAGGGGCAGACCAGAATCACCAGGTCCAGGTGAGGTGCAGGGGGCAACCACACACAACAGGTACCGGTGAGGCCCTGGTGGGGACCAGAGTCACGAGGTACATGAGAAGCTAGAAACACTGCAGCCACCAGATCCACATGATGTCCATGTGGGAACGAGAATCACCAGTTACAGGTGAGGATCATGCAGGGATCTGAATCACATGTCCACGTGAGACCCAAGAGGGAACCAGTGCCACCATGTCCAGGTGTGGCCCAGGTGAAGACCAGAGTTAATAGGTCCGGCTCGGTCACTGTTAGTGAAGAGTGTAAAAATATCCTGATGCTACCCAGGTGGGTACCAGAGACACCAGGTCCTGGTGAGGCCCAGGTGGGACCAGAGACATGAGGTCCAGGTGAGGTCCCGATGGGAACCACAGACACCAGGTCAGGTGAGGCCATGCTTAGGATCAGAGTCACCAGTTACTGGTGAGGCCCAGGTGGAGCCAGAGTCACCAAGTAGAGAAGATGCCAAAGTCAGGACCAGAGTTACCAGGATCAGGAGAGTCCCAGTGGGGAATAGAGTAACCATGTCCCGATGATGCCCAGGTAGAACCCGAGTCACCAAGTACAGATGAGGCGCAGGTGGGGAATATATTCACTAGGTCCCGTAGAGGCCCAGTTGAGGACCTGATTCCCCCAGTCTAGTTGAGGCCTAGAGGGGTACCAGATTCACCTGGTCTAGGTGACATCCAGATGGGGACCAGAGTCACAGGGCAGGGTGAGGCCCAGAGGGGATGCAGAGTCATCATGTCCAGGTGAGGCTCAGGTGTGGAACAAAGTATCCAGGTCGTATTGGTCCACAGGTGAGGACAAGAATCAACAGATCTGGGTGAGGTCCAGTTAGGATCAGAGTCAGCAGTTCCAGGTGAGGAGAAGAAGGAGTCCACAGCAATCAGGTCCAGGTTGGGAACAAAGTCACCAAGACTAGGTGAGGCCCAGATGGGGACCAGATTCACCAGGTCCAGGTGATTCCCAGGTGGTGACCAGAGTTACCAGTTCCAAGTGAAGACCAGGTAAGGACCAGATTCACCAGGTCCAAGTTAGGGCCACGTGGGGACTTGTGTCTCCATGTACGGGTGAGGCCCAGGTGTAAATCCCACTCACCAGGTCCAGGTGAGGCCAACGTGCAGGCCATGCAGTGGAACCATGTACCGATGATGCCCAGGTAGGGAACAGAGTTACCAGGTCCAGGTGAGGCCAATATGCAGGCCATGCAGTGGAACCATGTCACGATGATGCCCAGGTAGGGAACAGAGTTACCAGGTCCAGGTGAGGCCAATATGCAAGCCATGCAGTGGAACAATGTCCCGATGATGCCCAGGTAGGGAACAGAGTCACCAGGTCCAAATGAGGCCCAGATGGAGCATATTCACTAGGTCCAGTGAGGCCCAGTTGAGGACCACTGTCACCATATCTGGTTGAGGCTTAGAGGGGTACCAGAATCACCTCGTACAGGTGACATCCAGATAGGGATCAGAGGCATCAGGTCAGGGAGAGGTCCAGATTGGTTCCAGAGTCATCATGTCCAGGTTAGGCTCAGGCGTGGAACAGAGTCACCAGGTACCAATGATGCCCAGGTGAGGCCCAGAGTCACCAGATCTGGGTGACGCGAAGATAGGATCAGAGTCACCAGTTCCAGGTGAGGCCAAGAAAGAGTCCACAGCAATCAGGTCCAGGTGGGGAACAAAGTCACCAGGACTGGGTGAGGCCCAGATGGGGACCAGATTCACCAGGTCCAGGTGAGGCCCAGGTGGTGACCAGAGTCCCCGGGTCTGGGACAGGACCAGGTAAGGACCAGATTCACCAGGTCCAAGAGGCCCACGAGGGGAATTGAGTCACCAGCTATGTGTGAGGCCCAGGTGGCAACCCCACTCACAAGTTCAAGGTGAGGCCAACCTGCAGGCCATGCTGAGGAACCATGTCCCGATGATGCCCTGGTTGGGACCAGAGTTACCTGGTTCATGTGAGGGCAACCTGCAGGCCATGCAGTGGAACCATGTCCCGATGATGCCCAGGTAGGTACCAGAGTCACCAGGTCCAAATTAGGCCCAGATGGAGCATATTCACTAGGTTCAGGTGAGGCCCAGTTGAGGACCAGAGGCACCAGAACTGGTTGAGGCCTAGAGGGGTACCAGAATCACCTGGTCCAGTGACATCCAGATGGGGATCAGAGTCACCAGGTCAGGGTGAGTCCCAGCCAGGTTCCAGAGTCATCATGTCCAGGTGAGGCTCAGGTTCGAACAGAGTCACCAGGTACCAATGATGCCCAGGTTAGGACCAGAGTCACCAGGTCTGAGTGAGGCGCAGATAGGATCAGAGTCACCAGATCCAGGTAAGGACCTAGTGGGGACTGGAGACACCAGGTAAATGTGAGACTACAAGAACACCACAGTAATCAGGTCCAGGTGTGTTTCATGTGGGAATGAGAGTCACAGGTCCAGGTGAGACCCAGGTGGGGACCACAGTCACCAGGTCCAGATTGAGGTCTAGATGGGGGGACCAAAATCATCAGGATCAGTTGAGGCCAAAGTGTGGAGCAAAGTTATCATGTCTAGGTGAGGCCCAGGTGGGGAACAGAGTAACCATGTCCAATTGATGCCAGGTGGGAAAAGAGTCAGAAGGTCTAGAAGAGGCCTAAGTGAGGAGTAGATTCACCAGCTCCTGTTGAGGCCCAGTTGAGTGCCAGTGTCCCCAGCTCCGGGTGAGTCCCAGAGGGGGACCAGAGTTACCCGGTTCTGGTGATATGCAGGTGGGGACCAGAGTCACCACGTCAGAGTGAGGCCCAGATTGGGACGAGAATCACTAGGTCCAGGGAAGGCCCCGATGTGGAACTGAGAAAAAAGATCCCATAATGCCCATATGAGGATCTGAGTCACCAGGTCCAGGTGAGGTCCCTGTGGGAACCAGTCACCTCATCCAGGTGAGGCCCAGGTGGGACCACAGTCACCAGGTCCACGAGAGGCCCAGGTATATAAGAGTGTACCCAGGTCCCAATGATGCCCATGTAAGTACCAGAGTCAACAGGTCCAGGAGAGGCCCAAATATGAAACAGAGTCATTGTGTTCCAGGTGAGGCCAGATGGAGACCACAGGAACCAGGTCCAGGAGAGCCGCATATGGGAACCAGAGCCACCAGATCCAGGTGAGGTCCAGGTGGGACCACAGTCACAAGGTCCCAGTGACGCGCAGGTGGCAACAGGATTCACCAAGTCCAGGAGAGGCCCAGGAGGCGACCAGTCACCAGATCCAGGTTCGGACCATCTAAGGACCAGATTCACCAGGCCCAAGTGAAGCCCAAGGGGTGACCAGAGTCACCAGGTAAGGGTGAGACCCAGAGTGGTAACCAGAGTAACCAGTTTAGTTTGAGGCCCAGAATGGGACCAGAGGTGCCTGGTCAAAGTGAGGCCCAGGTGTTGAATAGAGTATCCAGGTCCCAATGATGGCTGAGTGAGGACCAGAGTCACTAGGCCCATGCAGGCCCTGATGGGGAACAGAATCACTAGGTCCTGGTTCGGCATAGAATAAGACCACCGTCAGCAGTATCTGGTGAGCCCCTTGTGGGAACCAGAGCCACTCTATCCAGCTGAGTCCCAGGTCCATGGGAGGCCCACGTGAGTAACTTATTCTTCAGGTCGAAAAAGAGATAGCTGGGGACAAGAGTCACCAGGACTGGGTGCGGCCTAGGTGGGGCAAGATTCAGCAGTTCTGAGTTAGGTCAAAGTGGGGACGAGAGACACCAGGTCCAGGTGTGGCCAAACTGAGGACCAGAGTCACCATATCCAGTTGAGGTCCATGTTGGAAAGAGAGTCACCAGGTCCAGGAGAGGTCCAGGTGTGACTAGAGTCACCACATCCAGGTGAAGCCCAGGTGGGGATCAGAGTCACTAGGTCCAGATGAGGCCCAGGTGAGGACCAGAGTTATCAGGTACACGTGAGGACCCGGTGGGGATCAGAGGCCACAGGTCCATGTGAGGCCGGCTTGGGGACCATGGTCAACAGATCTACTTGAGGCCCAGGTGTGGAACACAGTAAGCAGGTACAGGTGAGTCCCCAGTGGTGACAAGAGTGACCACGTCCAGGTGAGGCCCAGGTGGGGACCAGGATCATCAGGTCCCGGGGAGGCCCTTGAAAGAACCAGAGTCAACAGTTCGAGGTCAGGCGCAGGTGGCAACCAGGGTCAGGAGGTCCAAGTCAGGCCAAAGTGGGGTTCACAGTCACTAGGGCACGGTGAGATCCAGAGGGGGACCAGAGTCACCTGGTCCAGGTGAGGCCCAGTTGAGGACCAGTTTCACCATATCTGGTTCGGCTTAGAAGGGTACCAGAATCACCTGATCGCGGTGATATCCAGATGGGGACCAGAGTCTCCAGGTCAGGGTGAGGCCCAGAGTGGTTCCAGAGTCATCGGGTCCAGGTGAGGCTCAGGTGTGGAACAGAATCTCCAGGTACCAATGATGCCCAGGTGAGGACCAGGGTCAACAGATCTGGGTGACACGCAGATAGGATCAGAGTCACCAGTTCCAGGTGACTGAGAAGAAGAAGAAGGCGTCTACTAAATCAGGTCCAGGTGGTGAAGAAAGTCACCAGGACTTGGTGAGGCCCAGATTTGGACCAGATTCACCAGGTCCAGGTTATTCCCAGGTGGTGACCAGAGTCCTCGGGGCTGGGAGAGGACCAGCTAAGGACCAGATTCAACAGGTCCAAATGAGGCCCACGTGGGGACCTGAGTCACCAGGTATGTGTGAGGCCCAGGTGACAACCCCACTCCCCAGGTCCAGGTGAGGCCAACCAGCAGGCTAGAGTCACCAGATGCAGGTGAGGTCCAGGAGGGGACCAGAGTCACCAAATCCAGGTGAGGTCCATGTTCAAAGAGAGTCACCAGGTCCAGGAAAGGTCCAGGTGGGGACCAGAGTCACCAGATCCAGGTGAAGCCCAGGTGGGGACCAGAGTCACTAGGTCCAGATGAGGTCAAGGTTGGGACAAGAGATACCAGGTACAAGGGAGGCCCCGGTGGGGAGCAGTGGCAACAGGTCCATGTGAGGCCGGCCTGGGGACCATGGTCAACAGGTCTACTTGAGGCCCAGGTGTGGAACACAGTAAGCAGGTCCAGGTGAGTCCCCGGTGGTGACAAGTGTCACCACGTCCAGGTGAGGCCCAGGTGGGGACCAGGATCACCAGGTCCAGGGGAGGCCATTGAAAGAACCAGAGTAAACAGTTCGAGGTCAGTCGCAGGTGGCAACCAGGGTCAGCAGGTCCAAGTCAGGCCAAAGTGGGGTTCACAGTCACTAGGGCACGGTGAGACCCAGAGGGGGACCAGAGTCACCTGGTCCAGGTGAGGTCCAGTTGTGGAACACAGTCACCGGGTCCCAATTTAGTCCAGTTGAGGACCATGGTCAACAGGGCCAGGTGAGGCCCAGATGCGGATTGGAGTCCCCAAATCCAGGTGAAGACCAGGTGGGGACGACAGTCAACAGATCCAGGAGAGTCTCATGTGCAGACCAGATTCACCAGGTCCAGGTGAGTTGCAGGTGGCAACCACACTCACCAGATCCCGGTGAGACCCTGGTGCGGACCAGAGTCACGAGGTACATGAGAAGCTAGAAACAATGCAGCCATCAGTTCCACGTGATGTCCACGTGGGAACGAGAATCTCCAGTTACACGTGAGGACCTGGTGGTGATCCGACTCACCATGTCCAGGTGAGACCCAGGTGGGAACCAGTGTCACCATGTCCAGGTGTGGCCCAGGTGAATACCAGAGTTAATAGGTCCAGCTGGGTCACTGTTAGTGAACAGTGTAACCATATACTGATGCTACCCCGGTGGGTACCAGATACACCAGGTACTGGTGAGGCCAAGGTGGAACCAGAGACATGAGGTCCAGGTGAGGTCCCGATGGGAACCACAGTCACCAGGTCAGGTGAGGCCATGCTTATGATCAGAGTAACCAGTTACAGGTGAGGTCCAGGAGGAGCCAGAGTCACCTGGTACAGAAGAGGCCAAAGTCAGGACATGAGTTACCAGGATCAGTTCAGTCCCAGTGGTGAATAGAGTAACCATTTCCTGATGATGCCCTGGTAAAACCAGAGTCACCAGGTCCAAATGAGGCGTAGGTGGGGAGTATGTTCACTATGTCCCAGTGAGGCCCAGATGAGGACTAGAGTCACCAGGTCAAGTTGAAGCCTAGAAGGGTACCAGATTCACCTGGTCTAGGTGACATCCAGATGGGGACCAGAGTCACCATGTCAGGCTGAGGCCCAGAGGGGATCCAGAGTCATCAAGTCCAGGTGAGGCTCAGGTGTGGAAGAGAGTATCCAGGTCATAAAATCCACAGGTGAGTACCAGAGTCAGCAGATCTGGGTGAGGTCCAGTTAGGATCAGAGTCACCAGTTCCAGGTGAGGCCAAGAAGGAGTCCACAGCAATCAGGTCCAGGTTGGGAACAAAGTCACCAAGACTGGGTGAGGCCCAGATGGGGACCAGATTCACCAGGTCCAGGTGATTCCCAGGTGGTGACCAGAGTTACCAGTTCCAGGTGAGCAACAGGTAAGGATCAGATTCACCAGGTCCAAGTGAGGCCCACGTGGGGACTTGTGTCTCCAGGTATGGGTGAGGTCCAGGTGGAAATCCCAATCACCAGGTCCAGGTGAGGCCAACGTGCAGGCCATGCAGAGGAACCATGTCCCAATGATGCCCACGTAGGGACCAGACTTACCTGGTCCAGGTGAGGCCAACCTTTGGGACCTACTGAGGAAACGTGTCCCGATGATGCCCATGTAGGGACCAGAGACACCAGGTCCAAATGAGGCCCAGATGGAGCATATTCACTAGGTCCAGGTGAGGCCCAGTTGAGGACCAGAATCACCCGATCTGGTTGAGCCGTAGAGGGATACCAGAATCACCTGGTCCAGGTGACATCCAGATGGGGACCAGAGTCACCAGGTCAGAGTGAGGCCCAGAGAGGTTCACGAGTCATCATGTTCAGGAGAGGCTCAGGTGTGGAACAGAGTCACCACGTACCAAGGATGCCCAGGTGAGGACCAGAGTTACCAGGTCTGGGTGACGCCCAGATAGGATCAGAGTCACCAGTTCCAGGTGAGGCCAAGAAAAAGTCCACAGCAATCAGGTCCAGGTGGGGAACAAAGTCACCAGGACTGGGTGTGGCCCAGGTGGGGACCAGATTCACCAGGTCCAGGTGAGGCCCAGGTGGTAACCAGAGTCCCCGGTTATGGGAGAGGACCAGGTAAGGACCAGATTCACCACGTCCAAGAGGTCCACGTGGGGACCTGAGTCACCAGGTATGGGTGAGGCCCAGGTGGCAACCCCACTCACCAGGTCCAGGTGAGGCCAACCAGCAGGCCAGAGTTACCAAATCCAGGAGAGGCCCTAGTGAGGACCAGAGTCACCAGGTAAAAGTGAGTCTACAAGAACACCACAGTCACCAGGTCCAGGTGTGATTCATGTGGCAACGAGAGTCACCAGGTCCAGGTAGGCCAAACTGAGGACCAGAGTCACCAGATCCAGGTGAGGTCCATGTTGGAAAGGAGTCACCAGGTCCAGGAGAGGTCCAGGTGGGGACCAGAGTCACCAGATCCAGGTGAAGTCCAGGTGGGGACCAGAATCACCAGATCCAGGTGAAGCCCAGGTGGGGACCAGAGTCACTAAGTCCAGAAGAGGTCAAGGTGGGGACCAGAGATACCAGGTACAAGTGAGGCCCCGGTGGGGAGCAGTGTCAACAGGTCCATGTGAGGCCGTCCTGGGGAACATGGTCAACAGGTCTACTTGAGGCCCAGGTGTGGAACACAGTAAGCAGGTCCAGGAGAGTCCCCGATGGTGACAATGTCACCACGTCCAAGTGAGACCCAGGTGGGGACCAGGATGACCAGGTCGAGGGGAGGCCTTTGAAAAACCAGAGTCTACAGTTTGAGGTCAGGCGCAGGAGGCAACCAGTATCAGCAGGACCAAGACAGGCCATAGAGGGGGTTCACAGACACTAGGGCACGGTGAGACCCAGAGGGGGACCAGAGTCACCTGGTCCAGGTGAGGTCCAGTTGTGGAACACAGTCACCGGGTTCCAATTTTGCCCAGTTGAGGACCATGGTCAACAGGGCCAGGTGAAGCCCAGATGGAGACCGGAGTCCCCAAATCCAAGTGAAGCTCAGGTGGGGACCAGAGTCACCAGATCCTGGGTAGTCTCAGGTGTAGACCAGAATCACCAGGTCCAGGTGAGGTGCAGGAGGCAACCACACTCACCAGGTCCCGGTGAGGCCCTGGTGGGGACCAGAGTCACGATGTATATGAGAAGCTAGAAACACTGCAGCCACAAGGTCCACATTATGTCCAAGTGGGAATGAAAATCACCAGTTACAGGTGAGGACCAGGTGGGGATCCGACTCACCATGTCCAGGTGAGTCCCAAGTGGGAACGAGTGTCACCATGTCCAGGTGTGGCCCAGGTGAAGACCGGAGTTAATAGGTCCGACTGGGTCACTGTTAGTGAACAGTGTAAACATATCCTGATGCTACCCAGGTGGGAACCACAGAAACCAGGTCCTGGTGACTCCCAGGAGGGCCCAGAGACATGAGGTCCAGAAGAGGTCCCGATGGGAACCACAGTCACCAGGTCAGGTGAGGGCATGCTTAGGATCAGAGTCACCAGTTACAGGTGAGGCCCCTGTTGAGCCAGAGTCACCTGGTACAGAAGAGGCCAAAGTCAGGACCATAGTTACCAGGATCAGGTCAGTCCCAGTGGGGAATAGAGTAACCATGCCCCGATGATACCCAGGTAGAACCAGAGTCACCAGGTCCAGATGAGGCGCAGGTGGGGAGCATATTCACTCGGTCCCAGTGAGGCCCAGTTGCAAACCAGAGTCACGAGGTCTAGTTGAGGCCTAGAGGGGTACCAGATTCACCTGGTCTAGGTGACATCCAGATGGGGAGCAGAGTCACCATGTCAGGGTGAGGCCCATAGGGGATCCAGAGTCATCATGTCCAAGTGAGGCTCAGGTGTGGAACGGAGTATCTAGATCATAATGGTCCACAGGTGAGGACCAAAGTCACCAGATCTGGGTGAGGCCAAGTTAGGATCACACTCACCACTTCAAGGTGAAGCCAAGAATGTGTCCACAAAAATCAGGTCCAGGTGGGGAACAAAGTCACCAGGACTGTGTGAGGCCCACATGGGGACCAGATTCACAAGGTCCAGGTGATTCCCAGGTGGTGACCAGAGTTACCAGTTCCAGGTGAGGACCAGGTAAGGACCAGATTCACCAGGTCCAAGTGAGGCCCACGTGGGTGCATGGGTCACCAGGTACAGGGGAGGAATAGCTGGGGACAAGAGTCACCAGATCTGGGTTCGGCCTAGGTGGCTAAGGTGGAAACCCCAATTACCAGGTCCAGGTGAGGCCAACCCTTGGGCCATGCAGAGGAACCGTGTCCCGATGATGCCCATGCAGGGACCAGAGTTACCGGCTCCAGGTGATTCCAACCTGTAGGCTATGCTGTGTAACCATGTCCCGATGATGCCCAGGGAGGGACCAAAGTCACCAGGTCCAAATGAGGCCCAGATGGAGCATATTCACTAGGTCCCGTTGCGGCCCAGTTGAGGACCAGAGTCACCAGATCTCGTTGAGGACCAGAGGGGTACCAGAATCACCTGGTACAGGTGACATCCAGATGGAGACCAGAGTCACCAGTTCAGGGTGAGGCAAAGAGAGGTTCCAGAGTCATCATGTCCATGTGAGGCCATCTTGGGGACCATGGTAAACAGGTCTACTGGAGGTCAAGGTGTGGAACACAGTAAGCAGGTCAAGGTGAGTCCCCGGTGGTGACAAGTGTCACCACGTCCAGGTGAGGCCGAGGTGGGGACCAGAATCACCAGGTACAGGAAAGGCCCTTGAAAGAACCTGGGTCAACAGTTCGAGGTCAGGCGCAGGTGGCAACCAGGGTCAGCAGGTCCTAGTCAGGCCAAAGTGGGGTTCACAGTCACTAGGACACGGTGAGACCCAGAGGGGGACGAGAGTCACCTGCTCCAGGTGAGGTCCAGGTGTGGAACACAGTCACCGGGTGCCATTTTTCCGTGATGAGGACCATGGTCAACAGGGCTAGGTGAAGCCCAGGTTGGGACCATAGTCACCAGATCCAGGGTAGTCTCAGGTGCAGACCAGAATCACCAGGTCCAGGTGAGGTGCAGGTGGCAACCACACTCACCAGGTCCCGGTGAGGCCCTGGTGGGGACCAGAGTCACGAGGTACATGAGAAGCTAGAAACACTGCAGCCACCAGGTCCACATGATGTCCATGTGGGAACGAGAATCACCACTTAGATGTGAGGACCCTGTGGGGATCCGACTCACCATGTCCAGGTGAGACCCAGGTGGGAACCAGTGTCACCATGTCCAGGTGTGGCCCAGGTGAAGACCGGAGTTAATGGGTCCGGCTGGGTCACTGTTAGTGAACAGTGTAACCATATCCTGATGCTACCCAGGTGGGTACGAGAGACACCAAGTCCTGGTGAGGCCCAGGTGAGACCAGAGACATGAGGAGCAGGTGAGGTCCCGATGGGAACCACAGTCACCAGGTCAGGTGAGGCCATGCTTTGGATCAGAGTCACCAGTTACAGGTGAGGCCCAGGTAGAGCCAGAGTCACCTGGTACAGAAGAGGCCAAAGTCAGGACCAGAGTTGCCATGATCAGGTCAGTCCCCGTGGGGAATACAGTAACCATTTCCCGAGGATGCCCAGGTAAAACCAGAGTCACCATGCCCAGATGCGGCGCAGGTGGGGAGCATGTTCACTATGTCCCGGTGAGGCCCACTTGGGGCCCAGAGTCACCAGGTCAAGTTGAGGCCTAGAGGGGTACCAGATTCACCTGGTCTAGGTGAAATCCAGATGGGGACCAGAGTCACCATGTCAGGCTGAGGCCCAGAGGGGATCCAGAGTCATCATGTCCAGGTGAGGCTCACGTGTGGATCAGAGTATCCAGTTGATAATGGTCCACAGGTGAGGACCAGAGTCACTAGATCAGGGTGAGGCCCAGTTAGTATCAGAGTCACCAGTTCCAGGTGAGGCCAAGAAGGAGTCCACAGCAATCAGGTCCAGTTGGGGAACAAAGTCACCAGGAATGGATGACCCCAGATGGGGATCAGATTCACCAGGTCCAGGTGATTCCCAGGTGGTGACCTGAGTTAACAGTTCCGGGTGAGGACCAGGTAAGGTCCAGATTCAACAGGTCCAAGTGAGGCCCACGTGGGGACCTGTGTCACCAGGCATGGGCGAGTCCCAGGTGGCAACCCCACTCACCAGGTCTAGGTGAGGCGAACCTGCAGGCCATGCAGAGGAACCATGTCCCGATGATGCCCAGGTAGGGACGACATTTAACAGGTCCAGGTGAGGCCAACCTGCAGACCATGCAGTGAAACCATGTCCCGATGATGCCGAGGTTGGGATCAGAATCACCAGGTCCAATGAGACCCAGATGGAGCATATTTACTAGGTCCAGGTGTGGTGCAGTGGAGTACCAGAGTCACAAGACCTGGTTGAGGCCTAGAGGGGTACCAGAATCACCTGGTCCAGGTGACATCCAGATGGGGACCAGAGTCACCAGGTCAGGATGAGGCCCAGAGAGGTTCCAGAGTCAACATGTCCAGGTGAGGCTCAGGTGTGGAACAGAGTCACCAGGTACCAAAGATGCCCAGGTGAGGAACAGAGTCACGAGGTCTGGGTAATGCCCAGATAGGATCAGAGTCACCAGATAGGATCAGAGTCACCAGTTCAATGTGAGGCCAAGAAATAGTGCACAGCAATCATCCAGGTGGGGAACAAAGTCACCAGGACTGGGTGATGCCCAGATGGGGACCACATTGACCAGGTCCAGGTGAGGCCCAGGGGGTGACCAGAGACCCCGGGTATGGGAGACGACCAGGTCTCCCATAGACCAGATTCACCAGGTCCAAGAGGCCGACGAGGGGCCTGTGTCCCCAGGTACGGGTGAGGCACAGGTGGCAACCACACTCACCAGGTCCAGGAGAGGCCATCTTTCGCGCCATGCAGAGGAACCGTGACCCGATGATGCCCATGTAGGAACCAGAGTTGCCAGGTCCAGGTGATGCCAACCTGCAGGCCATGCAGTGGAACCATGTACCGATGATGCCGAGGGAGGGACCAGAGTCACCAGGTCCAAATGAGTCCCAGATGGAGCATATTCACTAGGTCCAGGTGAGGCCCAGTTGAGGACCAGAGTCACCAGATCTGGTTGAGGCTCAGAGGGGTACCAAAATCACCTGCTCCAGGTGACATCCAGATGGGGACCAGAGTCACCAGGACAGGGTGAGGCCCAGAGAGGTTCCAGAGTCATCATGTCCAGGTTAGGCTCAGGTGTGGAACTGAGTCACCAGGTACCAAGATGCCCACATGAGGACCAGAGTCACCAGGTCTGGGTAATGCCCAGATAGGATCAGAGTCACCAGATAGGATCAGAGTCACCAGTTGCAGGTGAGGCAAAGAAAGAGTCCACAGCAATCAGTTCCAGGTGGGGAACAAAGTAACCAGGACTGGGTGAGGCCCAGATGGGGACCAGTTCCCCTTCTCCAGGTGAGGCCCAGGTGATGACCAGAGTCCCCAGGTTGGGAGAAGACGAGGTAAGGACCAGATTCACCAGGTCCAAGAGGCCCACGTGGGGACCTGAGTCACCAGGTATGGGTGAGCCACAGGTGGCAATACCACTCACCAGGTTCAGGTGAGGCCAACCTGCAGGCGGTGCGCGGAACCATGTGCCGATGATGCCCAGGTAGGGACCCGAGTCACCAGGTCCAAATAAGGCCAACATGGAGCATATTCACTAAGTCCACGTGAGGCCCAGTTGAGGACCAGAATCACCAGATATGCTTGAGGCCTAGATGGGAACCAGAATCACCCAGTCCGGGTTACGTCCTAATGGGGACCAGAGTCACCAGGTCAAGGTGAGGCCCAGAGAAGTTCCAGAGTCATCATGACCAGGTGAGGCTCAGGTGTGGAACAGAGTCAGCAGGTACGAATGATGCCCAGGTGAGGACCAGAGTCAACAGGTCTGGGTGACGCGCAGATAGGATCAGAGTCACCAGTTCCAGGTGAGGGCAAGAAAGAGTCCAGAGCAATCAGGTCCAGTTGGGGAACATAGTCACCAGGACTGGGTTAGGCCCAGATGGACCCAGATTCACCAGGTCCAGGTGAGGCCCATGTTTTGACCAGATTCCCCGGGTCTGGGAGAAGTCCAGGTAAGGGCCAGTTCACCAGGTCCAAGAGGCCCATGTGGGGACCTGAGTCACCAGGTAAGGGTGAGGCCCAGGTGGCATCAACTAATCAAGTCCAGGTGAGGCCAACCTGCAGGCCAGAGTCACCAGGCCCAGGGGAGGCCCAAGGGGTGACCAGAGTCACCAGATCCATGTGAAACCCAGGTGGTGACCAGAGTCACTAGATCCTGATTAGGCCCAGGTGAGGATCAGAGTTACCAGATACATGTGAGCCCTTGGCGGGGATCAGAGCCAAAAGGTCCACGTGAGCCCGGCCTGGGGACCATGGTCAACAGTCTACCTGAGGCCCAGGTGTGGAACACAGTAATCAAATCCAGGTGAGTCCCCGGTTGTGACAAGAGTCACCACGTCCAGTTGAGGCCCAATTGGGGACCAGGATCACCAGGTACAAGGGAGGCCATTGAGAGAACCAGAGTCAAGAGTTCGAGGTCAGGCGCAGGTGGCAACCAGGGTCAGCAGGTCCAAGTCAGGCCAAATTGTGGTTCACAGTCACTAGGGCACGGTGAGACTGAGAGCGGGACCAGAGTCACCTGGTCCAGTGAGGTCCAGTTGTGGAACTCAGTCACTGGGTCCCAATTTTGCCCAGTGAGGACCATGGTCAACAGGGCCAGTTGAGGCCCAGATGGGGACCGGAGTCCCCAAATCCAGGTGAAGCCCAGGTGGGGACCACAGTCACCAGATGCAGGGTAGTCTCAGGTGCAGACCAGAATCACCAGCTGCAGGTGAGGTGCAGGTTGCAACCACACTCACCAGGTCCTGGTGAGGCCCTGGTGGGGACCAGAGTCACGAGGTACATGAGAAACTAGAAACACTGCAGCCACCAGGTCGACATGGTGTCCATGTGGGAATGAGAATCACCAGTTACAAATGAGGCCCAGGTGGGGATCCGATTCACTATGTCCAGGTGAGACCCAGGTGGGAACCAGTGTCACCACATCCAGGTGTGGCCCAGGTGAAGACCAGAGTTAATACGTCCGGCTGTGTCACTGATAGTGAAGAGTGTAACCATATCCTGATGCTACCCAGGTGGGTACCAGAGACACCAGGTCCTGGTGAGGCCCAGGTGCGACTAGAGACATGAGGTGCAGGTGAGGTCCCGATGGGAACCACAGTCAGAAAGTCAGGTGAGGCCATGCTTAGGATCAGAGTCACCAGTTACAGATGAGGCCCAGGTGGAGCCAGAGTCACCTGGTACAGAAGAGGCCAAAGTCAGGACCAGAGTTACCAGGATCAGGTCAGTCCCAGTGGGGAATACAGTAACCATGTCCCGATGATGACCAGGTAGAATCAGAGTCACCAGGTCCAGATGAGGCGCAGGTGGGGAGCATATTCTCTAGGTCCCGGTGAGGCCCAGTTGAGGACCAGAGTCACCAGGTGTAGTTGAGGCCTAGAGGGGTACAAGATTCACCTGGTCTAAGTGACATCCAGATGGGGACCAGAGTCACCATGTCAGGGTGAGGCCCAGAGGGGATCCAGAGTCATCATGTCCAGCTGAGGCTCAGGTGTGGAACAGAGTATTCAGGTTAATGGTCCACAGGTGAGGACCAGAGTCACCAGATCTGGGTGAGGCCCAGTTAGGATCAGAGTCACCAGTCCCAGTTGAGGCCAAGAAGGCGTCCACAGCAATCAGGTCCCTGTGGGGATCAAAGTCACCAGGACTGGGTGAGGCCTAGATGGGGACCAGATTCACCAGGCCCAGGTGATTCCCAGGTGGTGACCAAGTTACCAGTTCTGGGGAAGGACCAGGTAAGGACCAGATTCACCAGGTCCAATTGAGGCCCACGTGGGGACCTGTGTCACCAGGTATGGGTGAGGCACAATTGGCAACCCCACTCACCAGGTCCAGGTGAGGCCAACCTGCAGGCCATGCAGTGGAACCATGTCCCGATTATGCCCAGGTAGGGACCAGAGTTACCAGGTCCAGGTGAGGCCAACCTGCAAGCCATGCATTGGAACCATATCCCTATGATGCCCAGGTAGGTACCAGAGTCACCAGGTCCAAATGAGTCCCAGATGGAGCATATTCACTAGGTCCAGGTGAGGCCCAGTGGAGGACCAGGTTCACCAGAACTGTTTGAGGCCTAGAGCGGTACCAGAATCACCTGGTCCAGGTGACATCCAGATGGGGACCAGATTCACCAGGGCAGGGTGAGGCCCAGAGTGGTTCCAGAGTCAGCATGTCCACTTGAGGCTCAGGTGTAGAACAGAGTCACCAGGTACCAATGATGCCCAGGTGAGGACCAGAGTCACCAGGTCTGGGTGACGCGCAGATAGGATCAGAGTCACCAGTTCCAGGTGAGGCCAAGAAAGAGTCCACAGCAATCAGGTCCAGGTGGGGAACAAAGTCACCAGGACTGGGTGAGGCCCAGATGGGAACCAGATTCACCAGATCCAGGTGAGGCCCAGGTGGTGACCAGAGTCCCCGGGTCTTGGAGAGGACCAGGTAAGGACCAGATTCACCAGGTCCAAGAGTCCCACGTGTGGATCTGAGTCAACAGGTATGGGTGAGGCCCACATGGCAACCCCACTCACCAGGTCCAGGTGAGGCCAACCTGCAGGTCAGAATCACCAGATCCAGGTGAGGCCCTAGTGGGGACCGGAGTCACAGGTAAATGTGAGTCTACAAGAAAACCACAGTCAACAGGGCCAGGTGTGTTTCAAGTGGGAACGAGAGTCACCAGGTCCAGGTTAGACCCAGGTGGGGACCACAGTCACCAGGTCCAGATTGAGGCCTAGGTGGGGGGACCAGTTTCATCAGGACCATTTGAGGCCACAGTGTGGAGCAAAGTTATCATGTCCAGGTGAGGCCCAGGTGGGGAACAGAGTAACCATGTCCCATTGATGCCAGGTGGGAAAAGAGTCACAAGGTCCAGACGAGGCCTAAGTGAAGAGTAGATTCACCAGGTCCTGTTGAGGCCCAGCTGAGGACCAGTGTCCCCAGCTCCGGGTGAGTCCCAGAGGGGGACCAGAGTCACCCGCTTCTGGTGATATCCAGGGGTGACCAGAGTCACCACGTCATGGTGAGGCCCAGTGGGGGCCAAGAATCACTAGGTCCAGGTGAGGCCCCGTTGTGGAACTGAGAAAACAGGTCCCATGATGCCCATATGAGGACCTGAGTCACCAGGTCCAGGTGAGATCCCTGTGGGAACCAGTCACCTCGTCCAGGTGAGGCCCAGGTGGGACCACAGCCACCAGGTCCAGGTGAGGCCCAGGTATATAAGAGAGTATCCAGGTCCCAGTGATGCCCAGGTAAGGACCAGCGTCATCAGGTTCAGGAGAGGCCCAAATATCTATCAGAGTCATTGTGTTCCAGGTGAGGCCAGATGGAGACAACATGAACCACGTTCAGGAGAGCCCCATATGGGAACCAGAGCCACCAGATCCAGGTGAGGTCCAGGTGGGACCACATTCACAAGGTCCAGGTGAGGCGCAGGTGGCAACAGGATTCACCAAGTCCAGGTGAGACCCAGGTGGCGACCAATCACCAGATCCAGGTGCGGACCAACTAAGGACCAGATTCACCAGGCCCACGTGAAAACCAAGGGGTGACCAGAGACACCAGGTAAGGGTGAGGCCCAGAGGGGGAACCAGAGTAACCAGTTTAGTTTGAGGCCCAGAATGGGACCAGAGGTCCCTCGTCAAAGTGAGGCCCAGGTGTGGAATATAGTTTACAGGTCCCAGTGATGCCTGGGTGAGGACCAGAGTCACTAGGGCCATGCAGGCCCAGATGGGGAACAGAATCACTAGGTCCTGGTGAGGCATAGATAAGACCACAGTGAAAAGTATCAGGTGAGCTCCTTTTGGGAACCAGAGCCACTCTATTCAGCTGAGTACAAGGTCCATGTGAGGCCCACGTGAGGACCAGATTCATCAGGTCGAATTGAGCCATAGCTGGGGACAAGAGTCACCAGGTATGGGTGCGGCCTAGGTGGGGCAAGATTCAGCAGTTCTGAGTTAGGTCAAAATGGGGACGAGAGACACCAGTACAGGTGAGGCCAAACTGAGACCAGAGTCACCAGATCCAGGTGAGGTCCATGTTGAAAAGAGAGTCACCAGGTCCAGGAGAGGTCCAGGTGGGGACGAGAGTCACCAGATCCAGGTGAAGCCCAGGTGAGGACCAGTCACCAGATCGATGTGAAGCCCAGGTGGGGACCAGAGTCACTAGGTCCAGATGAGGCCCAGGTGAGGACCAGAGTTACCCGGTACACGTGAGGCCCCGGTGGGGATCAGAGGCAACATGTCCATGTGAGGCCGGCTGGGGGAACATGGTCAACAGGTCTACTTGAGGCCCTGGTGTGGAACATTGTAACCAGGTCCAGGTGGGTCCCCGGTGTTGACAAGGGTCACCACGTCCAGGTGAGGCCCAAGTTGGGACCAGGATCACCAGGTCCAGGGGAAGCCCTTGAAATAACCACAGTCAACAGTTCGAGTTCAGGCGCAGGTGGCAACCAGGGTCAGCAGGTCCAAGTCAGGCCAAAGTGAGGTTCACAGTCACTAGGGCACGGTGAGACCCAGACAGGGACCAGAGTCTCCTGGTCCAGGTGAGGTCCAGATGTGGAACACAGTCTCTGGTTCCCAATTTTGCGAGTTGAGGACCATGGTCAACAGGGCCAGGTGAGGCCCAGATGGGGACTGGAGTCCCCAAATCCAGGTGAAGCCAAGGTGGGGACCACAGTCACCAACTCCAGGTTTGTCTCAGGTGCAGACCAGAATCACCAAGTCCAGGTGAGGCCTCGATGTGGAACTGAGAAACCAGGTCCCATGCAGCCCATATGAGGAACTGATTCACCAGGTCCAGGTGAGGTCCCTGTGGGAACCAGTCACCTCGTCCAGGTGAGGTCCAGGTTGGACCACAGTCACAAGGTCCAGGTGAGCCGCAGGAGGCAACAGGATTCACCAAGTCCAGGTGAGGCCCTGGTGGCGACCAGTCACCAGATCCAGGTGCGGAACAGATAAGGACCCGATTCTCCAGGCCCAAGTGAAGCCCAATGGGTGACCAGAGTCACCAGGACTGGGTGAGGCCCAGAGGGGGGACCAGAGTAACCAGTTTAGTTTGAGGCCCAGAATGGGACCAGAGGTCCCTGGTCAAAGAGAGTCCCAGGTGTGGAATAGAGTATCCAGGTCACAATGACGCCTGGGTGAGGACCAGATTCACTAGGGCCATGCAGGCCCAGATGGGGAACAGAATCACTAGGTCCTGGTGAGGCATAGAATAAGACCACATTCAGCAGTATCAGGTGAGCCCCTTGTGAGAACCAGAGCCACTCTATCCAGCTGAGTCCCAGGACGAGGTGAGTCCCACGTGAGGACCAGATTCATCAGGTCGAATTGAGGCATAGCTGGGGACAAGACTCACCAGGTCTGGGTGCGGCCTAGGTGGGGCAAGATTCAGCAGTTCTGAGTTAGGTCAAAGTGGGGACGAGAGACACCAGGTCCAGGTGAGGCCAAACTGAGGACCAGAGTCACCACATCCAGGTGAGGTCCATGTTGGAAAAGAGTCACCAGGTCCAGGAGAGGTCCAGGTGGGGTCCAGAGTCACCAGATCCATGTGAAGTCCAGGTGGGGACCAGAGTCACCAGATCCATGTGAAGCCCAGGTGGGGACCAGAGTCACTAGGTCCAGATGAGGCCCAGGTGAGGACCAGAGATACCAGGTACACGTGAGGATCCGGTGGGGATCGGAGGCAACAGGTCCATGTGAGGCCGGCTTGGGGACCATGGTCAACAGGTCTACTTGAGGCCCAGGTGTGGAACACAGTAAGCAGGTCCAAGTGAGTCCCCATTGGTGACAGGAGTCACCACGTCCAGGTGTGAGCCAGGTCCGACCAGGATCACCAGGTTCACGGAAGGCCCTTGAAAGACCAGAGTCAATAGTTCGAGGTCAGGCGCAGGTGGCAACCAGGGTCAGCAGGTCCAAGTCAGGCCAAAGTGGGGTTCACAGTCACTAGGCCACGGTCAAACCCAGAGTGGGACCAGAGTCACCTGGTCCAGGTGAGGTCCAGTTGTGGAACACAGACACCGGGTCTCAATTTTGCACAGTTGAGGACCATGGTCAACAGGACCAGGTGAGGCCCAGATGGGGACCGGAGTCCCCAAATCCAGGTGAAGCCCAGGTGGGGACCACAGTCTCCAGATCCAGGGTAGTCTCAGGTGCAGACCAGAATCAACAGGTCCATGTGAGGTGCAGGTGGCAACCACACTCACCCGGTCCCGGAGAGGCCCCGGTGGGGACCAGAGACACGAGGTACATGAGAAGCTAGAAACACTGCAGCCACCAGGTCCACATGATGTCCATGTGGGAACGAAAATCACCAGTTACAGGTGAGGACCAGGTGGGGATCAGACTCACCATATCCAGGTGAGACCCAGGTGGGAACCAGTGTCACCATGTCCTCGTGTGCCCCAGGTGAAGACCAGAGTTATTAGGTCAGGCTGGATGAGTGTTAGTGAACAGTGTAATCATATCCTGATGCTACCCAGGTGGGTACCAGAGACACCAGGTCCTTGTGAGGCCCAGGTGTAACCGGAGACATGAGGTCCAGGTGAGGTCTCGATGGGAACCACAGTCACCAGGTCAGGTGAGCCCATGCTTAGGATCAGAGTCACCAGGTACAGTTGAGGCCCAGGTCGAGCCAGAGTCACCTGGTACAGAAGAGGCCAAAGTCAGGACCAGAGTTACCAGGATCAGGTCAGTCCCAGTGGGTAATACAGTAACCATGTCCCAATGATGCCCAGGTAGAATCAGAGTCACCAGGTCCAGCGAGGCGCCGGTGGGGAGAATATTCACTAGGTCCAGGTGAGGCCCAGATGAGGACCAGAGTCACCAGGTCTAGTTGACGCCTAGAGGGGTACCATATTCACCCGGTCTAGGGGACATCCAGATGGGGACCAGAGTCACCATGTCAGGGTGAGGCCCAGAGGGCATCCAGAATCATCATGTCCAGGTGAGGTTCAGGTGTGGGACAGTGTATCCAGGTCATAATGGTACATATGTGAGGACCAGAGTCACCAGATCTGGGTGAGGCCCAGTTAGGAACAGAGTCACAAGTTCCAGTTGAGGCCAAGAAGGAGTCCACAGCAATCAGGTCCAGGTGGGGATCAAAGTCACCAGGAATGGGTGAGGCCCAGATGGGGACCAGATTCACCAGGTCCCGGTGATTCCCAGGTGGTGACGAGGGTTACCAGTTCCGGGTGAGGACCAGGTAAGGACCAGATTCACCAGGTCCAAGTGAGGCCCACGTGAGACCTGTGTCACCAGGTATGGGTGAGGCCCAGGTGGCAAGCCCACTCACCAGGTCTAGGTGAGGCCAACCTGCAGGCCATGCAGAGGAACCGTGTCCCGATGATGCCCAGGTAGGGACCAGAGGTACGAGGTCCAGGTGACGCCAACCTGCAGGCCATGCAGAGGAACCGTGTCCCGATGATGCCCAGATAGAGACCAGAGTTACCAGGTCATGAAGAGGCCAACCTGCTGACCATTATGTGGAACCATGTCCCGATGTTGCCCACGTAGGTACCAGAGTCACCAGGTCCAAATGAGGCCCAGATGGAGCATATTCACAAGGTCCAGGTGAGGCCCAGTTGAGGACCAGAGTCACCAGATCTGGTTGAGGCCCAGAGGGGTAACAGATTCACCTGGTCTAGGTGACATCCAGATGGGGACCAGAGTAACAATGTCAGTGTGAGGCCCAGAGGGGATCTAGAGTCATCATGTCCAGGTGAGGCTCAGGTGTGGAACAGAGTATCCAGGTCATAATGGTCCACCGGTGAGGACAAGAGTCACCAGATATGGGAGAGGCCCAGTTAGGATCAGAGTTACCACTTCCAGGTGAGGCCAAGAAGGTGTCCACAGCAATCAGTTCCAGGTGGGGAACAAAGTCTCCAGGACTAGGTGATGCCCAGGTGGTGACCAGATTTACCACTTCCGGGAGAGGACTAGGTAAGGACCACATTCACCAGGTCCAAGTGAGGCCCACGTTGGGACCTGTGTCACCAGGCATGGGTAAGATCCAGGTGGGAACCCCACTCCCCAGGGCAAGATGACCCGATGATGCCAAGGTAGGGACCAGAGTTACCAGGTCCAGGTGAGGCAAACCAGCAGGCCATGCAGTGGAACCATTTCCCGATGATGCCCAGTGAGTGACCAGAGACACCAGGTCCAAATGAGGCCCAGATGGAGCATATTCACTAGGTCCAGGTGAGGCCCAGTTGAGGACAAGAGTCACCAGATCTGGTTGAGGCCTAGAGGGGTTCGAGAATCACCTGGTCCAGGTGACATCCAGATGGGACCAGATCACCAGGTCAGGGTGAGGCCCAGAGAGGTCCCAGAGACATCATGTCCAGGTGAGGCTCAGGTGTGGAACAGAGTAACCAGGTACCAATGATGCCCAGGTGAGGACGAGAGTCACCAGGTCTGGGTGACGCACTGATAAGATCAGAGTCACCAGTTCAAGGTGAGGGCAAGAAAGAGTCCAGAGCAAACACGTCCAGGTGGGGAACATAGTCACCAGGACTGGGTTAGGCCCAGATGGGGACCAGATTCACCAGGTCTAGGTGAGGCCCAGGTTGTGACAAGATTCCCAGTGTCTGGGAGAAGACCAGGTAAGGGCCAGATTCACCAGGTCCAAGAGGCCCACGTGGGGACCTGAGTCACCAGGTATGGGTGAGGCCCAGGTGGCATCCCACTAACCAAATCCAGGTGAGGCCAACCTGCAGGCCAGAGTCACCAGATCCAGGTGAGGCCCTAGTGGGGCCAGAGTCACCAGGTAAATGTGAGTCTACAAGTACACCACAGTCACCAGGTCCAGGTGTGATTCATGTGGGAACGAGAGTCGCAAGGTCCAGGTGAGACCCAGGTGTGGATGACCGTCTCCAGGTCCAGATTGAGGCCTAGGTGGGGGGACCAGAGTCATCGGGACGAGTTGAGGCCAAAGTATGAAGCAAATTTATCATGTCCAAGTGAGACCCAGGTGGGGAACAGAGTAAAAATGTCCCATAGATGCCAGGTGGGAAAAGAGTCACAAGGTCCAGACTAGGCCTAAGTGAGGAGTAGATTCACCAAGTCCTGTTGAGGCCCAGTTGAGTATCAGTGTCCCCATCTCTGGGTGATTCCCAGAGGGGGACCAGAGTCACCCGGTTCTAGTGTGAGTCAGGTGCGGACCAGAGTCACCATGTCAGGATGAGGCCCAGAGGGGAACGAGAATCACTAGGTCCAGGTGAGGCCCCGTTGTGGAACTGAGAAAACAGGTCCCATGATGCACATATGAGGACCTGAGTCACCAGGCCCAGGGGAGGTCCCTGTGGGAACCAGTCACCTCGTCCAGGTGAGGCCCAGGTGAGACCACAGTCACCAGTTCCAGGTGAGGCCCAGGTATAAAAGAGAGTATCCAGGTCCCAATGATGCCCAGGTAAGGTCCAGAGTCAACAGGTCCAGGAGAGGCCCAAATATGGATCAGAGTCATTGTGTTCCAGGGGAGGCCAGATGGAGACCACAGGTACCAGGTCCAGGAGAGCCCCATATGGGAACCAGAGCCACCAGATCCAGGTGAGGTCCAGGTGTGACCACAGACACAAAGTCCAGGTGAGGCGCAGGTGGCAACAGGATTCACCAAATCCAGGTGAGGCCCAGGTGGCGTCCAGACTCCAGATCCAGGTGCGGACCAGCTTAGGACCAGATTCACCAGGCCCAAGTGAATCCCAAGGGGTGACCAGAGTCACCAGGTAAGGGTGAGGCCTAGAGGGGTTACGAGAGTAACCAGTTTACTTTGAGGCTCAGAATGGGACCAGAGGTCCCTGGTCAAAGTAAGGCCCAATTGTGGAATAGAGTATCCAGGTCCCAATGATGCCTGGGTGTGGACCAGAGTCACTAGGGCCATGCAGACCCAGATGGGGAACAGAATCACTAGGTCCTGGTGAGGCATAGAATAAGACCACTGGTGAAAAAGTCACCAGTATCAGGTGAGCGCCTTGTTGGATCCAGAGCCACTCTATCCAGCTGAGTCCCAGGTCCATGTGAGGCCCATGTGAGGACCAGATTCATCAGGTCGAATTGAGGCATAGCTGGGGACAAGAGTCACCAAGTTTGGGTGCGGCCTAGGTGGGGCAAGATTCAGCAGTTCTGAGTTAGGTCAAAGTGGGGACGAGAGACACCAGGTCCAGGTGAGGCCAAACTGAGGACCAGAGTCACCAGATCCAGGTGAGGTCCAGGTGGGGACCCGAGTCACCATATCCAGGTGAAGCACAGGTGGGGACCAGAGTCACTAGGTCCAGATGAGGGCAAGGTGAGGACCAGAGTTACCAGGTACACGTGAGGCCCCGGTGGGGATCAGAGGCAACAGGTCCATGTGAGGCCGGCTTGGGGACCATGGTCAACAGGTCTACTTGAGACCCAGGTGTGGAACACAGTAAGCAGGTCCAGGTGAGTCCTCGGTGGTGACAAGGGTCACCACGTCCAGGTGAGGCCCAGTTGCGGACCAGGATCACCAGGTACAGGGGAAGCCCTTGAAAGAACCAGAGTCAACAGTTCGAGGTCAGGCGCAGGTGGCAACCAGGGTCAGCAGGTCCAAGTCAGGCCAAAGTGGGGTTCACAGTAACTAGGGTATGGTGAGACCCAGAGGGGCACCAGAGTCACGTGGTCCAGGTGAGGTTCAGTTGTGGAACACAGTTACCGCGTCCCAATTTTGCCCAGTTGAGGACCATGGTCAAAAGGGCCAGGTGAGGCCAAGATGGGGACCGGTGTCCCCAAATCCAGGTGAAGCCCAGGTGGGGACAACAGTCACCAGATCCAGGGTAGTCTCAGGTGCAGACCAAAATCAGCAGGTCCAGGTGAGGTGCAGTTGGCAACCACTCTCACCAGGTCCCGGTGAGGCCCTCGTGGGGACCAGAGTCACGGGGTACATGACAAACTAGAAACACTGCAGCCACCAGGTCCACATGATATCCATGTGGGAATGAGAATCACCAGTTACAGGTTAGGACCAGGTGGGGATCTGACTCACAATTTCCAGGTGAGACACAGGTGGGAACGAGTGTCACCATGTGCAGGAGTGGCCCAGGTGAAGACCAGAGTTGATAGGTCCGGCTGGGTCACTGTTAGTGTACAGTGTAACCATATCCTGATGCTACCCAGGTGGGTAGCAGACACACCAGGTCCTGGTGAGGCCCAGGTGGGACCAGAGACATGAGGTCCAGGTGAGGTCCCGATGGGAACCACAGTCACCAGGTCAGGTGAGGCCATGCTTAGGATCAGAGTCACCAGTTACAGGTGAGGCCCAGGTGGAGCCAGAGTCACCATGTCCAGATGAGGCGAAGTTGGGGAGCATATTCACTACGTCCCGTTGAGGCCCAGTAGAGGACCAGAGTCACCAGGTCTAGTTGAGGCCTAGAGGGGTACCAGATTCACCTGGTCTAGGTGCCGTCCAGATGGGGACCAGAGTCACCATGTCAGGGAGAGGCCCAGAGGGGATCCAGAGTCATCATGTCCAGGTGAGTCTCAGGTGTGGAACAGAGTATCCAGGTCATAATGATCTACAGGTGAGGACCAGAGTCAATAGATCTGGGTGAGGCCAAGTTAGGATCAGAGTCAACAGTTCCAGGTGAGGCTAAGAAGGAGTCCACAGCAGTCAGGGCCAGGTGGGGAAAAAAGTCACCAGGACTGGATGAGGCCCAGATGGGGACACAGATTCACCAGGTCCAGGTGATTCCCAGGTCGTGACCAGAGTTACCAGATTCACCAGGTCCAGGTGATCCCCAGGTGGTGAGCAGAATTACGAGATACACCAGGTCCAAGTGAGGCCCACGTAGGGGCCTGTGTCACCAGGTATGGGTGAGGCCCAAGTGGCAACCCCACTCACCAGGTCCAGGTGAGGCCTACCTGCAGGCCATGCAAAGTAACCGGGTCCCGATAATGCCAAGGTAGGGACCAGAGTTACCAGGTCCAGGTGAGGCCAACCTGCAGGCCATGCAGTGGAAGCATGTCCCCATGATGCCCTGGTAGGGACCAGAGTAACCAGGTCCAAATGAGGCCAAGATGGAGCATATTCACTAGGACCAGCCGAGGCCCAGTTGAGGACAAGAGAAACCAGATCTGGTTGAGGCCTAGAGGGGTACCAGAATCCCCTGGTCCAGGTGACATCCAGATGGGGACCAGAGTCACCAGATCAGGGTGAGGACCAGAGTGGTTCCAGAGTCATCATGTCCAGGTGAGGCTCAGGTGTGGAACAGAGTCACCAGGTACCAATGATGCCCAGGTGATGACCAGAGTCACGAGACCTGAGTCACGCGCAGAGAGGATAAGAGTTACCAGTTCCAGGTGAGGCCAAGAAAGAGTCCAAAGCAATCAGGTCCAGGTGTGGAACAAAGTCACCAAGACTGGGTGAGGCCCAGATGTGGAAGAGATTCACCAGGTCCAGGTGAGGCCCTGGCGGTGACCAGAGTCCCTGGGTCTGGGAGAGGACCAGGTAAGGACCAGATTCACCAGGTCCAAGAGGACCACGTGTGTTCCTGAGTCACCAGGTATGGGTGAAGCTCAGGTGGCAACCCCACTCACCAGGTCCAGGTGAGGCCAACCTACAGGCCACAGTCAGCAGAACCAGGTGAGGCCCTAGTGGGGACCGGTGTCACCAGGTAAATGTGAGTCTACAAGAACACCACAGTCACCTGGTCCAGGTGTGGTTCATGTGGGAACGAGAGTCACCAGATCCAGGTGAGACCCAGGTGGGGACCACAGACACCAGGTCCAGATTGAGGCCTAGGTGGGGGGACCAGAGTCATCAGGACCAGTTGAGGTCAAAGTGTGGATCAAAGTTATCATGTTCATGTGAGGCCAAGGTGGGGAACAGAGTAACCATGTCCCATTTTGCCAGATGGGAAAAGAGGCACAAGGTCCAGACGAGGCCTAAGTGAGGAGTAGATTCACCAGGTCCAGTTGAGGACCAGCTGAGGACCAGTGTCCCCAGCTCTGGGTGAGTCCCAGAGGGGGACCAGAGTCACCCGGTTCTGCTGATATCCAGGTTGGTACCAGAGTCACCACGTCAGGGTGAGGCCCAGAGGGGTACAAGAATCACAAGGTCCAGGTGAGGCCCCGATGTGGAACTGAGAAACCTGGTCCCATGATGCCCATATGAGGACCTGAGTCACCAGGTCCAGGTGAGGTCCCTGTGGGAACCAGTCACCTCGTCCAGGTGAGGTCCAGGTGGGACCACAGTCGCAAGTTCCAGGTGAGGTGCAGGTGGCAACAGGATTCACCAAGTCCAGGTGAGGCCAAGGTGGCGACCAGTCACCAGATCCAGGTGCGGAACAGATAAGGACCAGATTCTCCAGGCCCAAGTGAAGCCCAACGGGTGACCAGAGTCACCAGGTCAGGGTGAGGGCCAGAGGGGGAACCAGAGTAACCAGTTTAGTTTGAGGCCCAGAATAGGACCAGAGGTCCCTGGTCAAAGTGAGGCCCAGGTGTGGAATAGAGTATCCAGGTCCCAGTGACGCCTGGGTGAGGACCAGAGTCACTAGGGCCATGCAGGCCCAGATGGGGAACAGAATCACAAGGTCCTGGTGAGGCATAGAATAAGACCACATTCAGCAGTATCAGGTGAGCCCCTTGTGGGAACCAGAGCCACTCTATCCAGCTGAGTGCCAGGTCCATGTGAGGCCCACGTGAGGACCAGATTCATCAGGTTGTATTCAGGCATAGCTGGGGACAAGAGTCACCAGGTCTGGGTGCGGCCTAGGTGGGGCAAGATTCAGCAGTTCTGAATTAGGTCCAAGTGGGGACGAGAGACACCAGGTCCAGGTGAGGCCAAACTGAGGACCAGAGTCACCAGATCCAGGTGAGGTCCATGTTGGAAAGAGAGTCACGAGGTCCAGGAGAGGTCCAGGTCGAGTCCAGAGTCACCAGATCCAGGTGAAGTCCCGGTGGGGACCAGAGTCACCAGATCCATGTGAAGCCCAGATGGGGACCAGAGTCACTAGGTCCAGATAAGGCCCTGGTTAGGACCAGAGATACCCGGTACACGTGAGGCCCCGGTGGGGAACAGAGGCAACAGGTCCATGTGAGGCCGGCTTGGAGACCATGGTCAACAAGTCTAATTGTGGCCCAGATGTGGAACAAGGTAAGCAGGTCCAGGTGAGTCCCCGGTGGTGACAAGAGTCACCACGTCCAGGTGAGTCCCAGGTGGGTACCAGGATCACCAGGTACAGGGTAAGCCCTTGAACGAACCAGAGTCAACAGTTCGAGGTCAGGCGTAGGTGGCAACCAGCGTCAGCAGGTCCAAGTCAGGCCAAAGTTGGATTCACAGTCACTAGGGCACGGTGAGACCCAGAGTGGGACCAGAGTCACATGGTGCAGGTGAGGTCCAGTTGTGGAACACAGTCACCGGGTCCCAATTGTGCTCAGTTGAGGACCATGGTCATCAGGGCCAGGTGAGGCCCAAATGGGGACCGGAGTCCCCAAATCCAGGTGAAGCCCAGGTGGGGACCACAGTCACCACATCCAGGGTAGTCTCAGGGGCAGACAAGAATCAGCAAAGTCCAGGTGAGGTGCAGGTGGCAACCACACTCACCAGGTCCCGGTGAGGCCCTGGTGGGGACCAGATCCACGAGGTGCATGAGAAGCTAGAAACACTGCAGCCACCAGGTCCACATGATGTCCATGTGGGAACGAGAATCACCAGTTACATTGAGGCACAGGTGGGGATCAGACTCACCATGTCCAGGTGAGACCCAGGTGGGAACCAGTGTCACCATGTCCAGGTGTTCCCCAGGTGAAGACCACAGTTAATAGGTCCGACTTGGTCACTGTTAGTGAACAGTGTAACCATATCCTGATGCTACCCAGGTGGGGACCAGAGACACCAGGGCCTGGTGAAGCCCAGTTGGGACAAGAGACATGAGGTCCAGGTGAGGTCCCGATGGGAACCACAGTCACCAGATCAGGTGAGGCCATGCTTAGGTCAGAGTCACCAGTTACAGGTGAGGCCCAGGTTGAGCCAGAGTCACCTGGTACAGAAGAGGTCAAAGTCAGGACTAGAGTTACCAGGATCAGGTCAGTCCCAGTGGGGAATAAAGTAACCATGTCCCGATGATGCCCAGGTAGAACCAGAGTCACCAGGTCCAGATGAGGCGCAGGTGGGGAGCATGTTCACTAGGTCCCGTTGAGGCCCAGTTGAGGACCAGAGTCACCAGGTCTAGTTGAGGCCTAGAGGGGTACCAGATTCACCTGGTATTGGTGATATCCAGATGGGGACCAGAGTCACCATGTCAGGCTGAGGCCCAGAGGGGATCCAGAGTCATCATGACCAGGTGAGGCTCAGGTGTGGAACAGAGTATCCAGGTCATAATGGTCCACAGGTGAGGACCAGAGTCACCAGATCTGGGTGAGGCCAGTTAGGACCAGAGGCACCAGTTCCAGGTGAGGCCAATAAGGATTTCACAGCAATCAGGTCCAGGTGGAGAACAAAGTCACCAGGACTGGGTGAGGCCCAGACGGGGACCAGATTCACAAGGTCCAGGAGATTCCCTGATGATGACCAGAGTTACCAGTTCCGGGTGAGGACCAAGTAAGGACCATATTCACCAGGTCCAAGTGAGGCCCACGTGGGGACCTGTGTCACCAGGTATGGGTGAGGCAAAGGTGGCAACCCCACTCACCAGGTCCAGGTGAGGCCAACCTACAGGCCACAGTCAGCAGAACCAGGTGAGGCCCTAGTGGGGACCGGTGTCACCAGGTAAATGTGAGTCTACAAGAACACCACAGTCACCTGGTCCAGGTGTGGTTCATGTGGGAACGAGAGTCACCAGATCCAGGTGAGACCCAGGTGGGGACCACAGTCACCAGGTCCAGATTGAGGCCTAGGTGGGGGGACCAGAGTCATCAGGACCAGTTGAGGCCAAAGTGTGGATCAAAGTTATCATGTTCATGTGAGGCCAAGGTGGGGAACACAGTAACCATGTCCCATTTTGCCAGATGGGAAAAGAGGCACAAGGTCCAGACGAGGCCTAAGTGAGGAGTAGATTCACCAGGTCCAGTTGAGGACCAGCTGAGGACCAGTGTCCCCAGCTCCGGGTGAGTCCCAGAGGGGGACCAGAGTCACCCGGTTCTGCTGATATCCAGGTGGGTACCAGAGTCACCACGTCAGGGTGAGGCCCAGAGTGGTACAAGAATCACAAGGTCCAGGTGAGGCCCCGATGTGGAACTGAGAAACCTGGTCCCATGATGCCCATATGAGGACCTGAGTCACCAGGTCCAGGTGAGGTCCCTGTGGGAACCAGTCACCACGTCCAGGTGAGGTCCAGGTGGGACCACAGTCGCAAGCTCCAGGTGAGGCGCAGGTGGCAACAGGATTCACCAAGTCCAGGTGAGGCCAAGGTGGCGACCAGTCACCAGATCCAGGTGCGGAACAGATAAGGACCAGATTCTCCAGGCCCAAGTGAAGCCCAACGGGTGACCAGAGTCACCAGGTCAGGGTGAGGGCCAGAGGGGGAACCAGAGTAACCAGTTTAGTTTGAGGCCCAGAATGGGACCAGAGGTCCCTGGTCAAAGTGAGGCCCAGGTGTGGAATAGAGTATCCAGGTGCCAGTGACGCCTGGGTGAGGACCAGGGTCACTAGGGCCATGCAGGCCCAGATGGGGAACAGAATCACTAGGTCCTGGTGAGGCATAGAATAAGACCACATTCAGCAGTATCAGGTGAGCCCCTTGTGGGAACCAGAGCCACTCTATCCAGCTGAGTGCCAGGTCCATGTGAGGCCCACGTGAGGACCAGATTCATCAGGTTGTATTCAGGCATAGCTGGGGACAAGAGTCACCAGGTCTGGGTGCGGCCTAGGTGGGGCAAGATTCAGCAGTTCTGAATTAGGTCCAAGTGAGGACGAGAGACACCAGGTCCAGGTGAGGCCAAACTGAGGACCGGAGTCACCAGATCCAGGTGAGGTCCATGTTGGAAAGAGAGTCACGAGGTCCAGGAGAGGTCCAGGTCGAGTCCAGAGTCACCAGATCCAGGTGAAGTCCCGGTGGGGACCAGAGTCACCAGATCCATGTGAAGCCCAGATGGGGACCAGAGTCACTAGGTCCAGATAAGGCCCTGGTTAGGACCAGAGATACCCGGTACACGTGAGGCCCCGGTGGGGAACAGAGGCAACAGGTTCATGTGAGGCCGGCTTGGAGACCATGGTCAACAAGTCTACTTGTGGCCCAGATGTGGAACAAGGTAAGCAGGTCCAGGTGAGTCCCCGGTGGTGACAAGAGTCACCACGTCCAGGTGAGTCCCAGGTGGGTACCAGGATCACCAGGTACAGGGTAAGCCCTTGAACGAACCAGAGTCAACAGTTCGAGGTCAGGCGTAGGTGGCAACCAGCGTCAGCAGGTCCAAGTCAGGCCAAAGTTGGATTCACAGTCACTAGGGCACGGTGAGACCCAGAGTGGGACCAGAGTCACATGGTGCAGGTGAGGTCCAGTTGTGGAACACAGTCACCGGGTCCCAATTGTGCTCAGTTGAAGACCATGGTCATCAGGGCCAGGTGAGGCCCAAATGGGGACCGGAGTCCCCAAATCCAGGTGAAGCCCAGGTGGGGACCACAGTCACCACATCCAGGATAGTCTCAGGGGCAGACAAGAATCAGCAAAGTCCAGGTGAGGTGCAGGTGGCAACCACACTCACCAGGTCCCGGTGAGGCCCTGGTGGGGACCAGAGCCACGAGGTGCATGAGAAGCTAGAAACACTGCAGCCACCAGGTCCACATGATGTCCATGTGGGAACGAGAATCACCAGTTACATTGAGGCCCAGGTGGGGATCAGACTCACCATGTCCAGGTGAGACCCAGGTGGGAACCAGTGTCACCATGTCCAGGTGTTCCCCAGGTGAAGACCACAGTTAATAGGTCCGGCTTGGTCACTGTTAGTGAACAGTATAACCATATCCTGATGCTACCCAGGTGGGGACCAGAGACACCAGGGCCTGGTGAAGCCCAGTTGGGACAAGAGACATGAGGTCCAGGTGAGGTTCCGATGGGAACCACAGTCACCAGATCAGGTGAGGCCATGCTTAGGTCAGAGTCACCAGTTACAGGTGAGGCCCAGGTTGAGCCAGAGTCACCTGGTACAGAAGAGGTCAAAGTCAGGACTAGAGTTACCAGGATCAGGTCAGTCCCAGTGGGGAATAAAGTAACCATGTCCCGATGATGCCCAGGTAGAACCAGAGTCACCAGGTCCAGATGAGGCGCAGGTGGGGAGCATGTTCACTAGGTCCCGTTGAGGCCCAGTTGAGGACCAGAGTCACCCGGTCTATTTGAGGCATAGAGGGGTACCAGATTCACCTGGTATTGGTGATATCCAGATGGGGACCAGAGTCACCATGTCAGGCTGAGGCCCAGAGGGGATCCAGAGTCATCATGACCAGGTGAGGCTCAGGTGTGGAACAGAGTATCCAGGTCATAATGGTCCACAGGTGAGGACCAGAGTCACCAGATCTGGGTGAGGCCAGTTAGGACCAGAGGCACCAGTTCCAGGTGAGGCCAATAAGGATTTCACAGCAATCAGGTCCAGGTGGGGAACAAAGTCACCAGGACTGGGTGAGGCCCAGACGGGGACCAGATTCACAAGGTCCAGGAGATTCCCTGATGATGACCAGAGTTACCAGTTCTGGGTGAGGACCAAGTAAGGACCATATTCACCAGGTCCAAGTGAGGCCCACGTGGGGACCTGTGTCACCAGGTATGGGTGAGGCAAAGGTGGCAACCCCACTCACCAGGTCAAGGTGAGGCCAACCTGCAGGCCATGCAGAGGAACCGTGTCACGATGATGCCCAGCTAGGGACCAGATTTACCAGGTCCAGGTGAGGCCAACCTGCAGCCCATGCAGTGGAACCATGTCCCGATGATGCCCAGGTAGGCACCAGACTTACCAGGTCCAGGTGAGACCCAGATGGAGCATATTCACTAGGTCCAGGTGAGGCCCAGTTCAGGACCAGAGGTACCAGATCTCGTTGAGGACTAGAGGGGTACCAGACACCTGGTCCAAGTGGCATCCAGATGGAGACCAGAGTCACCAGGTTAGGGTGAGGCCCAGAGTGGTTCCATAGCCATCGTGTCCAGGTGAGGCTCAGGTGTGGAACAGAGTATCCAGGTCATAATGGTCCACAGGTGAGGACCAGAATCACCAGATCTGGGTGAGGCCCAGTTAGCATCAGAGTCAGCAGTTCCAGGTTAGCCAAGAAGGAGTCCACAGCAATCAGGTCCAGGTGGGGAAGAAAGTCAACAGGACTGGGTGAGGCCCAGATGGGGACCAGATTCACCAGGCCCAGGTGATTCCCATGTGGTGACCAGAGTTACCAGTTCCGGGTGACCACCAGGTAAGGACCAGATTCACCAGGTCCAAGTGAGGCCCACGTGGGGACCTGTGTCCCTAGGCAAGGGTGAGGCCCAGGTGACAAACCCACTCACCAGGTCCAGGTGAGACCAACCTGCAGGCCATGCAGAGGAACCAGGTCCCAATGATGCCCAGGTAGGGACGAGAGTTACCAGGTCCAGGTGAGGCCAACCTACAGGCCATGCAGTGGAACCATGTCCCGATGATGCCCAGGTAGGGACCAGAGTTACCAGGTCCAGGTGAGGCCAACCTGCAGGTCATGCAGTGGAACCATGTCCCGATGATGCCCAGGTAGTGACCAGAGTCACCAGATCCAAATGAGGCCCAGATGGAGCATATCCACTAGGTCCAGGTGAGGCCCAGTTGAGGACCAGAGTCACCAGACTTGTTGAGGCCCAGACGGGTACCATAATCCCCTGGACCAGGTGACATCCATATGGGGACCAGAGTCACTACGTTAGGTTAATAGCCAGAGTAGTTCCAGAGTCATCATGTCCAGGGGAGCCTCAGGTGTGGAACAGAGTCACCAGGACCAATGATGCCTAGGTGAGGACCAGAGTCACCAGGTCTGGGTGACGCGCAGATAGGATCAGAGTCACCAATTTCAGGTGAGGTCAAGAAAGAGTCCAAAGCAATCAGGTCCAGGTGGGGAACAAAGTCACCAGGACTGGGTGAGGCTCAGATGGGGACCAGATTCACCAAGTCCATGTGATTGCCAGGTGGTGACCAGAAATACCAGTACCGGATGAGCACCAGGAAAGGACGAGATTCACCAGGTCCAAGTGAGACCCACGTGGGGACCTGTGTCACATTGCATGTGTGAGGCCCAGGTTGCCACCCCGCTCACCAGGTCCAGGTCAGGCCAACCTGCAAGCCAAGCAGAGGAACCATGTCTCGATGATGCCCAGGTAGACATCAGAGTTTCCAGGTCCAGGTGAGGCAAACCTGCAGGCCATGCAGTGGAACCATGTCGCGATGATGCCCAGGTAGGGACCAGAGTCACCAGGTCAAATGAGGCCCAGATGGGGCAAATTCACTAGGTCCATGTGAGGCCCAGATCAGGACCAGAGTCACCAGATCTGCTTGATGCCTAGAGGGGTACCAGAATCACCTACCAGGTAACATACACATGGGGACCAGAGTCACCAGGTCACGAAGAGGCCCAGAGAGGTTCCAGAGGCATCATGTCCAGGTGAGGCTCAGGTGAGGAACAGAGTCACCAGGTACCAATGATGCACAGGTGAGGACCAGAGTCACCAGATCTGGGTGACGCGCAGATAGGTTCAGAGTCACCAGTTCCAGGTGAGGCCAAGAAAGTGTCCACAGCAATCAGGTCCAGGTGGAGAACAAAGTCACCAGGACTGGGTGAGGCCCAGATGGGGACCAGATTCACCAGGTCCAGGTGAAAACCAGGTGGTGACCAGTGTCCCCGGGTCTGGGTTAGGACCAGATAAGGACCAGATTCACCAGGTCCAAGAGGCCCACGTGGGGACCTGAGTCACCATGTACGGGTTAGGCCCAGGTGGCAACCGCACTCACCAGGTCCAGGTGAGGCCAACCTGCAGGCCAGAGTCACCAGATCCAGGTGAGGCTCTAGTGGGGACCGGAGTCACCAGGTAAATGTGAGTCTACAAGAAAACTACAGTCACCAGGTCCAGGTGTATTACAGGTTGGAACGAGATTCAACAGGTCCAGGTGAGACCCATGTGGGGACCACAGTCACCAGGTCCAGATTGAGGCCTAATGGGGGGACAAGAGTCATCAGGACCAGTTGAGGCCAAAGAATGAAGCAAAGTCATCATGTCCAAGTGAGGCCCAGGTGGAGAACAGAGTAACCATGTCCCATTGATGCCAGGTGGGAAAAGAGTCACAAGGTCCAGACGAGGCCTACGTGAGGAGTAGATTCAACAGATCCTGTTGAGGCCCAGTTGAGGACCAGTGTCCCCAGCTCCGGGTAAGTCCCGTGGGGGACCAGAGTCACCCGGTACTGGTGATATCCAGGAGGGGACCAGAGTCACCACGTCAGGGTTAGGCCCAGAGGGGGCGAGATTCACTAGGTCCCGGTGAGGCCACGATGTAGAACTGAAACCAGGTCCCATGATTCCCATATGAGGACCTGAGTCACCAGGTCCAGGTGAGGTCCATGTGGGAACCAGTCACTTCGTCCAGGTGAGGCCCAGGTGGGACCACAGTCAACAGGTCCAGGTGAGGCCCAGGAATATAATGAGTATCCAGGTCCCAATGATGCCCAAGTAAGGACCAGAGTGAACAGGTCCAGCAGAGGCCCAAATATGGATCAGAGTCATTTTGTTCCAGGTGATGCCTGATGGAGACCACAGGAACCAGGTCCAGGAGAGCCCCATATGGGAACCAGAGCCACCAGATCCAGGTGACTTCCAGGTGGGACCAGAGTCACAAGGTCCAGGTGAGGCGCAGGTGGCAACAGGATTCACCAAGTCCAGGTGAGGCCCAGGTGGCGACCAGTCACCAGATCCAAGTGAGGACAAGCTAAGGACCAGATTCACCAGGCCCAAATGAAGCCCAAGGGGTGACCAGAGTCACCAGGTAAGGGTCATTCCCAGAGGGAGAACCACAGTAACCAGTTTAGTTTGAGGCCAAGAATGTGACCAGAGGTCCCTAGTCAGAGTGAGGCCCAGGTGTGGAATAGTGTATCCAGGTCCCAATGATGCCTGGAAGGACCATAGTCACTAGGGCCATGCAGGCCCAGATGGGGAACAGAATCACTAGGTCCTGGTGAGGCATAGAATAAGACCACAGTCAGCAGTATCATTTGAGTCCCTTGCGGGAACCAGAGCCACTCTATCCAGCTGAGTCCCAGGTGACGTGAGGCTCACGTAAGGACCAGATTCATCAGGTCGAATTGAGGCATAGCTGGGGACAAGAGTCACCAGGTCGGGCTGCGGCCTAGGTGGGGCAAGATTCAGCAGTTCTGAGTTAGGTCAAAGTGGGGAAGAGAGACACCAGGTCCAGGTGAGGCCAAACTGAGGACCAGAGTCACCAGATCCAGGTGAGGTCCATGTTGGAAAGTGAGTCAGCAGGTCCAAGAGAGGTCCAGGTGGGGACCAGAGACACCAGATTCAGGTGAAGTCCAGGTGGGGACCAGAGTCACCAGATCCAGGTGAAGCCCAGGGGGGGATCAGAGTCACTAGGTCCAGATGAGGCCCAGGTGAGGACCAGAGTTACCAGGTACACATGAGGCCCCGGTGGGGATCAAGGCAACAGGTCCATGTGAGGCCGGTTTGGGGACCATGGTCAACTGGTCTACTTGAGGCCCTGGTGTGGAATACAGTAAGCAGGTCCAGGTGAGTCCCCGGTGGTGACAAGAGTCACCACGTCCAGGTGAGTCCCAGGTGGGGACCAGGATCACCAGGTACAGGGGAGGCCCTTGAAAGAACCAGACTCAACAGGTCGAAGTCAAGCGCAGGTCGCAACCAGGGTCAGCAGGTCCAAGTCAGGCCAAAGTGGGGTTCACAGTCATTAGGGCACGGTGAGACCCAGAGGGGGACCAGAGTCACCAGATCCAGGTGAGGTCCATGTTGGAAAGAGAGTCACCAGGTCCGGGAGAGGTCCAGGTGGGGACCAGAGTAACCAGATCCACGTGAAGCCCAGGTGGGGACCAGAGTCACTAGGTCCCGATGAAGCCCAGGTGAGGACCTGAGTTACCAGGTACACGTGAGGCCCCGGTGGGGATCAGAGGCAACAGGTCCATGTGAGGCCGGCTTGGGGACCATGGTCAACAGGTCTACTTGAGGCCCTGATGTGTAACACAGTAAGCAGGTCCAGGTGAGTCCCCGGTGGTGAAAAGGGTCACCACGTCCAGGTGAGGCCCAGGTGGGGACCAGGATCACCAGGTACAGTTGAGGCCCTTGAAAGAACTAGAGTCTACTGGCACAAAAACAGACACATAGATTAGTGAAACAGAATAGAGAATCCAGAAGTGGACCCTGAACTTTATGGGCAACTAATATTCGATAAAGGAGGAAAGACTATCCATTGGAAGAAAGACAGTCTCTTCAATAAATGGTGCTGGGAAAATTGGACATCCACATGCAGAAGAATGAAACTAGACCACTCTCTTTCACCATACACAAAGATAAACTCAAAATGGATGAAAGATCTAAATGTGAGAGAAGATTCCATCAAAATCCTAGAGAAGAACACAGGCAACACCCTTTTTGAACTCGGCCATAGTAACTTCTTGCAAGATACATCCACGAAGGCAAAAGAAACAAAAGCAAAAATGAACTATTGGGACTTCATCAAGATAAGAAGCTTTTGCACAGCAAAGGATACAGTCAACAAAACTCAAAGACAACCTACAGAATGGAAGAAGATATTTGCAAATGACATATCAGATAAAGGACTAGTTTCCAAGATCTATAAAGAACTTATCAAACACAACACCAAAGAAACAAACAATCCAATCATGAAATGGGCAAAAGACATGAACAGAAATCTCACAGAGGAAGACATAGACATGGCCAACATGCACATGAGAAAATGCTCTGCATCACTTGCCATCAGGGAAATACAAATCAAAACCACAATGAGATACCACCTCACACCAGGAGAATCGGGAAAATTACCAAGACAGGAAACAACCAATGTTGGAGAGGATGCGGAGAAAAGGGAATCCTCATACACTGTTGGTGGGAATGTGAACTGGTGCAGCCACTCTGGAAAACTGTGTGGAGGTTCCTCAAACAGTTAAAAAAATACCTGCCCTACGACCCAGCAATTGCACTGTTGGGGATTTTCCCCAAAGAGACAAATGCAATGAAACGCCGGGACACCTGCACCCCGATGTTTATAGCAGCAATGGCCACGATAGCCAAACTGTGGAAGGAGCCTCGGTGTCCAACGAAAGATGAATGGATAAAGAAGATGTGGTTTATGTATACAATGGAATATTACTCAGCTATTAGAAATGACAAATACCCACCATTTGCTTCAACGTGGATGGAACTGGAGGGTATTATGCTGAGTGAAGTAAGCCAGTCGGATAAAGACAAACATTATATGTGCTCATTCATTTGGAGAATATAAATAATAGTGAAAGGGAATATAAGGGAAGGGGGAAGAAATGTGTGGGAAATATCAGAAAGGGAGACAGAACGTAAAGACTGCTAACTCTGGGAAACGAACTAGGGGTGGTAGAAGGGGAGGAGGGCGGGGGGTGGGAGTGAAAGGCTGAGGGGCACTGGGGGTTATTCTGTATGTTAGTAAATAGAACACCAATAATAAAAAATAAATTAAAAAAAGAAAAAAGAAAGAACCAGAGTCAACAGGTCGAAGTCAAGCGCAGGTGGCAACCAGGGTCAGCAGGTCCAAGTCAGGCCAAAGTGGGGTTCACAGTCATTAGGGCACGGTGAGACCCAGAGGGGGACCAGAGTCACCTGGTCTAGGTGAGGTCCATTTGTGGAACACAGTCACCGGGCCCAAATTGTGCCCAGTTTAGGACCATGGTCAACAGGGCCAGGTGAGGCCCAGATGGGGACCGGAGTCCCCAAATCCAGGTGAAGACCAGGTGGGGACCACAGTCACCAGATCCAGGGTAGTCTCAGGTGCAGACCAGAATCACCAAGTCCAGGTGAGTTGCAGGTGGCAACCACACTCACCAGGTCCCGGTGAGGCCCTGGTGGGGACCAGAGTCACGAGGTACATGAGAAGCTAGAAACACTGCAGCCACCAGGTCCACAGGATGTCCATATGGGAACGAGAATCACCCGTTACAGGTGAGGACCAGGTGGGGATCCGACTCACCATGTCCAGGTGAGACCCAGGTGGGAACCAGTGTCACCATGTCCAGGTGTGGCCCAGGTGAATACCAGAGTTAATAGGTCCGGCAGAGTCACTGTTAGTGAAGAGTGTAACCATATCCTGATGCTACCCTGGTGGGTACCAGAGACACCAGGTCCTGGTGAGGCCCAGGTGGGACCAGAGATATGAGGTCCAGGTGAGCTCCCGATGGGAACCACAGTCACCAGGTCAGGTGAAGCCATGCTTAGGATCAGAGTCACCAGTTACTGGTGTGGCCCAGGAGGAGCCAGAGTCACCTGGTACGGAAGAGGCCAAAGTCAGGACCAGAGTTACCAGGATCAGGTCAGTCCCAGTGGGGAATAGACTAACCATGTCCCGATGATGCCCAGGTAGAATCAGAGTCACCAGGTCCAGATGAGGAGTAGGTGGGAAGCATATTCTCTAGGTCTCGGTGAGGCGCACTTGAGGACCAGAATCCCAGGTCTAGTTGAGGCCTAGAGGGGTACCAGATTCACCTGGTCTAGGTGACATCCAGATGGGAGCAGAGTCACCATGTCAGGGTGAGGCCCAGAGGGGACCCAGAGTCATCATGTCCAGGTGAGGCTCAGGTGTGGAACAGAGATCCAGATCATAATGGTCCACAGGTGAGGACCAGAGTCACCAGATCTGGGTGAGCCCCAGTTAGGATCAGAGTCACCAGTTCCAGGTGAGGCCAAGAAGGAGTCCACAGCAATCAGGTCCAGGTGGGGAACAAAGTCACGAGGACTGGGTGAGGCCCAGATTGGGATCAGATTCACCAGGTCCAGGTGAAGCCCAGGTGGGGACCAGAGTCACTAGGTCCAGATGAGGCCCAGGTGAGGACCAGAGTTACCAGGTACACGTCAGGCGCTGGTAGGTATCAGAGGCAACTGGTCCATGTGAGGCAGGCTTGGGGACCATGGTCAAGAGTTCTACTTGAGGCCCAGTGTGGAACACTGTAACCAGGTCCAAGTGAGTCTCCGGTGGTGACAAGAGTCACCAGGTCCAGGTGAGGCCCAGGTGGGAACCAGGATCACCAGGTACAGGGGAGGCCCTTGAACGAACCAGAGTCAACAGTTCGAGACCACGCGCAGGTGGCAACTAGGGTCAGCAGGTCCAAGTCAGGCCAAAGTGGGGTTCACAGTCACTAGAGCACGGTGAGACCCACAGGGGGACCAGAGTCACCTGCTCCAGGTGAGGTCCAGGTGTGGAACACAGTCACCGGGTCCCATTTTTGCCGTGATGAGGACCATGGTCAACAGGGCCAGGTGAAGCCCAGGTTGGGACCGTAGTCACCAGATCCAGGGTAGTCTCAGGTGCAGACCAGAATCACCAGGTCCAGGTGAGGTGCAGGTGGCAACCACACTCACCAGGTCCCGGTGAGGCCCTGGTGGGGACCAGAGTCACGAGGTACATGAGAAGCTAGAAACACTGCAGCCACCAGGTCCACATGATGTCCATGTGGGAATGAGAATCACCAGTTACAGGTGAGGACCCTGTGGGGATCCGACTCACCATGTCCAGGTGAGACCAAGGTGGGAACCAGTGTCACCATGTCCAGGTGTGGCGAGGTGAAGACCAGAGATAATAGGTCCGGCTGGGTCACTGTTAGTGAACAGTGTAACCATATCCTGATGCTACCCAAGTGGGTACGAGAGACACCAAGTCTTGGTGAGTCCCAGGTGAGACAAGAGACATGAGGAGCAGGTGAGGTCCCGATGGGAACCACAGTCACAAGGTCAGGTGAGGCCATGCTTAGGATCAGAGTCACCAGTTACAGGTGAGACCCAGGTGGAGCCAGATTCACCAGGTAGAGAAGAGGCCAAAGTCAGGACCAGAGTTACCAGGATCAGGTCAGTCCCAGAGGGGAATAGTGTAACCATTTCCCGATTATGTCCAGGAGGAACCAGAGTCAACAGGTCCAGATGAGGCGCAGGTGGGGAGCATGTTCCCTAGGTCCCGGTGAGGCCCAGTTGAGGCCCAGAGTCACCAGGTCAAGTTGAGGCCTAGAGGGGTACCAGATTCACCTGGTCTAGGTGATATCCAGATGGGGACCAGAGTCACCATGTCAGGCTGAGGCCCAGAGGGGATCCAGAGTCATCATGTCCAGGTGAGGCTCAGGTGTGTAACAAAGCATCCAGATCATAATGGTCCACGGGGGAGGACCAGAGTCACCAGATCTGGGTGAGACCCATTTAGGATCCGAGTCACCAGTTCAAGGTGAGTCCAAGAAGGAGTCCACAGCAATCAGGTCCAGGTGGGGAACAAAGTCACCAGGACTGGGTGAGGCCCAGATGGGGACCAGATTCACCAGGTCCAGGTGATTCCCAGGTGGTGACCAGAGTTACCAGTTCCGGGTGAGGTCCAGGTAAGGACCAGATTCACTATGTCCAAGTGAGACCCACGTGGGGACCTGTGTCACCAGGCATGGGTGAGGCCCAGGTGTCAACCCCACTCACCAGGTCCAGGTGAGGGCAACCTGCAGGCCATGCAGAGGAACCATGTCCCGATGATGCCCAGGTAGGGACTAGAGTTACCAGGTCCAGGTGAGGCCAACCTGCAGGCCATGCAGTGGAACAATATCCCGATGATGCCCAGGTAGGGACCAGAGTTACGAGGTCCAGGTGAGGCTAACCTGCAGGTCATGCAGTGGAGCCATGTCCCGATGATGCCCAGGAAGGGACAAGAGTCATCAGGTCCAAATGAGACCCAGATGGAGCATATTCACTAGGTCCCGGTGAGGCCCAGTTGAGGACCAGAGTCACCAGAACTGGTTGAGGCCTAGAGGGGTACCGGAATCACCTGGTCCATGTGACATCCAGATGGAGACCAGAGTCACCAGGTCAGGGTTAGGCCCAGAGTGGTTCCAGAGGCCAGAGCCTCATGTCCAGGTGAGGCTCAGGTGTGGAACAGAGTCACCAGGTACCAATGATGCCAGGTGAGGACCAGAGTCACCAGGTCTGGGTGACACGCAGATAGGATCAGAGTCACCAGGTCCAGGTGAGGCCATGAAAGCGTCCACAGCAATCAGGTCAAGGTGGGGAACAAAGTCACCAGCACTGAGTGAGCCAAGATGGGGTCGGATTCACCAGGTCCAGGTGAGGCCCAGGTGGTGACCAGAGTCCCCGGGTCTGGGAGAGGACCAGGTAAGGACCAGATTCACCAGGTCCAAGAGGCCCACTTGGAGACCTGAGTCACCAGGTATGGGTGAGGCCCAAGTGGCATCCCCACAAACCAGGTCCATGTGAGGCCAACCTTCAGGCCAAGTCACCCGAACCACGTGAGGACCTAGTGGGGACTGGATTCACCAGTTAAAAGTGATTCTACAAGAACACAGTCATCAGATCCTGGTGTGGTTCATGTGGGATCGAGAGTCACCAGGTCCAGGTGAGACCCAGGTGGGGACCACAGTCACCAGGTCCAGATTGAGGCCTAGGTCGGGGGACCAGATTCATCACCAGTTGAGGCCAAAGTGTGGAGCAAAGTTATCATGTCCATGTGAGGCCCAGGTGGGGAACAGAGTAACCATGTCCCAAAGATGCCAGGTGGGAAAAGAGTCACAAGGTCCAGACGAGGCCTTAGTGAGGAGTAGATTCACCAGGTCCTGTTGAGGCCCAGTTGAGGACCAGTGTCCCCAGCTCCGGGAGAGTCCCAGAGGGGGAACAGAGTCACCCGGTTCTGGTGATATCCAGGTGCGGACCTGAGTCACCACGTCCTGGTGAGGCCCAGAGGGGGACGAGAATCACTAGGTCCAGGTGAGGCCCCGATGTGTAACTGAGAACCCAGGTCCCATGATGCCCATATGAGGACCTGAGTCACCAGGTCCAGGTGAGGTCCCTGTGGGAACCAGTCACCTCATCCAGGTGAGGCCCAGGTGGGACCACAGTCACCAGGTCCAGGTGAGGCCTAGGTATATAAGAGAGTATCCAGGTCCCAATGTTGCCCAGGTACGGACCAGAGTCAACAGGTCCAGGAGAGGCCCAAATATGGATCAGAGTCATTGTGTTCCAGGTGAGACCAGATGGAGACCACAGGAACCAGGTCCAGGAGAGCCCCATATGGGAACCAGAGCCACCAGATCCAGGTGAGTTCCAGGTGGGACCACAGTCACAAGGTCCAGGTGAGGCGCTTGCGGCAACAGGATTCACCAAGTCCAGGTGAGGCCAGGGGGCGACCAGTCACCAGATCCAAATGTGGACCAGCTAAGGACGAGATTCACCAGGCCCAAGTGAAGCCCAAGGGGTGACCAGAGTCACCAGGTAAGGGTGATGCCCAGAGGGGAACCAGAGTAACAAGTTTAGTTTGAGGCCCAGAATGGGACCAGTGGTCCCGGGTCAAAGTGAGCCCTAGGTGTGGAATAGAGGATCCAGGTCCCAATGATGCCTCGGTGAGGACCAGAGTCACTAGGGCCATGCAGGCCCAGATGGGGAACAGAATCAGTACATCCTGGTGAGGCATAGAATAAGACCAAAATCACCAGTATTAGGTGTGCCCCTTGTGGGAACCAGAGCCACTCTATCCAGGTGAGTCCCAGGTCCATGTGAGGCCCACGTGAGGACCAGATTCATCAGGTCGAATTGAGGCATAGCTGGGGACAAGAGTCATCAGCTCTGGGTGCGGCCTAGGTGGGGCAAGATTCAGCATTTCTGAGTTAGGTCAAAGTGGGGACGAGAGACACCAGTACAGGTGAGGCCAAACTGAGACCAGAGTCACCAGATCCAGGTGAGGTCCATGTTGGAAAGAGAGTCACCAGGTCCAGGAGAGGTCCAGGTGTGGAACAGAGTCACCAGATCGAGGTGAATTCCAGGTGGGGAGGAGAGTCTCCAGATCCAGGTGAAGCCCAGGTGGGGACCAGAGTCACTAGGTCCAGATGAGGCCCAGGTGAAAATCAGAGTTAACAGGTACACGTGAGGCCACGGTGGGAATCAGAGCAACAGGTCCATGTGAGGCCGGCTTGGGGACCATGGTCAACAGGTGTATTTGAGGCCCATGTGTGGAACACAGTAACCAGGTCCAGGTGAGTCCCCGGTGGTGACAAGAGTCACCACGTCCAAGTGAGACCCAGGTGGGGACCAGGATCACCAGGTACAGGGGAGGCCCTTGAAAGAACCAGAGTCAACAGTTCGAGGTCAGGCACAGGTGGCAACCAAGGACAGCAGGTCCAAGTCAGGCCAAAGTGGGGTTCAGAGTCATTAGGGCACGGTGAGACCCAGAGGGGGACCAGAGTCACATGGTCCAGGTGAGGTCCAGTTGTGGAACACAGTCACCGGGTCCCAATTTTGCACAGTTGAGGACCATCGTCAACAGGGCCAGGTGTGCCCA
This sequence comes from Canis lupus baileyi, assembly GCF_048164855.1. Lineage (NCBI taxonomy): Eukaryota > Metazoa > Chordata > Mammalia > Carnivora > Canidae > Canis > Canis lupus. The sequence goes on from NC_132862.1 coordinate 47,112,018, forward strand.
GATGGGGACCGGAGTCCCCAAATCCAGGTGAAGCCCAGGTGGGGACCACAGTCACCAGATCCCGGGTAGTCTCAGGTGCAGACCAGAATCACCAGGTCCAGGTGAGGTGCAGGTGGCAACCACACTCACCAGGTCCCGGTGAGGCCCTGGTGGGGACCAGAGTCACGAGTTACATGAGAAGCTAGAAACATTGCAGCCACCAGATCCACATGATGTCCATGTGGGAACGAGAATCACCAGTTACATTGAGGCCCAGGTGGCGATCAGACTCACCATGTCCAGGTGAGACCGAGGTGGTAACCAGTGTCACCATGTCCAGGTGTGGTGAGGTGAAGACCAGAGATAATAGGTCCTGCTGGGTCACAGTTAGTGAACAGTGTAACCATATCCTGATGCTACCCAGGTGGGTACGAGAAACACCAGGTCCTGGTGAGGCCCAGGTGAGAACAGAGACATGAGGACCTGGTGAGGTCCCGATGGGAACCACAGTCACCAGGTCAGGTGAGGCCATGCTTTGAATCAGAGTCACTAGTTACTGGTGAGACCCAGGTTTGAGCCAGAGTCACCTGGTACAGAAGATGCCAACGTCAGGACCAGAGTTACCAGGATCAGGTCTGTCCCATTGGGGAATAGAGTAACCATGTCCCGGTGATGCCCAGGTAGAACCAGAGTCACCAGGTCCAGATGAGGCGCAGGTGGGAGCATGTTCACTAGGTCCCGGTGAGGCCCAGTTGAGGCCCAGAGTCACCAGGACAAGTTGAGGCCTAGAGGGTTTCCAGCTTCACCTGGTCTAGGTGACATCCAGACGGGGACCAGAGTCACCATGTCAGGGTGAGGCCCAGAGGGGATCCAGAGTCAGCATGTCCATGTGAGGCTCAAGTGTGGAACAGAGTATCCAGGTCATAATGGTCCACAGGTGAGGACCAGAGTCACCAGATCTGGGTGAGGCCCAGTTAGGATCAGAGTCAACAGTTCCAGTTGAGGCCAAGAAGGAGTCCACAGCAATCAGGTCCAGGTGGGGAAGAAAGTCAACAGGACTGGGTGAGGCCCAGATGGGGAACAGAATCACCAGGTCCAGTTGATTCCCAGGTGGTGACCAGGGTTACCAGGTCCGGGTGAGGACCAGGTAAGGTCCAGATTCACCAGGTCCAAGTGAGGCCCACGTGGGGACCTGTGTCACCAGGTATTTGTGAGCCCAAGGTGGCAACCCCACTCACCAGGTCCGGCTGAGGCCAACATGCTGGCCATGCAGAGGAACCGTGTCCCAATGATGTCCAGGTAGGGACCAGAGTTACAGGTCCAGGTGAGGCCAACCTGCAGGCCATGCAGTGGAACCATGTCCCGATGGTGCCCACGTAGGTACCAGAGGCACGAGCTCCAAATGAGGCCCAGATGGAGCATATTCACTAGGTCCAGGTGAGGCCCAGTTGAGGACCAGAGTCACCAGATCTGGTTGAGGCCTAGAGGGGTACCAGAATCCCCTGAACCAGGTGACATACAGATGGGGACCAGAGTCACCAGGTCAGGGTGAGGCACAGAGAGGTTCGAGAGTCATCATATCCAGCTGAGGCTCAGCTGTGGAACAGAGTCACCAGGTACCAATGATGCCCAGGTGAGGACCAGAGTCACCAGATCTGGGTGACGCGCAGATAGGATCAGAGTCACCAGGTCCAGGTGAGGCCAAGAAAAAGTCCACAGCAATCAGGTCCAGGTGGGGAACAAAGTCACCAGGACTGGGTGAGGCCCAGATGGGTACCAGATTCACCAGGTCCAGGTGAGGCCCAGGTGGTGACCAGAGTCCCCGGTTCTGGGAGAGGACCAGGTAAGGACCAGAATCACCAGGTCCAAGAGGCCCACGTGGGGACCTGAGTCACCAGGTATGGGTGACACCCAGGTGGCAACCTCAATCACCAGGTCCAGGTGAGGCCAGCCTGCAGGCCAGAGTCACCAGATCCAGGTGAGGCCCGGTGGGGACGGGAGTCACAAGGTAAATGTGAGTCTACAAGAACACCACAGTCACCAGGTCCAGGTGTGGTTCATGTGGGAACAGGAGTCACCAGATCCAGCTGAGAACCAGTTGGGGACGACAAGTCACCAGGTCCAGATTGAGGCCTAGGTTGGGGGACGAGAGTCATCAGGACCAGTTGAGGCCAAAGTGTGCAGCAAAGTTATCATGTCAAGGTGAGGACCAGGTGGGGAACAGAGTAACCATGTCCCATTGATGCCAGGTGGGAAAAGAGTCACAAGGTCCAGACGAAGCCTAAGTTTGGAGTAGATTCACCAGGTCCTGTTGAGGCCCAGCTGAGGACCAGTGTCCCCAACTCCGGGTGTGTCACCCGGTTCTGGTGATATCCAGGTAGGGACCAGTGTCACAAGTCAGGGTGAGGACCATAATGGGAGGAGAATCACTAGGTCCAGGTGAGGCCCCGATGTGGAACTGAGACAAAAGGTCCCATAATGCCCAAATGAGGACCTGAGTCACCAGGTACAGGTGAGGCCAAACTGAGGACCAGAGTCACCAGATCCAGGTGAAGCCAAGGTGGGGACCAGAATCACTAGGTCCAGATGAGGCCCAAGTGAGGACCAGTTTACCAGGTACACGTGAAGCCCCGGTGGGAATCAGAGGCAACAGGTCCATATGAGGCCGGCTTCGGTACCATGGTCAACAGGTCTAATTGAGGCCCAGGTGTGGAACACAGTAACCAGGTCCAGGTGAGTCCCGGTGGTGACAAGAGTCACCACGTCCAGGTGAGTCACAGGGGGGGACCAGGATCACCATGTACAGGGGAAGCCCTTGAATGAACCAGTCAACAGTTCGAGGTCATGAGCAGGTGTCAACCAGGGTCAGCAGGTCCAAGTCAGGCCAAAGTGGGGTTCACAGTCACTAGGGCACGGTGAGACCCAGAGGGGAACCAGAGTCACCTGGTCCAAGTGAGGTCCAGGGGTGGAACACAGTCACCGGGTCCCAATTTTGCCAGTTGAGGACCATGGTTGACAAGGCCAGGTGAGGCCCAGATTGGGGATCTTCAATCTGGATCAGAGTCACCAGTTCCAGTTGAGGCTAAGAAGGAGTCCACAGCAATCATGTCCAGATTGACGCCTAGGTCGGGGGACCAGAGTCATCATGACCAGTTGAGGCCAAAGTGTGGAGCAAAGTTCTCATGTCCAGGTGAGGCCCAGGTGGGGAACAGACTAATCATGTCCCATTGATGCCAGGTGGGAAAAGAGTCACAAGGTCCAGACGAGGCCTAAGTGAGGAGTAGATTCACCAGGTCGTGTTGAGGCCCAGTTGAGGACCAGTGTCCCCAGCTCCGGGTGAGTCCCAGAGGGGGACCAGCGTCACCCGGTTCTGGTGATATCCAGGTGGGGACCAGAGTCACCACGTCAGGGTGAGGACCATAATGGGACGAGAATCACTAGGTCCAGGTGAGGCCCCGATGTGGAACTGAGAAACCAGGTCCCATGATGCCCATATGAGGACCTGAGTCACCAGGTCCAGGTGAGGTCCTTGTGGGAACCAGTCACTTCGTCCAGGTGAGGCCCAGGTGGGACCACAGTCACCAGGTCAAGGTTTGGCCCAGGTATTTAAGAGAGTATCCAGGTCCCAATGATGCCCAGGTAAGGACCAGAGTCAACAGGTCCAGGAGAGGCCCAAATATAGATCACAGTCATTGTGTTCCAGTTGAGGCCAGATGGAGACCACAGGAACCAGGTCCAGGAGAGCCCCATGTGGGAACCAGAGCCACCAGATCCAATTGAGGTCCAGGTGGGACCACAGACACAAGGTCCAGGTGAGGCGCAGGTGGCAAGAGGATTCACCAAGTACACGTGGGGTCCAGGTGACGACCAGTCAACAGATCCAGGGGCGGACCAGCTAAGGACCAGATTCACCAGGCCCAAGTGAAGCCCAAGGGGTGACCAGAGTCACCAGGTAAGGGTGAGGAACAGAGCGGGAACCAGAGTAACCAGTTTAGTTTAAGGACCAGAATGGGACCAGAGGTCCCTGGACAAAGTGAGGCCCAGTTGTAGAATAGAGTATCCAGGTACCAATGATGACTGGGTGAGGAACAGAGTCACTAGGGCCATGGAGTCCCAGATGGGGAACAGAATCACTAGGTCCTGGTGAGGCATAGAATAAGACCACAGTCACCAGTATCAGGTGAGCCCCTTGTGGGAACCAGACCACTCTATGCAGCTGAGTCCCAGGTCCATGTGAGGCCCACGTGAGGACCAGATTCATTAGGGCAAATTGAGGCATAGCTGGGGACAAGAGTCACCAGGTCTGGGTGCGGCATAGGTGGGGCAAGATTCAGCAGTTCTGAATTAGTTCAAAGTGGGGACGAGAGACACCAGGTTCTGGTGAGGTCAAACTGAGGACCAGAGTCACCAGATCCAGGTGAGGTCCAGGTAGGGACCCGAGTCACCAGATCCAGGTGAAGCACAGGTGGGGACCAGATTCACTAGGTCCAGAAGAGGCCCAGGTGAGGACCAGAGTTACCAGGTACACGTGAGGCCCCGGTGCGGATCAGAGGCAACAGGTCCATGTGAGGCCGGCTTGGGGACCATGGTCAACAGGTCTACTTGAGGCCCAGGTGTGGAACACAGTAAGCAGGTCCAGGTGAGTCCCCAGTGGTGACAAGGGTCACCACGTCCAGGTGAGGCCCAGTTGCGGAACAGGATCACCAGGTACAGGGGAGGCCCTTGAAAGAACCAGAGTCAACAGTTCGAGGTCAGGCGCAGGTTTCAGCCAGGGTCAGCAGGTCCAGGTCAGGCCAAAGTGGGGTTCACAGTAACTAGGGCATGGTGAGACCCAGAGCGGCACCAGAGTCACGTGGTCCAGGTGAGGTTCTGTTGTGGAACACAGTCACCGCGTCCCAATTTTGCCCAGTTGAGGACCATGGTCAAAAGGGCCAGGTGAGGCCAAGATGGGGACCGGTGTCCCCAAATCCAGGTGAAGCCCAGCTGGGGACAACAGTCACCAGATCCAGGGTAGTCTCAGGTGCAGACCAGAATCAGCAGGTCCAGGTGAGGTGCAGTTGACAACCACTCTCACCAGGTCCCGGAGAGGCCCTGGTGGGGACCAGAGTCACGAGGTACATGACAAACTAGAAACACTGCAGTCACCAGGTCCACATGATATCCATGTGGGAACGAGAATCACCAGTTACAGGTTAGGACCAGGTGGGGATCTGACTCACAATTTCCAGGTGAGACACAGGTGGGAACGAGTGTCACCATGTGTAGGAGTGGCCCAGGTGAAGACCAGAGTTGATAGGTTCGGCTGGGTCACTGTTAGTGTACAGTGTAACCATATCCTGATGCTACCCAGGTGGGTACCAGAGACACCAGGTCCTGGTGAGGCCCAGGTGGGACCAGAGACATGAGGTCCAGGTGAGGTCCCGATGGGACCACAGTCACCAGGTCAGGTGAGGCCATGCTTAGGATCAGAGTCACCAGTTACAGGTGAGGCCCAGGTGGAGCCAGAGTCACCTGGTACAGAAGAGGCCAAAGTCAGGACCAGAGTTACCAGGATCAGGTCAGTCCCAGTGGGGAACAGAGTAACTATGTTCCGATGATGCCCAGGTAGACCCAGGGTCACCAGGTCCAGATGAGGCGCAGGTGGGGAGCATATTCACTAGGTCTCGGTGAGACCCAGTTGAGGACCAGTGTCACTAGGTATATTTGAGCCCTTGAGGGGTAACAGATTCACCGGGTCTAGGTGACATCCAGATGGGGACCAGAGTGACCATTTTAGGGTGAGGCCCCGAAGGGATCCAGAGTCATCATGTCCAGGTGAGGCTCAGGTGTGGAACAGAGTATCCAGGTCATAATGGTCCACAGGTGAGGACCAGAGTCACCAGAACTGGGTGAGGCCCAGTTAGGATCAGAGTCACCAGTTCCAGTTGAGGCCAAGAAGGAGTACACAGCAATCAGGTCCAGGTGAGTAACAAAGTCACCAGGACTGGGTGAGGCCCAGATGGGGCCAGATACACCAGGTCCAGGTGATTCCCAGGTGGTGACTAGGGTTACCAGGTCCGGTTGAGGACCAGGTAAGGACGAGATTCACCAAGATACTGGGGCCTACGTGGGGACCAGTGTCACCATGTATGGGTGAGGCCCAGGTGGCAAGCCCACTCACCAGGTCCAGGGGAGGCCAGCCTGCAGGCCAGAGTCACCAGATCCAGGTGAGGCCCTAGTGGGGATGGGATTCACAAGGTAAATGTGAGTCTACAAGAACACCACAGTCACCAGACCCAGGTGTGGTTCATGTGGGAACGGAAGTCACCAGGTCCAGCTGAGACCCAGTTGGGGACGACAGTCACCAGGTCCAGATTGAGGCTTAGGTTTGGGGACGAGAGTCATCAGGACCAGTGGAGGCCAAAGTGTGCAGCAAAGTTATCATGTCCAGGTGGGGCCAGGTGGGGAACAGAGTAACCATGTCCCATTGATGCCAGGTGGGAAAAGAGTCACAAGGTCCAGACGAAGCCTAAGATTGGAGTAGATTCACCAGGTCCTGTTGAGGCCCACCTGAGGACCAGTGTCCCCAGCTCCGGGTGTGTCACCCGGTTCTGGTGATATCCATGTGGGGACCAGTGTCACAAGTCAGGGTGAGGTCCAGAGGGGGAGAGAATCACTAGGTCCAGGTGAGGCCCCGATGTGGAACTGTGAAACCAGGTCCCAAGATGCCCAAATGAGGACCTGAGTCACCAGGTCCAGGTGATGTCCCTGTGGGAACCAGTCACCCCGTCCAGGTGAGGCCCAGGTGGGACCACAGTGACCAGGTCATGGTGAGGCCCAGGTATATAAGAGAGTATCCAGGTCCCAATGATGCCCAGGTAAGGACCAGAGTCAACAGGTCCAGGAGAGGCCCAAATATAGATCAGAGTCATTGTGTTCCAGGTGAGGCCAGAGGGAGACCACAGGGAACAGATCCAGGAGAGCCCCATATGGGAACCAGAGCCACCAGATCCAGGTGAGGTTCAGGAGGGACCACAGTCACAAGGTCCAGGTGTGGCGCTGGTGGCAACATGATTCACCAAGTCCAGGTGAGGCCCACGTGGTGACCTGTCACCAGGGCCAGGTGCGGACAAGCTAAGGACCAGATTCACGAGGCCCAAGTGAAGCCCAAGGGGTGACCAGAGTCACCAGGTAAGGGTGAGGCCCAGAGGGGAACCAGAGTAATCAGTTTAGTTTGAGGCCCAAAATGGGACCAGAGATCCCTGGTCAAACTAGGCCCAGGTGTGGCATAGAGTATCCAGGTCCCAATGATGCCTGGGTGAGGACCAGAGTCACTATGGCCATGCAGGCTCAGATGGGGAACAGAATCATAGGTCCTGGTGAGGCATAGAATAAGACCACAATCACCAGTATCAGGTGTGCCCCTTGTGGGAACCAGAGCCACTCTATCCAGCTGTGTCCCAGGTCCATGTGAGCCCCACGTCAGGACCAAATGCATCAGGTCGAATTAAGGCATAGTTCGGGACAAGAGTCACCAGGTCAGGGTGCGGGCTAGGTGGGGCAAGATTCAGCAGTTCTGAGTTAGGTCAAAGTGGGGACGTGAGACACCAGGTCCAGGTGAGGCCAAACTGAGGACCAGAGTCACGAGATCCAGGTGAGGTCCATGTTGGAAAGAGAGTCACCAGGTCCAGGAGAGGTCCAGGTGGGGAACAGAGTCACCAGATCCAGGTGAAGTCCAGGTGGGGACCAGAGTCACCAGATCCATGTGAAACCCAGGTGGGGACCAGAGTCTCTAGGTCCTGATTAGGCCCAGGTGAGGATCAGAGTTACCAGATACAAGTGAGCCCTTGGCGGGGATCAGAGCAAAAAGGTCCACGTGAGCCCGGCTTGGGGACCATGGTCAACAAGTCTACCTGAGGCCCAGGTGTGGAACAGAGTAATCATGTCCAGGTGAGTCCCCGGTGGTGACAAGAGTCACCACGTCCAGTAGAGGCCCAATTGGGGACCAGGAACACCAGGTACAGGAGAGGCCCTTGAGAGAACCAGAGTCAACATTCGAGGTCAGGCGCAGGTGGCAACCAGGGTCAGCAGGTCCAAGTCAGGCCAAAGTGGGGTTCACAGTCACTAGGGCACAGTGAGACCCACAGGGGGACCAGAGTCACCTTGTCCAGGTGAGATCCAGTTGTGAAACAGAGTCACCGGGTCCCAATTTTGCCCAGTTGAGGACCATGGTCAACAGGGCCAGGTGAGGCCCAGATGGGGACCGGAGTCCCCAAATTCAGGAGAAGCCCAGGTGGGGACCACAGTCACCAGATCCAGGGTAGTCTCAAGTGGAGACCAGAATCACCAGGTCCTGGTGAGGTGCAGGTGGCAACCACACTCACCAAGTCCGGGTGAGGCCCTGGTGGGGACCAGAGTCACGAGGTACATGAGAAGCTAGAAACACTGCAGCCACCAGGTCCACATGATGTCCATGTGGGAACGAGAATTACAAGTTACAAGTGAGGACCAGTTGGGGATCTGAGTCACCATGTCCAGGTGAGACCCTGGTGGGAACCAGTGTCACCATGTCCAAGTGTGGACCAGGTGAAGACGAGAGTTAATAGGTCCGGCCGGGTCACTGTTAGTGAACAGTGTAACCATATCCTGATGCTACTCACGTGTGTACCAGATACAAGGTCCTGGTGAGTCCCAGTTGGGACCAGAGACATGAGGACCAGGTGAGGTACCGATGGAAACCACAGTCACCAAGTCAGGTGAGGCCATGCTTAGGATCAGAGTCACCACTTACAGGTGAGATCCAGGGGGAGCCAGAGTCACATGGCACAGAAGAGGCGAAAGTCAGGACCAGAGTCACCACGATCAGGTCAGTCCCACTGGGAATAGAGTAACCACGTCCCGATGATGCCCAGGTAGAACCACAGTTACCAGGTCCAGGGGCGGCCAACCTAAAGGCCATGCAGTGGAACCATGTCCCGATGAAGCCCAGGTAGGGAAGAGAGTCACCAAGTCCAAATGAGGCCCAGATGGAGCATATTCAATAGGTCCACGTGAGGCCCAGTTGAGGACCAGAGTCACCAGATCCAGGTGAAGCCAAGGTGGGGACCAGAGTCACTAGGTCCAGATGAGGCCCAAGTGAGGACCAGTGTTACCAGGTACACGTGATGCCCCGGTGGGAATCAGAGGAAACAGGTCCATATGAGGCAGGCTTCGGTACCATGGTCAACAGGACTACTTGAGGCCCAGGTGTGGAACACAGTAACCAGGTCCAGGTGAGTCCCCGGTGGTGACAAGGGGCACCACGTCCAGGTGAGTCCCAGGGGGGACCAAGATCACCAGGGACAGAGGAAGCCCTTGAATGAACCAGAGTCAACAGTTCGAGGTCAGGCGCAGGTGTCAACCTGGGTCAGCAGGTCCAAGTCAGGCCAAAGTCGGGTTCACAGTCACTAGGGCACGGTGAGACCCAGAGGGAGACCAGAGTCACCTGGTCCAGGTGAGGTCCAGGGGTGGAACACAGTCACCGGGTCCCAATTTTGCCAGTTGAGGACCATGGTTCACAGGGCCAGGTGAGGCCCAGATTGGGGATCCTCAATCTGGATCAGATTCACCAGTTCCAGTTGAGGCTAAGAAGGAGTCCACAGCAATCATGTCCAGATTGACGCCTAGGTCGGGGGACCAGAGTCATCAGGACTAGTTGAGGCCAAAATGTGGAGCAAAGTTATCATGTCCAGGTGAGGCCCAGGTGGGGAACAGACTAACCATGTCCCATTGATGCCAGGTGGGAAAAGAGTCACAAGATCCAGACGAGGCCTAAGTGAGGAGCAGATTCACCAGGTCCTTTTGAGGCCCAGTTGAGGACCAGTGTCCCCAGCTCCGGGTGAGTCCCAGAGGGGGACCAGAGTCACCCGGTTCTGGTGATATCCAGGTGGGGACCAGAGTCACCAGGTCAGGGTGAGGACCATAATGGGATGAGAATCACTAGGTTCAGGTTAGGTCCCGATGTGGAACTGAGAAACCAGGTCCCATGATGCCCATATGAGGACTGAGTCACCAGGTACAGGTGAGGTCCCTGTGGGAACCAGTCACCTCGTCCAGGTGAGGCCCAGGTGGGACCACAGTCACCAGTATCATGTGAGCCCCTTGTGGGAACCAGAGCCACTCTATCCAGCTGAGTCCCAGGTCCATGTGAGGCCAACGTGAGGAGCAGATTCATCAGGTCGAATTGAGGCAGAGCTGGGGACAAGAGTCACCAGGTCTGGGTGCGGCCTAGGTGGGTCAAGATTCAGCAGTTCTGAGTTAGGTCAAAGTGGGGACGAGAGAAACCAGGTCCAGGTGAGGCCAAACTGAGGACCAGAGTCACCAGATCCAGGTGAGTTCCAGGTGGGGACCAGAGTCACCAGATCCAGGTGAAGCCCAGGTGGGGACCAGAGTCACTAGGTCCAGAAGAGGCCCAGGTGAGGACCAGAGTTACCAGGTACACGTGAGGCCCCGGTGGGGATCAGAGGAAACAGGTCTATGTGAGGCCGCCTTGGGGACCATGGTCAACAGGTCTACTTGAGGCCCAGGTGTGGAACACAGTAAGCAGGTCCTGGTGAGTGCCCCGTGGTGACAAGGGTCACCACGTTCAGGTGGGTCCCAGTTGCGGACCAGGATCACCAGGTACAGGGGAGGCCCTTGAGAGAACCAGAATCAACAGTTAGAGGTCAGGCGCAGGTGGCAACCAGGGTCAGCAGGTCCAAGTCAGGCCAAAGTGGGGTTCATAGTCACTAGGGCACGGTGAGACCCAGAGGGGGACCAGAGTCACCTGGTCCTGTGAGGTCCAGTTGTGCAACTCAGTCACCGGGTCCCAATTTTGCCCAGTTGAGGACCATGGTCAACAGGGCCAGTTGAGGCCCAGATGGGGACCGGAGTCCCCAAATCCAGGTGAAGCCCAGGTGGGGACCACAGTCACCAGATGCAGGGTAGTCTCAGGTGCAGACCAGAATCACCAGCTGCAGGTGAGGTGCAGGTGGCAACCACACTCACCAGGTCCCGGTGAGGCCCTGGTGGGGACCAGAGTCACGAGGTACATGAGAAGCTAGAAACACTGCAGCCACCAGGTCGACATGGTGTCCATGTGGGAACGAGAATCACCAGTTACAAATGAGGCCCAGGTGGGGATCCGATTCACAATGTCCAGGTGAGACCCAGGTGGGAACCAGTGTCACCACATCCAGGTGTGGCCCAGGTGAAGACCAGAGTTAATACGTCCCGCTGTGTCACTGATAGTGAAGAGTGTAACGATATCCTGATGCTACCCAGGTGGGTACCAGAGACACCAGGTCCTGGTGAGGCCCAGGTGCGACTAGAGACATGAGGTCCAGGTGAGGTCCCGATGGGAACCACAGTCAGAAAGTCAGGTGAGGCCATGCTTAGGATCAGAGTCACCAGTTACAGATGAGGACCAGGTGGAGCCAGAGTCACCTGGTACAGAAGAGGCCAAAGTCAGGACCAGAGTTACCAGGATCAGGTCAGACCCAGTGGGGAATACAGTAACCATGTCCCGATGATGACCAGGTAGAACCAGAGTCACCAGGTCCAGATGAGGCGCAGGTGGGGAGCATATTCTCTAGGTCCCGGTGAGGCCCAGTTCAGGACCAGAGTCACCAGGTGTAGTTGAGGCCTAGAGGGGTACAAGATTCACCTGGTCTAAGTGACATCCAGATGGGGACCAGAGTCACCATGTCAGGGTGAGGCCCAGAGGGGATCCAGAGTCTTCATGTCCAGGGGAGGCTCAGGTGTGGAACAGAGTATCCAGGTTAATGGTCCACAGGTGAGGACCAGAGTCACCAGATCTGGGTGAGGCCCAGTTAGGATCAGAGTCACTAGTCCCAGTTGAGGCCAAGAAGGCGTCCACAGCAATCAGGTCCCTGTGGGGAACAAAGTCACCAGGACTGGGTGAGGCCTAGATGGGGACCAGATTCACCAGGCCCAGGTGATTCCCAGGTGGTGACCAGAGTTACCAGTTCTGGGGAAGGACCAGGTAAGGACCAGATTCACCAGGTCCAATTGAGGCCCACGTGGGGACCTGTGTCACCAGGTATGGGTGAGGCACAATTGGCAACCCCACTCACCAGGTCCAGGTGAGGCCAACCTGCAGGCCATGCAGTGGAACCATGTCCCGATTATGCCCAGGTAGGGACCAGAGTTACCAGGTCCAGGTGAGGCCAACCTGTAAGCCATGCATTGGAACCATATCCCTATGATGCCCAGGTAGGTACCAGAGTCACCAGGTCCAAATGAGTCCCAGATGGAGCATATTCACTAGATCCAGGTGAGGCCCAGTTGAGGACCAGGTTCACCAGAACTGTTTGAGTCCTAGAGCGGTACCAGAATCGACTGGTCCAGGTGACATCCAGATGGGGACCAGAGTCACCAGGGCAGGGTGAGGCCCAGAGAGGTTCCAGAGTCAGCATGTCCAGTTGAGGCTCAAGTGTAGAACAGAGTCACCATGTACCAATGATGCCCAGGTATGGACCAGAGTCACCAGGTCTGGGTGACGCGCAGATAGGATCAGAGTCACCAGTTCCAGGTGAGGCTAAGAAAGAGTCCACAGCAATCAGGTCCAGGTGGGGAACAAAGTCACCAGGACTGGGTGAGGCCCAGATCACCAGGTCCATGTGAGGTGCAGGTGGCAACCACACTCACCCGGTCCCGGAGAGGCCCCGGTGGGGACCAGAGACACGACGTACATGAGAAGCTAGAAACAATGCAGCCACCAGGTTCACATGATGTCCATGTGGGAATGTAAATCACCAGTTACAAGTGAGAACCAGGTGGGGATCCGACTCACCATGTCCAGGTGAGACCCAGGTGGGAACCAGTGTCACCATGTCCTCGTGTGCCCCAGGTGAAGACCAGAGTTATTAGGTCCGGCTAGATGAGTGTTAGTGAACAGTGTAACAATATGCTGATGCTACCCAGGTGGGTACCAGGGACACCAGGTCCTGATGAGGCCCAGGTGTAACCGGAGACATGAGGTCCAAGTGAGGTCCCGATGGGAACCACAGTCACCAGGTCAGATGAGCCCATGCTTAGGATCAGAGTTACCAGGTACAGATGAGGCCCAGGTGGAGCCAGAGTCACCTGGTACAGAAGAGGCCAAAGTCAGGACCAGAGTTACCAGGATTAGGTCAGTCCCAGTGGGTAATACAGTAACCATGTCCCAATGATGCCCAGGTAGAGTCAGAGTCACCAGGTCCAGCGAGGCGCAGGTGGGTAGAATATTCACTAGGTCCAGGTGAGGCCCAGATGAGGACCAGAGTCACCAGGTCTAGTTGACGCCTAGAGGGGTACCAGATTCACCTGGTCTAGGGGACATCCAGATGGGGACCAGAGTCACCATGTCAGGGTCAGGCCCAGCGGGCATCCAGAGTCATCATGTCCAGGTGAGGTTCAGGTGTGGAACAGAGTATCCAGGTCATAATGGTCCACAGGTGAGGACCAGAGTCACCAGATCTGGGTGAGGCCCAGTTAGGAGCAGAGTCACAAGTTCCAGGTGAGGCCAAGAAGGAGTCCACAGCAATCAGGTCCAGGTGGGGATCAAAGACACCAGGAATGTTTGAGGCCCAGATGGAGACCAGATTCACGAGGTCCAGGTGATTCCCATTTGGTGACAAGGGTTACCAGTTCCGGGTGAGGACCAGGTAAGGACCAGATACACCAGTTCCAAGTGACGCCGACGTGAGACCTGTGTCACCAGGTATGGGTGAGGCCCAGGTGGCAAGCCCACACACCAGGTCTAGGTGAGGCCAACCTGCAGGCCATGCAGAAGAACCGTGTCCCGATGATGCCCACGTAGGGACCAGAGGTACGAGGTCCAGGTGACGCCAACCTGCAGGCCATGCAGAGGAACCGTGTCCCGATGATGCCCAGGTAGGGACCAGAGTTACCAGGTGAAGAAGAGGCCAACCTGCAGACCATTATGTGGAACCAGGTCGCGATGTTTCCCACGTAGGGACCAGAGTCACCAGGTCCAAATGAGGCCCAGATGGAGCATATTTACTAGGCCCAGGTGAGGCCCAGTTGAGGACCAGAGTCACCAGATCTGGTTGAGGCCCAGAGGTGTACCAGATTCACCTGGTCTAGGTGACATCCAGATGGGGACCAGAGTAACCATGTCAGGGTGAGGCCCAGAGTGGATCCAGAGTCATCAGGTCCAGGAGAGGCTCAGGTGTGGTACAGAGTATCCTTTTCATAGTGGTCCACAGGGGAGGACCAGAGTCAGGAGATTGAGCTAGGCCCAGTTAGGATGAGAGTCACCAGTTCCAGGTGAGGCCAAGAAGGAGTCCACAGCAATCAGGTCCAGGTGGGGAACAAATTCACCAGGACTGGGTGAGGCCCAGATGGGGAGCAGATTCACCAGGTCCAGGTGATTCCCAGGTGGTGCCAAGAGTTACCAGTTCTGGGTGAGGACCAGTTAAGGACCAGATTCACCAGGTCCAAGTGAGGCCCACGTGGGACCTGTGTCACCAAGTATGGGTGAGGCCCAGGTGGCAAGCCAACTCACCAGGTCCAGGTGACGCCAACCTGCAGGCCATGCAGAGGAACCGTGTCCCGATGATGCCCAGGTAGGGACCAGAGTTACCAGGTCAAGAAGAGGCCAACCTGCAGACCATTATGTGGAACCAATCCCGCTGTTGCCCACGTAGGGACCAGAGTCACCAGGTCCAAATGAGGCCCAGATGGAGCATATTCACTAGGTCCAGGTGAGGCCCAGTTGAGGACCAGAGTCACCAGATCTGGTTGAGGCCCAGAGGGATACCAGAATCCCCTGGTCCAGGTGACATCCAGATAGGGACCAGAGTCACCAGTTCCAGGTGAGGCCAAGAAAGAGTCCACAGCAATTAGGTCCAGGTGGGGAACAAAGTCACCAGGACTGTGTGAGACCCAGAAGGGGACCAGATTCACCAGGTCCAGCTCAGGCCCAGGTTGTGACCAGAGTTCCCGGGTCCGGGAGAGGACCAGGTAAGGACCAAATTCACCAGGTCCACATGACCCACGTGGGGAACTGAGTCACCAGGTATGGGTGAGGCCCAGGTGGCAACCACACTCACCAGGTCCAGGTGAGGCCAACCTGCAGGCCAGAGTCACCAGATCCAGGTGAGGCCCTAGTGGGGACGGGAGTCACAAGGTAAATGTGAGTCTACAAGAACACCACAGTAACCAGGTCCAGTAGTGGTTCATGTGGGAACGGGAATCACCAGGTCCAGCTGAGACCCAGTTGGGGACGACAGTCACCAGGTCCAGATTGAGGCCTAGGTTGGGGGACGAGAGTCATCAGGACCAGTTGAGGCCAAAGTGTGCAGCAAAGTTATCATGTCCAGGTGAGGCCCAGGTGGGGAACAGAGTAACCATGTCCCATTGATGCCAGGTGGGAAAAGAGTCACAAGGTCCAGACGAGGCCTAAGTGAGGAGTAGATTCACCAGGTCCTGTTGAGGCCCAGATGAGGACCAGTGTCCCCAGCTCCGGGTGAGTCCCAGATGGGGACCAGAGTCACCCGGTTCTGGTGATGTCCAGGTGGGGACCAGAGTCACCAGATCCAGGTAAAGTCCAGGTGGGGACCAGAGTCACCAGATCCAGGTGAAGTCCAGGTGGGGACCAGAGTCTCTAGGTGCAGATAAGGCCCAGGTGAGGCCCAGAGTTACCAGGTACACGTAGGCCCCGGTGGGGATCAGAGGCAACAGGTCTATGTTAGGCGGGCTTGGGGACAATGGTCAAGAGGTGTACTTGAGGCCCAGGTGTGGAACACAGTAAGCAGGTCCAGGTGAGTCCCCGGTGGTGACAAAGGTCACCACGTCAAGGTGAGGACCAGGTGGGCACCAGGATCACCAGGTACAGGGGAGGCCCTTGAAAGAACCAGAGTCAACAGTTCGAGGTCAGGCGCAGGTGGCAACCAGGGTCAGCAGGTCGAAGCCAGGCCAAAGTGGGGTTCACAGTCACTAGGGCACGGTGAGACCCAGAGGGGGACCAGAGTCACATGGTGCAGGTGAGGTCCAGTTGTGGAACACAGTCACAGGGTCCCAATTTTGCCCAGTTGAGGACCATGGTCAACAGGGCCAGGTGAGGCCCAGATGGGGACCGGAGTCCCCAAATCCAGGTTTAGCCCAGTTGGGAACCACAGTCACCAGATCCAGGTTAGTCTCAGGTGCAGACCAGAATCACCAGGTTCAGGTGAGGTGCAGGTGGCAACCACACTCACCAGGTCCCGGTGAAGCCCTGGTGGGGACCAGAGTCACGAGGTACATGAGAAGCTAGAAACACTGCAGCCACCAGGTCCACGTGATGTCCATGCTGGAATGAGAATCACCAGTTACACGTGAGGACCAGGTGGGGATCCGACTCACCATGTCGAGGTGAGACCCAGGTTCGAACCAGTGTCACCATGTCCAGGTGTGGCCCAGGTGAAGACCAGAGTTAATAGGTCTGGCTGGGTCACTATTAGTGAACAGTGTAACCATATCCTGATGCTACCTAGGTGGGTACCAGGGACACCAGATCCTGGTGAGGCCCAGGTGTAACCGGAGACATGAGGTCCAGGTGAGGTCCCGATGGGAACCACAGTCACCAGGTCAGGTAGCCATGCTTAGGATCAGAGTCACCAGCTACAGGTGAGGCCCAGGTGGAGCCAGAGTCACCTGGTACAGAAAAGGCCAAAGTCAGGACCAGAGTTACCAGGATCAGGTCAGTCCCAGTGAAAAATACAGTAACCATGCCCCAATGATGCCCAGGTAGAACCAGAGTCACCAGGTCCAGCGAGGCGCAGGTGGGGAGAATATTCACTAGGTCCAGGTGAGGCCCAGATGAGGACCAGAGTCACCAGGTCTAGTTGACGCCTAGAGGGGTACCAGATTCACGTGGTCTAGGGGACATCCAGATGGGGACCAGAGTCACAATGTCAGGATGAGGCCCAGAGGGCATCCAGGGTCATCATGTCCAGGTGAGGTTCAGGTGTGGAACAGAGTATCCGGGTCATAATGGTTCACAGGTGAGGACCAGAGTCACCTTATCTGGGTGAGGCCCAGTTAGGAGCAGAGTCACAAGTTCCAGGTGAGGCCAAGAAGGAGTCCACAGCAATCAGGTCCAGGTGGGGAACAAAGTCACCAGGAATGGGTGAGGCCCAATTGGGAACCAGATTCACCAGGTCCAGGTGATTCCCAGGTGGTGCCAAGGGTTACCAGTTCCGGGTGAGGACCAAGTAAGGACCAGATTCACCAGGTCCAAGTGAGGCCCACGTGAGACCTGTGTCACCAGGTATGGGTGAGGCCCAAGTGGCAAGCCCACTCTCCAGGTCCAGGTGAGGCCAACCTGCAGGTCATGCAGAGGAACCGTGTCCCGATGATGCCCAGGTAGGGACCAGAGGTACGCGGTCCAGGTGACGCCAACCTGCAGGCCATGCAGAGGAACCGTGTCCCGATGATGCCCAGGTAGGGACCAGAGTTACCAGGTCAAGAAGAGGTCAACCTGCAGACCATTATGTGGAACCATGTCCCGATGTTGCCCACGTAGGGACCAGAGTCACCAGGTCCAAATGAGGCCCAGATGGAGCATATTCACTAGGTCCAGGTGAGGCCCAGTTGAGGACCAGAGTCACCAGATCTGGTTGAGGCCTAGAGGGGTACCAGATTCACCTGGTCTAGGTGACATCCAGAAGGGGACCAGAGTAACCATGTCAGGGTGAGGCTCAGAGGGGATCCAGAGTCATCATGTCTAGGTGAGTCTCAGGTGTGGAACAGAGTAACCAGGTACCAATGATGCCCAGGTGAGGACCAGAGACACCAGGTCTGGGTGACGCGCAGATAGGATCAGAGTCACCAGTTCCCGGTGAGGCCAAGAAAGAGTCCACAGCAATCAAATCCAGGTGGGGAACAAAGTCACCAGGACTGGGTGAGGCCCAGATGGGGACCAGATTGACAGGTCCAGATGAGGCCCAGTTGGGGACCAGAGTTCCCGGGTCTGGGAGAGGACCAGGTAACGACCAGATTAACAGGTCCAAGAGGCCCACGTGTGGAACTGAGTCACCAGGTATGGGGTGGCAACCCCACTCACCAGGTCCAAGTGAGGACAACCTTCAGGCCAGAGTCACCAGATCCAGGTGTGGCCAAGAAAGGGTCCACAGCAATCAGGTCCAGGTGGGAAACAATGACTCCAGGACTGGATGACGCCCAGATGGGGACCAGAAACACCAGGCCCAGGTGATTCCCAGGTGGTGACCAGAGTTACGAGTTTCGGGTGAGAACAAGGTAAGGACCAGAAACACCCGGTCCAAGTGAGGCCCACGTGGGGACCTGTGTCACCAGGCATGGGTGAGGCACAGGTGACAACCCCACTCACCAGGTCCAGGTGATGCCAACCTGCAGGCCATGTAGAGGAACCATGTCCCGATGATGCCCAGGTAGGGACTAGAGTTACCAGGTCCAGGTGAGGCCAAACTGCAGGCATGTGTGGAACCATGTCCCGATGATGACCAGGTAGGGACCAGAGTTACAAGGTCCAGGTGAGGCAAACCAGCAGGCCATGCAGTGGAACCATATCCCTATGATGCCCAGGTAGGGATCAGAGTCACCAGGTCCAAATGAGGCCAAGATGGATCATATTCACTAGGTCCAGGTGAGGCCCAGTTGAGGACCAGAGGCACCAGATCTGGTTGAGGCCTAGAGGGGTACCAGAATCCCCTGGTCAAGGTGACATCCAGATGGGGACCAGAGTCACCAGGTCAGGGTGAGGCCCAGAGGGGTTCCAGAGTCATCATGTCCAGGTGAGGCTCAGGTGTAGAACAGAGTCACCATGTACCAATGATGCCCAGGTGAGGACCAGAGTCACCAGGTCTGGGTGACGAGCAGATAGGATCAGAGTCCCCAGTTCCAGGTGAGGCCAAGAAAGAGTCTACAGCAATCAGGTCCCGGTGGGGAACAAAGCCACCAGGATTGGGTGAGGCCCAGATGGGGACCAGATTCACTAGGTCCAGGTGAGGCCCAGGTGGTGACCAGAGTCCCCAGGTCTGGGAGAGGACCAGGTAAGGACCAGATTCACCAGATCCAAGAGGCCCTTGTGGGGACAGAGTCACCATGTATGGGTGAGGTCCTGGTGGCAACCCCACTCACCAGGTCCAGGTGAGGCCAGCCTGCAGGCCAAAGTCACCAGATCCACGTGAGGCCCTAGTGGGGACCGGAGTCACCAGGTAAATGTGAGTCTACAAAAACACCACAGTCACCAGGTCCAGGTGTGGTTCATGTGGGAACGAGAGTCACCAGGTCCAGGTGAGACCCAGGTGGGGACCACAGTCACGAGGTCCAGATTGAGGCCTAGGTGGGGGACCAGAGTCATCAGGACCAGTTGAGGCCAAAGTGTGGAGCAAAGTTATCATGTCTAGGTGAGGCCCAGGTGGGGAACAGAGTAACCATGTCCCATTGATGCCAGGTGGGAAAAGAGTCACAAGGTCCAGACGAGGCCTAAGTGAGTAGATTCACCAGGTCCTGTTTACGCCCAGTTGAGGACCAGGGTCCCTAGTTCCACGCGAGTCCCAGAGGGGGACCAGCGTCACCCGGTTCTGATGATATCCAGGTGGGAACCAGAGACAGCACGTCAGGGTGACACCCAGAGTCGGACGAGAATCACTATATCCAGGTGAGGCCCCGATGTGGTACTGAGAAACCAGGTCGATAGATGCCCATATGAGGACCTGAGTCTTCAGGTCCAGGTGAGGTCCCTGTGGGAACCAGTCACCTCGTCCAGGTGAGGCCCAGGTGGGACCACACTCACCAGGTCCAGGTGAGGCCAAGTTATATAAGAGAGTATCCAGGTCCCAATGATGACCAGGTAAGGACCAGAGTCAACAGGTCCAGAAGAGGCCCAAAAATGGATCAGAGTCATTGTGTTCCAAGTTAGGCCAGATGGAGACCACAGGAACCAGGTCCAGCAGTGCCCCTTATGGGAACCAGAGCCGCCAGATCCAGGAGAGGTCCAGGTGGGACCACAGTCACAAGATCCAGGTAAGGTGCAGGTGGCAACAGGATTCACCAAGTCCAGGTGAGACCCAGGTGGCGACCAGTCACCAATTCCAGATGAAGACCAGCTAAGGACGAGATTCACCAGGCCCAAGTGAAGCCCAAGGGGTGACCAGAGTGACCAGGTAAGGGTGAGTCTCAGAGGGGGAACCAGAGTAACCAGTTAAGTTTGAGGCCCAGAATGCGACCAGAGGTCCCTGGTCAAAGTGAGGCCAAGGTTTGGAATAGAGTATCCAGGTCCCAATGATGCCTGGGTGAGGACCAGAGTCACTGGGGCCATGCAGGCCCAGATGGGGAACAAAATCACTAGGTCCTGCTGAGGCATAGAAAAAGACCCCAGTCACCAGTATCAGGTGAGCCCTTTGTGGGAACCAGAGCCACTCTATCCAGCTGAGTCCCAGGTCCATGTAAGGCCCACGTGAGAACCAGATTCATCAGGTCGATGAGGCATAGCTGGGGACAAGAGTCACCATGTCTGGGTGCGGCCTAGGTGGGGGAAGATTCAGCAGTTCTGAGTTAGGTCAAAGTGAGGAAGAGAGACACCAGTTCCAGGTGAGGCCAAACTGAGGACCAGAGTCACCAGATCCAGGTGAGGTCCATGTTGGAAAGAGAGTCACCAGGGCCAGGAGAGATCCACGTGGGGACCAGAGTCACCAGATCCAGGTGAAGTCCAGGTGGGGACCAGAGTCACCAGATCGAGTTGAAGCCCAGGTGGGGACCAGAGTCACTAGGTGCAGAAGAGGCCCAGGTGAGGACCAGAGTTACCAGGTACACGTGAGGCGCTGGTAGGTATCAGAGGCAACAGGTCCATGTGAGGCAGGCTTGGGGACCATGGTCAAGAGTTCTACTTGAGGCCCAGTGTGGAACACTGTAACCAGGTCCAAGTGAGTCCCCGGTGGTGACAAGAGTCACCAGTTCCAGGTGAGGCCCAGGTGGGAACCAGGATCACCAGGTCAAGTTGAGGACTAGAGGGGTACCAGAATCACCTGGTCCAGGTGACATCCAGATGGGGACCAGAGTCACCATGTCAGGCTGAGGCCCAGAGCGGATCCAGAGTCATCATGTCCAGGTGAGGCTCAGGTGTGGAACAGAGTATACAGGTTATAATGGTCCACAGGTGAGGACCAGAGTGACCAGATCTGGGTGACATGCAGATAGGATCAGAGTCACCAGTTCCAGGTGAGGCCAAGAAAGAGTCCACAGCAATCATGTCCAGGTGGGGAACAAAGTCACCAGGACTGGGTGAGGTCTAGATGGGTACCAGATTCACCAGGTCCAGGTGAGGCCCAAGTGGTGACCAGAGTTACCAGTTCCGGGAAGGACCAGGTAAGGACCAGATTCACCAGGTCCAAGAGGCCCACCTGGGGACCTGAGTCACCAGGTATGGAGTTTCAGCCCACTCACCATGTCCAGGTGGGGTCATCCTGCAGGCCAGAGTCACCAGATCCAGTTGAGGCCCTAGTGGGGACCGGAGTCACCAGGTAAATCTGAGTCTACAAGAACACCACAGTCACCAGGTCCAGGTGTGGGTCATGAGGGAACGAGAGTCACCAGGTCCAGGTGAGACCCAGGTGGGGACCACACTCACCACGTCCAGATTGAGGTCTAGGTGGGGGGACAAGATTCATCAGGACCAGTTGAGGCCAAAGTGTGGAGCAAAGTTATCATGTCCAGGAGAGGCCCAGGTGGGCAACAGTGTAACCATGTCCCATTGATGCCAGGTGGGAAAAGAGTCACAAGGTCCAGTCGAGGCCTAAGTGAGGAGTAGATTCACCAGGTCCTGTTGAGGCCCAGCTGAGGACAAGTGTCCCAAGCTCCGGGTGAGTCCCAGAGGGGGACCAGAGTCACCCGGTTCTGGTGATGTCCAGGTGGGAATCAGAGTCAGCACGTCAGGAAGAGGCCCAGAGGGGGAAGAGAATCACTAGGTCCAGGTGAGGCCCCGATGAGGAACTGAGAAACCAGGTTCCATGATGCCCATAGGAGGACCTGAGTCACCAGGTCCAGGTGAGGTCCCTGTGGGAACCAGTCACCTCGTCCAGGTGAGGCCCAGGTGGGACCACAGTCACCAGGTCCAGGTGAGGCCCAGTTATATAAGAGAGTATCCAGGTCCCAATGATGCGCCGGTAAGGACCAGAGTCAACAGGTGCAGGAGAGGTCCAAATATGGATCAAAGTCATTGTGTTCCAGGTGAGGCCAGATGGAGACCACAGGAACCAGGTCCAGGAGAGCCCCATATGGGAACCAGAGCCACCAGATCCAGGTGATGTCTGGGTGGGACCACAGTCACAAGGTCCAGGTGAGGTGCAGGTGGCAACAGGACTCACCGAGTCCAGGTGAAGCCCAGGTGGCGACAAGTCACCACATCCAGGTGCGGACCAGCTAAAGACCAGAATCACCAGGCCCAATTGAACCCCAAGGGGTGACCAGAGTCTCCAGGTAAGGGTGAGGCCCAGAAGGGGAACCAGAGTAACCATTAAGTTTGCGGCCCAGAATGGGACCAGATGTCCCTGGTCAAAGTGAGGCTCATGTGGGGTATAGAGTATCCAGGTCCCAGTGATGTCTGGGTGAGGACCAGAGTCACTAGGGCCATGCAGGCCCAGATGGGGAACAGAATCACTAGGTCCTGGTGAGGCATAGAAACACACCCCAGTCAGCAGTATCAGGTGAGCCCCTTGTGGGAACCAGAGCCACTCTCTCCAGCTGAGTTGCAGGTCCATGTGAGGCCCACGTGAGGACCAGATTCATCAGGTCGAATTGAGGCATAGCTGGGGACAAGAGTCACCAGGTCTGGGTGCGGCCTAGGTGGGGCAAGATTCAGCAGTTCTGAGTTAGGTCAAAATGGGGACGAGAGACACCAGGTCCAGGTGAGGCCAAACTGAGGACCAGAGTCACCAGATCCAGGTGAGGTCCATGTTGGAAAGAGAGTCACCAGGTCCAGGAGAGGTCCAGGTGTGGACCAGAGTCACCAGATCAGGTGAAGCCCAGTTGGAGACCAGAGTCACTAGGTCCGGTTGAGGCCCAGGTGAGGACCAGAGTTACCAGGTACACGTGAGGCCTCGGTGGGGATCAGAGGCAACAGGTCCATGTGAGGCCGGCTTGGGGACCATGGTCAACAGGTCTACTTGAGGCCCAGGAGTGGAACATAGTAAGCAGGTTCAGGTGAGTCCTCCGTGGTGAAAAGTGTCACCATGTCCAGATGAGGCCCTGGTGGGGACCAGGATCACCAGGTACAGTGGAGGACCTTGAAATAACCAGAGTCAACAGTTCGAGGTCAGGCGCAGGTGGCAACAAGTGTCAGTAGGTCCAAGTCAGGCCAAAGTGGGTTTCACAGTCACTAGGGAACGGTGAGAACCAGAGGGGGACCAGAGTCATGTGGTGAGGTGAGGTCCAGTTGTGGAACACAGTCACCGGGTCCCAATTTTGCCCTGGTGAGGACCATGGACAACAGGGCCAGGTGAGGCCCAGATGGGGACCGGAGTCCCCAAATCCAGGTGAAGCCCAGGTGGGGACCACAGTCACCAGATCCAGGTTAGTCTCAGGTGCAGACCAGAATCACCAGGTCCAGGTGAGGCGGAGGTGGCAACCACACACACCAGGTCCCGGTGAGTCTTTGGTGGGGACCAGAGTCACGAGGTACATGAGAAGCTAGAAACACTGCAGCCACCAGGTCCACATGATGTCCATGTGGGAATGAGAATCACCAGTTACAGGTGAGGACCAGGTGGGGATCCGACTCACCATGTCCAGGTGAGACCCACGTGGGAAAAAGTGTCACCATGTCCAGGTGTGGCCCAGGTGAAGACCAGAGTTAATAGGTCCGGCTGGGTCACTGTTAGTGAACAGTGTAACCATATCCTGATGCTACCCAGGTGGGTGGCAGAGACACCAGGTCCTGGTGAGGCCTAAGTGGGACCAGAGACATGAGGTCCAGGTGAGATCCCGATGGGAACCACAGTCACCAGGTCAGGTGAGGCCATGCTTAGGATCAGAGTCACCAGTTACAGGTGAGGCCCAGGTGGAGCCAGAGTCACCTGGAACAGAAGAGGCCAAAGTCAGGACCAGAGTTACCAGGATCAGGTCACTCCAAGTGGGAATAGAGTAACCATGTCCCGATGATGCCAAGGTAGAACCAGAGTCACCGGGCCCAGATGTGGCGCAGGTGGGGAGCATGTTCACTAGGTCCCGTTGAGGCCCAGTTGAGGACCAGAGTCACCAGGTCTAGGTGAAGCCTAGAGGGGTACCAGATTTACCTGGTCTGGTGACATCCAGATGGGGTCCAGAGTCCCCATGTCAGGCTGAGGCCCAGAAGGGATCCAGAGTCAACATATCCAGGTGAGGCTCAGGTGTGGAACAGAGTATCCAGGTCATAATGGTCCACAGGTGAGGATCAGAGTCACCAGATCTGGGTGAGGCCCAGTTAGCATCAGAGTCAGCAGTTCCAGGTTAGCCAAGAAGAAGTCCACAGCAATCAGGTCCAGGTGTGGAAGAAAGTGAACAGGACTGGGAGAAGCCCAGATGGGGACCAGATTCACCAGGCCCAGGTGATTCCCATGTGGTGACCAGAGTTACCAGTTCCGGGTGACCACCAGGTAAGGACCAGATACACCAGGTCCAAGTGAGGCCCATGTGGGGACCTGTGTCACTAGGCAAGGGTGAGGCCAGGTGACAAACCCACTCACCAGTTCCAGGTGAGGCCAACCTGCAAGCCATGCAGTGGAACCATGTCCCGATGATGCCCAGGTAAGGACCAGAGTCACCAGGTCCAAATGAGGCCCAGATGGAGCATATTCACTAGGTCCAGGCGAGGCCCAGTAGAGGACCAGAGTCACCAGATCTGGTTGAGGCTCATAGGGGTACCAGAATCACCTGGTCCAGGTGACATCCAGATGGGGACCAGAGTCACCAGGAAAGGGTGAGGCACAGAGAGGTTCCAGAGTCATCATGTCCAGGTCAGGTTCAGGGGTGGAACTGAGTCACCAGGTAACAATGATGCCCAGATGAGGACCAGAGTCACCAGATCTGGGTGACGCGCAGATAGGATCAGAGTCACCAGTTCCAGGTGAGGCAAAGAAAGAGTCCACAGCAATCAGTTCCAGGTGGGGAACAAAGTAACCAGGACTGGGTGAGGCCCAGATGGGGACCAGTTCACCTTGTCCAAGTGAGGCCCAGGTGATGACCAGAGTCCCAGGTTGGGAGAAGAAGAGGTAAGGACCAGATTCACCAGGTCCAAGAGGCCCACGTGGGGACCTGAGTCACCAGGTATGGGTTAGCCACAGGTGGCAATCCCACTCACCAGGTCCAGGTGAGGCCAACCTGCAGGCCATGTGCGGAACCATGTCCGATGATGCCCAGGTAGGGACGACAGTCACCAAGTCCAAATGAGGCCCAGATGGAGCATATTCACTAGCTCCAGGTGAAGCCAATTGAGGACCAGAGTCACGAGAACTGGTTGAGGCCTAGAGGGGTACCAGAATCACCTGGTCCAGGTTACATCCTAATGGGGACCAGAGTCACCAAGTCAGGTGAGGCCATGCTTAGGATAAGAGTCACCAGTTACAGGTGAGGCCCAGGTGGAGCCAGAGTCACCTGGTACAGAAAATGCCAAAGTCAGACCAGTGTTACAAGATTCAGGTCACTCCCAGTGGGGAATAGAGTAACCATGTCCCGTTGATGCCCACGTAGAACCAGAGTCATCATGTCCAGATGAGGCGCAGTTGGGGAGCATATTCACTAGGTCCCGGGCAGACCCAGTTGAGGACTAGAGTCACCAGGTTTGGTTGAGGCCTAAAGGGGTACCAGATTCACCTGGTTAGGTGACATCCAGATGGGGACCAGAGTAACCATGTCAGGGTGAGGCCCAGAGGGGATCCAGAGTCATCATGTCCAGGTGAGGCTCAGGTGTGGAACAGAGTATCCAGGTCATAATGGTCCACAGGTGAGGACCAGAGTCACCAGATCTGGAAGAGGCCCAGTTAGGATCAGAATTACCACTTCCAGGTGAGGCCAAGAAGGTGTCCACAAAATCAGGTCCAGGTGGGGAACAAAGTCACCAGGACTAGGTGATGCCCAGGTGGTGACCAGATTTACCAGTTCCGGGTGAGGACTAGGTAAGGACCACATTCACCAGGTTCAAGTGAGGCCCACGTGGGGACCTGTGTCACCAGGCATGGGTAAGACCCACGTGGGAACCCCACTCACCAGGTCAAGATGAGGCCAACCTGCAGGCCATGCAGAGGAAACATGTCCCGATGATGCCCAGTAGGGACCAGAGTTACCAGGTCCAGGTGAGGCCAACCAGCAGGCCATGCAGTGGAACCATTTCCTGATGATGCCCAGTGAGTGACCAGAGTCACCAGGTCCAAATGAGGCCCAGATGGAGCATATTCACTAGGTCCAGGTGAGGCCCAGTTAAGGAAAAGAGTCACAAGATCTGGTTGAGGCCTAGAGGGGTACCAGAATCACCTGGTCCAGGTGACATCCAGATGGGGACCAGAGTAACCATGTCAGGGTGAGGTCCAGAGGGGATCCAGAGACATCATGTCCAGGTGAGGCTCAGGTGTGGAACAGAGTAACCAGGTACCAATGATGCCCAGGTGAGGACCAGATTCAACAGATCTGGGTGACGCACAGATAGGATCAGAGTCACCAGTTCCAGGTGAGGCCAAGAAAGAGTCCAGGTCAAACAGGTCCAGGTGGGGAACATAGTCACCAGGACTGGGTTAGGCCCAGATGGGGGCCAGATTCACCAGGTCAAGGTGAGGCCCAGGTTGTGACCAGATTCCCCGGGTCTGGGAGAAGACCAGGTAAGGACCAGATTCACCAGATCCAAGAGGCCCACGTGGGGACCTGAGTCACCAGGTATGGGTAAGGCCCACGTGGCATCCCACTAACAAAGTCCAGGTGAGGCCAACCTGCAGGCCAGAGTCACCAGATTCAGGTGAGGCCCAGGTATATAAGAGAGTATCCAGGTCCCAATGATGCCTGGGTCAGGACCAGAGTCACTAGGGCCATGCAGGCCCAGATGGGGAACAGAATCACTAGGTCCTTGTGAGGCATACAATAAGACCACAGTCACCAGTATCAGGTGAGAACCTTGTGGGAACAAGAGCCACTCTAACAAGCTGAGTCCCAGATTCATGTGAGGCCCACGTGAGGACCAGATTCATCAGGTCGAATTGAGGCATAGCTGGGGACAAGAGTCACCAGGTCTGGGTGAGGGCAAACTGAGGACCAGTGTCACCAGATCCAGGTGAGGTCCAGGTGGGGACCAGAGTCACCAGATCCAGGTGAAGCCCAGGTGGGGACCAGAGTCACTAGGTCCAGATGAGGCCCAGGTGAGGACCAGAGTTACCAGGTACACGTGAGGCCCCGGTGGGGGTCAGAGGTAACAGGTCCATGTGGGGCCGCCTTGGGGACCATGGTCAACAGGTCTACTTGAGGCCCAGGTGTGGAACACAGTAAGCAGGTCCAGGTGAGTCCCTGGTGTTGACAAGAGTCACCACGTCCAGGTGAGGCTCAGGTGGGGACCAGCATCACCAGGTACAGGGGAGGCCCTTGAAAGAACCAGAGTCAACAGTTCGAGGTCAGGCGCAGGTGGCAACCAGGGTCAGCAGGTCCAAGTAGGCCAAAGTTGGATTCACAGTCACTAGGGCACGGTGAGACCCAGAGGGGGACCAGAGTCACCTGGTCCAGGTGAGGTCCAGTTGTGGAACACAGTCACCGGGTCCCAATTGTGCCCAGTTGAGGACCATGGTCATCAGGGCCAGGTGAGGCCCAGATGGGGACCGGAGTCCCCAAATCCAGGTGAAGCCCAGGTGGGGACCACAGTCACCAGATCCAGGGTAGTCTCAGGGGCAGACAAGAATCAGCAAAGTCCAGGTGAGGTGCAGGTGGCAACCACACTCACCAGGTCCCGATGAGGCCCTGGTGGGGACCAGAGCCAC
Organism: Canis lupus baileyi; assembly: GCF_048164855.1. Classification (NCBI taxonomy): domain Eukaryota; kingdom Metazoa; phylum Chordata; class Mammalia; order Carnivora; family Canidae; genus Canis; species Canis lupus. The sequence continues at coordinate 47,139,965 of NC_132862.1, forward strand.
GAGGTGCATGAGAAGCTAGAAACAGTGCAGCCAGCAGGTCTAAATGATGTCCATGTGGGAACGAGAATCACCAGTTACATTGAGGCCCAGGTGGGGATCAGACTCACCATGTCCAGGTGAGACCCAGGTGGTAACCCGTGTCACCATGTCCATGTGTGGCGAGGTGAAGACCAGAGATGATAGGTCCGCCTGGGTCACTGTTAGTGAACAGTGTAACTGTATCCTGATGCTATCCAGGTGGGTACGAGAAACTCCAGGTCCTGGTGAGGCCGAGGTGAGAACAGAGACATGAGGACCAGGTGAGGTCCCGATGGGAACCACAGTCACCAGGTCTGGTGAGGCCATGATTTGGATCAGAGTCACCAGTTACAGGTTAGGCCCAGGTGGAGCCAGAGTCACCTGGTACAGAAGAGGCCAAAGTCAGGAGCAGAGTTACCAGGATAAGGTCAGTCCCGGTGGGGAATAGAGTAACCATGTCCCGATGATGCCTAGGGAGAAACAGAGTCACCAGGTCCAGATGAGGTGCAGGTGGGGAGCATGTTCACTAGGTCCTGGTGAGGCCCAGTTGTGGACCAGAGTCACCAGGTCAAGGTGAGGCCTAGAGGGGAACCAGGTTAACCTGGTCTAGGTGATATCCAGAAGGGGACCAGCGTCACCATGTCAGGGTGAGGCATAGAGGGGATCCAGAGTCATCATGTCCAGGTGAGTCTCAGGTGTGGAGCAGAGTATCCTGGTCATAATGGTCCACAGGTGAGGACCAGAGAGACCAGATCTGGGTGACGCGCAGATAGGATCAGATTCACCACTTCCAGGTGAGGCCAAGAAAGAGTCCACAGCAATCAGGTCCAGGTGGGGAACAAAGTCACCAGGACTGGGTGAGGCCCAGATGGGGACCAGATTCACCAGGTCCAGGTGAGGCCCAGGTGGTGACCAGAGTCCCCGGATCTGCGACAGGACCAGGTAAGGACCAGATTCACCAAGTCCAAGAGGCCCACGAGGGGAATTGAGTCACCAGGTATGTGTGAGGCCCAGGTGGCAACTCCACTCACCAGGTCAAAGTGAGGCCAACCAGCAGGCCGAGTCACCAGATCCAGGTGAGGCCCTAGTGGGGACCAGTGTCACCAGGTAAATGTGAGTCTACAAGAACACCACAGTCACCAGGTCCAGGTGTGGTTCATGTGGGAACGAGAATCACCAGGTACAGGTGAGACCCATGTGGGCACCACAGTAACCAGGTCCAAACTGAGGCCTAGGTGGGGGGAACAGAGTCATCAGGAGCAGTTGAGGCCAAAGTGTGGAGCAAAGTTATCATGTGGAGGTGAGGCCCAGGTGGGGAAGAGAGTAACCATGTCCCATTGATGCCAGGTTGGAAAAGAGTCACAAGGTCCAGACGAGGCCTAAGTGAGGAGTAGATTCAACAGGTCCTTTTGAGGCCCAGTTGAGGACCAGTGCCCCATCTCCGGGTGAGTCCCAGAGGGGGACCACAGTCACCAGGTTCTGGTGATATCCAGGTTGGGACCAGAGTCACCACGTCAGGGTGAGGCCCAGAAGGGGACGAGAATCACTAGGTCCAGGTGAGGCCCCGATGTGGAACTGAGAAACCAGTTCCCATGATGCCCATATGAGGACCTGAGTCACGAGGTCCAGCTGAGGTCCCTGTGGGAACCAGTCACCTCGTCCCGGTGAGGTCCAGGTGGGACCACAGTCACCAGGTCCAGGTGAGGACCAAGTATATAAGAGAGTATCCAGGCCCAATGATGCCCAGGTAAGACCAGAGTCAACAGGTCCAGGAGAGGCACAAATATGCATCAGACTCATTGTGTTCCAGGTGAGGCCTGATGGAGACCACTGGAACCAGGTCCAGGAGAGCCCCATATGGGAACCAGAGCCACCAGATCCAGGTGACTTTCAGGTGGGATCACAGTCACAAGGTCCAGGTGAGGCACAGGTGGCAACAGGATCCACCATGTCCAGGTGAGGCCCAGGTGGCGACCAGTCACCAGATCCAAGTGAGGACAAGCTAAGGACCAGATTCACCAGGCCCAAGTGAAGCCCAAGGGGTGACCAGAGTCACCAGGTAATAGTGAGGCTCATAGGGGGAACCAGAGTAACCAGTTTAGTTTGAGGCCAAGAATGGGACCAGAAGTCCCTGGTCAACTTGAGGCCCAGGAGTGGAATAGAATATCCAGGTCCCAATGATGCCTGGGTGAAGACCAGAATCACTAAGGCCATGCAGGCCCAGGTGGGGAACAGAATCACTAGGTGTTGGTGAGGCATAGAATAAGACCACAGTCAGCAGTATCAGGTGAGCCCATTGTGGGAACCAGTGCCACTCTATCCAGGTGAGTCCCAGGTCCATGTGAGACCCACGTGAGGACCAGATTCATCAGGTCAAATTGAGGCATAGCTGGGGACAATAGTCACCAGTTCTGGGTGCGGCCTAGGTGGGGCAAGATTCAGCAGTTCTGAGTTAGGTCAAAGTGGGGACGAGAGACACCAGGTCCAGGTGAGGCCAAACTGAGGACCAGAATCACCAGATGCGGGTCAGGTCCAGGTGGGGACCAGAGTCAGCAGATCCAGGTGAAGTCCTGGTGGGGACCAGAGTCACCAGATCCAGGTGAAGCCCAGGTGGGGACAAGAGTCACTAGGTCCTGATTAGACCCAGGTAAGGATCAGAGTTACCAGATACACGTGAGCCCCCGGCGGGGATCAGAGCCAAAAGGTCCACGTGAGGACCTAGGTGGGGACCATGGTCAACAGGTCTACTGGAGGCCCAGGTGTGGAACACAGTAAGCAGGTCCAGTTGAGTCCCTGGTTGGGACAAGTGTCACCACGTCCAGTTGAGGAGCAGGTGGGGACAAGGATCACCAGGTACAGGGGAGGCCCTTGAAAGAACCAGAGTCAACAGTTCGAGGTCTGGCGAAGGTGGCAACCAGGGTCAGCAGGTCCAAGTCATGGCAAAGTGGGGTTCACAGTCACTAGGGCACGGTGACACCTAGAGGGGGACCAGAGTGACCTGGTCCAGGTGAGGTCCAGTTGTGGATCACAGTCACCGGGTCCCAATTTGGCCCAGGTGAGGACCATGATCAAAAGGGCCAGGTGAGGCCCAGATGGGGACCGGAGTTCCCAAATCCAGGTGAAGCCCAGGTGGGGACCAGAGTCACCAGATCTAGGGTAGTCTCAGGTGCAGACCAGAATCACCAGGTCCAGGTGAGGTGCACGTGTCAACCACACTCACCAGGTCGCGGTGAGGCCCTGGTGGGGACCAGAGTCACGAGGTACATGAGAAGCTAGAAACACTGCAGCCTCCAGGTCCACATGATGTCCACGTGGGAACGAGAATCATCAGTTACAGGTGAGGACCAGGTGGGGATCCGACTCACCATGTCCAGGTGAGACCCTGGTGGGAACCAGTGACACCATGTCCAGGTGTGGCCCAGTTGAAGACCAGACTTAATAGGTCTGGCTGGGTCACTGTTAGTGAACAGTGTAACCATATCCTGATGCTACCCAGGTGGGTACCAGAGACACCAGGTCCTGGTGAGGCCCAGATGGGACCAGAGATATGAGTTCCAGGTGAGCTCCCGATGGGAACGACAGTCACCAGGTCTGGTGAGGCCATGCTTAGGATCAGAGTCACCAGTTCCAGGTGAGGCCCAGGCGGAGCCAGATTCACCTGGTACAGAAGAGGCCAAAGTCAGCACCAGAGTTAACAGGATCAGGTCAGTCCCAGTGGGGAATAGAGTAACCATGTCCCGATGATGCCCAGGTAGAACCAGAGTCATCAGGTCCAGATGAGGCACAGGTGGGGAGCATATTCACTAGGTCCCGGTGAGGCCCAGTTGAGGACCAGAATGCCCAGGTCTAGTTGAGGCCTAGAGGGGAACCAGATTCACCTGGCCTTCATGACATCCAGATGGGGACGAGAGTCACCATGTCAGGGTGAGGCCCAGAGTTGATCCAGAGTCATCATGTCCAGGTGAGGGTCAGGTGTGGAACAGAGTATCCAGGTCATAATGTTCCACAGGTGAAGACCAGAGTCACCAGATCTGGGTGAGGCCCACTTAGGATCAGAGTCACCAGTACCAGTTGAGGCCAAGAAGGAGTCCACAGCAATCAGGTCCCGGTAGGGAACAAGTCACCAGGACTGGGTGAGGCCCAGATGGGGACCTGATTCACCAGGTCCAGGTGATTCCCACGTGGTGACCAGAGTTACCAGTTCCGGGTGAGGACCAGGTAAGGACCATATTCACCAGGTCCAAGTGAGGCCCACGTGGGTACCTGTGTCACCGGTATGGGTGAGGCCCAGATGGCAACCCCACTCACCAGGTCCAGGGGAGGCCAAACTTCGGGCCATGCAGAGGAACCGTGTCCCGATAATGCCCAGGTAGGGACCAGAGTTACGAATTGCAGGTGAGGCACTAATGGGGACCGGAGTCACCAGGTAAATGTGTCTACAAGAAGAGCACAGTCACCAGGTCCACATGTGGTTCATGTGGGAACAAGAGTCACCAGGTCCAGGTGAGACCCAGGTGGGGACCACAGTCAACAGGTCCAGATTGAGGACTAGGTGGGGGACCAGAGTCATCAGGACAAGTTGATGCCAAAGTGTGGAGCAAAGTTATCATGTCCAGGTGAGGCCCAGGTGGGGAACAGAGTAACCATATCCCATTGATGCCAGGTGGGAAAATAGTCACAAGGTCCAGACAAGGCCTAAGTGAGGAGTAGATTCACCAGGTCCTGTTGAGGCCCAGATGAGGACCAGTGTCCCCAGATCCCGGTGAGTCCCAGAGGTGGACCAGAGTCACCTGGTTCTGGTGATATCCAGGTGGGGACCAGAGTCACCACGTCAGGGTGAGGCCCAGAGGGGGACGAGAATCACTAGGTCCAGGTGAGGCCCCGATGTGGAACTGAGAAACCAGGTCCCATGATGCCCATATGAGGACCTGAGTCACCAGGTCCAGGTGAGGTCCCTGTGGAAACTAGGCACCTCGTGCAAGTGAGGCCCAGGTGGGACCACAGTCACCAGGTTCAGGTGAGGCCCAGGTATATAAGTGAGTATACAGGTCCCAATGAGGCCAGGTAAGGACCAGAGAGAACAGATCCAGGATAGGCCCAAATATGGATCAGAGTCATTGTTTTCCAGGTGAGTCCAGATGGAGACCACAGGAACCAGGTCCAGGAGAGCCCAATATGGGAACCAGAGCCACCAGGTCCATGTGAGGTCCAGGTGGGAATACAGTCACAAGGTCCAGGTGAGACGCAATTAGCAACAGGATTCGCCAAGTCCAGGGGAGGCCCAGGTGGCGACCAGTCACCACATCCATGTGCGGACCAGCTAATGTCCAGATTCACCAGGCCCAAGAGAAGTCAAAGGGGTGACAGAGTCACCAGATCCAGGTGAAGCCCAGGTGGGGACCAGAGTCACTAGGTCCAGATGAGGTCACGGTGGGGACCAGAGATATCAGGTACAAGTGAGGCCCCGGTGGGGATCAGAGGCAACAGGTCCATGTGAGACCGGCTTAGGGACCATGGTCAACAGGTCTACTTGAGGCCCAGGTGTGGAACACAGTAAGCAGGTCCAGGTGATTCCCTGGTGGTGACAAGTGTCACCACGTCCTGGTTTGGCCCAGGTGGGGACCAGAATCACCAGGTACAGTGGAGGCCCTTGAAAGAACCAGAGTCAATAGTTCGAGGTCAGGCGCAGGTGGCAACCAGGGTCAGCAGGTCCAAGTCAGGCCAAAGTGGGGTTCACAGTCAGTAGGACACGTGAGACCCAGAGGGGGACCAAAGTGACCTGGTCCAGGTGAGGTCCAGTTGTGGAACACAGTCACCGGGTCCCAATTTTGGCCAGTTGAGGACCATGGTCAACAGGGCCAGTTGAGGCCCAGATGGGAACCGGAGTCCCCAAATCCAGTTGAATCCCAGGAGGGTACCACAGTCACCAGATCCAGGGTAGTCTTAGGTGCAGACCAGAATCACCAGGTCCAGGTGAGGTTCAGGTGAAACCAAAGTCACCAGGAACCGGTGAGGCCCTGGTGGGGATCAGAGTCACTAGGTACATGAGAAGCTAGAAACACTGCAGCCACCAGGTCCACATGATATCCATGTGGGAACGACAATCACCAGTTACACGTGAGGACCAGGTGGGGATCCGACTCAACATGTCCAGGTGAGTCCCAGGTGGGAACCAGTGTCACCATGTCGATGTGTGGCCCATGTGAAGACCAGAGTTAATAGGTCTGGCTTGGTCACTGACAGTGAACAGGGTAACCATATCCTGATGCTACCCAGGTGGGTACCAGAGACACCAGGTCTCGGTGAGGCCCAGGTGGGACCAGAGACATGAGGTCCAGGTGAGGTCCTGATGGGAACCACAGTCACCAGGTCAGTTGACGTCATGCTTTGTATCAGTGTCACCAGATAAAAGTGAGGCCCAGGTGGTGTCAGAGTCACCTGGTACAGACGAGGCCAAAGACAGGACGAGAGTTACCAGGATCAGGTCAGTCACAGTGAGGAATAGAGTAACCATGTCCCGATGATGCCCAGGTAGATCCAGAGTCACCAGGTCCAGATGAGGCGCAGGTGTGGAGCATGTTCACTAGGTCCCGGTGAGGGCCAGTTGAGGAACAGAGTCACCAGGTCTATTTGAGGCCTAGAAGGGTACCAGATTCACCTGGTCTAGGTGACATCCAGATGAGGACCAGAGTCACCATGTCAGGGTGAGGCCCAGAGGGGATCCAGAGTCATCATGTCCAGGTAGGGCTCAGGTGTGGAAGAGAGTATCCAGGTCACAATGGACACAGGTGAGGACCAGATTCAGCAGATCTGGGTGAGGCCCAGTTTGGATCAGAGTCACCAGTTCCAGGTGAGCCCAAGAAGGAATCCACAGCAATCAGGACCAGGTGGGCAACAAATTCACCAGGACTGGGTGAGGCCCAGATGGGGACCAGATTCACCAGGTCCAGGTGACTTCCAGGTGGTGACCAGACTTACCAGTTCCGGGTGAGGACCAGGTAAGGATAAGATTCAACAGGTCCACGTGAGGCCCACGTGGGGACCTGTGTCACCAGGTATGGGTGAGGCCCAGGTGGCAACACCACTCCCCAGGTCCAGGTGAGGCCAACATGCAGGCCATGCAGAGGAAACATGTCACGATGATGCCCTGGTTGGGACCAGACTGGTAACCAGGACCCCAGGTCTAAGAGGCTCACGTGGGGACCTGAGTCACCAGGTTTGGGTGAGGCACAGGTGGCAACCCCACTCATCAGGTCCATGTGAGGCCAACCTGCAAGCCAGAGTCACCAGATCCATGTGAGGCCCTAGTGGGTACCTGAGTCACCAGGTAAATGTGAGACTACAAGAACACCACAGTCACTAGGTCCAGGTGTGGTTCATGTGGGAACGAGAGTCACCAGGTCCAGGTGAGACCCAGGTGGGGACGACAGTCACCAGGTCCAGGTGAGGCCCCGGTGGGGACGACAGTCACAAGGTCAAGGTGAGGCGCAGGTGGCAACAGGATTCACCAAGTCCAGGTTAGGCCCAGGTGGAGACCAGTCACCAGGTCCAGATTGAGGCCTAGGTGGGGGGACCAGAGTCATCAGGACCAGTTGAGGACAAAGTGTGGAGCAAAGTTATCATGTCTAGGAGAGGCCCAGGTGAGGAACAGAGTAACCATGTCCCATTGATGCCAGGTGGGAAAAGAGTCAGAAGGTCCAGACGAGGCCTAAGTGAGGAGTGGACTCACAAGGTCCTGTTGAGGCCCAGCTGAGGACCAGTGACCCCAACTCCCGGAGAGCCCACAGGGGGACCAGAGTCACCCGGTTCTGGTGATATCCAGGTGGGGACCAGAGTCAGCACGTCAGGGTGAGGCCCAGAGAGGGATGAGAATCACTAGGTCCAGGTGAGGCCCCGATGTGGAACTGAGAAACCAGGTCCCATGATGTCCATATGAGGACCAGAGTCACCAGGTCAAGTTGAGGTCCCTGTGGGAAGCAGTCACCTCGTCCAGGTGAGGCCTAGGTGGGACCACAGTCACTAGGTCCAGGTGAGGCCCAGGTATATGAGAGAGTATCCAGGTCCCAATGATGCCTAGGTAAGGACCAGAGTCAACAGGTCCATGAGAGGTCCAAATATGTATCAGAGTCATTGTGTTCCAGGTGAGGCCAGATGGAGACCACAGGAACCAGGTCCAGGAGAGCCCCATATGGGAACCAGAGCCACCAGATCCAGGTGAGGTCCAGGTGGGACCACAGTCACAATGTCCAGGTAAGGTGCAGGTGGCAACAGGATTCACCAAGACCAGGTGAGACCCAGGTGGCCACCAGTCACCAATTCCAGGTGTGGACCAGCTAAGGACCAGATTCACCAGGCCCAAGTGAAGCCCAAGGGGTGACCAGAGTCACCAGGTAAGGGTGAGGCCCAGAGGGGGAACCAGAGTAACCAGTTCAGTTTGAGGCCCAGAATGGGACCAGAGGTCCCTGGTCAATGTGAGGCCCAGGTGTGGAATAGAGTATCCACTTCCCAATGATGCCTGGGTGAGGACCAGAGTCACTAGGGCCATGCAGGCCCAGATGGGGAACAGAATCACTAGGTCCTGGTGAGGCATAGAACAAGACCACAGTCACCAGTATCAGTTGAGCCCCTTGTGGGAACCAGAGCCACTGTATCCAGCTGAGTCCCAGGTCCATGTGAGGCCCGCGTGAGGATCAGATTCATCAAGTCGAATTGAGGCATAGCTGGTGACAAGAGTCACCAGGTCTTTGTGCGGCCTAGGTGGGGCAAGATTCAGCAGTTCTGAGTTAGGTCAAAGTGGGGACGAGAGACACCAGGTCCAGGTGAGGCCAAACTGAGGACCAGAGTCACCAGATCCAGGTGAGGTCCATGTTGGAAAGAGAGTCACCAGGTGCAGGAGAGGTCCAGGTGGGGACCAGAGTCACCAGATCCAGGTGAGGTACAGTTGGGGACCAGAGTCACCAGATCCAGGTGAAGCCCAGGTGGGGACCAGAGTCACTAGGTCCAGATGAGGCCCAGATGAGGGCCAGAGTTACCAGGTACACGTGAGGTCCCGGTGGGGATCTGAGGCAACAGGTCATGTGAGGCCGGCTTGGGGACCATGGTCAACAAGTCTACTTGAGGCCCAGATGTGGAACACAGTAAGCAGGTCCAGGTGAGTACACGGTTGTGACATGAATCACCACGTCCAGGTGAGTCCCAGGTGGGGACCAGGACCACAAGGTACAGGGTAGGCCCTTGAAAGTACCAGAGTCAACAGTTTGAGGTCAGGCGCAGGTGGCAACCAGGGTCAGCAGGTCCAAGTCAGGGCAAACTTGGGTTCACAGTCACTAGGGCGTGGTGAGACCCAGAGGGAGACCAGAATCACCTGGTCCAGGTGAGGTCCAGTTGTGGAATACAGTCACCAGGTGCCAATTTTGCCCAGTTGAGGACCATGGTCAACAGGGCCAGGTGAAGCCCAGATGGAGACCGGAGTCTCCAAAACAGGTGAAGCCCAGGTGGGGACCACAGTCACCAGATCCAGGGTAGTCTCAGGTGCAGACCAGAATGACCAGGTCCACTTGAGGTGCAGGTGGCAACCACACTCAACAGGTCCCGGTGAAGCCCTGGTGGGGACCAGAGTCACGAGATACATGAGAAGCTAGAAACACTGCAGCCACCAGGTCCACCTGATGTCCACGTGGGAACGAGAATCACCAGTTACAGGGGAGGACCAGTTGTGGATGCGACTCACCATGTCCAGGTGAGACCCAGGTGGGAACCAGTGTCAACATGTCCAGGCGTGGCCCAGGTGAAGACCAGAGTTAATAGGTCCTGCTGGGTCACTGTTAGGGAACAGTGTAACCGTATCCTGATGCTACCAAGTGGGTACCAGAGACACCAGGTCCTGGAGAGGCCCATTTGGGACCAGAGACATGAGATCCAGGGGAGGTCCCGATGTGAACCACAGTCACCAGGTCAGGTGAAGCCATGCTTAGGATCAGAGTCACCAGTTACCGGTGAACCCAAGGTGGATCCAGAGTCACCTGGTACAGAAGAGGCCAAAGTCAGGACCAGAGTTACCAGGATCAGGTCACTCCAATTGGGAATAGAGTAACCATGTCCCGATGATGCCCAGGTAGAACCAGAGTCACCAGGCCCAGCTGTTGCGCAGGTGGGGAGTATGTTAACTAGGTCCGGTTGAGGCCCAGTTGAGGACCAGAGTCACCAGGTCTAGGTGAGGCCTAGTGGGGTACCAGATTCACCTGGTCTGGTGACATCCAGATGGGGACCAGAGTCCCCATGTCAGGCTGAGGCCCAGAAGGGATCCAGTGTCAACATATCCGGTTGAGGCTCAGGTGTGGAACAGAGTATCCAGGTCATAATGGTCCACAGGTGAGGACCAGAATCACCAGATCTGGGTGAGGCCCAGTTAGCATCAGAGTCAGCAGTTCCAGGTTAGCCAAGAAGGAGTCCACAGCAATCAGGTCCAGGTGGGGAAGAAAGTCAACAGGACTGGGTGAGGCCCAGATGGGGACCAGATTCACCAGGCCCAGGTGATTCCCATGTGGTGACCAGAGTTAGCAGTTCCGGGTGACCACCAGGTAAGGACCAGATTCACCAGAACCAAGTGAGGCCCACGTGGGGACCTGTGTAACTAGGCAAGGGTGAGCCCCAGGTGACAAACCCACTCACCAGTTCCAGGTGAGGCCAACCTACAGGCCATGCAGAGGAACGAGGTCCGAAAGATGCTCAGGTAGGGACGAGAGTTACCAGGTCCAGGTGAGGCCAACCTACAGACCATGCAGTGGAACCATGTCCCGATGATGCCCAGGTAGGGACCAGAGTTACCAGGTCCAAATGAGGCCCAGATGGAGCATATTCACTAGGTCCAGGTGAGGCCCAGTTGAGGACCAGAGTCACCAGACCTGGTTGAGGCCCAGAGGGGTACCATAATCCCCTGGTCATGGTGACATCCATATGGGGACCAGAGTCACCAGGTCAGGTTGATAGCCAGAGAGGTAACAGACTCATCATGTCCAGGGGAGCTTCAGGTATGGAACAGAGTCACCAGGACCAATGATGCCCAGGTGAGGACCAGAGTTACCAGGTACACGAGAGGCCCCGGTGGGGATCAGAGGCAACAGGTCCATGTGAGGCCGGCTTGGAGACCATGGTCAACAGGTCTACTTGAGGCTCAGGTGTGGAACACAGTAACAAGGCCTAGGTGAGTAACCGGTGGTGACAAAAGTTACCACGTCCAGGTGAGGCCCAGGTGGGGACCAGGATCACCAGGTCCAGGGGAGGTCCTTGAAAGTACCAGAGTCAACAGTACGATGTCAGTCGCAGGTGGGAACAGGGTCAGCAGGTCCAAGTCAGTCCAAAGTGGGGTTCACAGTCACTAGGGCAAGGTGAGACCCAGAGGGGGACCAGAGTCGCCTGGTACAGGTGAGGTCCAGGGGTGGAACACAGTCACCAGGTCCCAATTTTGCCCAGTTGAGTACCATGGTCAACAGGACCAGGTGACGCCCAGATGGGGACCGCAGTCCCCGAATCCAGGTGAAGCCCAGGTGTAGACCAGAGTCACCAGATCCAGGGTATTCTCAGGTGCAGACCAGAATCACCAAGTCCAGGTGAGGTGCAGGTGGCAACCACACTCACCAGGTCCCGGTGAGGCCCTGGTGGGGACCAGAGTCACGAGGTACATGAGAAGCTAGAAACACTGCAGCCACCAGGTCTACATGATGTCCATGTGGGAACGACAATCACCAGTTACAGGTGAGGACCAGGTGGGGATCCGACTCACCATGTCCAGGTGAGATCCAGGTGGGAACCAGTGTCACCATGTCCAGGTGTGGCCCAGGTGAAGACCAGAGTTAATAGGTCCAGCTGGATCACTGTTAGTGAACAGTGTAACAATATCCTGATGTTACCCAGGTGGGGACCAGAGACAAAGGTCCAGGTGAGATCCCGATGGGAACCACAGTCACCAGGTCAGGTGAGGCCATGCTTAGTATCAGAGTCACCAGTTACAGGTGAGGCCCAGGTAGAGCCAGAGTCACCTGGTACAGAAGAGGCCAAAGTCAGGACCAGAGTTGACATGATCAGGTCAGTCCCAGTGGGGAATACTGTAACCATTTCCCGAGGATGCCCAGGTAAAACCAGAGTCACCATGCCCAGATGCGTCGCAGGTGGGGAGCATGTTCACTAGGTCCCGGTGAGGCCCACTTGGGGCCCAGAGTCACCATGTCAAGTTGAGGCCTAGAGGGGTACCAGGGTCACCTGGTCTAGGTGAAATCCAGATGGGGACCAGAGTCACCATGTCAGGCTGAGGCCCAGAGGGGATTCAGAGTCATCATGTCCAGGTGAGGCTCACGTGTGGAACAGAGAATCCAGTTCATAATGATACACAGGTGAGGACCAGAGTCACTAGATCAGGGTGAGGCCCAGTTTGTATCAGAGTCACCAGTTCCAGGTGAGGCCAAGAAGGAGTCCACAGCAATCAGGTCCAGTTGGGGAACAAAGTCACCAGGAATGGATGACCCCAGATGGGGACCAGATTCACCAGGTCCAGGTGATTCCCAGGTGGTGACCTGAGTTAACAGTTCCGGGTGAGGACCAGGTAAAATCCAGATTCACCAGGTCCAAGTGAGGCCCACGTGGGGACCTGTGTCACCAGGCATGGGCGAGGCCCATGTGGCAACCCCACTCACCAGGTCCAGGTGAGGCGAAACTGCAGGCCATGCAGAGGAACCATGTCTCGATGATGCCCAGGTAAGGACGAGATTTAACAGGTCCAGGTGAGGCCAACCTGCAGGCCATGCAGTCAAACCATGTCCCGATGATGCCGAGGTTGGGATCAGAATCACCAGGTCCAATGAGACCCAGATGGAGCATATTTACTAGGTCCAGGTGAGGTGCAGTGGAGTACCAGAGTCACAAGACCTGGTTGAGGCCTAGAGGGGTACCAGAATCACCTGGTCCAGGTGACATCCAGATGGGGACCAGAGTCACCAGGTCAGGATGAGGCCCAGAGAGGTTCCAGAGTCATCATGTCCAGGTGAGGTTCAGGTGTGGAACTGAGTCACCAGGTACCAATGATGCCCAGATGAGGACCAGAGTCACCAGATCTGGGTGACGCGCAGATAGGATCAGAGTCACCAGTTCCAGGTGAGGCAAAGAAAGAGTCCACAGCAATCAGTTCCAGGTGGGGAACAAAGTAACCAGGACTGGGTGAGGCCCAGATGGGGACCAGTTCATCTTGTCCAAGTGAGGCCCAGGTGATGACCAGAGTCCCCAGGTTGGGAGAAGAAGAGGTAAGGACCAGATTCACCAGGTCCAAGAGGCCCACGTGGGGACCTGAGTCACCAGGTATGGGTGAGCCACAGGTGGCAATCCCACTCACCAGGTTCAGGTGAGGCCAACCTGCAGGCGATGCGCGGAACAATGTCCCGATGATGCCCAGGTAGGGACCCGAGTCACCAGGTCCAAATGAGGCCAAGATGGAGCATATTCACTAAGTCCACGTGAGGCCCAGTTGAGGACCAGAATCACCAGATCTGCTTGAGGCCTAGATGGGAACCAGAATCACCCAGTCCAGGTTACGTCCTAATGGGGACCAGAGTCACCAGGTCAGGGTGAGGCCCAGAGAAGTTCCAGAGTCATCATGTACAGGTGAGGCTCAGGTGTGGAACAGAGTCACCAGGTACGAATGATGCCCAGGTGATGACCAGAGTCAACAGGTCTGGGTGACGCGCAGATAGGATCAGAGTCACCAGTTCCAGGTGAGGCCAAGAAAGAGTCCACAGCAATCAGGTCAAGGTGTGGAACAAAGTCACCAAGAATGGGTGAGGCCCAGATTGGGACCAGATTCACCAGGTCCAGGTGAGGCCCAGGTGGTGACCAGAGTCATCGGGTCTGGGAGAGGACCAGGTAAGGACCATATTCACCAGGTCCAAGAGGCTCACGTAGGGACCTGAGACACCAGGTATGGGTGAGGCCCTAGTGGCAACCCACTCACCAGGTCCAGGTGAGGCCAACCTGCAGGCCAGAGTCACCAGATCCAGGTGAGGCCCTAGTGGGGACCGGAGTCACCAGGTAAATGTGAGTCTACAAGAACACCATAGTCACCAGGTCCAGGTGTGGTTCATGTGGGAACGAGTGACACCAGGTCCAGGTGAGACCCAGGTGGGGACCATAGTCACCAGGTCCAGATTGAGGACTAGGTAGGGGGACCAGAGTCATCAGGACTTGTTGAGGCCAAAGTGTGGAGCAAAGTTATCATGTCCATGTGAGACCCAGGTGGGAAACATAGTAACCATGTCCCATTGATGCCAGGTGGGAAAAGAGTCACAAGGTCCAGACGAGGCCTAAGTGAGGAGTAGATTCACCAGGTCATGTTGAGGCCCAGCTGAGGACAAGTGTCGCCAGCCCCGAGTGAGTCCCAGATGGGGACCAGAGTCACCCGGTCCTGGTCATATCCAGGTGGGGACCAGAGTCACCACGTCAGGGTGAGGCCCAGAGGGGACGAGAATCACTAGGTCCAGGTGAGGCCCCGATGTGGAACTGAGAAACCAGGTCCCATGATGCCCATATGAGGACCTGAGTCACCAGGTCCAGGTGAGGTCTCTGTGGGAACCAGTCACCTCGTCCAGGTGAGGCCCAGGTGGGACCACAGTCACCAGGTCCAGGTGAGGCCCAGGTATATAAGAGAGTATCCAGGTCCCAATGATGCCCAGGTAAGGACCAGAGTCAACAGGTCCAGGAGAGGCCCAAATATGGTTCAGAGTCATTGTGTTCCAGGTGAGGCCAGATGGAGACCACAGGAACCAGGTCCAGGAGAGCCCCATATGGGAACCAGAGCCACCAGATCCAGGTGATGTCTGGGTGGGATCACAGTCACTAGGTCCACAGGAGGCGCAGGTGGCAACAGGTTTCACCAAATCCAGGTGAGGCCCAGGTAGCGACCGGTCACCAGATCCAGGTGCGGAACAGCTAAGGACCAGATTCACCAGGCCCAAGTGAAGCCCAATGGGTGACCAGAGTCACCAGGTAGGGGTGACGCCCAGAGGGGGAACCAGAATAACCAGTTTAGTTTGAGGCTCAGAATGGGACCCTAGGTCCCTGGTGAAAGTGAGGCGCAGATGTGGAATAGAGTATCCAGATCCCAATGATGCCTGTGTGAGGAAAAGAGTTACTAGGGCCATGCAGGACCAGATGGGGAACAAAATCACTAGGTCCTGGTGAGGCAAAGAATAAGACCACAGTCAGCAGTATCAGGTAAGCCCCTTGTGGGAACCAGAGCCACTCTATCCAGCTGAGTCCCAGGTCCATGGAGACCCACGTGAGGACCAGATTCATCAGGTCGAATTGAGGCATAGCTGGGAACAAGAGTCACCATGTCTGTGTGCGGCCTAGGTGGGGCAAGAGCAGCAGTTCTGAGTTAGGTCAAAGTGGGGACGAGAGACACCAGGTCCAGGTGAGGCCAAACTGAGGACCATAGTCACCAGATCCAAGTGAGGTCCATGTTGGAAAGTGAGTCACCAGGTCCAGGAGAGGTTCAGGTATGGACCAGAGTCACCAGTTCCAGGTGAAATCCAGGTGGGGACCAGAGTCACCAGATCCAGATGAAGCCCAGGTGGGGTCGAGAGTCACTAGGTCCCGGTGAGGCCCAGGTGAGGACCAGAGTCACCAGATCTGAGAGAGGCCCAGTTGGGATCAGAGTTACCACTTCCAGGTAATGCCAAGAAGGTGTCCACAGCAATCAGGTCAGGTGGGGAACAAAGTCACTAGGGCTAGGTGATGCCCAGGTGGTGACCAGATTTACCAGTTCCGGGTGAAGACTATGTAAGGACCACATTCACCAGGTCCAAGTGAGGCCCACGTCGGGACCTGTGTCACCAGGCATGGGTAAGATCCAGGTGGGAACCCCACTCACCAGGTCAAGATGTCCCGATGATGCCCAGGTAGGGACCAGAGTTACCAGGTCCAGGTGAGGCAAACCAGCAGGCCATGCAGTGGAACCATTTCCAGATGATGCCCAGTGAGTGACCAGAGTCACCAGGTCCAAATGAGGCCCAGATGGAGCATATTCACTAGGTCCAGGTGAGGCCCACTTGAGGAAAAGAGTCACCAGATCTAGTTGAGGCCTAGAGGGGTTCCAGAATCACCTGGTCCAGGTGACATCCAGATGGGGACCAGATCACCAGGTCAGGGTGAGGCCCAGAGAGGTCCCAGAGACATCATGTCCAGGTGAGGCTCAGGTGTGGAACAGAGTAACCCGGTACCAATGATGCCCAGGTGAGGACGAGAGTCACCAGGTCTGGGTGATGCACAGATCGGATCAGAGTCACCAGTTCAAGGTTCGGGCAAGAAAGAGTCCAGAGCAATCAGGTCCAGTTGGGGAACATAGTCACCAGGACTGGGTTAGGCCCAGATGGGGACCAGATTCACCAGGTCCAGGTGAGGCCCATGTTGTGACCAGATTCCCCGGGTCTGGGAGAAGTCCAGGTAAGGGCCAGATTCACCAGGTCCAAGAGGCCCATGTGGGGACCTGAGTCACCAGGTATGGGTGAGGCCCAGGTGGCATCCCACTAATCTAGTCCAGGTGAGGCCAACCTGCAGGCCAGAGTCACCAGGCCCAGGGGAGGCCAAAGGGGTTACCAGAGTCACCAGGTAAGGGTGAGGTTAAGAGGGGGAACCAGAGTAACCAGTTTAGTTTGAGGCCCAGAATGGGACCAGCGGTTCCTGGTAAAAGTGAGGCCCAGGTGTGGAATAGAGTATCCAGGTCCCAATGATGCCTGAGTGAGGACCAGAGTCACTAAGGCCATGCAGGCCCAGATGGGGAACAGAATCACTAGTTTCTGGTGAGGCATAGAATAAGACCACATTCAGCAGTATCAGGTGAGCCCCTAGTGGGAACCAGAGCCACTCTTTCCAGCTGAGTCCCAGGTAAATGTGAGGTCCACGTGAGGACCAGATTCATCAGGTCTAATTGAGGAATAGCTAGGGACAAGAGTCACTAGGTCTGGGTGCGTAATAGGTGGGGCAAGATTCAGCAGTTCTGAGTTAGGTCAAAGTGGGCAAGAGAGACACCAAGTCCAGGAGAGGTCCAGATTGGGACCAGAGTCACCAGATCCAGGTGAAGTCCAGATGGGGACCAGAGTCTCCAGATCCAGGTGAGGTACAGGTGGGGACCAGAGTCTCTAGGTCCAGATGAGGCCCAGGTGAGGACCAGAGTTACAAGGTACACGTGAGGCCCCGGTGGGGATCAGAGGCAACAGATCCATGTGAGGCCGGCGTGGGGACCATGGTCAACAGGTCTACTTGAGGCCCAGGTGTGGAACACAGTAAGCAGGTCCAGGTGAGTCCCCATGGTGACAAGAGTCACCACGTCCAGGTGAGGCCCAGGTTCGGACCAGGATCACCAGGTACAGGGGAGGCCCTTGAAAGAACCAGAGTCAACAGTTCGAGTTCAGGCGCAGGTTTCAACCAGGGTCAGCAGGTCTAAGTCAGGGGAAAGTGGGGTTCACAGTCACTAGGGAATGGTGAGACCCAGAGGGGCACCAGAGTCACGTGGTCCAGGTGAGGTCCAGTTGTGGAACACAGTCACCGCGTCCCAATTTTGCCCAGTTGAACACCATGGTCAACAGGGCCTGGTGAGCCTCACATGGGGACGAGAGTCCCCAAATCCAGGTGAAGCCCAGGTGGGGACCACAGTCACCAGATCCAGGGTAGTCTCAGGTGCAGACCAGAATCACCAGGTCCAGGTGAGGTGCAGGTGGCAACCACACTCACCAGGTCCCGGTGAGGCTCTGTTGGGGACCAGTGTCACAAGGTACATGACAAACTAGAAACACCGCAGCCACCAGGTCCACATGAAGTCCATGTGGGAATGAGAATCAACAGTTATAGGTTAGGACCAGGTGGGTATCTGACTCACCATTTCCAGGTGAGACCCAGGTGGGAACGAGTGTCACCATGTCCAGGTGTGGCCCAGGTGAAGACCAGAGTTAATAGGTCCGGCTGGGTCACTGTTAGTGAACAGTGTAACCATATCCTGATGCTACCCAGGTGGGTACCAGAGACACCAGGTCCTGGTGAGGCCCAGGTGGGACCAGAAACATGAGGTCCAGGTGAGGTCCCGATGGGAACCACAGTCACCAGGTCAGGAGAGGCCATGCTTTGGATCTGAGTCACCAGTAACAGGTGAGGCCCAGGTGGAGCCAGAGTCACCATGTCCAGATGAGGCGAAGTTGGGGAGCATATTCACTACGTCCCGTTGAGGCCTAGTAGAGGACCAGAGTCACCAGGTCTAGTTGAGGCATAGAGGGGTACCAGATTCACCTGGTCTAGGTGCCGTCCAGATGGGGACCAGATTCACCATGTCAGGGAGAGGACCAGAGGGGATCCAGAGTCATCATGTCCATGTGAGGCTCAGGTGTGGAACAGAGTATCCAGGTCATAATCCACAGGTGAGGACCAGAGTCAACAGATCTGGGTGAGGCCGAGTTAGGATCAGAGTCAACAGTTCCAGGTGAGGCTAAGAAGGAGTCCACAGCAATCAGGGCCAGGTGGGGAAAAAAGTCACCAGGACTGGGTGAGGCCCAGATGGGGACACAGATTCACCAGGTCCAGGTGATTCCCAGGTGGTGACCAGAGTTACCAGATTCACCAGGTCCAGGTGATCCCCAGGTGGTGAACAGAATTACCAGATACACCAGGTCCAAGTGAGGCCCACGTAGGGGCCTGTGTCACCAGGTATGTGTGAGGCCCAAGAGGCAACCCCACTCACCAGTTCCAGGTGAGGACTACCTGCAGGCCATGCAAAGCAACCGGGTCCCGATAATGCCAAGGTAGGGACCAGAGTTACCAGGTCCAGGTGAGGCCAACCTGCAGGCCATGCAGTAGAAATAGGTCCCCATGATGCCCTGGTAGGGACCAGAGTAACCAGGTCCAAATGAGGCCAAGATGGAGCATATTCACTAGGACCAACCGAGGCCCAGTTGAGGACAAGAGAAACCAGATCTGGTTGAAGCCTAGAGGGGTACCAGAATCCCCTTGTCCAGGTGACATCCAGATGGGGACCAGAGTCACCAGGTCAGGGTGAGGCCCAGAGTGGTTCCAGAGTCATCATGTCCAGGTGAGGCTCAGGTGTGGAACAGAGTCACCAGGTACCAATGATGCCCAGGTGAGGACCAGAGTCACCAGGCCTGAGTCAAGCGCAGAGAGGATAAGAGTCACCAGTTCCAGGTGAGGCCAAGAAAGATCCAAAGCAATCAGGTCCAGGTGTGGAACAAAGTCACCAAGACTGGGTGAGGCCCAGATGGAGAAGAGATTCACCAGGTCCAGGTGAGGCCCAGGTGGTGACCAGAGTCCCTGGGTCTGGGTGAGGACCATGTAAGGACCAGATTCACCAGGTCAAAGAGGACCACGTGTGTTCCTGAGTCACCAGGTATGGGTGAACCTCAGGTGGCAACCCCACTCACCAGGTCCAGAGGAGGCCAACTGACAGGCCACAGTCAGCAGAACCAGGTGAGGCCCTAGTGGGGACCTTTGTCACCAGGTAAATGTGAGTCTACAAGAACACCACAGTCACCAGGTCCAGGTGTGGTTCATGTGGGAACGAGAGTCACCAGATTCAGGTGAGACCCAGGTGGGGACCACAGTCACCAGGTCCAGATTGAGGCCTACGTGGGGGACCAGAGTCATCAGGACCAGTTGAGGCCAAAGTGTGGATAAAAGTTATCATGTTCATGTGAGGCCAAGGTGGGGAACAGAGTAACCATGTCCCATTGATGCCAGATGGGAAAAGAGTCACAAGGTCCAGACGAGGCCTAAGTGAGGAGTAGATTCACCAGGTCCTGTTGAGGACCAGCTGAGGACCAGTGTCCCCAGCTCCGGGCGAGTCCCAGAGGGGGACCAGAGTCACCCGGTTCTGGTGATATCCAGGTGGGGACCGGAGTCACCACGTCAGGGTGAGGCCCAGAGGGGGACGAGAACCACTAGGTCCAGGTGAGGCCCCAATGTGGACCTGAGAAACCAGGTCCCATGATGCCCATATGAGGACCTGAGTCACCAGGTCCAGGTGAGGTCCCTGTGGGAACCAGTCACCTCGTCCAGGTGAGGCCCAGGTGGGAGCACACTCACCAGGTCCAGGTGAGGCCCAGGTATATAGAGAGTATCCAGGTCCCAATGATGGCCAGGAAAGGACCAGAGTGAACAGGTCCAGGAGAGGACCATATATGGATTAGAGTCATTGTGTTCCAGGTGAGGCTAGATGGAGACCACAGGAACCAGGTCCAAAAGAGCCCCATATGGGAACCAGAGCCAACAGATCCAGGTGAGGTCCAGTTGGGACCACAGTCAGGAGGTCCAGGTGAGGCGCAGGTGACAACAGGGTTCACCAAGTCCAGGTGAGGCCCAGGTGGCCAACAGTCACCAGATCCAGATGCGGACCAGCTAAGGACCAGATTCACCAGCCCCAAGTGAAGCCCAAGGGGTGACCAGAGTCACCAGGTAAGGGTGAGGCCCAGAGGGGAACCAGAGTAACCAGTTTAGTTTGAGGCCCAGAATGGGACCAGAGGTCCCTGGTCAAAGTGAGGCGCAGGTGTGGAATAGAGTATTCAGGTCCCAAAGACGCCTGGGTGGGGACCAGAGTCACTAGGGCCATGCAGGCCCAGATGGGGAACAGAATCACTAGGTCCTGGCTAGGCATAGAATAAAACCACAATCACCAGTATCAGGTGTGCCCCATGTGGGATCCAGAGCCACTCTATCCAGCTGAGTCCCAGATCCATGTGAGCCCTACTTCAGAACCAGATTCATCAGGTCGAATTGAGGCATAGCTGGGGACAAGATTCACCAGGTGTGGGTGCGGACTAGGTGGGGCAAGATTCAGCAGTTCTGAGTTAGGTCAAAGTGGGGACGAGAGACACCAGGTCCAGGTGAGGGCAAACTGAGGACCAGAGTCAACAGATCCAGGTGAGGTCCATGTTGGAAAGAGAGTCACCAGGTCCAGGAGAGGTCCAGCTGGGGACCAGAGTCACCAGATCCAGGTGAATTCCAGGTGGGGACCAGAGTCACCAGATCCAGGTGAAGCCCAGGTGGGGACCAGAGTCACTAGGTCCAGATGAAGCCTAGGTGAGGGCCAGAGTTACCAGGTACACGTGAGGCCCCGGTGGGGATCAGAGGCAACAGGTCCATGTGAGGCCGGCTTGGGGACCATGGTCAACAAGTCTACCTGAGGCCCAGTTGGAACACAGTAACCAGGTCCATGTGAGCCCCGGTGGTGACAAGAGTCACCACGTCCAAGTGAGGCCCAAGTGGGGACCAGGATCACCAGGTACAGGGGAGGGGAGGCCCTTGAAAGAACCAGAGTCAACTGTTCGAGGTCAGTCGCAGGTGGCAACCGGGGTCAGCAGGTTCATGTCAGGCCAAAGTGTGGTTGACAGTCACTAGGGTACGTTGAGACCCAGAGGGGGACCAGAGTCACCTGGTCCAGGTGAGGTCCAGTTGTGGAACACAGTCTCTGGGTCCCAAATTTGCCCAGTTGAGGACGATGTTCAACAGGGCCAGGTGAGGCCCAGATGGGGACTGGAGTCCCCAAATTCAGTTGAAGCCCAGGTGGGGACCAGAGTCACCAGATCCAGGGTAGTCTCAGGTGGAGACCAGAATCACCAGGTCCTGGTGAGGTGCAGGTGGCAACCACACTCACCAGGTCCCGCTGAGGCCCTGGTTGGGACCAGAGTCACGAGGTACATGAGAAGCTAGAAACACTGCAGCCACCAGGTCCACATGATGTCCATGTGGGAACGAGAATTACAAGTTACAGGTGAGGACCAGGTGGGGATCCGAGTCACCATGTCCAGGTGAGACCCTGGTGGGAACCAGTGTCACCATGTCCAAGTGTGGACAAGGTGACGACGAGAGTTAATAGGTCCGGCCGAGTCACTGTTAGTGAACAGTGTAACCATATCCTGATGCTACTCAGGTGGGTACCAGATACAAGGTCCTGGTGAGTCCCATTTGGACCAGAGACATGAGGACTAGGTGAGGTACCGATGGAAACCACAGACACCAGGTCAGGTGAGGCCATGAATAGGATCAGAGTCACCAGTTACAGGTGAGGCCCAGGTGGAGCCAGAGTCACCTGGTAGAGAAGAGGCCAAAGACAGGACCAGAGTTACCAGGATCAGGTCAGTCCCAGTGGGGAATAGAGTAATCATGTCTCGATGATGCCCAAGTAGAACCAGAGTCACCAGGTCCAGATGAGGCGCAGGTTGGGAGCATGTTCACTAGGTCCCCGTGAGGCCCAGGTCAGGACCAGAGTCACCAGGTCAAGTTGAGGCCTAGAGGGACACCAGATTCACCTAGTCTAGGTGACATCCGGATGGGGACCAGAGTCACCAGGTCAGGGTGAGGACCAGAGAGGTTCCAGAGTCATCATGTCCAGGTGAGGCTCAGGTGTGGAACAGAGTATCCAGGTCATAAGGGTCCACAGGTGAGGACCAGAGTCAGCAGATCTGGGTGAGGCCCAGTTAGGATCAGAGTCACCAGTTCCAGTTGAGGCCAAGAGGAGTCCACAGCAATCAGGTCCAGGTGGGGAAGAAAGTCAACAAGACTGGGTGAGGCCCAGAGGGGGACCAGATTCACCAGGTCCAGGTGATTCCCAGGTGGTGACCAGGGTTACCAGGTCCGGGTGAGGACTAGGAAAGGACCAGATTCACCAGGTCAAAGTGAGGCCCACGTGGGGACCTGTGTAACCAGGTATGGGTGAGCCCCAGGTGGCAACCCCACACTAGGGCCAGTTGAGGCCAACCTGGAGGCCATGGAGAGGAACCATGTCCTGGTGATGCCCAGGTAGGGACCAGAGTTACAAGGTCCAGCTGAGGCCAACCTGCAGGCCATGCAGTGGATGCATGTCCCGATGATGCCAAGGTAGGGACGAGAGTCACCAAGTCCAACTGAGGCTCAGATTAAGCATATTCACTAGGTCCAGGTGAGGCCCAGTTGAGGACCAGAGTCCCCAGACCTGGTTGAGTCCTAGAGGGGTACCAGAATCCCATGGTCCAGGTGACATCCAGATGGGGACGAGAGTCACCAGGTCAGGGTGAGGCCCAGAGAGGTTCCAGAGTCTTTAAGTCCAGGTGAGGCTCAGCTGTGGAACAGAGTCACCAGGTACCAATGATGCCCAGGTGAGGACCAGAGTCACCAGGTCTGGGTGATGCGGAGATAGATTTGAGTCACCAGTTCCAGGTGAGGCCAAGAAAGTGTCCACAGCAATCAGGTCCAGGTGGTGAACAAAGTCACCATGACTAGGTGAGGCCCAGATGGGTACCAGATTCACTTGGTCCAGGTGAGGTCCAGGTGGTGACCAGAGTCCCCGGGTCTGGCAGAGGACCAGGTAATGACCAGATTCACCAGGTCCAAGTGAGGCCCATGTGAGGACCTGAGTCACCAGGTATGGGTGAGGCCCAGGGGGCAACCCCACTCACCAGGTCCAGGTGAGGCCAACCTGCAGGCCAGTGTCACCAGATCCAGGTGAGGCCCTAGTGGGGACCAGAGTCACCAGGTAAATGTGAGTCTACAAGAACACCACAGGGACCAGGTCCAGGTGTGGTTCATGTGGGAACGAGAGTCACCAGGTCCAGGTGAGACCCACGTGGGGACCACAGTCACCGGGTCCAGATTGATGCCTAGGTGGGGGGACCAGAGTCATCAGGACCAGTTGAGGCCGAAGTGTGGAGCAAAGTTATCATGTCTAGGTGAGGCCCAGGTGGGGAACAGAGTAACCATGTCTCGTTGATGCCAGGTGGGAAAAGAGTCACAAGGTTCAGACGAGACCTAAGTGAGGAGTAGATTCAACAGGTACTGTTGAGATCCAGTTGAGGACCAGTGTCCCAAGCTCTGGGTTAGTCCCAGAGGGGGACCAGAGTCACCCGGTTCTGGTGATATCCAGATGGGGACCAGAGTCACCATGTCATGGTGATGCCAGAGTGGATCCAGAGTCATCATGTCCAGGTGCGGCTCAGGAGTGGAACAGAGTATCCAGGTCATAATGGTCCACAGATGAGGACCAGAGTCACCATATTTGGGTGAGGCCCAGCTACGATCAGAGTCACCACTTCCAGGTGAGGCCAAGAAGGAGTCCACAGCAATCAGGTCCAGGTGGGGAACAAAATCACCAGGACTGGGTGAGGACCAGGTAAGGACCAGATTCACCAGGTCCAAGTGAGTACCACGTGGGCACCTGGGTCACCAGGTATGGGTGAGGCCCAAGTGGCATCCCCACTCACCAGATCCAGGTGAGGACACCCTGCAGGCAATGCAGAGGAAGAGTGTCCCGATGATGCCCAGGTAGAACCACATTTACCAGGTCCAGGGGCGGCCAACCTAAAGGCCATGCAGTGGAAACATGTCCCGATGATGCCCAGGTAGGGAAGAGAGTCACCAGGTCCAAATGAGGCCCAGATGGAGCATATTCAATAGGTCCATGTGATGCCCAGTTGAGGACCAGAGTCACCAGATCCAGGTGAAGCCAAAGTGGGGACCAGAGTCACTAGGTCTAGATGAGGCCCAAGTGAGGACCAGTGTTACCAGGTACACATGATGCCCCGGGGGGAATCAGAGGCAACAGGTCCATATGAGGCCGGCTTCGGTACCATGGTCAACAGGTCTACTTGAGGCCCAGGTGTGGAACACAGTCACCAGATCCAGGTGAGTCCCCGGTGGTGACAAGTGTCACCACGTCCAGGTGAGTCCCAGGGGGGACCAGGATCACCAGGTACAGGGGAAGCCCTTGAATAAAACAGAGTCAACAGTTCGAGGTCAGGCGCAGGTGTCAACCAGGGTCAGCATGTCCAAGTCAGGCCAAAGTGTGGTTCACAGTCACTAGGGCACGGTTAGACCCAGAGGGGCACCAGAGTCACGTGGTCCAGGTGAGGTCCAGTTGTGGAACACAGTCACCGCATCCCAATTTTGCCCAGTTGAGGACCATGGTCAACAGGACCAGGTGAGGCCCAGATGGGGACCAGAGTCCCCAAATCCAAGTGAAGCCCAGGTGGGGACCACAGTCCCAGATCTAGGGTAGTCTCAGGTGCAGACCAGAATCACCAGGTCCAGGTGAGGTGCAGGTGGCAACCACACTCACCAGGTCCCAGTGAGGCCCTGGTGGGACCACAGTCACAAGGTACATGACAAACTAGAAACACCGCAGCCACCACGTCCACATGATGTCCATGTGTGAAGGAGAATCAACAGTTACAGGTTAGGAACAGGTGGGTATCTGACTCACCATTTCCAGGTGAGACCCAGGTGGGAACGAGTTTCACCATGTCCAGGTGTGGCCCAGGTGAAGACCAGAGTTAATAGGTCCGGCTGGGTAACTGTTAGTGTACAGTGTAACCATATCCTGATGCTACCCAGGTGGGTACCAGAGACACCAGGTCCTGGTGAGGCCCAGGTGGGACCAGAGACATGAGGTCCAGGTGAGGTCCCGATGGGAACCACAGTCACCAGGTCAGGAGAGGCCATGCTTTGGATCAGAGTCACCAGTTACAGGTGAGGCCCAGGTGGAAGCAGAGTCACCTGGTACAGAAGAGGCCAAAGTCAGGACCAGAGTTACCAGAATCAGGTCAGTCCCAGTGGGGAACAGAGTAACCATGTCCCGATGATGCCCAGGTAGACCCAGCGTCACCAGGTCCAGATGAGGCGCAGGTGGGGAGCATATTCACTAGGTCTCGGTGACACCCAGTTGAGGACCAGTGTCACCAGGTATATTTGAGCCCTAGAGGGGTAACAGATTCACCTGGTCTAGGTGACATCCAGATGGGGACCAGAGTCACCATGTCAGGGTGAGTCCCAGGGAGGTTCCAGAGTCATCATGTCCAGGTGAGCCTAAGGTGTGGAACAGAGTCACCAGGTACCAATAATGCCCAGGTGAGGACCAGAGTCACCAGGTCTGGGAGACGCGCAGATAGGATCAGTTTCACCAGTTCCAGGTGAGGCCACGAAAGAGTCCACAGCAATCAGATCCAGGTGGGGAACAAAGTCAGCATGCCTGGGTGAGGCCCAGATGGGGACCGGATTCACCAGGTCCAGGTGAGGCCCAGGTGGTGACCAGAGTCCCCGGGTCTGGGAGAGGACCAGGTAAGGACCAGATTCACCAGGTCGAAGAGACCCACGTGGGGACCTGAGTCACCAGGTATGGGTGAGGCCCAGGTGGCAACCCCACTCACAAGGTCCAGGTGAGGCCAACCTGCAGGCCAGAGTCACCAGATCCGGGTGAGGCCCTAGTGGGGACCGGAGTCAATGGGTAAAGGTGAGTCTACAGGAACACCACAGTCACCAGGTCCAGGTGTGGTTCATGTGGGAATGAGAGTCCCCAGGTCCAGGTGAGACCCATGTGGGGACCACAGACACCAGGTCCAGATTGAGGCCTACGTGGGGGGACCAGATTCATCAGGACCAGTTGAGGCCAAAGTGTGGAGAAAAGCTATCATGTCCAGTTGAGACCTTGGTGGGGAACAGAGTAACCATGTCCCATTGATGCCAGGTGGGAAAAGAGTCACAAGGTCCACACGAGGCCTAAGTGAGGAGTAGATTCAACAGGTCCTGTTGAGGCCCAGTTGAGGACCAGTGTCCCCAACTCCGGGTGAGTCCCAGAGGGGGACCAGAGTCACCTGGTTCTGGTGACGTCCAGGTGAGGACCAGAGTCACCACGTCAGGGTGAGGTCCAGAGGGAGACGAGAATCACTAGGTCCAGGTGAGTCCCCGATGTGGAACTGAGAAACCAGGTCCCATGATGCCCGTATGAGGACCTGAGTCACCAGGTCCAGGTGAGGTCCCTGTGGGAACCAGTCACCTCGTCCAGGTGAGGCCCATGTGGGACCACAGTCACCAGGTCCAGGTGAGGCCCAAGTATATAAGCGAGTATACAGCTCCCAATGATTTCCAGGTAAGGACCACAGTCAACAGGTCCAGGAGAGACCCAAATATGGACCAGAGTCATTGTGTTACAGGCGAGGCCAGATGGAGACCACAGGAGCCAGGTCCAGGAGAGCCCCATATGTTAACCAGAGCCACCAGATCCAGGTGAGGTCCAGGTGGGACCACAGTCACAAGGTCCAGGGGAGGCGCAGGTGTCAACAGGATTCACCAAGTCCAGGTGAGGCCCAGGTGGCGACCAGTCACCACATCCTGGAGCGGACCAGCTAAGGACCAGATTCACCAGGTCCAAGTGAAGCCCAAGGGGTGTTCAGAGTCACCAGGTAAGGGTGAGGCCCTGAGGGGGAACCAGAGTAACCAGTTAATTTGAGGCCCAGAATGGGACCAGCGATCCCTAGTCAAAGTGAGTCCCAGGTGTGGAATAGAGTATCCAGGTCCTAATGATGCCTGGGTGAAGACCAGAGTCACTAGAGCCATGCAGGCCCAGATGGGGAACAGAATCACCAGGTCCTGGTGTGGCATAGACTAAGATCACAGTCAGCAGTATCAGGTGAGCCCCTTGTGGGAACCAGAGCCACTCTATCCAGCTGAGTACCAGGTCCATGTGAGGCCCACGTGAGGACCAGATTCAACAGGTCGAATTGAGGCATAGCTGGGGACAAGAGTCACCAGGTCTGGGTGCGGCCTAGGTGGGGGAAGATTCAGCAGTTCTGAGTTAGGTCAAAGTGGGGATGAGAGACACCAGGTCCAGGTGAGGACAAACTGAGGACCAGAGTCACCAGATCCAGGTCAGGTCCATTTTGGAAAGAGAGTCACCAGGTCCAGGAGAGGTCCAGGTGGGTACCAGAGTCACCAGATACAGGTGAAGTCCAGGTGGGTACCAGAGTCACCAGATCCATGTGAAGCCCAGGTGGGGACCAGAGTCACTAGGTCAAGATGAGGCCCAGGTGAGGACCAGAGTTACCAGGTACACGTGAGGCCCCGGTGGGGATCAGAGGCAACAGGTCCATGTGAGGCCGGCTTGGGGACCATGGTCAACAGGTCTATTGAGGCCCAGGTGTGGAACACAGTAAGCAGGTCCATGTGAGTCCCCAGTTGTGACAAGAGTCACCACGTCCAGGTGAGGCCCGGTGGAGACCAGGATCACCAGGTACAGGTGAGGCCCTTGAAAGAAGCAGAGTCAACAGTTCAAGGTCAACTCAGCTTCCAACCAGGGTCAGCAGGTTCAAGTCAGTCCAAAGTGGGTTTCACAGTCACTAGGGCACGGTGAGACCCAGAGGGGAACCAGAGTCAAGTGGTCCAGGAGAGTTCCAATTGTGGAACACAGTCACCGCGTCCCGATTTTGCCCAGTTGAGGACCATGGTTAACAGGGCCAGGTGAGCCTCAGATGGGGACCTGAGTCCCCCAATCCAGGTGAAGCCCAGGTGGGGACCACAGTCACTAGATCCAGGGGAGTCTCAGGTGCAGACCAGAATCACCAGGTGCAGGTGAGATGCAGGTGGCAACCACACTGAGCAGGTCCCGGTGAGGCCCTGGTAGGGACCAGCGTCACGAGGTACATGAGAAGCTAGAAACACTGCAGCCACCAGGTCCACATGATGTCCATGTGGGAACGAGAATCACCAGTTACAGGTAAGGACCAGGTGGGGATCCGAGTGACCATGTCCAGGTGAGACCCAGGTGGGAACCAGTGTCACCATTTCCAGGTGTGGCCCAGGTGAAGACCAGAGTTTATAGGTCCGGCTGGGTCACTGTTAGTGAACAGTGTAACCATATCCTGATGCTACCCATGTGGGTACCAGAGACACCAGGCCCTGGTGAGGCCCAGTTAGGACTAGAGACAAGAGTTCCAGGTGAGGTCCCGATGGGAACCACAGTACCAGGTCAGTTGCGGCCATGCTTAGGATCAGAGTCACCAGTTAAAGGTTTGGCCCAGGTGGAGCCAGAGTCACTTGGTACAGAAGAGGCCAAAGTCCGGACCAGAGTTACCAGGATCAGGTCAGTCCCAGTGGGGAACAGAGTAACCATGTCCCGATGATGCCCAGATAGAACCAGCGTCAACAAGTCCAGATGAGGCGCAGGTGGGGAGCATATTCACTAGGTTCCGTTGAGGCCCTGTTGAGGATCTGAGTCACCAGGTCTAGTAAAGGCCTAGAGGGGTACCAGATTCACCTGATCTAGGTGACATCCAGATGGGGACCAGAGTCACCATGTCAGGCTGAGGACCAGAGGGGATCCAGAGTCATCATGTCCAGGTGAGGCTCAGGTGTGGAACAGAGTATCCAGGTCATAATGTTCCACAGGTGAGGACCAGAGTCACCAGATCTGGGAGAGGCCCAGTTAGGATCAGAGTCACCAGTTCCAATGAGGCCAAGAAGGCGTGCACAGCAATCAGGTCCAGGTGGGGAAGAAAGTCAACAGGACTGTGTGAGGCCCAGATGGGGACCATATTCACCAGGTCCAGGTGATTCCCAGGTGGTGACCAGGGTTACCAGGTCCGGGTGAGGACCAGGTAAGGACCAGATTCACCAGGTCCAAGTGAGGCCCACGTGGGGACCAGTGTCACCAGGTATTTGTGAGACCCAGGTGGCAACCCCACTCACCAGTTCCAGCTGAAGCCAACATGCAGGCCATGCAGAGGAACCGTGTCCCGATGATGTCCAGGTAGGGACCAGAGTTACCAGGTCCAGGTGAGGCCAGCATGCAGGCCAGAGTCACCAGATCCAGGTGAGGCCCTAGTGGGGATGGGAGTCACAAGATGAATGTGAGTCTACAAGCACACCACAGTCACCAGGTCCAGGTGTGGTTCATGTGGGAACGGGAGTCACCAGGTCCAGCTGAGACCCAGTTGGGGACGACAGTCACCAGTCCAGAATGAGGCCTAGGTTGGGGGACGAGAGTCATCAGGACCAGTTGAGGCCAAAGTGTGCAGCAAAGTTATCATGTCAAGGTGAGGCCCAGGTGGGGAACAGAGTAACCATGTAATATTGATGCCAGGTGGGAAAAGAGTCACAAGGTCCAGACGAAGCCTAAGTTTGGAGTAGATTCACCAGGTCCTGTTGAGGCCCACCTGAGGACCAGTGTCCCCAGCTCCGGGTGTGTCACCCGGTTCTGGTGATATCCATGTGGAGACCAGTGTCACAAGTCAGGGTAATGCCCTGAGGGGGACGAGAATCACTAGGTCCAGGTGAGGCCCCGATTGGAACTGTGAAACCAGGTCCCAAGATGCCCATATGAGGACCTGAGTCACCAGGTCGAGGTGAGGTCCCTGTGGGAACCAGTCACCCCGTGTAAGTGAGGCCCAGGTGGGACCAAAGTCACCAAGACCTGGTGAGGCCCAGGTATATAAGAGAGTATCCAGGTCCCAATGATGCCCAGGTAAGGACCAGACTCAACAGGTCCAGGAGAGGCCCAAATATGGATCAGAGTCATTGTGTTCCAGGTGAGGCCAGATGGAGACCACAGGAACCAGGTCCAGGAGAGCCCCATATGGGAACCAGAGCCACCAGATCCAGGAGAGGTCCAGGAGGGACCACAGTCACAAGGTCCAGGTGAGGCGCAGGTGGTAACATGATTCACCAAGTCCAGGTGAAGCCCACGTGGTGACCTGTCACCAGCTAAGATCCAGATTCACCAGGCGAAAGTGAACCCCAAGGGGTGACCAGAGTCACCAGGTAAGGGTGAGGCCCCGAGGGGGAACCAGAGTAACCAGTTTAGTTTGAGGCCCAGAATGGGACCAGAGGTCCCTGGACAAAGTGAGGCCCAGGTGTGGAATAGAGTATCCAGGTCCCAATGATGCCTGGGTGAGGCCCAGAGTCACTAGGGCCATGAAAGCCCAGATGGGGAACAGAATCACTAGGTCCTGGTGAGGCATAGAATAAGAACACAGTCACCAGTATCGGGTGAGCCCCTTGTGGGAACCAGAGCCACTCTATCCCGCTGAGTCCCAGGTCCATGTGAGGCCCACGTGAGGACCAGATTCATCAGGTCGAATTGAGGCATAGCTGGGGACAAGAGTCATCAGGACTGGGTGCGGCCTAGGTGGGGCAAGATTCAGCAGGTCTGAGTTAGGTCAAAGTGGGGACGAGAGACACCAGTCCAGGTGAAGCCAAACTGAGACCAGAGTCACCAGATACAGGTGAGTTCCAGGTGGGGACCAGAGTCACGAGATCCAGGTGAAGTCCAGGTGGGGATCAGAGTCACTAGGTGCAGATGAGGCCCAGGTGAGGACCAGAGTTACCAGGTACACCTGAGGCCCCGGTGGGGATCAGAGGTAACAGGTCCATGTGAGGCGAGCTTGGGCAATATGGTCAAGAGTTGTAATTGAGGCCCAGGTGTGGAACACAGTAAGCAGGTCCAGATGAGTCCCCGGTGGTGACTAGAGACACCACATGCAAGTGAGGCCCAGTTGGGCATCAGGATCACCAGGTACAGGGGAGGCACTTGAAAGAACCAGAGTCAACAGTTCGAGGTCAGCCACAGGTGGCAACCAGGGTCAGCAGGTCGAAGTCAGGCCAAAGTGGGGTTCACAGTGACTAGGGCACGGTGAGACCCAGAGGGGGACCAGAGTCACCTTGTCCAGGTGAGGTCCAGTTGTGGAACACAGTCACACGGTCCCAATTTTCCCCAGTTGAGGACCATGGTCAAAGGACCAGGTGAGGCCCAGATGGGGACCGGAGTCCCCAAATCCAGGTGAAGCCCAGGTGGGGACCACAGTCACCAGATCCAGGGGAGTCTCAGGTGCAGACCAGAATCACCAGGTCCAGGTGAGGTGCAGGTGGCAACCACACTCACCAGGTCCCGGTGAGACCCTGGTGGGGACAAGAGTCACGAGGTACATGAGAAGCTAGAAACACTGCAGCCACCAGGTCCACATGATGTCCATGTGGGAACGAGAATCACCAGTTACATGTGAGGACCAGGTGGGGATCCGACTCACCATGTCCAGGTGGGACCGAGGTGGGAACCAGTATCACCATGTCCAGGTGTGGCCCAGGTGAAGGCCAGAGTTAATAGGTCCCGCTGGGTCACTGTTATTGAACAGTGTAACCATATCCTGATGCTACCGAGGTGGGTACCGTGACACCAGGTCATGGTGAGGCCCAGTTAGGACCAGAGACATGAGGTCCAGGTGAAGTCCCGATGGGAACCACAGTCACCAGGTCAGGAGAGGCCATGCTTACGATCAGAGGCACCAGTTACAGGTGAGGCCCAGGTGGAGCCAGAGTCACCTGGTACAGAAAATGCCAAAGTCAGGAATAGTGTTACCAGGATCAGGTCACTCACAGTGGGGAGTAGAGTACCATGTCCCGATGATGCACACGTAGAAACAGAGTCACCATATCCAGATGAGGCGCAGTTGGGGAGCATATTCACTAGGTCCCGGTAAGGCCCAGTTGAGGACTAGAGTCACCAGGTTTGGTTGAGGCCTTGAGGGGTACCAGATTCACCAGGTCTAGGATACATCCAGATGGTGACCAGAGTCTCCATGTCAGAGGGAGGCCCAGAGTGGATCCAGAGTCATCATGTCCAGGTGAGGCTCAGGTGTGGAGCAAAGTTATCATGTCCAGGTGAGGCCCAGGTGGGAAACAGAGTAACCATGATCCCATTGATGCCAGGTGGGAAAAGAGTCACAAGGTCCAGACGAGACCTAAGTAAGGAGTAGATTCAACAGGTACTGTTGAGATCCAGCTGAGGACAAGTGTCGCCAGCTCCGGGTGAGTCCCAGAGGGGGACCAGAGTCACCCGGTACTGGTGATATCCAGGTGGGGACCAGAGTCACCACGTCAGGGTGAGGCCCAGAGGGGACGAGAATCACTAGGTCCAGGTGAGGCCCCGATGTGGAACTGAGAAACCAGGTCCCATGATGCCAATATGAGGACCTGAGCCACCAGGACCAGGTGATGTCCCTGTGGGAACAAGTCACCTTGTCCAGGTGAGGCCCAGGAGGGACCACAGTCACCAGGTCCAGATGAGGCCCAGGAATATAAGAGAGTATCCAGGACCCAATGATGCCCAGGTAAGGACCAGAGTCAACAGGTCCAGGAGAGGCCCAAATATGGATCAGAGTCATTGTGTTCCAGGTGAGGCCAAATGGAGACCACAGGAACCAGGTCCAGGAGAGCCCCATATGGGAAACCGAGCCACCAGATCCAGGTGAGGTCCAGGTGGGAACACAGTCACAAGGTGCAGGTGAGGCGCAGGAGGCAACAGGATTCAACAAGTCCAGGTGAGACCCAGGTGGCGACCAATCACCAGATCCAAGTGCGGACCAGCTAAGGACCAGTTTCAGCAGGCCCATGTGAAGCCCAAGGGGTGACCAGAGTCACCAGGTAGGGGTGAGGCCCAGAGGGGGAACCAGAGTAACCAGTTTAGTTTGAGGCCCAGAATGGGACCAGAGGTCCCTCGTCAAAGTGAGGCGCAGGTGTGGAATAGATTATCCAGGTCCCAATGATGCCTGGGTGAGGACCAGAGTCACTAGGGCCATGCAGGCCCAGATGGCAAACAGAAACACTAGGTCCTGGTGAGGCATAGAATAACACCACAGTCAGCAGAATCAGGTGATCCCCTTGTGGGAATCAGAGCCACTCTATGGAGCTGAGTCCCAGGTCCATGTGAGGCCCAGGTGAGGACCAGATTCATCAGGTCGAATTGAGGCATAGCTGGGGACAAGAGTCACCAGGTCTGGGTGCGGCCTAGGTGTGGCAAGATTCTGCAGTTTTGAGTTAGTTCAATGTGGGGATGAGAGACACCAGGTCCAGGTGAGGGCAAAGTGAGGACCAGAGTCAACAGATCCAGGTGAGGTCCATGTTGGACAGAGAGTCACCAGGTCCAAGAGAGTTCCAGGTGGGGACCAGAGTCACCAGATCCAGGTGAAGTCCAGGTGGGGACCAGAGTCACCAGATCCAGGTGAAGCCCAGGTGGTGACCAGAGTCACTAGGTCCAGATGAGGCCAGGTGAGGACCAGAGTTACCAGACACCTGAGGCCCCGGTGGGGATCAGTTGCAACAGGTCTACTTGAGGCCCAGGTGTAGAACACAGTAACAAGGGCCAGGTGAGTCCCCGGTGTTGACAAGAGTCACCACGTCCAGGTGAGGCCCAGGTGGGGACCAGAATCACCAGGTCCAGGAGAGGCTCTTGAAAGAACCAGAGTCAAAAGTTCGAGGTCAGGAGCAGGTTGCAACAAGGGTCAGCAGGTCCAAGTCAGGCCAAAGTGGGGTTAAGAGTCACTAGGGCACGGTGAGACCCAGAGGGGGACCAGAGTCAACTGGTCCAGGTGAGGTCCAGTTGTGGAACACAGCCACCGGGTCCCAATTTTCCCCAGTTGAGGACCATGGTCAACAAGGCCAGGTGAGGCCCAGATGGGGACCAAAGTCCCCAAATTCAGGTGAAGCCCAGGTGGGGACCACAGTCACCAGATCCAGGGTAGTCTCAGGTGCAGACCAGAATCACCAGATCCAGGTGAGGTGCAGGTGGCAACCACACACACCAGGTCCCGGTCAGGCCCTGCTGGGGACCAGAGTCATGAGGTACATGAGAAGCTAGAAACACTGCAGCCACCAGGTCCACAAGATGTCCATGTGGGAACGAGAATCACCAGTTACAGGTGAGGACCAGGTGGGGTCCGACTAAACATGTCCAGGTGAGACCCAGGTGGGAACCAGTGTCACCATGTCCAGGTGTGGCTCAGGTGAAGACCGGAGTTAATAGGTCCGACTGGGTCACTGTTAGTGAACAGTATAAGCATATCTTGATGCTACCCAAGTGGGTACCGGAGACACCAGCTCCTGGTGAGGCCAGGTGGGACCAGAGACATGAAGTCCAGGTGATTTCCCGATGGGAACCACAGTCACCAGGTCAGGTGAGGCCATGCTTAGGATCAGAGTCACCAGTTACAGGTGAGGCCCAGGTGGAGCCAGAGTCACCTGGTACATAAGAGGCCAAAGTTAGGACCAGAGTTACCGGGATCAGGTCAATCCCAGAGCGTAATACAGTAACCATGTACCGATGATGCCCAGGTAGAACCAGAGTCACCAGGTCCAGATGAGGCGCAGGTGGGGCCATGTTCACTAGATTCCGGTGAGGCCCAGTTGAGGACCAGAGTCACCAGGTCAAGTTGAGGCCTAGAGGGATACCAGGTTGACCTGGTCTACGTGACATCCAGATGGGGAACAGAGTCCACATGTCAGGCTGAGGCCCAGAGGGGATCCAGATTCATCATGTCCAGGTGAGGCTCAGGTGTGGAACAGAGTATCCAGGTCATAATGGTCCACAGGTGAGGACCAGAGTCACCAGATCTGGGTGAGTCCCAGTTAGGATCAGAGTCACCAGTTCCAGGTGAGGCCAAGAAGGAGTCCACAGCAATCAGGCCCAGGTGGGGAACAAAGTCACCAGGACTGGGTGAGGCCCAAATGGGGACCAGATTCACCAGGCCCAGGTGAATCCCAGGTGGTGACCAGAGTTACCAGTTCCGGGTGAGGACCAGGTAAGGACCAGATTCACCAGGTCCAAGTGAGGCCCGCGTGGGGACCTGTGTCACCAGGCATGGTTGAGACCCAGATGACAACACCACTCACCAGGTCCAGGTGATTCCAAACTGCAGGCCATGCGAGGAACAATATCCCGATGATACCCAGGTACTGACTAGAGTTACCATATCCAGGTGAGGCCAACATGCAGGCCATGCAGTGGAACCATGTCCCTATGATGCCCAGGTAGGGACCAGAGTCACCAGGTCCAAATGAGGCCCAGATGGAGCATATTCACTAGGTCCAGGTGAGGCCCAGTTGAGGAACTGAGTCACCAGGTTTGGGTGAGGCCCAGGTGGCAACCCCACTCACCAGGTCCAAGTGAGGCCAACCAGCAGGCCAGAGTCACCAGATCCACATGAGGCCGTAGTGGGCACCGGAGTCACCAGGTAAATGTGAGTCTACAGGAACACCACAGTCACCAGGTCCAGGTGTGGTTCATGTGGGAACGAGAGTCACCAGGTCCAGGTGAGACCCAGGTGGGGACAACAGTCTCCAGGTACAGATTGAGTCCTAGGTGGGGGGACCATGGTCATCAGGACCAGTTGAGGCCAAAGGGCGGAGCAAAGTTATCATGTACATGTGAGGCCCAGGTGCGGAAGAGATTAACCATGTCCCATTGATGCCAGGTGGGAAAAGAGTCACAAGGTCCAGACGAGGCCTAAGTGAGGAGTAGATTCACCAGGTCCTGTTGAGACCCAGTTGAGGACCAGTGTCCCCAGGTCCGGATGAGTCCCAGAGGGGGACCAGAGTCACCCGGTTCTGGTGATATCCAGGTGGGGACCAGAGTCAGCACGTCAGTGTGAGGCCCAGAGGGGGACGAGAATCACTAGGTCCAGGTGAGGCCCCGATGTGGAACTGAAAAACCAGGTCTCATGATGCCCATTTGAGGACCTGAGTCACCAGGTCCAGGTGAGGTCCCTGTGGGAACCAGTCACCTCGTCCAGGTGAGGCCCAGGTGGGACCACAGTCTCCAGGTCCAGGTGAGGCCCAGGTATATAAGAGAGTATCCAGGTCCCAATGATGGCCAGGTAAGGACCAGAGTCAACAGGTCCAGGAGAGGCCCAAATATGGATCAGAGTCATTGTGTTCCAGGTGTGGCCAGATGGAGACCACAGGAACCAGGTCCAGGAGAGCCCCATATGGGAACCAGAGCCACCAGATCCAGGTGAGGTCCAGGAGGGACCACAGTGACAAGGTCCAGGTGAGGCGCAGGTGGCAACATGATTCACCAAGTCCAGGTGAGACCCAGGTGACAACCAGTCACCAATTCCAGGTGTGGACCAGCTAAGGACCAGATTCACCAGGCCCAAGTGAAGCCAAGGGGTGACCAGAGTCACGAGGTAACGGTGAATCCGAGAGGGTCACCAGAGTAACCAGTTTAATTTGAGGCCAAGAATGGGACCAGAGGTCCCTGGTCAAAGAGGGGCCCAGGTGTGGAATAGAGTATCCAGGTCCCAATGATGCCTGGGTGAGGACCAGAGTCACTAGCGACATGCAGGCCCAGATGTTGAACAGAATAACTAGGTACTGTTGAGGCATAGAATAAGACCACAGTCAGCAGTAACAGGTGAGCCCCTTGTGGGAACCAGAGCCACTCTATCCAGCTGAGTCCCAGGTCCCTGTGAGGCCCACGTGAGGACTAGATTCATCAGGTCGAATTGAGGCATAGTTGGGGACAAGAGTCACCAGGTGTGGGTGCGGCCTAAGTGGGGCAAGATTCAGCAGTTCTGAGTTTGGTGAAAGTGGGACGAGAGACACCAGGTCCAGGTGAGGCCAAAGTGAGGACCAGAGTCACCAGATCCAGGTGAGGTCCAGGTGGGGACCAGAGTCACCAGATCCAGGTGAAGTCCAGGTGGGGACCAGAGTCACTAGGTCCAGATTAGGCCCAGGTGAGGACCAGAGTTACCAGGTAAACGTGAGGACCCGGTGGGAATCAGAGGCAACAGGTCCATGTGAGGCGTGCTTGGGGACCATGGTCAAGAGGTGTACTTGAGGCCCAGGTGTGGAACACAGTAAGCAGGTCCAGGTGAGTCCCCAGTGGTGACAAGGGTCACCACGTCCAGGTGAGACCCAGGTGGGACCAGGATCACCAGGTAGAAGGGAGGCCCTTGAAAGTACCAGAGTCAACAGTTTGAGGTCAGGGGCAGGTGGCAACCAGGGTCAGCAGCTCGAAGTCAGGCCAAAGTGGGGTTCACAGTCACAAGGGCACGGTGAGACCCAGAGGGGGACCAGAGTCACCTGGTCCAGGTGATGTCCAGTTGTGGAACACAGTCACTGAGTCCCAATTTTGCCCAGTTGAGGACCATGGTCAACAGGGCCAGGTGAGCCAGATATGGGGACCGGAGACTCAAATCCAAGTGAAGACCAGATTGGGACCACAGTCACCAGATCCAGGGTATTCTCAGGTGCAGGCCAGAATCACCAGGTCCAGGTGAGGTGCAGGTGGCAACCACACTCACCAGGTCCCGGTGAGGCCCTGGTGGGGACCAGAGTCACGAGGTACATGAGAAGCTAGAAACACTGCAGCCACCAGGTCCACATGATGTCCATGTGGGAACGAGAATCACCATTTACAGGGTAGGAACAGTTGTGGATCCGACTCACCATGTCCAGGTGAGACCCAGGTGGGAACCAATGTCACCATGTCCAGGTGTGGCCCAGGTGAAGACCAGAGTTAATAGGTCCGGCTGGGTCACTGTTAGTGAACAGTGTAACCGGATCCTGATGATACCCAGGTGGGAACCAGAGACACCAGGTCCTGGTGAGGCCCAGGTTCGACCAGAGTCATGAGGTCCAGGTGAGGTCCCGATGGGAACCACAGTCACCAGGTCAGTTGAGGCCATGCTTAGGATTAGAGTCACCAGTAACCGGTGAACCGAAGGTGGACCCAGAGTCACCTGGTACAGAAGAGGCCAAATCAGGACCAGAGTTACCAGGATCAGGTCAGTCCCAGTGCGGAATGCAGTAACCGTGTCCCGATGATGCCCAGGTAGAACCAGAGTCACCAGGTCCAGATGAGGCACAGTTGGTGAGCATATTCACTAGGTCCCAGTGAGGCCCAGTTGAGGACCAGAGTCACCAGATCTGGTTGAGTCCTAGAGGGGTACCCGAATCACCTGGTCCAGGTGACATCCAGATGGAGACCAGAGTCACCAGGTCAGGGTGAGACACAGAGCGTTTCCAGAGTCATCATGTCCAGGTGAGGCTCAGCTGTGGAACAGAGTCAACAGGTTCCAATGATGCCCAGGGTAGGACCAGAGTCACCAGATCTCGGTGACGCGCAGATACTATCAGAGTCACCAGTTCCAGGTGAGGCCAAGAAGGAGTCCACAGCAATCAGGCTCAGGTGGGGAACAAAGTCACCAGGACTGCGTGAGGCCCAGATGGGGACCAGATTCACCAGGTCAACGTGAGCCCCAGGTGGTTCCCAGAGTCCCCGGGACTGGGAGAGGACCAGGTAAGGACCAGATTCACCAGGGCCAAGAGGCCCACGTGGGGACCTGAGTCACCAGGTATGGGTGAGGCCCAGGTGGCATCCCCACTCACCAGTCCAGGTGAGGCCAAACTGCAGGCCAGAGTCACCAGATCCAGGTGAGGCCCTAGTGGGGACCTGTTTCACTAGGTAAATGTGAGTCTACAAGAACACCACAGTCACCAGGTCCAAGTGTTGTTCATATGGGAACGAGAGTCACCAGGTCCAGGTGAAACCCTGGTGGGGACCACAGTCATCAGGTCCAGATTGAGGCCTAGTTGGGGGTCCAGAGTCATCAGGACCAGTTGAGGCCAAAGTGTGGAGTAAACTTATCATGTCCTGGTGACGCCCAGGTGGGGAACTGATTAACCATGTCCCATTGATACCAGGTGGGAAAAGAGTCACAAGGTCCAGACGAGGCCTAAGTGAGGAGTAGATTCACCAAGTCCTGTGAGGCCCAGTTGAGGACCACTTTCCCCAGGTCCAGTTGAGTCCCAGAGGGGGCCCAGAGTCACCACGTTCTGGTGATATCCAGGTGGGGACCAGAGTCACCAATTCAGGGTGAGGCCCACAGGGGGACGAGAATCACTAGGTCCAGGTGAGGCCCCGATGTGGAACTGAGAAACCAGGTCCCATGAAGCCCATATGAGGGGCTGAGTCACCAGGTCCAGGTGAGGTCCCTGTGGGAACCAGTCACCTCGTCCAGGTGAGGCCCAGGTGGGTCCACACTCACCAGGTCCAGGTGAGGCCCAGGTGGGGACGACAGTCACCAGGTCCAGATTGACGCCTAGGAGGGGGACCAGAGTCATCAGGACCATTTGAGACCCAAGTGTGGAGCAAAGTTATCATGTCCAGGTGAGGCTCAGGTGTGGAACAGAATATCCAGGTCATAATGGTCCCCAGGTGAGGACCAGAGTCACCAGATTGGTTGAGGTCCAGTTAGGATCAGAGTCACCAGTTCCAGGTGAGGCCAAGAAGGAGTCCACAGCAATCAGGTCCAGGTGGGGAACAAAGTCACCAGGACTGGGTGAGGCCCAGATGGGGACCAGATTCACCAGGTCCAGGTGATTCCCAGGTGGTGACCAGAGTTACCAGTTCCGGCTGAGGACCAGGTAAGGACCAGATTCACCAGGTCCAAGTGAGGCCCAAGTGGGTACCTGTGTCCCCAAGTATGGGTGATGCACAGGTGGCAACCACACTCACCAGGTCCAGGAGAGGCCATCCTTCGGGCCATGAATAGGAACCGTGTCCCGATGATTCCCATGTAGCAACCAGAGATACCAGATCCAGGTGAGGCCAACCTGGAGGGCATGAAGTGGAACCATGTCCCGATGATGCCCAGGTAGGGACCAGAGTCACCAGGTCCAAATGAGGCCCAGATCGAGCAAATTCACTAGGTCCAGGTGAGGCCCAGTTGAGGACCAGGGTCACCAGATCTGGTTGAGGCCCAGAGGGGTACCAGAATCACCTGGTCAAGGTGATATCCAGATGGGAATCAGAGTCACCAGGTCAGGGTGAGGCCCAGAGAGGTTCCAGAGTCATCATGTCCAGGTGAGGCTCAGGTGTGGAACAGACTCACCAGGTACCAATGATGCCCAGATGAGGACCAGAGTCAGCAGATCTGGGTGACGCGTAGATGGGATCAGAGTCACCAGTTCCAGGTGAGGCAAAGAAAGAGTCCACAGCAATCAGGTCCAGGTGCGGAACAAAGTAAACAGGACTGGGTGAGGCCCAGATGGGGACAAGATTCACCTTGTCCAGGTGAGGCCCAGGGGATGACCAGAGACCCCAGGTTGGGAGAGGACCAGGTAAGGACCAGAATCACCAGGTCCAAGAGGCCGACATGGGGACCTGAGTCACCAGGTATGGGTGAGCCCCAGGTGGCAATCCCACTCACCAGTTCCAGGTGAGGCCAACCTGCAGGCCATGTAGTAGAACCATGTCCGATGATGCCCAGGTAGGGACCAGAGTCACCAGGTCCAAATGAGGCCAAGATGGAGCATATTCTCTAAGTCCAGGTGAGTCCCAGTTGAGGACCAGAGTCACCAGATCTGGTTGAGGCCTAGAGGGGTACCAGAATCACCTGGTCCAGGTTACATCCTAATGGGGACCAGAGTCACAAGGTCAGGGTGAGGCCCAGAGTGGTTCCAGAGTCATCATGTCCAGGTGAGGCTCAGATGTGGAACAGAGTATCCAGGTCATAATGGTCCACAGGTTAAGACCAGATTCAGCAGATTTATGTGAGGCCCACTTAGTATCAGAGTAACTAGTTCCAGGTGAGGCCAAGAAGGAGTCCACAGCAATCAGGTCCAGGTGGGGAACAAAGTCGCCAGGACTGGGGAGGCCCAGATGGGGACCAGATTCACAAGGTCCAGGAGATTCCCAGATGATGACCGGAGTTACCAGTTCCGGGTGAGGACCAGGTAAGGACCAGATTCACCAGGTCGAAGTGTGGCCCACGTGGGGACCCGTGTCACCAGGTATGGGTGAGACCCAGGTGACAACCACACTCACCAGGTCCAGGTGAGGCCAACCTGCAGGCAATGCAGAGTAACCATGTTCCGATGATGCCCAGGTAGGGACCAGAGTTCCAGGTCCAAAGAGGCCCAGATGGATTATATTCACTAGGTCCAGTTGAGGCCCAGGTGAGGACCAGAGTCACCAGATCTGGTTGACCCTAGAGGGGTACCAGAATCACCTGGACCAGGTGAAATCCAGATGGGGACCAGAATCACCAGGTCAGGGTGAGGCCTAGAGAGGTTCCAGAGTCATCATGTGCAGGTGTGACTCCGGTGTGGAAGAGAGTATCCAGGTCATAATTTTCCATAGGTGAGGACCAGAGTCACCATATCTGGGTGAGGCCCAGTTAGGATCAGAGTCACCAGTTCCAGGTGAGGTCAAGAAGGAGTCCACAGCAATCAGGTCCAGGTGCGGAACAAAGTCATCAGGACTGGGTGAAGCCCAGATGGGGACCAGATTCACCAGGTCCACGTGATTCCCAGGTGGTGACCAGATTTACCAGATTCACCAAGTCCAGGTGATTCTCAGGTGGTGACCAGAATTACCAGATACACCAGATCCAAGTTAGACCCACGTGGGGACCTGTGTCACCTAGTATGGGTGAGGCCCAAGTGGTAACCCGACTCACCAGGTCCAGGTGAGGCTATCCTGCAGGCCTTGCAGTGGAACCACGTCCCGACGATGCCCATCTAGGGACTAGAGTTACCAGGTCCAGGTGAGGACAACCTGCAGGCAAGAGTCACCAGATCCAGGTGGGACCAGAGTCTCCAGGTAAATGTGAGTCTACAAGAACACCACAGTCACCAGGTCCAGGTGTGGTTCATGTGGGAACGAGAGTCACCAGGTCCAGGTGAGAGCCTGGTGGGGACCACAGTCACCAGGTCCAGATTGTGGCCTAGGTGGGGGGACGAGAGTCATCAGGACCATTTGAGGCCAAAGTGTGGAGCAAAGTTATCGTGTGCAGGTTAGGCCCAGGTGGGGAACAGAGAAACCGTGTCCTATTGATGCCAGGTGGGAAAAGAGTCACAAGGTCCAGATGAGGCCTAAGTGAGGAGTAGATTCACCAGGTCCTGTTGAGGCTCAGTTGAGGACCAGTGTCCCCAGCTCCGGGTGAGTCCCAGAAGGGGACCAGAGTCACCCGGTTCTGGTGATATCCAGGTGGGGACAAGAGTCACCACGTCATGGTGAGGCCCAGAGGGGGACGAGAGTCACTAGGTCCAGATGAGGTCCCGATGTGGAAATGAGAAACCAGGTCCCATGATGCCCATATGAGGACCTGAGTCACCAGGTCCAGGTGAGGTCCCTGCAGGAACCAGACACCCCGTCCAGGTGAGGCCCAGGTGGGACCACAGTCACCAGGTGCAAGTGAGGCCCAGGTATATAAGAGAGTATCCAGGTCCCAATGATGCCCAGGTAAGGACCAGAGTCAACAGGTTCAGGAGAGGCCCAAATATGGATCAGAGTCATTGTGTTCCAGGTGAGGCCAGATGGAGACCACAGGAACCAGGTCCAGGAGAGCCCCATATGGGAACCAGAGCCACCAGATCCAGGTGAGGTTCAGGTGGGACCACAGTCACAAGGTCAAGGTAAGGTGCAGGTGGCAACAGGATTTACCAAATCCAGGTGAGGCCCAGGTGGCGACCAGTCACCACATCCAGGTGAAAACCAGCTAAGGTCCAGATTCACCAGCCCCAAGTGAAGCCCACGGGGTGACTAGAGTCACCAGGTAAGGGTGAGGCCCAGAGGGGCAACCAGAGTAACCAGTTTAGTTTGAGGCCCATAATGGGACCAGAGATCCCGGGTCAAAGTGAGGCCCAGGTGTGGAATAGAGTATCCAGGTCCGAATAATGCCTGGGTGAGGACCAGTCACTAAGGCCATGCACCCCAGATGGGGAACAAAATCACTAGTTCCTGTTGAGACATAGAATAAGACCACAGTCACCAGTATCAGGGGAGGCCCTTGTGGGAACCAGAGCCACTCTATGCAGCTGAGTCCCAGGTCCATGTGAGGCCCACGTTAGGACTAGATTCATCAGGTCGAATTGAGGCATAGCTGGGGACAAGAGTCACCAGGTCTTTGTGCGGCCTAGATGGGGCAAGATTCAGTAGTTCTGAGTTAGGTCAAAGTGGGGATGAGAGGCACCAGGTCCAGGTGAGTCCATACTGAGGACCAGAGTCACCAGATCCAGGTGAGGTCCATGAGGGGACCAGGGTCACCAGATCCAGGTGAATTCCAGGCGGGGACCAGAGTCACCAGATCCAGGTGAAGCCCAGGTGGGGACCAGAGTCACTAGGTCCAGATGAGGCCCAGGTGAGGACCAGAGTTACCAGGTACACGTGAGGCCCCGGTGGAGATCAGAGGCAACAGGTCCATGTGAGTGCGGCTTCGGGACCATAGTGAACAGGTCTACCTGA
Source organism: Canis lupus baileyi (assembly GCF_048164855.1). Lineage (NCBI taxonomy): Eukaryota > Metazoa > Chordata > Mammalia > Carnivora > Canidae > Canis > Canis lupus. Next base: position 47,183,844 of record NC_132862.1, read on the forward strand.
TGCCCAGGAGTGGAACACAGTAAGCAGATCCAGGTGAGTCCCCAGTGGTGACAAGAGTCACCACGTCCAGGTGAGGCCCAGGTGGGGACCAGGATCACCAGGTACAGGGGAGGCCCTTGAAAGAACCAGAGTCAACAGTTCGAGGTCAGGCGTAGGTGGCAACCAGGGTCAGCAGGTCCCAGTAAAGCCAATATGGGGTTCACAGTCACTAGTGCATGGTGAGACCCAGAGGGGAACCAGAGTCACATGGTCCAGGTGAGGTCCAGTTGTGGAACACACTCACCGGATCCCCATTTTGCCCAGTTGGGGACCATGGTCATCATGGCCAGGTGAGGCCCAGATGGGGACCGGAGTCCCCAAATCCAAGTGAAGCCCAGGTGGGGACCACAGTCACCAGATCCAGGGTAGTCTCAGATGCAGAGCAGAATCACGAAGTCCAGGTGAGGTGCAGGAGTCAACCACACTCACCAGGTCCCGGTGAGGCCCTGGAGGAGACAGAGTCACGAGGTACATGAGAAACTAGAAACTATGCAGCAACCAGGTCCACATGATGTCCATATGGGAACGCGAATCACCAGTTACAGGTGAGGGCCAGGTGGGGAACCGACTCACCATGTCCAGGTGAGACCCAGGTGGGAACCAGTGTCACCATGTCCAGGTGTGGCCCTGGTGAAGACCAGAGTTAATAGGTCAAGCTGGGTCACTGTTAGTGAACAGTGTAACCCTATCCTGATGCTACCCAGGTGGGTACCTGAGACACCAGGTCCTGGTGAGGCCCAGGTGGAACCAGAGACCTGAGGTCCAGGTGAGGTCCCGATGGGAACCACAGTCACCAGGTCAGGTGAGGCCAAGCTTAGGATCAGAGTCACAACTTACAGGTGAGGTCCAGGTGGAGCCAGAGTCACCTGGTACAGAAGAGGCCAAAGTCAGGATCAGAGTTACCAGAATCAGGTCAGTCCCAGTGGGGAATACAGTAACCATTTCCCGAGGATGCCCAGGTAAAACCAGAGTCAATATGCCCAGATGCGGCGCAGATGGGGAGCATATTCACTAGGTTCCGGTGAGGCCCAGTTGAGGACCAGTGTCACGAGGTCAAGTTGAGGCCTAGAGGGGTACCAGATTCACCTGGTCTAGGTGAAATCCAGATGGGGACCAGAGTCACCATGTCAGGCTGAGGCCCAGAGGGGATCCAGAGTCAACATGTCCAGGTGAGGCTCACGTGTGGAACAGTGTATCCAGTTCATAATGGTCCACAGGTGAGGACCAGAGTCACCAGATCTGGGTGAGGCCCAGTTAGTATCAGAGTCACCAGTTCCAGGTGAGCCCCAGAAGGTGTCCACAGCAATCGCACAGGAGGCACCCAAATCACCAGGTCCAGGTGAGGCCAACCTGCAGGCCATGAAGAAGAACCCTGTCCCACTGATGCCAAGGTAGGGACCAGAGTCACCAGGTCCAGAATCGGCGCAGGTGGGAGCATATTCACTAGGTCCCTGTGAGGCTCAGTTGCGGACCAGAGTCACCAGGTCTACTTGAGGCCTAGAGGGGTACCAGATTCACCTGGTTAGGTGACATCCTGATGGGGACCAGAGTCACCATGTTAGCCTCACCTGGACATGATGACTCTGGGCCAGGTCCTGGTGAGGCCCAGGTGGGACCAGAGATATGAGGTCCAGGTGAGGTCCCGATGGGAACCACAGTCACCAGGTCAGGTGAGGCCATTCTTAGGATCAGAGTCACCAGTTACAGGTGAGGCCCATGTGGAGCGACAGTCACCTGGTACAGAAGAGGCCAAAGTCAGGATCAGAGTTACCAGGATCAGGTCAGTCCCAGTGGGGAATAGAGTAACTATGTCCCGATGATGCCAAGGTAGAACCAGAGTCACCAGGTCCAGAAGAGGCGCAGGTTGGGAGAATGCTCACTAGGTCCCGGTGAGGTCCAGATGAGGACCAGAGTCACCAGGTCAAGTAGAGGCCTAGAGGGGTACCAGATTCACCTGGTCTAGGTGACATCCAGATGGGGACCAGAGTCACCATGTCAGGCTGAGGCCCAGAAGGGATCCAGAGTTATCATGTCCACGTAAGGCACACATGTGGAACAGAGAATCCAGGTCATAATTGTCCACAGGTGAGGACCAGAGTCACCAGGTCTGGGTGACGCGCAGACAGGATCAGAGTCACCAGTTCCAGGTGAGGCCAAGAAGGAGTCCACAGTAATCAGGTCCAGGTGGGGAACAAAGTCACCAGGACTGGGTGAGGCCCAGATGGGGACCAGATTCACCAGGTCCAGGAGAGGCGAGGTGGTGACCAGAGTCCCCGGGTATGGGAGAGGACCAGGTAAGGACCAGATTCACCAGGTCCACGAGGCCCACGTGTGGAACTGAGTCACCAGGTATGGGTGAGGCCCAGGTGGCAACCCCCCTCTCCAGTCCAGGTGAGGCCAACCTGCAGGCCAGAGTCACCAGATCCAGGTGAGTCCCTAGTGGGGACTGGAGTCACCAGGTAAATGTGAGTGTACAAGAAAACCACAGTCACCAGGTCCAGGTGTGGTTCATGTGGGAACGAGAGTCACCAGGTCCAGGTGAGACCCACGTGGGGACCATAGTCACCAGGTCCAGATTGAGGCCTAGGTGGGGGGACCAGAGTCATCAGGATCATTTGAGGCCAAAGTGTGGAGCAAAGTTATCATGTCCAGGTGATGTCCATGTGGGGAACAGAGTAACCATGTCCCATTGATGCCAAGTGAGAAAAGAGTCAGAAGGTACAGAAGAGGCCTAAATGAGGACTAGATTCACCATGTCGTGTTGACGTCCAGTTTAGCACCAGTGTCCCCAGCTCTGAGTGAGTCCCAGAGGGGGACCAGAGTCACCCGGTTCTGGTGATATCCAGGTGGGGACAAGACTCACCACGTCAGGGTGAGGCCCAGAGGGGGACGAGAATCACTACTTTCAGATGAGGCCCCGTTGTGCAACTGAGAAAAAAGGTCCCATAATGCCCAAATGAGAACCTGAGTCACCAGGTCCAGGTGATGTCCCTGTGGGAACCAGTCACCTCGTCAAGGTGAGGCCCAGGTGGGACCATAGTCACCAGGGCCAGGTGAGTCCAAGGTATATAAGAGAGTATCCAGGTCCCAATGATGCCCACGTAAGGACCAGAGTCAACAGTTCCAGGAGAGGCCCAAATATGGATCAGAGTCATTGTGTTCCAGGTGAGGCCAGATGGAGACCACAGGAACCAGGTCCAGGAGAGCCCCATATGGGAACCAGAGCCACCAGATCCAGGTGAGGTCCAGGTTGGACCACAGTCACAAGGACCAGGTGAGGCACAGGTGGCAACAGGATTCACCAAGTCCAGGTGAGACCCATGTGGCGACCAGTCACCACATACAGGTGTGGACCAGCGAAGGACCAGATTCACCAGGTCCATGTGAAGACCAATGGGTGACCAGAGTCACCACGTAAGGGTGAGGCCCAGAGGGGGAACCAGAGTAACCAGTTTAGTTTGAGGTCCAGAATGGGACCAGAGGTCCCTCGTCAAAATGAGGCCGAGGTGTGGAATTGAGTATCCAGGTCCCAATGATGCCTGGGTGACGCCCAGAGTCACTAGGGCCATGCAGGCCCAGATGGCGAACAAAATCACTAGGTCCTGGTGAGGCATAGGATAAGACCACAGTCACCAGTATCAGATGAACCCCTTGTGGGAACCAGAGCCACTCTATCCAGCTGAGTCCCAGGTCCATGTGAGGCCCACGTGAGGGCCAGATTCATCAGGTCGAATTGAGGCATAGCTGGGGACAAGAGTCACCAGGTCTTTGTGCGGCCTAGGTGGGGCAAGATTCAGCAGTTCTGAGTTAGGTCAAAGTGGGGACGAGAGACACCAGGTCCAGGTGAGGCCAAACTGAGGACCAGAGTCACCAGATCCAGCTGAGGTCCATGTTGGAAACAGAGTCACCAGGTCCAGGAGAGGTCCAGGTGGGGACCAGAGTCACCAGATCCAGGTGAAGTCCCGGTGGGGACCAGAGTCACCAGATCCAGGTGAAGCAGAGGTGGGGACCAGAGTCACTAGGTCAAGATGAGGCCCAGGTGAGGACCAGAGTTACCAGGTACACGTGAGGCCCAGGTGGGGATCAGAGACAACAGGTCCATGTGAGGCCAGCTTGGGGGACCATGGTCAACAGGTCTACTTGAGGCCCAGGTGTGGAACACAGTAAGCAGGTCCAGGTGAGTCCCCGGTGGTGACCAGAGTTACGAGTTCCGGGTGAGGACCAGGTAAGGACCAGATTCACCAAGTCCAAGTGAGGCCCACGTGGGGACCTGTGTCACCAGGCATGAGTGAGGCCCAGGTGACAAGCTCACTCACCAGGTCCACGTGAGGCCAATCTGCAGGCCATGCAGTGGAACCATGCCTTGATGATGTCCAGGTAGGGACCGGGGTTACCAGGTCCAGGTGAGGCCAACCTGCAGGCGATGCAGTGGAACCATGTCCCAATGATGCCCAGGTAGGGACCAGAATCACCAGGTCCAATGAGGCCCAGATGGAGCATATTCACTAGGTCCAGGTGTGGTCCAGTGGAGGACCAGAGTCACCAGACCTGGTTGAGGCCTAGAGGGGTACCAGAATCACCTGGTCCAGGTGACATCCAGATGGGGACCAGAGTAACCAGGTCAGGATGAGGCCCAGAGAGGTTCCAGAGTCATCATGTCCAGGTGAGGCTCAGGTGTGGAACAGAGTCACCAGGTACCAAAGATGCCCAGGTGAGTACCAGAGTCACCAGGTCTGGGTGACGGGCAGATAGGATCAGAGTCACCTGTTCCAGGTGAGGCCAAGAAAGAGTCCACAGCAATCCGATACAGGAGTGGAACAAAGTCAACAGGCCTGGGTGAGGCCCAGATGGGGATCAGATTCACCAGGTCCAGGTAGGCCCAGGTGGTGACCAGAGACCCCGGGGCTGGGAGACGACCAGGTAAGGACCAGATATACCAGGTCCAAGAGGCCCACGCGGGGACCTGACTCACCAGGTATGGGTGAGGCCCAGGGGCAACCCCACGCACAATGTCCAGGTGAGGCCAACCTGCATGCCAAAGTCACCAGATCCACGTGAGGCCCTAGTCGGCACCGGAGACAGCAGGTAAAAGTGAGTCTACAAGAACACTACAGTCACCAGCTCCATGTGTGGTTCATGTGGGAACGAGAGTCACCAGTTCCAGGTGAGACCCAGGTTGGGACGACAGTCACCAAGTCTGGATTGAGGCCTAAGAGGGTAACAGTGTCATAAGGACCAGTTGAGGCTCAACTGTGGAACAAAGTTATCATGTCCAGTTGAGGCTCAGGTGTGGAACAGAGTATCCCGGTCATAACGGTCCACAGGTGAGGACCAGAGTCACCAGATCCAGGTGAAGCCCAAGTGGGGACCAGAGTCACTAGGTCCAGATGAGGCCCAGGTGAGGACCAGAGTTACCAGGTACACGTGAGGCACCGGTGATGATCAGAGGCAACAGGTCCATGTGAGGCCGGCTTGGGGACCATGGTCAACACATCTACTTGAGGCCCAGGTGTGGAACACTGTAAGCAGGTCCAGGTGAGTCCCTGGTGGTGACAAGAGTCACCACGTCCAGGTGAGGCCCAGGTGGGGACCAGGATCACCAGGTCCAGGGGAGGACCTTGCAAGAACCAGAGTCAACAGTTCGAGGCCCGACGCAGGTGGCAACCAGGGTCAGCAGGTCCAAGTCAGGCCAAAGTGGGGTTCACAGTCACTAGGGCACGGTGACACCCAGAGGGGGACCAGAGTCACCTGGTCCAGGTGAGGTCCAGTTGTGGAGCACAGTCACCGGGTACCAATTTTGCCCAGTTGAGGACCATGGTCAACAGGGCCAGGTGAGGCTGAGATGGGGACCGGAGTCCCCAAGTCAAGGTGAAGCCCAGGTGGGGACCACAGTCACCAAATCCAGGAAAGTCTCAGGTACAGACCAGAATCACCATGTCCAGGTGTGGCCCAGGTGAAGAGCAGAGTTAATAGTTCCGGCTGGGTCACTGTTAGTGAAGAGTGTAACCATATCCTGATGCTACCAGGTTGGTACCACAGACACCAGGTCCTGGTGAGGCCCAGGACGGACCAGAGACATGAGGTCCAGGTGATATCATAATGGGAACCACAGTCACCAGGTCAGGTGAGGCCATGCTTAGGATCAGAGTCACCAGTTACAGGTGAGACCCAGGTCGAGCCAGAGTGACCTGGTACAAAATAGGCCAAAGTCAGGACCAGAGTTACCAGGATCAGGTCAGTCCCAGTGGGGAATAGAGTAACCACGTCCCGATGATGCCCAGGTAGAACCAGAGTCACCAGCTCCAGATGAAGCACAGGTGGGGAGCATGATTACTAGGTCCCGCTGAGGCCCAGTTGAGGACCAGTGTCGCCAGGTCTAGTTGAGGCCTAGAGGGGTACCAGATTCACCTGGTCTAGGTGACATCCAGATGCGGACAAGATTCACCATGTCAGGGTGAGGCCCAGAGGGGATTAAGAGTCATCATGTCCAGGTGAGGCTCAGGTGTGGAACTGAGTATCCAGATCATAATGGTCCTCAGGTGAGGACCAGAGTCACCAGATCTGGGTGAGGCCCAGTTAGGATCAGAGTCACAAGTTCCAGGTGAGGCCAAGAAGGAGTCCACAGCAATCAGGTCCAGGTGGGCAACAAATTCACCAGGAATGGGTGAGGCCCAGATGGGGACCAGATTCACCAGGTCCAGGTGACTTCCAGGTGGTGACCAGACATACCAGTTCCGGGTGAGGACCAGGTAAGGACAAGATTCAACAGGTCCATGTGAGGCCCACATGGGGACCTGTGTCACCAGGTATGGATGAGGCCCAGGTGGCAACCCCACTCCCCAGGTCCAGGTGAGGCCAACCTGCAGGCCATGCAGAGGAACCATGTCACAATGATGCCCTGGTTGGGACCAGAGTTATCAGATCTAGGTGAGGCCAACCTTCAGGCCATGCAGTGGAAACATGTCCCGATGATGCCCAAGTAGTGACCAGAGTCACCAGGTCCAAATGAGGCCCAGATGGAGCATATTCACTAGGTCCAGGTGAGGCCCAGTTGAGGACCAGAGTCCCCAGATCTGGTTGAGGCCTAGAGGGGTACCAGAATCACCTGGTCCAGGTGACATCCAGATGGGGATCAGAGTCACCAGGTCAGAGTGAGGCCCAGAGATTTTCCAGAGTCATCATGTCCAGGTGAGGCTCAGGTGTGGAACAGAGTCACCAGGTACCAACGATGCCCAGGTGAGGACCAGTCACCTGGTCTGGGTGATGCGCAGATAGAATCAGAGTCACCAGTTCCAGGTGAGGCCAAGAAAGAGTCCACAGCAATCAGGTCCAGGTGGGGAATAAATGACCAGGACTGAGTGAGACCCAGATGGGGACCAAATTACTCAGGTCCAGGTGAGTCCCAGGTGGTGACCAGAGTCCGCATCTCCGGGACAGGACCAGGTAAGGACCAGATTCACCAGGTCCAAGAGGCCCACGTGGGGACCTGAGTCACCATGTATGTGTGAGGCCCAGGTGGACACCCCAATCAACAATTCCAGGTGAGGCCAACCTGCATGCCAGAGTCTCCAGATCCAGGTGAGGCCCTAGTGGGGACCAGAGTCACCATGTAAATGTGAGTCTACAAGAACACCACAGTCACCAGGTCCTGGTGTGGTTCATGTGGGAACGAGAGTCACCAGGTCCAGGGGAGACCCAGGTGGGGACCACAGTCACCAGATCCAGATTGAGGCCTAGGTGGGGGGACCAGAGTCATCAGGACAAGTTGATGCCAAAGTGTGGAGCAAAGTTATCATGACCAGGTGAGGCCCAGGTGGGGAAAAAAGTAACCATGTCCCATTGATGCCAGGTGGGAAAAGAGTCACAGGTCCAGACGAGGCCTAACTGAGGAGTAGATTCACCAGGTCCTGTTGAGGCCCAGTTGAGGAGCAGTGTCCCCAGCTACGGGTGAGACCCAGAGGGGGACCAGAGTCACCCAGTTCTGGTGATATCCAGGTGGGGACCAGACTCACCACGTCAGGGTGAGGCCCAGAGTGGGACGAGAATCACTAGGTCCAGGTGAGGCCCCTATGTGGAACTGAGAAACCAGGTCCCATGATGCCCATATGAGGACCTGAGTCACCAGGACCAGGTGACGTCCCTGTGGGAACCAGTCACCTCATCCAGGTGAGGCCAAGGTGGGACCTCAGTCACCAGGTCCAGGTGAGGCCCAGGTATATAAGAGAGTATCCAGGTCCCAATGATGTCCAGGTAAGGACCAGAGTCAACAGGTGCAGGAGAGGCACAAATATGTATCAGAGTCATTGAGTTCCAGGTGACGCCAGATGGAGATAACAGGAACCAGGTCCAGGAGAGCCCCATATGGGAACCAGAGCCACCAGATCCAGGTGAGGTCCAGGTGGGACCACACTCACAAGGTCCAAGTGAGGCCCAGGTGGCAACAGGATTCACCAAGTCAGGAGAGGCCCAGGTTGCGACCAGTCATCAGATCCAGGTGCGGACCACCTAAGGACCAGATTCACCAGACCCAAATGAAGCCCATGGGGTGACCAGAGTCACCAGGTAAGGGTGAGGCCCAGAGGGGGAACCAGAGTAACCAGTTTAGTTTGAGGCCCAGAATGGGACCAGAGGTCCCTGGTCAAAGTGAGGCCCAAGTGTGGAATTGAGTATCCAGGTCCCAATGATGCCTGGGTGAGGACCAGAGTCACTAGGGCCATGCAGGCCCAGATGGGGAACAGAATCATTAGGTCCTGAAGAGGCATAGAATAAGACCACAGTCAGCAGTATCAGTGACCCCTTTTGGGAACCAGAGCCACTCTATCCATCTGAGTCCCAGGTCCAGCTGAGTGCCAGGTCCATGTGAGGCCCACGTGAGGACCAGATTCATCAGGTCGAATTGAGGCATAGGTGGGGACAAGAGTCACCAGGTCTGGATGCGGCCTAGGTTGGGGCAAGATTCAGCAGTTCTGAGTTAGGTTCAAGTGGGGACGAGAGACACCAGGTCCAGGTGAGGCCAAACTGAGGACCAGAGTCACCAGATCCAGGTGAGGTCCATGTTGTAAAGAGAGTAACCAGGTCCAGGAGAGGTCCAGGTGGGGACCAGAGTCCACGGATCCAGGTAAGTCCAGGTGGGGACCTGAGTCAGCAGATCCAGGTGAAGCCCAGGTGGAGACCAGAGTCTCTAGGACCAGATGAGGCCCAGAAGAGGACAGGAGTTAACAGGTACACGTGAGGCCCCGGTGGGGATCAGAGGCAACAGGTCCATGTGAGGCCGGCTTGGGGACCATGGTCAACAGGTCTACTTGAGGCCCAGGTGTGGAACACAGTAAGCAGGTCCAGGTGAGTTCCCGGTGGTGACAAGAGTCACCACGTCCAGGTGAGGCCCAGGTCGGGACCAGGATCACCAGGTACAGGGGAGGACGTTGAAAGGACCAGAGTCAACAGTTGGAGGTTAGACGCAGGTGGCAACCAGGTCAGCAGGTCCAAGTCAGGCCAAAGTGGGGTTCACAGTCACTAGGCACGGTGAGACCCAAAGGGGGACCAGAGTCACCTGGTCCAGGTGAGGTCCCGTTGTGGAACACAGTCACTGGGTCCCAATTTTGCACAGTTTAGGACCATGGTCAACAGGGCCCGGTGAGGCCCAGATGGGGACCGGAGTCCCCAAATCCAGGTAAAGCCCAGGTGGGGACCACTGTCACCAGATCCAGGGTAGTCTCAGGTGCAGACCAGAATCACCAGGTCCATGTGAGGTGCAGGTGGCAACCACACCCACCAGGTCCCGGTGAGGCCCCGGTGGGGACCAGAGACACGAGGTACATGAGAAGCTAGAAACACTGCAGCCACCAAGTCCACATGATGTCCATGTGGGAACGAAAATCACCAGTTACACATGAAGACCAGGTGGGGATCCGACTCACCATGTCCAGGTGAGACCCAGGTGGGAACCAGTGTCACCATGTCTTGGTGTGCCCCAGGTGAAGACCAGAGTTATTAGGTCCGGCTGGATGAGTGTTAGGGAACAGTGTAACCATATCCTGATGCTACCCACGTGGGTACCAGAAACACCAGGTCCTGGTGAGGCCCAGGTGTAACTGGAGACATGATGTCCCGGTGAGGTCCCGATGGGAACCACAGTCACCAGGTCAGGTGAGGCCATGCTTAGGATCAGAGTCACCAGGTACAGGTGAGGCCCAGGTGGAGCCAGAGTCACCTGGTACAGAAGAGGCCAAAGTCAGGACCAGAGTTACCAGGATCAGGGCAGTCCCAGTGGGGAATAGAGTAACCATGTCCCAATGATACCCAGGTAGAACCAGAGTCACCAGGTCCAGTGAGGCGCAGGTGGGGAGAATATTCACTGGGTCCGGGTGAGGCCCAGATGAGGACCAGAGTCACCAGGTCTAGTTGAGGCCTAGAGGGGTACCAGATTACCTGGTCTAGGGGACATCCAGATGGGGACCAGAGTCAGCATGTAAGACTGAGGCCCAGAGGGGGTCCAGAGTCATCATGTCCAGGTGAGGTTCAGGTGTGGAACAGAGTATCCAGGTCATAATGGTCCACAGGTGAGGACCAGAGTCACCAAATCTGGGTGAGGCCCAGGTAGGAGCAGAGTCACAAGTTCCAGTTGAGGCCAAGAAGAAGTCCACAGCAATCAGGTCAATGGTGGGGAACAAAGTCAACAGGACTGGGTGAGGCCCAGATGGGGACCAGATTCACCAGGTCCAGGTGATTCCCAGGTGGTGACAAGGGGTACCAGTTCCGGGTGAGGACCAGATAAGGACCAGATTCACCAGGTCCAAGTGAGGCCCACGTGGGACCTGTGTCACCAGGTATGCATGAGGCCCAGGTGGCAAGCCCACACACCAGGTCCAGGTGAGGCCAACCTGCAGGCCATGCAGAGGAACCGTGTCCCGAAGATGCCCAGGTAGGGACCAGAGTTACCAGGTCAAGAAGAGGCCAACCTGCAGACCATTATGTGGAATCATGTACCGATGGTGCCCACGTAGTTACCAGAGGTACAAGCTCCAAATGAGGCCCAGATGGAGCATATTCACTAGGTACAGGTGAGGCCCAGTTGAGGACCAGAGTCACCAGATCTGGTTGAGGCCCAGAGGGGTACCAGAACCCCCTGGTCCAGGTGACATACAGATGGGGACCAGAGTCACCAGGTCAGGGTGAGGCACAGAGAGGTTCGAGAGTCATCATGTCCAGCTGAGGCTCAGCTGTGGAGCAGAGTCACCAGGTACCAATGATGCCCAGGTGAGGACCAGATTCACCAGGTACATGTGAGGCCTCAGTGGGGATCAGAGGCAATAGGTCCATGTGAGCCCGGCTTGGGGACCATGGTCAACAGGTCTACTCCAAGCCCAGGGGTGGAACACAGTTAGCAGGTCCAGGTGAGTCCCCGGTTGTGACAAGAGTCACCACGTCCAGGTGAGGCCCAGGTGGGGACCAGGATCACCAGATAAGGGGAGGCCCTTGAAAGAACCAGAGTCAACAGTTCGAGGTCAGGCGCAGGTGGCAAGAAGGGTCAGCAGGTCCAAGTCAGGGCAAAGTGGGGTTCACAGTCACTAGGGAACGGTGAGACCCAGAGGGGGACCAGAGTCATGTGGTCCAGGTGAGGTCCAGTTGTGGAACACACTCACCGGGTCCAAATTTTGCCCAGTTGATGACCATGGTCAACAGGGCCAGGGGAGGCCCAGATTGGGACAGGAGTCCCCAAATCCAGGTGAAGCCCAGGTGGGAACCACAGTCACCAGATCCAGGGTAGTCTCAGGTGCAGACCAGAATCTCCAGGTCCAGGTGAGGTGCAGGTGGCGAACACACTCACGAGGTCCCGGTGAGGCCATGGTGGGGACCAGAGTCACGAGGTACATGAGAAGCTAGAAACACTGCAGCCACCAGGTCCACAATATGTCCATGTGGGAACGAGAATCACCCGTTACAGGTGAGGACCAGGTGGGGATCCGACTCACCATGTCCAAGTGAGATCCAGGTGGGAACCAGTGTCAGCATGTCCAGGTGTGGCCCAGGTGAATACCAGAGATAATAGGTCCAGGTGGGTCACTGATAGTGAACAGTGTAACCATATCCTGAGCTACCCAGTGGACACCAGAGACACCAGGTCCTGGTGAGGCCCAGGAGGGACCAGAGACATGAGGTCCAGATGAGGTCACGATGGGAACCACAGTCACCAGGTCAGGTGAGGCCATGCTTAGGATCAGAGTCACCAGTTACAGGTGAGGCCCAGGTGGAGCCAGAGTCACCTGGTACAGAAGAGGCCAAAGTCAGGACCAGAGTTACAAGGATCAGGTCAGTCCCAGTGGGGAATAGAGTAACCATGTTCCGATGATGCCCAGGTAGAACCAGAGTCACCAGGTCCAGATGAGGCGCAGGTGGGGAGCATGTTCACTAGATCCCGGTGAGGCCCAGTTGAGTACCAGAGTCAGCAGGTCAAGTTGAGGCTAATAGGGGTACCAGATTCACCTGGTCTAGGTGACTTCCAGATGGGGACCAGAGTCACCATGTCAGGCTGAGGCCCAGAGAGGTTCCAGAGTCATCATGTCCAGGTGAGGCTCAAGTGTGGAACAGAGTAACCAGGTACCAATGATGCCAAGGTGAGGACCAGAGTCACCAGATCTGGGTGACGCGCAGATAGGATCAGAGTCACCAGTTCCACGTGAGGCGAAGAAAGAGTTCACAGCAATCAGGTCCAGGTGGGGAACAAAGACACCAGAACTGGGTGAGGCCCAGATGGGGACCAGATTCACCAGGTCTATTTGAGGCCCAGGTGGTGACCAGATTCCCTGGATCTGGGAGACGACCAGATAAGACCAGATTCACCAAGTCCAAGTGAGGCCCACGTGGGGACCTGTGTCAATAGGTATTGGTGAGGCCCAGGTGGCAGCCCCACTCACCAGGTCCAGGTGAGGCCAACCTGCAGGCAATGCAGAGGAACCGTGTTCCGATGATGCCCAGGTAGGGAACAGAGTTACCAGGTCCAGGTGAGGTCAACCTGCAGGCCATTCAGTGGAACCATGTCCCGATGATGCCCAAGTAGGAACCAGAGTCACCAGGTGCAAATGAGGCCCAGATGGAGCATATTCACTAGGTCCAGGTGAGGACCAGTTGAGGACCAGAGTCACCAGATCTGGTTGAGGCCTAGAGGGGTACAAGAATCACCTGGACCAGGTGACATCCAGGTGGGGACCAGAGTCACCAAGTCAGGGTGAGGCCCAGAGAGGTTCCAGAGTCATCATGTCCAGGTGAGGCTCAGGTGTGAAACAGAGTCACTACGTAACAATGATGCCCAGGAGACAACCAGAGTCACCAGGTCTGGGTGACGCGCATATAGCATCAGAGTCACCAGTTCCAGGTGAGGCCAAGAAAGAGTCCACAGCAATCAGGTCCAGGTGGGGAACAAAGTCACCAGGACTGGGTGAGTCCCAGATGGGGACCAGATTCAACAGGTCCAGGTGAGGCCAAGTTATATAACAGAGTATCCAGCTCCCAATGATGCCCAGGTAAGGACCAGAGTCAACAGGTCCAAGAGAGGCCCAAATATGTATCAGAGTCATTGTGTTCTAGGTGAGGCCAGAAGGAGACCACAGGAACCAGGACCAGGAGAGCGCCATATGGGAACCAGAGCCACCAGATCCAGGGGAAGTCCAGGTGGGACCACAGTCACAAGGTCCATGTGAGGCGCAGGTGGCAACAGGATTCACCAAGTCCAGGTGAGGCCCAGGTCGCGACCTGTCACCAGATCCAGGTTTGGACCAGCTAAGGACCAGATTCACCAGGCCCAAGTAAAGCCCAAGGGGTGACCAGAGTCACCAGGTAAGGGTGAGGCCCAGAGTGATAACCAGAGTAACCAGTTTAGTTTGAGGCCCAGAATGGGAACAGAGGTCCCTGGTCAGAGTGACGCCCTGGTGTCGAATAGATTATCCAGATCCCAGTGATGCCTGGGTGAGGACAAGAGTCACTAGGGTCATGGAGGCGCAGATGGGGAACAGAATCACTAGGTCCTGATGAGGCATGGAATAAGACCAGAGTCACCAGAATCAGGTGAGCCCCTTGTGTGAACCAGAGCCACTCAATCCATCTGAGTCCAAGGTCCATGTGAAGCACACGTGAGGACAAGATTCATCAGGTCGAATTGAGGCATAGCTGGTGACAAGATTCACCAGGTCTGGGTGCGGTCTATGTGGGGCATGATTCAGCAGTTCTGAGTTAGGTCAAAGTGGGGATGAGAGACACCAGGTCCAGGAGAGGCGAAACTGAGGACCAGAGTCACCAGATCCAGGTGAGGTCCATGTTGGAAAGAGAGTCACCAGGTCCAGGAGAGGTCCAGGTGGGGACCAGAGTCACCAGATCCAGGTGAAGTCCAGGTGGGGACCAGAGTCACCAGAATCAGGTGAAGCCCAGGTGGGGATCAGAGGCAACAGGTCCATGTGAGGCCGGCATGGGGACCATGGTCAACAAGTCTACTTGAAGCCCAGATGTGGAACACAGTAAGCAGGTACAGGTGAGTACGCGGTTATGACATAAGTCACCACGTCCAGGTGAGGCCCAGGTGTGGACCAGGATCACAAGATACAGGGTAGGCCCTTGAAAGTACCAGAGTCAACAGTTCGAGGTCAGCGCAGGTGGCAACCAGGGTCAGCATGTCCAAGTCAGGCCAAAGTGGGGTTCACAGTCACTAGGGTACGGTGAGACCCAGAGGTAGATCAGAATCACCTGGTCCAGGTGAGGTCCATTTGGGGAACACAGTCACTGGGTCCCAATTTTGCGCAGTTGAGGACCATGGTCAACAGGGCCAGGTGAGGCCCAGATGGAGACCGGAGTCCCCAAAACGGGTGAAGCCCAGGTGGGGACCACAGTCACCAGATCCAGGGTAGTCTCAGGTGCAGACCAGAATGACCAGGTCCACTTGATGTGCAGGTGGCAACCACACTCACCAGGTCCCTGTGAGGCCCTGGTGGGGACCAGAGTCACGAGGTACATGAGAAGCTAGAAACACATGGGATCCCTGGGTGGCGCAGCGGTTTGGCGCCTGTCTTTGGTTCAGGGCGCAATCCTGGAGACCCGGGATCGAATCCCACGTCGGACTCCCGGTGCATGGAGCCTGCTTCTCCCTATGCCTGTGTCTCTGCCTCTCTTTCTCTCTGTGACGATCATAAATAAATAAAAATTTTAAAAAAAGGTGCTAGAAACACTGCGGCCAACAGGTCCATATGATCTCCATGTGGGAACGAGAATCAGCAGTTACAGGTGAGGACCAGGTGGGGATCCGACTCACCATGTCCAGGTGAGACCCAGGTGGGAATCAGTGTCACCATGTCCAGGTGTGGCCCAGGTGAAGACCAGAGTTAAAAGGTCCGGCTGGGTCACTGTTAGTGAACAGTGTAACCATATCCTGATGCTACTCAGGTGGGAACCACAGAAACCAGGTCCTGGTGAGGCCCAAGTGGGACCAGAGACATGAGGTCCAGGTGAGGTCCCGATGGGAACCACAGTCACCACGTCAGGTGAGGCCATGCTTAGGATCAGAGTCACCCGTTACAGGTGAGGCCCAGGTGGAGCCAGAGTCACCTGGTACAGAAGAGGCCAAAGTCAGGACCAGAGTTACCAGGATCAGGTCACTCCAAGTGGGAATAGGGTAACCATGTCCCGATGATGCCAAGGTAGAACCAGAGTCACCAGGCCCAGATGTGGCGCAGGTGGGGAGCATCTTCACTAGGTCCCGTTGAGGCCCAGTTGAGGACCAGAGTCACCAGGTCTAGGTGAGGCCTAGAGGGGTACCAGATTCACCTGGTCTAGGTGACATCCAGATGGGGACCAGAATCACCATGACAGGGGGAGGCCCAGAGTGGATCCAGAGTCATCATGTCCAGGTGAGGCTCAGGTGTGGAAAGAGTATCCAGGTCATAATGATCCACAGGTGAGGACCAGAGTCAGCAGATCTGGGTGAGGCCCAGTTAGGATCAGAGTCACCAGTTTCAGGTGAGGCCAAGAACGAGTCCACAGCAATCAGGTCCAGATGGGGAACAAAGTCACCAGGACTGAGTGAGGCCCAGATGGGGACCAGATTCACCAGGCCCAGGTGATTCCCAGGTGGTGACCAGGTTACGTGTTAGGGGTGAGGACCAGGTAAGGACCGGATTCACCAGGTCCAAGTGAGGCCCACGTGGCGACCTGTGTCACTAGGTATGGGTGAGGCCCAGGTGGCAACCCCACTCACCAGGTCCAGGTGAGGCCAACCTGCAGGCCATGCAGAGGCACCATATCCCGATGATGCCCAGGTAGGGACGAGAGATACCAGGTCCAGCTGAGGCCAACCTGCAGGCCATGCAGTGGAACCATGTCCCGATGATGCCCAGGAAGGGACCAGAGTCACCAGGCCCAAATGAGGCCCAGATGGAGCATATTCACTAGGTCCAGGTGAGGCCCAGTTGAGGACCAGAGTCACCAGATCTGGTTGAGGCCTAGAGGGGTATCAGAATCACCTGGTCCAGGTGACATCCAGATGGGTCCAGAGTCACCAGATCAGGGTGAGGCCCAGAGCGGTTCCAGAGTCATCATGTCCAGGTGAGGCTCAATATGGAACAGAGTCACCAGGTACCAAAGATGCCCAGGTGAGGACCAGAGTCACCAGGTCTGGGTGAAGCGCAGATAGGATCAGAGTCACAAGTTCCAGGTGAGGGCAAGAAAGAGTCCACAGCAATCAGGTCCAGGGTCGGAACAAAGTCACCAGGACTGGGTGAGGCCCAGATGGGGACCAGATTCACCAGGTCCAGGTGAGTCCCAGGTGGTGACCAGAGTCTCCGGGTCTGGGAGAGGACCAGGTAAGTAACAGGTTCACTGGGTCCAAGAGGCCCACGTGGAGACCTGAGTCACCAGGTATGGGTGAGGCCCAGGTGGCAACCCCACTCACCAGGTCCAGGTGAGGCCACCTGCAGGCTAGAGTCACCAGATCCAGGTGAGGCCCTAGTGGGGACCGGAGTCACCAGGTAATTGTGAGTCTACAAGAACACCACAGGCACCAGGTCCAGGTGTGGTTCATGTGGGAACGAGAATCACTAAGTCCAGGTGAGCCCCAGGTGGGGACCAGTCACCAGTTCCAGATTGAGGCCTAGGTGGTGGACCAGAGATATCAGGACCAGCTGAGGCCAAACTGCAGAGCAAATTTATCATGTCCAGGTGAGGCCCAGGTGAGGAACAGAGTAACCATGTCCCATTGATGCCAGGTGGGAAAAGAGTGACAAGGTCCAGACGAGGCCTATGTGAGGAGTAGATTCACCAGGTCCTGTTGAGGCCCAGTTGTGGACCGGTGTCCCCAGCTCCGGGTGAGTCCCAGAGGGGGACCAGAGTCACCCGGTTCTAGTGATAACCAGGTGAGGACCAGAGTCACCACGTCAGGGTGAGGCCCAGAGGGAGACGAGAATTCTAGGTTCAAGTGAGGCCCCGATTTGGAACTGTGAAACCAGGTCCCATGATGCCCATATGAGGACCTGAGTCACCAGGTCCAGGTGATGTCCCTGTGGGAACCAGTCACCCGGTTCAGGTGAGGCCCAGGTGGGACCACAGTCACCAGGTCCAGGTGAGGCCCAGATAAATAAGAGAGTATCCAGGTCCCAATGATGCCCAGGTAAGGACCAGAGTCCACAGGTCCAGGAGAGGCCCAAATATGGATCAGATTCATTGTGTTCCAGGTGAGGCCAGATGGAGACCACAGGAACCAGGTCCAGGAGAGCCCCATATGGGAATCAGAGCCACCAGATCCAGGTGAGGTCCAGGAGGGACCACAGTCACAAGGTCCAGGTGAGGCGCAGGTGGCAACATGATTCACCAAGTCCAGGTGAGGCCCACGTCGTGACCTGTCACCAGATCCATGTGCGGACCAGCTAAGGACCAGATTCACCAGGCCCAAGTGAAGCCCAAGGGGTGACCAGAGTCACCAGGTAAGGGTGAGGCCGAGAGGGGGAACCAGAGTAACCAGTTTAGATTGAGGCCCAGAATGGGGCCAGAGGTCCCTGGACAAAGTGAGGCCCAGGTGTGGAATAGAGTATCAAGGTCCCAATGATGCCTGGGTGAGGACCAGAGTCACTAGGGCCATGCAAGTCCACATGGGGAACAGAATCACTAGGTCCTGGTGAGGCATAGAATAAGAACACAGTCACCAGTATCAGTTGAGCCCCTTGTGGTAACCAGAGCCACTCAATCCAGCTGAGTCCCAGGTCCATGTGAGGCCCACGTGAGGACCAGATTCATTAGGTCGAATTGAGGCATAGCTGGGGACAAGAGTCACCAGGTCTGGGTGCGGCCTAGGTGTGGCAAGATTCAGCAGTTCTGAGTCAGGTAAAAGTGAAGACGAGAGACACCAGGTCCAGGTGAGGCCAAGCTGAGGACCAGAGTCACCAGATCCAGGTGAGGTCCATGTTGGAAAGAGAGTCACCAGGTCCAGGAGAGGTACAGGTGGGGACCAGAGTCACTAGATCCAGGGAAAGTCCAGGTGGGGATCAGAGTCACGAGATCCAGGAGAAGTCCAGGTGGGCACCAGAGTCTCTAGGTGCAGATGAGGCCCAGGTGAGGACCAGAGTTACCAAGTACACGTGAGGCCCCGGTGGGGATCAGAGGCAACAGGTCCATGTTAGGCGGGTTGGGTACCATGGTCAAGAGGTGTACTTGAGGCCCAGGTGTGGAACACAGTAAGCAGGTCCAGGTGAGTCCCCGGTGGTGACAAGAGTCACCACGTCCAGGAGAGGCCCAGGTTGGCACCAGGATCACCAGTTACAGGGGAGGCCCTTGAAAGAACCAGAGTCAACAGTTCGAGGTCAGGCGCAGGTGGCAACCAGGGTCAGCAGGTCGTAGCCAGGCCAAAGTGGGGTTCACAGTCACTAGGGTACGGTGAGACCCAGAGGGGGACCAGAGTCACCTGTTCCAGGTGAGGTCCAGTTGTGAAACACAGTCACAGGGTCCCAATTTTGCCGGGTGAGGACCATGGTCAACAGGGCCAGGTGAGGCCCAGATGGGGACCAGAGTCCCCAAATCCACGTGAAGCCCAGGAGGGAACCACAGTCACCAGATCCAGGGTAGTCTCAGGTGCAGACCAGAATCACCAGTTCCAGGTGAGGTGCAGGTGGCAACCACACTCACCACGTCCCGGTGAGGCCCTGGTGGGGACCAGAGTCACGAGGTACATGAGAAGCTAGAAACACTGCAGCCACCAGGTGAAAATGATGTCCATGCTGGAATGAGAATCACCAGTTACAGGTGAGGACCAGGTGGGGATCCGACTCACCATGTCCAGGTGAGACCCAGGTTGGAACCAGTGTCACCATGTCCAGGTGTGGCCCAGGTGAAGACCAGAGTTAATAGGTCTTGCTGGGTCACTACTAGTGAACAGTGTAACCATATCCTGATGCTACCCAGGTGGGTACCAGAGACACCAGGTCCTGGTGTGGCCCAGGTGGAACCAGAGACACGAGGCCCAGGTGAGGTCCCGATGGGGACCACAGTCACCAGGTCAGGTGAGGCCATGCTTAGGATCAGAGTCACCAGTTACAATTGAGGCCCAGGTGGAGCCAGAGTCACCTGGTACAGAAGAGGCCAAAGTCACGACCAGAGTTACCAGGATCAGGTCAGTCCCAGTGTGGAATAGAGTAACCATGTCCCGGTGATGCCCAGGTAGAACCAGAATTACCAGGTCCAGATGAGGTGCAGGTGGAGAGCATATTCACTAGGTCCCGGTGAGGCCAAGTTGAGGACCGAGTCACCATGTATAGTTGAGACTTGGAGTGGTACCAGATTCACCTGCTCTAGGTGACATCCAGATGGGGACCAGAGTCACCATGTCAGGCTGAGGCCCAGAGGGGATCTAGAGTCATCATGTCCAGGTGAGGCTCACGGGTGGAACAGAGTATCCAGGTCATAATGGTCCAGAGGTGAGGACCAGAGTCACCAGATCTGGGTGAGGCCCAGTTAGGATCAGAGTCACTAGGTCCAGGTGACGGCCAAGAA
Source organism: Canis lupus baileyi (assembly GCF_048164855.1). Lineage (NCBI taxonomy): Eukaryota > Metazoa > Chordata > Mammalia > Carnivora > Canidae > Canis > Canis lupus. Next base: position 47,203,899 of record NC_132862.1, read on the forward strand.
GGAGTACACTGCAATCAGGTCCAGGTGTGAACAAAGTCACCTGGACTGGATGAGGCCAATGGGGACCAGAAACACAATGTCCAGGTGATTCCCAGGTGATGACCAGAGTTACCAGTTCCGGGTGAGGACAAGGGAAGGACCAGATTCAACAGGTCCACGTGAGGACCACGTTGGGACCTGTGTCACCAGGCATGGGTGAGTCTCAGGTGACAACCCCACTCACTAGGTCCAAGTGAGGCCAACCTGGAGGCCATGCCGAGGAACCATGTCCTGATGATGCCCAGGTGGGGTCCAGAGTTATCAGGTCCAGGTGAGGCACACTTGCAGGCCATGCAGTGGAACATGTCCCGGTAATGCCGAGGTATGGATCAGAATCACCATGTCCAAATGAGGCCCAGATGGAGCATGTTCACTAGGTCTAGGTGAGGCCCAGTTGAGGACCAGAGTCACCAGATCTGGTTGAGCCCTATAAGGGTACCAGAATCGCCAGGTTCAGATGACATCGAGATGGGGACCAGAGTCACCAGGTCAGGGTGAGGCCCAGAGAGGTTCCAGAGTCATAATGTCCAAGTGAGGCTCAGGTGTGGAACAGAGTCACCAGGTACCAATGATGCCCAGTTGAGGACCAGATTCACCAGGTCTGGGTGACGCGCAGATAGGATCAGAGTCACCAGTTCCAGGTGAGGCCAAGAAGGCGTCTACAGCAATCAGGTCCATGTGGGGAACAAAGTCACCAGGATTGGGTGAGACCCAGATGGGGACCAGATTCACCAGGCCCAAGTGATTCCCAGGTGGTGACCAGAGTTACCAGTTCCGGGAAGGAACAGGTAAGGACGAGATTCACCAGGTCCAATTGAGGCCCATGTGGGGACCTGTGTCACCATGTATGGTTGAGGCACAATTGGCAACCCCACTCACCAGGTCCAGGTGAGGCCAACCTGCAGGCGATGGAGACGAACTGTGTCCCGATGATGCCCAGGTAGGGACCAGAGATACCAGGTCCAGGTGTGGCCAACCTGCAGGCTATGCAGTGGAACCATGTCCTGATGATGCCCAGGTAGGGACCAGAGTTACCAGGTCCAGGTGAGGCCAACCTGCAGGCCATGCAGTGGAACCATATCCCTATGATGCCCAGGTAGGGACCAGAGTCACCAGGTCCAAATGAGGCCCACATGGAGCATATTCACTAGGTCCAGGTGAGGCCCAGTTGAGGACCAGTGTCACCAGGTCTATTTGAGCCCTAGAGGGGTAAAAGATTCACCTGGTCTAGGTGACATCCAGATGGGGACCAGAGTCACCATGTCAGGGTGAGGCCCAGAGAGGTTCCAGAGTCATCATGTCCAGGTGAGCCTAAGGTGTGGAACAGAGTCACCAGGTACCAATAATGCCCAGGTGAGGACCAGAGTCACCAGGTCTGGGAGACGCGCAGATAGGATCATATTCACCAGTTCCAGGTGAGGCCAAGAAAGAGTCCACAGCAATCAGATCCAGGTGGGGAACAAAGTCACCAGGCCTGGGTGAGGCCCAGATGGGGACCAGATTCACCAGGTCCAGGTGAGGCCCAGGTCGTGACCAGAGTCCCCGGGTCTGGGAGAGGACCAGGTAAGGACCAGATTCACCAGGTCCAAGAGGCCCACGTGGGGACTGAGTCACCAGGTATGGGTGAGGCCCAGGTAGCAACCCCACTCACCAGGTCCAGGTGAGGCCAACCTGTAGGTCAGAGTCACCAGATCCAGGTGAGGCCCTAGTGGGGACCGGAGTCACCAGGTAAATGTGAGTCTACAAGAACACCACAGTCACCAGGTCCAGGTGTGGTTCATGTGGGAACGAGAGTCCTCAGGTCCAGGTGAGACCCAGTTGGGGACCACAGTCACCAGGTCCAGATTGAGGCCTAGGTGGGGGACCCGATTCATCAGGACCAGTTGAGGCCAAAGTGTGGAGCAAAGTTATCATGTCCAGGTGAGCCCCAAGTAGGGAACAGAGTAACCATGTCCCATTGATGCCAGGTGGGAAAAGAGTCACAAGGTCCAGACAAGGCCTAAGTGAGGAGTAGATTAACCAGGTCCTGTTGACGCCCAGTTGAGGACCAGTGTCCCCAGCCCCGGGTGAGTCCCAGAGGGGGACCAGAGTCACCCGGTTCTGGTGACGTCCAGGTGGGGACCAGAGTCACCACGTCAGGGTGAGGCCCAGAGGGAGACGAGAATCACTAGGTCCAGGTGAGGCCCCCATGTGGAACTGAGAAACCTGGTCCCATGATGCCCATATGAGGACCTGAGTCACCAGGTCCAGTTGAAGTCCCTGTGGGAACCAGTCACCTCGTCCAGGTGAGGCCCAGGTGGTACCAGAGTCACCAGGTCCAGGTGAGGCTCAAGTGTATAAGAGAGTATCCAGCTCCCAATGATTTCCAGGTAAGGACCAGAGTCAACAGGTCCAGGAGAGGCCCAATATGGATCAGAGTCATTGTGTTACAGGTGAGGCCAGATGGAGACCACAAGAACCAAGTCCAGGAGAGCCTCATATGTTAACCAGAGACACCAGATCCAGGTGAGATTCAGGTGGGACCACAGTCACAAGGTCCAGGTGAGGCGCAGGTGGCAACAGGATTCACCAAGTCCAGGTGAGGCCCAGGTGGCGACCAGTCACCACATCCAGGTGCGGAGTATCTAAGGACCAGATTCACCAGGCACAAGTGAAGCCCAAGAGGTGTCCAGAGTCACCAGGTAAAGGTGAGACCCAGAGTGGGAACCAGAGTATCCAGTTAATTTGAGGCAGAGAATGGGACCAGCGATCCCTAGTCTAAGTGAGGCCCAGGTGTGAAATAGAGTATCCAGGTCCCAATGATGCCTGGGTGAAGACCAGAGTCACTAGAGCCATGCAGGCCAGGATGGGGAACAGAATCACCAGGTCCTGGTGTGGCAAGAACTAAGATCACAGTCAGCAGTATCAGGTGAGCCCCTTGTGGGAACCAGAGCCACTCTATTCATCTGAGTACCAGGTCCATGTGAGGCCCACGTGAGGACCAGATTCAACATGTCGAATTGAGGCATAGCTGGGGACAAGAGTCACCAGGTCTGAGTGCGGCCTAGGTGGGGCAAGATTCAGCAGTTCTGAGTTAGGTCAAAGTGGGGACGAGAGACACCAGGTCCAGGTGAAGACAAAATGAGTACCAGAGTCACCAGATCCAGGTGAGGTCCATGTTGGAAAGAGAGTCACCAGGTCCAGGAGAGGTCCAGGTGGGTACCAGAGTCACCAGATCCAGGTGAAGCCCAGGTGGGGACCAGAGTCACTAGGTCCAGATGAGGCCCAGGTGAGGACCAGAGTTACCAGGTACACGTGAGGCCCCGGTGGGGATCAGAGGCAACAGGTCCATGTGAGGCCGGCTTGGGGACCATGGTCAACAGGTCTATTGAGGCCCAGGTGTGGAACACAGTAAGCAGGTCCATGTGAGTCCCCAGTGGTGACAAGAGTCACCACGTCCAGGTGAGGCCCGGTGTAGACCAGGATCACCAGTTACAGGGGAGGCCTTTGAAAGAACCAGAGTCAACAGTTCGAGGTCAGGCGCAGCTTCCAACCAGGGTCAGCAGGTCGAAGTCAGACCAAAGTGGGTTTCACAGTCACTAGGGCACGGTGAGACCCGAGGGGAACCAGAGTCACGTGGTCCAGGTGAGGTCCAGTTGTGGAACACAGTCACCGCGTCCCGATTTTGCCCAGTTGAGGACCATGGTCAACAGGGCCAGGTGAGCCCCAGATGGGGAGACGAGTCCGCAAATCCAGGTGAAGCCCAGGTGGGTACCATTGTCACTAGATCCAGGGTAGTCTCAGGTGCAGACCAGAATCACCAGGTGCAGGTGAGATGCAGGTGGCAACCACAAACACCAGGTCCCGGTGAGGCCCTGGTGGGGACCAAGTCACGAGGTACATGAGAAGCTAAAAACACTGCAGCCACCAGGTCCACATGATGTCCATGTGGAAACGAGAAACACCAGTTACAGGGGAGGACCAGGTGGGGATCCGACTCACCATGTCCAGGTGAGACCCAGGTGGGACCCAGTATCACCATGTCCAGGTGTGGCCCAGGTGAAGGCCAGAGTTAATAGGTCCCGCTGGGTCACTGTTATTGAACAGTGTAACCTTTTCCTGATGCTACTGAGGTGGGTACCAAGACACCAGGTCCTGGTGAGGCCCAGTTGGGACCAGAGACATGAGGTCCAGGTGAGGTCCCGATGGGAACCACAGTCACCAGGTCAGGTGAGGCCATGCTTAGGATCAGAGTCATCAGTTACAGGTGAGGCCCGGGTGGACCCAGAGTCACCTGGTACAGAAAATGACAAAGTCAGGAATAGTGTTACCAGGATCAAGTCACTCCCAGTGGGGAATAGAGTAACCATGTCCCGATGATGCCCACGTAGAACCAGAGTCACCATGTCCAGATGAGGCGCAGTTGGGGAGCATATTCACTAGGTCTCGGTGAGGCCAAGTTGAGGACTAGAGTCACCAGGTTTGGTTGAGGGCTAGAGGGGTACCAGATTCACCTGGTCTAGGTGACATCCAGATGGGGACCAGAGTATCCGTGTCAGAGGGAGACCCAGAGTGGATCCAGAGTCATCATGTCCAGGTGAGGCTCAGGTGTGGAACAGAGTATCCAGGTCGTATTGATCCACAGGTGAGGACCAGAGTCAGCAGATCTGGGTGAGGCCCAGTTAGGATCAGAGTCACCAGTTCCAGGTGAGGCCAAGAAGGCGTCCACAGCAATCAGGTCCAGGTGGGGAACAAAGTCACCAGGACTGAGTGAGGCCCAAATGGGGACCAGATTCACCAGGCCCAGGTGATTTCCAGGTGGTGACCAGGTTACGAGTTACGGGTGAGGAGCAGGTAAGGACCAGATTCACCAGGTCCAAGTGAGGCCCACGTGGGGACCTGTGTTACCAGGTATGGGTGAGGCCCAGGTGACAACCCCACTCAACAGGTCCAGGTGAGGCCAACCTGCAGGCCATGCAGAGGCACCATATCCCGATGATGCCCAGGTAGGGACGAGTGATACCAGGTCCAGCTGAGGCCAACCTGCAGGCCATGCAGTGTAACCATGTCCCGATGATGCCCAGGTAGGGACCAGAGTCACCAGGCCCAAATGAGGCCCAGATGGAGCATATTCACTAGGTCCAGGTGAGGCCCAGTTGAGGACCAGAGTCACCAGATCAGGTTGAGACCCAGAGGAGTACCAGAATCACCTGGTCCGGGTGACATCCAGATGGGTCCAGAGTCACCATGTCAGGGTGAGGCCCAGAGAGGTTCCAGAGTCATCATGTCCAGGTGAGGCTCAGGTATGGAACAGAGTCACCAAGTAAAAAAGATGCCCAGGAGAGGACCAGAGTCACCAGGTCTGGGTGACGCGCACATTGGATCAGAGTCACCAGTTCCAAGTGAGGTCAAGAAAGAGTCCACAGCAATCAGGTCCAGGTGCGGAACCAAGTCACCAGGACCGGGTGAGGCCCAGATGGGGACTAGATTGACCAGGTCCAGGTGAGGCCCAGGTGGTGACCAGAGTCCCCGGGTCTGGGAGAGAACCAGGTAAGTAACAGATTCACCAGGTCCAAAGGGCCACGTGGAGACCTGAGTCACCAGGTATGGGTGAGGCCCAGGTAGCAACCCCACTCACCAGGTCCAGGTGAGGCCAACCTGCAGGCCAGAGTCACCAGATCCAGGTGAGGCTCTAGTGAGGACCGGAGTCACCAGGTAAATGTGAGTCTACAAGAACACCACAGTCAACAGGGCCAGGTGTGTTTCAAGTGGGAACGAGAGTCACCAGGTCCAGGTGAAACCCAGGTGGGGACCACAGTCACCAGGTCCAGTTTGAGGCCTAGGTTGGGGGACCAGATTCATCAGGACCAGTTGAGGCCAAAGTGTGGAGCAAAGTTATCATATCCAGGTGAGGCCCAGGTGGGGAACAGAGTAACCATGTCCCATTGATTCCAGGTGGGAAAAGAGTCACAAGGTCCATACGAGGCCTAAGTGAGGAGTAGATTCACCAGGTCCTGTTTAGGCCCAATTGAGGACCAGTGTCCCCAGCTCTGGGAGAGTCCCAGAGGGGGAGCAGAGTCACCCGGTTCTGGTGATATCCAGGGGTGACCAGAGTCACCACGTCACGGTGAGGCCCTAGGGGACGAGAATCACTAGGTCCAGGTGAGGCCCTGATGTGGAACTCAGAAACCAGGTCGATAGATGCCCATATGAGGACCTGAGTCACCAGGTCCAGTTGAGGTCCCTGTGGGAACCAGTCACCTCGTCCAGGTGAGGCCCAGGTGGGACCACAGTCACCAGGTCCAGGTGAGGCCCAGGTATATAAGAGAGTATCCAGGTCCCAGTGATGCCCAGGTAAGGACCAGCGTCATCAGTTCTAGGAGAGGCCCAAATATGTATCAGAGTCATTGTGTTCCAGGTGAGGCCAGATGGAGACAACACGGACCAGATTCAGGAGAGCCCCATATGGGAACCAGAGCTACCAGATCCAGGTGAGGTCCAGGTGGGACCACAGTAACAAGGTCCAGGGGAGGCGCAGGTGGCAACAGGATTCACCAAGTCCAGGTGAGACCCAGGTGGCGACCAGTCACCAGATCCAGGTGCGGACCAGCTCAGGACCAGATTCACCAGGCCGAATTGAAGCCCAAGGGGTGACCTGAGTCACCAGGTAAGGGTGAGGCCCAGAGGGGGAACCAGAGTAACCAGTTTAGTTTGAGGCCCAGAATGGGACCAGAGGTCCCTGGTCAAAGTGAGGCCCAGGTGTGGAATAGAGTATCCAGGTCCCAATGATGCCTGTGTGAGGACCAGAGTCACTAGGGCCATGCAGGCCCAAATGGGTAACAGAATCACTTGGTCCTGGTGAGGCATAGAATAAGACCACAGTCAGCAGTATCAGGTGACCCCCTTGTGGAAACCAGAGCCACTCTATCCAGCTGAGTCCCAGATCCATGTGAGGCCCACGTGAGGACCAGATTCATCAGGTCGAATTGAGGCATAGTGGGACAAGAGTCACCAGGTCTGCGTGCGGCCTAGGTGGGGCAAGATTCAGCAGTTCTGAGTTAGGTCCAAGCGGGGACGAGAGACACCAGGTCCATGTGAGGCCATACTGAGGTCCAGAGTCACGAGATCCAGGTGAGGTCCATGTTGGAAAGAGAGTCACCAGGTCCAGGAGAGTTCCAGGTGGGTCCCAGAGTCACCAGATCCAGGTGAAGTCCCGGTGGGGACCAGAGTCACCAGATCCAAGTGAAGCCCAGGTGAGGACCAGAGTCACTAGGTCCAGATGAGGCCCAGGTGAGGACCAGAGTTACCAGGTACGCGTGAGGCCCCGGTGGGGATCAGAGGCAACAGGTCCATGTGAGGCCGGCTTGGGGACCATGGTCAACAGGTCTACTTGAGTCCCAGGTGTGGAACACAGTAACCAGGTCCAGGTGAGTCCCTGGTAGTGACAAGAGTAACGAGGTACATGATAATCTAGAAACACTGCAGCCACCAGGTCCACATGATGTCCATGTGGGAACGAAAATCACCAGTTACAGGTGAGGAACAGGTGGGGATCCGACTCACCATGTCCAGGTGAGACCCAGGTGGGAACCAGTGTCACCATGTCCTGGTGTGCCCCAGGTGAAGACCAGAGTTATTAGGTCCTGCTGGATGAGTGTTAGTGAACAGTGTAACCATATCCTGATGCTACCCAGGTGGGTACCAGAGACACCAGGTCCTGGTGAGGCCCAGGTGTAACCGGAGACATGAGGTCCAGGTGAGGTCCCGATGGGAACCACAGTCACCAGGTCAGGTGAGGCCATGCTTAGGATCAGAGTCACCAGGTACAGGTGAGGCCCAGGTGGAGCCAGAGTCACCTGGTAAAGAAGAGGCCAAAGTCAGGACCAGAGTTACCAGGATCAGGTTAGTCCCAGTGGGTAATACAGTAACCATGTCCCAATGATGCCCAGGTAGAATCAGAGTCACCAGGTCCATCGAGGCGCAGGTGGGGAGAATATTAAGTAGGTCCAGGTGAGGCCCAGATGAGGACCAGAGTCACCAGGTCTAGTTGACGCCTAGAGGGGTACCAGATTCACCTGGTCTAGGGGACGTCCAGATGGGGACCAGAGTCACCATGTCATGGTGAGGCCTTGAGTGAATCCAGAGTCATCATGTCCAGGTGAGGCTCAGGTGTGGAACAGAGTATCCAGGTCATAATGGTCCACAGGTGAGGACCAGAGTCAACAGATCTGGGTGAGGCCCAGCTACGATCAGAGTCACCACTTCCAGGTGAGGCCAAGAAGGAGTCCACAGCAATCAGGTCCAGGTGGGGAACAAAATCACCAGGACTGGGTGAGGCCCAGATGGGTACCAGATTCACCAGGCCCAGGTGATTCCCAGGTGGTGACCAGAGTTAGCAGTTCCTGGTGAGGACCAGGTAAGGACCAGATTCACCAGGTCCAAGTGAGTCCCACGTGGGCACCTGGATCACCAGGTATGGGTGAGGCCCAAGTGGCAACCCCACTCACCAGGTCCAGGTGAGGCCACCCTGCAGGCAATGCAGAGGAAGAGTGTCCCGATGATGCCCAGGTAGAACCATAGTTACCAGGTCCAGGTGCGGCCAACCTAAAGGCCATGCAGTGGAACCATGTCCCGATGATGCCCAGGTAGGGAAGAGAGTCACCAGGTCCAAATGAGGCCCAGATGGAGCATATTCAATAGGTCCAGGTGAGGCCCCGTTGAGGACCAGCGTCACCAGAACTGGTTGAGGCCTAGAGGGGTACAAAATCACCTCTTCCATGTGACATCCAGATGGAGACCAGAGTCACCAGGTCAGGGTTAGGCCCAGAGTGGTTCCAGAGTCCAGAGCCTCATGTCCAGGTGAGGCTCAGGTGTGGAACAGAGTCACCGGGTACCAATGACGCCCAGGTGAGGACCAGAGTCACCAGGTCTGGGTGACACGCAGATAGGATCAGAGTCACCAGGTCCAGGTGAGGCCATGAAAGAGTCCACAGCAATCAGGTCAAGGTGGGGAACAAAGTCACCAGGACTCGGGGAGGCCCAGATGGGGACCAGATTCACTAGGCCCTGGTGATTCCCAGGTGGTGACCAGAGTCCCCGGGTCTGGGAGAGGACCAGGTAAGGACCAGATTCACCAGGTCCAAGAGGCCCACGTGGAGACCTGAGTCACCAGGTATGGGTGAGGCCCATGTGTCATCCCCACTAACCAGGTCCATGTGAGGCCAACTTGCAGGCCAAGTCACCCGATCCACGTGAGGCCCTAGTGGGGAATGGAGTCACCAGTTAAAAGTGATTCTACAAGAACAACACAGTCACCAGATCCTGGTGTGGTTCATGTGGGAACGAGAGTCACCAGGTCCAGGTAAGACCCAGGTGGGGACCACAGTCACCAGGTCCAGATTGAGGCCTAGGTCGGGGGAGCAGAGTCATCAGGACCAGTTGAGGCCAAAGTGTGGAGCAAAGTTATCATGTCCATATGAGGCCCAGGTCGGGAACAGAGTAACCATGTCCCAAAGATGCCAGGTGGGAACAGAGTCACAAGGTCCACACGAGGCCTAAGTGAGGAGTAGATTCACCAGGTCCTGTTGAGGCCAAGTTGAGTACCAGTGTCCCCAGCTCCGGGTGAGTCCCAGAGGGGGACCAGTGTCACCCGGTTCTGGTGATATCCAGGTGGGTACCTGAGTTACCACGTCAGGGTTAGGCCCAGAGGGGGACGACAATCACTAGGTCAATATGAGGCCTCGATGTGGAACTGAGAACCCAGGTCCCATGATGCCCATATGAGGACCTGAGTCGCCAGGTCCAGGTGAGGTCGCTGTGGGAAACAGTCAACTCGTCCATGTGAGGCCCAGGTGGGACCACAGTCACCAGGTCCAGGTAAAGTCCAGGTGGGGACCAGAGTCTCCAGATCCAGGTGAAGCCCAGGTGGGGACCAGAGTCACTAGGTCCAGATGAGGCCCAGGTGAGGATCAGAGTTACCAGGTACACGTGAGGCCCCGGTGGGGATCTCAGGCAAAAGGTCTACGTGAGGGAGGCTTGGGGAACATGGTCAACAGGTCTACCTGAGGCCCAGGTGTGGAGCACTGTAAGCCTGTCCAGGTGAGTCCCCAGTGGTGACGAGAGTCACCACGTCTAGTTGAGGCCCAGTTGGGGACCAGGATCACCAGGTACAGGGGAGGCCCTTGAAAGATCCAGAGTCAACAGTTCGAGGTCAGGCGCAGGTGACAATCAGGGTCAGCAGGTCCAAGTCAGACCAATGTTGGGTTCACAGTCACTAGGGCACAGTGAGACCCAGAGTGGGACCAGAGTCACTTGGTCCAGGTGAGGTCCAGTTGTGGAACACAGTCACCGGGTCCCAATTTTGTCCAGTTGAAGACCATGGACAACAGGGCCAGGGGAGGCCCGGATTGGGACCGGAGTCCCCAAATCCAGGTGAAGCCCAGGTGGGGACCACAGTCACAAGATCCAGGGTAGTCTCAGATGCAGACCAGAATCACCAGGTCCTGGTGAGGAGCAGGTGGCAACCACACACACCAGGTCCCGGTGAGTCCCTGGTGCGGACCAGATGCTCGAGGTAAATGAGAAGCTAGAAACTCTGCAGCCACCAGTTCCACATGATGTCCATGTGGGAATGAGAATTACCAGTTAGAGGTGAGGACCAGGTGGGGTTCCGAGTCACCATGTCCAGGTGAGACCCTGGTGGGAACCAGTGTCACCCTGTCCAGGTGTGGACCAGGTGAAGACCAGAGTTAACATGTCCGGCTGGGTCACTGTTAGTGAACAGTGTAACCGTATCCTGATGCTACCAAGGTGGGTACCAGAGACACCAGGTCCTGGTGAGGCCCCGTTGGGACCAGAGACATGAGGTCCAGATGAGGTCCCGATGGGCACCACAGTCACCAGGTCAGGTGAGGCCATGCTTAGGATCAGAGTCACCAGTTACCGGTGAACCCAAGGTGGATCCAGAGTCACCTGGTACAGAAGAGGCCAAATCAGGACCTGAGTTACCAGGATCAGGTCAGTCCCAGTGGGGAATACAGTAACCATGTCCCGATGATGCCCAGGTAGAACCAGAGTCACCAGGTCCAGATGAGGCACAGTTGGGGAGCATAATCACTAGGTCACGGTGAGACCCAGGTGAGGACCAGAGACACCAGGTCTAGTTGAGGCCTAGAGGGGTACCAGATTCACCTGGTCTAGGTGACATCCACATGGGGACCAGAGTCACCACGTCAGGGTGTGGCGCAGAGTGGATTCAGAGTCAACATGTCCAGGTGAGGCTCAGGTTAGAACAGAGTATCCTGTTCATAATGGTCCACAGGGGAGGACCAAAGTCAGCAGATTGAGTTAGTCCCAGTTAGGATGAGAGTCACCAGTTCCAGGTGAGGCCAAGAAGGAGTCCACAGCAATCAGGTCCAGGTGGGGAACAAAGTCACCAGGACTGGGGGAGGCCCAGATGGGGACCAGATTCACCCGGTCCAGGTGATTCCCAGGTGGTACCAGAGTCCCCGGGTCTGGGAGAGGACCAGGTAAGGACCAGATTCACCAGGTCCAAGAGGCCCACGTGGAGACCTGAGTCACCAGGTATGGGTGAGGCCCATGTGTCATCCCCACTAACCAGGTCCATGTGAGGCCAACCTGCAGGCCAAGTCACCCGATCCACGTGAGGCCCTAGTGGGGAATGGAGTCACCAGTTAAAAGTGATTCTACAAGAACAACACAGTCACCAGATCCTGGTGTGGTTCATGTGGGAACGAGAGTCACCAGGTCCAGGTAAGACCCAGGTGGGGACCACAGTCACCAGGTCCAGATTGAGGCCTAGGTCGGGGGAGCAGAGTCATCAGGACCAGTTGAGGCCAAAGTGTGGAGCAAAGTTATCATGTCCATATGAGGCCCAGGTCGGGAACAGAGTAACCATGTCCCAAAGATGCCAGGTGGGAACAGAGTCACAAGGTCCACACGAGGCCTAAGTGAGGAGTAGATTCACCAGGTCCTGTTGAGGCCAAGTTGAGTACCAGTGTCCCCAGCTCCGGGTGAGTCCCAGAGGGGGACCAGTGTCACCCGGTTCTGGTGATATCCAGGTGGGTACCTGAGTTACCACGTCAGGGTTAGGCCCAGAGGGGGACGACAATCACTAGGTCAATATGAGGCCTCGATGTGGAACTGAGAACCCAGGTCCCATGATGCCCATATGAGGACCTGAGTCGCCAGGTCCAGGTGAGGTCGCTGTGGGAAACAGTCAACTCGTCCATGTGAGGCCCAGGTGGGACCACAGTCACCAGGTCCAGGTAAAGTCCAGGTGGGGACCAGAGTCTCCAGATCCAGGTGAAGCCCAGGTGGGGACCAGAGTCACTAGGTCCAGATGAGGCCCAGGTGAGGATCAGAGTTACCAGGTACACGTGAGGCCCCGGTGGGGATCTCAAGCAAAAGGTCTATGTGAGGGAGGCTTGGGGAACATGGTCAACAGGTCTACCTGAGGCCCAGGTGTGGAGCACTGTAAGCCTGTCCAGGTGAGTCCCCAGTGGTGACGAGAGTCACCACGTCTAGTTGAGGCCCAGTTGGGGACCAGGATCACCAGGTACAGGGGAGGCCCTTGAAAGATCCAGAGTCAACAGTTCGAGGTCAGGCGCAGGTGACAATCAGGGTCAGCAGGTCCAAGTCAGACCAATGTTGGGTTCACAGTCACTAGGGCACAGTGAGACCCAGAGTGGGACCAGAGTCACTTGGTCCAGGTGAGGTCCAGTTGTGGAACACAGTCACCGGGTCCCAATTTTGTCCAGTTGAAGACCATGGACAACAGGGCCAGGTGAGGCCCGGATTGGGACCGGAGTCCCCAAATCCAGGTGAAGCCCAGGTGGGGACCACAGTCACAAGATCCAGGGTAGTCTCAGATGCAGACCAGAATCACCAGGTCCTGGTGAGGAGCAGGTGGCAACCACACACACCAGGTCCCGGTGAGTCCCTGGTGCGGACCAGATGCTCGAGGTAAATGAGAAGCTAGAAACTCTGCAGCCACCAGTTCCACATGATGTCCATGTGGGAATGAGAATCACCAGTTAGAGGTGAGGACCAGGTGGGGTTCCGAGTCACCATGTCCAGGTGAGACCCTGGTGGGAACCAGTGTCACCCTGTCCAGGTGTGGACCAGGTGAAGACCAGAGTTAACATGTCCGGCTGGGTCACTGTTAGTGAACAGTGTAACCGTATCCTGATGCTACCAAGGTGGGTACCAGAGACACCAGGTCCTGGTGAGGCCCCGTTGGGACCAGAGACATGAGGTCCAGATGAGGTCCCGATGGGCACCACAGTCACCAGGTCAGGTGAGGCCATGCTTAGGATCAGAGTCACCAGTTACCGGTGAACCCAAGGTGGATCCAGAGTCACCTGGTACAGAAGAGGCCAAATCAGGACCTGAGTTACCAGGATCAGGTCAGTCCCAGTGGGGAATACAGTAACCATGTCCCGATGATGCCCAGGTAGAACCAGAGTCACCAGGTCCAGATGAGGCACAGTTGGGGAGCATAATCACTAGGTCACGGTGAGACCCAGGTGAGGACCAGAGACACCAGGTCTAGTTGAGGCCTAGAGGGGTACCAGATTCACCTGGTCTAGGTGACATCCACATGGGGACCAGAGTCACCACGTCAGGGTGTGGCGCAGAGTGGATTCAGAGTCAACATGTCCAGGTGAGGCTCAGGTTAGAACAGAGTATCCTGTTCATAATGGTCCACAGGGGAGGACCAAAGTCAGCAGATTGAGTTAGTCCCAGTTAGGATGAGAGTCACCAGTTCCAGGTGAGGCCAAGAAGGAGTCCACAGCAATCAGGTCCAGGTGGGGAACAAAGTCACCAGGACTGGGGGAGGCCCAGATGGGGACCAGATTCACCCGGTCCAGGTGATTCCCAGGTGGTACCAGAGTCCCCGGGTCTGGGAGAGGACCAGGTAAAGACCAGATTCACCAGGACCAAGAGGCCCACGTGGGGACGTGGGTCACCAGGTAAGGCCAAGGGGGGAAACCCACTCACCAGGTCCAGGTGAGGCCCACTTGCAGGCCAGAGTCACCAGATCCACGTGAGGCCCCAGTGGGGACCGGAGTCACCAGGTAAATGTGAGTCTACAAGAACACCACAGTCACCAGGTCCAGGTGTGATTCATGTGGGAACGAGAGTCACCAGGCCCAGGTGAGACCCAGGTGGGGACCACAGTCACCAGGTCCAGATTGAGGCCTAGGTTGGGGGACCAGATTCATCAGGACCAGTTGAGGCCAAAGTATTGAGCAAACTTATCATGTCCAGTTGAGACCTAGGTGGGGAACAGAGTAACCATGCCCATTGATGCCAGTTGGGAAAAGTGTCACAAGGTCCGGACGAGGCCTAAAGAGGAGTAGATTTACCAGGTCCTGTTGAGGCACATTTGACGACCAGTGTCCCCAGCTCTGGGTGAGTCCCTGAGGGGGACCAGTGTCACCCGTTTCTGGTGATATCCAGGTGGGGACCAGAGTCACCACGTCAGGGTGAGGCCTAGAGTGGGACGAGAATCACTAGGTGCAGGTGAGGCCCCAATGTGGACCTGAGAAACCAGGCCCCATGATGCCCATATGAGGACCTGAGTCACCAGGTCCAGGTGAGGTCCCTGTGGGAACCAGTAACCTCGTCCAGGTGAGGCCCAGGTGGGACCACAGTCACCAGGTCCAGGTGAGGCCCAGGTATATAAGAGAGTATCCAGGTCCCAATGATACCCAGGTAAGGACCAGAGTCAACAGGTCCAGGAGTGGCCCAAATATGGATCAGAGTCATTGTGTTCTAGGTGAAGCCATAAGTAGACCACAGGAACCAGGACCAGGAGAGCGCCATATGGGAATCAGAGCCACAAGATGCAGGTGAGTTCCAGGTGGTACCACAGTCAGAAGGTCCAGGTGAGGCGCAGGTGGCAACAGGATTCACCAAGTCCAGGTGAGGCCCAGGTGGCGACCTGTCAACAGATCCAGTTGTGGACCTGCTAAGGACCAGATTCACCAGGCCCAAGTGAAGCCCAAGGGCTGACCAGAGTCACCAGGTAAGGGTGAGGCCCAGAGGGATAACCAGAGTAACCAGTTTAGTTTGAGGCCCAGAATGGGACCAGAGGTCCCTGGTCAGAGTGACGCCCTGGTGTGGAATAGATTATCCCGGTCACAATGATGCCTGGGTGAGGACCAGAGTCACTAGGGTCATACAGGCGCATATGGGGAACAGAATCACTAGGTCCTGGTGAGGCATAGAATAAGACCAGAGTCACCAGAATCAGTTGAGGCCTTTGTGGGAACCAGAGCCACTCAATCCAGCTGAGTCCTAGGTCCATGTGAGGCCCACGTGAGGACAAGATTCATCAGGTCGAATTGAGGCATAGCTGGGGACAAGAATCACCAGGTCTGGGTGCGGCCTAGGTAGGGTATGATTCAGCAGTTCTGAGTTAGGTGAAAGTGGGGATGAGAGACACCAGGTCCAGGAGAGGCGAAACTGAGGACCAGAGGCACCAGATCCAGGTGAGGTCCATATTGGAAAGAGAGTCACCAGGTCCAGGAGAGGTACAGGTGGGGACCAGAGTCACCAGATCCAGGTGAGGTCCAGGTGGGGACCAGAGTCACCAGAATCAGTTGAAGCCCAGGTGGGGACCACAGTCACCAGATCCAGGGTAGTCTCAGGGGCAGACAAGAATCAGCAAAGTCCAGGTGATGTTCAGGTGGCAACCACACTCAACAGGTCCCGGTGAGGCCCTGGTGGGGACCAGAGCCACGAAGTGCATGAGAATCTAGAAACACTGCAGCCACCAGGTCCACATGATGTCCATGTGGGAACGAGAATCACCAGTTACATTGAGGCCCAGGTGGAGATCAGACTCACCAAGTCCAGGTGACGCCCAGGTGGCGACCAGTCACCACATCCAGGTGCGGACCAGCTAAGGACCAGATTCACCAGGCCCAAGTGAAGCCCAAGGGGTGAACAGAGTCACCAGGTAAGGGTGAGGTCCCGAGGAGGAACCAGAGTATCCAGTTTAGGTTGAGGCCCAGAATGGGACCACAGGTCCCTTGTCAAAGTGAAGCCCAGGTGTGGAATAGAGTATCCAGGTCGCAATGATGCCTGGGTGAGGACCAGAGTCACTAGGGCCAAGCAGGCCCAGATGGGGAACAGAATGACTAGGTCCTGGTGAGGCATAAAATAAGACCACAGTCAGGAGTATCAGGTGAGACCCTTGTGGCAATCAGAGCCACTCTATCCAGCTGAGTCCTAGGTCCATGTGAGGCCCACGTGAGGACCAGATTCATCAGGTCGAATTGAGGCATAGCTGGGGACAAGAGTCACCAGGTCTGGGTGCGGCCTAGGTGGGGCAAGATTCAGCAGTTCTGAGTAGTTCAAAGTGGGGACGAGAGACACCAGGTCAAGGTGAGGCCAAATTGAGGACCAGAGTTACCAGATCCAGGTGAGGTCCATGTTGGAAAGAGCGTCATCAGGTAAAGGAGAGGTCCAGGTGGGGACCAGAGTCACCAGATCCAGGTGAAGCCCAGACGGGGACCAGAGTCACGAGATCCAGGTGAAGCCCAGGTGGGGACCAGAGTCACTAGGTCCAGAAGAGGCCCAGGTGAGGACCAGAGTTACCAGGTACACGTGAGGCCCCGGTGGGGATCACAGGCAACAGGTTCATGTGAGGCCGGCTTGGGGACCATGGTCAACAGGTCTACTTGAGGCCCAGGGGTGGAACACAGTAACCAGGTCCACATGAGTAACCGGTGGTGACAAGAGTCACCACGTCCAGGTGAGGCCCAGGTGGGGACCAGGATCACCAGGTTCAGGGGAGGCCCTTGAAAGAACCAGAGTCAACAGTTCGACGTTAGTTGCAGGTGGCAACCAGGGTCAGCAGGTCAAAGTCAGTACAAAGTGGGGTTCACAGTCACTAGGGCACGGTGAGACCCAGAGGCGGACCAGAGTCACCTGGTCCAGGTGAGTTCCAGTTGTGGAACACAGTCACCGGGTCCCAATTTGCCCAGTTGAGGACCATGGTCAACAGGGCCAGGGGAGGTCCAGATGGGGACCGGAGTCCCCAAATCCAGGTGAAGCCCAGGTGGAGACACCAGTCACCAGATCCAGGGTAGTCTCATGTGAAGACCAGAATCACAAGGTCTAGGTGAGGTGCAGGTGGAACCACACTCACCAGGTCCCGGTGAGGCCCTGGTGGGGACTAGAGGTATGAGGTACATGAGAAGCTAGAAACACTGCAGCCACCAGGTCCACATGATGTCCATGTGGGAACGACAATCACCAGTTACAGGTGAGGAACAGGTGGGGATCCGACTCACCATGTCCAGGTGAGACCCAGGTAGGAACCAGTGTCACCATGTCCAGGTGTGGCTCAGGTGAAGACCAGAGTTAATAGGTCCGGCTGGGTCACTGTTAGTGAACAGTGTAACCATATCCTGATGCTATCCAGGTGGGTACCAGAGACATCAGGTCCAGGTGAGTTCCCGATGGGAACCACAGTCACCAGGTCAGGTGAGGCCATGCTTAGGATCAGAGTCACCAGTTACAGGTTAGGCCCAGGTAGAGCCAGAGTCACCTGGTACAGCAGCGGCCAGTCAGGACCAGAGTTGCCAGGATCAGGTCAGTCCCAGTAGCTAATACAGTAACCATGTCCCGATGATGCCCAGGTAGAACCAGAGTGACCAGGCCCAGATGAGGCGCACGTGGGGAGCATGTTCACTAGGTCCCGGTGAGGCCCAGTTGAGGACCAGAGTCACCAGGTCTAGTTGAGGCCTAGAGGGGTACCAGATTCACCTGGTCTAGGTATCAACCAGATGGGGACCAGAGTCACCATGTCAGGCTGAGGCCCAGAGGGGATCCAGAGTCATCATGTCCAGGTGAGGCTCAGGTGTGGAACAGAGTAACCAGGTATCAATGATGCCCAGGTGAGGACGAGTGTCACCAGGTCTGGGTGACGCACAGATCGGATCAGAGTCACCAGTTCAAGGTGAGGGCAAGAAAGAGTCCAGAGCAATCAGGTCCAGTTGGGGAACATAGTCACCAGGACTGGGTTAGGCCCAGATGGGGACCAGATTCACCAGGTCCAGGTGAGGCCCATGTTGTGACCAGACTCCCCGGGTCTGGGAGAAGTCCAGGTAAGGGCCAGATTCACCAGGTCCAAGAGGCCCATGTGGGGACCTGAGTCACCAGGTATGGGTGAGGCCCAGGTTGCATCCCACTAATCAAGTCCAGGTGAGGCCAACCTGCAGGCTAGAGTCACCAGGCCCAGGGGAGGCCCAAGGGATGACCAGAGTCATCAGGTAAGGGTGAGGTTAAGAGGGGGAACCAGAGTAACCAGTTTAGTTTGAGGCCCAGAATGGGACCAGCGGTTCCTGGTAAAAGTGAGGCCCAGGTGTGGAATAGAGTATCCTGGTCCCAATGATGCCTGAGTGAGGACCAGAGTCACTAAGGCCATGCAGGCCCAGATGGGGAACAGAATCACTAGGTTCTGGTGAGGCATAGAATAAGACCACATTCTGCAGTACCAGGTGAGCCCCTAGTGGGAACCAGAGCCACTCTTTCCAGCTGAGTCCCAGGTAAATGTGAGGTCCACGTGAGGACCAGATTAATCAGGTCGAATTGAGGCATAGCTAGGCACAAGAGTCACCAGGTCTGGGTGCGTAATAGGTGGAGCAAGATTCAGCAGTTCTGAGTTAGGTCAAAGTGGGCAAGAGAGACACCAGTCCAGGAGAGGTCCAGATTCGGACCAGAGTCACCAGATCCAGGTGAGTTCCATGTTGGAAAGAGAGTCACCAAGTCCAGGAGAGGTCCAGGTGGGGACCAGAGTCACCAGATCCAGGTGAAGCCCAGGTGGGGACCACAGTCACTAGGTCCAGATGAGGCCCAGGTGAGGATCAGAGTTACCAGATACACGTGAGCCCCCGGCGGGGATCAGAGCCAAAAGGTCCACGTGAGGTCGGCTTGGGGACCATAGTCAACAGGTCTACCTGAGGCCCAGGTGTGGAACAAAGTAATCATGTCAAGGTGAGTCCCCGGTGGTGACAAGAGTCACCACGTCCAGTTGAGGACCAGTTGGGGACCAGGATCACCAGGAACAGGGGAGGCCCTTGAGAGAACCAGAGTCAACAGTTTGAGGTCAGGCGCAGGTGGCAACCAGGGTCAGCAGGTCCAAGTCAGGCCAAAGTGGGGTTCACAGTCACTAGGGCACAGTGAGACCCAGAGGGGGACCAAAGTCACCTTGTCCAGGTGAGATCCAGTTGTGGAATACAGTCACCGGGTCCCAATTCTACACAGTTGAGGACCATGGTCAACAGGGCCAGTTGAGGCCCAGATGGGGACCAGAGTCCCCAAATTCAGGTGAAGCCCAGGTGGGGACCACAGTCACCAGATCCAGGGTAGTCTCAGGTGGACACCAGAATCACCAGGTCCTGGTGAGGTGCAGGTGGCAACCACACTCACCAAGTCCCGGTGAGGCCCTGGTGGGGACCAGAGTCACAAGGTACATGAGAAGCTAGTAACACTGCAGCCACCAGGTCCACATGATGTCCATGTGGGAACGAGAATTACAAGTTACAGGTGAGGACCAAGTGGGGATCTGAGTCACCATGTCCAGGTGAGACCCTGGTGGGAACCAGTGTCACCATGTCCAAGTGTGGACCAGGTGAAGACGAGAGTTAATAGGTCCGGCCGCGTCACTGTTGGTGAACAGTGTAACCATATCCTGATTCTACTCAGGTGGGTACCAGATACAAGTCCTGGTGAGGCCCAGGTGGGACCAGAGACATGAGGTCCAGGTGAGGTACCGATGGAAACCACAGTCACCAGGTGAGGAGAGGCCATGCTTAGGATCAGAGTCACCACTTACAGGTGAGGCCCAGGGGGAGAGAGTCACATGGCACAGAAGAGTCCAAAATCAGGACCAGAGTTACCACGATCAGGTCAGTCCCACTGGGAATAGAGTAACCACGTCCCGATGATGCCCAGGTAGAACCACAGTTACCAGGTCCAGGTGCGGCCAACCTAAAGGCCACGCAGTGGAACCTTGTCCCGATGATGCCCAGGTAGGGTAGAGAGTCACCCGGTCCAAATGAGGCCCAGATGGAGCATATTCACTAGGTCCAGACGAGGCCCAGTTGAGGACCAGAGACACCAGATCTGGTTTAGACCTAGAGGGGTACCAGAATCACCTGGTCCAGGTGATATCTAGATGGGGACCAGAGTCTCCAGGCCTGAGTCACGCGCAGAGAGGATAAGAGTCACCAGTTCCAGGTGAGGCCAAGAAAGAGTCCAAAGCAATCAGGTCCAGGTGGGGAACAAACTCACCAGGACTGCTTGAGGCCCAGATGGGGAGGAGATTCACCAGGTCCAGGTGAGGCCCAGGAGGTGATCAGAATCCCCGGGTCTGGGAGAGGACCATGTAAGGACCAGATTCACCAGGTCCAAGAGAACCACGTGGGTTCCTGAGTCACCAGGTATGGGTGAAGCTCAGGTGGCAACCCCACTCAGCAGGTCCAGGTGAGGCCAACCTGCACGCCAGAGTCACCAGATCCAGGTGAGGCCCTAGTGGGGACCGGAGTCACCAGGTAAATGTGAGTCTACAACAAAACAACAGTCACCAGGTCCAGGTGTGTTTCATGTGGGAACGAGAGTCACCAGGTCCAGGTGAGACCCAGGTGGGGACCACAGTCACCAGGTCCAGATTGAGGCCTCGGTGGGGGGACGAGAGTCATCAGGACCAGTTGAGGCCAAAGTGCGGAGCAAAGTTATCATGTCCAGGTGACGCCCAGGTGGGGAACAGAATAACCATGTCCCATTGATGTCAGGTGAGAAAAGAGTCACAAGGTCCAAACGAGGCCTAAGTGAGGAGTAGATTCACCAGGTCCTGTTGAGGATCAGCTGAGGACCAGTGTCCCAGCTCCGGGTGAGTCCCAGAGGGGGACCAGAGTCACCCGGTTCTGGTGATATCCAGGTGGGGACCAGAATCACCACGTCCGGGTGAGGCCCAGAGGGGGACGAGAATCACTAGGTACAGATGAGGCCCCGATGTGGAACTGAGAAACCAGGTCCCATGAAGCCCATATGAGGACCTGAGTCACCAGGTCCAGGTGAGGTCCCTGTGGGAACCAGTCACGTCGTCCAGGTGAGGTCCAGGTTGGACCACAGTCACAAGGTCCAGGTGAGGCGCAGGAGGCAACAGGATTCACCAAGTCCAGGTGAGGCCCAGGTGGCGACCAGTCACCAGATCCAGGTGCGGAACAGATAAGGACCAGATTCTCCAGGCCCAAGTGAAGCCCAACGGGTGACCAGAGTCACCAGGGCAGGGTGAGGCCCAGAGGTGGGACCAGACTAACCAGTTTAGTTTGAGGCCCAGAATGGGACCAGAGGTCCCTGGTCAAAGAGAGGCCCAGGTGTGGAATAGAGTATCCAGGTCACAATGACACCTGGGTGAGGACCAGAGTCACTAGGGCCATGCAGTCCCAGATGGGGAACAGAATCACTAGGTCCTGGTGAGGCATAGAATAAGACCACATTCAGCAGTATCAGGTGAGCCCCTTGTGAGAACCAGAGCCACTCTATCCAGCTGAGTCCCAGGACCAGGTGAGTCCCACATGAGGACCAGATTCATCAGGTCGAATTGAGGCATAGCTGGGGACAAGAGTCACCAGGTCTGGGTGCGGCCTAGGTGGGGCAAGATTCAGCAGTTCTGAGTTAGGTCAAAGTGGGGACGAGAGACACCAGGTCCAGGTGAGGCCAAACTGAGGACCAGATTCACCAGATCCAGGTGAGGTCCATGTTGGAAAGAGAGTCACGAGGTCCAGGAGAGGTCCAGGTGGTGTCCAGAGTCACCAGATCCATGTGAAGTCCTGGTGGGGACCAGAGTCACCAGATCCATGTGAAGCCCAGGTGGGGACCAGAGTCACTAGGTCCAGATGAGGCCCAGGTGAGGACCAGAGATACCAGGTACACGTGAGGACACGGTGGGGATCAGAGGCAATAGGTCCATGTGAGTTCGGCTTGGGGACCATGGTCAACAGGTCTACTTGAGGCCCAGGTGTGGAACACAGTAAGCAGGTCCAGGTGAGACCCCATTGTTGACAGGAGTCACCACGTCCAGGTGTGGGCCAGGTCCGACCAGGATCACCAGGTCCAGGGAAGGACCTTGAAAGAACCAGAGTCAACAGTTCGAGGTCAGGCGCAGGTGGCAACCAGGGTCAGCAGGTCCAAGTCAGGCCAAAGTGGGGTTCACAGTCAATAGGGCACGGTGACACCCAGAGTGGGACCAGAGTCGCCTGGTCCAGGTGAGGTCCAGTTGTGGAACACAGTCACCGGTTCCCAATTTTGCACAGTTGAGGACCATGGTCAACAGGGCCAGGTGAGGCCAAGATGGGGACCGGAGTCCCCAAATCCAGGTGAAGCCCAGGTGGGGACCACAGTCACCAGATCCAGGGTAATCTCAGGTGCAGACCAGAATCACCAGGTCCATGTGAGGTGCAGGTGGCAACCACACTCACCCGGTCCCGGAGAGGCCCCGGTGGGGACCAGAGACACGAGGTACATGAGAAGCTAGAAACACTGCAGCCACCAGGTCCACATGATGTCCCTGTGGGAACGAAAATCACCAGTTACAGGTGAGGACCAGGTGGGGATCCGACTCACCATGTCCAGGTGAGACCCAGGTGGGAACCAGTGTCACCATGTCCTCGTGTGCCCCAGGTGAAGACCAGAGTTATTAGGTCCTGCTGGATGAGTGTTAGTGAACAGTGTAACCATATCCTGATGCTACCCATGTGGGTACCAGAGACACCAGGTCCTGGTGAGGCCCAGGTGTAACCGGAGACATGAGGTCCAGGTGAGGTCTCGATGGGAACCACAGTCACCAGGTCAGGTGAGGCCATGCTTAGGATCAGAGTCACCAGGTACAGGTGAGGCCCAGGTGGAGCCAGAGTCACCTGGTACAGAAGAGGCCAAAGTCAGGACCAGAGTTGCCAGGATCAGGTCAGTCCCAGTGGGTAATACAGTACCCATGTCCCAATGATGCCCAGGTAGAATCAGAGTCACCAGGTCCAGCGCGGCGCAGGTGGGGAGAATATTCACTAGGTCCAGGTGAGGCCCAGATGAGGACCAGAGTCACCAGGTCTAGTTGACGCCTAGAGGGGTACCAGATTCACCTGTTCTAGGGGACATCCAGATGGGGACCAGAGTCACCATGTCAGGGTGAGGCCCAGAGGGCATCCAGAATCATCATGTCCAGGTGAGGTTCACGTGTGGAACAGAGTATCCAGGTCATAATGGACCACTTGTGAGGACCAGAATCACCAGATCTGGGTGAGGCCCAGTTAGGAGCAGAGTCACAAGTTCCAGTTGAGGCCAAGAACGAGTCCACAGGAATCAGGTCCAGGTGGGGATCAAAGTCACCAGGACTGGGTGAGGCCCAGATGGGGACAAGATTCACCAGGTCCAGGTGATTCCCAGGTGGTGACAAGGGTTACCAGTTCGGGGTGAGGACCAGGTAAGGACCAGATTCACCAGGTCCAAGTGAGGCCCACGTGAGACCTGTGTCACCAGGTATGGGTGAGGCCCAGGTGGCAAGCCCACTCACCAGGTCTAGGTGAGGCCAACCTGCAGGCCATGCAGAGGAACCGTGTCCCGATGATGCCCAGGTAGGGACCAGAGGTACGAGGTCCAGGTGACGCCAACCTGCAGGCCATGCAGAGGAAGCGTGTCCCGATGATGCCCAGAGAGGGACCAGAGTTACCACGTCAAGAAGAGGCCAACCTGCAGACCATTATGTGGAACCATGTCCCGATGTAGCCCACGTAGGGACCAGAGTCACCAGATCCAAATGAGGCCCAGATGGAGCATATTCACTAGGTCCAGGTGAGGCCCAGTTGAGGACAAGAGTCACCAGATCTGGTTGAGTCCTAGAGGGGTTCCAGAATCACCTGGTCCAGGTGACATCCAGATGGGGACCAGATCACCAGGTCAGGGTGAGGCCCAGAGAGGTCCCAGAGACCTCATGTCCAGGTGAGGCTCAGGAGTGGAACAGAGTAACCAGGTACCAATGATGCCCAGGTGAGGACGAGAGTCACCAGGTCTGGGTGACGCACAGATAGGATCAGAGTCACCAGTTCAATGTGAGGGCAAGAAAGAGTCCAGAGCAAACACGTCCAGGTGGGGAACATAGTCACCAGGACTGGGTTAGGCCCAGATGGTGACCAGATTCACCATGTCTAGGTGAGGCCCAGGTTGTGACAAGATTCCCAGGGTCTGGGAGCAGACCAGGTAAGGGCCAGATTCACCAGGACAAAGAGGCCCACGTGGGGACCTGAGTCACCAGGTATGGGTGAGGCCCAGGTGGCATCCCACTAACCAAGTTTAGGAGAGGCCAACCTGCAGGCCAGAGTCAGCATTCCAGGTGAGGCCCTAGTGGGGCCAGAGTCACCAGGTAAATGTGAGTCTACAAGTACACCACAGTCACCAGGTCCAGGTGTGATTCATGTGGGAACGAGAGTCACAAGGTCCAGGTGAGACCCAGGTGTGGATGACAGTCTCCAGGTCCAGATTGAGGCCTATGTGGGGGGACCAGAGTCATCGGGACGAGTTGAGGCCAGAGTATGGAGCAAAGTTATCATGTCCAAGTGAGGCCCAGGTGGGGAACAGAGTAAAAATGTCCCATAGATGCCAGGTGGGAAAAGAATCACAAGGTCCAGACGAGGCCAAAGTGAGGAGTAGATTCACCAGGTCCTGTTGAGGCCCAGTTGAGTATCAGTGTCCCAAGCTCTGGGTGATTCCCAGAGGGGGACCAGAGTCACCCGGTTCTGGTGTGAGTCAGATGCGGACAAGAGTCACCACGTCAGGATGAGGCCCAGAGGGGAACGAGAATCACTAGGTCCAGGTGAGGCCCCGATGTGGAACTGAGAAAACAAGTCCCATGATGCACATATGAGGACCTGAGTCACCAGGCCCAGGGGAGGTCCCTGTGGGAACCAGTCACCTCGTCCAGGTGAGGCCCAGGTGGGACCACAGTCACCAGTTCCATGTGAGGCCCAGGTATATAAGAGAGTATCCAGGTCCCAATGATGCCCAGGTAAGGTCCAGAGTCAACAGGTCCAGGAGAGGCCCAAATATGGATCAGAGTCATTGTTTTCCAGGGGAGGCCAGATGGAGACCACAGGAACCAGGTCCAGAAGGGCCCCATATGGGAACCAGAGCCACCAGATCCATGTGAGGTCTAGGTGGGACCACAGTCACAAAGTCCAGGTGAGGCGCAGGTGGCAACAGGATTCACCAAATCCAGGTGAGGCCCAGGTGGCGTCCAGTCTCCAGATCCAGGTGCGGACCAGCTTAGGACCAGATTCACCAGGCCCAAGTGAATCCCAAGGGGTGACCAGAGTCACCAGGTAAGGGTGAGGCGTAGAGGGGGTACCAGAGTAACCAGTTTAGTTTGAGGCTCAGAATGGGACCAGAGGTCCCTGGTCAAAGTGAGGCCCAATTGTGGAATAGAGTATCCAGGTCAATGATGCCTGGGTGTGGACCAGAGTCACTCGGGCCATGCAGGCCCAGATGGGGAACAGAATCACTAGGTCCTGGTGAGGCATAGAATAAGACCACTGGTGAATAAGTCACCAGTATCAGGTGAGCGCCTTGTTGGAACCAGAGCCACTCTATCCAGCTGAGTCCCAGGTCCATGTGAGGCCCATGTGAGGACCAGATTCATCAGATCGAATTGAGGCATAGCAGGGGACAAGAGTCACCAGGTTTGGGTGCGGCCTAGGTGGGGCAAGATTCAACAGTTCTGAGTTAGGTCAAAATGGGGACGAGAGACACCAGGTCCAGGTGAGGCCAAACTGAGAACCAGAGTCACCAGATCGAGGTGAGCCCCAGAGCGGGACGAGAATCACTAGGAACAGGTGAAGCCCTGATGTGGAACTGAGAATCCAGGTGAATGCTGCCCATATGAGGACCTGAGTTACCAAGTCCAGATGATGTCCCTGTGGGAACCAGTCACCTCCTTCAGGTGAGGCCCAGGTGGGACCACAGTCACCATGTCCAGGTGAGGCCCAGGTATATAAGAGAGTATCCAGGTCCCAATGATGCCCAGGTAAGGACCAGAGTCTATATGTCCTGATGAGGCCCAGGTGAGGACCAGAGTTACCAGGTACACGTGAGGCCCCGGTGGGGATCAGAGGCAACAGGTCCATGTGACTCCCGCCTGGGGACCATGGTCAACAGGTCTACTTGGGGCACAGGTGTGGAACACAGTAAGCAGGTCCAGTTGAGTCCCCGGTGGTGACAAGAGTCACCACGTCCAGGTGAGGCCCAGGTGGGGACCAGGAACACCAGGTACAGGGGAGGCCCTTGAAAGTACCAGAGTCAACAGTACGACGTCAGTTGCAGGTGGGAACCAGGGTCAGCAGGTCCAAGTCCGTCCAAAGTGGGGTTCACAGTCACTAGGGCAAGGTGAGACCCAGAGGGAGACCAGAGTCGCCTGGTCCAGGTGAGGTCCAGGTGTGGAACACAGTCACCAGGTCCCAATTTTGCCCAGTTGAGTACCATGGTCAACAGGGTCGGGTGACGCCCAGATGGGGACCGGAGTCCCCAAATCCAGGTGAAGCCCAGGTGGAGACCACAGTCACCAGATCCAGGGTAGTCTCGGGTGCAGACCAGAATCACCAGGTCCAGGTGAGGTGCAGGTGGCAACCACACTCACCAGGTCCCGGTGAGGCCGTGGTGGGGACCAGAGTCACGAGGTACATGAGAAGCTAGAAACACTGCAGCCTCCAGGTCCTCATAATGTCCATGTGGGAACGACAATCACCAGTTACAGGTGAGGCCCATGTGGAGCCAGAGTCACCTGGAACAGAAGAGGCCAAAGTCAGGACCAGAGTTACCAGGATCAGGTCACTCCAAGTGGGAATAGAGTAACCATGTCCCGATGATGCCAAGGTAGAACCAGAGTCACCAGGCACAGATGTGGCGCAGGTGGGGAGCATGTTCACTAGGTCCCGTTGAGGCCCAGTTGAGGACCAGAATCACCAGGTCTAGGTGAGACCTAGAGGGGTACCATATTTACCTGGTCTGGTGACATCCAGATGGGGTCCGGAGTCCCCATGTCAGGCTGAGGCCCAGAGGGGATCCAGAGTCAACATATCCAGGTGAGGCTCAGGTGTGGAACAGCGTATCCAGGTCATAATGGTCCACAGGTGAGGACCAGAGTCACCAGATCTGGGTGAGGCCCAGTTAGCATCAGAGTCAGCAGTTCCAGGTTAGCCAAGAAGGAGTCCACAGCAATCAGGTCCAGGTGGGGAAGAAAGTCAACAGGACTGGGTGAGGCCCTGATGGGGACCAGATTCACCAGGCCCAGGTGATTCCCATGTGGTGACCAGAGTTACCAGTTCCGGGTGACCACCAGGTAAGGACCAGATTCACCAGGTCCAAGTGAGGCCCACGTGGGGCCTTTGTCACCAGGTATGAGTGAGGCCCAGGTGGCAACCCCACTCACCAGGTCCAGGTGAGGCCAACCTGCAGGCCATGCAGAGGAAATATGTCCCGATGATGCCCAGGTAGGGACTAGAGTTACCAGGTCCAGGTGAGGCCAACCTGCAGGCCATGCAGCGGAACCATGTCCCGATGATGCCCAGGTAGGGACCAGAGTTAACAGGTCCAGGTGAGGCCAACCTGAAGTCCATGCAGTGGAACCATGTCCCGATGATGCCCAGGTAGGGATCAGAATCATCAGGTCCAATGAGTTCCAGATGGAGCATATTCACTAGGTCCAGGTGAGGTCCAATGGAGGACCAGAGTCACAGGACCTGGTTGAGGCCTACAGGGGTACCAGAATCACCTGGTCCAGGTGACATCCAGATGGGGACCAGAGTCACCAGGTCAGGATGAGGCCCAGAGAGGTTCCAGAGTCATCATGTCCAGGTGAGGCTCAGGTGTGGAACAGAGTCACCAGGTACCAAAGATGCCCAGGTGAGGAGCAGAGTCACCAGGTCTGGGTAATGCGCAGATAGGATCAGAGTCACCAGTTCCCGGTGAGGCCAAGAAAGAGTCCACAGCAATCAGATTCAGGTGGGGAACAAAGTCACCAGGACTGGGTGAGGCCCAGATGGTGACCAGATTCACCAGGTCAAGGTGAGGCCCAGGTGGTGACCAGAGAACCCGGGGCTGGGAGACGACCAGTTAAGGACCAGATTCACCAGGTCCAAGAGGCCCAAGCAGGGACCTGTGTCCCCAGGTACGGGTGAGGCACAGGTTGCAACCAAACTCACCAGGTCCAGGAGAGGCCATCCTTCGCGCCATGCAGAGGAACCGTGTCCGATGATGTACATGTAGGAACCAGAGTTACCAGGTCCAGGTGATGCCAACCTGCAGGCCATGCAGTGGAACCATGTCCCGATGATGCCCAGGTAGGGACCAGAGTCACCAGGTCCAATGAGGCCCAGTTGAGCATATTCACTAGGTCCAGGTGAGGCCCAGTAGAGGACCAGAGTCACCAGATCTGGTTGAGGCTCAGAGGGGTACCAGAATCACCTTGTCAAGGTGACATCCAGATGGGGACCAGAGTCACCAGGACAGGGTGAGGCCCAGAGAGGTTCCAGAGTCATCATGTCCAGGTGAGGTTCAGGTGTGGAACTGAGTCACCAGGTACCAATGATGCCCAGATGAGGACCAGAGTCACCAGATCTGGGTGACGCGCAGATAGGATCAGAGTCACCAGTTCCAGGTGAGGCAAAGAAAGAGTCCACAGCAATCAGTTCCAGGTGGGGAATAAAGTAACCAGGACTGGGTGAGGCCCAGATGGGGACCAGTTCACCTTGTCCAAGTGAGGCCCAGGTGATGACCAGAGTACCCAGGTTGGGAGAAGAAGAGGTAAGGACCAGATTCACCAGGTCCAAGAGGCCCACGTGGGGACCTGAGTCACCAGGTATGGGTTAGCCACAGGTGGCAATCCCACTCACCAGGTCCAGGTGAGGCCAACCTGCAGGCCATGTGCGGAACCATGTCCCGATGATGCCCAGGCAGGGACGACAGTCACCAGGTCCAAATGAGGCCCAGATGGAGCATATTCACTAGGTCCAGGTGAAGCCAATTGAGGACCAGAGTCACCAGAACTGGTTGAGGCCTAGAGGGGTATCAGAATCACCTGGTCAAGGTTACATCCTAATGGGGACCAGAGTCACCAAGTCAGGTGAGGCCATGCTTAGGATAAGAGTCACCAGTTACAGGTGAGGCCCAGGTGGAGCCAGAGTCACCTGGTACAGAAAATGCCAAAGTCAGACCAGTGTTACAAGGATCAGGTCACTCCCAGTGGGGAATAGAGTAACCATGTCCCGATGATGCCCACGTAGAACCAGAGTCATCATGTCCAGATGAGGCGCAGTTGGGGAGCATATTCACTAGGTCCCGGGCAGACCCAGTTGAGGACTAGAGTCACCAGGTTTGGTTGAGGCCTAGAGGGGTACCAGATTCACCTGGTTAGGTGACATCCAGATGCGGAACAGAGTAACCATGTCAGGGTGAGGCCCAGAGGGGATCCAGAGTCATCATGTCCAGGTGAGGCTCAGGTGTGGAACAGAGTATCCAGGTCATAATGGTCCACAGGTGAGGACCAGAGTCACCAGATCTGGGAGAGGCCCAGTTAGGATCAGAATTACCACTTCCAGGTGAGGCCAAGAAGGTGTCTACAGCAATCAGGTCCAGGTGGGGAACAAAGTCACCAGGACTAGGTGATGCCCAGGTGGTGACCAGATTTACCAGTTCCGGGTGAGGACTAGGTAAGGACCACATTCACCAGATCCAAGTGAGGCCCACGTGGGGACCTGTGTCACCAGGCATGGGTAAGACCCACGTGGGAACCCCACTCACCAGGTCAAGTTGAGGCCAACCTGCAGGCCATGCAGAGGAACCATGTCCCGATGATGCCCAGGTAGGGACCAGAGTTACCAGGTCCAGGTGAGGCCAACCAGCAGGCCATGCACTGGAACCATTTCCCGATGATGCCCAGTGAGTGACCAGAGTCACCAGGTCCAAATGAGGCCCAGATGGAGCATATTCACTAGGTCCAGGTGAGGCCCAGTTGAGGACAAGAGTCACCAGAACTGGTTGAGGCCTAGAGGGGTACCAGAATCACCTGGTCCAGGTGACATCCAGATGGGGATCAGATCACCAGGTCAGGGTGAGACCCAGAGAGGTCGCAGAGACATCATGTCCAGGTTAGGCTCAGGTGTGGAACAGAGTAACCAGGTACCAATGATGCCCAGGTGAGGACCAGAGTCAACAGGTCTGGGTGACCCACAGATAGGATCAGAGTCACCAGTTCCAGGTTAGGCCAAGAAAGAGTCCAGAGCAATCAGGTCCAGGTGAGGAACATAGTCACCAGGACTGGGTTAGGCCCAGATGGGGGCCAGATTCACCAGGTCCAGGTGAGGCCCAGGTTGTGACCAGATTCCCCGGGTCGGGGAAAAGACCAGGTTAGGACCAGATTCACCAGGTCCAAGAGGCCCACGTGGGGACCTGAGTCACCAGGTATGGGTAAGGACCACGTGGCATCCCACTAACAAAGTCCAGGTGAGGCCAATCTGCAGGCCAGAGTCACCAGATCCAGGTGAGGCCCAGGTATATAAGAGAGTATCCAGGTCCCAATGATGCCTGGGTCAGGACCAGAGTCACTAGGCCCATGCAGGCCCAGATGGGGAACAGAATCAGTAGGTCCTGGTGAGGCATACAATAAGACCAAAGTCACTAGTATCAGGTGAGATCGTTGTGGGAACAAGAGCCACTCTAACCAGCTGAGTCCCAGATCCATGTGAGGCCCACCTGAGGACCAGATTCATTAGGTCGAATTGAGCATAGCTGGGGACAAGTGTCACCAGGTCTGGGTGAGGGCAAACTGAGGACCAGTGTCACCAGATCCAGGTGAGGTCCAGGTGTGGACCAGAGTCACCAGATCCAGGTGAAGCCCAGGTGGGGACCAGAGTCACTAGGTCCAGATGAGGCCCAGGTGAGGACCAGAGTTACCAGGTACACGTGAGGCCCCGGTGGGGATCAGAGGCAACAGGTACATGTGGGGCAGCCTTGGGGACCATGGTCAACACGTCTACTTGAGGCCCAGGTGTGGAACACAGTAAGCAGGTCCAGGTGAGTCCCCGGTGTTGACAAGAGTCACCACGTCCAGGTGAGGCTCAGGTGGGGACCAGCATCACCAGGTACGGGGGAGGCCCTTGAAAGAACCAGAGTCAACAGTTCGAGGTCAGGCGCAGGTGGTTACCCGCGTCAGCAGGTCCAAGTCAGGCCAAAGTTGGATTCACAGTCACTAGGGCACGGTGAGACCCAGAGGGGGACTAGAGTCACATGGTCCAGGTGAGTTCCAGTTGTGGAACACAGTCACCGGGTCCCAATTGTGCCCAGTTGAGGACCATGGTCATCAGGGCCAGGTGAGGCCCAGATGGGGACCGGAGTCCCCAAATCCAGGTGAAGCCCAGGTGGGGACCACAGTCACCAGATCCAGGGTAGTCTCAGGGGCAGACAAGAATCAGCAAAGTCCAGGTGAGGTGCAGGTGGAAACCACACTCAACAGTTCCCGGTGAGGCCCTGGTGGGTACCAGAGCCACGAGGTGCATGAGAAGCTAGAAACAGTGCAGCCAGCAGGTCCACATGATGTCCATGTGGGAAAGAGAATCACCAGTTACATTGAGGCCCAGGTGGGGATCAGACTCACCATGTCCAGGTGAGATCCAGGTGGTAACCAGTGTCACCATGTCCATGTGTGGCGAGGTGAAGACCAGAGATAATAGGTCCGGCTGGGTCACTGTTATTGAACAGTGTAACCATATCCTGATGCTACCCAGGTGGGTACGAGAAACACCAAGTCCTGGTGAGGCCCAGGTGAGACCAGAGACATGAGGACCAGGTGAGGTCCCGATGGGAACCACAGTCACCAGGTCTGGTGAGGCCATGATTTGGATCAGAGTCACCAGTTACAGGTGAGACCCAGGTGGAGCCAGAGTCACCTGGTAGAGAAGAGGCCAAAGTCAGGACCAGAGTTACCAGGATTAGGTCAGTCCCAGAGAGGAATAGAGTAACCATGTCCCGATGATGCCCACGTAGAACCAGAGTCACCAGGTCCAGATGAGGCGCAGGTGGGGAGCATGTTCACTAGGTCCCGGTGAGGCCCAGTTGAGGACCAGAGTCACCAGGTCAAGTTGAGGCCTAGAGGGGTACCAGATTCACCTGGTCTAGGTGACATCCAGATGGGGACCAGAGTCACCATGTCAGGCTGAGGCCCAGAGGGGATCCAGAGTCATCATGTCCAGGTGAGGCTCAGGTGTGTAACAAAGTATCAAGGTCTTAATGGTCCACAGGTGAGAACCAGAGTCACCAGATCTGGGTGAGACCCAGTTAGGATCAGAGTCACCAGTTCCAGGTGAGGCCAAGAAGGAGTCCACAGCAATCAGGCCCAGGTGGGGAACAAAGTGACCAGGACTTTGTGAGGACCAGATGGGGACCAGATTCACCAGGCCCAGGTGATTCCCAGGTGGTGACCAGAGTTACCAGTTCCGGGTGAGGTCCAGGTAAGGACCAGATTCACAAGGTCCAAGTACCTGTGTCACCAGGCATGGGTGAGGCCCAGGTGTCAACCCCACTCACCAGGTCCAGGTGAGGGCAACCTGCAGGCCATGCAGAGGAACCATGTCCCGATGATGCCCAGGTAGGGACTAGAGTTACCAGGTCCAGGTGAGGCCAACCTGCAGGCCATTCAGTGGAACCATGTCCTGATAATGCCCAGTAGGGACTAGAGTTACCAGGTCCAGGTGAGGCCAACCTGCAGGCCATGTGTGGAACCATGTCCCGATGATGCACAGGTAGGGACCAGAGTTACAAGGTCCAGGTGAGGCCAACCTGCAGGCCATGCAGTGAAACCATATCCCTATGATGCCCAGGTAGGGACCAGAGTCACCAGGTCCAAATGAGGCCAAGATGGATCATATTCACTAGGTCCAGGTGAGGCCCAGTTGAGGACCAGAGTCACCATATCTGGTTGAGGCCTAGACGGGTACCAGCATACCCTGGTCCAGGTGACATCCAGATGGGGACCAGAGTCACCAGGTCAGGGTGAGGCCCAGAGAGGTTCCAGAGTCATCATGTCCAGGTGAGGCTCAGGTGTAGAACAGAGTCACCAGGTACCAATGATGCCCAGGTGAGGACCAGAGTCACCAGGTCTGGGTGACGAGCAGATAGGATCAGAGTCACCAGTTCCAGGTGTGGCCAAGAAAGAGTCCACAGCAATCAGGTCCGGGTGGGGAACAAAGCCACCAGGACTGGGTGAGGCCCAGATGGGGACCAGATTCACCAGGTCCAGGTTAGGTCCAGGTGGTGACCAGAGTCCCCGGGTGTGGGAGAGGACCAGGTAAGGACCAGATTCACCAGATCCAAGAGGCCCACGTGGCGATAGAGTCACCAGGTATGGTTGAGGTCCTGGTGGCAAACCCACTCACCAGGTCCAGGTGAGGCCATCATGGAGGCCAGAGTCACCAGATACAGGTGAGTCCCTAGTGGGGACCGGTGTCACCAGGTAAATGTGAGGTCTACAAAAACACCACAGTACCAGGTCCAGGTGTGGTTCATGTGGGAAAGAGAGTCACCAGGTCCAGGTGAGACCCAGGTGGGGACCACAGTCACCAGGTCCAGATTGAGGCCTAGGTGGGGGGACCAGAGTCATCAGGACCAGTTGAGGCCAAAGTGTGGAGCAAAGTTATCATGTCCAGGTGAGGCCCAGGTGGGGAACAGAGTAACCATGTCCCATTGATGCCAGGTGGGAAAAGAGTCACAAGGTCCAGACGAGGCCTAAGTGAGGAGTAGATTCACCAGGTTCTGTTTAGGCCCAGTTGAGGACCGGTGTTCCCAGCTCCGCGTGAGTCCCAGAGGGGGACCAGAGTCACCGGTTCTGGTGATATCCAGATGGGGACCAGAGTCACCACGTCAGGGTGAGGCCCAGAGGGGGCGAGAGTCACTAGGTCCAGGTGAGGCCCCGATGTGGAACTGAGAAACCAGGTCTCAATATGCCCATATGAAGACCTGAGTCACCAGGTCCAGGTGAGGTCCCTGTGGGAACCAGTAACCTCGTCCAGGTGAGACCCAGGTGGGACCACACTCACCAGGTCCAGGTGAGGCCAAGTTATATAAGAGAGTATCCAGGTCCCAATGATGCCCAGGTTAGGACCAGAGTCAACAGGTCCAGGAGAGGCGCAGGTGGGGAGCATATTCACTAGGTCCCGGTGAGGCCCAGTTGAGGACCAGAGTCACCAGGTCTAGTTGAGGTCTAGAGGGTTACCAGATTCACCTGGTCTAGGTGACATCCAGATGGGGACCAGAGTCACCATGTCAGGCTGAGGCCCAGAGGGGTTCCAGAGTCATCATGTCCAGGTGAGGCTCAGGTGTGGAACAGAGTATCCAGTTCATAATGGTCCACAGGTGAGGACCAGAGTCACCAGATCTCAGAGAGGCCCAGTTAGGATCAGAGTCACTGGTTCCAGTTGACGCCAAGAAGGAGTCCACAGCAATCAGGTCCAGGTGGGGAAAAAATTCACCAGGACTGGGTGAGGACTAGATGCGGACCAGATTCAACAGGTCATGGTTATTCCCAGGTAGTGACCAGAGTTACCGTTCCAGGTGAGGACCAGGTAAGGCCCAGATTCACCAGATCCAAGTGAGGCACACGTGCGGACCTGCGTCACCAGGTATGGGTGAGGTCCAGGTGACAACCCCACTCACCAGGTCCATGTGAGGACAACCTGCTGGCCATGCAGAGGAACCGTGTCTCGATGATGCCCACGTAGGGACTAGAGTTACCAGGTCCAGGTGATGCCAACCTGCAGGCCATGCAGTGGAACCATGTCCTGATGATGCCGAGGTAGGACAATATTTACCAGGTCCAGGTGAGGCCAACCTGCAAGTCATGCAGTGGAACCATGTCCCGATGATGCCCAGGTAGGGACCAGAGTCACCAGGTCCAAATGAGGACAGATCGAGCATATTCACTAGGTGCAGGTGAGGCCCAGTTGAGGACCAGAGTCACCAGATCTGGTTGAGACCTAGAGGGGTAGCAGATTCACCTGGTCCAGGTGACATCCACATGGGGACCAGAGTCACCAGGTCAGGGTGAGGCCTAGAGAGGTTGCAGAGTCATCATGTCCAGGTGAGGCTCAGGTGTGGAACAGAGTCATCAGGTACCAATTATGCCCAGGTGAGGACCAGAGTCACCAGGTATGGGTGACGCGCAGATAGGATCAGAGTCACCAGATCCAGATGAGGCCCAGAAAGAGTCCACAGCAATCAGGTCCAGGTGGGGAACAAAGTCACCAGGACTGGGTGAGGCCCAGAAGGGGACCAGATTCAACAGGACCAGGTGAGGCCCAGATGGTGACCAGAGTCCCCGACTCTGGGAGAGGACCAGGTAAGGACCAGATTCACCAGCTCCAAGAGGCCCACTTGGGGACCTGAGTCACCAGGTATGGATGAGGCCCAGGTGGCAACCCCAATCACCAGGTCCAGGTGAGGCCAACCTGCAGGCCAGAGTCACCAGATACAGGTGAGAACCTAGTGTGGACCAGAGTCACCAGGTAAATGTGAGTCTACAAGAAAACCACAGTCACCAGGTCCAGTTTTTGTTCATGCGGGATCGAGAGTCACCAGGTCCAGGTGAGACCCAGGTGGGGACCACAGTCACCAGGTCCAGATTGAGGCCTAGGTGGGTGGACCAGTGTCATCAGGACCAGTAGAGGCCAAAGTTCGGAGCAAAGTTATCATGTCCAGATGAGGCCCAGGTGGAGAACAGAATAACCATGTCCCACTGATGCCAGGTGGAAAAAGTGTCACAAGGTCCAGACGAGGCCTATGTGAAGCGTAGATTCATCAGGTCCTGTTGAGGCCCAGTTGAGGACCAGTGTCCACAGCTCCGGAGAGTCTCAGAGGGGGACCAGAGTCACCCGTTCCTGATGATATCCAGGTGGGGACCAGAGTCACCACGTCAGGATGAGGCCCAGAGGGGGACGAGAATCACTAGCTCCAGGTGAGGCCCGATGTGGAACTGAGAAACCAGGTACCATGATGCCCATATGAGGACCTGAGTCACCAGGTCCATGTGAGGTCTCTGTGGGAACCAGTCACCTCATCCAGGTGAGGCCCAGGTGGGACCACAGTCACCAGGTCCAGGTGAGGCCCAGGTATATAAGAGAGTACCGAGGTCCCAATGATGCCCAGGTAAGGACCAGAGTCAACAGGTCCAGGAGAGGCCCAAATACGTATCAGCGTCATTGTGTTCCAGGTGAGGTCAGATGGAGACCACAGGAACCAGGTCCAGGAGAGCCCCATATGGGAACCAGAACCACGAGTTCCAGGTGAGGTCCAGGTGGGACCACAGTCACAAGGTCCAGGTGAGGCGCAGGTGGCAACAGGATTCAACAAGTCCAGGTGAGGACTAGGTGGCGACCAGTCACCACATCCAGGCGCGGACCAGCTAAGGACCAGATTCACCAGGCCGAAGTGAAGCCCAAAGGGTGACCAGAGTCACCAGGTAAGGGTGAGCCCCAGAGGGGGAACCAGAGTATCCTGTTTAGTTTGAGGCTCAGAATTGGACCATAGGTCCCTGGTCAAAGTGAGGCCCAGGTGTGTAATAGCGTATCCAGGGTGAGGATCATTGGGTCCATCACCCAATGATGCCTGGGTGAGGACCAGAGTCACTGGGGCCATGCAGGCCCAGATGGGGAACAGAATCACTAGGTCCTGGTGAGGCATACAATAAGACCACAGTCAGCAGTATCAGCTGAGCCCCTTGCGGGAACCAGAGCCACTCTACAGCTGAGTCCCAGGTCCAGGTGAGGCTTCCGTGAGGACCAGATTCATTAGGTCGAATTGAGGCATAGCTGGGGACAAAAGTCACCAGGTCTGGGTGCTGCCTAAGTTGGGCTAGATTCAGCAGTTCTGAGTTAGGTCAAAGTGGGGACGAGAGACGCCAGTTCCAGGTGAGGCCAAACTGAGTACCAGAGTCACCAGATCCATGTAAGGTCCATGTTTGAAAGAAAGTCACCAGGTCCGGGAGAGGTCCAGGTGGGGACCAGAGTCACCAGTTCCAGGTGAGGCCAAGAAGGAGTCCACAGAAATCAGGTCCAGGTGGGGAACAAAGTCACCAGGACTGGGTGAGGCCTAGATGGGGACCAGATACACAAGATCCAGGTGATATCCAGGTGGTGACCAGACTACCAGTTCCGGGTGAGGACCAGGTAAGGAAAAGATTCACCAGGTCCAAGTGAGGCCCACGTGGGGACCTGTGTCACCAGGCATAAGTGAGGCCCAGGTGGCAACCCCACTGACCAGGTCCAGGTGAGGCCAACCTGCAGGCCGTGCAGAGGAACCATGTCCCGATGATGACCATGTAGGGACCAGACTTACCAGGTCCAAGTGAGGCCAACGTGCAGGCCATGCAGTGGAACCATGTCCCGATGATGCCCAGGTAGGGACCAGAGTCACCAGGTCAAAAAGAGGCCCAGATGGTGCATATTCACTAGGTCCAAGTGAGGCACAGTTGAGGACCAGAGTCACCAGATCTGGTTGAGGCCTAGAAGGGTACCAGAATCACCTGGTCCAGGTGACATCCAGATGGGGACCACAGTCACCAGGTCAGGGTTGTCCCAGAGAGGTTCCAGAGTCATCATGTCCAGGTTAGGCTCAGGTGTGGAACAGAGTCACCAGGTCCCAATGATGCTCAGGTGAGGACCAGAGTCACCAGGTCTGGGTGACGCGCAGATAAGATCAGAGTCACCAGATCTTGTTGAGGCCTAGAGGGGTAACAGATTCACCAGGTCCAGGTAAGGCACAGGTGGTGACCAGAGTCCCCGTTCTGGGAAAAGACCAGGTAAGGACCAGATTCACTAGGTCCAAGAGGCCCACGTGGACCTGAGTCACCAGGTATGGGTGAGGCCCAGGTGGCAATAACACTCACCAGGTCCAGGTGAGGCCAACCTGCAGGCCATGCAGTGGAACCATATCCCGATGATGCCCAGGTAGGGAGAATATTTACCAGGTCCAGGTGAGGCCAACCTGCATGCCATGCAGTGGAAACATATCAAGATGATGCCCAGGTAGAGACCAGACTTACCAGGTCCAGGTGAGGCCAACCTGCAGGGCATGCAGTGGAACCATATCCCGATGATGCCCAGGTATGGACCAGAGTCACCAGGTCCAAATGAGGCCCAGATGGAGCATATTCACTATGTACAGGTGAGTCCCCTTTGAAGACCAGAGTCACCAGATTTGTTTGAGTCCTAGGGGGTACCAGAATCACCTTGTCCATGTGACATCCAGATGGGGACCAGAGTCACTAGGTCAGGCTGAGGCCCAGAGCGGTTCCAGAGTCAACATTTCCAGGTGAGGCTCAGGTGTGGTACAGAGTCACCAGGTACCAATGATGCCCAGGTGAGGACAAGAGTCACCCGGTCTGGGTGACGCACAGATAGGATCAGACTCACCAGTCCGGGTGAGGCCAAGAAAGGGCACAGCAATCAGGTCCAGGTGGGGAACAAAGTCACCAGATCTGGGTGAGGCCCAGTTAGGATCAGAGTCACCCGTTCCAGGTGAGGCCCAAAAAAGAGTCCACAGCAATCAGGTCCAGGTAGGAACAAAGTCATCAGGACTGAGTGAGGCCCAATGGGGACCAGATTCACCAGGTCCAGATGATTCCCATGTTGTGACCAGACTTACTAGTTCCGAGTGAGGACCAGGTAAGGACCAGATTCACCAGGTCAAAGGGAGGCCCAGGTGGGGCCCTGTGTCACAAGGTATGGGGGAGGCCCAGGTGGCAACCCCACTCACCAGGTCCAGGTGAGGCCAACCTGCAGGCCATGCAGAGGAACCATGTCCCGGTGATGCTCAGGTAGGGACCAGATTTGCCAGGTCCAGTTGAGGCCAATCTGCAGGCGATGCAGTGGAACCATATCCCGATGATGCCCAGGTAGGGACCAGAGTCACCAGGTCCATGTAAGGCCCAGATGGAGCATATTCACTAGGTCCAGGTGAGGCCCAGTTGAGGACCAGTTTCACCATATCTACTTGAGTCTTAGAAGGGTACCAGAATCACCTGGTCCAGGTGATATCCAGATGGGGACGAGAGTCACCAGGTCAGGGGGAGGCTCAGAGTGGTTCCAGAGTCATCGGGTCCAGGTGAGGCTCAGGTGTGGAAGAGAGTCACCAGGTACCAATGATGCCCAGGTGAGGACCAGAGTCACCAGATCTGGGTGAGGCGCAGATAGGATCAGAGTCACCAGTTGCAGGTGAGGCCAAGAAAGGGTTCACAGCAATCAGGTCCAGGTGGGGAACAAAGTCACCAGACCAGGGTGAGACCCAGATGGGGACAAGATTCACCAGGTCCAGGTGAGGCCCAGGTGGGGATAGAGTCCCCGGGTCTCGGAAAGGACCAGGTAACGACCAGATTCACCAGGTCCAAGAGGCTCACGTGGGGACCTGAGTCACCAGCTATGTGTGAGGCCTAGGTGGCAACCCCACTCACCAGGTCTAGGTGAGGCAAACCGGCGGGCCAGAGTCACCAGATCCAGGTGAGGCCCTAGTGGGGACTGGAGTCACCAGGTTCATGTGAGTATACAAGAACACCACAGTCACCAGGTCCAGGTGTGGTTCATCTGGTGAAGTGAAGCCCAAAGGGTGACCAGAGTTACCAGGTAAGGGTGAGGCCCAAAGAAGAACCAGTAACTAGTTTAGTTTGAGTCCCAGAATGGGACGAGAGGTCCATGGTCAATGTGAGGCACAGGTGTGGAATAGAGTATCCAGGTCCTAATGATTCCTGGGTGAGGACCAGAGTCACTAGGGCCATGCAGGCCCAGATGGGAACAGAATCGCTAGGACCAGGTGAGGCATAGAATAAGACCACAGTCAGCTATATCAGGTGAGCCCCTTGTGGGAACCAGAGCCACTCTATCCAGCTGAGTCCCAGGTCCATGTGAGGCCCACGTGAGGAGCAGATTCATCAGGTCGAATTGAGGCATAGCTGGGGACAAGAGTCACCAAGTCTGGGTGCGGCCTAGGTGGGGCAAGATTCAGCAGTTCTGAGTTAGGTCAAAGTGGGGACGAGAGATGTCAGATCCAGATGAGGCCAAACTGAGGACCAGAGTCACCAGATGCAGGTCAGGTCCAGGTGTGGACCAGAGTCAGAAGATCCAGGTGAAGTCCAGGTGGGGACCAGAGTCACCAGATCCAGGTGAAGCCCAGGTAGGGACCAGAGTCGCTAGGTCCAGATGAGACCCAGATGAGGACCAGAGTTACCAGGTACACGTGAAGCCCCGGTGGGGATCAGAGGCAACATGTCCATTTGAGGCTGGCTTGGGGACCATGGTCAACAGGTCTACTTGAGGCCCAGGTGTGGAACACCGTAAGCAGGTCCAGGTGAGTTCCCGGTGGTGACAAGAGTCCCCAGGTCCAGGTCAGGCCCATGTGGGCACCAGGATCACCACGTCCAGGGGAGGCCCTTGAAAGAACCAGAGTCAACAGTTCGAGGTCAGGCGCAGGTGGCAACCAGGGTCAGCAGGTCCAAGTCAGGCCAAAGTGGGGTTCACAGTCACTAGGGCACGGTGACACCCAGAGGGGGACCAGAGTCACCTGGTCCAGGTGAGGTCCAGTTGTGGATCACAGTCACCGGGTCCCAATTTTGCCCAGTTGAGGACCATGGTCAACAGGGCCAGGTGAGCCTCAGATGGGAACGAGAGCCCAAAATCCAGGTGAAGCCCAGGTGGGGACCACAGTCACCAGATCCAGGGTAGTCTCAGGCGCAGACCAGAATCACCAGGTCCAGGTGAGGTGCAGGTGGCAACCACACTCACCAGATCCCTTTGAGACCCTGGTGGGGACCAGAATCACGAGGTACATGAGAAGCTAGAAACACTGCAGCCACCAGGTCCACATGATGTCCATGTGGGAACGAGAATCACCACTTCCAGGTGTGGCCAAGAAAGTGTCCAAAGCAATCAGGTCCAGGTGGGGAACAAAGTCACCAGGACTGGGTGAGGCCCAGATTGGGAAGAGATTCACCAGGTCCAGGTGAGGCCCAGGTGGCGACCAGTCACCAGATCCAAGTGAGTACCAGCTAAGGACCAGATTCACCAGGCCAAATGAAGCCCAAGGCATGACCAGATTCACCAGGTAAGGGTGAGTCCCAGAGGGGGAACCAGAGTAACCAGTTTAGTTTGAGGCCCAGAATGGGACCAGAGGTCCCTGGTCAAAGTGAGTCCCAGGTGTGGAATAGAGTATCCAGGTCCCAATGATGCCTGGGTGAGGACCAGAGTCATTAGGGCCATGCAGGCCCAGAAGGGGAACAGAATCACTAGGTCCTGGTGAGTCATAGAATAAGACCAGAGTCACCAGAATCAGGTGAGCCCCTTGTGGGAACCAGAGCCACTCAATCCAGCTGAGTCCCAGGTCCATGTGAGGCCCACGTGAGGACAAGATTCATCAGGATGAATTGAGGCATAGCTGGGGAAAAGAGTCACCAGGTCTGGGTGCGGCCTAGGTGAGGCATGATTCAGCAGTTCTGAGTTAGGTGAAAGTGGGGATGAGAGACACGAGGTCCAGGAGAGGCGAAACTGAGGACCAGATGCACCAGATCCAGGTGAGGTCCATGTTGGAGAGTCACCAGGTCCAGGAGAGGTTCATGTGGGAACCAGAGTCACCAGATCCAGGTGAGGTCCAGGTGGGTACCAGAGTCACCGGAATCAGGTGAAGCCCAGGTGGGGACCACAGTCACCAGATCCAGCGTAATCTCAGGGGCAGACAAGAATCAGCAAAGTCCAAGTGAGGTGCAGGTGGCAGCCACACTCAACAAGTCCTGGTGAGGCCCTGGTGGGGACCAGAGCCACGAGGTGCATGAGAAGCTAGAAACACTGCAGCCACCAGGTCCACATGATGTCCATGTGGGAACGAGAATCACCAGTTACATTGAGGCCCAGGTGGGGATCAGACTCAACATATCCAGGTGAGACCCAGGTGGGAACCAGTGTCACCATGTCCAGGTGTTCCCCAGGTGAAGACCACAGTTAATAGGTCCGGCTGAGTCACTGTTAGTGAACAGTGTAACCATATCCTGATGCTACCCAGGTGGGGACCAGAGACACCAGGGTCTGGTGAAGCCCAGGTGGGACAAGAGACATGAGTTCCAGGTGAGGTCCCGATGGGAACCACAGCCACCAGGTCAGGTGAGGCCATGCTTAGGTCAGATTCACCAGTTACAGGTGAGGCCCAGGTTGAGCCAGAGTCACCTGATACAAAAGTGGTCAAAGTCAGGACTAGAGTTACCAAGATCAGGTCAGTCCCAGTGGGGAATAAAGTAACCATGTCCCGATGATGCCCAGGTAGAACCAGAGTCACCAGGTCCAGATGAGGCGCAGGTGGGGAGCATGTTCACTAGGTCCCGTTGAGGCCCAGTTGAGGACCAGAGTCACCAGGTCTAGTTGAGGCCTAGAGGGGTACCAGATTCACCTGGTCTAGGTGACATCCAGATGGGGACCAGAGTCACCATGTCAGGCTGAGGCCCAGAGGGGATCCAGAGTCATCATGACCAGGTGAGGCTCAGGTGTGGAACAGAGTATCCAGGTCATAATGGTCCACAGGTGAGGACCAGAGTCACCAGATCTGGGTGAGGCCAGTTAGGATCAGAGGCACCAGTTCCAGGTGAGGCCAATAAGGAGTTCACAGCAATCAGGTCCAGGTGGGGAACAAAGTCACCAGGACTGGGTGAGGCCCAGATGGGGACCAGATTCACAAGGTCCAGGAGATTCCCAGATGATGACCAGAGTTACCTGTTCCGGGTGAGGACCAAGTAAGGACCATATTCACCAGGTCCAAGTGAGGCCCACGTGGGGACCTGTGTCACCAGGTATGGGTGAGGCACAGGTGGCAACCCCAACACCAGGTCAAGGTGAGGCCAACCTGCAGGCCATGCAGAGGAACCGTGTCACGATGATGCCCAGGTAGGGAACAGATTTACCAGGTCCAGGGAGGACAACTTTCTGGCCATGCAGTGGAACCATGTCCCGATGATGCCCAGGTAGGGACCAGACTTACCAGGTCTAGGTGAGGCCCAGATGGAGCATATTCACTAGGTCCAGGTGAGGCCCAGTTGAGGACAAGAAGCACCAGATCTCGTTGAGGACTAGAGGGGTACCAGAAACACCTGGTCCAAGTGGCATCCAGATGGAGACCAGAGTCACCAGTTTAGGGTGAGACCCAGAGAGGTTCCAGAGTCATCATGTCCAGGTGAGGCTCAGGTGTGGAACAGAGTCACCACGTACCAATCATGTCCAGGTGAGGACCAGAGTCACCAGGTCTGGGTGACGCGCAGATAGGATCAGAGTCACCAGTTGCAGGTGAGGCCAAGAAAGAGTCCACAGCAATCAGGTCCAGGTGGGGAACAATGTCACCAGGACTGGATGACGCCCAGATGGGGACCAGAAACACCAGGCCCACGTGATTCCCAGGTGGTGACCAGAGTTACCAGTTCCGGGTGAGGACCAAGTAAGGACCAGATTCACCCGGTCCCAGTGAGGCCCACATGGGGACCTGTGTCACCAGGCATGGGAGAGGCACAGGTGACAACCCCACTCACCAGGTCCAGGTGATGCCAACCTGCAGGCCATGCAGAGGAACCATGTCCCCATGATGCCCAGGTAGGGACTAGAGTTACCAGGTCTAGGTGATGCCAACAAGCAGGCCATGTGTGGAAACATGTCCTGATGATGCCCAGGTAGGGACCAGATTCACCAGGTCCAAATGAGGCCAAGATGGATCATATTCACTAGGTCCAGGTGAGGCCCAGTTGAGGACCAGAGCCACCATATCTGATTGAGGCCTAGAGGGGTACCAGAATCCCCTGGTCAAAGTGACATCCAGATGGGGACCAGAGTCACCAGGTCAGGGTGAGGCCCAGAGAGGTTCCAGAGTCATCATATCCAGGTGAGGCTCAGGTATAGAACAGAGTCACCACGTACCAATGATTCCCAGGTGAGGACCAGAGTCACCAGGTCTGGGTGACGCGCAGATAGGATCAGAGTCACCAGTTCCAGGTGAGGCCAAGAAAGAGTCCACAGCAATCAGGTCCCGGTGGGGAACAAAGCCACCAGGACTGGGTGAGGCCCAGATGGGGACCAGATTCACCATGTCCAGGTGAGGCCCAGGTGGTGACCAGAGTCCCCGGGTCTGGGAGAGGACCAGGTAAGGACCAGATTCACCAGATCCAAGAGGCCCACGTGGGGACTGGGTCACCAGGAAT
Source organism: Canis lupus baileyi (assembly GCF_048164855.1). Lineage (NCBI taxonomy): Eukaryota > Metazoa > Chordata > Mammalia > Carnivora > Canidae > Canis > Canis lupus. The sequence goes on from NC_132862.1 coordinate 47,248,255, forward strand.
GGGTGAGGTCCTGGAGGCAACCCCACTCACCAGGTCCAGGTGAGGCCAGCCTGCAGGCCAGAGTCACCAGATCCATGTGAGGCCCTAGTGGGGACCGGAGTCACCAGGTAAATGTGAGTCTACAAAAACACCACAGTCACCAGGTCCAGGTGTGGTTCATGTGGGAACGAGAGTCACCAGGTCCAGGTGAGACCCAGGTGGGGACCACAGTCACCAGGTCCAGATTGAGGCCGGGGGGGGGGGACCAGAGTCATCAGGAACAGTTGAGGCCAAAGTGTGGAGCAAAGTTATCATGTCCAGGTGAGGCCCAGGTGGGGAACAGAGTAACCATGTCCCATTGATGCCAGGTGGGAAAAGAGTCACAAGGTCCAGACGAGGCCTAAGTGAGGTGTAGATTCACCAGGTCCTGTTTAGGCCCAGTTGAGGACCAGAGTCCCCAGCTCCGGGTGAGTCCCAGAGGTCGACCAGAGTCACCCGGTTCTGGTGATATCCAGGTGGGGACCAGAGTCAGCACGTCAGGGTGAGTCCCAAGGTCGGACGAGAATCACTAGGTCCAGGTGAGGCCCCGATGTGGAACTGAGAAACCAGGTCCCATGATGCCCATATGAGGACCTGAGTCACCAGATCCAGGTGAGGTCCCTGTGGGAACCAGTCACCTCGTCCAGGTGAGGCTCCGGTGGGACCACACTCACCAGGTCCAGGTGAGGCCAAGTTATATAAGAGAGTATCCAGGTCCCAATGATGCCCAGGTAAGGACCAGAGTCAACAGGTCCAGGAGAGGCCCAAATATGGATCAGAGTCATTGTGTTCCAGGTGAGGCCAGATGGAGACCACAGGAACCAGGTCCAGGAGTGCCCCTTATGGGAACCAGAGCCACCACATCCAGGTGAGGTCCAGGTGGGACCACAGTCACAAGGTCCAGGTAAGGCGCAGGTGGCAACAGGATTCACCAAGTCCAGGTGAGACCCACGTGGCGACCATTCACCAGATCCAGGTGAGGACCAGCTAAGGACCAGATTCTCCAGGCCCAGTTGAAGCCCAAAGTGTGACAGGAGTCACCAGGTAAGGGTGAGGCCCAGAGGGGGAACCAGAGTAAACAGTTTAGTTTGAGGCCCCGAATGGGACCAGAGGTCCCTGGTCAAAGGTAGTCCCAAGTGTGGCATAGAGGCCAAGAAAGAGTCCACAGCAATCAGGTCCCGGTGGGGAACAAAGCCACAAGGACTGGGTGAGGCCCAGATGGGGACCAGATTCACCATGTCCAGGTGAGGCCCAGGTGGTGACCAGAGTCCCCGGGTCTAGGAGAGGACCAGTTAAGGACCAGATTCACCAGGTAGAAGAGGCCCACGTGGGGACCTGAGTCACCAATTATGGGTGAGGCACAGGTGGCAACCCCACTCACCAGGTCCAGGTGAGGCAAACCTGCAGGCCAAAGTCACCAGATCCACGTGAGGCCCTACCGGGGACCAGAGTCACCATGTAAATGTGAGTCTACAGAACACCACTGTCACCAGGGCCAGGTGTGGTTCATGTGGGAACGAGAGTCACCAGGTCCAGGTGAGACCCAGGTGGGGACCACAGTCATCAGGTCCAGATTGAGGCCCAGGTGGAGGGACAAGAGTCATCAGTACCAGTTGAGGCCAAAGTGTGGAGCAAAGTTATCATGTCCAGGTGAGGCCCAGGTGGGGAACAGAGTAACCATGTCCCATTGTTGCAAGGTGGGAAAAGAGTCACAAGGTCCAGACGAGGCCTAAGTTAGGAGTAGATTCACCAGGTCCTGTTGAGGCCGAGTTGAGGACCAGTGACCCCAGCTCCGGGTGAGTCCGGAGGGGGACCAGAGGCACCCGGTTCTGGTGATATCCAGGTGGGGACCACAGTCACCATGTCAGGGTGATGTGCAGAGGGGGACGAGAATCACTAGGTCCAGGTGAGGCCCCGATGTGGAACTGAGAAACCAGGTCCCATGATGCCCATATGAGGACCTGAATCACCAGGTCCAGGTGAGGTCCTTGTGGGAACCAGTCACCTCGACCAGGTGAGGCCAGGTGGGACCACAGTCACCAGGTCCAGGTGAGGCCAAGAAAGAGTCCACAGCAATCAGGTCCAGGTGGGGAACAAAGCCCCGAGGACTGGGTGAGGCCCAGATGGGGACCAGATTCACCAGGTCCAGGTGATTCCCAGGTGGTGAACAGAGTTACGAGTTCCGGGTGAGGACCAGGGAAGGACCAGATTCACCAGGTCCAAGTGAGGCCCACGTGGGGACCTGTGTCACCAGGCATGTGTGAGGCCCACGTGACAACCCCTCTCACCAGGTCCAGGTGAGGCCAACATGCAGGCCATGCAGAGGAACCATGTCCCGATGATGCCAAGGTAGGGACTAGAGTTCTCAGGTCCAGGTGAGGCCAACCTGCAGGCCATGCAGTGGAACATGTCCCGATGATGCCCAGGTAGGAACCAGAGTTACCAGGTCCAGGTGAGGCCAACCTGCAGTCCATGCAATGGAATCATGTCCCGATGATGCCCAGGTAGGGATCAGAGTCACCAGGTCCAAATGAGGCCCAGATGGAGCATATTCACTAGGTGCTGGTGAGGCCCAGTTGAGGATCACTGTCACCAGATATGGTTGAGTCCTAGAGGGGTACCAGAATCACCTGGACCAGGTGACATCCAGATGGGGACCAGAGTCACCAGGTCAGGGTGAGGCCCTGAGAGGTTCCAGAGTCATCATGTCCAGGTGAGACTCAGGTGAGGAACAGAGTCACCAGGTACCAATGATGCCCAGTTGAGGACCAGACTCACCAGATCTGGGTGACGTGCAGATACGATCAGAGTCAGCAGTTCCAGGTGAGGCCAAGAAGGATACCACAACAATCAGGTCCAGGTGGCGAACAAAGTCGCCAGGAATGGGTGAGGCCCAGATGGGGACCAGATTCACCAGGTCCAGGTGAGGCCCAGGTGGTGAGCAGAGTCCCCGGGTCTGGGAGAGGACCAGGTAAGGACCAGGTTAACAGATCAAAGAGGCCCACGTAGGGACCTGAGTCACCAGGTTTGGGTGAGGCCTAGAGGGGTACCAGATTCACCTGGTCTAGGTGACATCCAGATGGGATGAGCGTAACCATGTCAGGGCGAGGCCCAGAGGGGATCCAGAGTCATCATGTCCAGGTGAGGCTCAGGTGAGGAACAGAGTATCCAGGTCATAATGGTCCACAGGTGAGGACCAGAGTCACCATATCTGGGAGAGGCCCAGTTAGGATCAGAGTTACCACTTCCAGGTGAGGCCAAGAAGGTGTCCACAGTAATCAGGTCCAGGTGGGGAACAAAGTCACCAGGACTAGGTGATGCCCAGGTGGTGACCAGATTTACCAGTTCCGGGTGAGGACTAGGTAAGGACCACATTCACCAGGTCCTAGTGAGGCCCACGTGGGGACCTGTGTCACCAGGCATGGGTAAGACCCAGGTGGGGACCCCACTCACCAGGTCAAGATGAGGCCAACCTGAAGGCCATGAAGAGGAACCATGTCTCGATGATGCCCAGGTAGGGACCAGAGTTGCCAGGTCCAGGTGAGGCCAACCAGCAGGCCATGCATTGGATCCATTTCCCGATGATGCCCAGTGAGTGACCAGAGTCACCAGGTCCAAATGAGGCCCAGATGGAGCATATTCACTAGGTCCAGATGTGGCCCAGTTGAGGACAATAGTCACCAGATCTGGTTGAGACCTAGAGGGGTACCAGAATCACCTGGTGCAGGTGACATCCAGATGGGGACCAGATCACCAGGTTTAGGTGAGGCCCAGGTGGCAACCCCACTCACCAGGTCCAAGTGAGGCCAACCTGCAGGCCAAAGTCACCAGATCCAGGTGAGGCACTAGTGGGGACCGGAGTCACCAGGTAAATGTGAGGCTACAAGTACACCACAGTAACAGGTCCAGGTGTGGTTCAAGTGGGAATGAGAGTAACCAGGTCCAGGTGAGACCCAGGTGGGGACGACAGTCACCAGGTCCAGATTGAGGCCTCGGATGGGGCCAGGGTCATCGGGACCAGTTGAGGCCAAAGTGCGGAGCAAAGTTATCATGTCCATGTGAGGCCAAGGTGCGGAACAGAGTAACCATGTCCCATTGTTGCCAGGTGGGAAAAGAGTCACAAGGTCCAGACGAGGCCTAAGTGAGGAGTAGATTCACCAGGTCCTGTTGAGGCCGAGTTGAGGACCAGTGACCCCAGCTCCGGGTGAGTCCCAGAGGGGGACCAGAGTCACCCGGTTCTGGTGATATCCGGGGGGGGATTAGAGTCAGCACGTCAGGGTGAGGCCCAGAGAGGGACGAGAATAACTAGGTCCAGGTGAGGCCCCGATTTGGAACTGAGAAACCAGGTCCCATGATGTCCATATGAGGACCTGAGTCACCAGGTCCAGTTGAGGTCCCTGTGGGAACCAGTCACCTCGTCCAGGTGAGGCCCAGGTGGGATCACAGTCACCAGGTCCAGGTTAGGCCGAGGTATATAAGAGAGTATCCAGGTCCCAATGATGCCTAGGTAAGGACCAGAGTCAACAGGTCCATGAGAGGCCCAAATATGTATCAGAGTCATTGTGTTCCAGGTGAGGCCAGATGGAGACCACAGGAACCAGGTCCAGGAGAGCGCCATATGGGAACCAGAGCCACCAGATCCAGGTGAGGTCCAGGTGGGACCACAGTCACAAGGTCCAGTTAAGGTGCAGGTGGCAACAGGATTCACCAAGTCCAGGTGAGACCCAGGGGGCGACCAGTCACCAATTCCAGGTGTGGACCAGCTAAGGACCAGATTCACCAGGCCCAATTGAAGCCAAGGGGTGTCCAGAGTCACCAGGTAAGGGTGAGGCCCAGAGGGGGAACCAGAGTAACCAGTTTAGTTTGAGGCCCAAAATGGGACCAGAGGTCCCTGGTCAAAGTGAGGCTCAGGTGTGGAATAGAGTATCCAGTTCCCAATGATTCCTGGGTGAGGACCAGTGTCACTAGGGCCATGCAGGCCCAGATGGGGAACAGAATCACTAGGTCCTGGTGAGGCATAAAATAAGACCACAGTCACCAGTATCAGTTGAGCCCCTTGTGGGAACCAGAGCCACTCTATCCAGCTGAGTCCCAGGGTCCATGTGAGGCCCACGTGAGGACCAGATTCATCTTGTTGAATTGAGGCATAGCTGGTGACAAGAGTCACCAGGTCTGGGAGCGGCCTAGGTGGGTGAAGATTCAGCAGTTCTGAGTTAGGTCCGAGTGGGGATGAGAGACACCAGATCCAGGTGAGGCCAAACTGAGGACCAGAGTCACCAGATCCAGGTGAGGTCCATGTTGGAAAGAGAGTCACCAGGTCCAAGAGAGGACCAGGTGGGGACCAGAGTCACCAGATCCAGGTGAGGTACAGGTGGGGACCAGAGTCACCAGATCCAGGTGAAGCCCAGGTGGGGACCAGAGTCACTAGGTCCAGATGAGGCCCAGATGAGGGCCAGAGTACCAGGTACACGTGAGGCCCCGGTGGGGATCAGAGGCAACAGGTCATGTGAGGCCGGCTTGGGGACCATGGTCAACAAGTCTACTTGAGGCCCAGATGTGGAACACAGTAAGCAGGTCCAGGTGCGTACGCGGTTGTGACATGAGTCACCACGTCCAGTTGAGACCCAGGTGGGGACCAGGATCACAAGGTACAGGGTAGGCCCTTGAAAGTACCAGAGTCAACAGTTCGAGGTCAGGCGCACGTGGCAACCAAGTTCAGCAGGTCCAAGTCAGGGCAAACTTGGGTTCACAGTCACTAGGGCGTGGTGAGACCCAGAGGGAGACCAGAATCAGCTGGTCCAGGTGAGGTCCAGTTGTGGAATACAGTCACCGGGTCCCAATTTTGCCCAGTTGAGGACCATGGTCAACAGGGCCAGGTGAGGCATAGATGGAGACCGGAGTCCCCAAAGCAGGTGAAGCCCAGGTGGGGACCACAGTCACCAGATCCAGGGTAGTCTCAGGTGCAGACCAGAATCACCAGGTCCACTTGAGGTGCAGGTGGCAACCACACTCACCAGGTCCCTGTGAGGCCCTGGTGGGGACCAGAGTCACGAGGTACATGAGAAGCTAGAAACACTGCAGCCACCAGGTCCACATGATATCCATGTGGGAACGAGAATCACCACTTACAGGGGAGGACCAGTTGTGGATGCTACTCACCATGTCCAGGTGAGACCCAGGTGGGAACCAGTGTCAACATGTCCAGGTGTGGCTCAGGTGAAGACCAGAGTTAATAGGTCCGACTGGGTCACTGTTAGTGAACAGTGTAACCATATCCTGATGCTACCCAGGTGGGTACCAGAGACACCATATCCTGGTGAGGCCCAGGTGGGCCCAGAGACACGAGGTCCAGATGAGGTCCCGATGGGAACCACAGTCACCAGGTCAGGTGAGGCCATGCTTAGGATCAGAGTCACCAGTTACAGGTGAGGCCCAGGTGGAGCCAGAGTCACCTGGTACAGAAGAGGCCAAAGTCAAGACCAGAGTTACCACGATCAGGTCAGTCCCAGTGGGGAATAGAGTAACCATTTCAGGATGATGCCCAGGAAGAACCAGAGTCACCAGGTCCAGATGAGGCGCAGGTGGGGAGCATATTCACTAGGTCCCTGTGAGGCCAAGTTGAGGACGAGAGTCACCAGGTCTAGTTGAGTCCTAGAGGGGTACCAGATTCACCTGGTCTAGGTGACATCCAAATGGAGACCAGAGTCACCATTTCAGGGTGAGGCCCAGAGTGGTTCCAGAGTCATCAAGTCCAGGTGAGGCTCAGGTGTGGAACAGAGTATCCAGGTCTTAATGATCCACAGTTGAGGACCAGAGTCACCAGATCTGGGTGAGGCCCAGTTAGGAACAGAGTCACCAGTTCCACGTGAGGCCAAGAAAGTGTCTACAGCAATCAGGTCCAGGTGGGGAACAAAGTCACCAGGACTGGGTGAGGCCTAGATAGGGAACAGATTCACAAGGTCCAGGTGATTCCCAGGTGATGACCAGAGTTACCAGTTCCGGATGAGGACCAGGTAAGGACCAGATTCACCAGGTCCATGTGAGGCCCACGTGGGGACCTGTGTCACCAGGTATGGGTGAGGCCCAGGTAGCAAACCCACTCACCAGGTCAAGGTGAGTCCAACCTGCAGGCAATGCAGAGGAATCGTGTACCGAAGATGCCCGTGTAGGGAACAGAGTTACCAGGTCCAGGTGAGGCCAACCTGCAGGCCATGCAGTGGAACCATGTCCCGATGATGCCCAGGTAGGTACCAGAGTAACCAGTTCCAAATGTGGCCCAGATGGAGCATATTCGCTAGGTCCATGTGAGGCCCAGTTGAGGACCAGAGTCACCAGAACTGGTTGAGGCCTAGAGGGGTACCAGATTCACCTGGTCCAGGTGACATCCAGATGGGGACCAGAGTCCCTGATAGTGAACAGTGTAACCATAACATGATGCTACATAGATGGTTACCAGAGACACCAGGTCCTGGTGAGCCCGAAGAGGGACCCGAGACATGAGGTCCAGGTGAGGTCCCGATGGGAACCGCAGTCAGCAGGTCAGGTGAGACCATGCTTAAGATCAGAGTCACCAGTTACAGGTGAGGCACAGGTTGAGCCAGAGTCACCTGGTACAGAAGAGGCCAAAGTCAGGACAAGAGTTACCAGGATCAGGTCAGTCCCAGTGGGGAATAGAGTAACCATGTCCCGATGATGCCCAGGAAGAACCAGAGTCACCAGGTCCAGATGAGGCGCAGGTGGGGAGCATATTCACTAGGTCCCGGTGATGCCAAGTTGAGGACAAGAGTCACCAGTTCTAGTTGAGGCGTAGAGGGGTCCAGATTCACCTGGTCTAGGTGAAATCCAGATGGATCCAGAATCACCAAGTCAGGGTGAGGCCCAGGTGGTGACCAGGGTTACCAGTTCCGGGTGAGTATAAGGTAAGGACCAGATTCACAAGGTCCAATCTAGGCCCACGTGGGGACCTTTGTCACCAGGTATGGGTGAGGCCCAGGTGGCAACCCCACTCACCAGGTCCAGGTGAGGCCAACCTGCAGGCCATGTAGAGGAACCATGTCCCGATGATGCCCATGTAGGGACCAGAGTTACCAGGTCCAGGTGAGGCCAACCTGCAGGCTATGCAGTGGATCCATGTCCCGATGATGCCCAGGTAGGGAACAGAGTCACCATGCCCAAATGAGGCCCAGATGGAGCATATTCACTAGGTCCAGGTGAGGCCCAGTTGAGGACCAGAGTCACCAGATCTGGGTGACGTGCAGATAGGATCAGAGCCACCAGTTCCAGGTAAGGCCAAGAAAGAGTGCACAGCAATCAGGTCCAGGTGGGGAACAAAGTCACCAGGACTGGGTGAGGCCCAGATGGAGACCAGATTCACTCACCAGGTCCAGGTGAGGCCCAGGTGGTGACCGGAGTCCCCGGGTCTAGTAGAGGACCAGGTAAGGACCAGATTCACCAGGTCAAAGAGGCACACGTGGGGACCTGAGTCACCAGGTATGGGTGTGTCCCAGGTGGCAACCCCACTCACCAAGTCCAGGTGAGGCCAACCTGCAGGCCAGAGTCACCAGATACACGTGAGGCCCTAGTGGGGACCAGAGTCACTAGGTAAATGTGAGTCTACAAGAACACCACAGTCACCAGGTCCAGGTGTGGTTCATGTGGGAAAAAGAGTCACCAGGTCCAAGAGACCCAGGTGGGGACCACAGTTACCAGGTCCAGATTGAGGCCTACGTGGGGGGACCAGATTCATCAGGACCAGTTGAGGCCAAAGTGTGGAGCAAAGTAATCATATCCAGTTGAGGCCCAGTTGGGGACAGAGTAACCATGTCCCATTGATGTCAGGTGGGAAAAGAGTCACAGGTCCAGACGAGGTCTAAGTGAGGAGTAGATTCACCAGGTCCTGTTGAGGACCAGTTGTGGACCACTGTCCCCAGCTCTGGGTGAGTCCCAGAGGGGAAACAGAGTCACCCGGTTCTGGTGATACCAGATAGGGACCAGTCACCACGTCAGGATGAGGCCCAGAGGGGGACGAGAATCACTAGGTCCGGTGAGGCCCCAATGTGGACCTGAGAAAGCAGGACCCATGATGCCCATATGAGGACATGGGTCACCAGGTACAGGTGAGGTCCCTTTGGGAACCAGTCACCTCGTCCAGGTGAGGCCAGGTGGGACCACAGTCACCAGGTCCAGGTGAGGCCCAGGTATATAAGTGTGTATCCAGGTCCCAATAATGCCAAGGTAAGGACAGAGTAAACAGGTCTAGGAGAGGCCCAAATATGGATCAGAGTCATTTTGTTCCAGGTGAGGCCAGATGGAGACCACAGGAACCAGGTCCAGTAGAGCCCCATATGGGAACCAGAGCCACCAGATCCAGGTGAGGTCCAGGTGGGACCACAGTCACAAGGTCCAGGGGAGGCGCAGATGGCAACAGGATTCACCAAGCCCAGGTGAGGCCCAGGTGGCGACCTGTCACCAGATCCAGGTGTGGACCAGCTAAGGACCAGATTCACCAGGCCCAAGTGAAGCCCAAGGGGTGACCAGAGTCACCAGGTAAGGGTGAGGCCCAGAGTGGAACCAGAGTAACCAGTTTAGTTTGAGGCCCAGAATGGGACCAGATGTCACTGGTCAAAGTGAGGTCCAGGTGTGGAACAGAGTATCCAGGTCCCAATGATGCCTTGGTGAGTACCAGAGTCCCTAGGGCCATGCAGGCCCAGATGGGGACAGAATCACTAGGTCCTGGTGAGACATAGAATAAGACCACATTCAGCAGTATCAGGTGAGCCCCTTGTGGGAACCAGAGCCACTCTATCCAGCTGAGTCCCAGGTCCATGTGAGGCCCACTTGAGGACAAGATTCTTCAGGTTGAATAGAGGCATAGCTGGGGACAAGAGTCACCAGGTCTGGGTGCGGCCTAGGTGGGGCAAGATTCAGCAGTTCTGAGTTAGGTCAAAGTGGGGACGAGAGACACCAGGTCCAGGTGAGGCCAAACTGAGGACCAGAGTCACCAGATCCAGGTGAGGTCCATGATGGAAAGAGAGTCAGCTGGTCCAGGAGAGGTCCAGGTTGGGACCAGTGTCCCCAGATCCAGGTGAAGTCCAGGTGGGGATCAGAGTCACCAGATCCAGGTGAAGCCCAGGTGGGGACCAGAGTCACTAGGTCCAGATGAGGCCCAGGTGAGGACCAGAGTTACCAGGTACACGTGAGGCGCCGGTAGGTATCAGAGGCAACAGGTCCATGTGAGGCAGGCTTGGGGACCATGGTCAAGAGTTCTACTTGAGGCCCAGTGTGGAACACTGTAACCAGGTCCAAGTGAGTCCCCGGTGGTGACAAGAGTCACCAGGTCCAGGTAAGGCCCAGGTGGGGACCAGGATCACCAGGTACAGGGGAGGCCCTTGAAAGAACCAGAGTCAACATTTCGAGGTCAGGCCCAGGTGACAACCAGGGTCAGCAGGTCCAAGTCAGGACAAAGTGTGGTTCACAGTCACTAGAGCACGGTGAGACCCAGAGGGGGACCAGAGTAACCTGGTCCAGGTGAGGTCCAGTTGTGGAACACAGTCACCGGGTCCCAATTTTGCCCAGTTGAGGACCATGGTCAACAGGGCCAGGTGAGGCCCAGATGGGAATCGGAGTGCCCAAATCCAGGTGAAGCCCAGATTGGGACCATAGTCACCAGATCCAGGGTAGTCTCAGGTGCAGACCAGAATCACCAGTTCCAGGTGAGGTGCAGGTGGCAACCACACTCACCAGGTCCCGGTGAGGCCCTCGTGGGGACCAGAGTCACGAGGTACATGAGAATCTAGAAACACTGCAGCCACCAGGTCCACATGATGTCCATTTGGGAACGAGAATCACCAGTTAGAGGTGAGGACCCTGTGGGGATCCGACTCACCATGTCCAGGTGAGACCCAGGTGGGAACCAGTGTCACCATGTCCAGGTGTGGCCCAGGTGAAGACCAGAGTTAATAGGTCCGGCTGGGTCACTGTTAGTGAACAGTGTAACCATATCCTGATGCTACCCAGGTGGGTACGAGAGACACCAAGTCCTGGTGAGGCCCAGGTGAGACCAGAGACATGAGGACCAGGTGATGTCCCATGGGCACCACAGACATCAGGTGAGGTGAGTCCATGCTTAGGATCAGACTCAACAGTTACAGGTGAGGCCCAGGTGGAGCCAGAGTCACCTGGTACAGAAGAGCCAAAAGTCAGGACCAGAGTTACCAGGATCAGGTCAGTCCCAGTGGGGAATAGAGTAACCATGACCCGATGATGCCCAGGTAGGGACCAGAGTCACCAGGTCCAGATGAGGCGCAGGTGGGGAGCATATTCACTAGGTCCCGGTGAGGCCCAGTTGAGGACCAGTGTCACCAAGTCTAGTTGAGGCCCAGAGGGGTACCAGATTCACCTGGTCTTGGTGACATCCAGATGGGTACCAGAGGCTTCAGGTCGGGGTGAGGCCCAGAATGGTTCCAGAGGCAACATGTGCAGGTGAGGCTCAGGTGTGGAACAGAGTCACCAGGTACCAATGATGCCCAGGTGAGGACCAGAGTCAACAGGTCTGGGTGAGGCGCAGATAGGATCAGAGACACCAGTTCCAGGTGAGGCCAAGAAACAGTCCAAAGCAATCAGGTACAGGTGGGGAACAAAGTCACCTGGACTGGGTGAGGCCCAGATGGGGACCAGATCCACCAGGTCCAGGTGAGCCCAGGTGGTGTCCAGAGTCCCCGAATCTGGGAGAGGAACAGGTAAGGACCAGATTCACCAGGTCCAAGAGTCTCACGTTGGGACCTGAGTCACCAGGTATGGGTGAGACCCAGGTGGCAACCCCACACACCAGGTCCAGGTTAGGGCAAACTTCAGGCCATGCAAAGCAACCATGTCCTGATGATGCCCAGGTAGGGACCAGAGTCACCAGGTCCAGATGAGGCGCAGGTGGGGAGCATGTTCACTAGGTCCCGGTGAGGCCCAGTTGAGGACCAGAGTCACCAGGTCAAGTTGAGGCCTAGAGGGGTACCAGTTTCACCTGGTCTAGGTGACATCCAGATGGGGACCAGTGTCACCATGTCAGGCTGAGGCCCAGAGGGGATCCAGAGTCATCATATCCAGGTGAGGCTCAGGTTGGAGCAGAGTATCCATGTCATAATGGACCACAGGTGAGCACCAGAGTCACCAGTTCTGGGTGAGGCCCAGTTAGGATCAGAGTCACCAGTTCCAGGTGAGGCCAAGAAGGAGTCCACAGCAATCAGGCCCAGATGGGGAACAAAGTCACCAGGACTGGGTGAGGCCCAGATGGGGACCAGATTCACCAGGCCCAGGTGATTCCCAGGTGGTGACCAGACTTACCAGTTCCGGGTGAGGACCAGGTAAGGGTCAGATTCACCAGGTCCAAGTGATGAGCACGTGGGGACCTGTGTCACCAGGTATGGGTGAGGCACTGGTGAAAACCCCACTAACCAGGTCCAGGTGAAGCCAACATGCAGGCCATGCAGAGGAACCACGTCCCAATGATGCCCATGTAGGGAATAGACTTACCGGGTCCAGGTGAGGCCAACCTGCATGCCATGCAGAGACACCATGTCCCGTTGATGCCCAGGTAGGGACCAGATTTACCAGGTCCAGGTGACGCCAACCTGCAGGCCATGCAGTGGAACCATGTCCCGATGATGCCCAGGTAGGGACCAGAGTCACCAGGTCCAAATGAGGCCCAGATGGAGCATATTCACTAGGTCCAGGTGAGGACCAGTTGAGGACCAGAGTCACCAGATCTCGTTGAGGCCTAGAGGGGTACCAGAATCACCTGGTCCAGGTGAAATCCAGATGGGGAGCAGAATCACCAGGTCAGGGTGAGGCCCAGAGAGGTTCCAGAGTCATCATGTCCAGGTGAGGCTCAGGTGTGGAACAGAGTCACCAGGTACCAATGATGCCCAGGTGAGGACCAGAGTCAACAGGTCTTGGTGAGTCGCAGATAGGATCAGAGACACCGGTTCCATGTGAGGCCAAGAAGGAGTCCACAGCAATTAGGTCCAGGTGGGGAACTAAGTTACCAGGACTGGGTGAGGCCCAGATGGGGACCACAATCACCAGGTCCAGGTGAGGCCCAGTTGGGGACCAGAGTACCCGGGTCTGGGAGAGGACCAGGCAAGCACCAGATTAACAGGTCCAAGAGGCCCACGTGGGGACCTGAGTCACCAGGTTTCGGTGAGGCCCAGGTGGCAACCCCACTCACCAGGTCCAAGTGAGGCGAACCTGCAGGCCAGAGTCAACAGATCCAGTTGAGGTCCTAGTGGCGACACGAGGCACCAGGTAAATGTGAGTCTACAAGAACACCACAGTCACCAGGTCCAGGTTTGGTTCATGTGAGAACGAGAGTCACCATATACAGGTGAGACCCAGGGGGGGACCACAGTCACCAGGTCCAGATTGAGGCCTAGGTGGGGGGACCAGAGTCATCAGGACCAGTTGAGCCCAAAGTGTGGAGCAAAGTTATCATGACCAGGTGAGGCAGAGATGGGGAACACAGTAACCATGTCCCATTGATGTCAGGTGGGAAAAGAGTCACAAGGTCCAGACGAGGTCTAAGTGAGGAGTAGATTCACCAGGTCCTGTTGAGGCCCAGCTGAGGACCAGTGTCCCCAGCTCCGGGTGTGTCACCCGGTTCTGGTGATATCCAGGTGGGGACCAGGGTCACAAGTCTGGGTGAGGCCCAGGGGGGACAGAATCACTAGGTCCAGGTGAGGCCCCGATGTGGAACTGTGAAACCAGGTCCCAAGATGCCCATATGAGGACCTGAGTCACCAGGTCCAGGTGAGGTCCCTGAGGGAACCAGTCACCCCGTCCAGGTGAGGCCCAGGTGGGACCACAGTCACCAGGTCCTGGTGAGGCCGAGGTATATAAGAGAGTATCCAGGTCCCAATGATGCCCAGGTAAGGACCAGACTCAACAGGTCCAGGAGAGGCCCAAATATGGATCAGAGTCATTGTGTTCCAGGTGAGGCCAGATGGAGACCACAGGAACCAGGTCCAAGAGAGCCCCATATGGGAACCAGAGCCACCAGATACAGGTGAGGTCCAGGAGGGACCACAGTCACAAGGTCCAGGTGAGGCGCAGGTGGCAACATGATTCACCAAGTCCAGGAGAGGCCCACGTGGTGACCTGTCACCAGATCCAGGTGCGGACCAGCTAAGGACCAGATTCACCAGGCCCAAGTGAAGCCCAAGGGGTGACCAGAGTCACCAGGTAAGGGTGAGGCCCAGAGGGGGAACCAGAGTAACCAGTTTAGTTTGAGGCACAGAATGGGACCAGATGTCCCTGGACAATGTGAGGCCCAGGTGTGGAATAGAGTATCCAGGTCCCAATGATGCCTGGGTGAGGACCAGAGTCACTAGGGCCATGCAAGCCCAGATGGGGAACAGAATCACTAGGTCCTGGTGAGGCATAGATTAGATCACAGTCAGCAGGATCACGTGAGACCCTTGTGGGACCCAGAGCCCCTCTATCCAGCTGAGTCCCATGTCCATGTGAGGCCCACGTGAGGACCAGATTCAACAGGTCGAATTGAGGCATAGCTGGGGACAAGAGTCACCAGGTCTGGCTGCGGCCTAGGTGGGGCAAGATTCAGCAGTTCTGAATTACGTCAAAGTGGGGACAAGAGACACCAGGTCCAGGTGAGGCCAAACTGAGGACCAGAGTAACCAGTTCCAGGTGAGGTCCATGTGGGAAAGAGAGTCACCAGGTCCAGGAGAGGTCCAGGTGGGGACCAGAATCACCAGATCCAGGTAAAATTCAGGTGGGGACCAGAGTCACCAGATCCAGGTGAAGTCCAGGTGGGGACCAGAGTCTCTAGGTGCAGGTGAGGCCCAGGTTAGTACCAGAGTTACCAGGTACACGTGAGGCCCCGGTGGGGATCAGAGTCAACAGGTCCATGTTAGGCGTTCTTGGGGACCATGGTCAAGAGGTGTACTTGAGGCCCAGGTGTGGAACACAGTAAGCAGGTCCAGGTGAGTCCCTGGTGTTGAAAAGGGTCACCACGTCCAGGTGAGGCCCAGGTGGGCACCAGGATCACCAGGTACAGGGGAGGCCCTTGAAAGAACCAGAGTCAACAGTTAGAGGTCAGGCGCAGTTGGCAACCAGGGTCAGCAGGTCGAAGCCAAGCCAAAGTGGGGTTCACTGTCAATAGGGCACGGTGAGACACAGAGGGGGACCAGAGTAACCTGTTCCCGGTGAGATCCAGTTGTGGAACACAGTCACAGGGTCCCAATTTTGCCCAGTTGTGGATCATGGTCAACAGGGCCAGTTTAGGCCCATATGGAGACCAGAGTCCCCAAATCCAGGTGAAGCCCAGGAGGGAACCACAGTCACCAGATCCAGGGTAGTCTCAGGTGCAGAACAAAATCACCAGGTCCAGGTGAGGTGCAGGTGGCAACCACACTCACCAGGTCCCGGTGAGACCTTGGTGGGGAACAGAGTCACGAGGTACATGAGAAGCTAGAAACACTGCAGCCACCAGGTGAACATGATGTCCATGCTGGAATGAGAATCACCAGGTACAGGTGAGGACCAGGTAGGGATCCGGACTCACCATGTCCAGGTGAGACCCAGATGGGAACCAGTGTCACCATGTCCAGGTGTGGCCCAGGTGAAGACCAGAGTTAAAAGGTCCGGCTGGGTCAATATGAGTGAACAGTGTAACCATATCCTGATGGTACACAGGTGGGTACCAGAGACACCAGCTCCTGGTGTGACCCAGGTGGGACCAGAGACACGAGGTCCAGGTGAGGTCCCGACGGGAACCACAGTCACCAGGTCAGGTGAGGCCATGCTTAGGATCAGAGTCACCAGTTATAGGTGAGGCCCAGGTGGAGCCAGAGTCACCTGGTACAGAAGAGGCCAAAGTCAGGACCAGAGTTACCAGGATCAGGTCAGTCCCAGTGTGGAATAGAGTAACCATGTCCCGATGATGCCCAGGTAGAACCAGAGTCACCAGGTCCAGATGAGGCGCAGGTGGGGAGCATGTTCACTAGGTCCCGTTGAGGCCCAGTTGAGGACCAGAGTCACCAGGTCTAGTTGAGGCCTAGAGGGGTACCAGATTCACCTGGTCTAGGTGACATCCAGATGGGGACCAGAGTCACCATGTCAGGCTGAGGCCCAGAGGGGATCCAGAGTCATCATGTCCAGGTGAGGCTCACGTGTGGAACAGAGTATCCAGGTCATAATGGTCCACAGGTGAGGACCAGATTCACGAGAACTGGGTGAGGCCCAGTTAGGATCAGAGTCACTAGTTCCAGGTGAGGGCCTAGAAGGAGTACACAGCAATCAGGTCCAGGTGGGAACAAAGTCACCTGGACTGGATGAGGCCTAATGGGGACCAGAATCACACTGTCCAGGTGATTCCCAGGTGATGACCAGGTTACCAGTTCCTGGTGAGGACTAGGGAAGGACCAGATTCACCAGGTCCACGTGAGGCCCACGTTGGGACCTGTGTCACCAGGCATGGGTGAGTCTCAGGTGACAACCCCACTCACTAGGTCCAAGTGAGGCCAACCTGCAGGCCATGCCGAGGAACCATGTCCTGATGATGCCCAGGTGGGGTCTAGAGTTATCAGGTCCAGGTGAGGCACACCTGCAGGCCATGCAGTGGAACCATGTCCCGGTAATGCCGAGTTAGGGATCAGAATCACCATGTCCAGATGAGGCCCAGATGGAGCATATTCACTAGGTCCAGGTGTGGCCCATTTGAGGACCAGAGTCACCAGATCTGGTTGAGGCCTAGAGGGGTACCAGAATCACCTGGTCCAGGTGACATCGAGATGGGGACCAGAGTCACCAGGTCAGGGTGAGGCCCAGAGAGGTTCCAGAGTCATCATGTCCAGGTGAGGCTCAGGTGTGGAACAGAGTAATCAGGTACCAGTGATGCCCAGGTGAGTTCCAGAGTCACCAAATCTGGGTGACGCGCAGATAGGATCAGAGTCACCAGTTCCAGGTGAGGCAAAAAGAGTCCACAGCAATCAGGTCCAAGTGGGGAACAAAGTCACCAGGACTGTGTGAGGCCCAGATGGGGACCAGATTCACCAGGCCCAGGATAGGCCAAGGTGGTGACCAGATTCCCCGGGTCTAGGAGAGGACCAGGTAAGGACCAGATTCACCAGGTCCAAGAGGCCCACGTGGGGACCTGAGTCACCAGGTATGGGTGAGGCCCTGGTGGCAAACCCTACTCACCAGGTCCAGGTGAGGTCAACATGCAGGCCAGAGTCACCAGATCCAGGTGAGGCCCTAGTGGGTACTGGAGTCACCAGGTAAATGTGAGTCTACAAGAACACCACAGTCACCAGGTCCAGGTGTGGTTCATGTGGGAACGAGATTCACCTGGTCCAGTTGAGACACAGGTGGGGACCACAGTCACCAAGTCCAGATTGAGGCCTAGGTGGGGGGACCAGATTCATCAGGACCAGTTGAGGCCAAAGTGTTGAGCAAAGTTATCATGTCCAGTTGAGACCTAGGTGGAGAACAGAGTAACCATGTCCCAGTGATGACAGTTGGGAAAGAGTCACAAGGTCCGGATGAGGCCTAAGTGAGGAGTAGATTCACCAGGTCCTGTTGAGGCCCATTTGAGGACCAGTGTCCCCAACTCTGGGTGAGTCCCAGAAGGAGACCAGAGTCACGCGGTTCTGGAGTTATCGAGGTGGGGACCAGAGTCACCACGTCAGGGTGAGGCCCAGAGGGGGACGAGAATCACTAGGTCCAGGTGAGACCCCAATGTGGACCTGAGAAACCAGGCCCCATGATGCCCATATGAGGACCTGAGTCACCAGGTCCAGGTGAGGCCCAGGTGGGACCACAGTCACAAGGTCCAGGTGAGGCCAAGGTATATAAGAGAGTATCCAGGTCCCAATGATGCCCAGGTAAGGACCAGACTCAACAGGTCCAGGAGAGGCCCAAATATGGATCAGAGTCATTGTGTTCTAAGTGAGACCAGAAGGAGACCACAGGAACCAGGACCAGGAGAGCGCCATATGGAAACCAGAGCCACCAGATCTAGGTGAGGTCCAGGTGGGACCAGAGTCACAAGGTCCAGGTGAGGCGCAGGTGGCAACAGGATTCACCAAGTCCAGGTGAGGCCCAGGTGGCGACCTGTCACCAGATCCAAGTGTGGACCAGCTAAGGACCAGATTCACCAGGCCCAAGTGAAAACCAAGGGGTGACCAGAGTCACCAGGTAAGGGTGAGGCCCAGTTAGCATCAGAGTCAGCAGTTCCAGGTTAGCCATGAAGGAGTCCACAGCAATCAGGTCCAGGTGGGGAAGAAAGTCAACAGGACTGGGTGAAGCCCAGATGGGGACCAGATACACCAGGCCCAGGTGATTCCCATGTGGTGACCAGAGTTACCAGTTCCAGGTGACCACCAGGTAAGGACCAGATTCACCAGGTCCAAGTGAGGCCCACGTGGGGACCTGTGTCACTAGGCAAGGGTGAGGCCCAGGTGACAAACCCACTCTCCAGTTCCAGGTGAGGCCAACCTGCAGGCCATGCTGAGGAACCAGGTCCCAAAGATGCTCTGGTAGGGACGAGAGTTACCAGGTCCAGGTGAGGCCAACCTACAGGCCATGCAGTGGAACCATGTCCCGATGATGCCAGGTAGGGACCAGAGTTACCAGGTCCAAATAAGGCCCAGATGGAGCATATTCACTAAGTACAGGTGAGGCCCAGTTGAGGACCAGAGTCACCAGACCTGGTTGAGGCCCAGAGGGGTACCATAATCCCCTGGTCCCGGTGACATCCATATGGGGACCAGAGTCACCATGTCAGGTTGATAGCCAGAGAGGTACCAGAGTCATCATATCCAGGGGAGCCTCAGGTATGGAACAGAGTCACCAGGACCAATGATGCCCAGGTGAGGACCAGAGTTACCAGGTACACGAGAGGCCCCGGGGGGATCAGAGGCAACAGGTCCATGTGAGGCCGACCATGGTCAACAGGTCTACTTGAGGCTCAGGTGTGGAACACAGTAACAAGGTCTAGGTGAGTAACCGGTGGTGACAAAATTTACCACGTCCAGGTGAGGCCCAGGTGGGGACCAGGATCACCAGGTCCAGGGGAGGCCCTTGAAAGTACCAGAGTCAACATTACGACGTCAGTCGCAGGTAGGAACCAGGGTCAGCAGGTCCAAGTCAGTCCAAAGTGGGGTTCACAGTCACTAGGGCACGGTGAGACCCAGAGGGGGACCAGAGTCGCCTGGTAAAGGTGAGGTCCAGGTGTGGAACACAGTCACCAGGTCCCATTTTTTGCCCAGTTGAGTACCATGGTTAACAGGACGAGGTGACGCCCAGATGGGGACCGGAGTCCCCGAATCCAGGTGAAGCCCAGGTGTAGACCACAGTCACCAGATCCAGGGTATTCTCAGGTGCAGACCAGAATCACCAAGTCCAGGTGAGGTGCAGGTGGCAACCACACTCACCAGGTCCCGGTGAGGCCCTGGTGGGGACCAGAGTCACAAGGTACATGAGAGCTAGAAACACTGCAGCCACCAGGTCCACATGATGTCCATGTAGGAACGACAATCACCAGTTACAGGTGAGGACCAGGTGGGGATCCAACTCACCATGCCCAGGTGAGATCCAGGTGGGAACCAGTGTCACCATGTCCAGGTGTGGCCCAGGTGAAGACCAGAGTTAATAGGTCCAGCTGGATCACTGTTAGTGAACAGTGTAACAATATCCTGATGTTACCCAGGAGGGGACCAGAGACAAAGGTCCAGGTGAGATCCCGATGGGAACCACAGTCACCAGGTCAGGTGAGGCCATGCTTAGGATCATAGTCACCAGTTACAGGTGAGGCCCAGGTAGAGCCAGAGTCACCTGCTACAGAAGAGGCCAAAGTCAGGACCAGAGTTGCCATGATCAGGTCAGTCCCAGTGGGGAATACAGTAACCATTTCCCGAGGATGCCCAGGTAAAACCAGAGTCACCATGCCCAGATGCGGCGCAGGTGGGGAGCATGTTCACTAGGTCCCGGTGAGGCCCACTTGGGGCCCAGTGTCACCAGATCAAGTTGAGGCCTAGAGGGGTACCAGATTCACCTGGTCTAGGTGAAATCCAGATGGGGACCAGAGTCACCATGTCAGGCTGAGGCCCAGAGGGGATCCAGAGTCATCATGTCCAGGTGAGGCTCACGTGTGGAGCAGAGTATCCAGTTCATAATGGTCCACAGGTGAGGACCAGAGTCACTAGATCAGGGTGAGGCCCAGTTAGTATCAGAGTCACCAGTTCCAGGTGAGGCCAAGAAGGAGTCCACAGCAATCAGGTCCAGTTGGGGAACAAAGTAACCAAGAATGGATGACCCCAGATGGGGACCAGATTCACCAAGTCCAGGTGATTCCCAGGTGGTGACCTGAGTTAAAAGTTCCGGGTGAGGACCAGGTAAGGTCCAGATTCAGCAGGTCCAAGTGAGGCCCACGTGTGGACCTGTGTCACCAGGCATGGGCGAGGCCCAGGTGGCAACCCCACTCACCAGGTCCAGGTGAGGCCAACCTGCATGTGATGGAGAGGAACCGTGTCCCGATGATGCCCTGGCAGGGACCAGAGTTACCAGGTCCAGGTGAGGCCAGCCTGCAGGCCAAGCAGAGGAACCGTGTCCCGATGATGCCCAGGTAGGGACCAGAGTCACCAGGTCCATATGAGGCCCAGATCGAGTATATTCACTAGGTTCAAGTGAGGCCCATTTGAGGACCAGAGTCACCAGATCTGGTTGAGGCCTAGAGGGGTACCAGAATCACCTGGTCCAGGTGACATCCAGATGGGGACCAGAGTCACCAGGTCAGGGTGAGGCCCAGAGAGGTTCCAGAGTCATCATGTCCAGGTGAGGCTCAGGTGTGGAACAGAGTAATCAGGTACCAATGATGCCCAGGTGAGTTCCAGAGTCACCAGATCTGGGTGACGCGCAGATAGGATCAGAGTCACCAGTTCCAGGGGAGGCAAAAAGAGTCCAAGCAATCAGTTCCAAGTGGGGAACAAAGTCACCAGGACTGGGTGAGGCCCAGATGGGACCAGATTCACCAGGCCCAAGGGAGGCCAAGGTGGTGACCAGAGTCCCAGGGTCTGGGAGAGGACCAGGTAAGGACAAGATTCACCAGGTACAAGAGGCCCACGAGGGGACGTGGGTCACCAGATATGTGTGAGGCCCAGGTGGCAACCCCACTCACCAGGTCCAGGTGAGGCCAACTTGCAGGCCAGAGTCACCAGATCCAGGTGAGGCCCTAGTGGGGACCGGAGTCACCAGGTAAGTGTGAGTCTACAAGAACACCACAGTCACCAGGTCCAGGTGTGGTTCATGTGGGAACGAAAGTCACCAGATCCAGGTGAGACCCAGATGAGGACCACAGTCACCAGTTCCTGATTGAGGCCTAGGTGGGGGGACCAGATTCATCAGGACCAGTTGAGGCCAAAGTGTGGAGCAAAGTTATCATGTCCAAGTGAGGCCCAGGTGGGGAACAGAGTTACCATGTCCCATTGATGCCAGTTGGGAAAAGAGTCACAAGGTACGGACGAGGCCTAAGTGAGGAGTAGATTCACCAGGTCCTGTTGAGGCCCATTTGAGGACCAGGGTCCCCAGCTCTGGGTGAGTCCCAGAGGGGGACCAGAGTCACACGATTCTGGTGATATCCAGGTGGGGACCAGAGTCAGCACGTCAGGGTGAGGCCCAGAGGGGGACGAGAACCACTAGGTCCAGGTGAGACCCCAATGTGGACCTGAGAAACCAGGTCCCATGATGCCCATATGAGGACCTGAGTCACGAGGTCCAGGTGAGGTCCCTGTGGGAACCAGTCACCTCGTCCAGGTGAGGCCCAGGTGGGACCACACTCACCAGGTCCAGGTGACGCCCAGGTATATAGAGAGTATCCAGGTCCCAATGATGGCCAGGAAAAGACCAGAGTCAACAGGTCCAGGAGAGGACCATATATGGATCAGAGTCATTGTGTTCCAGGTGAGGCCAGATGGAGACCACAGGAACCAGGTCCAGGAGAGCCCAATATGGGAACCAGAGCCAACAGATCCAGGTGAGGTCCAGTTGGGACCACATTCAGGAGGTCCAGGTGTGGCGCAGGTGACAACAGGATTCACCAAGTCCAGGTGAGGCCCAGGTGGCCAACAGTCACCAGATCCAGATGCGGACCAGCTAAGGACCAGAATCACCAGGCCCAAGTGAAGCCCAAGGGGTGACCAGAGTCACCAGGTAAGGGTGAGGCCCAGAGGGGAACCAGAGTAACCAGTTTAGTTGAGGCCCAGAATGGGACCAGAGGTCCCTGGTCAAAGTGAGGCGCAGGTTTGGAATAGAGTATCCAGGTCCCAATGACGCCTGGGTGAGGACCAGAGTTCTAGGGCCATGCAGGCCCAGATGGGGAACAGAATCACTAGGTCCTGGTTAGGCATAGAATAAGACCACAATCACCAGTATCAGGTGTGCCCCATGTGGGATCCAGAGCCACTCTATCCAGCTGAGTCCCAAGTCCATGTGAGCCCTACGTCAGAACCAGATTCATCAGGTCGAATTGAGGCATAGCTGGGGACAAGAGTCACCAGGTGTGGTTGCGGCCTAGGTGGGGCAAGATTCAGCAGTTCTGAGTTAGGTCAAAGTGGGGACAAGAGACACCAGGTCCAGGTGAGGCCAAACTGAGGACCAGAGTCACCAGATCCAGTTGAGCTCCATGTTGGTAAGAGAGTCACCAGGTCCAGGAGAGGTCCAGCTGGGGACCAGAGTCACCAGATTCAGGTGAATTCCAGGTGGGGACCAGAGTCACCAGATCCAGGTGAAGCCCAGGTAGGGACCAGTGTCACTAGGTCCAGATGAAGCCTAGGTGAGGGCCAGAGTTACCAGGTACACGTGAGGCCCTGGTGGGGATCAGAGGCAACAGGTCCATGTGAGGTCTGCTTGGGGACCATGGTCAACAGGTCTACATTAGGCCCAGGTGGAACACAGTAACCAGGTCCAGGTGAGGTCCGGTGGTGACAAGAGTCACCACGTCCAGGTGAGGCCCAAGTGGGGACCATGATCACCAGGTACAGGGGAGGCCCTTGAAAGAATCAGAGTCAACTGTTCGAGGTCAATCGCTGGTGGCAACCGGGGTCAGCAGGTTCATGTCAGACCAAAGTGTGGTTGACAGTCACTAGGGTATGTTGAGACCCAGAGGGGGACCAGAGTCACCTGGTCCAGGTGAGTTCCAGTTGTGGAACACAGTCTCTGGGTCCCAATTATGCCCAGTTGAGGACCATGTTCAACAGGGCCAGGTGAGGCCCAATTGGGAACTGGAGTCCCCAAATTCAGTTGAAGCCCTTGTGGGGACCACAGTCACCAGGTCCAGGGTAGTCTCAGGTGGAGACCAGAATCAAGAGGTCCTGGTGGGGTGCAGGTGGCAACCACACTCACCAAGTCCCGGTGAGGCCCGGGTGGGGACCAGAGTCACGAGGTACATGAGAAGCTAGAAACACTGCAGCCACCAGGTCCACATGATGTCCATGTGGGAACGAGAATTACAAGTTACAGGTGAGGACCAGGTGGGGATCCGAGTCACCATGTCCAGGTGAGACCCTGGTGGGAACCAGTGTCACCATGTCCAAGTGTGGACAAGGTGACGACGAGAGTTAATAGGTCCGGCCGGGTCACTGTTAGTGAACAGTGTAACCATATCCTGATGCTACTCAGGTGGGTACCAGATACAAGGTCCTGGTGAGTCCCATTTGAACCAGAGACATGAGGACCAGGTGAGGTACCGATGGAAACCATAGACACCAGGTCAGGTGAGGCCATGCTTAGGATCAGAGTCACCAGTTACAGGTGAGGCCCAGGTGGAGCCAGAGTCACCTGGTAGAGAAGAGGCCAAAGTCAGGACCAGAGTTACCAGGATCAGGTCAGTCCCAGTGGGGAATAGAGTAACCATGTCTCGATGATGCCCAGGTAGAACCAGAGTCACCAGGTCCAGATGAGGCTCAGGTTGGGAGCATGTTCACTAGGTCCCCGTGAGGCCCAGGTCAGGACCAGAGTCACCAGGTCAAGTTGAGGCCTAGAGGGATACCAGATTCACCTAGTCTATGTGACATCCGGATGGGGACCAGAGTCACCAGGTCAGGGTGAGGACCAGAGAGGTTCCAGAGTCATCATGTCCAGGTGAGGCTCAGGTGTGATACAGAGTCACCAGGTACCAAAGATGTCAAGGTGAGGACCAGATTCACCAGGTCTCGGTGATGCGCAGATAGGATCAGAGTCACCAGTTCCAGGTGAGGTCAAGAAAGAGTCCACAGCAATCTGATTCAGGTGGGGAACAAAGTCACCAGGACTGGGTGAGGCCCAGATGGGGATCGGATTTACCAGATCCAGGTGAGGCCCAGGTGGTGACCAGATTCTCCGGGTCTGGGAGACCACCAGGTAAGGACCAGATTCACCAGGTGCAAGAGGCCCACGAGGGGACCTGAGTTACCAGGTATGGGTGAGGCCCAGTTCTCAACCCCACTCACCAGGTCCAGTTGAGGCCAACCTGCATGCCAAAGTCAACAGATCCACGTGAGTCCCTACTGGGCACCAGAGACAGCAGGTAAAAATGAGTCTACAAGAACACCACAGTCACCAGGTCCAGGTGTGGTTCATGTGGGAACGAGATTCACCAGGTCCAGGTGAGACCCATGTGGGGACGACAGACACCAGGTCCAGAATGAGGCCTAGGAGGGGGACCAGAGTCATCAGGACCAGTTGAGGCCCAAGTGTGGAGCAAAGTTATCATGTCCAGGTGAGGCTCAGAGGTGAACAGAGTATCCAGGTCATAATGGTCCAGAGGTGAGGACCAGAGTCACCAGATCTGTGTGAGGTCCAGTTAGGATCAGAGTCACCAGTTCCAGGTGAGGCCAAGAAGGAGTCCACAGCAATCAGGTCCAGGTTGGGAACAAAGTCACCACGACTGGGTGAGGCCCAGATTGGGAACAGATTCACCAGGTCCAGGTGAGGCCCTGGTGGTGACCAGAGTCCCCGGGGATGGGAGACGACCAGATATGGACCAGATTCACCAGGTCCACGAGGCCCACGAGGGGACCTGTGTCCCCAGGTATGGGTGAGGCACAGGTGGCAACCACACTCACCAGGCCCAGGAGAGGCCATGCAGAGGAACCGTGTCCCGATGATGCCCATGTAGGAACCAGATGTACCAGGTCCAAATGAGGCCAAGATGGAGCATATTCACTAAGTCCAGGTGAGGCCCAGTTGAGGACCAGAGTCACCAGATCTGGTTGAGGCCTAGAGGGGTACCAGAATCACCTGGTCCAGGTGATATCCAGATGGGGACCAGAGTCACCAGGTCAGGGTGAGGGCCAGAGGGGTTCCAGAGTCATCATGTCCAGGTGAGGCTCAGGTGTGGAACAGAGTCACCAGGTACCAATGATGCCCAGGTGAGGACCAGAGTCACCAGGTCTGGGTGACGCGCAGATAGGATCAGAGTCACCAGTTCCAGGTGAGGCCAAGAAAGAGTCCACAGCAATCATGCCCAGGTGGAGAACAAAGTCACTAGGACTGGGTGAGGCAGAGATTGGAATCAGATTCACCACGTCCAGGTAATTCCCAGGTGGTGACCAGACTTAGCAGTTCCAGGTGAGGACCAGGTAAGGACCAGATTCACCAGTTCCAAGTGATGCGCATGTGGGGACCTGTGTCACCAGGTATGGGTGAGGCATAGGTGACAACCCCACTCACCAGGTCCAGGTGAGGACAACCTGCAGGCCATGCAGAGGAACCATGTCCCGATGATGCCCATGTAGGGACTAGACTTACCAGGTCCAGGTGAGGCCAACCTGCAGGCCATGCAGTGGAACCATGTCCCGATGATGCCCCGGTAGGGACCAGAGTCACCAGGTCCAAATGAGGCCCAGATGGAGCATATTCACTAGGTCCAGGTGAGGCCCAGTTGAGGACCAGAGTCACCAGATCTGGTTGAGGTCTAGAGGGGTACCAGAATCACCTGGTCCAGGTGATATCCAGATGGTGACCAGAGTCACCAGGTCAGGGTGAGTCCCAGAGAGGTTCCAGAGTCATCATGTCCAGGTGAGGCTCAGGTGTGGAACAGAGTCACCAGGTACCAATGATGCCCAGGTGAGGACCAGAGTCACCAGGTCTGGGTGACGCGCAGATAGGATCAGAGTCACCAGTTCCAGGTGAGGCCAAGAAAGAGTCCACAGCAATCATGTCCAGGTGGAGAACAAAGTCACCAGGACTGGGTGAGGCCCAGATGGGGACCAGATTCACCAGGTCCAGGTGAGTCCCAGGTGGTGACCAGAGTCCCCGTGTCTGGGAGAGGACCACGTAAGGACCAGATTCACCAGGTCTAAGAGGCTCACGTGGGGACCTGAGTCACCAGGTTTGGGTGAGGCACAGGTGGCAACCCCACTCATCAGGTCCATGTGAGGCCAACCTGCAGGCCAGAGTCACCAGATCCATGTGAGGCTCTAGTGGGTACCTGAGTCACCAGGTAAATGTGAGACTACAAGAACACCACAGTCACTAGGTCCAGGTGTGGTTCATGTGGGAACGAGAGTCACCAGGTCCAGGTGAGACCCAGGTGGGGACGACAGTCACCAGGTCCAGGTGAGGCCCCGGTGGGGACGACAGTCACAAGGTCCAGGTGAGGCGCAGGAGGCAACAGGATTCACCAAGATCAGGTTAGGCCCAGGTGGAGACCAGTCACCAGGTCCAGATTGAGGCCTAGGTGGGGGGACCAGAGTCATCAGGACCAGTTGAGGACAAAGTGTGGAGCAAAGTTATCATGTCTAGGAGAGGCCCAGGTGAGGAACAGAGTAACCATGTCCCATTGATGACAGGTGGGAAAAGAGTCAGAAGGTCCAGACGAGGCCTAAGTGAGGAGTGGATTCACCAGGTCCTGTTGAGGCCCAGCTGAGGACCAGTGTCCCCAACTCCCGGAGAGCCCACAGGGGGACCAGAGTCACCCGGTTCTGGTGATATCCAGGTGGGGACCAGAGTCAGCACGTCAGGGTGAGGCCCAGAGCTGGACGAGAACCACTAGGTCCAGGTGAGGCCCCGATGTGGAACTGAGAAACCAGGTCCCATGATGCCCATATGAACACCTGAGTCACGAGGTCCAGGTGATTTCCCTGTGGGAACCATTCACCTCGTCCAGGTGAAGCCCAGGTGGGACCACAGTCACCAGGTCCAGGTGAGGCCCAGGTATATAAGAGAGTATCCAGGTCCCAATGATACACAGGTAAGGACCAGAGTCAACAGGTCCAGGAGAGGCCCAAATATGGATCAGAGTCATTGTGTTCCAGGTGAGGCCAGATGGAGACCACAGGAACCAGGTCCAGGAGAGCCCCATATGGGAACCAGAGTCAACATCCAGGTGAGGTCCAGTTGGCACCACAGTCTCAAGGTCCAGGTGAGGCGCAGCAGGCAACAGGATTCACCGAGTCCAGGTGAGGCCCAGGTGGCGACCAGTCACCACAACCAGGTGCGGACCAGCTAAGGACCACATTCACCAGGCCCAAGTGAAGCCCAAGGCGTGACCAGAGTCACCAGGTAAGGGTGAGGTTCAGAGGGGGAACCAGAGTAACCAGTTTAGTTTGAGGCCCAGAATGGGACCAGAGGTCCCGGGTCAAAGTGAGGCCCAGGTGTGGAATAGAGTATCCAGGTCCCAATGATGCCTGGGTGAGGACCAGAGTCACTAGGGCCATGCAGGCCCAGATGGGGAACAGAATCACTAGGTCCTGGTGAGGCATAGAATAAGACCACAGTCACCAGTATCTGGTGTGCCCCTTGTGGGAACCAGAGCCACTCTATCCAGCTGAGTCCCAGTTCCATGTGAGGCCCACGTGAGGACCAGATTCATCAGGTCGAATTGAGGCATAGCTGGGGACAAGAGTCACCAGGTCGGGCTGCGGCCTAGGTGGGGCAAGATTCAGCAGTTCTGAGTTAGGTCAAAGTGGGGACGAGAGACACCAGGTCCAGGTGAGGCCAAACTGAGGAAGAGTCACCAGATCCAGGTGAGGTCCATGTTGGAAAGAGCGTCACCAGGTCCAGGAGAGGTCCAGGTGGGGAAAAGAGTCACCAGATACAGGTGAAGTCCAGGTGGGGACCAGAGTCTCCAGATCCAGGTGAAGCCGAGGTGGGGACCAGAGTCACTAGGTCCAGATGAGGCCCAGGTGAGGATCAGAGTTACCAGGTACACGT
This sequence comes from Canis lupus baileyi, assembly GCF_048164855.1. NCBI lineage: Eukaryota > Metazoa > Chordata > Mammalia > Carnivora > Canidae > Canis > Canis lupus. The sequence continues at coordinate 47,276,470 of NC_132862.1, forward strand.
GAGCCCCGGCGGGGATCACAGCCAAAGGTCCACGTGAGGCCGGCTTGGGGACCATGGTCAACAGGTCTACCTGAGGCCCAGGTGTGGAACACTGTAAGCCTGTCCAGGTGGGTCCCCCGTGGTGACAAGAGTCACCACGTCCAGTTGAGGCCCAATTGGGGACCAGGATCACCAGGTACAGGGTAGGCCCTTGAAAGAACCAGAGTCAACAGTTCGAGGTGGCGCAGGTGGCAACCAGGGTCAGGAGGTCCAAGTCAGGCTAAAGTGGGGTTCACAATCACTAGGGCACAGTGAGACCCAGAGGGGGACCAGAGTCACCTGGTCCAGGTGAGGTCCAGTTGTGGAACACAGTCACCGGGCCCCAATTTTGTCCAGTTGAAGACCATGGACAACAGGGCCAGGTGAGGCCGGGATGGGGACCGGAGTCCCCAAATCCAGGTGAAGCCCAGGTTGAGACCACAGTCACAAGATCCAGGGTAGTCTCCGGTGCAGACCAGAATCACCAGGTCCTGGTGAGGTGCAGGTGGCAACCACACTCACCAGGTCCCGGTGAGGACCTGGTGCGGCCCAGATTCTCGAAGTACATGAGAAGCTAGAAACACTGCAGCCCCCAGTTCCACATGATGTCCATGTGGGAACGAGAATCACCAGTTACAGGTGAGGACCAGGTGGGGATCCGACTCACCATGTCCAGGTGAGACCCAGGTGGGAACCAGTGTCACCATGTCCAGGTGTGGCCCAGGTGAAGACCAGAGTTTATAGGTCCGGCTGGGTCACTGTTAGTGAACAGTGTAACCATATCCTGATGCTACCCAGGTGGGTACCAGAGACACCAGGTCCTGGTGAGGCCCAGATGGGACCAGAGATATGAGGTCCAGGTGAGGTCCCGATGGGAACCACAGTCACCAGGTCAGGTGAGGCCATGCTTAGGATCAGAGTCACCAGTTCCAGGTGAGGCCCAGGCGGAGACAGATTCACCTGGTACAGAAGAGGCCAAAGTCAGCACCAGAGTTACCAGGATCAGGTCAGTCCCAGTGGGGAATAGAGTAACCATGTCCCGAGGATGCCCAGGTAGAACCAGAGTCATCAGGTCGAGATGAGACACAGGTGGGGAGCATATTCACTATGTCATGCTGAGGCCCAGTTGAGGACCAGAGTCACCAGGTCTAGTTGAGGCATGGAGGGGTACCAGATTCACCTGGTCTAGGGGACATCCAGATGGGGACCAGAGTTACCATGTCAGTGTGAGGCCAGAGGGGATCCATACTCATCATGTCCAGGTGAGGCTCAGTGTGGAACAGGGTATCCATGTCATAATGGTCCACCGGTGAGGACCAGAGTCACCATATCTGGGTGAGGCCCACTTAGGATCAGAGTCACCAGTTCGAGGTGAAGCCTAGAAGGAGTCCACAGAAATCAGGTCCAGGTGGGGAACAAAGTCACCAGGACTGGGTGAGGCTCAGATGGGGACCAGATTTACCAGGTCTAGGTGAGGCTAGGAGGTGACCAGAGTCAGCGGGGCTGGGAGAGGACCAGGTAAGGACCAGATTCACCAGGTCCAAGAGGCCCACGTGGGGACCTGAGTCACCAGGTATGGATGAGGCCCAGGTGGCAACCCCACTCACCAGGTCCAGGTGAGGCCAACCTGCAGGCCAGAGTCACCAGATCCAGGTGAGGCCCTAGTGGGGACCGGATTCACCAGGTAAACGTGAGTCTACAAGAACACCACAGTCACCAGGTCCAGGTATGGTTCATGTGGAAACGAGAGTCACCAGTCCAGGTGAGACCCAGGTGGGGACCACAGTCACCAGGTCCAGAATGAGGCCTAGGTGGTGGGTCCAGAGTCATCAGGACCAGTTGAGGCCAAAGTGTGGAGCAAAGTTAACATGTCCAGGTGAGGCCCAGGTGGGGAACAGAGTAAACATGTCCCATTGATGCCAGGTGGGAAAAGAGTCACAAGGTCCACACGAGGCCTAAGTTAGGAGTAGATTCACCAGGTCATGTTGAGGACCAGTTGAGGACCAGTGTCCCCAGCGCTGGGTGACTCCCAGAGGGGGACCAGAGTCACCCGGTTCTGGTGATATCCAGGTGGGGACCAGAGTCACCACGTCGGGTTGAGGCCCAGAGGGGGACGAGATTCACGAGGTCCAGGTGAGGCCCCGATGTGGAAGTGAGTAACCAGGTCCCATGATGCCCATATGAGGACCTGAGTCACCAGGTTCAGGTGAGGTCCCTGAGGGAACCAGTCACCTCATCCAGGTGAGGTCCAGATGGGACCACTGTCACCATGTCCAGATGAGGCCCAGGTATAAAAGATAGTATCCAGGTCCCAAAAATGCCCAGGTAAGGACCAGAGTCAACATGTCCAGGAGAGGCCCAAATATGGATCAGAGTCATTGTGTTCCAGGTGAGGCCAGATGCAGACCACAGGAACCATGTCCAGGAGAGCCCCATATGGGAACCAGAGCCAACATATCCAGGTGAGGTCCAGGTTTGACCACAGTCACAAGGTCCAGGTGAGGCCCAGGTGGCAACAGGATTCACCAAGTCCAGGTGAGGCCCAGGTGGCAACAGGTTTCACCAAGTCCAGGTGAGGCCCAGGTGGCGACCAGTCACCAGATCCAGGTGCGGACCAGCTAAGGACCAGATTCACCAGTCCCAAGTGAAGCCCAAGGGGTTACCAGAGTCACAAGGTAAGGGTGAGGCCCAGAGGGGGAACCAGAGTAACCAGTTTATTTGAGATCCAGAATGAGACCACAGGTCACTGGTCCAAGTGAGACCCAGGTGTGGAATAGAGTATCCAGGTCCCAATGATGCCTGGGTGAGGATCACAGTCACTACGGCCATGCAGGCCCAGATGTGGAAGAGAATCACTAGGTCCTGGTGAGGCAAAGAATAAGACCACAGTCAGGAGTATCAGGTGAGCCCCTTGTGGGAACCAGAGACACTCTCTCCAGCTGAGTCACAGGTCCATGTGAGGCCCACGTGAGGACCAGATTCATCAGGTCGAATTGAGACATAGCTGGGGACAAGAGTCACCAGGTCTGAGTGCGGCCTAGGTGGGGCAAGATTCAGCAGTTCTGAGTTAAGTCAAAGTGGGGACGAGAGACACCAGGTCCAGGTGAGGCCAAACTGAGGACCAGAGTCACCAGATCCAGGTGAGGTCCATGTTGGGAAGAGAGTCACCAGGTCCAGGAGAGGTCCATGTGGGACAAGAGTCACCAGATCCAGGTGAAGTCCAGGTGGGACCAGAGTCACCTGATCCAGGTGATACACAGGGGGGACCAGATTCACCAGTTCCAGGTGAGGCCCAGGTGAGGACCACAGTTACCAGGTACACGTGAGGCCTCGGTGGGGATCAGAGGCAACAGGTCCATGTGAGGCCGGCTTGGGGACCATGGTCAACAGGTCTACTTGATGCCCAATGTGGAACACAGTAAGCAGATCCAGGTGAGTCCCCGGTGGTGAAAAGAGTCACCACGTCCAGGTGAGGCCCAGGTGGGGACCAGGATCACCAGGTACAGGGGAGGCCCTTGAAAGAACCAGAGTCAACAGTTCGTGGTCAGGCGCAGGTGGCAACCAGGGACAGCAGGTCCAAGTCAGGCCAAAGTGGGGTTCACAGTCACTAGGGCACGGTGAGACCCAGAGGGGGACCAGTGTAACCTGGTCCAGGTGAGGTCCAGTTGTGGAACACAGTCACCGGGTCCCAATTTTGCCCAGTTGAGGACCATGGTCAACAGTGCCAGGTGAGGCCCAGATGGGGACCGGAGTCCCCAAATCCAGGTGAAGCCCAGGTGGGGACCACAGTCACCAGATCCAGCGTAGTCTCAGATGCAGACCAGAATCACCAGGTCCAGGTGAGGTGCAAGTAGCAACCACACTCACCAGGTCACCGTGCGGCCCTGGTGGGGACCAGATTCATGAGGTACATGAGAAGCTAGAAACACTGCAGCCACCAGGTCCACATGATGTCCATGTGGAAACGAGAATCACCAGTTACAGGTGAGGAACAGGTGGGGATCCGACTCACCTTGTCCAGGTGATACCCAAGTGGGAACCAGTGTCACCATGTCCAGGTGTGGCCCAGGTGAAGACCAGAGTTAATAGGTCCGGCTGGGTCACTGTTAGTGAACAGTGTAACCATATCCTGATGCTACCCAGGTGGGTACCAGAGACACCAGGTCCTGGTGAGGCCCAGATGGGACCAGAGATATGAGGTCCAGGTGAGGTCCCGATGGGAACCACAGTCACCAGGTCAGGTGAGGCCATGCTTAGGATCAGAGTCACCAGTTCCAGGTGAGGCCCAGGCGGAGACAGATTCACCTGGTACAGAAGAGGCCAAAGTCAGCACCAGAGTTACCAGGATCAGGTCAGTCCCAGTGGGGAATAGAGTAACCATGTCCCAATGATGCCCAGGTAGAACCAGAGTCATCAGGTCGAGATGAGGCACAGGTGGCGAGCATATTCACTAGGTCACGGTGAGGCCCAGTTGAGGACCAGAGTCACCAGGTCTAGTTGAGGCATAGAGGGGTACCAGATTCACCTGGTCTAGGTGACATCCAGATGCGGACCAGCGTTACCATGTCACGGTGAGGCCAGAGGGGATCCAGAGTCATCATGTCCAGGTGAGGCTCAGGTGTGGAACAGAGTATCCAGGTCATAATGGTCCAGAGGTGAGGACCAGAGTCACCAGATCTGGGTGAGCTCCAGTTAGGATCAGAGTCACCAGTTCCAGGTGAGGCCAAGAAGGAGTCCACAGCAATCAGGTCCAGGTGGGGAACAAAGTCACCACGACTGGGTGAGGCCCATATGAGGCCAGATACACCAGGTCCAGGTGATTCCCTGGTGGTGACCAGGATTACCAGGTCCGGGTGATGACCAGGTAAGGACGAGATTCACCAGGGCATACTGGGGCCCACGTGGGGACCGGTGTCACCATGCATGGGTGAGGCCCTGGTGGCAACCCCACTCACCAGGTCCAGGTGAGGCCAACCTACAGACGATGCAGAGGAATCATGTTCCGATGATGCCCAAGTAGGGACCAGAGTTACGAGGTCCAGGTGAGGCCAACCTGCAGGCCATGCAGTGGAACCATGTCCCGATGATGCCCAGGTAGGGACCAGAGTCACCAGGTCCAAATGAGGCCCAAATGGAGCATATTCACTAGGTTCACGTGAGGCCCAGTTGAGGACCAGTGTCACCAGATCTGGTAGAGGCCTAAAGGGTTACAAGAATCACCTGGTCCAGGTGACATCCAGATGGGGACCAGAATCACCAGGTCAGGGTGAGGCCCAGAGCGGTTCCTGAGTCATCATATCCAGGTGAGGCTCAGGTGTGGAACAGAGTTACCAGGTACCAATATTGCCCAGGTGAGGACCAGAGTCACCAGGTCTGGGTGACGCACAGATAGGATCAGAGTCTCCAGGTCCAGGGGAGGCCAAGAAAGTGTCCATAGCAATCAGGTCCAGGTGGGGAACAAAGTCACCAGGACTGAGTGAGGACAAGATGGGGACCAGATTCACCAGGTCCAGGTGAATCCCAGGTGGTGACCAAAGTTACCAGTTCCGGGTGAGGACCAGGCAAGGACTAGATTCACCAGGTCCAAGTGAGGCCCACGTGGGGACCTGTGTCACCAGGCATGGGTGAGGCCCAGGTGGCAAGCCCACTGACCAGGTCCAGGTGAGGCCAACCTGCAGGCCATTCAGAGGAACCATGTCCCGATGATGACCAGGTAAGGACGAGAGATACCACATCCTGGTGAGGCCAACCAGCAGGCCATGCAGTGGAACCATGTCCCGATGATGCCCAGGTAGGGACTAGAGTCACCAGGTCAGGGACAGGCCCAGAGAGGTTCCAGAATCATCATGTCTAGGTGAGGCTCGGGTGAGGAACAGAGTCACCAGGTACCAATGATGCCCAGTTGAGGACCAGAGTCACCAGATCTGGTTGAGTCCTAGAGGATTACCAGTATCACCTGGTCCAGGTGACATCCAGATGGGGACCAGAGTCACCAGGTCAGGGTGAGACCCAGAGAGGTTCCAGAGTCATCATGTCCAGGTGAGGCTCAGGTGTGGAATAGAGTCACAAGGTACCAATAACTCCCAGGTGAGGACCAGAGTCACCAGATATGGGAGATGCGCATATAGGATCAGAGTCACCAGTTCCAGGTGAGGCCAAGAAAGGGTCCACAGCAATCAGGTCCAGGTGGGGAACAAAGTCACCATGACTGGGTGAGGCACAGATGGGCACCAGATTCACCAGGTCCAGGTGAGGCCCAGGTGGGACCACAGTCATCAGGTCCAGGTGAGGCCCAGGTATATAAGAGAGTATCCAGGTCCCAATGATGCCCAGGTAGAACCAGAGTCTCCAGGTCCAGATGAGGCGCAGGAGGGAACATATCCACTAGGTTCCGGTGAGGCCCAGTTGAGGACCACAGTCACCAGGTCTAGTTGAGGCCTAGAGGGGTACCAGATTCACCTGGTCTAGGTGACATCCACATGGGGACCAGAGTCACCGTGTCAGGGTGAGGTCCAGAGGGGATCCAGCGTAATCATGTTCAGGTGAGGCTCAGGTGTGGGACAGAGTATCCAGATCATAATGGTCCACAGGTGAGGACCAGAGTCACCAGATCTGGGTGAGGCCCAGTTAGGATCAGAGTCACCAGTTCCAGGTGAGGCCAAGAAGGAGTCCACAGCAAACAGGTCCAGGTGGGGAACAAAGTCCCCAGGACTGGGTGAGGCACAGATAGGGACCAGATTCACCAGGTCCAGGTTAATCCCAGGTGTTGAACAGACTTACCAGTTCCGGGTGACGACCAGGTAAGGACCAGATTCAACAGGTCCAAATGAGGCCCACATGGGGACCTGAGTCACCAGGTATTGGTGAGGCCAGGTGGCAAGGAACTCCCCAGGTCCATGTAAGGCCAAACCGCAGGCCATGCAGAGGAACCATGTCCCATGATACCCAGGTAAGGACGAGAGATACCACATCCAGGTGAGGCCAACCTGCAGGCCATGCAGTGTAAGCATGTCTCAATGATGCCCAGGTAGGGACTAGAGTCACCAGGTCAGGGACAGGCCCAGAGAGGTTCCAGAATCATCATGTCCAGGTGAGGCTCAGGTGAGGAACAGAGTCACCAGGTACCAATGATGCCCAGGTGAGGACCAGAGTCACCAGATCTGGGTGACGCGCAGATAGGTTTAGAGTCACCAGTTCCAGGTGAGGCCAAGAAAGAGTCCACAGCAATCAGGTCCAGGTGGGGAACAAAGTCACCAGGACTGGGTGAGGCCCAGATGGGGACCAGATTCACCAGGTCCAGGTGAGGCCCAGTTGAGGATCAGTGTCCCCAGCTCCGGGTGGGTCCCAGAGGTGGACCAGAGACACCCGGTCCTCGTGATATCCAGGTGGGGACCACAGTCACCACGTCAGGGTGAGGCCCAGAGGGGGACGAGAATCACTAGGTCCAGGTGAGGCCCCGATGTGGAACTGAAACCAGGTCCCATGGTGCCCATATGAGGACCTGAGTCAGCAGGTCCAGGTGAGGTCCCTGTGGGAACCAGTCACCTCGTCCAGGTGATGGCCAGGTGGGACCACAGTCACCAGGTCCAGGTGAGGCCCAGGTATGTAAGAGTGTATCCAGGTCGCAATGATGCACAGGTAAGGACCAGAGTCAACAGTCCAGGAGAGGCCCAAATATGGATCAGAGTCATTTTGTTCCAGGTGATGCCTGATGGAGACCACAGGAATCAGGTCCAGGAAAGCCCCATATGGGAACTAGAGCCACCAGATCCAGGTGAGGTCCTGGTGCGACCACAGTCACAAGGTCCAGGTGAGGCGCAGGTGGCAACAGGATTCACCAAGTCTAGGTGAGACCCAGTTGGCGACCAGTCACCAGATCCAAGTGAGGACAAGCTAAGGACCAGATTCACCAGGCCCAAATGAAGCCCATGGGGTGACCAAAGTCACCAGGTAAGGGTGAGTCCCAGAGGGGGAACCAGAGTAACCAGTTTAGTTTGAGGCCCAGAATGGGTCCAGAGGTCCCTAGTCAGAGTGAGGCCCAGGTGTGGAATAGTGTATCCAGGTCCCAATGATGCCTGGATGAGGACCAGAGTCACTAGGGCCATGCAGGCCCAGATGGGGACAAATCACTAGGTCCTGGTGAGGCATAGAATAAGACCACAGTCAGCAGTATCATTTGATCCCCTTGCGTGAACCAGAGCCACTCTATCCAGCTGAGTCCCAGGTCCATGTGAGGCTCACGTGAGGACCAGATTCATTAGGTCGAATTGAGGCATAGCTGGGGACAAGAGTCACCAGGTCTGGGTGCGGGCTAGGTGGGGCAAGATTCAGCAGTTCTGAGTTAGGTCAAAGTGGGGACGAGAGACGCCAGGTCCAGGTGAGGCCAAACTGAGGACCAGAGTCACCAGATCCATGTGAGGTCCATGTTGGAAAGAGAGTCACCAGGTCCAAGAGAGGTCCAGGTGGGGACCAGAGTCACCAGATCCAGGTGAAGTCCAGGTGGGGGGACCAGAGTCACCAGATCCACGTGAAGCCCAGGTGGGGACCAGAGTCACTAGGTCCCGATGACGCCCATGTGAGGATCAGAGTTACCAGGTACACGTGAGTCCCCGGTGGGGATCAGAGGCAACAGGTCCATGTGAGGCCGGCTTGGGGACCATGGTCAACAAGTCTACTTGAGGCCCTGGTGTGTAACACAGTAAGCAGGTCCAGGTGAGTCCCCGGTGGTGAAAAGAGTCACCATGTCCAGGTGAGTCCCAGGTGGGGACCAGAATCACCAGGTACAGTTGAGGCCCTTGAAAGAACTAGATTGTACTGGCACAAAAACAGACACATAGATCAGTGAAACAGAATAGAGGATCCAGAAGTGGACCCTGAACTTTATGGGCAACTAATATTCGATAAAGGAGGAAAGACTATCCATTGGAAGATAGACAGTCTCTTCAATAAATGGTGCTGGGAAAATTGGACATCCACATGCAGAAGAATGAAACTAGACCACTCTCTTTCACCATACACAAAGATAAACTCAAAATGGATGAAAGATCTAAATGTGAGACAAGATTCCATCAAAATCCTAGAGAAGAACACAGGCAACACCCTTTTTGAACTCGGCCATAGTAACTTCTTGCAAGATACATCTATGAAGGCAAAAGAAACAAAAGCAAAAATGAACTATTGGGACTTCATCAAGATAAGAAGCTTTTGCACAGCAAAGGATACAGTCAACAAAACTAAAAGACAACCTACAGAAAGGGAGAAGATATTTGCAAATGACATATCACATAAAGGACTAGTTTCCAAGATCTATAAAGAAGTTATCAAACTCAACACCAAAGAAAAAAACAATCCAATCATGAAATGGGCAAAAGACATGAACAGAAATCTCACAGAGGAAGACATAGACATGGCCAACATGCACATGAGAAAATGCTCCGCATCACTTGCCATCAGAGAAATACAAATCAAAACCACAATGAGATACCACCTCACACCAGTGAGAATGGGGAAAATTACCAAGACAGGAAACAACCAATGTTGGAGAGGATGCGGAGAAAAGGGAATCCTCATACACTGTTGGTGGGAATGTGAACTGGTGCAGCCACTCTGGAAAACTGTGTGGAGGTTCCTCAAACAGTTAAAAATATACCTGCCCTACGACCCAGCAATTGCACTGTTGGGGATTTTCCCCAAAGAGACAAATGCAATGAAACGCCGGGACACCTGCACCCCGATGTTTATAGCAACAATGGCCACGATAGCCAAACTGTGGAAGGAGCCTCGGTGTCCAACGAAAGATGAATGGATAAAGAAGATGTGGTTTATGTATACAATGGAATATTACTCAGCTATCAGAAATGACAAATACCCACCATTTGCTTCAACGTGGATGGAACTGGAGGGTATTATGCTGAGTGAAGTAAGCCAGTCGGAGAAAGACAAACATTATATGTTCTCATTCATTTGGGGAATATAAATAATAGTGAAAGGGAATATAAGGGAAGGGGGAAGAAACGTGTGGGAAATAACAGAAAGGGAGACAGAACGTAAAGACGGCTAACTCTGGGAAACGAACTAGGGGTGGTTGAAGGGGAGGAGGGCGGGGGGTGGGAGTGAATGGCTGACGGGCACTGGGGGTTATTCTGTATGTTAGTAAATAGAACACCAATAATAAAAAATAAATTAAAAAAAAAAAGAAAAAAGAAAGAACCAGAGTCAACAGGTCGAAGTCAAGCGCAGGTGGCAACCAGGGTCAGCAGGTCCAATCAGGCCAAAGTGGGATTCACAGTCATTAGGGCACGGTGAGACCCAGAGGGGGAGCAGAGTCACATGGTCCAGGTGAGGTCCAGTTGTGGAACACAGTCACCGGGTCCCAATTTTGCCCAGTTGAGGACCATGGTCAACAGGGCCAGGTGAGGCCCAGATGGGGACCGGAGTCCCCAAATCCAGGTGGAGACCAGGTGGGGACCACAGTCACCAGATCCAGGGTAGTCTCAGGTGCAGACCAGAATCACCAAGTCCAGGTCAGGTGCAGGTGGCAACCACACTCACCAGGTCCCGGTGAGGCCCGGGTGGGGACCAGAGTCACGAGGTACATGAGAAGCTAGAAACACTGCAGCCACTAGGTCCACAGGATGTCCACGTGGGAACGAGAATCACCAGTTACAGGTGAGGACCAGGTGGGGATCCGACTCACCATGTCCAGGTGAGACCAAGGTGGGAACGAGTGTCACCATGTCCAGATGTGGCCCAGGTGAAGACCAGACTTTATAGGTCCGGCTGGGTCACTGTTAGTGAACAGTGTAACCATATCCTGATGCTACCCTGGTGGGTACCAGAGACACCAGGTCCTGTTGAGGCCCAGGTGGGACCAGAGATATGAGGTTCAGTTGAGGTCCCGATGGGAACCACAGTCACCAGGTCTGGTGAGGCCATGCTTAGGATCAGAGTCACCAGTTACTGGTGAGGCCCAGGTGGAGCCAGAGTCACCTGGTACAGAAGAGGCCAAAGTCAGGACCAGAGTTACCAGGATCAGGTTAGTCCCAGTGGGGAATAGAGTAACCATGTCCCGATGATGCCCAGGTAGAATCAGAGTCACCAGGTCCAGATGAAGAGCAGGTGGGGAGCATATTCTCTAGGTCTCGGTGAGGCGCACTTGAGGACCAGAATCCCCAGGTCTAGTTGAGGCCTAGAGGGGTACCAGATTCACCTGGTCTAGGTGACATCCAGATGGGGAGCAGAGTCACCAGGTCAGGGTGAGGCCCAGAGGGGATCCAGAGTCATCAGTTCCAGGTGAGGCTCAGGTGTGGAACAGAGATCCAGGTCATAAAGGTCCACAGGTGAGGACCAGAGTCACCAGATCTGGGTGATGCCGAGTTAGGATCAGAGTCACCAGTTCCAGGTGAGGCCAAGAAGGAGTCCACAGCAATCAGGTCCAGGTGGGGAACAAAGCCACGAGGACTGGGTGAGGCCCAGATGGGGACCAGATTCACCAAGTCCAGGTGATTCCCAGGTGGTGACCAGAGTTACTAGGTCCGGGTGAGGACCAGGTAAGGACCAGATTCACCAGGTCCAAGTGAGGCCCACGTGGGTACCTGTGTCACCAAGCTTTTGGGAGGCCCAGGTGGCAACCCCACTCCCCAGGTCCAGGTGAGGCCAAACTGCAGGCCATGCAGGGGAAAAATGTCCCGATGATGCCCAGGTAGGGACTAGAGTTACCAGGTCCAGGTGAGCCAACCTGCAGGCCATGCAGTGGAACCATGTCCCGATGATGCCCAGGTAGGGGCCAGAGTCACCAGGTCCAAATGAGGCCCAGATGGAGCATATTCACTAGGTCCAGTAAGGCCCAGTTGAGGACCACTGTCACCAGATCTGGTTGAGGCTTAGAGGGGTACCAGAGTCACCTGGTCCAGGTGACATCCAGATGGGGACCAGAGGCATCAGGTCAGGGAGAGGCCCAGAGTGGTTCCAGAGTCATCATGTCCAGGTGAGGCTCAGGCGTGGAACAGAGTCACTAGGTACCAGTGATGCCCAGGTGAGGCCCAGAGTCACCAGATCTGGGTGTCGCGCAGATAGGATCAGAGTCACCAGTTCCAGGTGAGGCCAAGAAACAGTCCACAGCAATCAGGTCCAGGTGGGGAACAAAGTCACCAGGACTGGGTGAGGCCCAGATGGGGACCAGATTCACCAGGTCCAGGTGAGGCCCAGGTGGTGACCAGAGTCCCCGGATCTGCGACAGGACCAGGTAAGGACCAGATTCACCAAGTCCAAGAGGCCCACGAGGGGAATTGAGTCACCAGGTATGTGTGAGGCCCAGGTGGCAACTCCACTCACCAGGTCAAGGTGAGGCCAACCAGCAGGCCAGAGTCACCAGATCCAGGTGAGGCCCTAGTGGGGACCAGTGTCACCAGGTAAATGTGAGTCTACAAGAACACCACAGTCACCAGGTCCAGGTGTGGTTCATGTGGGAACGAGAATCACCAGGTACAGGTGAGACCCATGTGGGCACCACAGTAACCAGGTCCAAACTGAGGCCTAGGTGGGGGGAACAGAGTCATCAGGAGCAGTTGAGGCCAAAGTGTGGAGCAAAGTTATCATGTGGAGGTGAGGTCCAGGTGGGGAAGAGAGTAACCATGTCCCATTGATGCCAGGTGGGAAAAGAGTCACAAGGTCCAGAGGAGGCCTAAGTGAGGAGTAGATTCAACAGGTCCTGTTGAGGCCCAGTTGAGGACCAGTGCCCCATCTCCGGGTGAGTCCCAGAGGGGGACCACAGTCACCAGGGTCTGGTGATATCAAGGTTGGGACCAGAGTCACCACGTCAGGGTGAGGCCCAAAGGGGGACGATAATCACTAGGTCCAGGTGAGGCCCCGATGTGGAACTGAGAAACCAGTTCCCATGATGCCCATATGAGGACCTGAGTCACGAGGTCCAGCTGAGGTCCCTGTGGGAACCAGTCACCTCGTCCCGGTGAGGTCCAGGTGGGACCACAGTCACCAGGTCCAGGTGAGGACCAAGTATATAAGAGAGTGTCCAGGCCCCAATGATGCCCAGGTAAGACCAGAGTCAACAGGTCCAGGAGAGGCACAAATATGCATCAGAGTCATTGTGTTCCAGGTGAGGCCTGATGGAGACCACTGGAACCAGGTCCAGGAGAGCCCCATATGGGAACCAGAGCCACCAGATCCAGGTGACTTTCAGGTTCGATCACAGTCACAAAGTCCAGGTGAGGCACAGGTGGCAACAGGATCCACCATGTCCAGGTGAGGCCCAGGTGGCGACCAGTCACCAGATCCAAGTGAGGACAAGCTAAGGACCAGATTCACCAGGCCCAAGTGAAGCCCAAGGGGTGACCAGAGTCACCAGGTAATAGTGAGGCTCATAGGGGGAACCAGAGTAACCAGTTTAGTTTGAGGCCCATAATGGGACCAGAGGTCCCTGGTCAACGTGAGGCCCAGGAGTGGAATAGTATATCCAGGTCCCAATGATGCCTGGGTGAAGACCAGAATCACTAAGGCCATGCCGGCCCAGGTGGGGAACAGAATCACTAGGTGTTGGTGAGGCATAGAATAAGACCACAGTCAGCAGTATCAGGTGAGCCCATTGTGGGAACCAGTGCCACTCTATCCAGGTGAGTCCCAGGTCCATGTGAGGCCCACGTGAGGACCAGATTCATCAGGTCAAATTGAGGCATAGCTGGGGACAAGAGTCACCAGTTCTGGGTGCGGCCTAGGTGGGGCAAGATTCAGCAGTTCTGAGTTAGGTCAAAGTGGGGACGAGAGACACCAGGTCCAGGTGAGGCCAAACTGAGGACCAGAATCACCAGATGCGTGTCAGGTCCAGGTGGGGACCAGAGTCACCAGATCCAGTGAAGTCCAGGTGGGGACCAGAGTCACCAGATCCAGGTGAAGCCCAGGAGGGGACAAGAGTCACTAGGTCCAGATGAGGCCCAGGTGAGGGCCAGAGTTCCCAGGTACACGTGAAGCCCCGGTGGGGATCAGAGGGAACAGGTCCATTTGAGGCCGGCTTGGGGACCATGATCAACAGGTCTACTTGAGGCCCAGGTGTGGAACACAGTAAGCAGGTCCAGTTGAGTTCCCGGTGGTGACAAGAGTCGCCAGGTCCAGGTGAGTTTCATGTGGGCACCACGATAACCATGTCCAGGGGACGCCCTTGAAAGAACCAGAGTCAACAGTTCAAGGTCAGGCGCAGGTGGCAACCAGGGTCAACAGGTCCATGTCAGGCCAAAGAGGGGTTCACAGTCACTAGGGCACGGTGAGACCCAGAGGGGCACCAGAGTCACCTGGTCCAGGTGAGGTCCAGTTGTGGAACAAGTCACCGGGTCCCAATTTTGCCCTTTTGTGGACCATGGTCAACAGGGAAAGGTGAGGCACAGATGGGGACCGGATTCCCCAAATCCAGGTGAAGCCCAGGTGGGGACCACAATCACCAGATCCAGGGTAGTCTCAGGTGCAGACCAGAATCACCAGGTCCAGGTGAGGTGCAGGTGGCAACCACACTCAACAGGTCCCGGTGAGGCCCTGGTGGGGACCAGAGTCACGAGGTACATGAGAAGCTAGAAACACTGCAGCCACCAGGTCCACATGATGTCCATGTGGGAACGAGAATCACCAGTTACAGGTGAGGACCAGGCAGGGATCCGAATCACCATGTCCACGTGAGACCCAAGAGGGAACCAGTGACACCATGTCCAGTTGTGGCCCAGGTGAAGACCAGAGTTAATAGGTCCGGCTGGGTCACTGTTAGTGAACAGTGTAACAATATCCTGATGCTACCAAGGTGGGTACCAGAGACACCAGGTCCTGGTGAGGCCCAGGTGGGACAAGAGACATGAGGTCCAGGTGAGATCCCGATGAGAACCACAGTCACCAGGTCAGGTGAGGCCATGCTTAGGATCAGAGTCACCAATTACAGGTGAGGCCCAGGTGGAGCCAGAATCACCAAGTAGAGAAGACGCCAAAGTCAGGACCAGAGTTACCAGGATCAGGTCAGACCCAGTGGGGAATAGAGTAACCATGAACCGATGATGCCCAGGTAGAACCCGAGTCACCACGTACAGATGAGGCGCAGGTGGGGAGTATATTCACTAGGCCCCGGTGAGGCCCATTTGAGGACCAGATTCCCCCAGTCTATTTGCGGCCTAGAGGGGTACCAGATTCACCTGGTCTAGGTGACATCCAGATGGCGACCAGAGTCACCAGGTCAGGGTGAGGCCCAGAGAGGTTCCAGAGTCAACATGTCCAGGTGAGGCTCAGGTGTGGAACAGAGTCACCAGGTACCAATGATGCCCAGGTGAGGACCAGAATCACCAGGTCTGTGTGACGCGCAGATAGGATCAGAGTCACAAATTTCAGGTGAGGTCAAGAAAGAGTCCACAGCAATCAGGTCCAGGTGGGGAACAAAGTCACCAGGACTGGGTGAGGCCCAGATGGGGACCAGATTCACCAGGTCCATGTGATTCCCAGGTGGCGACCAGAGTTACCAGTTCCGGGTGAGCACCAGGTAAGGACGAGATTCACCAGGTCCAAGTGAGACCCACGTGGGGACCTGTGTCACATTGCATGTGTGAGGCCCAGGTTGACACCCCACTCACCAGGTCCAGGTCAGGCCAACCTGCAGGCCAAGCAGAGGAACCATGTCTCGATGATGCCCAGGTAGACATCAGAGTTACCAGGTCCAGGTGAGGCCAACCTGCAGGCCATGCAGTGGAACCATGTCCCGATGATGCCCAGGTAGGGACCAGAGTCCCCAGGTCCAAATGAGGCCCAGATGGAGCATATTCACTAGGACCAGGTGAGGCCCAGTTGAGAACCAGAGTTTCCAGATCTGGTTGAGGCCTAGAGGGGTACCAGAATCACCTGGTCCAGGTGACATCCAGATGGGGACCAGAGTCACCAGGTCAGGGTGAGACCCAGAGATTTTCCAGAGTCATCATGTCCAGGTGAGGCTCAGGTGTGGAACAGAGTCACCAGGTACCAACGATGCCCAGGTGAGGACCAGAGTCACCAGGTCTGCGTGATGCGCAGATAGAATCAGAGTCACTAGTTCCAGGTGAGGCCAAGAAAGAGTCCACATCAATCAGGTCCAGGTGGTGAACAAATCACCAGGACTGGGTGAGACCCAGATGGGGACCAGATTCACCAGGTCCAGGTGATTCCCAGGTGGTGAACAGAGTCCCCGGGTCCGGGAAGGACCAGGTAAGGACCAGATTCACCAGGTCCAAGAGGCCCACGTGGGGACCTGAGTCACCAGGAATGGGTTAGGCCCAGGAGGCAACCCCACTCACCAGGTCCAGGTGAGGCCAACCTGCAGGCCAGAGTCTCCAGATCCAGGTGAGGTCCTAGTGGGGACGGGAGTCACCAGGTAAATGTGAGTCTACAAGAACACCACGGTCACCAGGTACTGGTGCGGTTCATGTGGGAACGAGAGTCACCAGGTCCAGGTGAGACCCAGGTGGGGACCACAGTCACCAGGTCCAGATTGAGGCCTATGTGGGGGGACCAGAGTCATCAGGACCAGTTGAGAACAAAGTGCGGAGCAAAGTTCTCATGTCCAGTTGAGGCCCAGGTGGGGAACAGAGTAACCATGTCCCATTGATGCCAGGTGGGTAAAGAGTCACAAGGTCCAGAAGTGGCCTAACTGAGGAGTAGATTCACCAGGTCCTGTTGAGGCCCAGCTGAGGACAAGTGTCGCCAACTCCGGGTGAGTCCTAGAGGGGGATCAGAGACACCCGGTCCTCGTGATATCCAGGTGGGGACCACAGTCACCACGTCAGGGTGAGGCCCAGAGGGGGACGAGAATCACTAGGTCCAGGTGAGGCCCCGATGTGGAACTGAGAAACCAGGTCCCATGATGCCCATATGAAGACCTGAGTCACCAGGTCCAAAAGAGGTCCCTGTGGGAAAGAGTCAACTCGTCCAGGTGAGGCCCAGGTGAGACCACAGTCACCAGGTCCAGATGAGGCCCAGGAATATAAGAGAGTGTCCAGGTCCCAATGATGCCCATGTAACGACCAGAGTCAACAAGTCCAGGAGAGGGCCAATATGGATCAGAGTCATTGTGTTCCAGTTGAGGCCAGATGGAGACCACAGGAACCAGGTCCAGGAGAGCCCCATATGGGAACCAGAGCAACCAGATCCAAGTGAGGTCCAAGTGGGACCACAGTCACAAGGTCCAGGTGAGGCGCAGGTGGCAACAGGATTCACCAAGTCCAAGTGAGGCCCAGGTGGCGACCAGTCACCAGAACCAGGTGCGGACGAGCTATGACCAGGTTCACCAGGCCAAAGTGAAGCCCAATGGGTGACCAGAGTCACCAGGTAAGGGTGAGGCCCAGAGGGGGAACCAGAGTAACCAGTTTAGTTTGGGGCCCGGATTGGGACCAGAGGTCCCTGGTCAAAGTGAGGCCCAGATGTGGAATAGAGTATCCAGGTCACAATGATGCCTGGGTGAGGACCAGAGTCACTAGGGCCATGCAGGCCCAGATGGGGAAGAGAATCACTAGGTCCTTGTGAGGCAGAGAATAAGACCACAGTCAGCAATAACAGGTGAGCCCATTGTGGGTACCAGAGCCACTCTATCCAGCTGAGTCCCAGGTCCATGTGAGGCCCACGTGAGGAGCAGATTCATCAGGTCGAATTGAGGCATAGCTGGGGACAAGAGTCACCAGGTCTGGGTGCGGCCTAGATGGGGCAAGATTCAGCAGTTCTGAGTTAGGTCAAAGTGGGGAAGAGAGACACCAGGTCCAGGTGAGGCCAAACGGAGGACCAGAGTCACCAGATCCAGGTGAGGTCCATGTTGGAAAGAGAGTCACCAGGTCCAAGAGAGGTCCAGGTGGGGACCAGAGTCACCAGATCCAGGTGAAGGGCCTGAGTTACCAGGTACAAGTGAGGCCCCGGTGGGGATCAGAGGCAACAGGTCCATGTGAGGCCAGCTTGTGGACTATGGTCAACAGGTCTACTTGAGGCCCTGGTGTGGAACACCGTAAACAGGTCCAGGTGAGTCCCTGGTTGTGACAAGTGTCACCACGTCCAGATGAGGCCCAGTTGGGGACCAGGTTCACCAGGTCCAGGGGAGGCCCTTGAAAGAACCAGAGTGAACAGTTCGAGGTCAGGCACAGGTTTCAACCAGGGTCAGCAGTTCCAAGTCAGGCCAAAGGGGGTTCACAGCCACTAGGGCACGGTGAGACCCAGAGGGGGACCAGAGTCGCCTGGTACAGTTGAGGTCCAGGTGTGGAACACAGTCACCAGGTCTCAATTTTGCCCAGTTGAGTACCATGGTCAACAGGACGAGGTGACGCCCAGATGGGGACCGGAGTCCCCGAATCCAGGTGAAGCCCAGGTGTAGACCACAGTCACCAGATCCAGGGTATTCTCAGGTGCAGACCAGAATCACCAAGTCCAGGTGAGGTGAGGTGGCAACCACACTCACCAGGTCCCGGTGAGGCCCTGGTGGGGACCAGAGTCACGAGGTACATGAGAAGCTAGAAACACTGCAGCCACCAGGTCTACATGATGTCCATGTGGCAACGACAATCACCAGTTACAGGTGAGGACCAGGTGAGGATCCGACTCACCATGTCCAGGTGAGATCCAGGTGGGAACCAGTGTCACCATGTCCAGGTGTGGCCCAGGTGAAGACCAGAGTTAATAGGGCCAGCTGGATCACTGTTAGTGAACAGTGTAACAATATCCTGATGTTACCCAGGTGGGGACCAGAGACAAAGGTCCAGGTGAGATCCCGATGGGAACCACAGTCACCAGGTCAGGTGAGGCCATGCTTAGGATCAGAGTCACCAGTTACAGGTGAGGCCCAGGTAGAGTCAGAGTCACCTGGTACAGAAGAGGCCAAAGTCAGGACCAGAGTTGACATGATCAGGTCAGTCCCAGTGGGGAATACTGTAACCATTTCCCGAGGATGCCCAGGTAAAACCAGAGTCACCATGCCCAGATGCGTCGCAGGTGGGGAGCATGTTCACTAGGTCCCGGTGAGGCCCACTTGGGGCCCAGAGTCACCATGTCAAGTTGAGGCCTAGAGGGGTACCAGGTTCACCTGGTCCAGGTGACATCCAGATGGGGACCAGAGTCACCAGGTCAGGATGAGGCCCAGAGAGGTTCCAGAGTCAACATGTCCAGGTGAGGCTCAGGTGTGGAACAGAGTCACCAGGTACCAAAGATGCCCAGGTGAGGACCAGAGTCACCAGGTCTGGGTAATGCGCAGATAGGATCAGAGTCACCAGTTCAAGGTGAGGCCAAGAAATTGTCCACAGCAATCATCCAGGTGGGGAACAAAGTCACCAGGACTGGGTGATGCCCAGATGGGGACCAGATTGACCAGGTCCAGATGAGGCCCAGTGCGTGACCAGAGACCCCGGGTATCGGAGACGACCAGGTAAGGACCAGATTCACCAGGTCCAAGAGGCCGACGAGGGGCCTGTGTCCCCAGGTACGGGTGAGGCACAGGTGGCAACCACACTCACCAGGTCCAGGAGAGGCCATCTTTCGCACCATGCAGAGGAACCGTGTCCCGATGATGCCCATGTAGGAACCAGAGTTACCAGGTCCAGGTGATGCCAACCTGCAGGCAATGCAGTGGAACCATGTACCGATGATGCCGAGGGAGGGACCAGAGTCACCAGGTCCAAATGAGGCCCAGATGGAGCATATTCACTAGGTCCAGGTGAGGCCCAGTAGAGGACCAGAGTCACCAGATCTGGTTGAGGCTCAGAGGGGTACCAGAATCACCTGGTCAAAGTGACATCCAGATGGGGACCAGAGTCACCAGGACAGGGTGAGGCCCAGAGAGGTTCCAGAGTCATCATGTCCAGGTGAGGCTCAGGTGTAGAACAGAGTCACCATGTACCAATGATGCCCAGGTGAGGACGAGAGTCACCAGGTCTGGGTGATGAGCAGATAGGATCAGAATCCCCTGTTCCAGGTGAGGCCAAGAAAGAGTCCACAGCAATCAGGTCCCGGTGGGGAACAAAGTAACCAGGACTGGGTGAGGCCCAGATGGGGACCAGTTCATCTTGTCCAAGTGAGGCCAAGGTGATGACCAGAGTACCCAGGTTGGGAGAAGAAGAGGTAAGGACCAGATTCACCAGGTCCAAGAGGCCCACGTGGGGACCTGAGTCACCAGGTATGGGTGAGCCACAGGTGGCAATCCCACTCACCAGTTCAGGTGAGGCCAACCTGCAGGCGATGCGCGGAACAATGTCCCGATGATGCCCAGGTAGGGACCCGAGTCACCAGGTCCAAATGAGGCCAAGATGGAGCATATTCACTAAGTCCACGTGAGGCCCAGTTGAGGACCAGAATCACCAGATCTGCTTGAGGCCTAGATGGGAACCAGAATCACCCAGTCCAGGTTACGTCCTAATGGGGACCAGAGTCACCAGGTCAGGGTGAGGCCCAGAGAAGTTCCAGAGTCATCATGTACAGGTGAGGCTCAGGTGTGGAACAGAGTCACCAGGTACGAATGATGCCCAGGTGAGGACCAGAGTCAACAGGTCTGGGTGACGCGCAGATAGGATCAGAGTCACCAGTTCCAGGGGAGGCCAAGAAAGAGTCCACAGCAATCAGGTCAAGGTGTGGAACAAAGTCACCAAGAATGGGTGAGGCCCAGATTGGGACCAGATTCACCAGGTCCAGGTGAGGCCCAGGTGGTGACCAGAGTCATCGGGTCTGGGAGAGGACCAGGTAAGGACCATATTCACCAGGTCCAAGAGGCTCACGTAGGGACCTGAGTCACCAGGTATGGGTGAGGCTCTAGTGGCAACCCACTCACCAGGTCCAGGTGAGGCCAACCTGCAGGCCAGAGTCACCAGATCCAGGTGAGGCCCTAGTGGGGACCGGAGTCACCAGGTAAATGTGAGTCTACAAGAACACCATAGTCACCAGGTCCAGGTGTGGTTCATGTGGGAACGAGAGACACCAGGTCCAGGTGAGACCCAGGTGGGGACCATAGTCACAAGGTCCAGATTGAGGACTAGGTAGGGGGACCAGAGTCATCAGGACTTGTTGAGGCCAAAGTGTGGAGCAAAGTTATCATGTCCATGTGAGACCCAGGTGGGAAACAGAGTAACCATGTCCCATTGATGCCAGGTGGGAAAAGAGTCACAAGGTCCAGACGAGGCCTAAGTGAGGAGTAGATTCACCAGGTCATGTTGAGGCCCAGCTGAGGACAAGTGTCGCCAGCCCCGGGTGAGTCCCAGAGGGGGACCAGAGTCACCCAGTCCTGGTCATATCCAGGTGGGGACCACAGTCACCACGTCAGGGTGAGGCCCAGAGGGGACGAGAATCACTAGGTCCAGGTGAGGCCCCGATGTGGAACTGAGAAACCAGGTCCCATGTTGCCCATATGAGGACCTGAGTCACCAGGTCCAGGTGAGGTCTCTGTGGGAACCAGTCACCTCGTCCAGGTGAGGCCCAGGTGGGACCACAGACACCAGGTCCAGGTGAGGCCCAGGTATATAAGAGAGTATCCAGGTCCCAATGATGCCCAGGTAAGGACCAGAGTCAACAGGTCCAGGAGAGGCCCAAATATGGTTCAGAGTCATTGTGTTCCAGGTGAATCCAGATGGAGACCACAGGAACCAGGTCCAGGAGAGCCCCATATGGGAACCAGAGCCACCAGATCCAGGTGATGTCTGGGTGGGACCACAGTCACTAGGTCCAGAGGAGGCGCAGGTGGCAACAGGTTTCACCAAGTCCAGGTGAGGCCCAGGTAGCGACCGGTCACCAGATCCAGGTGCGGAACAGCTAAGGACCAGATTCACCAGGCCCAAGTGAAACCCAATGGGTGACCAGAGTCACCAGGTAGGGGTGACGCCCAGAGGGGGAACCAGAATAACCAGTTTAGTTTGAGGCTCAGAATGGGACCCTAGGTCCCTGGTGAAAGTGAGGCGCAGATGTGGAATAGAGTATCCAGATCCCAATGATGCCTGTGTGAGGAAAAGAGTTACTAGGGCCATGCAGGACCAGATGGGGAACAGAATCACTAGGTCCTGGTGAGGCATAGAATAAGACCACAGTCAGCAGTATCAGATAAGCCCCTTGTGGGAACCAGAGCCACTCTATCCAGCTGAGTCCCAGGTCCATGGAAGCCCACGTGAGGACCAAATTCATCAGGTCGAATTGAGGCATAGCTGGGAACAAGAGTCACCATGTCTGTGTGCGGCCTAGGTGGGGCAAGAGCAGCAGTTCTGAGTTAGGTCAAAGTGGGGACGAGAGACACCAGGTCCAGGTGAGGCCAAACTGAGGACCATAGTCACCAGATCCAAGTGAGGTCCATGTTGGAAAGTGGGTCACCAGGTCCAGGAGAGGTTCAGGTATGGACCAGAGTCACCAGTTCCAGGTGAAATCCAGGTGGGGACCAGAGTCACCAGATCCAGTTGAAGCCCAGGTGGGGTCGAGAGTCACTAGGTCCAGATGAGGCCCAGGTGAGGACCAGAGTCACCAGATCTGAGAGAGGCCCAGTTGGGATCAGAGTTACCACTTCCAGATAATGCCAAGAAGGTGTCCACAGCAATCAGGTCAGGTGGGGAACAAAGTCACCAGGGCTAGGTGATGCCCAGGTGGTGACCAGATTTACCAGTTCCGGGTGAGGACTATGTAAGGAACACATTCACCAGGTCCAAGTGAGGCCCACGTGGGGACCTGTGTCACCAGGCATGGGTAAGATCCAGGTGGGAACCCCACTCACCAGGTCAAGATGTCCCGATGATGCCCAGGTAGGGACCAGAGTTACCAGGTCCAGGTGAGGCAAACCAGCAGGCCATGCAGTGGAACCATTTCCAGATGATGCCCAGTGAGTGACCAGAGTCACCAGGTCCAAATGAGGCCCAGATGGAGCATATTCACTAGGTCCAGGTGAGGCCCACTTGAGGACAAGAGTCACCAGATCTAGTTGAGGCCTAGAGGGGTTCCAGAATCACCTGGTCCAGGTGACATCCAGATGGGGACCAGATCACCAGGTCAGGGTGAGGCCCAGAGAGGTCCCAGAGACATCATGTCCAGGTGAGGCTCAGGTGTGGAACAGAGTAACCCGGTACCAATGATGCCCAGGTGAGGACGAGAGTCACCAGGTCTGGGTGATGCACAGATCGGATCAGAGTCACCAGTTCAAGGTTCGGGCAAGAAAGAGTCCAGAGCAATCAGGTCCAGTTGGGGAACATAGTCACCAGGACTGGGTTAGGCCCAGATGGGGACCAGATTCACCAGGTCCAGGTGAGGCCCATGTTGTGACCAGATTCCCCGGGTCTGGGAGAAGTCCAGGTAAGGGCCAGATTCACCAGGTCCAAGAGGCCCATGTGGGGACCTGAGTCACCAGGTATGGGTGAGGCCCAGGTGGCATCCCACTAATCAAGTCCAGGTGAGGCCAACCTGCAGGCCAGAGTCACCAGGCCCAGGGGAGGCCCAAGGGGTGACCAGAGTCACCAGGTAAGGGTGAGGTTAAGAGGGGGAACCAGAGTAACCAGTTTAGTTTGAGGCCCAGAATGGGACCAGCGGTTCCTGGTAAAAGTGAGGCCCAGGTGTGGAATAGAGTATCCAGGTCCCAATGATGCCTGAGTGAGGACCAGAGTCACTAAGGCCATGCAGGCCCAGATGGGGAACAGAATCACTAGTTTCTGGTGAGGCATAGAATAAGACCACATTCAGCAGTATCAGGTGAGCCCCTAGTGGGAACCAGAGCCACCCTTTCCAGCTGAGTCCCAGGTAAATGTGAGGTCCACGTGAGGACCAGATTCATCAGGTCGAATTGAGGAATAGCTAGGACAAGAGTCACTAGGTCTGGGTGCGTAATAGGTGGGGCAAGATTCAGCAGTTCTGAGTTAGGTCAAAGTGGGCAAGAGAGACACCAAGTCCAGGAGAGGTCCAGATTGGGACCAGAGTCACCAGATCCAGGTGAAGTCCAGATGGGGACCAGAGTCTCCAGATCCAGGTGAAGCCCAGGTGGGGACCAGAGTCTCTAGGTCCAGATGAGGCCCAGGTGAGGACCAGAGTTACAAGGTACACGTGAGGCCCCGGTGGGGATCAGAGGCAACAGATCCATGTGAGGCCGGCTTGGGGACCATGGTCAACAGGTCTACTTGAGGCCCAGGTGTGGAACACAGTAAGCAGGTCCAGGTGAGTCCCCATGGTGACAAGAGTCACCACGTCCAGGTGAGGCCCAGGTTCGGACCAGGATCACCAGGTACAGGGGAGGCCCTTGAAAGAACCAGAGTCAACAGTTCGAGTTCAGGCGCAGGTTTCAACCAGGGTCAGCAGGTCTAAGTCAGGGGAAAGTGGGGTTCACAGTCACTAGGGAATGGTGAGACCCAGAGGGGCACCAGAGTCACGTGGTGCAGGTGAGGTCCAGTTGTGGAACACAGTCACCGCGTCCCAATTTTGCCCAGTTGAACACCATGGTCAACAGGACCTGGTGAGCCTCACATGGGGACGAGAGTCCCCAAATCCAGGTGAAGCCCAGGTGGGGACCACAGTCACCAGATCCAGGGTAGTCTCAGGTGCAGACCAGAATCACCAGGTCCAGGTGAGGTGCAGGTGGCAACCACACTCACCAGGTCCCGGTGAGGCCCTGGTGGGGACCAATGTCACAAGGTACATGACAAACTAGAAACACCGCAGCCACCAGGTCCACATGAAGTCCATGTGGGAATGAGAATCAACAGTTATAGGTTAGGACCAGGTGGGTATCTGACTCACCATTTCCAGGTGAGACCCAGGTGGGAACGAGTGTCACCATGTCCAGGTGTGGCCCAGGTGAAGACCAGAGTTAATAGGTCCGGCTGGGTCACTGTTAGTGAACAGTGTAACCATATCCTGATGCTACCCAGGTGGGTACCAGAGACACCAGGTCCTGGTGAGGCCCAGGTGGGACCAGAAACATGAGGTCCAGGTGAGGTCCCGATGGGAACCACAGTCACCAGGTCAGGAGAGGCCATGCTTTGGATCTGAGTCACCAGTAACAGGTGAGGCCCAGGTGGAGCCAGAGTCACCATGTCCAGATGAGGCGAAGTTGGGGAGCATATTCACTACGTCCCGTTGAGGCCCAGTAGAGGACCAGAGTCACCAGGTCTAGTTGAGGCCTAGAGGGGTACCAGATTCACCTGGTCTAGGTGCCGTCCAGATGGGGACCAGATTCACCATGTCAGGGAGAGGACCAGAGGGGATCCAGAGTCATCATGTCCAGGTGAGTCTCAGGTGTGGAACAGAGTATCCAGGTCATAATGATCCACAGGTGAGGACCAGAGTCCACAGATCTGGGTGAGGCCGAGTTAGGATCAGAGTCAACAGTTCCAGGTGAGGCTAAGAAGGAGTCCACAGCAATCAGGGCCAGGTGGGGAAAAAAGTCACCAGGACTGGGTGAGGCCCAGATGGGGACACAGATTCACCAGGTCCAGGTGATTCCCAGGTGGTGACCAGAGTTACCAGATTCACCAGGTCCAGGTGATCCCCAGGTGGTGAACAGAATTACCAGATACACCAGGTCCAAGTGAGGCCCACGTAGGGGCCTGTGTCACCAGGTATGTGTGAGGCCCAAGAGGCAAACACACTCACCAGTTCCAGGTGAGGCCTACCTTTAGGCCATGCAAAGCAACCGGGTCCCAATAATGCCAAGGTAGGGACCAGAGTTACCAGGTCCAGGTGAGGCCAACCTGCAGGCCATGCAGTAGAAATAGGTCCCCATGATGCCCTGGTAGGGACCAGAGTAACCAGGTCCAAATGAGGCCAAGATGGAGCATATTCACTAGGACCAACCGAGGCCCAGTTGAGGACAAGAGAAACCAGATCTGGTTGAAGCCTAGAGGGGTACCAGAATCCCCTTGTCCAGGTGACATCCAGATGGGGACCAGAGTCACCAGGTCAGGGTGAGGCCCAGAGTGGTTCTAGAGTCATCATGTACAGGTGAGGCTCAGGTGTGGAACAGAGTCACCAGGTACCAATGATGCCCAGGTGAGGACCAGAGTCACCAGGCCTGAGTCACGCGCAGAGAGGATAAGAGTCACCAGTTCCAGGTGAGGCCAAGAAAGAGTCCAAAGCAATCAGGTCCAGGTGTGGAACAAAGTCACCAAGACTGGGTGAGGCCCAGATGGAGAAGAGATTCACCAGGTCCAGGTGAGGCCCAGGTGGTGACCAGAGTCCCTGGGTCTGGGAGAGGACCATGTAAGGACCAGATTCACCAGGTCAAAGAGGACCACGTGTGTTCCTGAGTCACCAGGTATGGGTGAACCTCAGGTGGCAACCCCACTCACCAGGTCCAGATGAGGCCAACCGACAGGCCACAGTCAGCAGAACCAGGTGAGGCCCTAGTGAGGACCGGTGTCACCAGGTAAATGTGAGTCTACAAGAACACCACAGTCACCAGGTCCAGGTGTGGTTCATGTGGGAACGAGAGTCACCAGATTCAGGTGAGACCCAGGTGGGGACCACAGTCACCAGGTCCAGATTGAGGCCTAGGTGGGGGACCAGAGTCATCAGGACCAGTAGAGGCCAAAGTGTGGATAAAAGTTATCATGTTCATGTGAGGCCAAGGTGGGGAACAGAGTAACCATGTCCCATTGATGCCAGATGGGAAAAGAGTCACAAGGTCCAGACGAGGCCTAAGTGAGGAGTAGATTCACCAGGTCCTGTTGAGGACCAGCTGAGGACCAGTGTCCCCAGCTCCGGGTGAGTCCCAGAGGGGGACCAGAGTCACCCGGTTCTGGTGATATCCAGGTGGGGACCGGAGTCACCACGTCAGGGTGAGGCCCAGAGGGGGACAAGAATCACAAGGTCCAGGGGAGGCCCCGATGTGGAACTGAGAAACCAGGTCCCATGATGCCCATATGAGGACCTGAGTCACCAGGTCCAGGTGAGGTCCCTGTGGGAACCAGTCACCTCGTCCAGGTGAGGCCCAGGTGGGACCACAGTCGCAAGGTCCAGGTGAGGCGCAGGTGGCAACAAGATTCACCAAGTCCAGGTGAGGCCAAGGTGGCGACCAGTCACCAGATCCAGGTGCGGAACAGATAAGGACCAGATTCTCCAGGCCCAAGTGAAGCCCAATGGGTGACCAGAGTCACCAGGTCAGGGTGAGGGCCAGAGGGGGAACCAGAGTAACCAGTTTAGTTTGAGGCCCAGAATGGGACCAGAGGTCCCTGGTCAAAGTGAGGCCCAGGTGTGGAACAGAGTATTCAGGTCATAATGGTCCACAGGTGAGGACCAGAGTCACCATATCTGGGTGAGGCCCAGTTAGAAGCAGAGTCACAAGTTCCAGGTGAGGCCAAGTATTAGTCCACAGCAATCAGGTCCAGGTTGGGAACAAAGTCACCAGGTCAGGATGAGGCCCAGAGAGGTTCCAGAGTCATCATGTCCAGGTGAGGCTCAGGTGTGGAACAGAGTCACCAGGTACCATAGATTCCCAGGTGAAGACCAGAGTCACCAGGTCTGGGTGACGGGCAGATAGGATCAGAGTCACCTGTTCCAGGTGAGGCCAAGAAAGAGTCCACAGCAATCAGATCCAGGAGTGGAACAAAGTCAACAGGCCTGGGTGAGGCCCAGATGGGGATCAGATTCACCAGGTCCAGGTAGGCCCAGGTGGTGACCAGAGACCCCGGGGCTGGGAGACGACCAGGTAAGGACCAGATTTACCAGGTCTAAGAGGCCCACGCGGGGACCTGACTCACCAGGTATGGGTGAGGCCCAGGGGCAACCCCACTCACAATGTCCAGGTGAGGCCAACCTGCATGCCAAAGTCACCAGATCCACGTGAGGCCCTAGTCGGCACCGGAGACAGCAGGTAAAAGTGAGTCTACAAGAACACTACAGTCACCAGCTCCATGTGTTGTTCATGTGGGAACGAGAGTCACCAGTTCAAGGTGAGACCCAGGTTGGGACGACAGTCACCAGGTCCGGATTTAGGCCTAAGAGGGTAACAGTGTCATCAGGACCAGTTGAGGCCCAACTGTGGAACAAAGTTATCATGTCCAGTTGAGGCTCAGGTGTGGAACAGAGTATCCAGGTCATAATGGTCCACAGGTGAGGACCAGAGTCACCAGATCTGGGTGAGGTCCAGTTAGGATCAGAGTCACCAGTGCCAGGTGAGGCCAAAAAGGAGCCCACAGCAATCAGGTCCAGGTGGGGAACAAAGTCACCAGGACTGGGTGAGGCCCAGATGGGGACCAGATTCACCAGATCCAGGTGATTCCCAGGTGATGACCAGAGTTACCAGTTCCGGGTGAGGAACAGATAAGGACCGGATTCACCAGGTCCAAGTGAAGCCCAAGTGGGACCTGTGTCACCAGGTATGGGTGAGGGCCAGGTGGCAAACCCACTCACCAGGTCCAGGTGATGCCAACCTGCAGGCCATGCAGTGGAACCATGTCCCGATGATGCCCAGGTAGGGACCGGAGTCATCAGGTCCAAATGAGGCCCAGATTAATCAGATTCACTAGGTCCAGGTGAGGCCCAGTTGAGGACCAGAGTCACCAGAACTGGTTGAGACCTAGAGGGGTACCAGAATCCCCTGGACCAGGTGACATCTCGACGGGGACCAGAGTCACCAGGTCAAGGTGAGGCACAGAGAGGTTCAAGAGTCACCATGTCCAGGTGAGACTCAGGTGTGGAACAGACTCACCAGGTACCAATGATGCCCAGGTGAGGACCAGAGTCACCAGATCTGGGTGACGCGCAGATAGGATCAGAGTCACCAGTTCCAGGTGAGGCCAAGAAAGAGTCCACAGCAATCAGGTCCAGGTGGGGAACAAAGTCACCAGAACTGGGTGAGGCCCAGATTCACCCGGTCCAGGTGAAGCCAAGGTGGTGACCAGATCCCCGGTTCTGGGAGAGGACCAGGTAAGGACCAGATTCACCAGGTCCAAGAGGCCCACGTGGGGACCTGAGTCACCAGGTATGGGTGAGGACCAGGTGGCAACCCCACTCACCAGGTCCAGGTGAGGCAAGCCTGCCGGCCAGATTTACCGGATCCAAGTGAGGCCCTAGTGGGGACCGGAGTCACCAGGTAAATGTGAGTCTACAGGAACACCACAGTCACCAGATCCAGTTGTGGTTCATGTGGGAACGAGAGTCACCAGGTCCAGGTGAGACCCAGCTGGGGACCACAGTCACCAGGTCCAGATTGAGGCCTAGGTGGTGGGGAAAGGGTCATCAGGACCAGTTGAGGCCAAAGTGTGGAGCAAAGTTCTCATGTCCAGGTGAGGCCCAGGTGGGGAACAGAGTTACCATGTCCCATTGGTGCCAGGTGGGAAAAGACTCACAAGGTGCAGACGAGGCCTAAGTGAGGAGTAGAATCACCAGGTCCTGTGGAGGCTCAGCAGAGGACCAGTGTCCCAAGCTCTGGGTGAGTCCCAGAGGGGGACCAGAGTCACCCGGTTCTGGTGATATGTAGGTGGGGACCAGAGTCAGCACTTCAGGGTGAGGCCCAGAGGGGGACGAGAATCACTAGGTTCAGGTGAGGCCCCGATGTGGAACTGAGAATCCAGGTTCCATGATGGCCATATGAGGACCTGAGTCACCAGGTCCAGGTGAGGTCCCTGTGGGAACCAGTCACCTCGTCCAGGTGAGGCCCAGGTGGGACCACAGTCACCAGTTCCAGGTGAGGCCCAGGTATATAAGAGAGTATCCAGGTCCCAATGATGCCCAGATAAGGACCTGAGTCAAGTTCCAGGAGAGACACAAATATGGATCAGAGTCATTGTGTTCCAGGTGTGGCCATAGGAGACCACAGGAACCAGGTCCAATAGAGCCCCATATGGGAACCAGAGCCACCAGATCCAGGTGAGGTCCAGGAGGGACCAGAGTCACAAGGTCCAGGTGAGGCGCAGGTGGCAACAGGATTCACCAAGTCCAGGTGAGGTCCACGTGGTGACCAGTCACCACATCCAGGTGTGGACCAGCTAAGGGCCAGATTCACCAGGCCCAAGTGAAGCCCAAGGGGTGACCAGAGTCACCAGGTAAGGGTGAGGCCCAGAGGGGGAACCAGAGTAACCAGTTTAGTTTGAGGCACAGAATGGGACCAGAGGTCCCTGGTCAAAGTGAGGCCCAGGTGTGGAATAGAGTATCCAGGTCCCAATGATGCCTGGGTGAGGACCAGAGTCACTAGGGCCATGCAAGCCCAGATGGGGAACAGAATCACTAGGTCCTGGTGAGGCATAGAATAAGAACACAGTCACCAGTATCAGGTGAGCCCCTTGTGGGAACCAGAGCCACTGTATCCAGCTGAGTCCCAGGTCCATGTGAGGCCCACGTGAGGACCAGATTCATCAGGTCGAATTGAGGTATAGCTGGGGACAAGAGTCACCAGGTCTGGGTGCGGCCTCGGTGGGGCAAGATTCAGCAGTTCTGAGTTAGGTCAAAGTGAGGACGAGAGACACCAGGTCCAGGTGAGACCAAACTGAGGACCAGCGTGACCAGATCCAGTTGAGATCCATGTTGGAAAGAGAGTCACCAGGTCCAGGAGAGGTCCAGCTGGGGACCAGAGTCACCAGATCCAGGTAAAGTCCAGGTGGGGATCAGAGTCACCAGATCCAGATGAAGTCCAGGTGAGGACCAGAGTCTCTAGGTGCAGATGAGGCCCAGGTGAGGACCAGAGTTACCAGGTACACGTGAGGCCCCGGTGGGGATCAGAGGCAACAGGTCCATGTTAGGCGGGCTTGGGGACCATGGTCAAGAGGTGTACTTGAGGCCCAGGTGTGGAACACAGTAAGCAGGTCCAGGTGAGTCCCCGGTGGTGACAAGAGTCACCACGTCCAGGAGAGACCCAGGTGGGCACCAGGATCACCAGGTACAGGGGAGGCCCTTGAAAGAACCAGAGTCAACAGTTCGAGGTCAGGCGCAGTTGGCAACCAAGGTCAGCAGGTCGTAGCCAAGCCAAAGTGGGGTTCACAGTCACTAGGGCGCGGTGAGACCCAGAGGGGGACCAGAGTCACCTGTTCCAGGTGAGGTCCAGTTGTGGAACACAGTCACAGGGTCCCAATTTTGCCCAGTTGGGGACCATGGTCAACAGGGCCAGGTGAGGCCCAGATGGGGACCAGAGTCCCCAAATCCAGGTGAAGCCCAGGAGGGAACCACAGTCACCAGATCCAGGGTAGTCTCAGGTGCAGACCAGAATCACCAGGTCCAGGTGAGGTGCAGGTGGCAACCACACTCACCAGGTCCCGGTGAGGCCCTGGTGGGGACCAGAGTCACTAGGTACATGAGAAGCTAGAAACACTGCAGCCACCAGGTGAACATGATGTCCATGCTGGAATGAGAATCACCAGGTACAGGTGAGGACAAGGTGGGGATCCGACTCACCATGTCCAGGTGAGACCCAGATGGGAACCAGTGTCACCATGTCCAGGTGTGGCCCAGGTGAAGACCGGAGTTAATAGGTCTGGCTTGGTCACTATTAGTGAACAATGTAACCATATCCTGATGCTACTCAGGTGGGTACCAGAGACACCAGGTCCTGGTGTGGCCCAGGTGGGACCAGAGACACGAGGCCCAGGTAAGATCCCGATGGAACCACAGTCACCAGGTCAGGTGAGGCCATGCTTAGAATCAGAGTCACCAGTTACAGGTGAGGCCCATGTGGAGCCAGAGTCACCTGGTACAGAAGAGGCCAAAGTCAGTACCAGAGTTACCAGGATCAGGTCAGTCCCAGTGTGGAACAGAGTAACCATGTCCCGATGATGCCCAGGTAGAACCAGAGTTACCAGGTCCAGAGGAGTTGCAGGTGGGATCATATTCACTAGGTTCCGGTTAGGCCAAGTTGAGGACCGAGTCACCAGGTCTAGTTGAGGCTTGGAGGGGTACCAGATTCACCTGGTCTAGGTGACATCCAGATGGGGACCAGAGTCACCATGTCAGGCTGAGGCCCAGAAGGGATCCAGAGTCATCATGTCCAGGTGAGGCTCACGTTGGAACAGAGTATCCAGGTCATAATGGTCCACAGGTGAGGACCAGAGTCACCAGATCTGGGTGAGGCCCAGGATCAGAGTCACTAGTTCCAAGTGAGGGCTAAAAAGGAGTACACAGCAATCAGGTCCAAGTGGGAACAAAGTCACCTGGACTGGATGAGGCCCAATGGGGACCAGAATCACAATGTCCAGGTGATTCCCAGGTGATGACCAGAGTTACCAGTTCCGGGTGAGGACAAGGGAAGGACCAGATTCACCAGGTCCACGTGAGGCCCACGTGGGGACCTGTGTCACCAGGCATGGGTGAGTCTCAGGTGACAACCCCACTCATTAGGTCCAAGTGAGGCCAACCTGCAGGCCATTCCGAGGAACCATGTCCTGATGATGCCCAGGTGAGGTCTAGAGTTATCAGGTCCAGGTGAGGCACACCTGCAGGCCATGCAGTGGAACCATGTCCCGGTAATGCCGAGGTAGGGATCAGAATCACCATGTCCAAATGAGGCCCAGATGGAGCATATTCACTAGGTCTAGGTGAGGCCCTGTTGAGGACCAGTGTCACCAGATCTGGTTGAGCCCTATAAGGGTACCAGAATCACCTGGTTCAGGTGACATCGAGATGGGGACCAGAGTCACCAGGTCAGGGTGAAGCCCAGATGGAGACCAGTTTCAACAGGCCCAGGTGATTCCCAAGTGGTGACCAGAGTTACCAGTTCTGGGAAGGACCAGATAAGGACCAGATTCACCAGGTCCAATTGAGGCCCACTTGGGGACCTGTGTGACCATGTATGGGTGAGGCACAATTGGCAACCCCACTCACCAGGTCCAGGTGAGGCCAACCTGCAGGCGATGGAGAGGAACCGTGTCCCGATGTTGCCCAGGTAGGGACCAGAGTTACCAGGCCCAAGTGAGGCCAACCTGCAGGCCATGCAGTGGAACCATATCCCTATGATGCCCAGGTAGGGACCAGAGTCACCAGGTCCAAATGAGGCCCACATGGAGCATATTCACTAGGTCCAGGTGAGGCCCAGTTGAGGACCAGAGTCACCAGATCTGGTTGAGGCCTAGAGGGATACGAGAATCCCCTGTTCCAGGTGACATCCAGATGGGGACCAGAGTCACCAGAGAAGGGTAAGGCTCAGAGAGGTTCCAGAGTCATCATGTCCAGGTGAGGCTCAGGTGTAGAACAGAGTCACCATAAAAAAAAAAAAAAAAAAAAAAAAAAAAAAAAAAGAACAGAGTCACCATGTACCAATGATGCCCAGGTGAGGACCAGAGTCACCAGGTCTGGGTGGCGCGCATATAGGATCAGAGTCACCAGTTCCAGGTGAGGCCAAGAAAGAGTCCACAGCAATCAGGTCCAGGTGGGGAACAAAGTCACCAGGACTGGGTGAGACCCAGATGGGGACCAGATTCACCAGATCCAGGTGAGGCCCAGGTGGTGACCAGAGTCCCCGGGTCTGGGAGAGGACCAGGTAATGACCAGATTCACCAGGTCCAAGAAGCCCACGTGTGGACCTGAGTCAACACGTATGGGTGAGGCCCATGTGGTAACCCGACTCACTAGGTCCAGGTGAGGCCAACCTGCAGGTCAGAGTCACCAGATCCAGGTGAGGCCCTAGTGGGGACCGGAGTCACAGGTAAATGTGAGTCTACAAGAACACCACAGTCAACAGGGCCAGGTGTGTTTCAAGTGGGAACGAGAGTCACCAGGTCCAGGTGACACCCAGGTGGGGACAACACTCACCAGGTCCAGATTGAGGTCTAGGTGGGGGGACAAGATTCATCAGGACCAGTTGAGGCCAAAGTGTGGAGCAAAGTTATCATGTCCAGGAGAGGCCCAGGTGGGCAACAGTGTAACCATGTCCCATTGATGCCAGGTGGGAAAAAAGTCACAAGGTCCAGACGAGGCCTAAGTGAGGAGTAGATTCACCAGGTCCTTTTGAGGCCCAGCTGAGGACCAGTGTCCCCAGCTCCGGGAGAGTCCCAGAGGGGGACCAGAGTCACCCGGTTCTGGTGATATCCAGGGGTGACCAGAGTCACCACGTCAGGTTGAGGCCCAGAGGGGGACGAGAATCACTAGGTCCAGGTGAGGCCCCGATGTGGAACTGAGAAACCAGGTACCATGATGCTCATATGAGGACCTGAGTCACCAGGTCCAGTTGAGGTCCCTGTGGGAACCAGTCACCTCGTCCAGTAGAGGCCCGGGTGGGACCAGAGTCACCAGGTCCAGGTAAAGTCCAGGTGGGGACCAGAGTCTCCAGATCCAGGTGAAGCCCAGGTGGGGACCACAGTCACCAGATCCAGGGTAGTCTCAGGTGCAGACCAGAATCACCAGGTTCAGGTGAAGTGCAGGTGGCAACCACACTCACCAGGATCCGGTGGACCCTGGTGAGGACCAGAGTCATGAGGTACAAGCAAACCTAGAAACACTGCAGCCACCAGGTCCACATGATGTTCATGTGGGAACGAGAATCACCAGTTACAGGTGAGGACCAGGTGGTGATCCGACTCACCATGTCCAGGTGAGACCCAGGTGGGAGCCAGTGTCACCATGACCAGGTGTGGCCCAGGTGAAGACCAGAGTTAATAGGTCCGGCTGGGTCACTGTTAGTGAACAGTGTAACCATATCCTGATGCTACACAGGTGGGTACCAGAGACACCAGGTCCTGGTGACCCCGAGATGGGACCAGAGACCTGAGGTCCAGTTGAGGTCCCGATGGGAACCACAGTCACCATGTCAGGTGAGGCCATGCTTAGAATCAGAGTCACCAGTTACAGGTGAGGCCCAGGTGGAGCCAGAGTCACCTGGTAGAGAAGAGGCCAAAGTCAGGACCATAGTTACCAGGATCAGGTCAGTCCCAGAGGGGAATAGAGTAACCATGTCCCGATGATGCCCAGGTAGAACCAGAGTCACCAGGTCCAGATGAGGCGCAGGTGGGGAGCATGTTCACTAGGTCATGGTGAGGCCCAGTTGAGGACCAGAGTCACCAGGTCAAGTTGAGGCCTAGAGGGTTACCAGATTCACCTGGTCTAGGTGACATCCAGATGGGGACCAGAGTCACCATGTCAGGCTGAGGCCCAGAGGGGATATAGAGTCATCATGTCCAGGTGAGGCTCAGGTGTGTAACAAAGTATCCAGGTCATAATGGTCCACAGGTGACGACCAGAGTCACCAGATCTGGGTGAGACCCAGTTAGGATCAGAGTCACCAGTTCAAGGTGAGGCCAAGAAGGAGTCCACAGGAATCAGGCCCAAGTGGGGAACAAAGTCACCAGGACTGAGTGAGGCCTAGATGGGGACCAGATTCACCAGGTCCAGGTGATTCCCAGGTGGTGACCAGAGTTACCAATTCCGGGTGAGGTCTAGGTAAGGACCAGATTCACCAGGTCCAAGTGAGACCCACGTGGGGACCTGTGTCACGAGACATGGGTGAGGCTCAGGTGTCAACCCAATTCACCAGGTCCAGGTCAGGGCAACTTGCAGGCCATTGAGAGGAACCATGTCCCGATGATGCCCAGGTAGGGACTAGAGTTACCAGGTCCAGGTGAGGCCAACCTGCAGGCCATGCAGTGGAACCATGTCCCGATGATGCCCAGGTAGGGACCAGAGTTACCAGGTCCAGGTGAGGCTAACCTGCAGGTCATGCAGTGGAGCCATGTCCCTATGATCCCCAGGAAAGGACAAGAGTCACCAGGTCCAAATGAGGCCCAGATGGAGCATATTCACTAGCTCCAGGTGAGGCCCAGTTGAGGACCAGAGTCACCAGATCTGGTTGAGGCATAGAGGGGTACCAGAATCACCTGGTACAGGTGACATCCAAATGGGGACCAGAGTCACCAGGTCAGGGTGAGGCCCAGAGGGGCTCCAGAGTCATCATGTCCAGGTGAGGCTCAGGTGTGGAACACAGTGTCCAGGTCATAGTGGTCCACAGGTGAGGACCAGAGTGACCAGATCTGGGTGATGCGCAGATAGGATCAGAGTCACCAGTTCCAGGTGAGGCCAAGAAAGAGTCCACAGCAATCAGGTCCAGGGGGGGAACACAGTCACCAGGACTGGGTGAGGCCCAGATTGGGACCAGATTCAACATGTCCAGGTGAGGCCCAGGTGGTGACCAGGGTTCCCGGGTCTGGGAGTGGACCAGGTAAGGACCAGATTAACAGGTCCAAGAGGCCCACGTGGGGAACTGAGTCACCAGTTATGGGGTGGCAACCCGACTCACCAGGTCCAGGTGAGGCCAACCTTCAGGCCAGAGTCACCAGATCCACGTGAGGCCCTAGTGGGGACCGGAGTCACCAGGTAAATGTGCGTCTACAAGAACACCACAGTCACCAAGTCCAGGTGTTGTTCATGTGGGAACGAGAGACACCAGGTCCAGGTGAGAACCAGGTGGGGACCACAGTCACCAGGTCCAGATTGAAGCCTAGGTGGGGGGACCAGAGTCATCAGGACCAGTTGAGGCCAAAGTGTGGAGCAAAGTTATCATGTCCAGGTGAGGCCCAGGTGGGGAACAGAGTAACCATGTCCCATTGATGCCTTGTGGGAAAAGAGTCACAAGTTCCCGGTGAGGCACAGGTGGCAACAGGATTCTCCAAGTGCAGGTGAGGCCCAGGTGGCGACCAGTCACCAGATCCATGTGAGGACCAGCTAAGGACCAGATTCACCAGGACCAAGTGAAGCCCAAGGGTTGACCAGATTACCAGGTAAGGGTGAGGCCCAGAGGGGGAACCAGAGTAACCAGTTTAGTTTGAGGCCCAGAATGGGACCAGACGTCCGTGGTCAAAGTGAGGCCCAGGTGTGGAATAGAGTATCCAGGTTCGAATGATGCCTGGGTGAGGACCAGAGTCACTAGGGCCATGCAGGCCCAGATGGGGAACAGAATCACTAGGTCCTGGTGAGGCATAGAAAAAGACCACAGTCACCAGTATCAGGTGAGTCCCTTGTGGGAACAAGAGCCACTCTATCCAGCTGAGTCTCAGGTCCATGTGAAGCCCACGTGAGGACCAGATTCTTCAGGTCGAATTGAGGCATAGCTGGGGACAAGAGTCACCAGGTCTGGGTGCGGCCTAGGTGGGGCAAGATTCAGCAGTACTGAGTTATGTCAAAGTGGTGACGAGAGACACCAGGTCCAGGTGAGGCCAAACTGATTACCAGATTCACCACATCCAGGTGAGGTCCATTTGGAAAGAGAGTCACCAGGTCCAGGAGAGGTCCATGTGGGGACCAGAGTCACTATATCCAGGTGAAGTCCAGGTGGTGATCAGAGTCACCAGATCGAGGTGAAGCCCAGGTGGGGACCAGAGTCACTAGGTGCAGATGAGGCCCAGGTGAGGACCAGAGTTACCAGGTACACGTGAGGATCCGGTGGGGATCAGAGGCAACAGGTCCATGTGAGGCCGGCTTGGGGACCATCGTCAACAGGTCCACTTGAGACCCAGGTGTGAAACACAGTAAGCAGGTCCAGGTTAGTCCCCCGTGGTGACAAGACTCACCACGTCCAGGTGAGGTCCAGGTGGGGACCAGGATCACCAGGTACAGGGGAGGCCCTTGAAAGAACCAGAGTCAAGAGTTCGAGTTCAGGCACAGGTGGCAACCAGGGTCAGCAGGTCCAAGTCAAGCCAAAGGGGACTTCACAGTCACTAGGGCACGGTGAGACCCAGAAGGGGAGCATAGTCACATGGTCCAGGTGAGGTTCAGTTGTGGAACACAGTCACCAGGTCCCACTTTTGCCCAGTTGAGGACCATGGTCAACAGGGCCAGGTGAGGCCCAGATGGGGACCGGAGTCCCGAAATCCAGGTGAAGCCCAGGTGGGGACCACAGTCACCAGATCCAGTGTAGACTCAGGTGCAGACCAGAATCACCCGGTCCAGGTGTGGTGCAGGTGGCAACCAAACTCACCAGGTCCCGGTAAGGCACTGGTGGGGTACATGAGAAGTCACGAGGTACATGAGAAGCTAGAAACACATGGGATCCCTGGGTGGCGCAGCGGTTTGGCGCCTGCCTTTGGACCAAGGCGCGATCCTGGAGACCCGGGATCGAATCCCACGTCAGGCTCCCGGTGCATGGAGCCTGCTTCTCCCTCTGCCTGTGTCTCTACCTCTCTCTCTCTCTGTGCCTATCATAAATCAATAAAAATTAAAAAAAAAGATGCTAGAAACACTGCGGCCAACAGGTCCACATGATCTCCATGTGGGAACGAGAATCACCAGTTACAGGTGAGGACCAGGTGGGGATCGGACTCACCATGTCCAGGTGAGACCCAGGTGGGAAACAGTGTCACCATGTCCAGGTGTGGCCCAGGTGAAGACCAGAGTTAATAGGTCCGGCTGGGTCACTGTTAGTGAACAGTGTAACCATATCCTGATGCTGCCCAGGTGGGTAGCAGAGACACCATGTCCTGGTGAGGCCCAAGTGGGACCAGAGACATGAGGTCCATGTGAGGTCCCGATGGGAACCACAGTCACCAGGTCAGGTGAGGCCATGCTTAGGATCAGAGTCACCAGTTCCAGGTGAGGCCCAGGTGGAGCCAAAGTCACCTAGTACAGAAGAGGCCAAAGTCAGGACCAGAGTTACCAGGATAAGGTCACTCCAAGTGGGAATAGAGTAATCATGTCCCGGTGATGCCCAGGTAGAACCAGAGTCACCAGGCCCAGATGTGGCGCAGGTGGAGAGCATGTTCACTAGGTCCCGTTGAGGCCCAGTTGAGGACCAGAGTCACCAGGTCTAGGTGAGGCCTAGAGGGGTACCAGATTCACCTGGTCTGGTGACAAACAGATGGGGACCCGAGTCCCCATGTCAGGCTGAGGCCCAGAGTGGATCCAGAGTCAACTTATCCAGGTGAGGCTCAGGTGTGGAACTGAATATCCAGGTCATAATGGTCCACAGGTGAGGACCAGAATCACCAGATCTGGGTGAGGCCCAGTTAGCATCAGAGTCAGCAGTTCCAGTTTAGCCAAGAAGGAGTCCACAGCAATCAGGTCCAGGTGGGGAACAAAGTCACCAGGACTGAGTGAGGCCAAGATGGGGACCAGATTCACCAGGTCCAGGTGAGGCCCAGATGGTGACTAGAGTCCCCAGGTCTGGGAGAGGACCAGGTAAGGACCAGATTCACCAGGTAGAAGAGGCCCACATGGGGACCTGAGTCACCAATTATGGGTGAGGCCCAGGTGGCATCCCCACTAACCAGGTCCATGTGAGGCCAACCTGCAGGCCAAGTCACCCGATCCACGTGAGGACCTAGTGGGGACTGGAGTCACCAGTTAAAAATGATTCTACAAAAACAAAACAGTCACCAGATCCTGGTGTGGTTCATGTGGGAACGAGAGTCACCAGGTCCAGGTGAGACCCAGGTGGGGACCACAGTCACCAGGTCCAGTTGAGGCCCAGGTGGGACCACAGTCAACAGGTCCAGGTGTGGCCTAGGTCGGGGGACCAGAGTCATCAGGACTAGATGAGGCCAAAGTGTGGAGCAAAGTTATCAGGTCCATGTGAGGCCCAGTTGTGGAAGAGTAACCATGTCCCATTGATGCCAGGTGGGAAAAGAGTCACAAGGTCCAGACGAGGCCTTAGTGAGGAGTAGATTCACCAGGTCCTGTTGAGGCCCAGTTGAGGACCAGTGTCCCCATCTCCGGGTGAGTCCCAGAGGGGGACCAGTGTCACCCGGTTTTGGTGATATCCAGGTGGGGACCAGAGTCACCACGTCAGGGTGAGGCCCAGATGGGGACGAGAATCACTAGGTCCAGATGAGACCCCGATGTGGAACTGAGAACCCTGGTCCCATGATGCCCATATGAGGATCTGAGTCACCAGGTCCATGGGAGGTCCCTGTGGGAACCAGTCACCTCGTCTAGGTGAGGCCCAGGTGGGACCACTGTCACCAGGTCCAGGTGAGGCCCAGGTATATAGAGAGTATCCAGGTCCCAATCATGCCCAGGTAAGGACCAGAGTCAACAGGTCCAGGAGAGGACCAAATATGGATGAGAGTCATTGTGTTCCAGGTGAGGCCAGAAGGAGACCACAGAAACCAGGTCCAGGAGAGCCCCATATGGGAACCAGAGCCAACAGATCAGGGTGAGTTCCAGTTGTGACCACAGTCAGAATGTCCAGGTGAGGCGCAGGTGGCAACAGGATTCACCAAGTCCAGGTCAGGCCCAGGTGGCCACCAGTCACCAGATCCAGATGCGGACCAGCTAAGGACCAGATTCACGAGGCCCAAGTGAAGCCCAAGTGGTGACCAGAGTCACCAGGTAAGGGTGAGGCCCCGAGTGGGAACCAGAGTAACCAGTTTAGTTTGAGGCCCAGAATGGGACCAGAGGTCCCTGGTCAAAGGTAGGCCCAGGTGTGGCATAGAGTATCCAGATCCCAATGATGCCTGGGTGAGGACCAGAGTCACTAGGGCCATGCAGGCCCAGATGACGAACAGAATCACTAGGTCCTGTTGAGGCATAGAATAAGACCACAATCACCAGTATCAGGTGTGCCTGTTGTGGGAACCAGAGCCACTCTATCCAGCTGAGTAACAGGTCCATGTGAGCCCCACGTCAGGACCAGATGCATCAGGTAGTATTGAGGCATAGTTCGGGACAAGAGTCACCAGGTCTGGGTGCGGGCTAGGTGGGGCAAGATTCAGCAGTTCTGAGTTAGGTCAAAGTGGGGACGAGAGACACCAGGTCCAGGTGAGGCCAAACTGAGTACCAGAGTCACCAGATCCAGGTGAGGTCCATGTTGGAAAGAGAGTCACCACGTCCAGGAGACGACCAGGTTGGGACCAGAGTCACCAGATCCAAGTGAAGTCCAGGTGGGGACCAGAGTCACGAGATCCAGGTGTAGCCCAGGTGGGGACCAGAGTCACTAGGTCCTGATTAGACCCAGGTAAGGATCAGAGTTACCAGATACACGTGAGCCCCCGGCGGGGATCAGACCCAAAAGGTCCACGTGAGGCCGGCTTGGGGACCATGGTCAACAGGTCTACCTGAGGCTCAGGTGTGGAACACAGTAATCATGTCCAGGTGAGTCCCCGGTGGTGACAAGAGTCACCACGTCCAGTTGAGGCCCAATTGGGGACCAGGATCACCAGGTACAGGGGAGGCTCTTGAGAGAACCAGAGTCAACAGTTCGAGGTCAGGCGCAGGTGGCAACCAGGGTCAGCAGGTCCAAGTCAGGCCAAGGTGGGGTTCACAGTCACTAGGGCACAGTGAGACCCAGAGGGGGACCAGAGTCACCTTGTCCAGGTGAGGTCCAGTTGTGGAACACAGTCACCGGGTCCCAATTTTGCCCAGTTGAGGACCATGGTCAACAGGGCCAGGTGAGGCCCAGATGGGGACCAAAGTCCCCAAATTCAGGTGAAGCCCAGGTGGGGACCACAGTCACCAGATCCAGGGTAGTCTCAGGTGGACACCAGAATCACCAGGTCCTGGTGAGGTGCAGGTGGCAACCACACTCACCAGGTCCCGGTGAGGCCCTGGTGGGGACCAGAGTCACGAGGTACATGAGAAGCTAGAAACACTGCAGCCACCAGGTCCACATGATGTCCATGTGGGAACGAGAATTACAAGTTACAGGTGAGGACCAGGTGGGGATCTGAGTCACCATGTCCAGGTGAGACCCTGGTGGGAACCAGTGTCACCATGTCCAAGTGTGGACCAGGTGAAGACGAGAGTTAATAGGTCCGGCCGGTTCACTGTTAGTGAACATTGTAACCATATACTGATGCTACTCAGGTGTGTACCAGATACAAGGTCCTGGTGAGTCCCAGTTAGGACCAGAGACATGAGGACCAGGTGAGGTACCGATGGAAACCACAGTCACCAGGTGAGGTGAGGCCATGCTTAGGATCAGAGTCACCACTTACAGGTGAGGTCCAGGGGGAGCCAGAGTCACATGGCACAGAAGAGGCGAAAGTCAGGACCAGAGTTACCACGATCAGGTCAGTCCCACTGGGAATAGAGTAAACACGTCCCGATGATGCCCAGGTAGGGACCAGAGGTACGAGGTCCGGGTGCGGCCCACCTAAAGGCCATGCAGTGGAACCATGTCCCGATGATGCCCAGGTAGGGAAGAGAGTTACCAGGTCAAGAAGAGGCCAACCTGCAGACCATTATGTGGAACCAGGTCGCGATGTTGCCCACGTAGGGACCAGAGTCACCAGGTCCAAATGAGGCCCAGATGGAGCATATTTACTAGGTCCAGGTGAGGCCCAGTTGAGAACCAGAGT
This sequence comes from Canis lupus baileyi, assembly GCF_048164855.1. Lineage (NCBI taxonomy): Eukaryota > Metazoa > Chordata > Mammalia > Carnivora > Canidae > Canis > Canis lupus. Next base: position 47,318,613 of record NC_132862.1, read on the forward strand.
CACCAGATCTGGTTGAGGCCCAGAGGGGTACCAGATTCACCTGGTCTAGGTGACATCCAGATGGGGACCAGAGTAACCATGTCAGGGTGAGGCCCAGAGGGGATCCAGAGTCATCATGTCCAGGTGAGGCTCAGGTGTGGAACAGAGTATCCAGGTCATAATGGTCCACCGGTGAGGACCAGAGTCACCAGATCTGGGAGAGGCCCAGTTAGGATCAGAGTTACCACTTCCAGATGAGGCCAAGAATGTGTCCACAGCAATCAGGTCCAGGTGGGGAACAAAGTCACCAGGACTAGGTGATGCCCAGGTGGTGACCAGATTTACCAGTTCTGGGTGAGAACTAGGTAAGGACAACATTCACCAGGTCCAAGTGAGGCACACGTGGGGACCTGTATCACCAGGCATGGGTAAGACCCACGTGGGAACCCCACTCACCAGGTCAAGATGAGGCCAACCTGCAGGCCATGCAGAGGAGCCATTCCCGATGATGCCCAGGTAGGGACCAGAGTTACCAGATCCAGGTGAGACCCAGGTGGGGAACACAGGAACCAGGTCCAGATTGAGGCCTAGGTGGGGGGCCAGAGTCATCAGGACCAGTTGAGGCCAAAGTGCGGAGAAAACTTATCATGTCCCGATGAGGACCAGGTGGGGAACAGAGTCACCAGGCCCAAAGGAGGCCCAGATGGAGCATATTCACTAGGTCCAGGTGAGGCCCAGTTGAAGACCAGAGTCACCAGATCTGGGTGACGTGCAGATAGGATCAGAGCCACCACTTCCAGGTAAGGCCAAGAAAGAGTCCACAGCAATCAGGTCCAGGTGGGGAACAAAGTCACCAGGAGTGGGTGAGGCCCAGATGGAGACCAGATTCACTCACCAGGTCCAGGTGAGGCCCAGGTGGTGACCGGAGTCCCCGGGTCTAGTAGAGGACCAGGTAAGGACCAGATTCACCAGGTCCAAGAGGCACATGTGGGGACCTGATCACCAGGTATGGGTGTGTCCCAGGTGGCAACCCCACTCACCAGGTCCAGGTGAGGCCAACCTGCAGGCCAGAGTCACCAGATCCACGTGAGGCCCTAGTGGGGACCAGAGTCACTAGGTAAATGTGAGTCTACAAGAACACCACAGTCACCAGGTCCAGGTGTGGTTCATGTGGGAACAAGAGTCACCAGGTCCAAGAGACCCAGGTGGGGACCACAGTTACCAGGTCCAGATTGAGGCCTACGTGGGGGGACCAGATTCATCAGGACCAGTTGAGGCCAAAGTGTGGAGCAAAGTTATCATATCCAGGTGAGGCCCAGTTGGGGAACAGAGTAACCATGTCCCATTGATGTCAGGTGGGAAAAGAGTCACAGGTCCAGACGAAGCCTAAGTTTGGAGTAGATTCACCAGGTCCTGTTGAGGCCCAGCTGAGGACCAGTGTCGCCAGCTCCGGGTGTGTCACCCGGTTCTGGTGATATCCAGGTAGGGACCAGTGTCACAAGTCAGGGTGAGGCCCAGAGGGGGACGAGAATCACTAGGTCCAGGTGAGGCCCCGATGTGGAACTGAGAATCCAGGTCCCATGATGCCCATATGAGGACCTGAGTCACCAGGTCCAGGTGATGTCCCTGTGGGAACCAGTCACCCCGTCCAGGTGAGGCCCAGGTGGGACCACAGTCACCAGGTCCTGGTGAGGTCCAGGTATATAAGATAGTATCCAGGTCCCAATGATGCACAGGTAAGGACCAGAGTCAACAAGTCCAGGAGAGGCCCAAATATGGATCAGAGTCATTGTGTTCCAGGTGAGACCAGATGGAGACCACAGGAACCAGGTCCAGGAGAGCCCCATATGGGAACCAGATCCACCAGATCCAGGTGAGGTCCAGGACGGACCACAGTCACAAGGTCCAGGTGAGGCGCAGGTGGCAACATGATTCACCAAGTCCAGGTGAGGCCCACGTGGTGACCTGTCACCAGATCCAGGTGCGGACCAGCTAAGGACCAGATTCACCAGGCCCAAGTGAAGCCCAAGGGGTGACCAGAGTCACCAGGTAAGGCTGAGGCCCCGAGGGGTAACCAGAGTAACCAGTTTAGTTTGAGGCCCAGAATGGGACCAGAGGTCCCTGGACAAAGTGAGGCCCAGGTGTGGAATAGAGTATCCAGGTCCCAATGATGCCTGGGTGAGGATCAGAATCACTAGGGCCATGAAAGCCCAGATGGGGAACAGAATCACTAGGTCCTGGTGAGGCATAGTATAAGAAAACAGTCACCAGTATCAGGTGAGCCCCTTGTGGGAACCAGAGCCACTCTATCCCGCTGAGTCCCAGGTCTATGTGAGGCCCACGTGAGGACCAGATTCATCAGGTCGAATTGAGGCATAGCTGGGGACAAGAGTCATCAGGTCTGGGTGCGGCCTAGGAGGGGCAAGATTCAGCAGTTCTGAGTTAGGTCAACGTGGGGACGAGAGACACCAGTAAAGGTGAGGCCAAACTGAGACCAGAGTCACCAGATACAGGTGAGTTCCAGGTGGGGACCAGAGTCACCAAATCCAGGTGAAGTCCAGGTGGGGACCAGACTAACCAGTTCCGGGTGAGGACCAGGTAAGGACAAGATTCAAAAGGTGCACGTGAGGCCCACATTCTGACCTGTGTCACCAGGCATGGGTGAGTCTCAGGTGACAACCCCACTCACTAGGTCCAAGTGAGGCCAACCTGCAGGCCATGCCGAGGAACCATGTCCTGATGATGCCCAGGTGGGGTCTAGAGTTATCAGGTCCAGGTGAGGCACATTTGCAGGCCATGGAGGGGAACCATGTCCCGGTAATGCCGAGGTAGGGATCAGAATCACCATGTCCAGATGAGGCCCAGATGGAGCATATTCACCAGGTCAATGTGAGGCCCAGTTGAGGACCAGAGTCACCAGATCTGGTTGAGCCCTATAAGGGTACCAGAATCACCTGGTTCAGGTGACATCGAGTGGAGACCAGAGTCACCAGGTCAGGGTGAGGCCCAGAGAGGTTCCAGAGTCATCATGTCCAAGTGAGAATCAGGTGTGGAAAGAGTCACCAGGTACCAATGATGCCCAGTTGAGGACCAGATTCACCAGGTCTGGGTGACGCACAGATAGGATCAGAGTCACCAGGTCCAGGTGAGGCCAAGAAGGAGTCCACAGCAATCAGGTCCAGGTGGGGAACAAAGTCACCAGGACTGGGTGAGGCCCTGATGGGGACCAGATTCACCCGGTCCAGGTGATTCCCAGGTGGTGACCAGAGTTACCAGTTCTGGGTGAGGACCAGGTAAGGACCAGATTCACCAGGTCCAAGTGAGGCCCACGGGGGGACCTGTGTCACCAGATATGGGTGAGGCCCTGGTGGCAACCCCAATCACCAGGTCCAGGTGATGCCAACCTGCAGGCCATGCAGAGGAATCGTGTCCCGATGAAGCCCAAGTAGGGATCAGAGTTACCACGTCCAGGTGAGGCCAACCTGCAGGCCATGCAGAGGAACCGTGTCCCGATGAAGCCCAGGTAGGGACCAGAGTCACCAGGTCCATATGAGGCCCAGATCGTGTATATTCACTAGGTCCAAGTGAGGCCCATTTGAGGACCAGAGTCACCAGATCTTGTTGAGGCCTAGAGGGGTACCAGAATCACCTGGTCCAGGTGACATCCAGATGGGGACCAGAGTCACCAGGTCAGGGTGAGGCCCAGAGAGGTTCCAGAGTCATCATGTCCAGGTGAGGCTCAGGTGTGGAACAGAGTAATCAGGTACCAATGATGCCCAGGTGAGTTCCAGAGTCACCAGATCTGGGTGACGTGCAGATAGGATCAGAGTCACCAGTTCCAGGTGAGGCAAATGAGTCCACAGCAATCAGTTCCAAGTGGGGAACAAAGTCACCAGGACTGGGTGAGGCCCAGATGGGACCAGATTCACCAGGCCCAAGGGAGGCCAAGGTGGTGACCAGAGTCCCTGGGTCTGGAAGAGTACCAGGTAAGGACAAGAGTCACCAGGTCCAAGAGGCCCACGTGGGGACGTGGGTCACCAGATATGTGTGAGGCCCAGGTGGCAACCCCACTCACCAGGTCCAGGTGAGGCCAACTTGCAGGCCAGAGTCACCAGATCCAGGTGAGGCCCTAGTGGGGACCGGAGTCACCAGGTAAATGTGAGTCTACAAGAACACCACAGTCACCAAGTCCAGGTGTGGTTCATGTGGGAACGAGAGTCACCAGGTCCAGGTGAGACCCAGATGAGGACCACAGTCACCAGTTCCAGATTGAGGACTAGGTGGGGGGACCAGATTCATCAGGACCAGTTGAGGCCAAAGTGTTGAGCAAAGTTATCATGTCCAGTTGAGACCTAGGTGGGGAACAGAGTAACCATGTCCCATTGATGCCAGTTGGGAAAAGAGTCACAAGGTACGGACGAGGCCTAAGTGAGGAGTAGATTCACCAGGTCCTGTTGAGGCCCATTTGAGGACCAGTGTCCCCAACTCTGGGTGAGTCCCAGAGGGGGACCATAGTCACCCGGTTCTGGTGATACCAGGTGGGGACCAGAGTCAGCACGTCAGGGTGAGGCCCAGAGTGGGACGAGAACCACTAGGTCCAGGTGAGGCCCCAATGTGGACCTGAGAAACCAGGTCCCATGATGCCCATATGAGGACCTGAGTCACCAGGTCCAGGTGAGGTCCCTGTGGGAACCAGTCACCTCGTCCAGGTGAGGCCCAGGTGGGAGCACACTCACCAGGTCCAGGTGAGGCCCAGGTATATAGAGAGTATCCAGGTCCCAATGATGGCCAGGAAAGGACCAGAGTGAACAGGTCCAGGAGAGGACCATATATGGATTAGAGTCATTGTGTTCCAGGTGAGGCTAGATGGAGACCACAGGAACCAGGTCCAGGAGAGCCCCATATGGGAACCAGAGCCAACAGATCCAGGTGAGGTCCAGTTGGGACCACAGTCAGGAGGTCCAGGTGAGGCGCAGGTGACAACAGGGTTCACCAAGTCCAGGTGAGGCCCAGGTGGCCAACAGTCACCAGATCCAGATGCGGACCAGCTAAGGACCAGATTCACCAGCCCCAAGTGAAGCCCAAGGGGTGACCAGAGTCACCAGGTAAGGGTGAGGCCCAGAGGGGAACCAGAGTAACCAGTTTAGTTTGAGGCCCAGAATGGGACCAGAGGTCCCTGGTCAAAGTGAGGCGCAGGTGTGGAATAGAGTATCCAGGTCCCAAAGACGCCTAGGTGAGGACCAGAGTCACTAGGGCCATGCAGGCCCAGATGGGGAACAGAATCACTAGGTCCTGGCTAGGCATAGAATAAGACCACAATCACCAGTATCAGGTGTGCCCCATGTGGGATCCAGAGCCACTCTATCCAGCTGAGTCCCAGGTCCATGTGAGCCCTACTTCAGAACCAGATTCATCAGGTCGAATTGAGGCATAGCTGGGGACAAGATTCACCAGGTGTGGGTGCGGCCTAGGTGGGGCAAGATTCAGCAGTTCTGAGTTAGGTCAAAGTGGGGACGAGAGACACCAGGTCCAGGTGAGGGCAAACTGAGGACCAGAGTCAAGAGATCCAGGTGAGGTCCATGTTGGAAAGAGAGTCACCAGGTCCAGGAGAGGTCCAGATGGGGACCAGAGTCACCAGATCCAGGTGAATTCCAGGTGGGGACCAGAGTCACCAGATCCAGGTGAAGCCCAGGTGGGGACCAGAGTCACTAGGTCCAGATGAAGCCTAGGTGAGGGCCAGAGTTACCAGGTACACGTGAGGCCCCGGTGGGGATCAGAGGCAACAGGTCCATGTGAGGCCGGATTGGGGACCATGGTCAACAGGTCTACATTAGTCCCAGGTGGAACACACTAACCAGGTCCAGGTGAGCCCCGGTGGTGACAAGAGTCACCACGTCCAGGTGAGGCCCAAGTGGGGACCATGATCACCAGGTACAGGGGAGGGGAGGCCCTTGAAAGAACCAGAGTCAACTGTTCGAGGTCAGTCGCAGGTGGCAACCGGGGTCAGCAGGTTCATGTCAGGCCAAAGTGTGGTTGACAGTCACTAGGGTACGTTGAGACCCAGAGGGGGACCAGAGTCACCTGGTCCAGGTGAGGTCCAGTTGTGGAACACAGTCTCTGGGTCCCAAATTTGCCCAGTTGAGGACCATGTTCAACAGGGCCAGGTGAGGCCCAGATGGGGACTGGAGTCCCCAAATTCAGTTGAAGCCCAGGTGGAGACCAGAATCACCAGGTCCTGGTGAGGTGCAGGTGGCAACCACACTCACCAGGTCCCGCTGAGGCCCTGGTTGGGACCAGAGTCACGAGGTACATGAGAAGCTAGAAACACTGCAGCCACCAGGTCCACATGATGTCCATGTGGGAACGAGAATTACAAGTTACAGGTGAGGACCAGGTGGGGATCCGAGTCAACATGTCCAGGTGAGACCCTGGTGGGAACCAGTGTCACCATGTCCAAGTGTGGACAAGGTGACGACGAGAGTTAATAGGTCCGGCCGAGTCACTGTTAGTGAAGAGTGTAACCATATCCTGATGCTACTCAGGTGGGTACCAGATACAAGGTCCTGGTGAGTCCCATTTGGACCAGAGACATGAGGACTAGGTGAGGTACCGATGGAAACCACAGACACCAGGTCAGGTGAGGCCATGAATAGGATCAGAGTCACCAGTTACAGGTGAGGCCCAGGTGGAGCCAGAGTCACCTGGTAGAGAAGAGGCCAAAGTCAGGACCAGAGTTACCAGGATCAGGTCAGTCCCAGTGGGGAATAGAGTAATCATGTCTCGATGATGCCCAGGTAGAACCAGAGTCACCAGGTCCAAATGAGGCGCAGGTTGGGAGCATGTTCACTAGGTCCCCGTGAGGCCCAGGTCAAGACCAGAGTCACCAGGTCAAGTTGAGGCCTAGAGGGACACCAGATTCACCTAGTCTAGGTGACAACCGGATGGGGACCAGAGTCACCAGGTCAGGGTGAGGACCAGAGAGGTTCCAGAGTCATCATGTCCAGGTGAGGCTCAGGTGTGAAACAGAGTATCCAGGTCATAAGGGTCCACAGGTGAGGACCAGAGTCAGCAGATCTGGGTGAGGCCCAGTTAGGATCAGAGTCACCAGTTCCAGTTGAGGCCAAGAGGAGTCCACAGCAATCAGGTCCAGGTGGGGAAGAAAGTCAACAAGACTGGGTGAGGCCCAGAGGGGGACCAGATTCACCAGGTCCAGGTGATTCCCAGGTGGTGACCAGGGTTACCAGGTCCGGGTGAGGACTACGAAAGGACCAGATTCACCAGGTCAAAGTGAGGCCCACGTGGGGACCTGTGTCACCAGGTATGGGTGAGCCCAGGTGGCAACCCCACACTAGGGGCAGGTGAGGCCAACCTGGAGGCCATGCAGAGGAACCGTGTCCCAGTGATCCCCAGGTAGGGACCAGAGTTACAAGGTCCAGCTGAGGCCAACCTGCAGGCCATGCAGTGGATGCATGTCCCGATGATGCCAAGGTAGGGACGAGAGTCACCAAGTCCAACTGAGGCTCAGATTAAGCATATTCACTAGGTCCAGGTGAGGCCCAGTTGAGGACCAGAGTCCCCAGACCTGGTTGAGTCCTAGAGGGGTACCAGAATCCCATGGTCCAGGTGACATCCAGATGGGGACGAGAGTCACCAGGTCAGGGTGAGGCCCAGAGAGGTTCCAGAGTCTTTAAGTCCAGGTGAGGCTCAGCTGTGGAACGGAGTCACCAGGTACCAATGATGCCCAGGTGAGGACCAGAGTCACCAGGTCTGGGTGATGCGGAGATAGATTAGAGTCACCAGTTCCAGGTGAGGCCAAGAAAGTGTCCACAGCAATCAGGTCCAGGTGGTGAACAAAGTCACCATGACTAGGTGAGGCCCAGATGGGGACCAGATTCACCAGGTCCAGGTGAGGTCCAGGTGGTGACCACAGTCCCCGGGTCTGGCAGAGGACCAGGTAATGACCAGATTCACCAGGTCCAAGTGAGGCCCACGTGAGGACCTGAGTCACCAGGTATGGGTGAGGCCCAGGTGGCAACCCCACTCACCAGGTCCAGGTGAGGCCAACCTGCAGGCCAGTGTCACCAGATCCAGGTGAGGCCCTAGTGGGGACCGGAGTCACCAGGTAAATGTGAGTCTGCAAGAACACCACAGGGACCAGGTCCAGGTGTGGTTCATGTGGGAACGAGAGTCACCAGGTCGAGGTGAGCCCCAGGTGGGGACCACAGTCACCGGGTCCAGATTGATGCCTAGGTGGGGGGACCAGAGTCATCAGGACCAGTTGAGTCCAAAGTGTGGAGCAAAGTTATCATGTCTAGGTGAGGCCCAGGTGGGGAACAGAGTAACCATGTCTCGTTGATGCCAGGTGGGAAAAGAGTCACAAGGTTCAGACGAGACCTAAGTGAGGAGTAGATTCAACAGGTACTGTTGAGATCCAGTTGAGGACCAGTGTCCCAAGCTCTGGGTTAGTCCCAGAGGGGGACCAGAGTCACCCGGTTCTGGTGATATCCAGATGGGGACCAGAGTCACCATGTCATGGTGATGCCAGAGTGGATCCAGAGTCATCATGTCCAGGTGCGGCTCAGGTGTGGAACAGAGTATCCAGGTCATAATGGTCCACAGGTGAGGACCAGAGTCACCATATCTGTGTGAGGCCCAGCTACGATCAGAGTCACCACTTCCAGGTGAGGCCAAGAAGGAGTCCACAGCAATCAGGTCCAGGTGGGGAACAAAATCACCAGGACTGGGTGAGGACCAGGTAAGGACCAGATTCACCAGGTCCAAGTGAGTCCCACGTGGGCACCTGGGTCACCAGGTATGGGTGAGGCCCAAGTGGCATCCCCACTCACCAGATCCAGGTGAGGACACCCTGCAGGCAATGCAGAGGAAGAGTGTCCCGATGATGCCCAGGTAGAACCCCAGTTACCAGGTCCAGGCGCGGCCAACCTAAAGGCCATGCAGTGGAAAAATGTCCCGATGATGCCCAGGTAGGGAAGAGAGTCACCAGGTCCAAATGAGGCCCAGATGGAGCATATTCAATAGGTCCATGTGATGCCCAGTTGAGGACCAGAGTCACCAGATCCAGGTGAAGCCAAAGTGGGGACCAGAGTCACTAGGTCCAGATGAGGCCCAAGTGAGGACCAGTGTTACCAGGTACACGTGATGCCCCGGTGGGAATCAGAGGAAATAGGTCCATATGAGGCCGGCTTCTGTACCATGGTCAACAGGTCTACTTGAGGCCCAGGTGTGGAACACAGTAACCAGATCCAGGTGAGTCCCCGGTGGTGACAAGTGTCACCACGTCCAGGTGAGTCCCAGGGGGGACCAGGATCACCAGGTACAGGGGAAGCCCTTGAATAAAACAGAGTCAACAGTTCGAGGTCAGGCGCAGGTGGCAACCAGGGTCAGCAGGTCCTAGTCAGGCCAAAGTGGGGTTCACAGTCACTAGGGCACGGTGAGACCCAGAGGAGCACCAGAGTCACGTGGTCCAGGTGAGGTCCAGTTGTGGAACACAGTCACCGCGTCCCAATTTTGCCCAGTTGAGGACCATGGTCAACAGGACCAGGTGAGGCCCAGATGGGGACCAGAGTCCCCAAATCCAAGTGAAGCCCAGGTGGGGACCACAGTCCCAGATCTAGGGTAGTCTCAGGTGCAGACCAGAATCACCAGGTCCAGGTGAGGTGCAGGTGGCAACCACACTCACCAGGTCCCGGTGAGGCCCTGGTGGGACCAGAGTCACAAGGTACATGACAAACTAGAAACACCGCAGCCACCACGTCCACATGATGTCCATGTGTGAAGGAGAATCAACAGTTACAGGTTAGGAACAGGTGGGTATCTGACTCACCATTTCCAGGTGAGACCCAGGTGGGAACGAGTGTCACCATGTCCAAGTGTGGCCCAGGTGAAGACCAGAGTTAATAGGTCCGGCTGGGTCACTGTTAGTGTACAATGTAACCATATCCTGATGCTACCCAGGTGGGTACCAGAGACACCAGGTCCTGGTGAGGCCCAGGTGGGACCAGAGACATGAGGTCCAGGTGAGGTCCCGATGGGAACCACAGTCACCAGGTCAGGAGAGGCCATGCTTTGGATCAGAGTCACCAGTTACAGGTGAGGCCCAGGTGGAAGCAGAGCCACCTGGTACAGAAGAGGCCAAAGTCAGGACCAGAGTTACCAGAATCAGGTCAGTCCCAGTGGGGAACAGAGTAACCATGTCTCGATGATGCCCAGGTAGACCCAGCGTCACCAGGTCCAGATGAGGCGCAGGTGGGGAGCATATTCACTAGGTCTCGGTGACACCCAGTTGAGGACCAGTGTCACCAGGTATATTTGAGCCCTAGAGGGGTAACAGATTCACCTGGTCTAGGCGACATCCAGATGGGGACCAGAGTCACCATGTCAGGGTGAGTCCCAGGGAGGTTCCAGAGTCTTCATGTCCAGGTGAGCCTAAGGTGTGGAACAGAGTCACCAGGTACCAATAATGCCCAGGTGAGGACCAGAGTCACCAGGTCTGGGAGACGCGCAGATAGGATCAGATTCACCAGTTCCAGGTGAGGCCACGAAAGAGTCCACAGCAATCAGATCCAGGTGGGGAACAAAGTCACCATGCCTGGGTGAGGCCCAGATGGGGACCGGATTCACCAGGTCCAGGTGAGGCCCAGGTGGTGACCAGAGTCCCCGGGTCTGGGAGAGGACCAGGTAAGGACCAGATTCACCAGGTCCAAGAGACCCACGTGGGGACCTGAGTCACCAGGTATGGGTGAGGCCCAGGTGGCAACCCCACTCACAAGGTCCAGGTGAGGCCAACCTGCAGGCCAGAGTCACCAGATCCAGGTGAGGCCCTAGTGGGGACCGGAGTCAATGTGTAAAGGTGAGTCTACAGGAACACCACAGTCACCAGGTCCAGGTGTGGTTCATGTGGGAACGAGAGTCCCCAGGTCCAGGTGAGACCCATGTGGGGACCACAGACACCAGGTCCAGATTGAGGCCTAGGTGGGGGGACCAGATTCATCAGGACCAGTTGAGGCCAAAGTGTGGAGAAAAGCTATCATGTCCAGTTGAGACCTTGGTGGGGAACAGAGTAACCATGTCCCATTGATGCCAGGTGGGAAAAGAGTCACAAGGTCCACACGAGGCCTAAGTGAGGAGTAGATTCACCAGGTCCTGTTGAGGCCCAGTTGAGGATCAGTGTCCCCAGCTCCGGGTGAGTCCCAGAGGGGGACCAGAGTCACCCGGTTCTGGTGACGTCCAGGTGAGGAGCAGAGTCACCACGTCAGGGAGAGGCCCAGAGGGAGACGAGAATCACTAGGTCCAGGTGAGTCCCCGATGTGGAACTGAAATACCAGGTCCCATGATGCCCGTATGAGGACCTGAGTCAGCAGGTCCAGGTGAGGTCCCTGTGGGAACCAGTCACCTCGTCCAGGTGAGGCCCAGGTGGGACCACAGTCACCAGGTCCAGGTGAGGCCCAAGTATATAAGCGACTATTCAGCTCCCAATGATTTCCAGGTAAGGACCACAGTCAACAGGTCCAGGAGAGGCCCAAATATGGATCAGAGTCATTGTGTTACAGGTGAGGCCAGATGGAGACCACAGGAGCCAGGTCCAGGAGAGCCCCATATGTTAACCAGAGCCACCAGATCCAGGTGAGGTCCAGGTGGGACCACAGTCACAAGGTCCAGGTGAGGCGCAGGTGTCAACAGGATTCACCAAGTCCAGGTGAGGCCCAGGTGGCGACCAGTCACCACATCCTGGAGCGGACCAGCTAAGGACCAGATTCACCAGGCCCAAGTGAAGCCCAAGGGGTGTTCAGAGTCACCAGGTAAGGGTGAGGCCCAGAGAGGGAACCAGGGTAACCAGTTAATTTGAGGCCCAGAATGGGACCAGCGATCCCTAGTCAAAGTGAGGCCCAGGTGTGGAATAGAGTATCCAGGTCCCAATGATGCCTGGGTGAAGACCAGAGTCACTAGAGCCATGCAGGCCCAGATGGGGAACAGAATCACCAGGTCCTGGTGTGGCATAGACTAAGATCACAGTCAGCAGTATCAGGTGAGCCCCTTGTGGGAACCAGAGCCACTCTATCCAGCTGAGTGCCAGGTCCATGTGAGGCCCACGTGAGAACCAGATTCAACAGGTCGAATTGAGGCATAGCTGGGGACAAGAGTCACCAGGTCTGGTTGCGGCCTAGGTGGGGGAAGATTCAGCAGTTCTGAGTTAGGTCAAAGTGGGGACGAGAGACACCAGGTCCAGGTGAGGACAAACTGAGGACCAGAGTCACCAGATCCAGGTGAGGTCCATTTTGGAAAGAAAGTCACCAGGTCCAGGAGAGGTCCAGGTGGGTACCAGAGTCACCAGATACAGGTGAAGTCCAGGTGGGGACCAGAGTCACCAGATCCAGGTGAAGCCCAGGTGGGGACCAGAGTCACTAGGTCCAGATGAGGCCCAGGTGAGGACCAGAGTTACCAGGTACACGTGAGGCACCGGTGGGGATCAGAGCCAACAGGTCCATGTGAGGCCGGCTTGGGGACCATGGTCAACAGGTCTATTGAGGCCCAGGTGTGGAACACAGTAAGCAGGTCCATGTGAGTCCCCAGTTGTGACAAGAGTCACCACGTCCAGGTGAGGCCCGGTGGAGACCAGGATCACCAGGTACAGGGGAGGCCCTTGAAAGAAGCAGAGTCAACAGTTCGAGGTCAGGCGCAGCTTCCAACCAGGGTCAGCAGGTCCAAGTCAGGCCAAAGTGGGTTTCACAGTCACTAGGGCACGGTGAGACCCAGAGGGGAACCAGAGTCACGTGGTCCAGATGAGTTCCAGTTGTGGAACACAGTCACTGCGTCCCGATTTTGCCCAGTTGAGGACCATGGTCAACAGGGCCAGGTGAGCCTCAGATGGGGACCAGAGTCCCCCAATCCAGGTGAAGCCCAGGTGGGGACCACAGTCACTAGATCCAGGGGAGTCTCAGGTGCAGACCAGAATCACCAGGTGCAGGTGAGATGTAGGTGGCAACCACACTGACCAGGTCCCGGTGAGGCCCTGGTGGGGACCAGCGTCGCGAGGTACATGAGAAGCTAGAAACACTGCAGCCACCAGGTCCACATGATGTCCATGTGGGAACGAGAATCACCAGTTACAGGTAAGGACCAGGTGGGGATCCGAGTGACCATGTCCAGGTGAGACCCAGGTGGGAACCAGGGTCACCATTTCCAGGTGTGGCCCAGGTGAAGACCAGAGTTAATAGTTCCGGCTGGGTCACTGTTAGTGAACAGTGTAACCATATCCTGATGCTACCCAGGTGGGTACCAGAGACACCAGGCCCTGGTGAGGACCAGGTGGGACTAGAGACAAGAGGTCCAGGTGAGGTCCCGATGGGAACCACAGTACCAGGTCAGGTGAGGCCATGCTTAGGATCAGAGTCACCATTTAAAGGTTTGGCCCAGGTGGAGCCAGAGTCACTTGGTACAGAAGAGGCCAAAGTCCGGACCAGAGTTACCAGGATCAGGTCAGTCCCAGTGGGGAACAGAGTAACCATGTCCCGATGATGCCCAGATAGAACCAGCGTCACCAAGTCCAGATGAGGCGCAGGTGGGGAGCATATTCACTAGGTTCCGTTGAGGCCCTGTTGAGGACCTGAGTCACCAGGTCTAGTTGAGGCCTAGAGGGGTACCAGATTCACCTGATCTAGGTGACATCCAGATGGGGACCAGAGTCACCATGTCAGACTGAGGACCAGAGGGGATCCAGAGTCATCATGTCCAGGTGAGGCTCAGGTGTGGAACAGAGTATCCAGGTCATAATGTTCCACAGGTGAGGACCAGAGTCACCAGATCTCGGTGAGGCACAGTTAGGATCAGAGTCACCAGTTCCAATGAGGCCAAGAAGGCGTGCACAGCAATCAGGTCCAGGTGGGGAAGAAAGTCAACAGGACTGTGTGAGGCCCAGATGGGGACCATATTCACCAGGTCCAGGTGATTCCCAGGTGGTGACCAGGGTTACCAGGTCCGGGTGAGGACCAGGTAAGGACCAGATTCACCAGGTCCAAGTGAGGCCGACGTGGGGACCAGTGTCACCAGGTATGGGTGAGACCCAGGTGGCAACCCCACTCACCAGTTCCGGCTGAAGCCAACATGCAGGCCATGCAGAGGAACCGTGTCCCGATGATGTCCAGGTAGGGACCAGAGTTACCAGGTCCAGGTGAGGCCAGCATGCAGGCCAGAGTCACGAGATCCAGGTGAGGCCCTAGTGGGGATGGGAGTCACAAGATAAATGTGAGTCTACAAGCACACCACAGTCACCAGGTCCAGGTGTGGTTCATGTGGGAACGGGAGTCACCAGGTCCAGCTGAGACCCAGTTGGGGACGACAGTCACCAGTCCAGAATGAGGCCTAGGTTGGGGGACGAGAGTCATCAGGACCAGTTGAGGCCAAAGTGTGCAGCAAAGTTATCATGTCAAGGTGAGGCCCAGGTGGGGAACAGAGTAACCATGTCATATTGATGCCAGGTGGGAAAAGAGTCACAAGGTCCAGACGAAGCCTAAGTTTGGAGTAGATTCACCAGGTCCTGTTGAGGCCCACCTGAGGACTAGTGTCCCCAGCTCGGGGTGTGTCACCCGGTTCTGGTGATATCCATGTGGAGACCAGTGTCACAAGTCAGGGTAATGCCCTGAGGGGGACGAGAATCACTAGGTCCAGGTGAGGCCCCGATGTGGAACTGTGAAACCAGGTCCCAAGATGCCCATATGAGGACCTGAGTCACCAGGTCGAGGTGAGGTCCCTGTGGGAACCAGTCACCCCGTCCAGGTGAGGCCCAGGTGGGACCAAAGTCACCAAGTCCTGGTGAGGCCCAGGTATATAAGAGAGTATCCAGGTCCCAATGATGCCCAGGTAAGGACCAGACTCAACAGGTCCAGGAGAGGCCCAAATATGGATCAGAGTCATTGTGTTCCAGGTGAGGCCAGATGGAGACCACAGGAACCAGGTCCAGGAGAGCCCCATATGGGAACCAGAGCCACGAGATCCAGGTGAGGTCCAGGAGGGACCACAGTCACAAGGTCCAGGTGAGGCGCAGGTGGCAACATGATTCACCAAGTCCAGGTGAGACCCAGGTGACGACCAGTCACCAATTCCAGGTGTGGACCAGCTAAGGACCAGATTCACCAGGCCCAAGGGAAGCCAAGGGGTGACCAGAGTCACGATTTAAGGGTGAATCCGAGAGGGGCACCAGAGTAACCAGTTTAATTTGAGGCCAAGAATGGGACCAGAGGTCCCTGGTCAAAGAGGGGCCCAGGTGTGGAATAGAGTATCCAGGTCCCAATGATGCCTGGGTGAGGACCAGAGTCACTAGGGCCATGCAGGCCCAGATGGGGAACAGAATCACTAGGTCCTTGTGAGGCATAGAAAAAGACCCGAGTCACCAGTAACAGGTGAGACTCTTGTGGGAACAAGAGCCACTCTATGCAGCTGAGTCCCAAGTCCATGTGAGGACCACGTGAGGACCAGATTCATCAGGTCAGGTCGAATTGAGGCATAGCTGGGGACAAGAGTCCCCAGGTCTGAGTGCGTCCTAGGTTTGGCAAGATTCTGCAGTTTTGAGTTAGGTCAAAGTGGGGACGAGAGACACCAGGTCCAGGTGAGGCCGAACTGAGGACCAGAGTCACCAGATCCAGGTGAGGTCCAGGTGGGGACCAGAGTCACCAGATCCAGGTGAAGTCCAGGTGGGGGCCAGAGTCACTAGGCCCAGATAAGGCCCAGGTGAGGACCAGAGTTACCAGGTACACGTGAGACCCCGGTGGGTATCAGTGGAAACAAGTCCATGTGAGGCCGGCTTGGGGACTATGGTCAAGTGGTGTACTTGAGGCCCAGGTGTAGAACACAGTAAGCAGGTCCAGGTGAGTCCCCGGTGGTGACAAGAGTAACCACGTCCAGGTGAGGCCCAGATACGGACCAGGATCACCAGATACAGGGTAGGCCCTTGAAAGAACCAGAGTCAACTGTTCGAAATCAGACTTTGGTGGCATCCAGGGTCAGCAGGTCCAAGTCAGGCCAAAGTGGGGTTCACAGTCACTAGGGCACGGTGAGACCCAGAGGGGGACCAGAGTCACCTGGTCCAGGTGAGGTCCAGTTGTGGAACACAGTCACCGGGTCCCAATTTTGCCCAGTTGAGGACCATGATCAACATGGCCAGGTGAGGCCCAGATGGGGACCGGAATCCCCAAATCCAGGTGAAGCTGAGGTGGGGACCACAGTCACCAGATCCAGGGTAGTCTCAGGTGCAGACCAGAATCACCAGGTCCAGGTGAGGTGCCGGTTGCAACCAAACTCACCAGGTCCCAGTGAGGCCCTGGTGGGGACCAGAGTCACGAGGTACATGAGAAGCTAGAAACACATGGGATCCCTGGGTGGCGCAGCGGTTTGGCGCCTGCCTTTGGCCCAGGGCGCGACCCTGGAGCCCGGGATCGAATCCCATGTCGAACTCCCTGTGCATGGAGCCTGCTCCTCCCTCTGTCTGTGTCTCGGCCAATCTCTCTCTGTGACTATCATAAATAAATAAAACTTAAAAAAAAAAGAAGCTAGAAACACTGCGGACAACAGGTCCATATGATCTCCATGTGGGAACGAGAATCACCAGTTATACGTGAGGACCAGGTGGGGATACGACTCACCATGTCCAGGTGAGACCCAGGTGGGAACCAGTGTCACCTTGTTCAGGTGTGGCCCTGGTGAAGACCAGAGTTAATAGGTCCGGCTGGCGCACTGTTAGTGAACACTGTAACCATATCCTGATGCTACCCAGGAGGGTCCCAGAGACGCCAGGTCCTGGTGAGGCCCAGGTGGGACCAGAGACATGAGGTCCAGGTGAGGTCCCGATGGGAACCACAGTCACCAGGTCAGGTGAGGCCATGCTTAGGATCAGAGTCACAGGTTACAGGTGAGGCCGAGGTGGAGTCAGAGTCACCTGGTACAGAAGAGGCCAAAGTCAGGACCAGAGTTACCAGGATCAGGTCACTCCCAGTGGGGAATAGAGTAACCATGTCCCGATGATGCCCAGGTAGAACCAGAGTCACCAGGTCCAGATGAGCCGCAGGTGGGGAGCATGTTCACTAGGTCCCGGTGAGGCTCAGTTGAGGACCAGATTTACCAGGTCAAGTTGAGGCATAGAGGGGTTCCAGATTCACCTGGTGAGGTGACGTACGGATGGGGACCAGAGTCACCATATCAGGCTGAGGCCCAGAGGGGCTCCAGAGTCATCATGTCCAGGTGAGGCTCAGGGGTGGAAGAGTTTATCCAGCTCATAATGGTCCACAGATGAGGACCAGAGTCACCAGAACTGGGTGAGGCCCAGTTAGGATCAGAGTCACTAGTTCCAGGTGACGCCAAGAAGGAGTCAACAGCAATCAGGTCCAGGTGTGGAACAAAGTCACCAGGACTGGATGAGGCCCAGATGGGGACCAGATTCACCAGGCCCAGGTGATTCCCAGGTGGTGACCAGAGTTACCAGTTCCGGGTGAGAACCAGGTAAGGACCAGATTCACCAGGTCGAAGTGAGGCCCACGTGGGGACCTGTGTCACTGGCATGGGTGAGGCCCAGATGACAAACCCACTCACCAGGTCCAGGTGAGGCCAAACTGCAGGCCATACAGAGGAACCAGGTCCCAATGATGCCCAGGTAAGGACGAGAGTTACCAGGTCCAGGTGAGGCCAACCTACAGGCCATGCAGTGGAACCATGTCCGATGATGCCCAGGTAGGGACCAGAGTCACCAGGTCCAAATGAAGCCCAGATGGAGCATAATCACTAGGTCCAGGTTAGGCCCAGTTGAGGACCAGAATCACCAGACCTGGTTGAAGCCCAGAGAAGTGCCATGATTCCCTGGTCCAGGTGACATCCATATGGGGACCAGAGTCACCAGGTCAGGTTGATGCCCAGAGAGGTTCCAGAGTCATCATGTCCAGGGGAGCCTCAGGTGTGGAACAGAGTCACCAGGTACCAATGACGCCCAGGTGAGGACCAGAGTTACCAGGTACACGTGAGGCCCCGGTGGGGTTCAGAGGCAACAGGTCCATGTGAGGACGGCTTGGGGACCTTGGTCAACAGGTCTACTTGAGGCCCAGGTGTGGAACACAGTAAGCAGGTCCAGGTGAGTCCCCGTTGGGGACAAGAGTCACCACGTGCAGGTGAGGGCAAGGTGGACACCAGGATCGCCAGGTACAGGGGAGGCCCTTGAAAGAACCAGAGTCAACATTTCGATGTCAGGGGCAGGTAGCAAGCAGGTTCAGCAGGTCGAAGTCAGGCCAAAGTGGGGTTCACAGTTACTAGGGCACGGTGAGACCCGGAGGGGGACCAGAGTCACCTGGTCCAGGTGAGGTCCAGTTGTGGAACACAGTCAACGGGTCACAATTTTGCCCAGTTGAGGACCATGGTCAACAGGGCCAGGTCAGACCCAGATGGGGACCGGAGTCCCGAAATCCAGGTGAAGCCCAGGTGGGGACCACAGTCACCAGATCCAGGGGAGTCTCAGGTGTAGACCAGAATCACTGGGTCCAGGTGAGGTGCAGGTGGCAACCACACTCACCAGGTCCCGGTGAGGCCCTGGTGGGGACCAGAGTCACTAGGTACATGAGAAGCTAGAAACACTGCAGCCACCAGGTCCACATCATGTCCATGTGGGAACGAGAATTCCCAGTTACAGGTGAGGACCAGGTGGGGATCCGAGTGACCATGTCCAGGTGAGACCCAGGTGGGAACCAGGGTCACCATTTCCAGGTGTGGCCCAGGTGAACACAGAGTTAATAGGTCCGGCTGGGTCACTGTTAGTGAACAGTGTAACCATATCCTGATGCTACCCAGGTGGGTACCAGAGACACCAGGTCCTGTTTAGGCCCAGGTGGGACCAGAGTCACCAGGTCAAGTTGAGGCCTAGAGGGGTACCAGATTCACCTGGTCTAGGTGACATCCAGATTGGGATCAGAGTCACCATCTCAGGCTGAGGCTTAGAGGGTATCCAGAGTCATCATGTCCAGGTGAGGCTCAGGTGTGTAACAAAGTATCCAGGTCATAATGGTCCACAGGTGAGGCCAGAGTCACTAGATCTGGGTGAGACCCAGTTAGGATCCGAGTCACCAGTTCAAGGTGAGGCCAAGAAGAAGTCCACAGCAATCAGGCGCAGGTGGGGAACAAAGTCACCAGGACTGGATGAGGCCCAGATGGGGACCAGATTCACCAGGTCCAGGTTATTCCCAGGTGGTGACCAGAGTTACCAGTTCCGGGTGAGGTCCAGGTAACGACCAGATTCACCAGGTCCAAGTGAGACCCACGTGGGGACCTGTGTCACAAGGCATGGGTGAGGCCCAGGTGTCAACCCTACTCACCAGGTCCAGGTGAGGGCAACCTGCAGGCTATGCAGAGGAACCATGTCCCGATGATGCCCAGGTAGGGACTAGAGTTACGAGGTCCAGGTGAGGCCAACCTGCAGGCCATGCAGTGGAACCATGTCCCGATAATGCCCAGGTAGGGAACAGAGTTCCCAGGTCCAGGTGAGGACAACCTGCAGTCATGCAGTGGAGCCAAGTCCCGATGATGCCCAGGAAGAGACAAGAGTCACCAGGTTCAATTGAGGCCCAGATGGAGCATATTCACTAAGTCCAGGTGAGTCCCAGTTGAGGACGAGTGTCACCAGATCTGGTTGAGGCCTAGAGGGGTACCAGAATCACCTGGTCCAGGTGAAATCCAGATGGGAACCAGAGTCACCATGTCAGGGTGAGGCCTAGAGAGGCTCCAGAGTCATCATGTCCAGGTGAGGCTCAGGTGTGGAACACAGTGTCCAGGTCATAATGGTCCACAGGTGAGGACCAGAGTGACCCGATCTGGGTGACGCGTAGATAGGATCAGAGTCACCAGTTCCAGGTGAGGCCAAGAAAGTGTCCACAGCAATCAGGTTCAGGTGTGGAACAGAGTAAGCAAGTCCAGGTGAGTCCCCGGTGGTGACCAGAGTCACCACGTCCAGGTGAGGCCCAGGTGGACACCAGGATCATCAGGTACAGGGGAGGCCCTTGAAAGAACCAGAGTCAACAGTTCGAGGTCAGGGGCAGGAGGCAACCTGGTTCAGCAGGTCGAAGTCAGGCCAAAGTGGGGTTCACAGTCACTAGGGCACGGTGAGACCTGGAGGGGGACCAGAGTCACCTGGTCCATGTGAGGTCCAGTTGTGGAACACAGTCAATGGGTCACAATTTTGCCCAGTTGAGGACCATGGTCAACAGGGCCAGGTGAGGCCCAGATGGGGACCGGAGTCCCGAAATCCAGGTGAAGCCCAGGTGGGGACCACAGTCACAAGATCCAGGGTAGTCTCAGGTGCAGACCAGAATCACCAGGTCCAGGTGTGGTGCAGGTGGCAACCAAACTCACCAGGTCCCGGTGAGGCACTGGTGGGGACCAGAGTCACGAGGTACTTGAGAAGCTAGAAACACATGGGATCCCTGGGTGGCGCAGCGGTTTGGCGCCTGCCTTTGGCCCAGGGAGCGATCCTGGAGACCCGGGATCGAATCCCAGGTCGGGCTCCCTGTGCATGGAGCCTGCTTCTCCCTCTGCCTGTGTCTCTGACTCTCTCTCTCTCTGTGACTATGATAAATAAATAAAAATTAAAAAAAAAGATGCTAGAAATACTGCGGCCAACAGGTCCACATGATCTCCATGTGGGAACGAGAATCACCAGTTATACGTGAGGACCAGGTGGGGATCCCACTCACCATGTCCAGGTGAGACCCAGGTAGGAAACAGTGTCACCATGTCCAGGTGTGGCCCAGGTGAAGACCAGAGTTAATAGGTCCGGCTGGGTCACTGTTAGTGAACAGGCAACAATATCCTGATGCTACCCAGGTGGGTAGCAGAGACACCAGGTCCTGGTGAGGCCCAAGTGGGACCAGAGACATGAGGTCCAGGTGAGGTCCCAATGGGAACCACAGTCACCAGGTCAGGTGAGGCCATGCTTAGGATCATAGTCACCAGTTACAGGTGAGGCCCAGGTGGAGCCAGAGTCACCTGGTACAGAAGAGGCCAAAGTCAGGATCAGAGTTATCAGGATCAGGTCACTCCAAGTGGGTATAGAGTAACCATGTCCCGATGATGCCCAGGTAGAACCAGAGTCACCAGGTCCAAATGAGGCCCAGTTGGAGCATATTCACTAAGTCCAGGTGAGGCCCAGTTGAGGACCAGAGTCACCAGATCTGGTTGAGGACTAGAGGGGTACCAGAATCACCTGGTCCAAGTGACATCCAGATGGGGACCAGAGTCACCAGGTCAGGGTGAGGCCCAGAGTGGTTCCAGAGTCATCAAGTGCAGGTGAGGTTCAGGTGTGGAACAGTCTCACCAGGTACCAATGATGCCCACGTGAGAACCAGAGTACCCAGGTCTGGGTGATGCGCAGATAAGATCAGAGTCACCAGTTCCAGGTGAGGAGAAGAAAGAGTCCACAGCAATCAGGTCCAGGTGGGGAACAAACTCACCAGGACTGCGTGAGGCCCAGATGGGGACCAGATTCACCAGGTCCAGGTGAGGCCCAGGTGGGGACCAGAGTCCCCGGGTCTGGGAGAGGACCAGGTAAGGACCAGATTCACCAGGTCCAAGAGGCACACGTGGGGACCTGAGTCACCAGGTATGGGTGAGTCCCAGGTGGCAACCCCACTCACCAGGTCCAGGTGAGGCCAACCTGCAGGCCAGAGTCTCCAGATAAAGGTGAGTCCCTAGTGGGGACCGGAGTCACCAGGTAAATGTGAGTCTACAAGAACACCACAGTCACCAGGTCCAGGTGTGGTTCATGTGGGAACGAGAGTCACCAGGTCCAGGTGAGAACCAGGTGGAGACCAGAGTCACCAGTTCCAGATTGAGGCCTAGGTGGGGGGACCAGAGTCATCAGGACCAGTTGAGGCCAAAGTGTGGAGCAAAGTTATCATGTCCAGGTGAGACCCAGGTGGGGAACAAAGTAACCATGTCCCATTGATGCCAGGTGGGAAAAGAGTCACAAGGTCCAGACGAGGCCTAAGTGAGGAGTAGATTCACCAGATCCTGATGAGGCCAAGCTGAGGACCAGTGTCCCCAGCTCCGGGTGAGTCCCAAGGGGGAGCAGAGTCACCGGTTCTGGTGATATCCACGTGGGGACCAGAGTCAGCACGTCGGAGTGAGGTCCAGAGGGGGACGAAAATCACTAGGTAAGGGTGAGGCCCCGATGTGGAACTGAGAAACCAGGTCCCATGATGCCCATATGAGGACCTGAGTCACCAGGTCCAGGTGAGGGCCCTGTGGGAACCAGTGACCTCGTCCAGGAGAGGCCCAGGTGCGACCACAGTCACCAGGTCTTGGTGAGGCCCAAGTATATAAGAGGAGTATCCAGGTCCCAATGATGCCCAGGTGAGGACCAGAGTCAACAGGTCCAGGAGAGGCCCAAATATGGATCAGAGTCATTGTTTTCCAGGTGAGGCCAGATGGAGACCACAGGAACCAGGTCCAGGAGAGCCCCATATAAAAACCAGAGCCACCAGATCCAGGTGAGGTCCAGGTGGGCCACAGACACAAGGTCCAGGTGAGGCGCAGGTGGCAACATGATTCCCCAAGACCAGGTGAGGCTGAGGTGGCAACCAGTCAGCACATCCAGATGCGGACCAGCTAAGGACCAGATTCACCAGGACCATGTGAAGCCCAAGGGGTGACCAGAGTCACCAGCTAAGGGTGAGGCCCAGAGGGGGAAATAGAGTAACCAGTTTAGTTTGAGGGCCAGAATGGGACCAGAGATCCCTGGTCAAAGTGAGGCCCAGGTGTGAAATAGAGTATCCAGTTCCGAATGATGCCTGGATAAGGACCAGAATCACTACGGATATGCAGGCCCAGATGGGAACAGAATCACTAGGTCCTGGTGAGACATAGAATAAGACCACAGTCACCAGTAACAGGTGAGCCCTTTGTGGGAACCAGAACTACTCTATCCAGCTCAGTCCCAAGTCCATGTGAGGCCCACGTGAGGACCGGATTCATCAGGTCGAATTGAGGCATAGCTTGGGACAAGAGTCACCAGGTCTGGGTGCGGCCTAGGTGGGGCAAGATTCAGCAGTTCTGAGTTAAGTCAAAGTGGGGACGAGAGAAACCAGGTCCAGGTGAGGCCAAACTGAGGACCAGAGTCACCAGATCCAGGTGAGGTCCATGTTGGAAAGAGAGTCACCAGGTCCAGGAGAGGTCCAGGTTGGTTCCAGAGTCACTAGATCCAGATGAGGCCCAGGTGAGGACCAAGTTACCAGGTACACGTGAGGCCCCAGTGGGGATCAGAGGCAACAGGTCCATGTGAGGCCGGCTTGGGGACCTTGGTCAACAGGTTCACTTGAGACCCAGGTGTGGAAAACAGTAAGCAGGTCCAGGTGAGTCCCCGGTGGTAACGAGAGTCACCACGTCCAGGTGAGGCCCAGGTGGGGTCCAGGATCACCAGGTACAGGGGAAGCCCATGAAAGAACCAGAGTCAACAGTTCGACGTCAGGCGCAGGTGGCAACCAGGGTCAGCAGGTCCAAGTCAGGCCAAAGTGGGTTCACAGTCACTAGGGCACGGTGAGACCCAGAGGGGGACCAGAGTCACATGGTCCAGGTGAGGTCCAGTAGTGGAACACAGTCTCCGGGTCCCAATTTTGCCCAGTTGAGGACCATGGTCAACACGGCCAGGTGAGGCCCAGATGGGGACCGGAATCCCCAAATCCAGGTGAAGCCCAGGTGGGGACCGCAGTCAGCAGATCCAGGGTAGTCTCGGGTGCAGACCAGAATCACCAGCTCCAGGTGAGGTGCAGGTGGCAACCACCCTCACCAGGTCCCGGTGAGTCCCTGGTGGGGACCAGAGTCACGAGGTACATGAGAAGCTAGAAACACTGCAGCCACCAGGTCCACATGATGTCCATGTGGGAACGAGAATCACCATTTACAGGGTAGGACCAGTTGTGGATCCGACTCACCATGTCCAGGTGAGACCCAGGTGGGAACCAGTGTCACCATGTCCAGGTGTGGCCCAGGTGAAGACCAGAGTTAATAGGTCCGGCTGGGTCACTGTTAGTGAACAGTGTAACCGGATCCTGATGCTACCCAGGTGGGAACCAGAGACACCAGGTCCTGCTGAGGCCCAGGTTCGACCAGAGTCATGAGGTCCAGGTGAGGTCCCGATGGGAACCACAGTCACCAGGTCAGTTGAGGCCATGCTTAGGATTAGAGTCACCAGTATCCGGTGAACCGAAGGTGGACCCAGAGTCACCTGGTACAGAAGAGGCCAAATCAGGACCAGAGTTACCAGGATCAGGTCAGTCCCAGTGCGGAATGCAGTAACCGTGTCCCGATGATGCCCAGGTAGAACCAGAGTCACCAGGTCCAGATGAGGCACAGTTGGGGAGCATATTCACTAGGTCCCAGTGAGGCCCAGTTGAGGACCAGAGTCACCAGATCTGGTTGAGTCCTAGAGGGGTACCCGAATCACCTGGTCCAGGTGACATCCAGATGGAGACCAGAGTCACCAGGTCAGGGTGAGACACAGAGCGTTTCCAGAGTCATCATGTCCAGGTGAGGCTCAGGTGTGGAACAGAGTCAACAGGTTCCAATGATGCCCAGGGTAGGACCAGAGTCACCAGATCTCGGTGACGCGCAGATACTATCAGAGTCACCAGTTCCAGGTGAGGCCAAGAATGAGTCCACAGCAATCAGGCTCAGGTGGGGAACAAAGTCACCAGGACTGCGTGAGGCCCAGATGGGGACCAGATTCACCAGGTCAACGTGAGCCCCAGGTGGTTCCCAGAGTCCCCGGGACTGGGAGAGGACCAGGTAAGGACCAGATTCACCAGGGCCAAGAGGCCCACGTGGGGACCTGAGTCACCAGGTATGGGTGAGGCCCAGGTGGCATCCCCACTCACCAGTCCAGGTGAGGCCAAACTGCAGGCCAGAGTCACCAGATCCAGGTGAGGCCCTAGTGGGGACCTGTTTCACTAGGTAAATGTGAGTCTACAAGAACACCACAGTCACCAGGTCCAAGTGTTGTTCATGTGGGAACGAGAGTCACCAGGTCCAGGTGAGACCCTATGGGGACCACAGTCATCAGGTCCAGATTGAGGCCTAGTTGGGGGTCCAGAGTCATCAGGACCAGTTGAGGCCAAAGTGTGGAGTAAACTTATCATGTCCAGGTGACGCCCAGGTGGGGAACAGATTAACCATGTCCCATTGATACCAGGTGGGAAAAGAGTCACAAGGTCCAGATGAGGCCTAAGTGAGGAGTAGATTCACCAAGTCCTGTGAGGCCCAGTTGAGGACCACTTTCCCCAGGTCCAGTTGAGTCCCAGAGGGGGCCCAGAGTCACCACGTTCTGGTGATATCCAGGTGGGGAACAGAGTCACCACTTCAGGGTGTGGCCCACAGGGGGAGGAGAATCACTAGGTCCAGGTGAGGCCCCGATGTGGAACTGAGAAACCAGGTCCCATGAAGCCCATGTGAGGGGCTGAGTCACCAGGTCCAGGTGAGGTCCCTGTGGGAACCAGTCACCTCGTCCAGGTGAGGTCCAGGTGGGTCCACACTCACCAGGTCCAGGTGAGGCCCAGGTGGGGACGACAGTCACCAGGTCCAGATTGACGCCTAGGAGGGGGACCAGAGTCATCAGGACCATTTGAGACCCAAGTGTGGAGCAAAGTTATCATGTCCAGGTGAGGCTCAGGTGTGGAACAGAATATCCAGGTCATAATGGTCCCCAGGTGAGGACCAGAGTCACCAGATTGGTTGAGGTCCAGTTAGGATCAGAGTCACCAGTTCCAGGTGAGGCCAAGAAGGAGTCCACAGCAATCAGGTCCAGGTGGGGAACAAAGTCACTAGGACTGGGTGAGGCCCAGATGGGGACCAGATTCACCAGGTCCAGGTGATTCCCAGGTGGTGACCAGAGTTACCAGTTCCGGCTGAGGACCAGGTAAGGACCAGATTCACCAGGTCCAAGTGAGGCCCAAGTGGGTACCTGTGTCCCCAAGTATGCGTGATGCACAGGTGGCAACCACACTCACCAGGTCCAGGAGAGGCCATCCTTCGGGCCATGCATAGGAACCGTGTCCCGATGATTCCCATGTAGCAACCAGAGTTACCAGGTCCAGGTGAGGCCAACCTGGAGGGCATGAAGTGGAACCATGTCCCGATGATGCCCAGGTAGGAACCAGAGTCACCAGGTCCAAATGGGGCCCAGATCGAGCAAATTCACTAGGTCCAGGTGAGGCCCAGTTGAGGACCAGGGTCACCAGATCTGGTTGAGGCCCAGAGGGGTACCAGAATCACCTGGTCAAGGTGATATCCAGATGGGAATCAGAGTCACCAGGTCAGGGTGAGGCCCAGAGAGGTTCCAGAGTCATCATGTCCAGGTGAGGCTCAGGTGTGGAACAGACTCACCAGGTACCAATGATGCCCAGATGAGGACCAGAGTCACCAGATCTGGGTGACGCGCAGATAGGATCAGAGTCACCAGTTCCAGGTGAGGCAAAGAAAGAGTCCACAGCAATCAGGTCCAGGTGCGGAACAAAGTAAACAGGACTGGGTGAGGCCCAGATGGGGACAAGATTCACCTTGTCCAGGTGAGGCCCAGGTGATGACCAGAGACCCCAGGTTGGGAGAGGACCAGGTAAGGACCAGAATCACCAGGTCCAAGAGGCCGACATGGGGACCTGAGTCACCAGGTATGGGTGAGCCCCAGGTGGCAATCCCACTCACCAGTTCCAGGTGAGGCCAACCTGCAGGCCATGTAGTAGAACCATGTCCGATGATGCCCAGGTAGGGACCAGAGTCACCAGGTCCAAATGAGGCCAAGATGGAGCATATTCTCTAAGTCCAGGTGAGTCCCAGTTGAGGACCAGAGTCACCAGATCTGGTTGAGGCCTAGAGGGGTACCAGAATCACCTGGTCCAGGTTACATCCTAATGGGGACCAGAGTCACAAGGTCAGGGTGAGGCCCAGAGTGGTTCCAGAGTCATCATGTCCAGGTGAGGCTCAGATGTGGAACAGAGTATCCAGGTCATAATGGTCCACAGGTTAAGACCAGATTCAGCAGATTTATGTGAGGCCCACTTAGGATCAGAGTAACTAGTTCCAGGTGAGGCCAAGAAGGAGTCCACAGCAATCAGGTCCAGGTGGGGAACAAAGTCGCCAGGACTGGGGAGGCCCAGATGGGGACTAGATTCACAAGGTCCAGGAGATTCCCAGATGATGACCGGAGTTACCAGTTCCGGGTGAGGACCAGGTAAGGACCAGATTCACCAGGTCGAAGTGTGGCCCACGTGGGGACCCGTGTCACCAGGTATGGGTGAGACCCTGGTGGCAACCACACTCACCAGGTCCAGGTGAGGCCAACCTGCAGGCAATGCAGAGTAACCATATTCCGATGATGCCCAGGTAGGGACCAGAGTTCCAGGTCCAAAGAGGCCCAGATGGATTATATTCACTAGGTCCAGGTGAGGCCCAGGTGAGGACCAGAGTCACCAGATCTGGTTGACCCAAGAGGGGTACCAGAATCACCTGGAACAGGTGAAATCCAGATGGGGACCAGAATCACCAGGTCAGGGTGAGGCCTAGAGAGGTTCCAGAGTCATCATGTGCAGGTGTGACTCCGGTGTGGAAGAGAGTATCCAGGTCATAATTTTCCATAGGTGAGGGCCAGAGTCACCATATCTGGGTGAGGCCCAGTCAGGATCAGAGTCACCAGTTCCAGGTGAGGTCAAGAAGGAGTCCACAGCAATCAGGTCCAGGTGCGGAACAAAGTCATCAGGACTGGGTGAAGCCCAGATGGGGACCAGATTCACCAGGTCCACGTGATTCCCAGGTGGTGACCAGATTTACCAGATTCACCAAGTCCAGGTGATTCTCAGGTGGTGACCAGAATTACCAGATACACCAGATCCAAGTTAGACCCACGTGGGGACCTGTGTCACCTAGTATGGGTGAGGCCCAAGTGGTAACCCCACTCACCAGGTCCAGGTGAGGCCATCCTGCAGGCCTTGCAGTGGAACCACGTCCCGAAGATGCCCATCTAGGGACTAGAGTTACCAGGTCCAGGTGAGGACAACCTGCAGGCAAGAGTCACCAGATCCAGGTGGGGACCAGAGTCTCCAGGTAAATGTGAGTCTACAAGAACACCACAGTCACCAGGTCCAGGTGTGGTTCATGTGGGAACGAGAGTCACCAGGTCCAGGTGAGAGCCTGGTGGGGACCACAGTCACCAGGTCCAGATTGTGGCCTAGGTGGGGGGACGAGAGTCATCAGGACCATTTGAGGCCAAAGTGTGGAGCAAAGTTATCGTGTGCAGGTTAGGCCCAGGTGGGGAACAGAGAAACCGTGTCCTATTGATGCCAGGTGGGAAAAGAGTCACAAGGTCCAGATGAGGCCTAAGTGAGGAGTAGATTCACCAGGTCCTGTTGAGGCTCAGTTGAGGACCAGTGTCCCCAGCTCCGGGTGAGTCCCAGAAGGGGACCAGAGTCACCCGGTTCTGGTGATATCCAGGTGGGGACAAGAGTCACCACGTCATGGTGAGGCCCAGAGTGGGACGAGAGTCACTAGGTCCAGATGAGGTCCCGATGTGGAAATGAGAAACCAGGTCCCATGATGCCCATATGAGGACCTGAGTCACCAGGTCCAGGTGAGGTCCCTGCAGGAACCAGTCACCCCGTCCAGGTGAGGCCCAGGTGGGACCACAGTCACCAGGTGCAAGTGAGGCCCAGGTATATAAGAGAGTATCCAGGTCCCAATGATGCCCAGGTAAGGACCAGAGTCAACAGGTTCAGGAGAGACCCAAATATGGATCAGAGTCATTGTGTTCCAGGTGAGGTCAGATGGAGACCACGGGAACCAGGTCCAGGAGAGCCCCATATGGGAACCAGAGCCACCAGATCCAGGTGAGGTTCAGGTGGGACCACAGTCACAAGGTCAAGGTAAGGTGCAGGTGGCAACAGGATTTACGAAGTCCAGGTGAGGCCCAGGTGGCGACCAGTCACCACATCCAGGTGAAAACCAGCTAAGGTCCAGATTCACCAGCCCCAAGTGAAGCCCACGGGGTGACTAGAGTCACCAGGTAAGGGTGAGGCCCAGAGGGGCAACCAGAGTAACCAGTTTAGTTTGAGGCGATAATGGGACCAGAGATCCCGGGTCAAAGTGAGGCCCAGGTGTGGAATAGAGTATCCAGGTCCGAATAATGCCTGGGTGAGGACCAGAGTCACTAAGGCCATGCAGGCCCAGATGGGGAACAAAATCACTAGTTCCTGTTGAGGCATAGAATAAGACCACAGTCACCAGTATCAGGGGAGGCCCTTGTGGGAACCAGAGCCACTCTATGCAGCTGAGTCCCAGGTCCATGTGAGGCCCACGTTAGGACCAGATTCATCAGGTCGAATTGAGGCATAGCTGGGGACAAGAGTCACCAGGTCTTTGTGCGGCCTAGATGGGGCAAGATTCAGTAGTTCTGAGTTAGGTCAAAGTGGGGATGAGATACACCAGGTCCAGGTGAGGCCATACTGAGGACCAGAGTCACCAGATCCAGGTGAGGTCCATGTGGGGACCAGGGTCACCAGATCCAGGTGAATTCCAGGTGGGGACCAGAGTCACCAGATCCAGGTGAAGCCCAGGTGGGATCCAGAGTCACTAGGTCCAGATGAGGCCCAGGTGAGGACCAGAGTTACCAGGTACACGTGAGGCCCCGGTGGAGATCAGAGGCAACAGGTCCATGTGAGTCCGGCTTCGGGACCATAGTGAACAGGTCTACCTGATGCCCAGGAGTAGAACACAGTAAGCAGGTCCAGGTGAGTCCCCGGTGGTGACAAGAGTCACCACGTCCAGGTGAGGCCCAGGTGGGGACCAGGATCACCAGGTACAGGGGAGGCCCTTGAAAGAACCAGAGTCAACAGTTCGAGGTCAGGCGTAGGTGGCAACCAGGGTCAGCAGGTCCCAGTAAAGCCAATATGGGGTTCACAGTCACTAGTGCATTGTGAGACCCAGAGGGGAACCAGAGTCACATGGTCCAGGTGAGGTCCAGTTGTGGAACACAGTAACCGGGTCCCCATTTTGCCCAGTTGGGGACCAGGGTCATCAGGGCCAGGTGAGGCCCAGATGGGGACCGGAGTCCCCAAATCCAAGTGAAGCCCAGGTGGGGACCACAGTCACCAGATCCAGGGTAGTCTCAGGTGCAGAGCAGAATCACGAAGTCCAGGTGAGGTGCAGGAGTCAACCACACTCACCAGGTCCCGGTGAGGCCCTGGAGGAGACAGAGTCACGAGGTACATGAGAAACTAGAAACTCTGCAGCAACCAGGTCCACATGATGTCCATATGGGAACGTGAATCACCAGTTACAGGTGAGGGCCAGGTGGGGAACCGACTCACCATGTCCAGGTGAGACCCAGGTGGGAACCAGTGTCACCATGTCCAGGTGTGGCCCTGGTGAAAACCAGAGTTAATAGGTCAAGCTGGGTCACTGTTAGTGAACAGTGTAACCCTATCCTGATGCTACCCAGGTGGGTACCTGAGACACCAGGTCCTGGTGAGGCCCAGGTGGAACCAGAGACCTGAGGTCCAGGTGAGGTCCCGATGGGAACCACAGTCACCAGGTCAGGTGAGGCCATGCTTAGGATCAGAGTCACAAGTTACAGGTGAGGTCCAGGTGGAGCCAGAGTCACCTGGTACAGAATAGGCCAAAGTCAGGATCAGAGTTACCAGAATCAGGTCAGTCCCAGTGGGGAATACAGTAACCATTTCCCGAGGATGCCCAGGTAAAACCAGAGTCAATATGCCCAGATGCGGCGCAGATGGGGAGCATATTCACTAGGTTCCGGTGAGGCCCAGTTGAGGACCAGTGTCACGAGGTCAAGTTGAGGCCTAGAGAGGTACCAGATTCACCTGGTCTAGGTGAAATCCAGATGGGGACCAGAGCCACCATGTCAGGCTGAGGCCCAGAGGGGATCCAGAGTCAACATGTCCAGGTGAGGCTCACGTGTGGAACAGTGTATCCAGTTCATAATGGTCCACAGGTGAGGACCAGAGTCACCAGATCTGGGTGAGGCCCAGTTAGTATCAGAGTCACCAGTTCCAGGTGAGCCCCAGAAGGTGTCCACAGCAATCGCACAGGAGGCACCCAAATCACCAGGTCCAGGTGAGGCCAACCTGCAGGCCATGAAGAAGAACCCTGTCCCACTGATGCCAAGGTAGGGACCAGAGTCACCAGGTCCAGAATCGGCGCAGGTGGGAGCATATTCACTAGGTCCCTGTGAGGCCCAGTTGCGGACCAGAGTCACCAGGTCTACTTGAGGCCTAGAGGGGTACCAGATCCACCTGGTTAGGTGACATCCTGATGGGGACCAGAGTCACCATGTTAGCCTCACCTGGACATGATGACACTGGGCCAGGTCCTGGTGAGGCCCAGGTGGGACCAGAGATATGAGGTCCAGGTGAGGTCCCGATGGGAACAACAGTCACCAGGTCAGGTGAGGCCATTCTTAGGATCAGAGTCACCAGTTACAGGTGAGGCCCATGTGGAGCGACAGTCACCTGGTACAGAAGAGGCCAAAGTCAGGATCAGAGTTACCAGGATCAGGTCAGTCCCAGTGGGGAATAGAGTAACTATGTCCCGATGATGCCAAGGTAGAACCAGAGTCACCAGGTCCAGAAGAGGCGCAGGTTGGGAGAATGCTCACTAGGTCCCGGTGAGGCCCAGTTGAGTACGAGAGTCACCAGGTCAAGTAGAGGCCTAGAGGGGTACCAGATTCACCTGGTCTAGGTGACATCCAGATGGGGACCAGAGTCACCATGTCAGGCTGAGGCCCAGAAAGGATCCAGAGTTATCATGTCCACGTAAGGCACACATGTGGAACAGAGAATCCAGGTCATAATTGTCCACAGGTGAGGACCAGAGTCACCAGGTCTGGGTGACGCGCAGACAGGATCAGAGTCACCAGTTCCAAGTGAGGCCAAGAAGGAGTCCACAGTAATCAGGTCCAGGTGGGGAACAAAGTCACCAGGACTGGGTGAGGCCCAGATGGGGACCAGATTCACCAGGTCCAGGAGAGGCGAGGTGGTGACCAGAGTCTCCGGGTCTGGGAGAGGACCAGGTAAGGACCAGATTCACCAGGTCCACGAGGCCCACGTGTGGAACTGAGTCACCAGGTATGGGTGAGGCCCAGGTGGCAACCCCCCTCTCCAGTCCAGGTGAGGCCAACCTGCAGGCCAGAGTCACCAGATCCAGGTGAGTCCCTAGTGGGGACTGGAGTCACCAGGTAAATGTGAGTGTACAAGAAAACCACAGTCACCAGGTCCAGGTGTGGTTCATGTGGGAACGAGAGTCACCAGGTCCAGGTGAGACCCACGTGGGGACCATAGTCACCAGGTCCAGATTGAGGCCTAGGTGGGGGACCAGAGTCATCAGGATCATTTGAGGCCAAAGTGTGGAGCAAAGTTATCATGTCCAGGTGATGTCCATGTGGGGAACAGAGTAACCATGTCCCATTGATGCCAAGTGAGAAAAGAGTCAGAAGGTACAGAAGAGGCCTAAATGAGGACTAGATTCACCATGTCGTGTTGAAGTCCAGATGAGCACCAGTGTCCCCAGCTCTGAGTGAGTCCCAGAGGGGGACCAGAGTCACCCGGTTCTAGTGATATCCAGGTGGGGACAAGACTCACCACGTCAGGGTGAGGCCCAGAGGGGGACGAGAATCACTAGTTTCAGATGAGGCCCCTTTGTGCAACTGAGAAAAAAGGTCCCATAATGCCCAAATGAGAACCTGAGCACCAGGTCCAGGTGATGTCCCTGTGGGAACCAGTCACCTCGTCCAGGTGAGGCCCAGGTGGGACCACAGTCACCAGGGCCAGGTGAGTCCCAGGTATATAAGAGAGTATCCAGGTCCCAATGATGCCCACGTAAGGACCAGAGTCAACAGTTCCAGGAGAGGCCCAAATATGGATCAGAGTCATTGTGTTTCAGGTGAGGCCAGATGGAGACCACAGGAACCAGGTCCAGGAGAGCCCCATATGGGAACCAGAGCCACCAGATCCAGGTGAGGTCCAGGTTGGACCACAGTCACAAGGTCCAGGTGAGGCACAGGTGGCAACAGGATTCACCAAGTCCAGGTGAGACCCATGTGGCGACCAGTCGCCACATACAGGTGCGGACCAGCGAAGGACCAGATTCACCAGGTCCATGTGAAGACCAATGGGTGACCAGAGTCACCACGTAAGGGTGAGGCCCAGAGGGGGAACCAGAGTAACCAGTTTAGTTTGAGGCCCAGAATGGGACCAGAGGTCCCTCGTCAAAATGAGGCCGAGGTGTGGAATAGAGTATCCAGGTCCCAATGATGCCTGGGTGACGCCCAGAGTCACTAGGGCCATGCAGGCCCAGATGGCGAACAAAATCACTAGGTCCTGGTGAGGCATAAGATAAGACCACAGTCACCAGTATCAGGTGAACCCCTTGTGGGAACCAGAGCCACTCTATCCAGCTGAGTCCCAGGTCCATGTGAGGCCCACGTGAGGGCCAGATTCATCAGGTCGAATTGAGGCATAGCTGGGGACAAGAGTCACCAGGTCTTTGTGCGGCCTAGGTGGGGCAAGATTCAGCAGTTCTGAGTTAGGTCAAAGTGGGGACGAGAGACACCAGGTCCAGGTGAGGCCAAACTGAGGACCAGAGTCACGAGATCCAGCTGAGGTCCATGCTGGAAACAGAGTTATCAGGTCCAGGAGAGGTCCAGGTGGGGACCAGAGTCACCAGATCCAGGTGAAGTCCCGGTGGGGACCAGAGTCACCAGATCCAGGTGAAGCAGAGGTGGGGACCAGAGTCACTAGGTCAAGATGAGGCCCAGGTGAGGACCAGAGTTACCAGGTACACGTGAGGCCCCGGTGGGGATCAGAGACAACAGGTCCATGTGAGGCCAGCTTGGGGACCATGGTCAACAGGTCTACTTGAGGCCCAGGTGTGGAACACAGTAAGCAGGTCCAGGTGAGTCCCCGGTGGTGACCAGAGTTACGAGTTCCGGGTGAGGACCAGGTAAGGACCAGATTCACCAAGTCCAAGTGAGGCCCACGTGGGGACCTGTGTCACCAGGCATGAGTGAGGCCCAGGTGACAAGCTCACTCACCAGGTCCACGTGAGGCCAATCTGCAGGCCATGCAGTGGAACCATGCCTTGATGATGTCCAGGTAGGGACCAGGGTTACCAGGTCCAGGTGAGGCCAACCTGCAGGCGATGCAGTGGAACCATGTCCCAATGATGCCCAGGTAGGGACCAGAATCACCAGGTCCAATGAGGCCCAGATGGAGCATATTCACTAGGTCCAGGTGTGGTCCAGTGGAGGACCAGAGTCACCAGACCTGGTTGAGGCCTAGAGTGGTACCAGAATCACCTGGTCCAGGTGACATCCAGATGGGGACCAGAGTAACCAGGTCAGGATGAGGCCCAGAGAGGTTCCAGAGTCATCATGTCCAGGTGAGGCTCAGGTGTGGAACAGAGTCACCAGGTACCAAAGATGCCCAGGTGAGGACCAGAGTCACCATGTCTGGGTGACGGGCAGATAGGATCAGAGTCACCTGTTCCAGGTGAGGCCAAGAAAGAGTCCACAGCAATCCGATACAGGAGTGGACAAAGTCAACAGGCCTGGGTGAGGCCCAGATGGGGATCAGATTCACCAGGTCCAGGTAGGCCCAGGTGGTGACCAGAGACCCCGGGGCTGGGAGACGACCAGGTAAGGACCAGATTTACCAGGTCCAAGAGGCCCACGCGGGGACCTGACTCACTAGGTATGGGTGAGGCCCAGGGGCAACCCCACTCACAATGTCCAGGTGAGGCCAACCTGCATGCCAAAGTCACCAGATCCACGTGAGGCCCTAGTCGGCACCGGAGACAGCAGGTAAAAGTGAGTCTACAAGAACACTACAGTCACCAGCTCCATGTGTGGTTCATGTGGGAACGAGAATCACCAGTTCCAGGTGAGACCCAGGTTGGGACGACACTCACCAGGTCTGGATTGAGGCCTAAGAGGGTAACAGTGTCATAAGGACCAGTTGAGGCCCAACTGTGGAACAAAGTTATCATGTCCAGTTGAGGCTCAGGTGTGGAACAGAGTATCCCGTTCATAATGGTCCACAGGTGAGGACCAGAGTCACCAGATCCAGGTGAAGCCCAAGTGGGGACCAGAGTCACTAGGTCCAGATGAGGCCCAGGTGAGGACCAGAGTTACCAGGTACACGTGAGGCACCGGTGATGATCGGAGGCCACAGGTCCATGTGAGGCCGGCTTGGGGACCATGGTCAACACATCTACTTGAGGCCCAGGTGTGGAACACTGTAAGCAGGTCCAGGTGAGTCCCTGGTGGTGACAAGAGTCACCACGTCCAGGTGAGGCCCAGGTGGGGACCAGGATCACCAGGTACAGGGGAGGACCTTGCAAGAACCAGAGTCAACAGTTCGAGGCCCGACGCAGGTGGCAACCAGGGTCAGCAGGTCCAAGTCAGGCCAAAGTGGGGTTCACAGTCACTAGGGCACGGTGACACCCCGAGGGGGACCAGAGTCACCTGGTCCAGGTGAGGTCCAGTTGTGGAGCACAGTCACCGGGTACCAATTTTGCCCAGTTGAGGACCATGGTCAACAGGGCCAGGTGAGGCTCAGATGGGGACCGGAGTCCCCAAGTCAAGGTGAAGCCCAGGTGGGGACCACAGTCACCAAATCCAGGAAAGTCTCAGGTACAGACCAGAATCACCATGTACAGGTGTGGCCCAGGTGAAGAGCAGAGTTAATAGTTCCGGCTGGGTCACTGTTAGTGAAGAGTGTAACCATATCCTGACGCTACCAGGTTGGTACCACAGACACCAGGTCCTGGTGAGGCCCAGGTCGGACCAGAGACATGAGGTCCAGGTGATATCATAATGGGAACCACAGTCACCAGGTCAGGTGAGGCCATGCTTAGGATCAGAGTCACCAGTTACAGGTGAGACCCAGGTCGAGCCAGAGTGACCTGGTACAAAATAGGCCAAAGTCAGGACCAGAGTTACCAGGATCAGGTCAGTCCCAGTGGGGAATAGAGTAACCATGTCCCGATGATGCCCAGGTAGAACCAGAGTCACCAGCTCCAGATGAGGCACAGGTGGGGAGCATGATTACTAGGTCCCGCTGAGGCCCAGTTGAGGACCAGCGTCGCCAGGTCTAGTTGAGGCCTAGAGGGGTACCAGATTCACCTGGTCTAGGTGACATCCAGATGCGGACAAGATTCACCATGTCAGGGTGAGGCCCAGAGGGGATTAAGAGTCATCATGTCCAGGTGAGGCTCAGGTGTGGA
Source organism: Canis lupus baileyi (assembly GCF_048164855.1). Lineage (NCBI taxonomy): Eukaryota > Metazoa > Chordata > Mammalia > Carnivora > Canidae > Canis > Canis lupus. The sequence continues at coordinate 47,354,910 of NC_132862.1, forward strand.
ACCGAGTATCCAGATCATAATGGTCCTCAGGTGAGGACCAGAGTCACCAGATCTGGGTGAGGCCCAGTTAGGATCAGAGTCACCAGTTCCAGGTGAGGCCAAGAAGGAGTCCACAGCAATCAGGTCCAGGTGGGCAACAAATTCACCAGGAATGGGTGAGGCCCAGATGGGGACCAGATTCACCAGGTCCAGGTGACTTCCAGGTGGTGACCAGACTTACCAGTTCCGGGTGAGGACCAGGTAAGGACAAGATTCAACAGGTCCATGTGAGGCCCACATGGGGACCTGTGTCACCAGGTATGGGTGAGGCCCAGGTGGCAACCCCACTCCCCAGGTCCAGGTGAGGCCAACCTGCAGGCCATGCAGAGGAACCATGTCACAATGATGCCCTGGTTGGGACCAGAGTTATCAGATCTAGGTGAGGCCAACCTTCAGGCCATGCAGTGGAAACATGTCCCGATGATGCTCAAGTAGTGACCAGAGTCACCAGGTCAAATGAGGCCCAGATGGAGCATATTCACTAGGTCCAGGTGAGGCCCAGTTGAGGACCAGAGTCCCCAGATCTGGTTGAGGCCTAGAGGGGTACCAGAATCACCTGGTCCAGGTGACATCCAGATGGGGATCAGAGTCACCAGGTCAGAGTGAGGCCCAGAGATTTTCCAGAGTCATCATGTCCAGGTGAGGCTCAGGTGTGGAACAGAGTCACCAGGTACCAACGATGCCCAGGTGAGGACCAGAGTCACCTGGTCTGGGTGATGCGCAGATAGAATCAGAGTCACCAGTTCCAGGTGAGGCCAAGAAAGAGTCCACAGCAATCAGAACCAGGTGGGGAATAAATGACCAGGACTGCGTGAGACCCAGATGGGGACCAAATCCTCAGGTCCAGGTAAGTCCCAGGTGGTGACCAGAGTCCGCATCTCCGGGACAGGACCAGGTAAGGACCAGATTCACCAGGTCCAAGAGGCCCACGTGGGGACCTGAGTCACCATGTATGTGTGAGGCCCAGGTGGACACCCCAATCAACAATTCCAGGTGAGGCCAACCTGCATGCCAGAGTCTCCAGATCCAGGTGAGGCCCTAGTGGGGACCAGAGTCAAAATGTAAATGTGAGTCTACAAGAACACCACAGTCACCAGGTCCTGGTGTGGTTCATGTGGGAACGAGAGTCACCAGGTCCAGGGGAGACCCAGGTGGGGACCACAGTCACCAGATCCAGATTGAGGCCTAGGTGGGGGGACCAGAGTCATCAGGACAAGTTGATGCCAAAGTGTGGAGCAAAGTTATCATGACCAGGTGAGGCCCAGGTGGGGAAAAAAGTAACCATGTCCCATTGATGCCAGGTGGGAAAAGAGTCACAGGTCCAGACGAGGCCTAACTGAGGAGTAGATTCACCAGGTCCTGTTGAGGCCCAGTTGAGGAGCAGTGTCCCCAGCTCCGGGTGAGTCCCAGAGGGGGACCAGTGTCACCCAGTTCTGGTGATATCCAGGTGGGGAACAGAGTCACCACGTCAGGGTGAGGCCCAGAGCGGGACGAGAATCACTAGGTCATGGTGAGGCCCCGATGAGTAACTGAGAACCAGGTCCCATGATGCCCATATGAGGACCTGAGTCACCAGGTCCAGGGGAGGTCCCTGTGGGAACCAGGCACCTCGTCCAGGTGAGGCCCAGGTGGGACCACAGTCACCAGGTCAAGGTGAGGCCCAGGTATATAAGAGAGTATCGAGGTCCCAATGATGCCCATGTAAGGACCAGAGTCAACAGGTCCATGAGAGGCCCAAATATGGATCAGAGTCATTGTGTTCCAGGTGAGGACAGATGGAGACCACAGGAACCAGGTACAGGAGAGCCCCATATGGGAACCAGAGCCACCAGATCCAGGTGAGTTCCAGGTGGGACCACAGTCACAAGGTCCAGGTGAGGCGCAGATGGCAACAGGATTCACCAGGTCCAGGTGAGGCCCAGGTGGAGACCAGTCACCAGATCCAGGTGAGAACCAGCTAAGGACCAGATTCACCAGGCCCAAGTGAAGCCAAAGGGGTGACCAGAGTCACCAGGTTAGTGTGAGGCCCAGAGGGGCAACCAGAGTAACCAGTTTAGTTTGAGACCCAGAATGGGACCATAGGTCCCTGGTCAGAGTGAAGCCCAGGTGTGGAATAGAGTATCCCGGTCACAATGATGCCTGGGTGAGGACCAGAGTCACTAGGGCCATGCAGGCCCAGATGGGGAACAGAATTACTAGGTCTTGGTGAGGCATAGAATAAAACCACAGTCACCAGAATCAGGTGAGCCCTTTGTGGGAACCAGAGCCACTGTATCCAGCTGAGTCCCAGGTCCATGTAAGGCCCACTTGAGGACCAGATTCATAAGGTCGATGAGGCATAGCTGGGGACAAGAGTCACCATGTCTGGGTGCGGCCTAGGTGGGGCAAGATTCAGCAATTCTCAGTTAGGTCAAAGTGTGGACGAGAGACACCAGTTCCAGGTGAGGCCAAACTGAGGACCAGAGTCACCAGATCCATGTGAGGTCCATGTTGGAAAGAGAGTCACCAGGTCCAGGAGAGGTCCAGGTGAGGACCAGAGTCAACAGATCCAGGTGAAGTCCAGGTGGGGACCAGAGTCACCAGATAGAGGTGAAGCCCAGGTGGGGACCAGAGTCACTAGGTCCAGATGAGGCCCAGGTGAGGACCAGAGTTACCAGGTACACGTGAGGCGCTGGTAGGTATCCGAGGCAACAGGTCCATGTGAGGCCGGCTTGGGGAACATGGTCAACAGGTCTACTTGAGGCCCATGTGTGGGACACAGTAACCAGGTTCAGGTGAGTCCCCGGTGGTGATAAGTGTCACCACGTCCAGTTGAGGAGCAGGTGGGGACAAGGATGACCAGGTCCAGGGGAGGCCCTTGAAAGAACCAGAGTCAACAGTTCGAGGTCAGGCGCAGGAGGCAACCAGGGTCACCAGGTCCAAGTCAGGCCAAAGTGGGGTTCACAGTCACTAGGGCACGGTGAGACCCAGAGGGGGACCAGAGTCACCTGGTCCAGGTGAGGTCCAGTTGTGGAACACAGTCACCGGGTCCCAATTTTGCCCAGTTGAGGACCATGGTCAACTGGGTCAGGTTAGGCCCATATGGGGACCAGAGTCCCCAAATCCAGGTGAAGCCGAGGTGGGGACCACAGTCACCAGATCCAGGGTTGTCTCGGGTGCAGACCAAAATCACCAGGTCCAGGTGAGGTGCAGGTGGCAACCACACTCACCAGGTCCCGGTTAGGTCCTGGTGGGGACCAGAGTCACGAGGTACATGAGAAGCTAGAAACACTACAGCCAAAAGGTCCCCATGATGTCCATGTGGGAACGAGAATCACCAGTTACAGGTGAGTATCAGGTGGTGTACTGACTCTCCATGTAGAGGTGAGTCCCAGGTGGGAACCAGTGTCACCATGTCCAGTGTGGCCCAGGTGAAGACCAGAGTTAATAGGTCCGGTTGGGTCACTGTTAGTGAACAGTGTAACCATATCCTGATGCTACCCAGGTGGTTAACAGAGACACCAGGTCCTGGTGAGGCCCAGGTGGGACCAGAGACATGAGTTCCAGGTGAGGTCCCACTGGGATCCACAGTCACCACGTCAGGTGAGGCCATATTAGGATCAGAGTCACCAGTTACAGGTGAAGCCCAGGTGGATCAGAGTCACCTGGTACAGAAGAGGCCAAAGTCAGGAACAGAGTTACCAGGATCAGGTCAGTCCCATTGGGGTATAGAGTAACCATGTCCCGGTGATGCCCAGGTAGACCCAGAGTCACCAGGTCCAGATGAGGCGCAGGTGGGGAGCATATTCACTAGGTCCCGGTGAGGCCCAGTTGAGGACCAGAGTCACCAGGTCTAGTTGAGGTCTAGAGGGTTACCAGATTCACCTGGTCTAGGTGACATCCAGATGGGGACCAGAGTCACCATGTCAGGCTGAGGCCCAGAGGGGTTCCAGAGTCATCATGTCCAGGTGAGGCTCAGGTGTGGAACAGAGTATCCAGTTCATAATGGTCCACAGGTGAGGACCAGAGTCACCAGATCTCAGAGAGTCCCAGTTAGGATCAGAGTCACTGGTTCCAGTTGACGCCAAGAAGGAGTCCACAGCAATCAGGTCCAGGTGAGGAAAAAATTCACCAGGACTGGGTGAGGACTAGATGCGGACCAGATTCACCAGGTCATGGTTATTCCCAGGTAGTGACCAGAGTTACCGTTCCAGGTGAGGACCAGGTAAGGCCCAGATTCACCAGATCCAAGTGAGGCACACGTGCGGACCTGCGTCACCAGGTATGGGTGAGGTCCATGTGACAACCCCACTCACCAGGTCCATGTGAGGACAACCTGCTGGCCATGCAGAGGAACCGTGTCTCGATGATGCCCACGTAGGGACTAGAGTTACCAGGTCCAGGTGATGCCAACCTGCAGGCCATGCAGTGGAACCATGTCCTGATGATGCCGAGGTAGGACAATATTTACCAGGTCCAGGTGAGGCCAACCTGCAAGTCATGCAGTGGAACCATGTCCCGATGATGCCCAGGTAGGGACCAGAGTCACCAGGTCCAAATGAAGACAGATCGAGCATATTCACTAGGTGCAGGTTAGGCCCAGTTGAGGACCAGAGTCACCAGATCTGGTTGAGACCTAGAGGGGTAGCAGATTCACCTGGTCCAGGTGACATCCACATGGGGACCAGAGTCACCAGGTCAGGGTGAGGCCTAGAGAGGTTGCAGTGTCATCATGTCCAGGTGAGGCTCAGGTGTGGAACAGAGTCATCAGGTACCAATTATGCCCAGGTGAGGACCAGAGTCACCAGGTATGGGTGACGCGCAGATAGGATCAGAGTCACCAGATCCAGATGAGGCCCAGAAAGAGTCCACAGCAATCAGGTCCAGGTGGGGAACAAAGTCACCAGGACTGGGTGAGGCCCAGATGGGGACCAGATTCAACAGGACCAGGTGAGGCCCAGATGGTGACCAGAGTCCCCGACTCTGGGAGAGGACCAGGTAAGAACCAGATTCACCAGCTCCAAGAGGCCCATTTGGGGACCTGAGTCACCAGGTATGGATGAGGCCCAGGTGGCAACCCCAATCACCAGGTCCAGGTGAGTCCAACCTGCAGGCCAGAGTCACCAGATCCAGGTGAGAACCTAGTGTGGACCAGAGTCACCAGGTAAATGTGAGTCTACAAGAAAACCACAGTCACCAGGTCCAGTTTTTGTTCATGTGGGAACGAGAGTCACCAGGTCCAGGTGAGACCCAGGTGGGGACCACAGTCACCAGGTACAGATTGAGGCCTAGGTGGCTGGACCAGTGTCATCAGGACCAGTAGAGGTCAAAGTTCGGTGCAAAGTTATCATGTCCAGGTGAGGCCCAGGTGGAGAACAGAGTAACCATGTCCCACTGATGCCAGGTGGAAAAAGTGTCACAAGGTCCAGACGAGGTCTAAGTAAGGAGTAGATTCACTAGGTCTCGTTGAGGCCCAGTTGAGGACCAGTGTCCACAGCTGCAGATGAGTCCCAGAGGGGGACCAGAGTCACCCGGTTCTGGTGGTATCCAGGTGGTGACCAGAGTCAGCACGTCACGGTGAGGCCCAGAGTGGGACGAGAATCACTAGGTCCAGTTGAAGCCCCGATGTGGAATTGAGAAACCAGGTTCCATGGTGCCATAAGAGGACCTGAGTCACCAGGTCCATGTGAGGCCCCTGTGGGAACCAGTCACCTCGTCCACGTGAGGCCCAGGTGGGACCACAGTCACAAGTTCCAGGTGAGGCCCAGGTATATAAGAGAGTATCCAGGTCCCAATGATGCCCAGGTAAGGATGAGAGTCAACAGGTACAGGAGAGGCCCAAATATGGATCAGAGTCATTGTGTTCCAGGTGAGGCCCGAAGGAGACCACAGGAACCAGGTCCAGGAGAGCCTCATATGGGAACCAGAGCCAACAGATCCAGGTGAGGTCCATGTGGGACCACAGTCACAAGGTCCAGGGGAGGCGCAGGTGGCAACAGGATTCACCAAGTCCAGGTGAGGCACAGTTGGCGATCAGTCACCAGATCCAGGTGCGGACCAGCTAAGGACCAGATTCACCAGGCCCAAGTGAAGCCCAAGGGGTGACCAGAGTCACCAGGTATGGGTGAGGCCCAGAGGGGGACCCAGAGTAACCAGTTTAGTTTGAGGCCCAGAATGGGACCAGAGGTCACTGGTCAAAATGAGGCCCAGGTGTGGAGTAGAGTATCCAGGTCCCAAAGACGCCTGGGTGAGGACTAGAGTCACTAGGGCCATGCAGGCCCAGATGAGGAACAGAATCACTAGGTCCTGTTGAGGCATAGAATAAGACCACAGTCAGCAGTATCACGTGAGACCCTTGTGGGAACCAGAGCCACTCTATCCAGCTGAGTCCCAGGTCCATGTGAGGCCCATGTGAGGACCAGATTCATCAGGTCGAATTGAGGCAACGCTGGGGACAAGAGTCACCAGGTCTGGGTGCGGCCTAGGTGGGGCAAGATTCAGCAGTTCTGAGTTAGGTCAAAGTGGGGACGAGACACACCAGGTCCAGGTGAGGCCAAACTGAGGACCAGAGTCACCAGATCCAGGCGAGGTCCATGTTGGAAAGAGAGTCACCAGGTCAACGAGAGGTCCAGGTGGGGCCAGAGTCACCATATCCAGGTGAAGTCCAGGTGGGGACCAGAGTCACCAGATCCAGGTGAAGCCCAGGTGGGGACCAGAGTCACTAGGTCCAGATGAGGCCCAGGTGAGGACCAGAGTTACCAGGTACACGTGAGGCCCCGGTGGAGATCAGAGGCAACAGGTCCATGTGAGGCCGGTTTGGGGACCATGGTCAACAGGTCTATTTGAGGTCCAGGTGTGGAACACAATAACCAGGTCCAAGTGAGTCCCCGGGGGTGACAAGAGTCACCACGTCCAGGTGAGGCCCAGGTGGGGACCAGGATGACCAGGTACAGGGGAGGCCCTTAAAAGAACCAGAGTCTACAGTTCGATGTCAGGCACGGGTGGCAACCAGTGTCAGTAGGTCCAAGTCAGGCCAAAGTGGGGTTCCCAGCACTAGGGCACCGTGAGACCCAGAGTGGGACCAGAGTCACCTGGTCCAGGTGAGGTCCAGTTGTGGAACACAGTCACCGGGTCCCAATTTTGCCCAGTTGAGGACCACGGTCAACTGAGCCAGGTGAGGCCCAGATGGGGACCGGAGTCCCCAAATCCAGGTGAAGCCCAGGTGGGGACCACAGTCACCAGATCCAGGGTAGTCTCGGTTACAGACCAGAATCACCACGTCCAGGTCAGGTGCAGGTGGCAACCACACTCACCAGGTCCCGGTGAGGCCCTGGTGGGGATCAGAGCCACGAAGTACATGAGAAGCTAGAAACACTGCAGCCACCAGGTCCACATGATGTCCATGTGGGAACGAGAATCACCAGTTACAGGTGAGGACCATTGGGGATCCGACTCACCATGTCCAGGTGAGACCCAGGTGGGAACCAGTGTCACCATGTCCAGTGTGGCCCAGGTGAAAACCAGAGTTAATAGGTCCGGCTGCGTCATTGTTAGTGAACAGTTTAACAATATCCTGATGCTACCAAGGAGGGTACCAGAGACACCAGGGCCTGGTGAGGATCAGGTGGGACCGGAGACATGAGGTCCATATGACGTCCCGATGGGAACCACAGTCACCAGGTCAGATGAGGCCATGCTTAGGATCAGAGTCACCAGTTACAGGTTAGGCCCAGGTGGAGCCAGAGTCACCTGGTACAGAAGAGGCCAAAGTCAGGAGCAGAGTTACCAGGATCAGGTCAGTCCCAGTGGGGAATAGAGTAACCATGTCCCGATGATGCCCAGGGAGAACCAGAGTCACCAGGTCCAGATGAGGCGCAGGTGGGGAGCATGTTCACTAGGTCCTGGTGAGGCCCAGTTGAGGACCAGAGTCACCAGGTCAAGTTGAGGCCTAGAGGGGAACCAGGTTAACCTGGTCTAGGTGATATCCAGAAGGGGACCAGCGTCAACATGTCAGGGTGAGGCATAGAGGGGATCCAGAGTCATCATGTCCAGGTGAGTCTCAGGTGTGGAACAGAGTATCCAGGTCATAATGGTCCACAGGTGAGGACCAGAGTGACCAGATCTGGGTGACGCGCAGATAGGATCAGAGTCACAAATTCCAGGTGAGGCCAAGAAAGAGTCCACAGAAATCAGGTCCAGGTGGGGAACAAAGTCACCAGGACTGGGTGAGGCCCAGATGGGGACCAGATTCACCAGGTCCAGGTGAGGCCCAGGTGTTGAGCAGAGTCCCTGGGTCTGGGAGAGGACCAGGTAAGGACCAGATTCACCAGGTTCAAGAGGCCCACGTGGGGAATTAGTCACCAGTTATGGGTTAGGCCCAGGTGGCAACCCCACTTACCAGGTCCAGGTGACGCCAACCTGCAGGCCAGAGTCACCAGATCCAGGTGAGACCCTAGTGGGGACCGGAGTCACCAGGTAAATGTGAGTCTACAAGAATACCACAGTCACCAGGTCCAGGTGTGGTTCATGTGGGAACGAGAGTCACCAGGTCCAGGTGAGACCCAGGTGGGGACCACAGTCACCAGGTGCAGTTTGTGGCTTACGTGGGGGGACCAGAGTCATCAGGACCATTTGAGGCCAAAGTGTGCAGCAAATTTATCATGTCCAAGTGAGGCCCAGGTGGGGAACAGAGTAACAATGTCCCATTGATGCCAGGTGGGAAAAGAGTCACAAGGTCCCGGTGAGGCGCAGGTGGCAACAGGATTCACCAAGTCAAGGTGAGGACCAGGTGGCGACCAGTCACCATATCCAAGTGAGGACAAGCTAAGGACCAGATTCACCAGGCCCAAATGAAGCCAAAGGGATGACCAGAGTCACCAGTTAAGGGTGATTCCCAGAGGGAGAACCACAGTAACCAGTTTAGTTTGAGGCCCAGAATGTGACCAGAGATCCCTAGTCAGAGTGAGGCCTAGGTGTGGAATAGTGTATCCAGGTCCCAATGACGCCTGTGAGGACCAGAGTCACTAGGGCCATGCAGGCCCATATGGGGAACAGAATCACTAGGTCCTGGTGAGGCATAGAATAAGACCACAGTCAGCAGTATCATTTGAGTACCTTGCAGGAACCAGAGCCACTCTATCCAGCTGAGTCCCAGGTGATGTGAGGCTCACGTAAGGACCAGATTCATTAGGTCGAAATGAGGCATACCTGGGGACAAGAGTCACCAGGTATGGGTGCGGCCTAGGTGGGGCAAGATTCAGCAGTTCTGAGTTAGGTCAAAGTAGGGACGAGAGACGCCAGGTCCAGGTGAGGCCAAACTGAGGACCAGAGTCACCAGATCCATGTGAGGTCCATGTTGGAAAGAGAGTCACCAGGTCCAAGAGAGGTCCAGGTGGGGACCAGAGTCACCAGATCCAGGTGAAGTCCAGGTGGGGACCAGAGTCACCAGATTCAGGTGAAGCCCAGGTGGGGACAAGAGTCACTAGGTCCAGATGAGGCCCAGGTGAGGACCAGAGTTACCAGGTACACATGAGGCCCCGGTGGGGATCAGAGGCAACAGGTCCATGTGAGGCCGGCTTGGGGACCATGGTCAACAGGTCTACTTGAGGCCCTGGTGTGGAATACAGTAAGCAGGTCCAGGTGAGTCCCCGGTGGTGACAAGAGTCACCACGTACAGGTGAGTCCCAGGTGGGGACCAGGATCACCAGGCACAGGGGAGGCCCTTGAAAGAACCAGAGTCAACAGGTCGAAGTCAAGCGCAGGTGGCAACCAGGGTCAACAGGTCCAAGTCAGGCCAAAGTGGGGTTCACAGTCATTAGGGCACGGTGAGACCCAGAGGGGGACGAGAGTCACCTGGTCCAGGTGAGGTCCATTTGTGGAACACAGTCACCGGGCCCCAATTTTGCCGAGTGAGGACCATGATCAACAGGGCCAGGTGAGGCCCAGATGGGTACCGTAGTCCCCAAATCCTGGTGAAGACAGGGGGGGACCACAGTCACCAGATCCAGGGTAGTCTCAGGTGCAGACCAGAATCACCAGGTCCAGGTGTTGTGCAGGTGGTAACCACACTCACCAGGTACCATTGAGGCTCTGGTGGGGACCAGAGTCACGAGGAACATGAGAAGGTAGAAACACTGCAGCCACCAGGTCCACATGATGTCCATGTGGGAACGAGAATCACCAGTTACAGGTGAGGAACTGGTGGGGATCCGACTCAGCATGTCCAGGTGAGACCCAAGTGGGAACCAGTGTCACCATGTCCAGGTGTGGCCCAGGTGAAGACCAGAGTTAATAGGTCCGGCAAGGTCACTGTTAGTGAACAGTGCAACCATATCCTGATGCTACCCTGGTGGGTACCAGAGTCACCATGTCCTGGTGAGGCCCAGGTGGGACCAGAGACATGAGGTCCAGGTGAGGTCCCGATGGGAACCACAGTCACCAGGTCTGGTGAGGCCACGCTTTGGATCAGAGTCACCAGTTACTGGTGAGGCCCAGGTGGAGCCAGAGTCACCTGGTCAGAAGAGGCCAAAGTCAGGACCAAAGTTACCAGGATCAGTTCAGTCCCAGTGGTGAATAGAGTAACCATGTACCGATGATGCCCAGGTAGAACCAGAGTCACCAGGTCCAGATGAGGAGCAGGTGGGGAGCATGTTCACTAGGTCTCGGTGAGGCCCAGATGAGGACCAGAATACCCAGGTCTAGTTGAGGCCTAGAGGGGTACCAGATTCACCTGGTCTAGGTGACATCCAGATGGGGACCAGAGTCACCATTTCAGGGTGAGGCCCGGAGGGATGCAGAGTCATCATGTCCAGGTGAGGCTCCGGTGAGGAACAGAGTCACCAGGTACCAATGATGCCCACGTGAGGACCAGAGTCACCAGATCTGGGTGACGCGCAGATAGGTTCAGAGTAACCAGTTCCAGGTGAGACCAAGAAAGAGTCCACAGCAATCAGGTCCAGGTGGGGAACAAAGTCACCAGTACTGGGTTAACCCAAATGGGAACCAGATTCACCAGGTTCAGGTGAGGGCCAGTTGAGGACCAGTGTCCCCAGCTCAGGGTGGGTCCCAGAGGGGGACCAGAGTCACACGGTTCCGGTGATATCCAGGTGGGGACCAGAGTCACCACGTCAGGGTGATCCCAGAGGGGGACGAGAATCACTAGCTCCAGGTGAGGTCCCGATGTGGAACTGAAACCAGGTCCCATGATACCCATATGAGGACCTGAGTCAGCAGGTCAAGGTGAGGTCCCTGTGGGAACCAGTCATCTCGTCCAGGTGAGGCCCAGGTGGGACCACTGTCACCAGGTCCAGGTGAGGCCCAGGTATATAAGAGCGTACCCAGGTCGCAATGATGCCCAGGTAAGGACCAGAGTAAACAGTCCAGGAGAGGCCAAAATATGGACCAGAGTCATTTTGTTCCAGGTGATGCCTGATGGAGACCACAGGAATCAGGTCCAGGAGAGCCCCATATAGGAAGCAGAGCCACCAGATCCAGGTGAGGTCCTGGTGGGACCACAGTCACAAGGTCCAGGTGAGGCGCAGGTGGCAACAGGATTCACCAAGTCCAGGTGAGGCCCAGCTGGCGACCAGTCACCAGATCCAAGTGAGGGCAAGCTAATGACCAGATTCACCAGGCCCAAATGAAGCCCATGGGGTGACCAGAGTCACCATGTAAGGGTGAGTCCCAGAGGGGGAACCAGAGTAACCAGTTTAGTTTGAGGGCCAGAATGGGTCCAGAGGTCCCTAGTCAGAGTGAGGCCCAGGTGTGGAATAGTGTATCAGGTCCCAATGATGCATGGGTGAGGACCAGAGTCACTAGGGCCATGCAGGCCCAGATCGGGACAAATCACTAGGTCCTCGTGAGGTATAGAATAAGACCACAGTCAGCCGTATCATTTGATCCCGTTGCGTGAACCAGAGCCACTCTATCCAGCTGAGTTCCAGGTCCATGTGAGGCTCACGTGAGGACCAGATTCATTAGTTCGATTTGAGGCATAGCTGGGGACAAGAGTCACCAGGTCTGTGTGCGGCCTCGGTGGGGCAAGATTCAGCAGTTCTGAGTTAGGTCAAAGTGGGGACGAGACACGCCAGGTCCAGGTGAGGCCAAACTGAGGACCAGAGTCACCAGATCCATGTGAGGTCCATGTTGGAAACAGAGTCACCAGTCCGGGAGAGGTCCAGGTGGGGACCAGAGTCACCAGATCCAGGTGAAGTCCAGGTCGGGATCAGAGTCACCAGATCCACGTGAAGCCCAGGTGGGGACCAGAGTCACTAGGTCCCGATGAGGCCCAGGTGAGGACCAGACTTACCAGGTACACGTGAGGCCCCGGTTGGGATCAGAGGCAACAGGTCCATGTGAGGCCGACTTGGGGACCATGGTCAACAGGTCTACTTGAGGCCCTGGTGTGGAACACAGTAAGCAGGTCCAGGTGAGTCCCCGGTGGTGAAAAGAGTCACCACGTCCAGTTGAGTCCCAGGTGGGGACCAGGATCACCAAGTACCGTTGAGGCCCTTGAAAGAACTAGAGTCTACTGGCACAAAAACAGACACATAGATCAGTGAAACAGAATAGAGAATCCAGAAGTGGACCCTGAACTTTATGGGCAACTAATATTCGATAAAGGAGGAAAGACTATCCATTGGAAGAAAGACAGTCACTTCAATAAATGGTGTTGGGAAAATTGGACATCCACATGCAGAAGAATGAAACTAGACCACTCTCTTTCACCATACACAAAGATAAACTCAAAATGGATGAAAGATCTAAATGTGAGACAAGATTCCATCAAAATCCTAGAGAAGAACACAGGCAACACCCTTTTTGAACTCGGCCATAGTAACTTCTTGCAAGATACATCCACGAAGGCAAAAGAAACAAAAGCAAAAATGAACTATTGGGACTTCATCAAGATAAGAAGCTTTTGCACAGCAAAGGATACAGTCAACAAAACTCAAAGACAACCTACAGAATGGGAGACGATATTTGCAAATGACATATCAGATAAAGGACTAGTTTCCAAGATCTATAAAGAACTTATCAAACTCAACACCAAAGAAACAAACAATCCAATCATGAAATGGGCAAAAGACATGAACAGAAATCTCACGGAGGAAGACATAGACATGGCCAACATGCACATGAGAAAATGCTCTGCATCACTTGCCATCAGGGAAATACAAATCAAAACCACAATGAGATACCACCTCACACCAGTGAGAATGGGGAAAATTAACAAGACAGGAAACAACGAATGTTGGAAAGGATGCGGAGAAAAGGGAATCCTCATACACTGTTGGTGGGAATGTGAACTGGTGCAGCCACTCTGGAAAACTGTGTGGAGATTCCTCAAACAGTTAAAAATATACCTGCCCTACGACCCAGCAATTGCACTGTTGGGGATTTTCCCCAAAGAGACAAATGCAATGAAACGCCGGGACACCTGCACCCCGATGTTTATAGCAGCAATGGCCACGATAGCCAAACTGTGGAAGGAGCCTCGGTGTCCAACGAAAGATGAATGGATAAAGAAGATGTGGTTTATGTATACAATGGAATATTACTCAGCTATTAGAAATGACAAATACCCACCATTTGTTTCAACGTGGATGGAACTGGAGGGTATTATGCTGAGTGAAGTAAGCCAGTCGGAGAAAGACAAACATTATATGTTCTCATTCATTTGGGGAATATAAATAATAGTGAAAGGGAATATAAGGGAAGGGGGAAGAAATGTGTGGGAAATATCAGAAAGGGAGACAGAACGTAAAGACTGCTAACTCTGGGAAACGAACTAGGGGTGGTAGAAGGGGAGGAGGGCGGGGGGTGGGAGTGAATGGGTGACGGGCACTGGGGGTTATTCTGTATGTTAGTAAATAGAACACCAATAATAAAAAATAAATTAAAAAAAAAAAAAGAAAAAAGAAAGAACCAGAGTCAACAGGTCGAAGTCAAGCGCAGGTGGCAACAAGGGTCAGCAGGTCCAAGTCAGGCCAAGGTGGGGTTCACAGTCATTAGGGCACGGTGAGACCAAGAGGGGGACCAGAGTCACATGGTGCAGGTGAGGTCCATTTGTGGAACACAGTCACCGGGCCCCAATTGTGCCCAGTTGAGGACCATGGTTAACAGGGCCAGGTGAGGCCCAGATGGGTACCGGAGTCCCCAAATCCAGGTGAAGACCAGGTGGGGACCACAGTCACCAGATACAGGGTAGTCTCAGGTGCAGGCCAGAATCACCAAGTCCAGGTGAGGTGCAGGTGGCAACCACACTCACCAGGTCCCGGTGAGGCCCTGGTGGGGACCAGAGTCACGAGGTACATGAGAAGCTAGAAACACTGTAGCCACTAGGTCCACAGGATGTCCATATGGGAACGAGAATCACCAGTTACAGGTGAGGACCAGGTGGGGATCCGACTCACCATGTCCAGGTGAGACCCAGGTGGGAACCAGTGTCACCATGTCCAGGTGTGGCCCAGGTGAAGACCAGAGTTAATACGTCCGGCTGGGACACTGTTAGTGAACAGTGTAACCATATCCTGATTCTACCCTGGTGGGTACCAGAGACACCAGGTCCCGGTGAGGCCCAGGTGGGACCAGAGATATGAGGTCCAGGTGAGGTCCCGATGGGAAACACAGTCACCAGGTCAGGTGAGGCCATGCTTAGGATCAGAGTCACCAGTTACTGGTGAGGCCCAGGAGGAGCCAGAGTCACCTGGTCAGAAGAGGCCAAAGTCAGGACCAGAGTTACCAGGATCAGGTCAGTCCCACTGGGGAATAGAGTAACCATGTCCCGATGATGCGCAGGTAGAACCAGAGTCACCAAGTCCAGATGAGTAGCAGGTGGGAAGCATATTCTCTAGGTCTCGGTGAGGCGCACTTGAGGACCAGAATCCCCAGGTCTAGTTGAGTCCTAGAGGGGTACCAGATTCACCTGGTCTAGGTGACATCCAGATGGGGAGCAGAGTCACCATGTCAGGGTGAGGCCCAGAGGGGACCCAGAGTCATCATGTCCAGGTGAGGCTCAGTTGTTGAACAGAGATCCAGATCATAATGGTCCACAGGTGAGGACCAGAGTCACCAGATCTGGGTGAGCCCCAGTTAGGATCAGAGTCACCAGTTCCAGGTGAGGCCAAGAAGGAGTCCACAGCAATCAGGTCCAGGTGGGGAACAAAGTCACGAGGACTGGGTGAGGCCCAGATGGGGACCAGATTCACCAGGTCCAGGTGATACCCAGGTGGTGACCAGAGTTACCAGTTCCGGGTGACGACCAGGTAAGGACCAGATTCACCAGGTCCAAGTGAGCCCACGTGGGTACCTGTGTCACCAAGCATGGGTGAGGCTCAGGTGGCAACCCCACTCCCCAGGTCCAGGTGAGGCCAACCTGCAGTCCATGCAGAGGAACCATGTCCCGATAATGCCCAGGTAGGGAACAGAGTTACCAGGTCCAAGTGAGGCCAATATGCAGGCCATGCAGTGGAACCATGTTCCGATGATGCCCAGGTAGGGACCAGAGTCTCCAGGTCCAAATGAGAGCCAGATGGAGAATATTCACTAGGTCCAGTGAGGCCCAGTTGAGGACCACTGTCACCAGATCCGGTTGAGGCTTAGAGGGGTACCAGAATCACCTCGTCCAGGTGACATCCAGATGGGGACCAGAGGCATCAGTTCAGGGAGAGGCCCAGAGTGGTTCCAGAGTCATCATGTCCAGGTTAGGCTCAGGCGTGGAACAGAGTCACCAGGTACCAATGATGCTCAGGTGAGGCCCAGAGTCACCAGATCTGGGTGACGCACAGATAGGATCAGAGTCACCAGTTCCAGGTGAGGCCAAGAAAGAGTCCACAGCAATGAGGGCCACGTGGGGAACAAAGTCACCAGGACTGTGTGAGGCCCAGATGGGGACCAGATTCACCAGGTCCAGGTGAGGCCCAGGTGGTGACCAGAGTCCCCGGGTCTGGGACAGGACCAGGTAAGGACCAGATTCACCAGGTCCAAGAGGCCCACGAGGGGAATTGAGTCACCAGCTATGTGTGATGCCCAGGAAGCAACCCCACACACCAGGTCAAGGTGAGGCCAACCGGCAGGCCAGAGTCACCAGATCCAGGTGAGGCCCTAGTGGGGACCAGTGTCACCAGGTAAATGTGAGTCTACAAGAACACCACAGTCACTAGGTCCAGGTGAGGTTCATGTGGGAACGAGAATCACGAGGTACAGGTGAGACCCGGGTGGGCACCACAGTCACCAGGTCCAGACTGAGGCATAGGTGTGGGGAACAAAGTCATCAGGACCAGTTGAGGCCAACGTGTGGAGCAAAGTTATCATGTGGAGGTGAGGCCCAGGTGGGGAACAGAGTAATCATGTCCCATTGATGCCAGGTGAGAAAAGAGTCACAAGGTCTAGACGAGGCCTAAGTGAGGAGTAGATTCACCAGGTCCTGTTGAGGCCCAGTTGAAGACCAATATCCCAAGCTCTGGGTGAGTCCCAGAGGGGGAACAGACTCACACGGTTCTGGTGATATCCAGGTGGGGACCAGAGTCAAGACGTCAGGGTGAGGTCCAGAGGGGGACGAGAATCACTAGGTCCAGGGGAGGCCCCGATGTGGAACTGAGAAACCAGGTCCCATGATGCCCATATGAGGACTTGAGTCACCAGGTCCAGGTGAGGTCCCTGTGGGAACGAGTCACCTCGTCCCGGTGAGGGCCAGGTGGGACCACAGTCACCAGGTCCCGGTGAGGCCCAGTTATATAAGAGTATCCAGCACCCAAAGAAGCCCAGGTAAGGACCAAAGTCAACAGGTCCAGTAGAGGTTCAAATATGGATCAGAGTCATTGTGTTTCAGCTGAGGCAGATGGAGACCACAGGAACCAGGTCCAGGAGACCCCCATATGGGAACCAGACCCACCAGATCCAGGTGAGGTCCAGATGGGACCACAGTCACAAGGTCCTGGTGAGGCGCAGGTGGCAACAGGATTCACCAAGTCCAGGTGAGGACCAGGTGGCGAACAGTCACCACATCCAGGTGCGGACCAGCTAAGGACCAGATTCACCAGGCCCAACTGAAGCCCAAGGGGTGACCAGAGTCACCAGGTAAGGGTGAGTCCCAGAGGGGGAACCAGAGTAACCAGTTTAGTTTGAGGCCCAGAATGGGACCAGAGGTCCCTGGTCAGAGTGAGTCCCAGATGTGGAATAGAGTATCCAGGTCCCAGTGATGCCTGGGTGAGGACCAGAGTCACTAGGACCATGCAGGCCCATATGGGGTACAGAATCACTAGGTCCTGGTGAGGCATAGAATAAAACCACAGTCACCAGTATCAGGTGAACTCAATGTGGGAACCAGAGCCACTCTATCCAGCTGAGTAGCAGGTCCATGTGAGGCCCACGTGAGGACCAGATTCATCAGGTCGAATTGAGGCATAGCTGGGGACAAGAGTCACCAGGTATGGGTGCGGCCTAATTGGGGAAAGATTCAGCAGTTCTGAGTTAGGTCAAAGTGGGGACGAGAGATGCCAGGTCCAGGTGAGGCCAAACTGAGGACCAGAGTCACCAGATCCAGGTGAGGTCCATGTTTGAAAGAGAGTCACCAGGTCCAGCAGAGGTACAGTTGGAGACCAGAGTCACCAGATCCAGGTGAAGTCCAGGTGGGGACCAGAGTCACCAGATCCAGGTGAAGCCCAGGTGGGGACCAGAGTCACTAGGTCCAGATGACGCCCAGTTGAGGACCAGAGTTACAAGGTACACGTGAGGTCCCGGTGGGGATTAGAGGCAACAGGTCCATGTGAGGCCGGTTTGGGGACCATGGTCAAAATGTCTACTTGAGGCCCAGGTGTGGAACACAGTAAGCTGGTCCAGGTGAGTCCCCGGTTGGGACAAGTGTCACCACGTCCAGTTGAGGAGCAGGTGGGGACAAGGATCACCAGGTACAGGGGAGGCCCTTGAAAGAACCAGAGTCAACAGTTCGTGGTCTGGCGTAGGTGGCAACCAGGGTCAGCAGGTCCAAGTCAGGCCAAAGTGGGGTTCACAGTCTCTAGGGCACGGTGACACCCAGAGGGGGACAAGAGTGACCTGGTCGAGATGAGGTCTAGTTGTGGAACACAGTCACCGTGTCCCAATTTTGCACAGTTGAGGACCATGGTCAAAAGGGCCAGGTGAGACACAGATGGGGACCGGAGTCCCCAAAAACAGGTGAAGCCCAGGTGGGGACCAGAGTCACCAGATCCAGGGTAGTCTCAGGTGCAGACCAGAATCACCAGGTCCAGGTGAGGTGCAGGTGGCAACCACACTCACCAGGTCCCGGTGAGGCTCTGGTGGGGACCAGAGTCACGAGGTACATGAGAAGCTAGAAACACTGCAGCCACCAGGTCCACATGATGTCCATGTGGGAACGAGAATCACCAGCTACAGGTGAGGACCAGGTGGGGATCCGACACACCATGTCCAGGTGAGACCCTGGTGGGAACCAGTGACACCCTGTCCAGGTGTGGCCCAGGTGAAGACCAGAGTTAATAGTTCCGCCTGGGTCACTGTTAGTGAACAGTGTAACCATATCCTGATGCTACCCTGGTGGGTACCAGAGACACCAGGTCCTGGTGAGGGTCAGGAGGGACCAGAGACATGAGGTCCAGGTGAGGTTCCATTGGGAACGACAGTCACCAGGTCTGGTGAGGCCATGCTTAGGATCAGAGTCACCAGCTAGAGGCGAGGACCAGGTGGAGCCAGAGGCACCTGGGACAGAAGAGGCCAAGGTCAGGACCAGAGTTACCAGGATCAGGTCAGTCCCAGTGGGGAATAGAGTAAACATGTCCCGATGATGCCCAGGTAGAACCAGAGTCACCAGGTCCAGATGAGGCGCAGGTGGGGAGCATATTAACTAGGTCCCGGTGAGGCCCATTTGAGGACCAAAATGCCCAGGTCTAGTTGAGGCCTACAGGGGTACCAGATTCACCTGGGGTAGGTGACATCCAGATGGGGACCAGAGTCACGATGTCAGGGTGAGGCCCAGAGGGGATCCAGAGTCATCATGTCCAGGTGTGGGTCAGGTGTGGAACAGAGTATCCAGGTCATAATGGTCCACAGGTGAAGACCAGAGTCACCAGATCTGGGTGAGGCCCACATAGCATCAGAATCACCAGTACCAGGTGAGGCCAAGAATTGTCCACAGCAATCAGGTCCCGGTGGGGAACAAAGTCACCAGGACTGGGTGAGGCCCAGATGGGGACCAGATTCACCAGGTCCAGGTGATTCCCAGGTGGTGACCAGAGTTACCATTTCCGGGTGAGGACCAGGTAAGGTCCAGATTCACCAGGTCCAAGTGAGGCCCACGTGGGGACCTGTGTCACCGGTATGGGTGAGGCCCAGATGTCAACCCCACTCACCAGGTCCAGGGGAGGCCAACCTTCCGGCCATGCAGAGGAACGGTGTCCCGATAATGCCCAGGTATGGACCAGAGTTACGAGTTGCAGGTGAGGCCCTAATGGGGACCAGAGTCACCAGGTAAATGTGAGTCTACAAGAAAACCACAGTCACCAGGTCCTGGTGTGGTTCATGTGGGAACGAGAGTCACCAGGTCCAGGTGAGACCCAGGTAGGGACCACAGTCAACAAGTCCAGATTGAGGACTAGGTGGGGGACCAGAGTCATCAGGACCAGTTGAGGCCAAAGTGCGGAGCAAATTATCATGTCCAGGTGAGGCCCAGGTGGGGAACAGAGTAACCATGTCCCATTGATGCCAGGTCGGAAAAGAGTCACAAGGTCCAGACGAGGCCTAAGTGAGGAGTAGATTCACCAGGTTCTGTTGAGGCCCAGTTGAGGAGCAGTGTCCCCAGCTCCGGGTGAGTCCCAGAGGGGGACCAGAGTCACCCGGTTCTGGTGATATCCAGCTGGAGACCAGAGTCACCACGTCAGGGTGAGGCCTAGAGGGGGACGAGTATCACTAGGTCCAGGTGAGGCCCCGATGTGGAACTGAGAAACCAGGTTCCATGATGCCCATATGAGGACCTGAGTCACCAGGTCCAGGTGAGATCCCTGTGGGAACCAGGCACCTCGTCCAAGTGAGGCCCAGGTGGGACCACATTCACCAGGTCCAGGTGAGGCCCAGGTAAATAAGTGAGTATCCAGGTCCCAATGAGGCCAGGTAAGGACCAGAGACAACAGATCCAGGATAGGCCCAAATATGGATCAGAATCATTGTTTTCCAGGTGAGGCCAGATGGAGACCACAGGAACCAGGTCCAGGAGAGACCAATATGGGAACCAGAGCCACCAGATCCATGTGAGTTCCAGATGGGAACACAGTCACAAGGTCCAGGTGAGGCGAAACTGGCAACAGGATTCACCAAGTCCAGGGGAGGCCCAGGTGGCGACCAGTCACGACATCCAGGTGCGGACCAGCTAAGGTCCAGATTCACCAGGCCCAAGGGAAGTCAAAGGGGTGACCAGAGTCACCAGGTAAGGGTGAGGCCCAGAGGGGGAACCAGAGTAACCAGTTTAGTTTGAGGCCCAGAATGGGACCAGAGGTCCCTGGTCAGAGTGAGGCCCAGGTGTGGAATAGAGTATCCAGGTCCCAATGATGCCTGGGTGAGGAACAGAGTTACTAGGGCCATGCAGGCCTAGATGGGGAACAGAATCACCAGGTCTTGGTGAGGCATAGAATAACACCACATTCAGCAGTATCAGGTGAGCCCCTGTGGGAACCAGAGCCACTCTATCCAGCTGAGTGCCAGGTCCATGTGAGACCCACGTGAGGACCAGATTCAACAGGTCGAATTGAGGCATAGCTGTGGACAAGAGTCACCAGGTCTGGGTGCGGCCTAGGTGGGGCAAGATTCAGCAGTTCTGAGTTAGGTCAAAGTGGGGAAAAGAGTCAACAGGTCCAGGTGAGGCCAAACTGAGGACCAGAGTCACCAGGTCCAGGTGAGGTCCAGGTGGGGACCAGTGTCATCAGATCCAGTTGAAGTCCAGGTGGGGACCAGAGTTACCAGATCCAGGTGAAATCCAGGTGGGGACCAGAGTCACTAGGTCCAGATGAGGCCCAGGTGAGGACCAGAGTTACCAGGTTCACGTGAGGCCCCGGTGGGGATCAGAGGCAACAGGTCCATGTGAGGCAGGCTTGGGGACCATGGTCAACAGGTCTACTTGAGTCCCAGGTGTGGAACACAGTAAGCAGGTCCAGGTGAGTGCAACCTGTAGGCCATGCAGTGGAACCATGACCCGATGATGCCGAGGTAGTGACCAGAGTTACCAGGTCCAAATCAGGCCCAGATGGAGCATATTCACTAGGTCCAGTTGAGGCCCAGTTGAGGACCAGAGTCACCAGATCGGGTTGAGGCCTAGAGGAGTACCAGTATCACCTGGTCCAGGTGACATCCAGATGGGGACCAGAGTCACCAGGTCAGGGTGAGACCCAGAATGGTTCCAGAGTCATCAGTTCCAGATGAGGCTCAGGTGTGGAACAGAGTCTCCAGGTACCAATAACTCCCAGGTGAGGACCAGAGTCACCAGATCTGGGAGTCGCGCATATAGGATCAGAGTCACCAGTTCCAGGTGAGGCCAAGAATGGGACCACAGCAATCAAGTCCAGGTGGGGAACAAAGTCACAAGGACTGGGTGAGGCCCAGATGGGGACCAGATTCACCAGGTCCAGGTGAGGCCCAGGTGTGACCACAGTCATCAGGTCCAGGTGAGGCCCAGGTTTATAAGAGAGTATCCAGGTCCCAGTGATGCCCAGGTGGAACCAGAGTCACCAGGTTCAGATGAGGCGCAAGAGGGGAGAATATCCACTAGGTCCCGGTGAGGCCCAGTTGACGACCACAGTCACCAGGTCTAGTTGAGGCATAGAGGGGTACCAGATATACCTGGTCTAGGTGACATCCACATGGGGACCAGAGTCACCATGTCAGGGTGAGGTCCAGAGGGGATCAAGAGTAATCATGTCCAGGTGAGGCTCAGGTGTGGAACAGAGTATCCAGATCATAATGGTCCACAGGCGAGGACCAGAGTCACCAGATCTGGGGGAGGCCCAGTTAGGATCAGAGTCACCAGTTCCAGGTGAGGCCAAGAAGGAGTCCACAGCAATCAGGTCCAGGTGGGGAACAAAGTCACCAGGACAGGGTGAGGCCCAGATTGGGACCAGATTCACCAGGCCCAGGTTATTCCCAGGTGGTGACCAGACATACCAGTTCCGGATGACGACCAGGTAAGGACCAGATTCACCAGGTCCAAATGAGGCCCACGTGGGGACCTGAGTCACCAGGTATTGGTGAGGCCAGGTGGCAAGGCACCCCAGGTCCAGGTGAGGCCAACCTGCAGGCCATGCAGAGGAACCATGTCCCGATGATACCCAGGTAAGGACGAGAGTTACCACATCCAGGTGAGGCCAACCTGCAGGCAATGCAGTGGAACCATGTCCCGATGATGCCCAGTTAGGGACTAGAGTCACCAGGTCAGGGAGAGGCCCAGAGAGGTTCCAGAGTCATCATGTCCAGGTGAGGCTCAAGTGAGGAACAGAGTCACCAGGTACCAATGATGCCCAGGTGAGGGCCAGAGTCACCAGATCTTGGTGACGCGCAGATAGGTTCAGAGTCACCAGTTCCAGGTGAGGCCAAGAAAGAGTCCACAGCAATCAGGTCCAGGTGGGGAACAAAGTCACCAGTACTGGGTGAGGCCTAGATGGGGACCAGATTCACCACATCAGGGTGAGGCCCAGAGTGGGACGAGAATCACTTGGTCCATGTGAGGCCCCGATGTGGAAGTGAGAAACCAGGTCCCATGATGCCCATATGAGGACCTGAGTCACCAGGTCCAGGTGAGCTCCCTGTGGGAACCAGTCAACTCGTCCAGGTGAGGCTCAGGTGGGACCACAGTCACCGGTCCATGTGAGGCCCAGGTATATAACAGAGTATCCAGCTCCCAGTGATGCCCAAGTAAGGACCAGAGTCAACAGGTACAAGAGAGGCCCAAATATTGTTCAGAGTCATTGTGTTCCAAGTGAGGCCAGATGGAGACCACAGGAACCAGGTCCAGGAGAGCCCCATATGGGAACCAGAGCCACCAGATCCAGGTGAGGTCCAGGAGGGACCACAGTCACAAGGTCCATGTGAGGCGCAGGTGGCAACAGGATTCACCAAGTCCAGGTGAGGCCCAGGTGGCGACCAGTCACCAGATCCAGGTGCGGACCAGCTAAGGACCAGATTCACCAGACCCTAGTGAAGCCCAAGGGGTGACCAGAGTCACCAGGTAAGGGTGAGGCCCAGAGTGGAACCAGAGTAACCAGTTTAGTTTGAGGCCCAGAATGGGACCAGAAGTCCCTGGTCAAAGTGAGGCACAGGTGTGGAATAGAGTATCCAGGGTGAGGATCATTGGGTCCATCACCCAATGATGCCTGGGTGAGGACCAGAGGCACTAGGGCCATGCAGGCCCAGATGGGGAACAGAATCACTACGTCCTGGTGAGGCATAGAATAAGACCACAGTCAGCAGTATCAGGTGTGCCCCTTGTGGGAACTAGAGCCACTTTATCCAGCTGAGTCCCAGGAACATGTGAGGCACACGTGAGGACCAGATTCATCAGGGTGAATTGAGGCATAGCTAGGGACAAGAGTCACCAGGTCTGGTTGCGGCCTAGGTGGGGCAAGATTCAGCAGTTCTGAGTTAGGTCAAAGTGGGGACGAGAGACACCAAGTCCAGGTGAGGCCAAACTGAGGACCAGATTCACCAGATCCACATGAGGTCCATGTTGGAAAGGAGTCACCAGGTCCAGGAGAGGTCCTGGGGTGGACCAGAGTCACCAGATCCAGGTGAAGTCCAGGTGGGAACCAGAGTCACTAGGTCCAGATGAGGCCCAGGTGAGGACCAGAGTTACCAGGTACACGTGAGGCCCCGGTGAGGATCAGAGGCAACATGTCCATGTGAGTCTGGCTTGGGGACCATGGTCAACAGGTCTACTTGAGGCCCAGGTGTGGAACACAGTAAGCAGGTCCCGGTGAGGCCCCGGTGGTGACAAGAGTCACCACGTCCAGGTGAGACCCAGGTGGGGACCAGGATCACCAGGTCCAGGGGAGGCCCTTGAAAGAACCAGAGTCAACAGTTCGATGTCAGGCGCAGGGGGCAACCAGGGTCAGCAGGTCCAAGTCAGGCCAAAGTGGGGTTCACAGTCACTAGGACATGGTGACACCCAGAGGGGGACCAGAGTCACTTGGTCCAGGTGAGGCCACTTGTGGAACACAGTCACCGGGTCCCAATTTTGCCCAGTTGAGGAAAACCCCACTCACCAGGTCCAGGTGAGGCCAACCTGCAGGCCATGCTGTGATACCATATCCCGATGATGCCCAGGTACGGACTAGAGTCACCAGGTCCAAATGAGGCCCAGATGGGGTATATTCACTAGGTCCAGGTGAGGCCCAGTTGAGGACCAGAGTCACCAGATCACCTTGAGCCCTAGAGGTGTACCAGAATCACCTGGTTCAGGTGATATCCAGATGGGGACCAGAGTCACCAGGTCAGAGTGAGTCCCAGAGAGGTTCCAGAGTCATCATGTCCCGGTGAGGCTCAGGTGTGGAACAGACTAACCAGGTATCAATGATGCCCAGGTCAGGACCAGAGTCACCAGATCTGGGAGATGCACAATAGGATCAGAGTCACCAGTTCCAGGTGAGGCCAAGAAAGCGTCCACAGCAATCAGGTCCATGTGGGAACAAAGTCACCAGAACTGGGGGAGGCCCAGATGGTGACTAGATTCACCAGATCCTTGTGAGGCCCAGGTGGTGACCAGAGTCCCCGGGTCTGGGAGAGGACCAGGTAAGGTCCAGATTCCCCAGGTCCAAGAGACCAACGTGAGGACCCGAATCACCAGGTGTGGGTGAGGCCCAGGTGGCAACCCCACTCACCAGGTCCAGGGGAGGCCAACCTGCAGGCCAGAGTCACCAGATGCAGGTGAGGCCCTTGTGGGTACCGGACGCACCAGGTAAATGTGAGTCTACAAGAACACCACAGTCACCAGGTCCAGGTGTGAATCATTTGGGAACGAGAGTCACCAGGTCCAGGTGAGACCCAGGTGGGGACCACAGTCACCAGGTCCTGATTGAGGCCTAGGTGGGGGGACCAGAGTCATCAGGACCAGTTGAGGCCAAAGTGTGGAGCAAAATTATCATGTCCAGGTGAGGCCCAGGTGGGGAACAGAGTAACCATGTCCCATTGATGCCAGGTGGGAAAAGAGTCACAAGTTCCAGACGAGGCCTATGTGAAGAGTAGATTCATCAGGTCCTGTTGAGGCCCAGTTGAGGACCAGTGTCCACAGCTCCGGAGAGTCTCAGAGGGGGACCAGAGTCACCCGTTTCTGATGATATCCAGGTGGGGACGAGAGTCACCACGTCAGGATGAGGCCCAGAGGGGGACGAGAATCACTAGCTCCAGGTGAGGCCCGATGTGGAACTGAGAAACCAGGTACCATGATGCCCATATGAGGACCTGAGTCACCAGGTCCAGGTGAGGTCTCTGTGGGAACCAGTCACCTCGTCCAGGTGAGGCCCAGGTGGGACCACAGTCACCAGGTCCAGGTGAGGCCCAGGTATATAAGAGAGTATCGAGGTCCCAACGATGCCCAGGTAAGGACCAGAGTCAACAGGTCCAGGAGAGCCCCAAATACGGATCAGCGTCATTGTGTTCCAGGTGAGGTCAGATGGAGACCACAAGAACCAGGTCCAGGAGAGCCCCATATGGGAACCAGAGCCACGAGATCCAGGTGAGGTCCAGGTGGGACCACAGTCACAAGGTCCAGGTGAGGCGCAGGTGGCAACAGGATTCAACAAGTCCAGGTGAGGACTAGGTGGCGACCAGTCACCACATCCAGGCGCGGACCAGCTAAGGACCAGATTCACCAGGCCGAAGTGAAGCCCAAAGGGTGACCAGAGTCACCAGGTAAGGGTGAACCCCAGAGGGGGAACCAGAGTAACCTGTTTAGTTTGAGGCTCAGAATTGGACCAGAGGTCCCTGGTCAAAGTGAGGCCCAGGTGTGTAATAGCGTATCCAGGGTGAGGATCATTGGGTCCATCACCCAATGATGCCTGGGTGAGGACCAGAGTCACTGGGGCCATGCAGGCCCAGATGGGGAACAGAATCACTAGGTCCTGGTGAGGCATACAATAAGACCACAGACAGCAGTATCAGCTGAGCCCCTTGCGGGAACCAGAGCCACTCTACAGCTGAGTCCCAGGTCCAGGTGAGGCTCCCGTGAGGACCAGATTCATTAGGTCGAATTGAGGCATAGCTGGGGACAAAAGTCACCAGGTCTGGGTGCTGCCTAAGTTGGGCTAGATTCAGCAGTTCTGAGTTAGGTCAAAGTGGGGACGAGAGACGCCAGTTCCAGGTGAGGCCAAACTGAGTACCAGAGTCACCAGATCCATGTGAGGTCCATGTTTGAAAGAAAGTCACCAGGTCCGGGAGAGGTCCAGGTGGGGACCAGAGTCACCAGTTCCAGGTGAGGCCAAGAATGAGTCCAGAGAAATCAGGTCCAGGTGGGGAACAAAGTCACCAGGACTGGGTGAGGCCTAGATGGGGACCAGATACACAAGATCCAGGTGATATCCAGGTGGTGACCAGACTTACCAGTTCCAGGTGAGGACCAGGTAAGGACAAGATTCACCAGGTCCAAGTGAGGCCCACGTGGGGACCTGTGTCACCAGGCATAGGTGAGGCCCAGGTGGCAACCTCACTGACCAGGTCCAGGTGAGGCCAACCTGCAGGCCGTGCAGAGGAACCATGTCCCGATGATGACCATGTAGGGACCAGACTTACCAGGTCCAAGTGAGGCCAACGTGCAGGCCATGCAGTGGAACCATGTCCCGATGATGCCCAGGTAGGGACCAGCGTCACCAGGTCCAAAAGAGGCCCAGATGGTGCATATTCACTAGGTCCAAGTGAGGCACAGTTGAGGACCAGAGTCACCAGATCTGGTTGAGGCCTAGAAGGGTACCAGAATCACCTGGTCCAGGTGACATCCAGATGGGGACCACAGTCACCAGGTCAGGGTTGTCCGAGAGAGGTTCCAGAGTCATCATGTCCAGGTGAGGCTCAGGTGTGGAACAGAGTCACCAGGTCCCAATGATGCTCAGGTGAGGACCAGAGTCACCAGGTCTGGGTAACGTGCAGATAGGATCAGAGTCACCAGATCTTGTTGAGGCTTAGAGGGGTAACAGATTCACCAGGTCCAGGTAAGGCACAGGTGGTGACCAGAGTCCCCGTTCTGGGAAAGGACCAGGTAAGGACCAGATTCACTAGGT
Source organism: Canis lupus baileyi (assembly GCF_048164855.1). Taxonomy (NCBI): domain Eukaryota; kingdom Metazoa; phylum Chordata; class Mammalia; order Carnivora; family Canidae; genus Canis; species Canis lupus. Next base: position 47,382,188 of record NC_132862.1, read on the forward strand.
CCAAGAGGCCCACGTGGACCTGAGTCACCAGGTATGGGTGAGGCCCAGGTGGCAATAACACTCACCAGGTCCAGGTGAGGCCAACCTGCAGGCCATGCAGTGGAACCATATCCCGATGATGCCCAGGTAGGGGGAATATTTACCAGGTCCAGGTGAGGCCAACCTGCATGCCATGCAGTGGAAACATATCAAGATGATGCCCAGGTAGAGACCAGACTTACCAGGTCCAGGTGAGGCCAACCTGCAGGGCATGCAGTGGAACCATATCCCGATGATGCCCAGGTATGGACCAGAGTCACCAGGTCCAAATGAGGCCCAGATGGAGCATATTCACTATGTACAGGTGAGTCCCCTTTGAAGACCAGAGTCACCAGATTTGTTTGAGTCCTAGGGGGTACCAGAATCACCTTGTCCATGTGACATCCAGATGGGGACCAGAGTCACTAGGTCAGGCTGAGGCCCAGAGCGGTTCCAGAGTCAACATTTCCAGGTGAGGCTCAGGTGTGGTACAGAGTCACCAGGTACCAATGATGCCCAGGTGAGGACAAGAGTCACCCGGTCTGGGTGACGCACAGATAGGATCAGACTCACCAGTCCGGGTGAGGCCAAGAAAGGGCACAGCAATCAGGTCCAGGTGGGGAACAAAGTCACCAGATCTGGGTGAGGCCCAGTTAGGATCAGAGTCACCCGTTCCAGGTGAGGCCCAAAAGGAGTCCACAGCAATCAGGTCCAGGTGGGAACAAAGTCATCAGGACTGAGTGAGGCCCAATGGGGACCAGATTCACCAGGTCCAGATGATTCCCATGTTGTGACCAGACTTACTAGTTCCGAGTGAGGACCAGGTAAGGACCAGATTCACCAGGTCAAAGGGAGGCCCACGTGGGGCCCTGTGTCACAAGGTATGGGGGAGGCCCAGGTGGCAACCCCACTCACCAGGTCCAGGTGAGGCCAACCTGCAGGCCATGCAGAGGAACCATGTCCCGGTGATGCTCAGGTAGGGACCAGATTTGGCAGGTCCAGTTGAGGCCAATCTGCAGGCGATGCAGTGGAACCATATCCCGATGATGCCCAGGTAGGGACCAGAGTCACCAGGTCCATATAAGGCCCAGATGGAGCATATTCACTAGGTCCAGGTGAGGCCCAGATGAGGACCAGCTTCACCATATCTACTTGAGTCTTAGAAGGGTACCAGAATCACCTGGTCCAGGTGATAACCAGATGGGGACGAGAGTCACCAGGTCAGGGGGAGGCTCAGAGTGGTTCCAGAGTCATCGGGTCCAGGTGAGGCTCAGGTGTGGAAGAGAGTCACCAGGTACCAATGATGCCCAGGTGAGGACCAGAGTCACCAGAACTGGGTGAGGCGCAGATAGGATCAGAGTCACCAGTTGCAGGTGAGGCCAAGAAAGAGTTCACAGCAATCAGGTCCAGGTGGGGAACAAAGTCACCAGACCAGGGTGAGACCCAGATGGGGACAAGATTCACCAGGTCCAGGTGAGGCCCAGGTGGGGATAGAGTCCCCGGGTCTCGGAAAGGACCAGGTAACGACCAGATTCACCAGGTCCAAGAGGCTCACGTGGGGACCTGAGTCACCAGCTATGTGTGAGGCCTAGGTGGCAACCCCACTCACCAGGTCTAGGTGAGGCAAACCGGCGGGCCAGAGTCACCAGATCCAGGTGAGGCCCTAGTGGGGACTGGAGTCACCAGGTTCATGTGAGTATACAAGAACACCACAGTCACCAGGTCCAGGTGTGGTTCATCTGGTGAAGTGAAGCCCAAAGGGTGACCAGAGTTACCAGGTAAGGGTGAGGCCCAAAGAAGAACCAGTAACTAGTTTAGTTTGAGTCCCAGAATGGGACGAGAGGTCCATGGTCAATGTGAGGCACAGGTGTGGAATAGAGTATCCAGGTCCTAATGATTCCTGGGTGAGGACCAGAGTCACTAGGGCCATGCAGGCCCAGATGGGAACAGAATCGCTAGGACCAGGTGAGGCATAGAATAAGACCACAGTCAGCTATATCAGGTGAGCCCCTTGTGGGAACCAGAGCCACTCTATCCAGCTGAGTCCCAGGTCCATGTGAGGCCCACGTGAGGAGCAGATTCATCAGGTCGAATTGAGGCATAGCTGGGGACAAGAGTCACCAAGTCTGGGTGCGGCCGAGGTGGGGCAAGATTCAGCAGTTCTGAGTTAGGTCAAAGTGGGGACGAGAGATGTCAGATCCAGATGAGGCCAAACTGAGGACCAGAGTCACCAGATGCAGGTCAGGTCCAGGTGTGGACCAGAGTCAGAAGATCCAGGTGAAGTCCATGTGGGGACCAGAGTCACCAGATCCAGGTGAAGCCCAGGTAGGGACCAGAGTCGCTAGGTCCAGATGAGACCCAGATGAGGACCAGAGTTACCAGGTACACGTGAAGCCCCGGTGGGGATCAGAGGCAACATGTCCATGTGAGGCTGGCTTGGAGACCATGGTCAACAGGTCTACTTGAGGCCCAGGTGTGGAACACCGTAAGCAGGTCCAGGTGAGTTCCCGGTGGTGACAATAGTCCCCAGGTCCAGGTCAGGCCCATGTGGGCACCAGGATCACCACGTCCAGGGGAGGCCCTTGAAAGAACCAGAGTCAACAGTTCGAGGTCAGGCGCAGGTGGCAACCAGGGTCAGCAGGTCCAAGTCAGGCAAAAGTGGGGTTCACAGTCACTAGGGCACGGTGACACCCAGAGGGGGACCAGAGTCACCTGGTCCAGGTGAGGTCCAGTTGTGGATCACAGTCACCGGGTCCCAATTTTGCCCAGTTGAGGACCATGGTCAACAGGGCCAGGTGAGCCTCAGATGGGAACGAGAGCCCAAAATCCAGGTGAAGCCCAGGTGGGGACAACAGTCACCAGATCCAGGGTAGTCTCAGGCGCAGACCAGAATCACCAGGTCCAGGTGAGGTGCAGGTGGCAACCACACACAACAGGTACCGGTGAGGCCCTGGTGGGGACCAGAGTCACGAGGTACATGAGAAGCTAGAAACACTGCAGCCACCAGATCCACATGATGTCCATGTGGGAACGAGAATCACCAGTTACAGGTGAGGATCAGGCAGGGATCTGAATCACATGTCCACGTGAGACCCAAGAGGGAACCAGTGCCACCATATCCAGGTGTGGCCCAGGTGAAGACCAGAGTTAATAGGTCCGGCTGGGTCACTGTTAGTGAAGAGTGTAACCATATCCTGATGCTACCCAGGTGGGTACAAGAGACACCAGGTCCTGGTGAGGCCCAGGTGGGACCAGAGACATGAGGACGAGAGACATGAGGACCAGAGACATGAGGTCCCGATGGGAAACACAGACACCAGGTCAGGTGAGGCCATGCTTAGGATCCGAGTCACCAGTTACAGGTGAGGCCCAGGTGGAGCCATAGTCACCAGGTCCAGATGAGGCGAAGGTGGGGAGCATATTCACTACGTCCCGTTGAGGCCCAGTAGAGGACCAGAGTCACCAGGTCTAGTTGAGGCATAGAGGGGTACCAGATTCACCTGGACTAGGTGCCTTCCAGAAGGGGACCAGAGTCACCATGTCAGGGAGAGGCCCAGAGGGGATCCAGTGTCATCATGTCCAGGTGAGGCTCAGGTGTGGAACAGAGTATCCAGGTCATAATGGTCCACAGGTGAGGACCAGAGTCAACAGATCTGGGTGAGGGCCAGTTAGGATCAGAGTCAACAGTTCCAGGTGAGGCTAAGAAGGAGTCCACAGCAATCAGGTCCAGGTGGGAAAAAAAGTCACGAGGACTGGGTAAGGCCCAGATGGGGACACAGATTCACCAGGTCCAAGTGATTCCCAGGTGGTGACCAGAGTTACCAGATTCACCAGGTCCAGGTGATTCCCAGGTGGTGACCAGAATTACCAGATACACCAGGTCCAAGTCAGGCCCACGTAGGGGCCTGTGTCACCAGGTATGCGTGAGGCCCAAGTGGCAACCCCACTCACCAGGTCCAGTGGAGGCCTACCTGCAGGCCATGCAAAGTAACCGGGTCCCGATAATGCCAAGGTAGGGACCAGAGTTACCAGGTCCAGGTGAGGACAACCTGCAGGCCATGCAGTGGAACCAGGTCCCCATGATGCCCAGGTAGGGAACAGAGTAACCAGGTCCAAATGAGGCCAAGATGGAGCAAATTCACTAAGTCCAGCCGAGTCCCAGTTGAGGACCAGAGACACCAGATCTGGTTGAGCCCTAGAGGGGTACCAGAATCACCTGGTCCAGGTGACATCCAGATGGGGACCAGAGTCACCAGGTCAGGATGAGGCCCAGAGAGGTTTCAGAGTCATCATGTCCAGGTGAGGCTCAGGTGTGGAACAGAGTCACCAGGTACCAATGATTCCCAGGTGAGGACCAGATTCACCAGGCCTGAGTCACGCGCAGAGAGGATAAGAGTCACCAGTTCCAGGTGAGGCCAAGAAAGAGTCCAAAGCAATCAGCTCCAGGTGGGGAACAAAGTCACCAGGACTGGGTGAGGCCCAGATGGGGACCAGATTCACCAGGTCCAGGTGATTCCCAGGTGGTGACAAGGGTTACCTGTTCCGGGTGAGGACCAGGTAAGGACCAGATTCACCAGTTCCAAGTGAGGCCCACGTGAGACCTGTGTCACCAGGTATGGGTGAGGCCAAGATGGCAAGCCCACTCTCCAGGGCCAGGTGAGGCCTATCTGCAGGCCATGCAGAGGAACCGTGTCCCGATGATGCCCAGGTAGGGACCAGAGGTACGAGGTCCAGGTTACGCCAACCTGCAGGCCATGCAGAGGAACCGTGTCCCGATGATGCCCAGGTAGGGACCAGAGGTACCAGGTCAAGAAGAGGCCAACCTGCAGGCCATGCAGTGGAACCATGTCCCGATGTTGCCCACGTAGGGACCAGAGTCACCAGGTCCAAATGAGGCACAGATGGAGCATATTCACTAGGTCCAGGTGAGGCCCAGTTGAGGACCAGAGGCCCCAGATCTGGTTGAGGCCCAGAGGGGTACATGATTCACCTGGTCTAGGTGACATCCAGATGGGGACCAGAGTAACCATGTCAGGGTGAGGTCCAGAGGGGATCCAGAGTCATCATGTCCAGGTGAGGCTCAGGTGTGGAACAGAGTATCCAGGTCATAATTGTCCGAAGGTGAGGACCAGAGTCACCAGATCTGGGAAAGGCCCAGTTAGGATCAGAGTTACCACTTCCAGGTGAGGCCAAGAAGGTGTCCACAGCAATCAGGTCCAGGTGGGGAACAAAGTCACCAGGTCTAGGTGATTCCCAGGTGGTGACCAGATTTACCAGTTCCGGGTGAGGACTAGGTAAGGAACAAATTCACCAGGTCCAAGTGAGGCCCACGTGGGGACCTGTGTCACCAGGCATGGGTAAGACCCAGGTGGGAACTCCACTCACCAGGTCAAGATGAGGCCTACCTGCAGGCCATGCTGAGGAACCATGTCCTGATGATGCCCAGGTAGGGACCAGAGTTACCAGGTCCAGGTGAGGCAAACCAGCAGGCCATGCAGTGGAACCATTTCCCGATAATGCCCAGTGAGTGACCAGAGTCACCATGTCCAAATGAGGCCCAGATGGAGCATATTCACTAGGTCCAGATGAGGCCCAATTGAGGACAAGAGTCACCAGATCTGGTTGAGGCCTAGAGGGGTTCCAAAATCCCCTGGTCCAGGTGACATCCAGATGGGGACCAGATCACCAGGTCAGGGTGAGGCCCAGAGAGGTCCCAGAGACATCATGTCCAGGTGAGGCTCAGGTGTGGAACAGAGTAACCAGGTACCAATGATGCCCAGGTGAGGACCAGAGTCACCAGGTCTCGGTGACGCACAGATAGGATCAGAGTCACCAGTTCCAAGTGAGGCCAAGAAAGAGTCCAGAGCAATCAGTTCCAGGTGGGAAACATAGTCACCAGGACTGGGTTAGGCCAGATGGGGACCAGATTCACCAGGTCCACATGAGGCCCAGGTTGTGACCAGATTCCCCGGGTCTGGGAGAAGACCAGGTAAGGGCCAGATTCACCAGGTCCAAGAGGCCCACGTGGGGACCTGAGTCCAGGTATGTGTGAGGCCCAGGTGGCATCCCACTAACCAAGTCCAGGTGAGGCCAACCTGCAGGCCAGAGTCACAAGATACAGGTTAGGCCCTAGTGGGGACCGGATTCACCAGGTAAATGTGAGTCTACAAGTACACCACAGTCACCAGGTCCAGGTGTGGTTCATGTGGGAACGAGAGTCACCAGGTCCAGGTGAGACCCACGTGGGGACGACAGTCTCCAGGTCCAGATTGAGGCCTCGGTTGGGGGACTAAGGTCATCAGGACCAGTTGAGGCCAAAGTTCGGAGCAAAGTTATCATGTCCATGTGAGGCCCAGGTGCGGAACAGAGTAACCATGTCCCATTGTTGCCAGGTGGGAAAAGAGTCACAAGGTCCAGACGAGGCCTAAGTGAGGAGTAGATTCACCAGGTCCTGTTGAGGCTGAGTTGAGGACCAGTGACCCCAGCTCCGGGTGAGTCCCGAGGGGGACCAGAGTCACCCGGTTCTGGTGATATCCAGGGGGGGACCAGAGTCAGCACGTCAGGGTGAGGCCCAGAGGGGAACGAGAATCACTAGGTCCAGGTGAGGCCCCGATGTGGAACTCAGAAACCAGGTCCCATGATATCCATATGAGGACCTGAGTCACCAGATCCAGGTGAGGTCCCTGTGGGAACCAGTCACCTCGTCCAGGTGAGGCCCAGGTGGGAACACAGTCACAAGGTCCAGGTGAGGCCCTAGTATATAAGAGAGTATCCAGGTCCCAATGATGCCCAGGTAAGGACAAGAGTCAACAGGTCCAGGAGAGGACCAAATATGGATCAGAGTCATTGTGTTCCAGGTGAGGCCAGATGGAGACCACAGGAACCAGGTCCAGGAGAGCCCCATATGAGATCCAGAGCCACCAGATCCAGGTGAGGTCCAGGTGGGACCACAGTCACAAGGTCCTGGTGAGGTGCAGGTGGCAACAGGATTCACCAAGTCCAGGTGAGACCCAGGTGGCGACCAGTCACCAGATCCAGGTGCGGACCAGCTAAGGACCAGATTCACCAGGTACAAGTGAAGCCCAAGGGTGACCAGAGTCACCAGGTAAGGGTGAGGCCCAGAGGGGATACCAGAGTAACCAGTTTAGTTTGAGGCCCAGAATGGGACCAGTGGTCCCTGGTCAAAGTGAGGCCCAGGTGTGGCATAGAGTATCCAGTTCCCAATGATTCCAGGTTGAGGACCAGAGTCACTAGGGCCATGCAGGCCCAGATGGGGAGCAGAATCACTAGGTCCTGGTGAGGCATAGAATAAGACCACAGTCACCAGATTCAGGTGAGCCCCTTGTGGGAACCAGAGCCACTTTATGCAGCTGAGTCCCAGGTCCATGTGAGGCCCACGTGAGGACCAGATTCATTAGGGCAAATTGAGGCATAGCTGGGGACAAGAGTCACCAGGTCTGGGTGCGGCCTAGGTGGGGCAAGATTCAGCAGTTCTGAGTTAGTTCAAAGTGGGGACGAGAGACACCAGGTCCAGGTGAGGCCAAACTGAGGACCCGAGCCAGCAGATCCAGGTGAGGTCCATGTTGGAAAGAGAGTCACCAGGTCCAGGAGAGTTCCAGGTGGGGACCAGAGTCACCAGATCCAGGTGAAGTACAGGAGGGGACCAGAGTCACCAGATCCAGGTGAAGCCCAGGTGGGGACCAGAGTCAATAGGTCCAGATGAGGCCCAGGTGAGGACCAGAGTTACTAGGTACACGTGAGGCCCCGGTGGGGATCAGAGGCAACAGGTCCATGTGAGGCCGGCTTGGGGACCATGGTCAACAAGTCTACTTGAGGCCCAGATGTGGAACACAGTAAGCAGCTCCAGGTGAGTACGCGGTTGTGACATGAGTTACCACGTCCAGGTGAGACCCAGGTGGGGACCAGGATCACAAGATACAGGGGAGGCCCTTGAAAGTACCAGAGTCAACAGTTCGAGGTGAGGCACAGGTGGTAACCAGGGTCAGCAGGTCCAAGTCAGGGCAAAGTTGGGTTTACGGTCACTAGGGCTCGGTGAGACCCAGAGGGAGACCAGAATCACCTGGTCCAGGTGAGGTCCAGTTGTTGAACACAGTCACCGGGTCCCAATTTTGCCCAGTTGAGGACCATGGTCAACAGGGCCAGGTGAGGCTCAGATGGAGACCGGAGTCCCCAAAGCAGGTGAAGCCCAGGTGGGGACCATAGTCACGAGATCCAGGGTAGTCTCAGGTGCAGACCAGAATGACCAGGTCCACTTGAGGTGCAGGTGGCAACCACACTCACCAGGTCCCTGTGAGGCCCTGGTGGGGACCAGAGTCACGAGGTACATGAGAAGCTAGAAACACTGCAGCCACCAGGTCCACAGGATGTCCATGTGGGAACGAGAATCACCAGTTACAGGGGAGGACCAGTTTTGGATCCGACTCACCATGTCCAGGTGAGACCCAGGTGGGAACCAGTGTCACCATGTCCAGGTGTGGCCCAGGTGAAGAGCAGAGTTAATAGGTCCGGCTGGGTCACTGTTAGTGAACAGTGTAACCGTATCCTGATGCTACCAAGGTGGGTACCAGAGACACCAGGTCCTGGTGAAGCCCAGTTGAGACCAGAGACATGAGGTCCAGGTGCGGTCCCGATGGGAACCACAGTCACCAGGTCAGGTGAGGCCATGCTTAGGATCAGAGTCACCAGTTACCGGTGAACCCAAGGTGGATCCAGAGTCACCTGGTACAGAAGAGGCCAAATCAGGACCAGAGTTACCAGGATCAGGTCAGTCCCAGTGGGGAATACAGTAAACATGTCCCGATGATGCCCAGGTAGAACCAGAGTTACCAGGCACAGTTGGGGAGCATATTCACTAGGTCCCGGTGAGGCCCAGTTGAGGACCAGAGTCACCAGGTCTAGTGGAGGCCTAGAGGGGTACCAGATTCACCTGGTCTTGGTGACATCCACATGAGGACCAGAGTCACCACGTCAGGGTGAGGCCCAGAGTGGATCCAGAGTCATCATGTCCAGGTGAGGCTCAGTTGTGGAACAGAGTATCCAGTTCATAATGGTCCACAGGGGAGGACAAGAGTTAGCAGATTGAGTTAGGCCCAGTTAGGATGAGAGTCACCAGTTCCAGGTGAGGCCAAGAAGGATTCCACAGCAATCAGTTCCAGGTGGGGAACAAAGTCATCAGGACTGGGGGAGGCCCAGATGGGGACCAGATTCACCCTGTTCAGGTGATGCCCAGGTGGTGACCAGAGTTACCAGTTCTGGGTGAGGACCAGGTAAGGATCAGATTCACCAGGTCCAAGTGAGGCCCACTTGGGGACCTATGTCACCAGGTATGTGTGAGGCCCATGTGGAAACCCCACTCAACAGGTCCAGGTGAGGCCAACCTGCAGGCCATGCAGAGGAACGGTGTCCCGATGAAGCCCAGGTAGGGACCAGAGTTACCAGGTCCAGGTGAGGCCAACCTGCAGGCCATGCAGTGGAACCATGTCCCGATGATGCCCAGGTAGGGAGCAGAGTCACCAGGTCCAAATGTGGCCCACATCGAGTATATTCACTAGGTCCAGGTGAGGCCCAGTTGAGGACCAGAGTCACCAGATCTGGTTGAGGCCTAGAGGGGTACCAGAATCCCCTGGTCCAGGTGACATACAGATGGGGACCAGAGTCACCAGGTCAGGGTGAGGCCCAGAGAGGTACCAGAGTCATCATGTCCAGGTGAGGCTCAGGTGTGGAACAGAGTAATCAGGTACCAATGATGCCCAGGTGAGTTCCAGGGTCACCAGATCTGGGTGACGCGCAGATAGGATCAGAGTCACCAGTTCCAGGTGAGGGAAATAGAGTCCACCGCAATCAGGTCCAAGTGGGGAACAAAGTCACCAGGACTCGGTGAGGCCAAGATATGGAACAGATTCACCAGGTCCAGGTGAGGCCCAGGTCGTGACCAGAGTCCCCGGGTCGGGGAGAGGACCAGGTAAGTACTAGATTCACCAGGTCCAAGAGGCCCACGTAGGGACCTGAGTCACCAGGTATGGGTGAGGCCCAGGTGACTACCCCACTCACCAATTCCAGGTGAAGCCAACCTGCAGGCCAGAGTCACCAGATCCAGGTGAGGCCCTAGACGGGAACGGAGTCACCAGGTAAATGTGAGTCTACAAGGACACCACAGTCACCAGGTCCATGTGTGGTTCATGTGGGAACGAGAGGCAACAGGTCAAGGTGAGACCCAGGTGGGGACCACAGTCACCAGGTCCAGATTGAGGCCTAGGTGGGGGGACCAGTGTCATCAGGACCAGTTGAGGCCAAAGTGCGGAGAACAGTTATCATGTCCATGTGAGGCCCAGGTGGGGAACAGAGTAACCATATCCCATTGATGCCAGGTGGGATAAGAGTCACAAGGTGCAGACGAGGCCTAAGTGAGGAGTAGATTCACCAGATCGTGTTGAGACCCAGTTGAGTACCAGTCTCCCCAGCTCCGGGTGAGTCCCAAAGGGGGACCAGAGTCACCCGGTTCTTGTGATATCCAGATGAGGACCAGAGTCAACAGGTCAGGGTGAGGCCCAGAGGGGGACGAGAATCACTAGGTCCAGGTGAGGCCCCGATTTGGAACTGAGATAACAGGTCCCATGATGCCCATTTGAGGACCTGAGTCAACAGGTCCAGGTGAGGTCCCTGTGGGAACCAGTGACCTCATCCAGGTGAGGCCCAGGTGGGACCACAGTCACCAGGTCCAGGTGACGCCCAGGTATATAAGAGAGTATCCAGGTCCCAATGATGCCCAGGTAAGGACCAGAGTCCACAGGTCCAAGAGAGGCACAAATATGGATCAGAGTCATTGTGTTCCAGGTGAGGCTAGATGGAGACCACAAGAACCAGGTCCAGGAGAGCCCCTTATGGGAACCAGAGCCTCCAGATCCAGGTGAGGTTCTGGTGGGACCACAGTCACAAGTTCCAGGGGGGGCGCAGGTGGCAACAGTATTCACCAAGTCCAGGTGAGGCCCAGGTGGCGACCAGTCACCAGATCCTAATGTGGACCAGCTAAGGACCAGATTCACCAAGTGATGTCCATGTTGGAAAGAGCGTCACCAGTTCCAGGTGAAACCCAGGTGGGGACCAGAGCCACCAGTTCCAGGTGAAGCCCAGGTGGGGACCAGAGTCACTAGGTCCAGATGAGGCCCAGGTGAGGACCAGAATTACCAGGTACACATGAGGCCCCGGTGGGGATTAGAGTCAATATGTCCATGTGAGGCCGGCATGGGGACCATGGTCAACAGGTCTACTTGAGGCAGAGGTGTGGAACACAGTAAGCAGGTCCAGGTGAGTCCGCGGTGTTGACTAGAGTCACCACGTCCACGTGAGGCCCAGGTGGGGACCAGGATCACCAGGTACAGGGGAGGCCCTTGAAAGAACCAGAGTCAACAGTTCGAGGTCAGGCGCAGGTGGCAACCAGGGTCAGCAGGTCCAAGTCAGGCCAAAGTGGGGTTCACAGTCACGAAGGCACGGTGAGACCCAGAGGGGGACCAGAGTCATGTGGTCCAGGAGAGGTCCAGTTGTGGAACACAGTCACCGGGTCCCAATTTTGCCCAGTTGAGGACCATGGTCAACAGGTACAGTTGAGGCCCGGATGGGGACCGGAGTCCCCAAATCCGGGTGAAGCCCAGGTGGGGACCACAGTCACCAGATCCAGGGTAGTCTCAGGTGCAGACCAGAATCATCAGTTCCAGGTGTGGTGCAGGTGGCAACCACACTCACCAGGTCCCTTTCAGGCCCTGGTGGGGACCAGAATCACGAGGTACATGAGAAGCTAGAAACACTGCAGCCACCAGGTCCACATGATGTCCATGTGGGAACGAGAATCACCACTTCCAGGTGTGGCCAAGAAAGTGTCCAAAGCAATCAGGTCCAGGTGGGGAACAAAGTCACCAGGACTGGGTGAGGCCCAGATGGGGAAGAGATTCACCAGGTCCAGGTGAGGCCCAGGTGGCGACCAGTCACCAGATCCAGGTGAGTACCAGCTAAGGACCAGATTCACCAGGCCAAAGTGAAGCCCAAGGCGTGACCAGATTCACCAGGTAAGGGTGAGTCCCAGAGGGGGAACCAGAGTAACCAGTTTAGTTTGAGGCCCAGAATGGGACCAGAGGTCCCTGGTCAAAGTGAGTCCCAGGTGTGGAATAGAGTATCCAGGTCCCAATGATGCCTGGGTGAGGACCAGAGTCACTAGGGCCATGCAGGCCCAGAAGGGGAACAGAATCACTAGGTCCTGGTGAGGCATAGAAAAAGACCCCAGTCACCAATATCAGGTGAGCCCTTTGTGGGAACAAGAGCCACTGTATCCAGCTGAGTCCCAGGTCCATCTAAGGCCCACGTGAGGACCAGATTCATCAGGTCGAATTGAGGCATAGATGGGGACAAGAGTCACCAGGTCTGCGTGCGGCCTAGGTGGGGCAAGATTCTGCAGTTCTGAGTTAGGTCAAAGTGGGGACGAGAGACACCAGGTCTAGGTGAGGCCAAACTGAGGACCAGAGTCACCAGATCCAGGTGAGGCCCATGTTGGAAAGAGAGTCACCAGGTCTAGGAGAGGTCCAGGTGGGGACCAGAGTCACCAGATCCAGGTGAAGGCCAGGTGGGGACCAGAGTCACCAGATCCAGGTGAAGCCCAGGTGGGGACCAGAGTCACTAGGTCCAGATGAGGCCCAGGTGAGGACCAGAGTTACCAGGTACACGTGAGGCGCTGGTAGGTATCAGAGGCAACTGGTCCATGTGAGGCAGGCTTGGGGACCATGGTCAAGAGTTCTACTTGAGGCCCAGTGTGTAACACTGTAACCTGGTCCAAGTGAGTCCCCGGTGGTGACAAGAGTCACCAGGCCCAGGTGAGGCCCAGGTGGGAACCAGGATCACCAGGTACAGGGGAGGCCCTTGAAAGAACCAGAGTCAACAGTTCGAGGTAACGCACAGGTGGCAACCAGGGTCAGCAGGTCCAAGTCAGGCCAAAGTGGGGTTCACAGTCACTAGAGCACGGTGAGACCCACAGGGGGAACAGAGTCACCTGCTCCAGGTGAGGTCCAGGTGTGGAACACAGTCACCGGGTGCCATTTTTCCGTGATGAGGACCATGGTCAACAGGGCTAGGTGAAGTCCAGGTGGGGACCACAGTCACCAGATCCAGGATAGTCTCAGGTGCAGACCAGAATCACCAGGTCCAGGTGTGGTGCAGGTGGCAACCAAACTCACCCGGTCCCGGTAAGGCACTGGTGGGGACCAGAGTCACGAGGTACATGAGAAGCTACAAACAGATGGGATCCCTGGGTGGCGCAGCGGTTTGGCGCCTGCCTTAGGCCCCGGGCGCGATCATGGAGACCCGGGATCGAATCCCACGTCGGGCTCCTGGTGCATGGTTCCTGCTTCTCCCTCTGTCTGTGTCTCTGCCTCTATCTCTCTCTGTGACTATCATAAATAATTAAAAATTAAAAAAAAAGATGCTAGAAACACTGCGGCCAACAGTTCCACATGATATCCATGTGGGAACGAGAATCACCAGTTACAGGTGAGGACCATGTGGGGATCCGACTCACCATATCCAGGTGAGACCCAGGTGGGAAACAGTGACACCATGTCCAGGTGTGGTCCAGGTGAAGACCAGAGTTAATAGGTCCGGCTGGGTCACTGTTAGTGAACAGTGTAACCATATCCTGATGCTAACCAGGTGGGTACCAGAGACACCAGGGCCTGGTGAGGCCCAGGTGGGACCAGAGACATGAGGTCCAGGTGAGGTCCCTATGGGAACCACAGTCACCAGGTCAGGTGAGGCCATGCTTAGAATCAGAGTCACCAGTTACAGGTGAGGCCCAGTTAGAGCCAGAATCACCTGGTAAAGAGAGGCCAAAGTCAGGACCAGAGTTACCAGGATCAGGTCAGTCCCAGTGGGGAACAGAGTAACCATGTCCCGATGATGCCCAGATAGAACCAGCGTCACCAGGTCCAGATGAGGCGCAGGTGGGGAGCATATTCACTAGGTCTCGTTGAGGCCCTGTTGAGGACCAGAGTCACCAGGTCTAGTTGAGGCCTAGAGGGGTACGAGATTCACCTGGTCTAGGTGACATCCAGATGCGGACCAGAGTCACCATGTCAGGCTGAGGCCCAGAGGGGATCCAGAGTCATCATGTCCAGGTGAGGCTCAGGTGTGTAACAAAGTATCCAGGTCATAATGGTCCACAGGTGAGGACCAGAGTCACCAGATCTGGGTGAGGCTCAGTTAGGATCAGAGTCACCAGTTCCAGTTGAGGCCAAGAAGGAGTCCACAGCAATCAGGTCCAGGTGGGGAAGAAAGTCAACAGGACTGTTGAGGCCCAGATGGGGACCAGATTCACCCTGTCCAGGTGATTCCCAGGTGGTGACCAGGATTACCAGGTCCGGGTGAGGACCATAAGGACCAGATTCACCAGGTCCAAGTGAGGCCCACGTGGGGACCTGTGTCACCAGGTATGGGTGAGCCCAGGTGGCAACCCCAGTCTCTAGGTCCAGGTGAGGCCAACCTGGAGGCCATGCAGAGGAACCGTGTCCCGGTGATGCCCAGGTAGGGACCAGAGTTAGCAGGTACAGCTGAGGCCAACCTGCAGGCCATGCAGTGGATCCATGTCCCGATGATGCCTAGGTAGGGACCAGAGTCACCAGGTCCAAATGAGGCCCAGATGGAGCATATTCAATAGGTCCAGGTGAGGCCCAGTTGAGGACCAGAGTCACCAGAACTGGTTCAGGCCTAGAGGGGTACCAGAATCGCCTGGTCCATGTGACATCCAGATGGAGACCAGAGTCACCAGGTCAGGGTTAGGCCCAGAGTGGTTCCAGAGGCCAGAGCCTCATGTCCAGGTGAGGCTCAGGTGTGGAACAGAGTCACCGGGTACCAATGATGCCCAGGAGAGGACCAGAGTCACCAGGTCTGGGTGACACGCAGGTAGGATCAGAGTCCCCATGTCCAGGTGAGGCCATGAAAGAGTCCACAGCAATCAGGTCAAGGTGGGGCACAAAGTCACCAGGACTGAGTGAGGCCAAGATGGGGTCGGATTCACCAGGTCGAGGTGAGGCCCAGGTGGTGACCAGAGTCCCCGGGTCTGGGAGAGGACCAGGTAAGGACCAGATTCACCAGGTCCAGGAGGCCAACGTGGAGACCTGAGTCACCAGGTATGGGTGAGTCCCAAGTGGCATCCCCACTAACCAGGTCCATGTGAGGCCAACCTCCAGGCCAAGTCACCCGATCCACGTGAGGACCGAGTGGGGACTGGAGTCACCAGTTAAAAGTGATTCTACAAGAACAACACAGTCAAGAGATCCTGGTGTGGTTCATGTGGGAACGAGAGTCACCAGGTCCAGGTGAGACCCAGGTGGGGACCACAGTCACCAGGTCCAGATTGAGGCCTAGGTCGGGGGACCAGAGTCATCAGGACCAGTTGAGGCCAAAGTGTGGAGCAAAGTTATCATGTCCATGTGAGGCCCAGGTGGGGAACAGAGTAACCATGTCCCAAAGATGCCAGGTGGGAAAAGAGTCACAAGGTCCAGACGAGGCCTTAGTGAGGAGTAGATTCACCAGGTCCTGTTGAGGCCCAGTTGAGGACCAGTGTCCCCAGGTCCGGGAGAGTCCCAGAGGTGGACCAGAGTGACCCGGTTCTGGTGATATCCAGGTGGGGACCTGAGTCACCACGTCAGGGTGAGGCCCAGACGGGGACGAGAATCACTAGGTCCAGGTGAGGCCCCGATGTGTAACTGAGAACCCAGGTCCCATGATGCCCATATGAGGACCTGAATCACCAGGTCCAGGTGAGGTCCCTGTGGGAACCAGTCACCTCGTCCAGGTGAGGCCCAGGTGGGACCACAGTCACCAGGTCCAGGTGAGGCCCAGGTATATAAGAGAGTATCCAGGTCCCAATGTTGCCCAGGTAAGGACCAGTGTCAACAGGTCCAGGAGAGGCCCAAATATGGATCAGAGTCATTGTGTTCCAGGTGAGGCCAGATGGAGACCACAGGAACCAGGTCCAGGAGAGCCCCATATAGGAACCAGAGCCACCAGATCCAGGTGAGGTCCAGGTGGGACCACAGTCACAAGGTCCAGGTGAGGCGCAGGTGGCAACAGGATTCACCAAGTCCAGGTGAGGCCCAGGTGGTGACCAGATTTACCAGTTCCGGGTGAGGACTAGGTAAGGACCACATTCACCAGGTCAAGTGAGGCCCACGTGGGGACCTGTGTCACCAGGCATGGGTAAGACCCAGGTGGGAACCCCACTCACCAGGTGAAGATGAGGCCAACCTGCAGGCCATGCAGAGGAACCATGTCCCGATGATGCCCAGGTAGCGACCAGAGTTACCAGGTCCAGGTGAGGCCAACCAGCAGGCCATGCAGTGGAACCATGTCCCGGTAATGCCGAGGTAGGGATCAGAATCACCATGTCCAAATGAGGCCCAGATGGAGCATATTAACTAGTTCTAGGTTAGGCCCAGTTGAGGACCAGAGACACCAGATCTGGTTGAGCCCTATAAGGGTACCAGAATCACCTGGTTCAGGTGACATCGAGATGGGGACCAGAGTCCCCAGGTCAGGGTGAGGCCCAGAGAGGTTCCAGAGTCATCATGTCCAGGTGAGGCTCAGGTGTGGAACAGAGTCACCAGGTACCAATGATGCCCAGTTGAGGACCAGATTCACCAGGTCTGGGTGATGCGCAGATAGGATCCGAGTCACCAGTTCCAGGTGAGGCCAAGAAGGCGTCCACAGCAATCAGGTCCATGTGGGGAACAAAGTCACCAGGACTGGGTGAGGCCAGATGGGGACCAGATTCACGAGGCCCAGGTGATTCCCAGGTGGTGACCAGAGGTACCAGTTCCGGGGAAGGACCAGGTAAGGAACAGATTCACCAGGTCCAATTGAGGCCCACGTGGGGACCTGTGTCACCATGTACGGGTGAGGCACAATTGGCAACACCACTCACCAGGTCCAGGTGAGGCCAACCTGCAGGTGATGGAGAGGAACCGTGTCCCGATGATGCCCAGGTAGGGACCAGAGTTACCAGGTCCAGGTGAGGCCAACCTGCAGGCCATGCAGTGGAAACATGTCCCGATGATGCCCAGGTGGGGACCAGAGTTACCAGGTCCAGGTGGGGCCAACCTGCAGGCCATGCAGTGGAACCATATCCCTATGATGCCCAGGTAGGGACCAGAGTCACCAGGTCAAAATGAGGACCAGGGGCAACCCCGGTGGCGCAGCGGTTTAGCGCCGCCTGCAGCCCAGTGCGTGATCCTGGAGACCCTGGATCGAGTCCCACGTCAGGCTCCCTGCATGGAGTCTGCTTCTCCCTCTGTCTGTGTCTCTGCCTCTCTCTCTCTCTCTCTCTCTCTCTCTCTCTCTGCATCTCTATGAATAAATAAATAAAAAAAAATCAAAATGAGGACCAGATGGGGCATATTCACTAGGTCCCGGTGAGGCCCAGTTGAGGACCAGAGACACCAGATCTGGTTGAGTCCTAGAGGGGTACCAGAATCACCTGACCCAGGTGACATCCAGATGGAGACCAGAGTCACCAGGTCAGGGTGACACACAGGGAGTTTCCAGAGTCATCATGTCCAGGTGAGACTCAGGTGTGGAACAGAGTCAACAGGTACCAATGATGCCCAGGGTAGGACCAGAGTCACCAGATCTCGGTGACGCGCAGATAGGATCGGAGTCACCAGTACCAGGTGAGGCCAAGAAAGAGTCCACATCAATCAGGCCCAGGTGGGGAACAAAGTCACCAGGACTGTGTGAGGCCGAGATGGGGACCAGATTCACCAGGTCCAGGTGAGGCCCAGATGGTGACCAGAGTCCCTGGGTGTGGGAGAGGACCAGGTAAGAACAAGATTCACCAGGTCCAAGAGGCCCACGTGGGGACCTGAGTCACCAGGTAAGGGTGAGGCCCAGGTGGCATCCCCACTCACCAGGTCCAGGTGAGGCCAACTTGCAGGCCAGAGTCACCAGATCCAGGTGAGGCCCCAGTGGGGACCGGAGTCACCAGATAAATGTGAGTCTACAAGAACACCACAGTCACCAGGTCCAGGTGTGGTTCATGTGGGAACGAGAGTCACCAGGTCCAGGTGAGACCCAGGTGGGGACCATAGTCACCAGGTCCAGATTGAGGCCTAGGTGGGGGGAACAAATTGATCAGGACAAGTTGAGGCCAAAGTGTGGAGCAAAGTTATCATGTCCAGGTGATGTCCATGTGGGGAACAGAGTAACCATGTCCCATTGATGCCAAGTGAGAAAAGAGTCACAAGGTCCAGACGAGGCCTAAATGAGGACTAGATTCACCATGTCGTGTTGACGTCCAGATGAGCACCAGTGTCCCCAGCTCTGGGTGAGTCCCAGAGGGGGCCCAGAGTCACCCGGTTCTGGTGATATCCAGGTGGGGACAAGACTCACCACGTCAGGGTGAGGCCCAGAGGGGGACGAGAATCACTAGTTTCAGATGAGGCCCCTTTGTGCAACTGAGAAAAAAGGTCCCATAATGCCCAAATGAGAACCTGAGCACCAGGTCCAGGTGATGTCCCTGTGGGAACCAGTCACCTCGTCCAGGTGAGGCCCAGGTGGGACCACAGTCACCAGGGCCAGGTGAGTCCCAGGTATATAAGAGAGTATCCAGGTCCCAATGATGCCCACGTAAGGACCAGAGTCAACAGTTCCAGGAGAGGCCCAAATATGGATCAGAGTCATTGTGTTTCAGGTGAGGCCAGATGGAGACCACAGGAACCAGGTCCAGGAGAGCCCCATATGGGAACCAGAGCCACCAGATCCAGGTGAGGTCCAGGTTGGACCACAGTCACAAGGTCCAGGTGAGGCACAGGTGGCAACAGGATTCACCAAGTCCAGGTGAGACCCATGTGGCGACCAGTCGCCACATACAGGTGCGGACCAGCGAAGGACCAGATTCACCAGGTCCATGTGAAGACCAATGGGTGACCAGAGTCACCACGTAAGGGTGAGGCCCAGAGGGGGAACCAGAGTAACCAGTTTAGTTTGAGGCCCAGAATGGGACCAGAGGTCCCTCGTCAAAATGAGGCCGAGGTGTGGAATAGAGTATCCAGGTCCCAATGATGCCTGGGTGACGCCCAGAGTCACTAGGGCCATGCAGCCCCAGATGGGGAACAGAATCACTAGGTCCTGGTGAAGCATATAATAAGACCACAGTCAGCAGTAACAGGTGAGCCCCTTGTTGGAACCAGAGCCACTCTATCCAGCTGAGTCCCAGGTCCATGTGAGGCCCATGTGAGGACCAGATTCATTAGGTCGAATTGAGGCATAGCTGGGGACAAGAGTCACCAGGTTTGGGTGCGGCCTAGGTGGGGCAAGATTCAGCAGTTTTGAGTTAGGTCAAAATGGGGACGAGAGAACCAGGTCCAGGTGAGGCCAAACTGAGGACCAGAGTCACCAGATCGAGCTGAGGCCCAGAGCGGGACGAGAATCACTAGGAACAGGTGAAGCCCTGATGTGGAACTGAGAATCCAGGTGAATGCTGCCCATATGAGGACCTGAGTCACGAGGTCCAGGTGAGGTCCCTGTGGGAACCAGTCACCTCGTCCAGGTGAGGTCCTGGTGGGACCACAGTCACAAGGTCCAGGTGAGGCGCATGAGGAAACAGGATTCACCAAGTCCAGGTGAGGCCCAGGTGGCGACCAGTCACCAGATTCAGGTGTGGAACAGCTAAGGACCAGATTCTCCAGGCCCAAGTGAAGCACAACGGGTGACCAGAGTCACCAGGGCAGGGTGAGGCCCAGAGGGGGAACCAGAGTAACCAGTTTAGTTTGAGGTCCAGAATGGGACCAGAGGTCCCTGGTCAAAGAGAGGCCCAGGTGTGGAATAGAGTATCCAGGTCCCAGTGACGCCGGGGTGAGGACCAGAGTCACTAGGGCCATGCAGACCCAGATGGGGAACAGAATAACTAGGTCCTGGTGAGGCATAGAATAAGAACACATTTAGCAGTATCAGGTGAGCCCCTTGTGAGAACCAGAGCCACACTATCGAGCTGAGTACCAGGACCAGGTGAGTCCCACGTGAGGAACAGATTCATCAGGTCGAATTGAGGCATAGCTGGGGACAAGAGTCACCAGGTCTGGGTGCGGCCTAGGTGGGGCAAGATTCAGCAGTTCTGAGTTAGGTCCAAGTGGGGACGAGAGACACCAGGACCAGGTGAGGCCAAACTGAGGACCAGAGTCACCAGATCCAGGTGAGGTCCATGTTGGAAAGAGAGTCACGAGGTCCAGGAGAGGTCCAGGTGGGGTCCAGAGTCACCAGATCCAGGTGAAGTCCAGGTGGGGACTGAGTCACCAGATCCATGTGAAGCCCAGGTGGGGACCAGGAACACCAGGTACAGGGGAGGCCCTTGAAAGAACCAGAGTCAACAGTTCGAGGTCAGGCGCAGGTTTCAACCAGGGTCAGCAGGTCCAAGTTAGGGGAGAGTGGGGTTCACAGTCACTAGGGAATGGTGAGACCCAGAGGGGCACCAGAGTCACGTGGTCCAGGTGAGGTCCAGTTGTGGAACACAGTCACCGCGTTCCAATTTTGGCCAGTTGAGGACCATGGTCACCAGGGCCAGGTGAGGCTCAGATGGGGACCAGAGTCCCCAAATCCAGGTGAAGCCCAGGTGGGGACCACAGTCACCAGATCCAGGGTAGTCTCAGGTGCAGACCAGAATCACCAGGTCCAGGTGAGGTGCAGGTGGTAAACACAATCACCAGGTCCCGGTGAGGCCCTGGTGTGGACCAGTGTCACAAGGTACATGACAAACTAGAAACACCGCAGCCACCAGGTCCACATGATGTCCATGTGGGAATGAGAATCACCAGTTATAGTTTAGGACCAGGTGGGTATCTGACTCACCATTTCCAGGTGAGACCCAGGTGGGAACCAGTGTCACCATGTCCAGGTGTGGTCCAGGTGAAGACCAGAGTTAATAGGGTCGGCTTGGTCACTGTTAGTGAACAGTGTAACCATATCCTGATGCTACCCAGGTGGGTACCAGAGACACCAGGTCCTGGTGAGGCCCAGGTGGGACCAGAGACATGAGGTCCAGGGTAGGTCCCGATGGGGACCACAGTCACCAGGTCAGGAGAGGCCACGCTTTGGATCAGAGTCACCAGTTACAGGTGAGGCCCAGGTGGAGCCTCAGTCACCTGGTAGAGAAGAGGCCAAAATCAGGACCAGAGTTACCAGGATCAGGTCATTCCCAGTGGGGAACAGAGTAACCATGTCCCGATGATGCCCTGGTAGACCCAGCGTCACCAGGTCCAGATGAGGCGCAGGTGGGGAGCATATTCACTAGGTCTCGGTGACACCCAGTTGAGGACCAGTGTCACCAGGTCTATTTGAGCCCTAGAGGGATAACAGATTCACCTGGTCTAGGTGACATCCAGATGGGGACCAGAGTCACATGTCATGGTGAGGCCCCGAGGGGATCCAAAGTCATCATGTCCAGGTGAGTCTCAGGTGTTTAACAGAGTATCCAGGTCATAATGGTCCACAGGTGATTACCAGAGTCACCAGATCTGGGTGAGGCCCAGGTAGGATCAGAGTCACCACTTCCAGTTGAGGCCAAGAAGGAGTCCACAGCAATCAGGTCCAGAGGGGAACAAAGTCACCAGGACTGGGTGACGACCAGATGGGGACCAGATTCACCAGGTCCAGGTGATTCCCAGATGGTGACCAAAGTTACCAGGTACGGGTGAGGACCAGGTAAGGACGAGAATCACCAGGTCAAACTGGGCCCACTGGGGAGCTGTGTCACCATGTATGTGTGAGGCCCAGGTGCCAACCCCACTCACCAGCTCCATGTGAGGCCAACCTGTAGGCCATGTAGAGGAACAATGTCCCGATGATGCCCAGGTAGGGACCAGAGTTACCAGGTCCAGGTGAGGCCAACCTGAAGGCCATGCAGCTGAACCATGTCCCGATGATGCCCAGGAAGGGACCAGAGTCACCAGGTCCAAATGAGGCCCAGTTGGAGCATATTCACTAGGTCCAGGTGAGGCCCAGTTGAGGACCAGAGTCACCAGATCTGGTTGAGTATTAGAGTGGTACAAGTATCACCTGGTCCAGTTGACATCCAGATGGGGACAAGAGTCACCAGGTCAGGTTGAGGCCCAGAGAGGTTCCAGAGTCATCATGTCCAGGTGAGGCTCAGGTGTGGAACAGCGTCACCAGGTACCAATGATGCCCAGGTGAGGACCAGAGTCACCAGGTATCGGTGACGCGCAGATAGGATCAGAGCCACCAGTTCCAGGTAAGGCCAAGAAAGAGTCCACAGCAATCAGGTCCAGGTGGGGAACAAAGTCACCAGGAATGGGTGAGGCCCAGATGGAGACCAGATTCACTCACCAGGTCCAGGTGAGGTCCACGTGGTGACCGGAGTCACCGGGTCTAGTAGAGGACGAGGTAAGGACCAGATTCTCCAGGTCCAGGAGGCACACGTGGGGACCTGAGTCACCAGGTATGGGTGTGTCCTAGGTGGCATCCCCTCTCACCAGGTCCAGGTGAGGCCATCCTGCAGGCCAGAGTCACCAGATCCACGTGAGGCCCAGTGGGGACCAGAGTCACTAGGTAAATGTGAGTCTACAAGAACACCACAGTCACCAGGTCCAGGTGTGTTTCATGTAGGAACAAGAGTCACCAGGTCCAGGAGAGACCCAGGTGGGGACCACAGTTACCAGGTCCAGATTGAGGCCTAGGTGTGGGGACCAGATTCATCAGAACCAGTTGAGGCCAAAGTGTGGAGCAAAGTTATCATATCCAGGTGAGGCCCAGTTGGGGAACAGAGTAACCATGTCCCATTGATGTCAGGTGGGAAAAGAGTCACAGGTCCAGACGAGGTCTAAATGAGGAGTAGATTCATCAGGTCCTGTTGAGGCCCAGTTGAGGACCAGTGTCCCCAGCTTTGGGTGAGTCCCAGAGGGGAACCAGAGTCACCCGGTTCTGGTGATATCCAGGTGGGGACCAGAGTCACCACGTCAGGGTGAGGCCCAGAGGGGGACGAGAATCACTAGGTCCAGGTGAGGCCCCGATGTGGAACTGAGAAACCAGGTCCCATGATGCCCATATGAGGACCTGAGTCACCAGGTCCAGGTGAGGTCCCTGTGCGAACCAGTCACCTCGTCCAGCTGAGGCCAGGTGGGACCACAGTCACCAGGTCCAGCTGAGGCCCAGGTATATAAGAGTGTATCCAGGTCCCAATAATGCCAAGGTGAGGACAGAGTAAACAGGTCCAGGAGAGGCCCAAATATGGATCAGAGTCATTGTGTTCCAGGTGAGGCCAGATGGAGACCACAGGAACCAGGTCCAGGAGAGCCCCATATGGGAACCAGAGCCACCAGATCCAGGTGAGGTCCAGGTGGGACCACTGTCACAAGGTCCAGGGGAGGCGCAGATGGCAACAGGATTCACCAAGCCCAGGTGAGGCGCAGGTGGCGACCAGTCACCAGATCCAGGTGCGGACCAGCTAAGGACTAGATTCACCAGGGCCAAGTGAAGCCCAAGGGGGGACCAGAGTCACCAGGAAGGGTGAGGCCCAAAGTGTAACCAGAGTAACCAGTTTAGTTTGTGGCCCAGAATGGGACAAGAGGTCACTGGTCAAAGTGAGGTCCAGGTGTGTAATAGAGTATCCAGGACCCAATGATGCCTAGGTGAGGACCAGAGTCCCTAGGGCCATGCAGGCCCAGATGGGGAACAGAATCACTAGGTCCTGGTGAGACATAGAATAAAACCACATTCAGCAGTATCAGGTGAGCCCCTTGTGGGAACCAGAGCCACTCTATCCAGCTGAGTCCCAGGTCCATGTGAGGCCCACGTGAGGACCAGATTCATCAGGTCGAATTGAGGCATAGCTGGGGACAAGAGTCACCAGGTCTGGGTGCGACTTAGGTGGGGCAAGATTCAGCAGTTCTGAGTTAGGTCAAAGTGGGGACGAGAGACACCAGGTCCAGGTGAGGCCAAACTGAGGACCAGAGTCACCAGATCCAGGTGAGGTCCATGTTGGAAAGAGAGTCACCAGGTCCAGGAGAGGTCCAGGTGGGGACCTGAGTCACCAGATCCAGGTGAAGCCCAGATGGGTACCAGAGTCACTAGGTCCAGATGAGGCCCAGGTGAGGACCAGAGTTACCAGGTACACGTGAGGCGCCGGTAGGTATCAGAGGCAACAGGTCCATGCGAGGCAGGCTTGGGGACCATGGTCAAGAGTTCTACTTGAGGCCCAGTGTGGAACACTGTAACCAGGTCCAAGTGAGTCCCCGGTGGTGACAAGAGTCACCAGGTCCAGGTGAGGCCCAGGTGGGCACCAGGATCACCAGGTACAGGGGAGGCCCTTGAAAGAACCAGAGTCAACAGTGCGAGGTCAGGCGCAGGTGGCAAACAGGGTCAGCAGGTCTAAGTCAGGCCAAAGTGGGGTTCAGAGTCACTAGAGAACGGTGAGACCCAGAGGGGGACCAGAGTAAACTGGTCCAGGTGAGGTCCAGGTGTGGAACACAGTCACCGGGTCCCAATTTTGCCCAGTTGAGGACCATGGTCAACAGGGCCAGGTGAGGCCCAGATGGGAATCGGAGTGCCCAAATCCAGGTGAAGCCCAGGTTGGGACCCCAGTCATCAGATCCAGGGTAGTCTCAGTTGCAGACCAGAATCACCAGGTCCAGGTGAGGTGCAGGTGGCAACCACACTCACCAGGACCCGGTGAGGCCCTGGTGGGGACCAGAGTCACGAGGTACATGAGAAGGTAGAATCACTGCAGCCACCAGGTCCACATGATGTCCATTTGGGAACGAGAATCACCAGTTAGAGGAGAGGACCCTGTGGGGATGCGACTCACCATGTTCAGGTGAGACCCAGGTGGGAACCAGTGTCACCATGTACAGGTGTGGCCCAGGTGAAGACCAGAGTTAATAGGTCCGGCTGGGTCACTGTTAGTGAACAGTGTAACCATATCCTGATGCTACCCAGGTGGGTACGAGAGACACCAAGTCCTGGTGAGGCCCAGGTGAGACCAGAGACATGAGGACCAGGTGAGGTCCCATGGGCACCACAGACATCAGGTCAGGTGAGTCCATGCTTAGGATCAGATTCAACAGATACAGGTGAGGCCCAGTTGGAGCCAGAGTCACCTGGTACAGAAGAGCCAAAAGTCAGGACCAGAGTTACCAGGATCAGGTCAGTCCCAGTGGGGAATAGAGTAACCATGACCCGATGATGCCCAGGTAGAACCCGAGTCACCAGGTCCAGATGAGGCTCAGGTGGGGAGCATATTCACTAGGTCCCGGTGAGGCCCAGTTGAGGACCAGTGTCACCAGGTCTAGTTGAGGCCCAGAGGGGTACCAGATTCACCTGGTCAAGGTGACATCCAGATGGGGACCATAGTCACCATGTAAGGGTGAGCCCCAGGTGGCAACCCCACTCACCAGGTCCAGGTGAGGCCAACCTGCAGGCCAGAGTCACCAGATCCAGGTGAGTCCCTAGTGGGGACCGGAGTCACCAGGTAAATGTGAGTCTACAAGAACACGACAGTCACCAGATCCACGTGTGGTTCATCTGGGAACGAGAGTCACCAGGTCCAAGTGAGAAATAGGTGGGGACCACAGTCACCAGGTCCAGATTGAGGCCTAGGTGGGGGGACCGGAGTCATCAGGACCAGTTGAGGCCAAAGTGTGGAGCAAAGTTATCATGTCCAGGTGAGGCCCAGGTGGGGAACACAGTAACCATGTCCCATTGATGCCAGGTGGGAAAAGAGTCACAAGGTCCAGACGAGGTCTAAGTGAGGAGTAGATTCACCAGGTCCTGTTGAGGCCCAGCTGAGGACCAGTGTCCCAAGCTCCGGGTGAGTCCCAGAGGGGGACCAGAGTCACCCGGTTCTGGTGATATCCAGGTGGGAAGCAGAGTCAGCACGTCAGGAAGAGGCCCAGAGGGGGAAGAGAATCACTAGGTCCAGGTGAGGCCCCGATGTGGAACTGAGAAACCAGGTCCCATGATGCCCATATGAGGACCTGAGTAACCAGGTCCAGGTGAGGTCCCTGTGGGAACCAGTCACCTCGTCCAGGTGAGGCCCAAGTGGGACCACAGTCACCAGGTCCAGGTGAGGCCCAGTTATATAAGAGAGTATCCAGGTCCCAATGATGCCTAGGTAAGGACCAGAGTCAACAGGTCCAGGAGAGGTCCAGATATGGATCAGAGTCATTGTGTTCCAGGTGAGGCCAGATGGAGACCACAGGAACCAGGTCCAGGAGAGCCCCATATGGGAACCAGAGCCACCAGATCCAGGTGAGGTCCAGGTGTGGCCACAGTCACAAGGTCCAGGTGAGTTGCAGGTGGCAACAGGATTCACCAAGTCCAGGTGAAGCCCAGGTGGCGACAAGTCACCACATCCAGGTGCGGACCAGCTAAGGACCAGACACAAGGCCCAAGTGAAGCCCAAGGGGTGACCAGAGTCACCAGGTAAGGGTGAGGCCCAGAGGGGGAACCATAGTAACCATTTTGTTTGAGGCCCAGAATGGGACCAGAGGTCCCTGGTCAAAGTGAGGCTCATGTGGGTTATAGAGTATCCAGATCCCAGTGATGCCTGGGTGAGGACCAGAGTCACTAGGGCCATGCAGGACCAGATGGGGAACAGAATCACTAGGTCCTGGTGAGGCATAGAAACACACCCCAGTCAGCAGTATCAGGTGAGCCCCTTGTGGGAACCAGAGCCACTCTCTCCAGCTGAGTCACAGGCTCATGTGAGGCCCACGTGAGGACGAGATTCATCAGGTCGAATTGTGGCATAGCTGGGGACAAGAGTCACCAGGTCTGGGTGCGGCCTAGGTGGGGCAAGATTCAGCAGTTCTGAGTTAGGTCAAAATGGGGACGAGAGACACCAGGTCCAGGTGAGGCCAAACTGAGGACCAGAGTCACCAGATCCAGGTGAGGTCCATGTCGGAAAGAGAGTCACCAGGTCCAGGAGAGGTCCAGGTGTGGACCAGAGTCACCAGATCACGTGAAGCCCAGTTGTGGACCAGAGTCACTATGTCCGGTTGAGGCCCAGGTGAGGACCAGAGTTACCAGGTACAAGTGAGGCCACGGTGGGGATCAGAGGCAACAGGTCTATGTGAGGCCGGCTTGGGGACCATGGTCAACAGGTCTACTTGAGGCCCAGGAGTGGAACATAGTAAGCAGGTCCAGGTGAGTCCTCCGTGTTGAAAAGTGTCACCATGTCCAGATGAGGCCCTGGTGGGACCAGGATCACCAGGTACAGGGGAGGACCTTGAAATAACCAGAGTCAACAGTTCGAGGTCAGGCGCAGGTGGCAACAAGTGTCAGGAGGTCCAAGTCAGGCCAAAGTGGGTTTCACAGTCACTAGGGATCGGTGAGACCCAGAGAAGGACCAGAGTCATGTGGTCCAGGTGAGGTCCAGTTGTGGAACACAGTCACCGGTTCCGATTTCGCCCAGGTGAGGACCATGGACAACAGGGCCAGGTGAGGCCCAGGTGGGGACCGGAGTCCCAAAATCCAGGTGAAGCCCAGGTGGGGACCACGTCACCAGATGCAGGTTAGTCTCAGGTGCAGACCAGAATCACCAGGTCCAGGTGAGGCGGAGGTGGCAACCACACACATCAGGTCCCGGTGAGTCCTTGGTGGGGATCAGAGTCACGAGGTACATGAGAAGCTAGAAACACTGCAGCCACCAGGTCCACATGATGTCCATGTGGGAGCGAGAATCACCAGTTACAAATGAGGACCAGGTGGGGATCCGACTCACCATGTCCAGGTGAGACCCAGGTGGGAACCAGTGTCACCATGTCCAGGTGTGGCCCAGGTGAAGACCAGAGTTAATAGGTCCGGCTGGGTCACTGTTAGTGAACAGTGTAACCATATCCTAATGCTACCCAGGTGGGTACGAGAGACACCAGGTCCTGGTGAGGCCCAGGTGGGACCAGAGACATGAGGTCCGGGTGAAGTCCTGATGGGAACCACAGTCACGAGGTCAGGTGAGGCCATGCTTAGGATCAGAGCCACCAGTTCCAGGTGAGGCCAAGAAGGAGTCCACAGCAATCAGGTCCAGGTGGGGTGACTTAGTCACCAGGATTAGATGAGGACCAGATGGGGACCAGATTAACCAGGTTCAGGTGATTCCTAGGTGGTGACCCGATTTAGGAGTTTCGGGTGAGGACCAGGTTAGGACCAGATTCACCAGGTCCAAGTGAGGCCCACGTGGGGACCTGTGTCACCAGGCATGGGTGAGGCAAAGGTGACAACGCCACTCACCAGGTCCAGGTGAGCCCAACCTGCAGGCCATGCAGAGGAACCATGTCCCGATGATGCCCAGGTAGCAACTAGAGTTACCGGGTCCAGGTGAGGCCAAACTGCAGGCCATGTGTGGACCATGTCCCGATGATGCCCAGGTAGGGACCAGAGTTACCAGGTCCAGGTGAGGCCAACCTGCAGGTCATGCAGTGGAACCATGTCCCGATGATGCCCAGGTAGTGACCAGAGTCACCAGGTCCAAATGAGGCCCAGATGGAGCATATTCACTAGGTCCAGGTGAGGCCCAGTTGAGAACCAGAGTCAGCAGATCTGGTTGTGGCCTAGAGGGGTACCAGATACACGTGGTCCAGGTGACATCCAGATGGGGACCAGAATCACCAGGTCAGGGTGAGGCCCAGAGGGGTTGCAGAGTCATCATGTGCAGGTGAGGCTCTGGTGTGGAACAGAGTCACCAGGTACCAATGATGCCCAGGTGAGGACCAGAGTCACCAGGTCTGGGTGACGCGCAGATAGGATCAGAGTCACCAGTTCCCGGTGAGGCCAAGAAAGAGGCCACAGCAATCAGATTCAGATGGGGAACAAATTCACCAGGACTGGGTGAGGCCCAGATGGGGACCAGATTCACAGGTCCAGATGAGGCCCAGTTGGGGACCAGAGTCCCCGGGTCTGGGAGAGGACCAGTTAACGACCAGATTAACAGGTCCAAGAGGCCCACGTGTGGAACTTAGTCACCAGGTATGGGGTGGCAACCCCACTCACCAGGTCCAGGTGAGGACAACCTTCAGGCCAGTGTCACCAGATCCAGGTGAGGCCCTAGTGGGGACCGGAGTCACCAGGTAAATGTGCGTCTTCAAGAACACCACCATCACCAGGTCCAGGTGTGGTTCATGTGGGAACGAGAGACACCAGGTCCAGGTGAGAAAGAGGTGGGGACCACAGTCACCAGGTCCAGATTGAGGCCTAGGTGGGGGGACCAGCGTCATCAGGACCAGTTGAGGCCAAAGTGTGGAGCAAAGTTATCATGTCCAGGTGAGGCCCGGGTGGGGAACAGAGTAACGATGTCCCATTGATGCCAGGTGGGAAAAGAGTCAGAAGGTCCCGGTGAGGTGCAGGTGGCAACAGGATTCACCAAGTCCATGTGAGGCCCAGGTGGCGAACAGTCACCAGATCCATGTGCGGACCAGCTAAGGACCAGATTTACCAGGCCCAAGTGAAGCCCAAGGGGTGACCAGATTTACCAGGTAAGGGTGAGGCCCAGAAGGGGAACCAAGTAACCAGTTTAGTTTGAGGCCCAGAATGGGACCAGTGGTCCGTGGTCAAAGTGAGGCCCAGGTGTGGAATAGAGTATCCAGTTCCGAATGATGCCTGGGTCAGGACCAGAGTCACTAGGGCCATGCAGGCCCAGATGGGGAACAGAATCACTAGGTCCTGGTGAGTCACAGAAAAAGACCACAGTCACCAGTATGAGGTGAGCCCCTTGTGGGAACCAGAGCCACTCTATCCAGCTGAGTCCCAGGTCCATGTGAAGGCCACGTGAGGACCAGATTCACCAGGTCGAATTGAGGCATAGCTGGGGACAAGAGTCACCAGGTCTGTGTGCGGCCTAGGTGGGGAAAGATTCAGCAGTTCTGAGTTAGGTCAAAGTGGGGACGAGAGACACCAGGTCCAGGTGAGGCCAAACTGAGTACAAGAGTCACCAGATCCAGGTGAGGTCCATGTTGGAAAGAGAGTCACCAGGTCCAGGAGAGGTCCAGGTGGAAACCAGAGTCACTAGATCCAGGTGAAGTCCAGGTGGGGACCAGAGTCACCAGATCGAGGTGAATCCCAGGTGGGGACCAGAGTCACTAGGTGCAGATGAGGCCCAGGTGAAGACCAGAGTTACCAGGTACACGTGAGGATCCGGTGGGGATCAGAGGCAACAGGTCCATGTGAGGACGGCTTGGGGACCATGATCAACAGGTCCACTTGAGACCCAGGTGTGGAACACAGTAAGCAGGTCCAGGTGAGTCCCCCGTGGTTACAAAGGTCACCACGTCCAGGTGAGTCCCAGGTGGGAGCAGGATCACCAGGTACAGGGGAGGCCCTTGAAAGAACCAGCGTCAACAGTTCGAGTTCAGGCGCAGGTGGCAACCAGGGTCAGCAGGTCCAAGTCAAGCCAAAGTGGAATTCACAGTCACTAGGGCACGGTGAGACCCAGAGGGGGAGCATAGTCACCTGGTCCAGGTGAGGTCCAGTTGTGGAACACAGTCACCAGGTCTCAATTTTGCCCAGTTGAGGACCATGGTCAACAGGGCCAGGTGAGGCCGAGGTGGGGACCGGAGTCCCGAAATCCAGGTGAAGCACAGGTGGGGACCACAGTCACAAGATCCAGGGTAGTGTCAGGTGCAGACCAGAATCACCAGGTCCAGGTGTGGTGCAGGTGGCAACCAAACTCACCAGGTCCCGGTGAGGCACTGGTGGGGACCCGAGTCACGAGGTACATGAGAAGCTAGAAACACATGGGATCCCTGGGTGGCGCAGCGGTTTGGCGCCTGCCTTTGGCCCAGGGCGCGATCCTGGAGACCGGGGATCGAATCCCACGTCGGGCTCCCGGTGCATGGAGGCTGCTTCTCCCTCTGCCTGTGTCTCTGCCTCTCTCTCTCTCTGTGACTATCATAAATAAATAAAAATTTAAAAAAAGATGCTAGAAACACTGCGGCCAACAGGTCCACATGATCTCCATGTGGGAACGAGAATCACCAGTTACAGGTGAGGACCAGGTGGGGATCCGACTCACCAAGTCCAGGTGAGACCCACGTGGGAAAAAGTGTCACCATGTCCAGGTGTGGCCCAGGTGAAGACCAGAGTTAATAGGTCCGGCTGGGTCACTGTTAGTGAACAGTGTAACCATATCCTGATGCTACCCAGGTGGGTGGCAGAGACAACAGATCCTGGTGAGGCCTAAGTGGGACCAGAGACATGAAGTCCAGTTGAGGTCCCGATGGGAACCACAGTCACAAGGTCAGGTGAGGCCATGCTTAGGATCAGAGTCACCAGTTACAGGTGAGTCCCATGTGGAGCCAGAGTCACCTGGAACAGAAGAGGCCAAAGTCAGGACCAGAGTTACCAGGATCAGGTCACTCCAAGTGGGAATAGAGTAACCATGTCCCGATGATGCCAAGGTAGAACCAGAGTCACCAGGCACAGATGTGGCGCAGGTGGGGAGCATGTTCACTAGGTCCCGTTGAGGCCCAGTTGAGGACCAGAGTCACCAGGTCTAGGTGAGACCAAGAGGGGTACCATATTTACCTGGTCTGGTGACATCCAGATGGGGTCCGGAGTCCCCATGTCAGGCTGAGGCCCAGAGGGGATCCAGAGTCAACATATCCAGGTGAGGCTCAGGTGTGGAACAGAGTATCCAGGTCATAATGGTCCACAGGTGAGGACCAGAGTCACCAGATCTGGGTGAGGCCCAGTTAGCATCAGAGTCAGCAGTTCCAGGTTAGCCAAGAAGGAGTCCACAGCAATCAGGTCCAGGTGGGGAAGAAAGTCAACAGGACTGGGTGAGGCCCAGATGGGGACCAGATTCACCAGGCCCAGGTGTTTCCCATGTGGTGACCAGAGTTACCAGTTCCGGGTGACCACCAGGTAAGACCAGATTCACCAGGTCCAAGTGAGGCCCACGTGGGGACCTGTGTCACTAGGCAAGGGTGAGGCCCAGGTGACAAACCCACTCACCAGTTCCAGGTGAGGCCAACCTGCAGGCCATGCAGAGGAAACAGGTCCCAAAGATGCTCAGGTAGGCACGAGAGTTACCAGGTTCAGGTGAGGCCAACCTACAGGCCATGCAGTGGAACCATGTCCCGATGATGCCCAGGTAGGGACCAGAGTTACCAGGTCCAGGTGAGGCCAACCTGCAGGTCATGCAGTGGAACCATGTCCCGATGATGCCCACATAGGGACCAGAGTCACCAGGTCCAAATGAGGCCCAGATGGAGCATATTCACTAGGTCCAGGTGAGGCCCATTTGAGGACCAGGGTCACCAGACCTGGTTGAGGCCCAGAGGGCTACCATAATCCCCTGGTCCAGGTGATATCCATATGGGGACCAGAGTCACCAGGTCAGGTTGATAGCCATAGAGGTTCCAGAGTCATCATGTCCAGGGGAGCCTCAGGTATGGAACAGAGTCACCAGGACCAATGATGCCCAGGTGAGGACCAGAGTTACCAGGTACACGAGAGGCCCCGGTGGGGATCAGAGGCAACAGGTCCATTGAGGCAGGCTTGGGGACCATGGTCAACAGGTCTACTTGAGGCTCAGGTGTGGAACACAGTAACCAGGTCTAGGTGAGTAACCGGTGGTGACAAAAGTTACCACGTCCAGGTGAGGCCCAGGTGGGGTCCAGGATCACCAGGTCCAGGGGAGGCCCTTGAAAGTACCAGAGTCAACAGTACGACGTCAGTCGCAGGTGGGAACCAGGGTCAGCAGGTCCAAGTCCGTCCAAAGTCGGGTTCACAGTCACTAGGGCACGGTGAGACCCAGAGGGAGACCAGAGTCGCCTGGTCCAGGTGAGGTCCAGGTGTGGAACACAGTCACCAGGTCCCAATTTTGCCCAGTTGAGTACCATGGTCAACAGGGCCAGGTGACGCCCAGATGGGGACCGGAGTCCCCAAATCCAGGTGAAGCCCAGGTGGAGACCACAGTCACCAGATCCAGGGTAGTCTCAGGTGCAGGCCAGAATCACCAGGTCCAGGTGAGGTGCAGGTGGCAACCACACTCACCAGGTCCCGGTGAGGCCGTGGTGGGGACCAGAGTCACGAGGTACATGAGAAGCTAGAAACACTGCAGCCTCCAGGTCCACATAATGTCCATGTGGGAACGACAATCACCAGTTACAGGTGAGGCCCATGTGGAGCCAGAGTCACCTGGAACAGAAGAGGCCAAAGTCAGGACCAGAGTTACCAGGATCAGGTCACTCCAAGTGGGAATAGAGTAACCATGTCCCGATGATGCCAAGGTAGAACCAGAGTCACCAGGCACAGATGTGGCGCAGGTGGGGAGCATGTTCACTAGGTCCCGTTGAGGCCCAGTTGAGGACCAGAGTCACCAGGTCTAGGTGAGACCTAGAGGGGTACCATATTTACCTGGTCTGGTGACATCCAGATGGGGTCCGGAGTCCCAATGTCAGGATAAGGCCCAGAGGGGATCCAGAGTCAACATATCCAGGTGAGGCTCAGGTGTGGAACAGAGTATCCAGGTCATAATGGTCCACAGGTGAGGACCAGAGTCACCAGATCTGGGTGAGGCCCAGTTAGCATCAGAGTCAGCAGTTCCAGGTTAGCCAAGAAGGAGTCCACAGCAATCAGGTCCAGGTGGGGAAGAAAGTCAACAGGACTGGGTGAGGCCCAGATGGGGACCAGATTCACCAGGCCCAGGTGATTCCCATGTGGTGACCAGAGTTACCAGTTCCGGGTGACCACCAGGTAAGGACCAGATTCACCAGGTCCAAGTGAGGCCCACGTGGGGCCTTTGTCACCAGGTATGAGTGAGGCCCAGGTGGCAACCCCACTCACCAGGTCCAGGTGAGAACAACCTGCAGGCCATGCAGAGGAAATATGTCCCGATGATGCCCAGGTAGGGACTAGAGTTACCAGGTCCAGGTGAGGCCAACCTGCAGGCCATGCAGCGGAACCATGTCCCGATGATGCCCAGGTAGGGACCAGAGTTAACAGGTCCAGGTGAGGCCAACCTGAAGTCCATGCAGTGGAACCATGTCCCGATGATGCCCAGGTAGGGATCAGAATCATCAGGTCCAATGAGATCCAGATGGAGCATATTCACTAGGTCCAGGTGAGGTCCAATGGAGGACCAGAGTCACAGGACCTGGTTGAGGCCTAGAGGGGTACCAGAATCACCTGGTCCAGGTGACATCCAGATGGGGACCAGAGTCACCAGGTCAGGATGAGGCCCAGAGAGGTTCCAGAGTCATCATGTCCAGGTGAGGCTCAGGTGTGGAACAGAGTCACCAGGTACCAAAGATGCCCAGTTGAGGAGCAGAGTCACCAGGTCTGGGTAATGCGCACATAGGATCAGAGTCACCAGTTCCCGGTGAGGCCAAGAAAGAGTCCACAGCAATCAGATTCAGGTGGGGAACAAAGTCACCAGGACTGGGTGAGGCCCAGATGGTGACCAGATTCACCAGGTCAAGGTGAGGCCCAGGTGGTGACCAGAGAACCCGGGGCTGGGAGACGACCAGGTAAGGACCAGATTCACCAGGTCCAAGAGGCCCAAGCAGGGACCTGTGTCCCCAGGTACGGGTGAGGCACAGGTTGCAACCAAACTCACCAGGTCCAGGAGAGGCCATCCTTCGCGCCATGCAGAGGAACCGTGTCCCGATGATGTACATGTAGGAACCAGAGTTACCAGGTCCAGGTGATGGCAACCTGCAGGCCATGCAGTGGAACCATGTCCCGATGATGCCCAGGTAGGGACCAGAGTCACCAGGTCCAAATGAGGCCCAGATGGAGCATATTCACTAGGTCCAGGTGAGGCCCAGTAGAGGACCAGAGTCACCAGTTCTGGTTGAGGCTCAGAGGGGTACCAGAATCACCTGGTCAAAGTGACATCCAGATGGGGACCAGAGTCACCAGGACAGGGTGAGGCCCAAAGAGGTTCCAGAGTCATCATGTCCAGGTGAGGTTCAGGGGTGAAACTGAGTCACCAGGTACCAATGATGCCCAGATGAGGACCAGAGTCACCAGATCTGGGTGACGCGCAGATAGGATCAGAGTCACCAGTTCCAGGTGAGGCAAAGAAAGAGTCCACAGCAATCAGTTCCAGGTGGGGAACAAAGTAACCAGGACTGGGTGAGGCCCAGATGGGGACCAGTTCACCTTGTCCAAGTGAGGCCCAGGTGATGACCAGAGTACCCAGGTTGGGAGAAGAAGAGGTAAGGACCAGATTCACCAGGTCCAAGAGGCCCACGTGGGGACCTGAGTCACCAGGTATGGGTTAGCCACAGGTGGCAATCCCACTCACCAGGTCCAGGTGAGGCCAACCTGCAGGCCATGTGCGGAACCATGTCCCGATGACGCCCAGGCAGGGACGACAGTCACCAGGTCCAAATGAGGCCCAGATGGAGCATATTCACTAGGTCCAGGTGAAGCCAATTGAGGACCAGAGTCACCAGAACTGGTTGAGGCCTAGAGGGGTACCAGAATCACCTGGTCCAGGTTACATCCTAATGGGGACCAGAGTCACCAAGTCAGGTGAGGCCATGCTTAGGATAAGAGTCACCAGTTACAGGTGAGGCCCAGGTGGAGCCAGAGTCACCTGGTACAGAAAATGCCAAAGTCAGACCAGTGTTACAAGGATCAGGTCACTCCCAGTGGGGAATAGAGTAACCATGTCCCGATGATGCCCACGTAGAACCAGAGTCATCATGTCCAGATGAGGCGCAGTTGGGGAGCATATTCACTAGGTCCCGGGCAGACCCAGTTGAGGACTAGAGTCACCAGGTTTGGTTGAGGCCTAGAGGGGTACCAGATTCACCTGGTTAGGTGACATCCAGATGGGGAACAGAGTAACCATGTCAGGGTGAGGCCCAGAGGGGATCCAGAGTCATCATGTCCAGGTGAGGCTCAGGTGTGGAACAGAGTATCCAGGTCATAATGGTCCACAGGTGAGGACCAGAGTCACCAGATCTGGGAGAGGCCCAGTTAGGATCAGAATTACCACTTCCAGGTGAGGCCAAGAAGGTGTCCACAGCAATCAGGTCCAGGTGGGGAACAAAGTCACCAGGACTAGGTGATGCCCAGGTGGTGACCAGATTTACCAGTTCCGGGTGAGGACTAGGTAAGGACCACATTCACCAGATCCAAGTGAGGCCCACGTGGGGACCTGTGTCACCAGGCATGGGTAAGACCCACGTGGGAACCCCACTCACCAGCTCAAGTTGAGGCCAACCTGCAGGCCATGCAGAGGAACCATCTACCGATGATGCCCAGGTAGGGACTAGAGTTACCAGGTCCAGGTGAGGCCAACAAGCAGGCCATGCAGTGGAACAATTTCCCGATGATGCCCAGTGAGTGACCAGAGTCACCAGGTCCAAATGAGGCCCAGATGGAGCATATTCACTAGGTCCAGGTGAGGCCCAGTTGAGGACAAGAGTCACCAGAACTGGTTGAGGCTTAGAGGGGTACCAGAATCACCTGGTCCAGGTGACATCCAGATGGGGATCAGATCACCAGGTCAGGGTGAGACACAGAGAGGTCCCAGAGACATCATGTCCAGGTTAGGCTCAGGTGTGGAACAGAGTAACCAGGTACCAATGATGCCCAGGTGAGGACCAGAGTCAACAGGTCTGGGTGACCCACAGATAGGATCAGAGTCACCAGTTCCAGGTTAGGCCAAGAAAGTGTCCAGAGCAATCAGGTCCAGGTGAGGAACATAGTCACCAGGACTGGGTTAGGCCCAGATGGGGACCAGATTCACCAGGTCCAGAGAGGCCCAGGTTGTGACAAGATTCCCCGGGTCGGGGAGAAGACCAGGTAAGGACCAGATTCACCAGGTCCAAGAGGCCCACGTGGGGACCTGAGTCACCAGGTATGTGTAAGGCCCACATGGCATCCCACTAACAAAGTCCAGGTGAGGCCAATCTGCAGGCCAGAGTCACCAGATCCAGGTGAGGCCCAGGTATATAAGAGAGTATCCAGGTCCCAATGATGCCTGGGTCCGGACCAGAGTCACTAGGCCCATGCAGACCCAGATGGGGAACAGAATCACTAGGTCCTGGTGAGGCATACAATAAGACCAAAGTCACTAGTATCAGGTGAGATCCTTGTGGGAACAAGAGCCACTCTAACCAACTGAGTCCCAGATCCATGTGAGGCCCACCTGAGGACCAGATTCATCAGGTCGAATTGAGCATAGCTGGGGACAAGTGTCACCAGGTCTGGGTGAGGGCAAA
Organism: Canis lupus baileyi; assembly: GCF_048164855.1. Taxonomy (NCBI): domain Eukaryota; kingdom Metazoa; phylum Chordata; class Mammalia; order Carnivora; family Canidae; genus Canis; species Canis lupus. The sequence continues at coordinate 47,419,444 of NC_132862.1, forward strand.
CTGAGGACCAGTGTCACCAGATCCAGGTGAGGTCCAGGTGTGGACCAGAGTCACCAGACCCAGGTGAAGCCCAGGTGGGGACCAGAGTCACTAGGTCCAGATGAGGCCCAGGTGAGGACCAGAGTTACCAGGTACACGTGAGGCCCCGGTGGGGATTAGAGGCAACAGGTACATGTGGGGCCGCCTTGGGGACCATGGTCAACACGTCTACTTGACGCCCAGGTGTGGAACACAGTAAGCAGGTCCAGGTGAGTCCCCGGTGTTCACAAGAGTCACCACGTCCAGGTGAGGCTCAGGTGGGGACCAGCATCACCAGGTACGGGGGAGGCCCTTGAAAGAACCAGAGTCAACAGTTCGAGGTCAGGCCGAGGTGGCAACCCGCGTCAGCAGGTCCAAGTCAGGCCAAAGTTGGATTCACAGTCCCTAGGGCACGGTGAGACCCAGAGGGGGACTAGAGTCACATGGTCCAGGTGAGTTCCAGTTGTGGAACACAGTCACCGGGTCCCAATTGTCTCCAGTTGAGGACCATGGTCATCAGGGCCAGGTGAGGCCCAGATGGGGACCGGAGTCCCCAAATCCAGGTGAAGCCCAGGTGGGGACCACAGGCACCAGATCCAGGGTAGTCTCAGGGGCAGACAAAAATCAGCAAAGTCCAGGTGAGGTGCAGGTGGCAACCACACTCAACAGTTCACGGTGAGGCCCTGGTGGGGACCAGAGCCACGAGGTGCATGAGAAGCTAGAAACAGTGCAGCCAGCAGGTCCACATGATGTCCACGTGGGAACGAGAATCACCAGTTACATTGAGGCCCAGGTGGATATCAGACTCACCATGTCCAGGTGAGATCCAGGTGGTAACCAGTGTCACCATGTCCATGTGTGGCGAGGTGAAGACCAGAGATAATAGGTCCGGCTGGGTCACTGTTAGTGAAGAGTGTAACCATATCCTGATGCGACCCAGGTGGGTATGAGAAACACCAAGTCCTGGTGAGGCCCAGGTGAGACCAGAGACATGAGGACCAGGTGAGGTCCCGATGGGAACCACAGTCACCAGGTCTGGTGAGGCCATGATTTGGATCAGAGTCACCAGTTACAGGTGAGACCCAGGTGGAGCCAGAGTCACCTGGTAGAGAAGAGGCCAAAGTCAGGACCAGAGTTACCAGGATTAGGTCAGTCCCAGAGAGGAATAGAGTAACCATGTCCCGATGATGCCCACGTAGAACCAGAGTCACCAGGTCCAGATGAGGCGCAGGTGGGGAGCATGTTCACTAGGTCCCGGTGAGGCCCAGTTGAGGACCAGAGTCACCAGGTCAAGTTGAGGCCTAGAGGGGTACCAGATTCACCTGGTCTAGGTGACATCCAGATGGGGACCAGAGTCACCATGTCAGGCTGAGGCCCAGAGGGGATCCAGAGTCATCATGTCCAGGTGAGGCTCAGGTGTGTAACAAAGTATCAAGGTCTTAATGGTCCACAGGTGAGGACCAGAGTCACCAGATCTGGGTGAGACCCAGTTAGGATCAGAGTCACCAGTTCAAGGTGAGGCCAAGAAGGAGTCCACAGCAATCAGGCCCAGGTGGGGAACAAAGTGACCAGGACTTTGTGAGGCCCAGATGGGGACCAGATTCACCAGGCCCAGGTGATTCCCAGGTGGTGACCAGAGTTACCAGTTCCGGGTGAGGTCCAGGTAAGGACCAGATTCACAAGGTCCAAGTAAGACCCACGTGGGGACCTGTATCACCAGGCATGGGTGAGGCCCAGGTTTCAACCCCACTCACTGGGCCAGGTGAGGGCAACCTGCAGGCCATGCAGAGGAACCATGTCCCGATGATGCCCAGGTAGGGACTAGAGTTACCAGGTCCAGGTGAGGCCAACCTGCAGGCCATGCAGTGGAACCATGTCCCGATGATGCCCAGGTAGGGACCAGAGTTACCAGGTCCAGGTGAGGCCAACCTGCACGTCATGCAGTGGAGCCATGTCCCGATGATGCCCAGGAAGGGACAAGAGTCACCAGGTCAAATGAGGCCCAGATGGAGCATATTCACTAGGTCCAGGTGAGGCCCAGTTGAGGACCAGAGTCACCAGATCTAGTTGAGGCCTACAGGGGTACCAGAATCACCTGGTACAGGAGACATCCAGATGGGGACCAGAGTCACCACTTCAGGGTGAGGCCCAGAGTGGGAAGAGAATCACTAGGTCCAGGTGAGGCCCCAATGTGGACCTGAGAAACCAGGTCCCATGATGCCCATATGAGGACCTGAGTCACCAGGTCCAGGTGAGGTCCCTGTGGGAACCCGACACCTCGTCCAGGTGAGGCACAGGTGGGATCACAGTCACCAGGTCCAGGTGAGGCCCAGGTATATAAGAGAGTGTCAAGGTCCCAATGATGCCCAGGTAAGGACCAGAGGCAACAGGTCCAGGAGAGGCCCAAATATGGATCAGAGTCATTGTGTTCTAGGTGAGGCCAGAAGGAGACCACAGGAACCAGGACCAGGAGAGGGCCATATAGGAACCAGAGCCACCAGAGCCAGGTGAGGTCCAGGTGGGAACACAGTCAGAAGGTCCAGGTGAGGCGCAGGTGGCAACAGGATTCACCAAGTCCAGGTCAGTCCCAGGTGGCGACCTGTCACCAGATCCAGGTGTGGACCAGCTAAGGACTAGATTCACCAGGCCCAGGAGAAGCCCAAGGGGTGACCAGAGTCACCAGGTAAGGGTGAGGCCCAGAGGGATAACCAGATACCCAGTTTAATTTGAGACCCAGAATGGGACCAGAGGTCCCTGGTCAGAGTGTCGCCCTGGTGTGGAATAGATTATCCAGATCCCAATGATGCCTGGGTGAGGACCAGAGTCACTAGGGTCATGCAGGCGCAAATGGGGAACAGAATCACTAGGTCCTGGTGAGGCATAGAATAAGACCAGAGTCACCAAAATCAGGTGAGCCCCTTGTGGGAACCAGAGCCACTCAATCCAGCTGAGTCCCAGGTCCATGTGAGGCCCACGTGAGGACAAGATCATCAGGTCGAATTGAGGCATGGCTGGGGACAAGAGTCACCAGGTCTGGGTGCGGCCTAGGTGGGGCATGATTCAGCAGTTCTGAGTTAGGTGAAAGTGGGGATGAGAGACACCATGTCCAGGAGAGGCTAAACTGAGGACCAGAGGCAACAGATCCATGTGAGGTCCATGTTGGAAAGAGAGTCACCAGGTCCAGGAGAGGTCCAGGTGGGGACCAGAGTCACCATATCCAGGTGAAGCTCAGGTGGGGACCAGAGTCACTAGGTCTAGATGAAGCCCTGGTTAGGACCAGAGATACCCGGTACACTTGAGGCCCCGGTGGGGATCAGAGGCAACAGGTCCATGTGAGGCCGGCTTGGAGACCATGGTCAACAAGTCGACTTGAGGCCCAGATGTGGAACAAGGTAAGCAGGTCCAGGTGAGTCCCCGGGGTGACAAAAGTCACCACGTCCAGGTGAGTCCCAGGTGGGGACCAGGATCACCATGTACAGGGTAAGCCCTTGAACGAACCAGAGTCAACAGTTCGAGGGCAGGCACAGGTGGCAACTTGCGTCAGCAGGTCCAAGTCAGGCCAAAGTTGGATTCACAGTCACTAGGGCACGGTGAGACCCAGAGGGGGACCAGAGTCACATCGTCCAGGTGAGGACCAGTTGTGGAACACAGTCACCAGGTCCCAATTGTGCCCAGTTGAGGAACATGGTCATCAGGACCAGGTGAGGCCCAGATGGGGACCGGAGTCCCGAAATCCAGGTGAAGCACAGGTGGGGACCACAGGCACCAGATCCAGGGTAGTCTCAGGGGCAGACAAGAATCAGCAAAGTCAAGGTGAGGTGCAGGTGGCAACCACACTCAACAGGTCCCGGTGAGGCCCTGGTGGGTACCAGAGCCACGAGGTACATGAAAAGCTAGAAACACTGCAGCCACCAGGTCCACATGATGTCCATGTGGGAACGAGAATCACCAGTTACATTGAGGCCCAGGTGGGGATCAGACTCACCATGTCCAGGTGAGACCCAGGTGGGAACCAATGTCACCATGTTCAGGTGTTCCCCAGGTGAAGACTACAGTTAATAGGTCCGGCTGGGTCACTGTTAGTGAACAGTGTAACCATATCCTGATGCTACCCACGTGGGGACCAGAGACACCAGGGTCTGGTGAAGTCCAGGTGGGACAAGAGACATGAGGTTCAGTTGAAGTCCCGATGGGAACCACAGTCACCAGGTCAGGTGAGGCCATGCTTAAGTCAAAGTCACCAGTTACAGGTGAGGCCCTGGTTGAGCCAGATTCACCTGGTACAGAAGAGGTCAAAGTCAGGACTAGAGTTACCAGGATCAGGTAAGTCCCAGTGGGGAATAAAGTAACCATGTCCCAATGATTCCCAGGTAGAACCAGAGTCACCAGGTCCAGATGAGGCGCAGGTGGGGAGCATGTTCACTAGGTCCCGTTGAGGCCAAGTTGAGGACCAGAGTCACCAGGTCTAGTTGAGGCATAGAGGGGTACCATATTCACCCGGTCTTGGTGATATCCAGATGGGGACCAGAGTCACCATGTCAGGCTGAGACCCAGAGGGGATCCAGAGTCATCATGACCAGGTGAGGCTCAGGTGTGGAACAGAGTATCCAGGTCATAATGGTCCACAGGTGAGGACCAGAGTCACCAGATCTAGGTGAGGCCAGTTAGGATCAGAGGCACCAATTCCAGGTGAGGCCAATAAGGAGTTCACAGCAATCAGGTCCAGGTGGGGAACAAAGTCACGAGGACTGGGTGAGGCCCAGATGGGGACCAGATTCACAAGGTCGAGGAGATTCCCAGATGATGACCAGAGTTACCAGTTCCGGGTGAGGACCAAGTAAGGACCATATTCACCAGGTCCAAGTGAGGCCCACGTGGGGACGTGTGTCACCAGGTATGGGTGAGGCACAGGTGGCAACCCCACTCACCAGGTCCAGGTGAGGCCAACCTGCAGGCCATGCAGTGGAACCATGTCCCGATGAGGCCCAGGTAGGGACCAGACTTACCAGGTGAAGGTGAGGCCCAGATGGAGCATATTCACTAGGTCCAGGTGAGGCCCAGTTGAGGACCAGAGGCACCAGATCTCGTTGAGGACTAGAGGGGTACCAGAATCACCTGGTCCAAGTGGCATCCAGATGGAGACCAGAGTCACCAGGTTAGGGTGAGGCCCAGAGAGTTTCCAGAGTCATCATGTCCAGGTGACGCTCAGGTGTGGAACAGAGTCACCAGGTACCAATCATGTCCAGGTGAGGACCAGTGTCACCAGGTCTGGGTGACGCGCAGATAGGATCAGAGTCACCAGTTCCAGGTGAGGCCAAGAAAGAGTCCACAGCAATCAGGTCCAGGGGGGGAACAATGTGACCAGGACTGGATGACGCCCAGATGGGGACCAGAAACACCAGGCCCAGGTGATTCCCAGGTGGTGACCAGAGTTACGAGTTCCGGGTGAGAACAAGGTAAGGACCAGATTCACCCGGTCCAAGTGAGGGCCACGTGGGGACCTGTGTCACCAGGCAAGGGTGAGGCACAAGTGACAACCCCACTCCCCAGGTCCAGGAGATGCCAACCTGCAGGCCATGCAGAGGAACCATGTCCCGATGATGCCCAGTAGGGACTACAGTTACCAGGTCCAGGTGATGCCAACCTGCAGGCCATGTGTGGAACCATGTCCCGATGATGCACAGGTAGGGACCAGAGTTAAAAGGTCCAGGTGAGGCCAACCTGCAGGCCATGCAGTGAAACCATATCCCTATGATGCCCAGGTAGTGACCAGAGTCACCAGGTCCAAATGAGGCCAAGATGGATCATATTCACTAGGTCCAGGTGAGGCCCAGTTGAGGACCAGAGTCACCATATCTGGTTGAGGCCTAGACGGGTACCAGAATCCCCTGGTCCAGGTGACATCCAGATGGGGACCAGAGTCACCAGGTCAGGGTGAGGCCCAGAGAGGTTCCAGAGTCATCATGTCCAGGTGAGGCTCAGGTGTAGAACAGAGTCACCATGTACCAATGATGCCCAGGTGAGGACCAGAGTCACCAGGTCTGGGTGACGAGCAGATAGGATCAGAGTCACCAGTTCCAGGTGTGGCCAAGAAAGAGTCCACAGCAATCAGGTCCCGGTGGGGAACAAAGCAACCAGGACTGGGTGAGGCCCAGATGGGGACCAGATTCACCAGGTCCAGGTTAGGTCCAGGTGGTGCCCAGAGTCCCCGGGTGTGGGAGAGGACCAAGTAAGGACCAGATTCACCAGATCCAAGAGGCCCACGTGGCGATAGAGTCACCAGGTATGGTTGAGGTCCTGGTGGCAAACCCACTCACCAGGTCCAGGTGAGGCCATCATGGAGGCCAGAGTCACCAGATACAGGTGAGTCCCTAGTGGGGACCGGCGTCACCAGGTAAATGTGAGGTCTACAAAAACACCACAGTACCAGGTCCAGGTGTGGTTCATGTGGGAAAGAGAGTCACCAGGTCCAGGTGAGACCCAGGTGGGGACCACAGTAACCAGGTCCAGATTGAGGCCTAGGGGGGGGACCAGAGTCATCAGGACCAGTTGAGGCCAAAGTGTGGAGCAAAGTTATCATGTCCAGGTGAGGCCCAGGTGGGGAACAGAGTAACCATGTCCCATTGATGCCAGGTGGGAAAAGAGTCACAAGGTCCAGACGAGGCCTAAGTGAGGAGTAGATTCACCAGGTCCTGTTTAGGCCCAGTTGAGGACCGGTGTTCCCAGCTCCGCGTGAGTCCCAGAGGGGGACCAGAGTCACCGGTTCTGGTGATATCCAGATGGGGATCAGAGTGACCACGTCAGGGTGAGGCCCAGAGGGGGCGAGAGTCACTAGGTCCAGGTGAGGACCCGATGTGGAACTGAGAAACCATGTCTCAATATGCCCATATGAGGACCTGAGTCACCAGGTCCAGGTGAGGTCCCTGTGGGAACCAGTCACCTCGTCCAGGTGAGACCCAGGTGGGACCACAGTCACCAGGTCCAGGTGAGGCCAAGTTATATAAGAGAGTATCCAGGTCCCAATGATGCCCAGGTTAGGACCAGAGTCAACAGGTCCAGGAGAGGCCCAAATATGCATCAGAGTCATTGTGTTCCTGGTGAGGCCAGATGGAGACCAGAGGAACCAGGTCCAGGAGAGCCCCATATGGGAACCAGAGCCACCAGATCCAGGTGAGGTCCAGGTGGGACCACAGTCACAAGGTCCAGTGAGGGGCAGGTGGCAACAGGATTCACCAAGTCCAGGTGAGGCCCAGGTGGCGACCACTCACCAGATCCAGGTGAGGACCAACTAAGGACAAGATTCACCAGGCCCAAGTGAAGCCCAAGGGGTGACCAGATTCAACAGGTAAGGGTGAGTCCCAGAGGGGGAACCTGAGTAACCAGTTTAGTTTGAGGCCCAGAATGGGACCAGAGGTCCCTGGTCAAAGTGAGGCCCAGGTGTGGAATAGAGTATCCAGGTCCCAATGATGCCTGGGTGAGGACAGAGACACTAGGGCCATGCAGGCCCAGATGGGGAACAGAATCACTAGGTCCTGGTGAGGCATAGAAAAAGACCCCAGTCACCAGTATCAGGTGAGCCCTTTGTGGGAACCAGAGCCACTCTATCCAGCTGAGTCCCAGGTCCATGTAAGGCCCACGTGAGGACCAGATTCATAAGGTCGATGAGGCATAGCTGGGGACAAGAGTCACCATGTTTGGGTGCGGCCTAGGTGGGGCAAGATTCAGCAATTCTCAGTTAGGTCAAAGTGTGGACGAGAGACACTAGTTCCAGGTGAGGCCAAACTGAGGACCAGATTCACCAGATCCAAGTGAGGCACACGTGCGGACCGGTGTCACCAGGTATGGGTGAGGTCCAGGGGACAACCCCACTCACCAGGTCCATGTGAGGACAACCTGCTGTCCATGCAGAGGAACCGTGTCTCGATGATGCCCACGTAGGGACTAGAGTTACCAGGTCCAGGTGATGCCAACCTGCAGGCCATGCAGTGGAACCATGTCCTGATGATGCCGAGGTAGGACAATATTTACCAGGTCCATGTGAGGCCAACCGGCAAGTCATGCAGTGGAACCATGTCCCGATGATGCCCAGGTAGGGACCAGAGTCACCAGGTCCAAATGAGGACAGATCGAGCATATTCACTAGGGGCAGGTGAGGCCCAGTTGAGGACCAGAGTCACCAGATCTGGTTGAGACCTAGAGGGGTAGCAGATTCACCTGGTCCAGGTGACATCCACATGGGGACCAGAGTCACCAGGTCAGGGTGAGGCCTAGAGAGGTTGCAGAGTCATCATGTCCAGGTGAGGCTCAGGTGTGGAACAGAGTCATCAGGTACCAATTATGCCCAGGTGAGGACCAGAGTCACCAGGTATGGGTGACGCGCAGATAGGATCAGAGTCACCAGATCCAGATGAGGCCCAGAAAGAGTCCACAGCAATCAGGTCCAGGTGGGGAACAAAGTCACCAGGACTGGGTGAGGCCCAGATGGGGACCAGATTCAACAGGACCAGGTGAGGCCCAGATGGTGACCAGAGTCCCCGACTCTGGGAGAGGACCAGGTAAGGACCAGATTCACCAGCTCCAAGAGGCCCACTTGGGGACCTGAGTCACCAGGTATGGATGAGGCCCAGGTGGCAACCCCAATCACCAGGTCCAGGTGAGGCCAACCTGCAGGCCAGAGTCACCAGATCCAGGTGAGGCCCTAGTGGGGACGGGATTCAAGGTAAATGTGAGTCTACAAGAACACCACAGTCACCAGATCCAGGTGTGGTTCATGTGGGAACGGGAGTCACCAGGTCCAGCTGAGACCCAATTGGGGACGACAGTCACCAGGTCCAGATTGAGGCCTAGGTTTGGGGACGAGAGTCATCAGGACCAGTTGAGGCCAAAGTGTGCAGCAAAGTTATCATGTCCAGGTGGGGCCAGGTGGGGAACAGAGTAACCATGTCCCATTGATGCCAGGTGGGAAAAGAGTCACAAGGTCCAGACGAAGCCTAAGATTGGAGTAGATTCACCAGGTCCTGTTGAGGCCCACCTGAGGACCAGTGTCCCCAGCTCCGGGTGAGTCCCAGAGGGGGACCAGAGTCACCCGGTTCTGGTGGTATCCAGGTGGTGACCAGAGTCAGCACGTCACGGTGAGGCCCAGAGTGGGACGAGAATCACTAGGTCCAGTTGAAGCCCCGATGTGGAATTGAGAAACCAGGTTCCATGGTGCCATAAGAGGACCTGAGTCACCAGGTCCATGTGAGGCCCCTGTGGGAACCAGTCACCCCGTCCAGGTGAGGCCCAGGTGGGACCACAGTCACCAGGTCCTGGTGAGGCCCAGGTATATAAGAGAGTATCCAGGTCCCAATGATGCCCAGGTAAGGACCAGAGTCAACAGGTCCAGGAGAGGCCCAAATATGCATCAGAGTCATTGTGTTCCAGGTGAGGCCCGAAGGAGACCACAGGAACCAGGTCCAGGAGAGCCCCATATGGGAACCAGAGCCACCAGATCCAGGTGAGGTCCATGTGGGACCACAGTCACAAGGTCCAGGTGAGGCGCTGGTGGCAACAGGATTCACCAAGTCCAGGTGAGGCCCACGTGGTGACCTGTCACCAGGGCCAGTTGCGGACAAGCTAAGGACCAGATTCACGAGGCCCAAGTGAACCCCAAGGGGTGACCAGAGTCACCAGGTAAGGGTGAGGCACAGAGGGGAACCAGAGTAACCAGTTTAGTTTGAGGCCCAAAATGGGACCAGAGATCCCTGGTCAAACTAGGCCCAGGTGTGGCATAGAGTATCCAGGTCCCAATGATGCCTGGGTGAGGACCAGAGTCACTATGGCCATGCAGGCTCAGATGGGGAACAGAATCACTAGGTCCTGGTGAGGCATAGAATAAGACCACAATCACCAGTATCAGGTGTGCCCCTTGTGGGAACCAGAGCCACTCTATCCAGCTGTGTCCCAGGTCCATGTGAGCCCCACGTCAGGACCAGATGCATCAGGTCGAATTAAGGCATAGTTCGGGACAAGAGTCACCAGGTCTGGGTGCGGGCTAGGTGGGGCAAGATTCAGCAGTTCTGAGTTAGGTCAAAGTGGGGACGAGAGACACCAGGTCCAGGTGAGGCCAAACTGAGGACCAGAGTCACCAGATCCAGGTGAGGTCCATGTTGGAAAGAGAGTCACCAGGTCCAGGAGAGGTCCAGGTGGGGACCAGAGTCACCAGATCCAGGTGAAGTCAAGGTGGGGACCAGATTCACCAGATCCATGTGAAACCCAGGTGGGGACCAGAGTCACTAGGTCCTGATTAGGCCCAGGTGAGGATCAGAGTTACCAGATACACGTGAGCCCTTGGCGGGGATCAGAGCCAAAGGTCCACGTGAGCCCGGCTTGGGGACCATGGTCAACAAGTCTACCTGATGCCCAGGTGTGGAACACAGTAATCATGTCCAGGTGAGTCCCCGGTGGTGACAAGAGTCACCACGTCCAGTTGAGGCCCAATTGGAGACCAGGATCACCAGGTACAGGGGAGGCCCTTGAGAGAACCAGAGTCAACATTCGAGGTCAGGCGCAGGTGGCAACCAGGTTCAGCAGGTCCAAGTCAGGCCAAAGTGGGGTTCACAGTCAGTAGGGCACAGTGAGACCCAGAGGGGGACCAGAGTCACCTTGTCCAGGTGAGATCCAGTTGTGGAACAGAGTCACCGGGTCCCAATTTTGCCCAGTTGAGGACCATGGTCAACAGGGCCAGGTGAGGCCCAGATGGGGACCGGAGTCCCCAAATTCAGGTGAAGCCCGGGTGGGGACCACAGTCACCAGATCCATTGTAGTCTCAGGTGGAGACCAGAATCACCAGGTCCTGGTGAGGTGCAGGTGGCAACCACACTCACGAAGTCCGGGTGAGGCCCTGGTGGGGACCAGAGTCACGAGGTACATGAGAAGCTAGAAACACTGCAGCCACCAGGTCCACATGATGTCCATGTGGGAACGAGAATTACAATTTACAAGTGAGAACCAGGTGGGGATCTGAGTCACCATGTCCAGGTGAGACCCTGGTGGGAACCAGTGTCACCATGTCCAAGTGTGGACCAGGTGAAGACGAGAGTTAATAGTTCCAGCCGGGTCACTGTTAGTGAACAGTGTAACCATATCCTGATGCTACTCAGGTGTGTACCAGATACAAGGTCCTGGTGTGTCCCAGTTGGGACCAGAGACATGAGGACCAGGTGAGGTACCGATGGAAACCACAGTCACCAGGTCAGGTGAGGCCTTGCTTAGGATCAGAGTCACCACTTACAGGTGAGGTCCAGGGGGAGCCAGAGTCACATGGCACAGAAGAGGCGAAAGTCAGGACCAGATTCACCACGATCAAGTCAGTCCCACTGAGAATAGAGTAACCACGTCCCGATGATGCCCAGGTAGAACCACAGTTACCAGGTCCAGGGGCGGCCAACCTAAAGGCCATGCAGTGGAACCATGTCCCGATGATGCCCAGGTAGGGAAGAGAGTCACCAAGTCCAAATGAGGCCCAGATGGAGCATATTCAATAGGTCCACGTGAGGCCCAGTTGAGGACCAGAGTCACCAGATCCAGGTGAAGCCAAGGTGGGGACCAGAGTCACTAGGTCCAGATGAGGCCCAAGTGAGGACCAGTGTTACCAGGTACACGTGATGCCCCGGTGGGAATCAGAGGCAACAGGTCCATATGAGGCAGGCTTCGGTACCATGGTCAACAGGACTACTTGAGGCCCAGGTGTGGAACACAGTAACCAGGTCCAGGTGAGTCCCCGGTGGTGACAAGGGTCACCACGTCCAGGTGAGTCCCAGGGGGGGACCAAGATCACCATGGACAGGGGAAGCCCTTGAATGAACCAGAGTCAACAGTTCGAGGTCAGGCGCAGGTGTCAACCTGGGTCAGCAGGTCCAAGTCAGGCCAAAGTCGGGTTCACAGTCACTAGGGCACGGTGAGACCCAGAGGGGGACCAGAGTCACCTGGTCCAGGTGAGGTCCAGGGGTGGAACACAGTCACCGGGTCCCAATTTTGCCAGTTGAGGACCATGGTTCACAGGGCCAGGTGAGGCCCAGATTGGGGATCCTCAATCTGGATCAGATTCACCAGTTCCAGTTGAGGCTAAGAAGGAGTCCACAGCAATCATGTACAGATTGACGCCTAGGTCGGGGGACCAGACTCATCAGGACTAGTTGAGGCCAAAATGTGGAGCAAAGTTATCATGTCCAGGTGAGTCCCAAGTAGGGAACAGAGTAACCATGTCCCATTGATGCCAGGTGGGAAAAGAGTCACAAGGTCCAGACGAGGCCTAAGTGAGGAGCAGATTCACCAGGTCCTGTTGAGGCCCAGTTGAGGACCAGTGTCCCCAGCTCCGGGTGAGTCCCAGAGGGGGACCAGAATCACCCGGTTCTGGTGATATCCAGGTGGGGACCAGAGTCACCTCGTCAGGGTGAGGACCATAATGGGACGAGAATCACTAGGTCCAGGTTAGGTCCCGATGTGGAACTGAGAAACCAGGTCCCATGATGCCCATATGAGGACCTGAGTCACCAGGTCCAGGTGAGGTCCCTGTGGGAACCAGTCACCTCGTCCAGGTGAGGCCCAGGTGGGACCACAGTCACCAGTATCATGTGAGCCCCTTGTGGGAACCAGAGCCACTCTATCCAGCTGAGTCCCAGGTCCATGTGAGGCCAACGTGAGGAGCAGATTCATCAGGTCGAATTGAGGCAGAGCTGGGGACAAGAGTCACCAGGTCTGCGTGCGGCCTAGGTGGGTCAAGATTCAGCAGTTCTGAGTTAGGTCAAAGTGGGGACGAGAGACACCAGGTCCAGGTGAGGCCAAACTGAGGACCAGAGTCACCAGATCCAGGTGAGTTCCAGGTGGGGACCAGAGTCACCAGATCCAGGTGAAGCCCAGGTGGGGACCAGAGTCACTAGGTCCAGATGAGGCCCAGGTGAGGACCAGAGTTACCAGGTACACGTGAGGCCCCGGTGGGGATCAGAGGAAACAGGTCTATGTGAGGCCGCCTTGGGGACCATGGTCAACAGGTCTACTTGAGGCCCAGGTGTGGAACACAGTAAGCAGGTCCTGGTGAGTCCCCCGTGGTGACAAGGGTCACCACGTTCAGGTGGGGCCCAGTTGCGGACCAGGATCACCAGGTACAGGGGAGGCCCTTGAGAGAACCAGAGTCAACAGTTCGAGGTCAGGCGCAGGTGGCAACCAGGGTCAGCAGGTCCAAGTCAGGCCAAAGTGGGGTTCACAGTCACTAGGGCACGGTGAACCCAGAGTGGGACCAGAGTCACCTGGTCCAGGTGAGGTCCAGTTGTGGAACACAGCCACCGGTTCCCAATTTTGCACAGTAGAGGACCATGGTCAACAGGGCCAGGTGAGGCCCAGATGGGGAACGGAGTCCCCAAATCCAGGTTAAGCCCAGGTGGGGACCACAGACGCCAGATCCAGGGTAGTCTCAGGTGCAGAGCAGAATCACCAGGTCCATGTGAGGTGCAGGTGGCAACCACACTCACCCGGTCCCAGAGAGGCCCCGGTGGGGACCAGAGACACGAGGTACATGAGAAGCTAGAAACACTGCAGCCACCAGGTCCACATGATGTCCATGTGGGAATGAAAATCACCAGTTACAGGTGAGGACCAGGTGGGGATCCGACTCACCATGTCCAGGTGAGACCCAGGTGGGAACCAGTGTCACCATGTCCTCGTGTGCCCCAGGTGAAAACCAGAGTTATTAGGTCCGGCTGGATGAGTGTTAGTGAACAGTGTAACCATATCCTGATGCTACCCAGGTGGGTACCAGAGACACCAGGTCCTGATGAGGCCCAGATGTAACCAGAGACATGAGGTCCAGGTGAGGTCCCGATGGGAACCACAGTCACCAGGTCAGGTGAGCCCATGCTTAGGATCAGAGTCACCAGGAACAGGTGAGGCCAAGCTGGAGCCAGAGTCACCTGGTTCTGAAGAGGCCAAAGTCAGGACCAGAGTTACCAGGATCAGGTCAGTCCCAGTGGGTAATACAGTAACCATGTCCCAATGATGCCCAGGTAGAATCAGAGTCACCAGGTCCAGCGAGGCGCAGGTGGGTAGAGTATTCACTAGGTCCAGGTGAGGCCCAGATGAGGACCAGAGTCACCAGGTCTAGTTGACGCCTAGAGGGGTACCAGATTCACCTGGTCTAGGGGACATCCAGATGGGGACCAGAGTCACCATGTCAGGGTGAGGCCCAGAGGGCATCCAGAGTCATCATGTCCAGGTGAAGTTCAGGTGTGGAACAGAGTATCCAGGTCATAATGGTTCACAGGTGAGGACCAGAGTCACCAGATCTGGGTGAGGCCCAGTTAGGAGCAGAGTCACAAGTTCCAGGTGAGGCCAAGAAGGAGTCCACAGCAATCAGGTCAAGGTGGGGATCAGGGCAGCCCCGGTGGCGCAGCGGTTTGGTGCCGCCTGCAGCCCAGGGCGTGATCCTGGAGACACGGGATCGAGTCCCACGTCGGGTTCCCTGCATGGAGCCTGCTTCTCTCTCTGCCTATCTCTCTCTCTCCGAATGAAAAAATAAATAAAATCTTTAAAAAAAAAAAAAGGTGGGGATCAAAGTCACCAGGAATGGGTGAGGCCCAGATGGGGACCAGATTCACCAGGTCCAGGTGATTCCCATTTGGTGACAAGGGTTACCATTTCCGTGTGAGGACCAGGTAAGGAACAGATTCACCAGGTCCAAGTGAGGCCCACGTGAGACCTGTGTCACCAGGTATGGGTGAGGCCCAGGTGGCAAGCCCACTCACCAGGTCTAGGTGAGGCCAACCTGCAGGCCATGCAGAGGAACCGTGTCCCGATGATGCCCAGGTAGGGACCAGAGGTACGAGGTCCAGGTGACGCCAACCTGCAGGCCATTCAGAGGAACCGTGTCCCGATGATGCCCAGGTAGGGACCAGAGTTACTAGGTCAAGAAGAGGCCAACCTGCAGACCATTATGTGGAACCAGGTCGCGATGTTGCCCACGTAGGGACCAGAGTCACCAGGTCCAAATGAGGCCCAGATGGAGCATATTTACTAGGTACAGGTGAGGCCCAGTTGAGGACCAGAGTCACCAGATCTGGTTGAGGCCCAGAGGGGTACCAGATTCACCTGGTCTAGGTGACATCCAGATGGGGACCAGAGTAACCATGTCAGGGTGAGGCCCAGAGGGGATCCAGAGTCATCATGTCCAGGTGAGGCTCAGGTGTGGAACAGAGTATCCAGGTCATAATGGTCCACCCGTGAGGACCAGAGTCACCAGATCTGGGAGAGGCCCAGTTAGGATCAGAGTTACCAATTCCAGGTGAGGCCAAGAAGGTGTCCACAGCAATCAGGTCCAGGTGGGGAACAAAGTCACCAGGACTAGGTGATACCCAGGTGGTGACCACATTTACCAGTTCCGGGTAGAACTAGCTAAGGACCACATTCACCAGGTCCAAGTGAGGCCCACGTGGGGACCTGTGTCACCAGGCATGGGTAAGACCCACGTGGGAACCCCACTCACCAGGTCAAGATGAGGCCAACATGCAGGCCATGCAGAGGAGGCATGTCCCGATGATGTCCAGGTAGGGACCAGAGTTACCAGATCCAGGTGAGACCCAGGTGGGGAACACAGGAACTAGGTCCAGATTGAGGTCTAGGTGGGGGGACCAGAGTCATCAGGACCAGTTGAGGCCAAAGTGCGGAGAAAACTTATCATGTCCAGGTGAGGCCCAGGTGGGGAACAGAGTAACCATGTCCCATTGATGCCAGGTTGGATAAGAGTCACAAGGTCCAGACGAGGCCTAAGTGAGGAGTAGATTCACCAGATCCTGTTGAGCCCAGGTGAGGACCTGTGTCCCCAGCTCCGGGTGAGTCCCAGAGGGGGACCAGAGTCACCCGGTTCTGGTGATATCCAGGTGGGGACCAGAGTCACCAGGTCAGGGTGAGGCCCAGAGGGGGACGAGATCACTAGGTCCAGGTGAGGCCCCAATGTGGCCCTGAGATACCAGGTCCCATGATACCAATTTGAGGACCTGAGTCACCAGGTCCAGGTGAGGTCCCTGTGGGAACAAGTGTCCTCATCCAGATGAGGTCCAGGTGGGACCACAGTCACCAGGTCCAGGTGAGGCCCAGGTATATAAGAGAGTATACATGTCCCAATGATGGCCAGGTAAGGACCAGAGTCAACAGGTCCAGGAGAGGCCCAAATATGGATCAGAGTCATTGTGTTCCAGGTGAGGCCAGATGGAGACCACAGTAACCAGGTCCAGGAGAGACCCATATGGGAACCAGAGCCACCAGATCCAGGTGAGTTCCAGGTGGGACCACAGTCACAAGGTCCAGGTGAGGCGCAGGTGGCAACAGGATTCACCAAGTGCAGGTGAGGCCCAGGTGGCGACCAATCACCAGATCCAGGTGCGGATCAGCTAAGGACCAGATTCACCAGGCCCATGTGAAGCTCAAGGGGTGACCAGAGAAACCAGGTAACGGTGAGTCCCAGAGGTAGAATCAGAGTAACCAGTTTAGTTAGAGGCACAGAATTGGACCAGAGGTCCCTGGTCAAAGTGAGGCCCAGGTGTCGAATAGAGTATCCAGGTCCCAATGATGCCTGGGAGAGGACCAGAGTCTCTAGGGCCCTGAAGGCCCAGATGGGGAACAGAATCACTAGGTCCTAGTGAGGCATAGAATAAGACCACAGTCAGCAGTATCAGGTGAGCCCCTTGAGGGAACCAGAGCCACTCTACCCAGCTGAGTCCAAGGTCCATGTGAGGCCCACGTGAGGACCAGATTCATCAGGTCGAATTGAGGCATAGCTGGGGACAAGAGTCACCAGGTCTGGGTGCGGCCTAGGTGGGGCAAGATTCAGCAGTTCTCAGTTAGGTCAAAGAGGGAACGAGAGACACCAGGTCCAGGGGAGGCCAAACTGAGGACCAGAGTCACCAAATCCAGGGGAGAACCATGTTGTAAAGAGAGTCACCAGGTCCAGGAGAGGTCCAGGAGGGGACCAGAGTCACCAGATCCAGGTGAAGTCCAGGTGGGGACCCGAGTAACCAGCTCCAGGTGAAGCCCAGGTGGGAACCAGAGTCACTAGGTCCAGATGAGGCCCAGGTGAGGACCAGAGTTACCAGGTACACGTGAGGCCCCGGTGGGGATCAGAGGCAACAGGTCCATGTGAGTCCCGCCTGGGGACCATGGTCAACAGGTCTACTTGAGGCCCAGGTGTGGAACACAGTAAGCAGGTCCTGGTGAGACCCCGGTGGTGACAAGAGTCACCACGTCCAGGTGAGGCCCAGGTGGGGACCAGGAACACCAGGTACAGGGGAGGCCCTTGAAAGAATCAGAGTCAACAGCTCGAGGTCAGGCGCAGGTGGCAACCAGGGTCAGCAGGTCCAAGTGAGGCCAAAGTGGGGTTCACAGTCACTAGGGCACGATGAGACCCAGAGGGGGACCAGAGTCACCTGGTCCAGGTGAGGTCCAGTTGTGGAACACAGTCACCGTGTCCCAATTTTGCCCAGTTGAGGATCATGTTCAACAGAGCCTGGTGTGCCCATATGGGGACCGGAGTCCCCAAATCCAGGTGAAGCCCAGGTGGGGACCACAGTCACCAGATCCAGGGTAGTCTTGGTTGCAGACCAGAATCACCAGGTCCATGTGAGGTGCAGGTGGCAACCACACTCACCAGGTCCCGGTGAGGCCCTGGTGGGGACCCGAGCCACGAGGTACATGAGAAGCTAGAAACACTGCAGCCACCAGGTCCACATGATGTCCATGTGGGAACGCGAATCACCAGTTACAGGTGAGGACCAGGTGGGGATCCGACCCACCATGCCCAGGTGAGACCCAGGTGAAGACCAGAGTTAATCTGTCCGGCTGGGTCACTGTTAGTGAACAGTGTAACCATATCCTGATGCTACCCAGGTGGGTACCAGAGACACCATATCCTGGTGAGGCCCAGGTGGGCCCAGAGACATGAGGTCCAGGTAAGGTCCCGATGGGAACCACAGTCACCAGGTCAGGTGAGGCCATGCTTAGGATCAGAGTCACCAGTTACAGGTGAGGCCCAGGTGGAGCCAGAGTCACCTGGTACAGAAGAGGCCAAAGTCAAGACCAGAGTCACCACGATCAGGTCAGTCCCAGTGGGGAATAGAGTAACCATTTCAGGATGATGCCCAGGAAGAACCAGAGTCACCAGGTCCAGATTGGCGCAGGTGGGGAGCATATTCACTAGGTCCCTGTGAGGCCAATTGAGGACGAGAGTAACCAGGTCTAGTTGTGTCCTAGAGGGGTACCAGATTCACCTGGTCTAGGTGACATCCAAATGGAGACCAGAGTCACCATTTCAGGGTGAGGCCCAGAGAGGTTCCAGAGTCATCAAGTCCAGGTGAGGCTCAGGTGTGGAACAGAGTATCCAGGTCTTAATGATCCACAGTTGAGGACCAGAGTCACCAGATCTGGGTGAGGCCCAGTTAGGAACAGAGTCACCAGTTCCAGGTGAGGCCAAGAATATGTCCACAGCAATCAGGTCCAGGTGGGGAACAAAGTCACCAGGACTGGGTGAGGCCCAGATTGGGAACAGATTCACAAGGTCCAGGTGATTCCCAGGTGATGACCAGAGTTACCAGTTCCGGATGAGGACCAGGTAAGGACCAGATTCACCAGGTCCATGTGAGGCCCACGTGGGGACCTGTGTCACCAGGTATGGGTGAGGCCCAGGTAGCAAACCCACTCACCAGGTCAAGGTGAGTCCAACCTGCAGGCAATGCAGAGGAATCGTGTAACGAAGATGCCCGTATAGGGAACAGATTTACCAGGTCCAGGTGAGGCCAACCTGCAGGCCATGCAGTGGAACCATGTCCCGATGATGCCCAGGTAGGGACCAGAGTAACCAGTTCCAAATGAGGCCCAGATGGAGCATATTCACTAGGCCCATGTGAGGCCCAGTTGAGGACCAGAGTCACCAGAACTGGTTGAGGCCTAGAGAGGTACCAGAATCACCTGATCCAGGTGACATCCAGATGGGGACCAGAGTCCCTGATAGTGAACAGTGTCACCATAACCTGATGCTATATAGATGGTTACCAGAGACACCAGGTCCTGGTGAGGCCCAAGAGGGACCCGAGACATGAGGTCCAGGTGAGGTCCCGATGGGAACCGCAGTCAGCAGGTCAGGTGAAACCATGCTAAGGATCAGAGTCACCAGTTACAGGTGAGGCACAGGTTGAGCCAGAGTCACCTGGTACAGAAGAGGCCAAAGTCAGGACAAGAGTTACCAGGATCAGGTCAGTCCCAGTGGGGAATAGAGTAACCATGTCCCGATGATGCCCAGGAAGAACCAGAGTCACCAGGTCCAGATGAGGCGCAGTTGGGGAGCATATTCACTAGGTCCCGGTGAGGCCAAGTTGAGGACAAGAGTCACCAGTTCTAGTTGAGGCGTAGAGGGGTCCAGATTCACCTGGTCTAGGTGACATCCAGATGGGGACCAGAGTCATCATGTCAGCCTCACCTGGACTTGCTGACTCTGGGCCGGGTCCTGGTGAGGCCCAGGTGGGACCAGAGACATGAGGTCCAGGTGAGGTCCCGATGGGAACCACAGTCACCAGGTCAGGGGAGGCCATGCTTACGATCAGAGTCACCAGTTACAGGTGAGGCCCAGGTGGATCCAGAGTCACCTGGTACAGAAGAGGCCAAAGGCAGGACTAGAGTTACCAGGATCAGTTCACTCCCAGTGGGGAATAGAGTAACCATGTCCCGATGACGCCCAGGTAGAAACAGAGTCACCAGGACCAGATGACGCGCAGGTGGGGAGCATGTTCACTAGGTCCCGGTGAGGCCCAGTTGAGGACCAGAGTCACCAGGTCAAGTTGAGGCCTAGAGGGGTACCAGATTCACCTGGTCTAGGTGACATCCAGATCGGGACCAGAGTCACCATGTCAGGGTGAGGCCCAGAGGGGATCCAGAGTCATCATGTCCAGGTGAGGCACAGGTGTGGAGCAGAGTATCCAGGTCATAATGGTCCACAGGTGAGGACCAGAGTCACCAGATCTGGGTGAGGCCCAGTTAGGTTCAGAGTCACCAATACCAGGTGAGGCCAAGAAGGAGTCCACAGCAATCAGGTCTAGGTGGGGAACAAAGTCACCAGGACTGGATGAGGCCCAGATGGGGACCAGATTCACCAGGTCCAGGTGATTCCCAGGTGGTGACCAGAGTTACAAGTTCCGGGTGAGGACAAGGTAAAGACCAGATTCACCAGGTCCAAGTGAGGCCCACGTGGGGACCTGTGTCACCAGGCATGGGTGAGGCCCAGGTGACAACCCCACTCACCAGGTCCAGGTGAGGCCAACCTGCAGGCCATGCAGAGGAACCATGTCCCGATGATGCCCAGGTAGGGACTAGAGTTACCAGGTCCAGGTGAGGCCAACCTGCAGGTCATGGAGGGGAACCATGTCCCGATGATGCCCAGGTAGGGACCAGAGTCACCAGGTCCAAATGAGGCCAACCTGCAGGCCATGCAGGGGAACCATGTCCCGATGATGCCCAGGGAGGGCCCAGAGTCATGAGGTCGTGGTGAGTCTAACCTGCATGCCATGCAGTGGAACCATATCCCTATGATGCCCAGGTAGAGACCAGAATTACCAGGTCCAGGTGAGGCCAACCTGCAATTCATGCAGTGGAACCATGTCCCGATGATGCCCAGGTGAGGAACAGAGTCACCAGGTTTGGGGGACGCGCAGAAAAGATCAGAGTCACCATTTTCAGGTGAGGCCAAAAAGAGTCCACAGCAATCAGGTCCAGGTGGGGAACAAAGTCACCAGGACTGGGTGAGTCCCAGATGATGACCAGATTCACCAGGTCCAGGTGAGGCCCAGTTGGGGACCAGAGTCCCCGGGTCTTGGAGAGGACCAGGTAAGGATCAGATTCACCAGGTCCAAGAGGCCCAGGTGCATAAGTAACACCAGGTATGGGTGAGGCCCAGGTAGCAACCCCACTCACCAGGTCCAGGTGAGGCCAACCTGCAAGCCAGAGTCAACAGAACCAGGTGAGGCCCTAGTGGGACCGGAGTCACCAGGTAAATGTGAGTCTACAAGAACACCACAGTCACCTGGTCCAGGTGTGTTTCATGTGGGAACGAGTGTCACCAGGTACAGGTAAGGCACTGGTGGGGACTACAGTCACCAGGTCCAGATTGAGGCCTAGGTGGGGGGACCAGAGTCATCAGGACGAGTTGAGGCCAAAGTGTGGAGCAAAGTTATCATGTCCAAACGAGGCCCAGGTGGGGAACAGAGTAACCATGTCCCATTGATGACAGGTGGGAAAAGAGTCACAATGTCCAGACGAGGCCTAAGTGAGGAGTAGATACACCAGGTCCTGTTGAGGCCCAGTTGAGGACCAGTGTCCCCAGCTCCGGGTGAGTCCCAGAGGTGGAACAGAGTCATCCGGTTCTGGTGATATCCAGGTGGGAACCAGAGTCACCACGTCAGGGTGAGGCCCAGAGAGGGACGAGAATCACTAGGTCCAGGTGAGGCCCCGATGTGGAACTGAGAAACCAGGTCCCATGATGCCCATATGAGGACCTGAGTCACCAGGTCCAGGTGAGTTCACTTGGAAGCCAGTCACCTCGTCCTGGTGAGGCCTAGGTGGGACCACAGTCACCAGATCCAAGAGAGGCCTAGGTATATAAGAGAGTATCCAGGTCCCAATGATGCCCAGGTAAGGACCAGAGTCAACAGGTCCAGGAGAGGTCCAAATATGTATCAGAGTCATTGTGTTCCAGGTGAGGCCAGATGGAGACCACAGGAACCTGGTCCAGGAGAGACCCATATGGGAACCAGAGCCACCAGGGCCAGGTGAGGTCTAGGTGGGACCACAGTCACATGGTCCAGGTGAGGCGCAGGTGGCAACAGGATTCACCAAGTCCAGGTGAGGCCCAGCTGGCGACCAGTCACCAGATCCAGGTGAGGACCAGCTAAGGACCAGATTCACCAGGCCCAAGTGCAGCCCAGGGGGTGACCAGAGTCACCAGGTAAGGGTGAGGCCTAGAGGGGGAACCAGAGAAACCAGTTTAGTTAGAGGCACAGAATGGGACCATAGGTCCATGGTCAAAGTGAGGCCCAGGTGTGGAATCGAGTATCCAGGTCCCAATGATGCCTCGGTGAGGACCAGAGTCACTAGGGCCAGGGAGGCCCAGATGGGGAACAGAATCACTAGGTCCTGGTGAAGCATATAATAAGACCACAGTCAGCAGTAACAGGTGAGCCCCTTGTGGGAACCAGAGCCACTATATCCAGCTGAGTCCCAGGTCCATGTGAGGCCCACGTGAGGACCAGATTCATCAGGTCGAATTGAGGCATAGCTGGGGACAAGAGTCACCAGGTCTGGGTGCGGCCTAGGTGGGGCAAGATTCAGCAGTTCTGAGTTAGGTCAAAGTGGGGACGTGAGACACCAGGTCCATGTGAGGCCAAACTGAGGACCAGAGTCACCAGATCCACATGAGTTCCATGTTTGAAAGAGAGTCACCAGGTCCAGGAGAGGTCCAGCTGGGGACCAGAGTCACCAGATCCAGGTAAATTTCAGGTGGGGACCAGAGTCACCAGATCCAGGTGAAGTCCAGGTGGGGACCAGAGTCTCTAGTTGCAGATGAGGCCCAGGTGAGGACCAGAGTTACCAGGTACACGTGAGGCCCCGGTGGGGATCAGAGGCAACAGATCCATGTTAGGCGGTCTTGGGGACCATGGTCAACAGTTGTATTTGAGGCCCAAGTGTGGAACACAGTAAGCAGGTCCAGGTGAGTCCCCGGTGGTGACAAGAGTCACCAGGTCCAGGTGAGGCCCGGTGGGGACCAGGATCACCAGGTACAGGGGAGGCCCTTGAAAGAACCAGAGTCAACAGTTCGAGGTCAGGCTCAGGTGGCAACCAGGGTCAGCAGGTCCAAGTCAGGCCAAAGTGGGTTTCACAGTCACTAGGGCACGGTGAGACCTAGAGCGGAAGCAGAGTCACGTGGTCCAGGTGAGTTCCAGTTGTGGAACACAGTCACCGCGTCCCAATTTTGCCCAGTTGTGGACCATGGTCAACAGGGCCATGTGAGCCCCAGATGGGGACCGGAGTCCCCAAATCCAGGTGAAGCCCAGGTGGGGACCACAGTAACTAGATCCAGAGTAGTCTCAGGTGCAGACCAGAATCACCAGGTGCAGGTGAGATGCAGGTGGCAACCACACTGACCTGGTCCCGGTGAGGGCCTGGTGGGGACCAGAGTCACGAGTTACATGAGAAGCTAGAAACACTGAAACCACCAGGTGCACATGATGTCCTTGTGGAAACGAGAATCACCAGTTACAGGTGAGGACCATTGGGGATCTGAGTCACCATGTCCAGGGGAGACCAAGGTGGGAACCAGTGTCACCATGTCCAGGTGTGGCCCAGGTGAAGACCAGAGTTAACAGGTCCGGCTGGGTCACTGTTAGTGAACAGTGTAACCATATCCTGATGCTACCCAGGTGGGTACCAGAGACTCCAGGCCCTGGTGAGTCCCAGGTGGGACCAGAGACATGAGGTCCAGGTGAGGTCCCGATGGGAACCACAGTCACCAGGTCAGGTGAGGGCATGCTTAGAATCAGAGTCACCAGTTACAGGTGAGGCCCAGTTAGAGCCAGAATCACCTGGTACAGAGAGGCCAAAGTCAGGACCAGAGTTACCAGGATCAGGTCAGTCCCAGTGGGGAATAGAGTAACCATGTCCCGATGATGCCCACGTAGAACCAGAGTCACCATGTCCAGATGAGGCGCAGGTGGGGAGCATATTCACTAGGTCCCGGTGAGGCCCAGTTAAGGACTAGAGTCACCAGGTTTGGTTGAGGCCTAGAGGAGTACCAGATTCACCTGGTCTAGGTGACATCCAGATGGGGACCAGAATCACCATGACAGGGGGAGGCCCAGAGTGGATCCAGAGTCATCATGTCCAGGTGAGGCTCAGGTGTGGAAAGAGTATCCAGGTCATAATGATCCACAGGTGAGGACCAGAGTCACCAGATCTGGGTGAGGCCCAGTTAGGATCAGAGTCACCAGTTCCAGGTGAGGCCAAGAACTAGTCCACAGCAATCAGGTCCAGATGGGGAACAAAGTCACCAGGACTGAGTGAGGCCCAGATGGGGACCAGATTCACCAGGCCCAGGTGATTCCCAGGTGGTGACCAGGTTACGTGTTAGGGGTGAGGACCAGGTAAGGACCAGATTCACCAGGTCCAAGTGAGGCCCACGTGGCGACCTGTGTCACTAGGTATGGGTGAGGCCCAGGTGGCAACCCCACTCACCATGTCCAGGTGAGGCCAACCTGCAGGCCATGCAGAGGCACCATATCCCGATGATGCCCAGGTAGGGACGAGAGATACCAGGTCCAGCTGAGGCCAACCTGCAGGCCATGCAGTGGAACCATGTCCCGATGATGCCCAGGAAGGGACCAGAGTCACCAGGCCCAAATGAGGCCCAGATGGAGCATATTCACTAGGTCCAGGTGAGGCCCAGTTGAGGACCAGAGTCACCAGATCTGGTTGAGGCCTAGAGGGGTACCAGAATCACCTGGTCCAGGTGACATCCAGATGGAGACCAGAGTCACCAGATCAGGGTGAGGCCCAGAGAGGTTCCAGAGTCATCATGTCCAGGTGAGGCTCAGGTATGGAACAGAGTCACCAGGTACCAAAGATGCCCAGGTGAGGACCAGAGTCACCAGGTCTCGGTGAAGCGCAGATAGGATCAGAGTCACCAGTTCCAGGTGAGGGCAAGAAAGAGTCCACAGCAATCAGGTCCAGGGTCGGAACAAAGTCACCAGGAATGGGTGAGGCCCAGATGGGGACCAGATTCACCAGGTCCAGGTGAGGCCCAGGTGGTGACCAGAGTCTCCGGTTCTGGGAGAGGACCAGGTAAGTAACAGGTTCACTGGGTCCAAGAGGCCCACGTGGAGACCTGAGTCACCAGGTATGGGTGAGGCCCAGGTGGCAACCCCACTCACCAGGTCCAGGTGAGGCCACCTGCAGGCTAGAGTCACCAGATCCAGGTGAGGCCCTAGTGGGGACCGGAGTCACCAGGTAATTGTGAGTCTACAAGAACACCACAGGCCCCAGGTCCAGGTGTGGTTCATGTGGGAACGAGAGTCACTAGGTCCAGGTGAGCCCCAGGTGGGGACCAGTCACCAGTTCCAGATTGAGGCCTAGGTGGGGGACCAGAGTCATCAGGACCAGCTGAGGCCAAACTGCGGAGCAAATTTATCATGTCCAGGTGAGGCCCAGGTGAGGAACAGAGTAACCATGTCCCATTGATGCCAGTTGGGAAAAGAGTCACAAGGTCCAGACGAGGCCTATGTGAGGAGTAGATTCACCAGGTCCTGTTGAGGCCCAGTTGTGGACCGGTGTCCCCAGCTCCGGGTGAGTCCCAGAGGGGGACCAGAGTCACCCGGTTCTAGTGATAACCAGGTGAGTACCAGAGTCACCACGTCAGGGTGAGGCCCAGAGGGAGACGAGAATCACTAGGTTTAAGTGAGGCCCCGATTTGGAACTGTGAAACCAGGTCCCATGATGCCCATATGAGGACCTGAGTCACCAGGTCCAGGTGATGTCCCTGTGAGAACCAGTCACCCGGTTCAGGTGAGGCCCAGGTGGGACCACAGTCACCAGGTCCAGGTGAGGCCCAGGTGGGGAACAGAGTAACCATGTCCCATTGATTCCAGGTGGGAAAAGAGTCACAAGGTCCATACGAGGCCTAAGTGAGGAGTAGATTCACCAGGTCCTGTTGAGGCCCAATTGAGGACCAGTGTCCCCAGCTCTGGGAGAGTCCCAGAGGGGGAGCAGAGTCACCCGGTTCTGGTGATATCCAGGGGTGACCAGAGTCACCACGTCACGGTGAGGCCCTAGGGGACGAGAATCACTAGGTCCAGGTGAGGCCCCGATGTGGAACTCAGAAACCAGGTCGATAGATGCCCATATGAGGACCTGAGTAACCAGGTCCAGTTGAGGTCCCTGTGGGAACCAGTCACCTCGTCCAGGTGAGGCCCAGGTGGGACCAGAGTCACCAGGTCCAGGTGAGGCCCAGGTATATAAGAGAGTATCCAGGTCCCAGTGATGCCCAGGTAAGGACCAGCGTCATCAGGTCTAGGAGAGGCCCAAATATGTATCAGAGTCATTGTGTTCCAGGTGAGGCCAGATGGAGACAACACGGACCAGATACAGGAGAGCCCCATATGGGAACCAGAGCAACCAGATCCAGGTGAGGTCCAGGTGGGACCACAGTCACAAGGTCCAGGTGAGGCGCACGTGGCAACAGGATTCACCAAGTCCAGGTGAGACCCAGGTGACGACCAGTCACCAGATCCAGGTGCGGACCAGCTCAGGACCAGATTCACCAGGCCCAATTGAAGCCCAAGGGGTGACCTGAGTCACCAGGTAAGGGTGAGTCCCAGAGGGGGAACCAGAGTATCCAGTATAGTTTGAGGCCCAGAATGGGACCAGAGGTCCCTGGTCAAAGTGAGGCCCAGGTGTGGCATAGAGTATCCAGGTCCCAATGATGCCTGAGTGAGGACCAGAGTCACTATGGCCATGCAGGCCCAGATGGAGAACAGAATCACTAGGTCCTGGTGAGGCATAGAATAAGACCACAGTCACCAGTATCAGGTGAGCCCCTGAGGGAACCAGAGCCACTCTATCCAGCTGAGTCCCAGGTCCATGTGAGGCGCACGTGAGGACCAGATTCATCAGGTCGAATTGAGGCATAGCTAGGGACAAGAGTCACCAGGTCTGGGTGCGGCCTAGGTGGGGCAAAATTCAGCAGTTCTGAGTTAGGTCAAAGTGGGGACGAGAGACACCAGGTCCACGTGAGGCCAAACTGAGTACCAGAGTCACCAGATCCAGGTGAGTTCCATGTTGGAAAGAGAGTCACCATGTGCAGGAGAGGTCCAGAAGGGGACCAGAGTCACCAGATCCAGGAGAAGTCCAGGTGGGGACCAGAGTCACCAGATCCAGGTGAAGCCGAGGTTGGCAGAGATTCACTAGGTCCAGATGAGGCCCAGGTGAGGACCAGAGTTACCAGGTAGACGTGATTCCCCGGCGGGGATCAGAGGCAACAGGTCCATGTGAGGCCAGCTTGGGGTCCATGGTCAACAGGTCTACTTGAGGCCCCGGTGTGGAACACAGTAACCAGGTCCAGGTGAGTCCCCGGTGGTGACAAGAGTCACCACGTCCAGGTGAGGCGCAAGTGGGGACCAAGATCACCAGGTACAGGGGAGGCCCTTGAAAGAACCAGAGTAAACAGTTCGAGGTCAGGCGCAGGTGGCAACCAGGGTAAGCAGGTCCAAGTCAGGCCAAAGTGGGGTTCACAGTCACTAGGGCACTTGAGACCCAGAGGGGGACCAGAGTCACCTGGTCAGGTGAGGTCCAGTTGTGGAACACAGTCTCTGGGTCCCAATTTTGCCCAGTTGAGGACCTGGTTCAACAGGGCCAGGTGAGGCCCAGATGGGGACTGGAGTTCCCAAATCCAGGTGAAGCCAAGGTGGGGACCACAGTCACTAGCTCCAGGTTTGTCTCAGGTGCAGACCAGAATCACCAGGTCCAGGTGAGGTGCAGGTGGCAACCACACTCACCAGGTCCCGGTGAGGCCCTGGTGGGGACCAGAGTCACGAGGTACATGAGAAGCTAGAAACACTGCAGCCACCAGGTCCACATGATGTCCATGTGGGAACGAGAATCACCAGTTACAGCTGAGGCCCAGGTGGGGATCCCACTCACCATGTCCAGGTGAGATCCAGGTGGGAACCAGTGTCACCATGTCCAGGAGTGGCCCAGGTGAAGACCAGAGTTGATAGGTCCGTGTGGGTCACTGTTAGTGTACAGTGTAACCATATCCTGATGCTACCCAGGTGGGTACCAGAGACACCAGGTCCTGGGGAGGCCCAGGTGGGACCAGACACATGAGGTCCAGGTGAGGTCCCGATGGAAACCACAGTCACCAGGTCAGGTGAGGCCATGCTTAGGATCAGAGTCACCAGTTACAGGTCTGGCCCAGGTGGAGCCAGAGTCACTTGGTACAGAAGAGGCCAAAGTCCGGACCAGAGTTACCAGGATCAGGTCAGTCCCAGTGTGGAACAGAGTAAACATGTCCCGATGATGCCCAGGTAGAACCAGAGTTACCAGGTCCAGATGAGGTGCAGGTGGGTCATATTCACTAGGTCCCGGTTAGGCCAAGTTGAGGACCAAGTCACCAGGTCTAGTTGAGGCTTGGAGGGGTACCAGATTCACCTGGTCTAGGTGACATCCAGATGGGGACCAGAGTCACCATGTCAGGCTGAGACCCAGAGGGGATCCAGAGTCATCATGTCCAGGTGAGGCTCATGTGTGGAACAGAGTATCCAGGTCATAATGGTCCACAGGTGAGGACCAGAGTCACCAGATCTGGGTGAGGCCCAGTTAGGATCAGAGTCACTAGTTCCAGGTGAGGGCCAAGAAGGAGTACACAGCCATCAGGTCCAGGTGGGAACAAAGTCACCTGGACTGGTTGCGGTCCAATGGGGACCAGAATCACAATTGAGGCCTAGAGGGGTACCAGAAACACCCGGTCCAGGTGACATCGAGATGGGGACCAGAGTCACCATGTCAGGGTGAGGCCCAGAAAGGTTCCAGAGTCATCATGTCCAGGTGAGGCTCAGGTGTGAAACAGAGTCACCAGGTACCAATGATGCCCAGGTGAGGAACAGAGTCACCAGGTCTGGGTGACCCGCAGATAGGATAAGAGTCACCAGTTCCAGGTGAGGCCAAGAAAGAGTCCACAGCAATCAGGTCCAGGTGGGGTACAAAGTCCCGAGGACTGGGTGAGGCCCAGATGGGGACCAGATTCACAAGGTCCAGGCGATTCCCAGGTGGTGAACAGAGTTACGAGTTCCGGGTGAGGACCAGGTAAGGACCAGATTCATCAGGTCCAAGTGAGGCCCACGTGGGGCCCTGTGTCACCAGGCATGTGTGAGGCCCAAGTGACAACCCCTCTCACCAGGTCCAGGTGAGACCAACCTGCAGGCCATGCAGAGGAACCATGTCGCAATGATGCCGAGGTAGGGACTAGAGTTCTCAGGTCCAGGTGAGGCCAACCTGCAGGCCATGCAGTGGAATATGTCCTGATGATGCCCAGGTAGGAACCAGATTTACCAGGTCCAGGTGAGGCCAACCTGCAGACCATGCAATAGAACCATGTCCCGATGATGCCCAGGTAGGGATCAGAGTCACCAGGTCCAAATGAGGCCCAGATGGAGCATATTCACTAGGTGCAGGAGAGGCCCAGTTGAGTATCACAGTCACCAGATCTGGTTGAGTCCTAGAGGGGTACCAGAATCACCTGGACCAGGTGACAATCAGATGGGGACCAGAGTCACCAGGTCAGTGTGAGGCCCAGAGAGGTTCCAGAGTCATCATGTCCAGGTGAGGCTCAGTTGTGGAACAGAGTCACCAGGTAGCAATGATGCACAGGTGAGGACCAGAGTCACCAGATCTGGGTGACGTGCAGATACGATCAGAGTCACCAGTTCCAGGTGAGGCCAAGAAGGAGACCACAACAATCAGGTCCAGGTGGCGAACAAAGTCACCAGGAATGGGTGAGGCCCAGATGGGGACCAGATTCACCAGGTCCAGGTGAGGCCCAGGTGGTGAGCAGAGTCCCCGGGTCTGGGAGAGGATCAGGTAAGGACCAGATTAACATGTCAAAGATGCCCACGTGGGGACGTGAGTCACCAGGTTTGGGTGAGGCCCAGGTGGCAACCCCACTCACCAGGTCCAAGTGAGGCCAACCTGCAGGCCAGAGTCACCAGATCCAGATGAGGCCCTACTGGGGACTGGAATCACCAGGTAAATGTGAGTCTACAAGTACACCACAGTCACCAGGTCTAGGTGTGGTTCATGTGGGAACGAGAGTCACCAGGTCCAGGTGAGACCCAGGTGGAGACGACAGTCTCCAGGTCCAGATTGAGGCCTCGGTTGGGTGACCAGGGTCATCAGGAACAGTTGAGGCCAAAGTGCGGAGCAAAGTTATCATTTCCGTGTGAGGCCCAGGTGCGGAACAGAGTAACCATGTCCCATTGTTGCCAGGTGGGAAAAGAGACACAAGGTCCAGACGAGGCCTAAGTGAGGAGTAGATTCACCGGTCCTGTTGAGGCCGAGTTGAGGATCAGTGTCCCCAGCTCCAGGTGAGTCCCAGAGGGGGACCACTGTCTCCCGGTTCTGGTGATATCCAGGTGGGGACCTGAGTCACCACGTCAGGGTGAGGCCCACAGGGGACGAGAATCACTAGGTCTAGATGAGGACCCGATGTGGAACTGAGAAACCAGGTCCCATGATGCCCATATGAGGACCTGAGTAACCAGGTCCAGGTGAGGTCCCTTTGGGAACCAGTCACCTCGTCCAGGTGAGGCCCAGGTGGGACCACAGTCACAATGTCCAGGTGAGGCCCAGGTATATAAGAGAGTATCCAGGTCCCAATGTTGCCCAGGTAAGGAGCAGAGTCAACAGGTCCAGGAGAGGCCCAAATATGAATCAGAGTCATTGTGTTCCAGGTGAGGCCAGATGGAGACCACAGGAACCAGGTCCAGGAGAGGCCCAAATGGCAACCAGAGCCACCAAATCCAGGTGAGGTCCAGGTGGGACCACAGTCACAAGGTCCAGGTGAGGCGCTGGTGGCAACAGGATTCACCAAGTCCAGGTGAGAACCAGGTGGGGACCAGTCACCAGATCCAGGTGCGGACCTGCTAAGGACCAGATTCACCAGGCCAAAGTGAAGCCCAAGGGGTGACCAGAGTCACCAGGTAAGGTGAGGCCCAGAGGGGAACCAGAGTAACCAGTTTAGTTTGAGGCCCAGAATGGGACCAGAGGTCCATGGTCAAAGTGAGACCCAGGTGTGGAATAGAGTATCCAGTTCCCAATGATGCCTGGGTGAAGACCAGAGTCACTAGGGCCATGCAGGCCCAGAAGGGGAACAGAATCTCTAGGTCCTTGTGAGGCATAGAATAAGAACACAGTCACCAGTATCAGGTGAGCCCCTTGTGGGAACCAGAGCCACTCTATCCAGTTGAGTCCCAGGTCCATGTGAGGCCCACGTGAGGAACAGAATCATGAGCTCGAATTGAGGCATAGCTGGGGACAAGAGTCACCAGGTCTGCGTGCGGCATAGGTGGGGCAAATTCAGCAGTTCTGAGTTAAGTCAAAGTGGCGACGAGCGACACCAGGTCCAGGTGAGGCCAAACTGAGGACCAGAGTCACCAGATCCAGGTGAGGTCCATGTTGGAAAGAGAGACACCAGGTCCAGGAGAGGTCCAGGTGGGGACCAGTGTCCCCAGATCCAGGTGAAGTCCAGGTGGGGACCAGAGTCTCCAGATCCAGGTGAAGCCCAGGTGGGGACCAGAGTCACTAGGTCCAGATGAGGCCCAGTGATGATCAGAGTTACCAGGTACAAGTGAAGCCCCGGCGGGGACCAGAGCCAAAAGGTACACGTGAGGCCGGCTTGGGGACCATGGTCAACAGGTCTACCTGAGGCCCAGGTGTGGAACACTGTAAGCCTGTCTAGGTGAGTCCCCAGTGGTGACAAGAGTCACCACATCCAGTTGAGGCCCAATTGGGGACCAGGATCACCAGGTACAGGGGAGGCCTTTGAAAGAACCTGAGTCAACAGTTCGAGGTCAGGCTCAGGTGGCAACCAGGGTCAGCAGGTCCAAGTCAGTCCAAAGTTGGGTTCACAGTCACTAGGGCATGGTGAGACCCAGAGGGAGACCAGAGTCACCTGGTCCAGGTGAGGTCCAGTTGTGGAACAAAGTCACCGGGTCCCAATTTTGTCCAGTCGAAGACCATGGACAACAGGGCCAGGGGAGGCCCGGATGGGGATCGGAGTCCCCAAATCCAGGTGAGGCAAGGTGGGGACCACAGTCACAAGATCCAGGGTAGTCTCAGGTGCAGACCAGAATCACCAGGTCCTGGTGAGGTGCAGGAGGCAACCACACTCACCAGGTCCCGGAGAGGCCCAGGTGCGGACCAGATTCTCGAGGTACATGAGAAGCTAGAAACACTGCAGCCACCAGTTCCACGTGATGTCCATGTGGGAACGAGAATCACCAGTTACAGGTGAGGACCAGGTGTTGATCTGACTCACCATGTCCAGGTGAGACCCTGGTGGGACTAGTGTCACCATGTCCAGGTGTGGACCCGGTGAAGACCAGAGTTAACAGGACTGGCTGGGTCACTGTTAGTGAACAGTGTAACCATATCCTGATGCTACTCAGGTGGGTACCAGATACAAGATCCTGGTGAGGCCCAGGTGGGACCAGAGACATGAGGTCCAGGTGAGGTACCGATGGAAACCACAGTCACCAGGTCAGGTGAGGCGGTGCTTCGGATCAGAGTCACCACTTACAGGTGCGGTCCAGGTGGAGCCAGAGTCAAATGGTACAGAGAGGTCAAAGTCAGGACCAGAGTTACCACGATCAGGTCAGTCCCACTGGGGAATAGAGTAACCACGTCCCGATGATGCCCAGGTATAACCAGAGTTACCAGGTCCAGGTGCGGCCAGCCTGAAGGCCATGCAGTGGAACCATGTCCCGATGATGCCCAGTTAGGGACCAGAGTCACCAGGTACAAATGAGGCCCAGATGGAGCATATTCACTAGGTCCAGGTGAGGCCTAGTTGAGGACCAGAGTCACCATACCTTGTTGAGGCCTAGAGGGGTACCAGAATCACCTGGTCCAGAGCCATCCAGATGGGTCCTGAGTCACCAGGTCAGGGTGAGGCCCAGAGAGGTTCCAGAGTCATCATGTCCAAGTGAGGCTCAGGTGTGGAACAGAGTATAGAGGTCATAATGGTCCACAGGTGAGGACCAGAGTCACCAGATCTGGGTGAGGCCCAGTTATGTTCAGAGTCACCAGTTCCAGTTGAGGCCAAGAGGCGTCCACAGAAATCAGGTCCAGGTGGGGAAGAAAGTCAACAGGACTGAGAGAGGCCCAAAGGGGGACCATATTCACCAGGTCCAGGTGATTCCCAGGTGGTGACCAGGGTTACCAGTTCCGGGTGAGTACCGGGAAAGGACCAGATTCACCAGGTCCAAGTGAGGCCCACGTGGGTACCTGTGACACCAGGTATGGG
Organism: Canis lupus baileyi; assembly: GCF_048164855.1. Taxonomy (NCBI): domain Eukaryota; kingdom Metazoa; phylum Chordata; class Mammalia; order Carnivora; family Canidae; genus Canis; species Canis lupus. Next base: position 47,452,595 of record NC_132862.1, read on the forward strand.
TGAGCCCCAGGTGGCAAGCCCAGTCACTAGTTCCAGGTGAGGCCAACCTGGAGGCCATGCAGAGGAACCGTGTCCCGGTGATGCCCAGGTAGGGACCAGAGTTACCAGGTCCAGCTGAGGCCAACCTGCAGGCCATGCAGTGGATCCATATCCCGATGATGCCCAGGTAGGGACCAGAGTCACTAGGTCCAGATGACGCCCAGGTGAGGACCAGACTTACCAGGTACACGTGAGGCCCCGGTGGGGATCAGAGGCAACAGGTCCATGTGAGGCCGGTTTGGGGACCATGGTCAACATGTCTACTTGAGGCCCAGGTGTGGAACACAGTAAGCAGGTCCAGGTGAGTCCCCGGTTGGAACAAGTGTCACCACGTCCAGTTGAGGAGCAGGTGGGGACAAGGATCACCAGGTACAGGGGAGGCCCTTGAAAGAACCAGAGTCAACAGTTCGAGGTCTGGCGTAGGTGGCAACCAGGGTCAGCAGGTCCAAGTCAGGCCAAAGTGGCGTTCACAGTCTCTAGGGCACGGTGACAAACCACAGGGGAACCAGAATGACCTTGTCGAGATGAGGTCCAGTTGTGGAACACAGTCACCGTGTCCCAATTTTGCCCAGTTGAGGACCATGGTCAAAAGGGCCAGGTGAGGCCCAGATGGGGACCGGAGTCCCCAAAAACAGGTGAAGCCCAGGTGGGGACCTCAGTCACCAGATCCAGGGTAGTCTCAGGTGCAGACCAGAATCACCAGGTCCAGGTGAGGTGCAGGTGGCAACCACACTCACCAGGTCCCGGTGAGGCCCTGGTGGGAACCAGAGTCACGAGGTACATGAGAAGCTAGAAACACTGCAGACACCAGGTCCACATGATGTCCATGTGGGAACGAGAATCACCAGTTACAGGTGAGGACCAGGTGTGGATCCGACACACCTTGTCCAGGTGAGACCCTGGTGGGAACCAGTGACACCCTGTCCAGGTGTGACCTAGGTGAAGACCAGAATTAATAGTTCCGCCTGGGTCACTGTTAGTGATCAGTGTAACCATATCCTGATGCTACCCTGGTGGGTACCAGAGACACCAGGTCCTGGTGAGGGTCAGGAGGGACCAGAGACATGAGGTCCAGGTGAGGTTCCATTGGGAACCACAATCACCAGGTCTGGTGAGGCCATGCTTAGGATCAGAGTCACCAGCTAGAGGCGAGGACCAGGTGGAGCCAGAGTCACCTGGGACAGAAGAGGCCAAGGTCAGGACCAGAGTTACCAGAATCAGGTCAGTCCCAGTGGGGAATAGAGTAACCATGTCCCAATGATGCCCAGGTAGAACCAGAGTCACCAGGTCCAGATGAGGCAAAGGTGGGGAGCATATTCACTAGGCCCCGGTGAGGCCCATTTGAGGACCAAAATGCCCAGGTCAAGTTGAGGCCTACAGGGGTACCAGATTCACCTGGTCTAGGTGAAATCCAGATGGGGACCAGAGTCACCATGTCAGGGTGAGGCTTAGAGGGGATCCAGAGTCATCATGTCCAGGTGAGGGTCAGGTGTGGAACAGAGTATCCAGGTCATAATGGTCCACAGGTGAAGACCAGAGTCACCAGATCCGGGTGAGGCCCACATAGCATCAGACTCACCAGTACCAGGTGAGGCCAGAATGAGTCCACAGCAATCAGGTCCCGGTGGGGAACAAAGTCACCAGGACTGGGTGAGGCGCAGATGGGGACCAGATTCACCAGGTCCAGGTGATTCCCAGGTGGTGACCAGAGTTACCATTTCCGGGTGAGGACCATGTAAGGTCCAGATTCACCAGGTCCAAGTGAGGCCCACGTGGGGACCTGTGTCACCGGTATGGGTGAGGCCCAGATGGCAACCCCACTCACCAGTTCCAGGGGAGGCCAACCTTCCGGCCATGCAGAGGAACCGTGTCCCGATAATGCCCAGGTATGGACCAGAGTTACGAGTTGCAGGTGAGGCCCTAATGGGGACCGGAGTCACCAGGTAAATGTGAGTCTACAAGAACACCACAGTCACCAGGTCCACATGTGGTTCATGTGGGAACAAGTGTCACCAGGTCCAGGTGAGACCCAGGTGGGGACCACAGTCAACAGGTCCAGATTGAGGACTAGGTGGGGGACCAGAGTCATCAGGACCAGTTGAGGCCAAAGTGCGGAGCAAAGTTATCATGTCCAGGTGAGGCACAGGTGGGGAACAGAGTAACCATGTCCCATTGATGCCAGGTCGGAAAAGAGTCACAAGGTCCATACGAGGACTAAGTGAGGAGTAGATTCACCAGGTTCTGTTGAGGTCCAGTTGAGGAGCAGTGTCCCCAGCTCCGGGTGAGTCCCAGGGGGGACAGAGTCACCCGGTTCTGGTGATATCCAGCTGGGGACCAGAGTCACCACGTCAGGGTGAGGCCTAGAGGGGGACGAGTATCACTAGGTCCAGGTGAGGCCCCGATGTGGAACTGAGAAACCAGGTCCCATGATGCCCATATGAGGACCTGAGTCACCAGGTCCAGGTGAGATCCCTGTGGGAACCAGGCACCTCGTCCAAGTGAGGCCCAGGTGGGACCACATTCACCAGGTCCAGGTGAGGCCCAGGTATATAAGTGAGTATCCAGGTCCCAATGAGGCCAGGTAAGGACCAGAGACAACAGATCCAGGATAGGCCCAAATATGGATCAGAATCATTGTTTTCCAGGTGAGGCCAGATGGAGACCACAGGAACCAGGTCCAGGAGAGACCAATATGGGAACCAGAGCCACCAGATCCATGTGAGGTCCAGGTGGGAACACAGTCACAAGGTCCAGGTGAGGCGCAACTGGCAACAGGATTCACCAAGTCCAGGGGAGGCCCAGGTGGCGACCAGTCACCACATCCAGGTGCGGACCAGCTAAGGTCCAGATTCACCAGGCCCAAGGGAAGTCAAAGGGGTGACCAGAGTCACCAGGTAAGGGTGAGGCCCAGATCGGTAACCAGAGTAACCAGTTTAGTTTGAGGCCCAGAATGGGACCAGAGGTCCCTGGTCAGAGTGAGGCCCAGGTGTGGAATAGAGTATCCAGGTCCCAATGATGCCTGGGTGAGGAACAGAGTTACTAGGGCCATGCAGGCCTAGATGGGGAACAGAATCACCAGGTCTTGGTGAGGCATAGAATAAGACCACATTCAGCAGTATCAGGTGAGCCCCTGTGGGAACCAGAGAAACTCTATCCAGCTGAGTCCCAGGTCCATGTGAGATCCACGTGAGGACCAGATTCATCAGGTCGAATTGAGGCATAGCTGGGGACAAGAGTCACCAGGTCTGGGTGCGGCCTAGGTGGGGCAAGATTCAGCAGTTCTGAGTTAGGTCAAAGTGGGGAAAAGAGTCAACAGGTCCAGGTGAGGCCAAACTGCGGACCAGAGTCACCAGGTCCTGGTGAGGTCCAGGTGGGGACCAGTGTCATCAGATCCAGTTGAAGTCCAGGTGGGGACCAGAGTCACGAATCCAGGTGAAGTCCAGGTGGGGACCAGAGTCTCTAGTTGCAGATGAGGCCCAGGGGAGGACCAGAGTTACCAGGTACACGTGAGGCCCCGGTGGGGATCAGAGGCAACAGGTCCATGTGAGGCCTGCTTGGGGACCATGGTCAGCAGATCTACTTGAGTCCCAGGTGTGGAACACAGTAAGCAGGTCCAGGTGAGTGCAACCTGTAGGCCATATAGTGGAACCATGACCCGATGATGCCGAAGTAGTGACCAGAGTTACCAGGTCCAAATCAGGCCCACATGGAGCATATTCACTAGGTCCAGTTGAGGCCCAGTTGAGGACCAGAGTCACCAGATCGGGTTGAGGCCTAGAGGAGTACCAGTATCACCTGGTCCAGGTGACATCCAGATGGGGACCAGAGTCACCAGGTCAGGGTGAGACCCAGAAAGGTTCCAGAGTCATCAGTTCCAGATGAGGCTCAGGTGTGGAACAGAGTCTCCAGGTACCAATAACTCCCAGGTGAGGACCAGAGTCACCAGATCTCGGAGTCGCGCATATAGGATCAGAGTCACCAGTTCCAGGTGAGGCCAAGAATGGGACCACAACAATCAAGTCCAGGTGGGGAACAAAGTCACAAGGACTGGGTGAGGCCCAGATGGGGACCAGATTCACCAGATCCAGGTGAGGCCCCGGTGTGACCACAGTCATCAGGTCCAGGTGAGGCCCAGATATATAAGAGAGTATCCAGGTCCCAATGATGCCCAGGTGGAACCATAGTCACCAGGTTCAGATGAGGCGCAAGAGGGGAGCATATCCACTAGGTCCCGGTGAGGCCCAGTTGACGACCACAGTCACCAGGTCTAGTTGAGGCCTAGAGGGGTACCAGATTCACCTGGTCTAGGTGACATCCACATGGGGACCAGAGTCACCATGTCAGGGTGAGGTCCAGAGGGGATCCAGAGTAATCATGTCCAGGTGAGGTTCAGGTGTGGAACAGAGTATCCAGATCATAATGGTCCACAGGTGAGGACCAGAGTCACCAGATTTGGGGGAGGCCCAGTTAGGATCAGAGTCACCATTTCCAGGTGAGGCCAAGAAGGAGTCCACAGCAATCAGGTCGAGGTGGGGAACAAAGTCACCAGGACAGGGTGAGGCCCAGATTGGAACCAGATTCACCAGGCCCAGGTTATTCCCAGGTGGTGACCAGACATAACAGTTCCGGGTGACGACCAGGTAAGGACCAGATTCACCAGGTCGAAATGAGGCCCAGGTGGGGACCTGAGTTACCAGGTATTGGTGAGGCCAGGTGGCAAGGCACCCCAGGTCCAGGTGAGGCCAACCTGCAGGCCATGCAGAGGAACCATGTCCCGATGATACCCAGGTAAAGACGAGAGTTACAACATCCAGGTGAGGCCAACCTGCAGGCAATGCAGTGGAACCATGTCCCGATGATGCCCAGTTAGGGACTAGAGTCACCAGGTCAGGGAGAGGCCCAGAGAGGTTCCAGAGTCATCATGTCCAGGTGAGGCTCAGGTGAGGAACAGAGTCACCAGGTACCAATGATGCCCAGGTGAGGGCCAGAGTCACCAGATCTGGGTGACGCGCAGAAAGGTTCAGAGTCACCAGTTCCAGGTGAGGCCAAGAAAGTGTCCACAGCAATCAGGTCCAGGTGGGGAACAAAGTCACCAGTACTGGATGAGGCCTAGATGGGGACCAGATTCACCACATCAGGGTGAGGCCCAGAGTGGGACGAAAATCACTAGGTCCAGGTGAGGCCCCGATGTGGAAGTGAGAAACCAGGTCCCATGATGCCCATATGAGGATCTGAGTCACCAGGTCCAGGTGAGCTCCCTGTGGGAACCAGTCACCTCGTCCAGGTGAGGCTCAGGTGGGACCACAGTCACCGGTCCAGGTGAGGCCCAGGTATATAACAGAGTATCCAGCTCCCAGTGATGCCCAAGTAAGGACCAGAGTCAACAGGTACAAGAGAGGCCCAAATATTGTTTAGAGTCATTGTGTTCCAAGTGAGGCCAGATGGAGACCACAGGAACCAGGTCCAGGAGAGCCCCATATGGGAACCAGAGCCACCAGATCCAGGTGAGGTCCAGGTGGGACCACAGTCACCAGGTCCAGGTGAGGCACAGGTGGCAACAGGATTCACCAAGTCCAGGTGAGGCCCAGATGGCGACCAGTCACCAAATCCAGGTGCGGTCCAGCTAAGGACCAGATTCACCAGACCCTAGTGAAGCCCAAGGGGTGACCAGAGTCACCAGGTAAGGGTGAGGCCCAGAGTGGAACCAGAGTAACCAGTTTAGTTTGAGGCCCAGAATGGGACCAGAATTCCCTGGTCAAAGTGAGGCACAGGTGTGGAATAGAGTATCCAGGGTGAGGATCATTGGGTCCATCACCCAATGATGCCTGGGTGAGGACCAGAGGCACTAGGGCTATGCAGGCCCAAATGGGGAACAGAATCACTACGTCCTGGTGAGGCATAGAATAAAACCACAGTCAGCAGTATCAGGTGTGCCCCTTGTGGGAACCAGAGCCACTTTATCCAGCTGAGTCCCAGGTACATGTGAGGCACACGTGAGGACCAGAATCATCAGGTCGAATTTAGGCATAGCTAGGGATAAGAGTCACCAGGTCTGGGTGCGGCCTAGGTGGGGCAAGATTCAGCAGTTCTGAGTTAGTTCAAAGTGGGGACGAGAGACACCAAGTCCAGGTGAGGCCAAACTGAGGACCAGAGTCACCAGATCCACATGAGGTCCATGTTGGAAAGGAGTCACCAGGTCCAGGAGAGGTCCTGGGGTGGACCAGAGTCACCAGATCCAGGTGAAGTCCAGGTGGGAACCAGAGTCACTAGGTCCAGATGAGGCCCAGGTGAGGACCAGAGTTACCAGGTACACGTGAGGCCCCGGTGGGGATCAGAGGCAACATGTCCATGTGAGGCTGGCTTGGGGACCATGGTCAACAGGTCTACTTGAGGCCCAGGTGTGGAACACAGTAAGCAGGTCCCGGTGAGTGCCCGGTGGTGACAAGAGTCACCACGTCCAGGTGAGTCCCAGGTGGGGACCAGGATCACCAGGTCCAGGGGAGGCCCTTGAAAGAACCAGAGTCAACAGTTCGAGGTCAGGCGCAGGTGGCAACCAGGGTCAGCAGGTCCAAGTCAGGCCAAAGTGGGGTTCACAGTCACTAGGACATGGTGACACCCAGAGGGGGACCAGAGTCACTTGGTCCAGGTGAGGCCACTTGTGGAACACAGTCACCGGGTCCCAATTTTGCCCAGTTGAGGAAAACCCCACTCACCAGGTCCAAGTGAGGCCAACCTGCAGGCCATGCCGTGATACCATATCCCGATGATGCCCAGGTACGGACTAGAGTCACCAGGTCCAAATGAGGCCCAGATGGGGTATATTCACTAGGTCCAGGTGAGGCCCAGTTGAGGACCAGAGTCACCAGATCACCTTGAGCCCTAGAGGTGTACCAGAATCACCTGGTCCAGGTGATATCCAGATGGGGACCAGAGTCACCAGGTCAGAGTGAGTCCCAGAGAGGTTCCAGAGTCATCATGTCCCGGTGAGGCTCAGGTGTGGAACAGAATAACCAGGTATCAATGATGCCCAGGTGAGGACCAGAGTCACCAGATCTGGGTGAGGCCCAGTTAGGATCAGAGTCACCAGTTCCAGGTGAGGCCAAGAAGGCGTCCACAGCAATCAGTTCCAGGTGGGGAACAAAGTCACCAGGACTGAGTGAGGACCAGGTAAGGACCAGATTCACCAGGCCCAGGTGATTCCCAGGTGGGGACCTGTGTTACCAGGTAAGGGTGAGGCCCAGGTGACAACCCCACTCACCAGGTCCAGGTGAGGCCAACCTGCAGGCCATGCAGAGGAACCATGTCCCGATAATGCCCAGGTAGGGAACAGAGTTACCAGGTCCAGGTGAGGCCAATATGCAGGCCATGCAGTGGAACCATGTCCCGATGATGCTCAGGTAGGGACCAGAATCACCAGGTCCAAATGAGACCCAGATGGAGAATATTCACTAGGTCCAGTGAGGCCCAGTTGAGGACCACTGTCACCAGATCTGGTTGAGGCTTAGAGGGGTACCAGAATCACCTCGTCCAGGTGACATCCAGATGGGGACCAGAGGCATCAGTTCAGGGAGAGGCCCAGAGTGGTTCCAGAGTCATCATGTCCAGGTTAGGCTCAGGCGTGGAACAGAGTCACCAGGTACCAATGATGCTCAGGTGAGGCCCAGAGTCACCAGATCTGGGTGACGCGCAGATAGGATCAGAGTCACCAGTTCCAGGTGAGGCCAAGAAAGAGTCCACAGCAATGAGGTCCACGTGGGGAACAAAGTCACCAGGACTGGGTGAGGCCAAGATGGGGACCAGATTCACCAGGTCCAGGTGAGGCCCAGGTGGTGACCAGAGTCCCCGGGTCTGGGACAGGACCAGGTAAGGACCAGATTCACCAGGTCCAAGAGACCAACGTGAGGACATGAATCACCAGGTATGGGTGAGGCCCAGGTGGCAACCCCACTCACCAGGTCCAGGTGAGGCCAACCTGCAGGCCAGATTCACCAGATGCAGGTGAGGCCCTTGTGGGTACCGGACTCACCAGGTAAATGTGAGTCTACAAGAACACCACAGTCACCAGGTCCAGGTGTGATTCATTTGGGAACGAGAGTCACCAGGTCCAGGTGAGACCCAGGTGGGGACCACAGACACCAGGTCCTGATTGAGGCCTAGGTGGGGGGACCAGAGTCATCAGGACCAGTTGAGGCCAAAGTGCGGAGCAAAGTTATCATGTCCAGGTGAGGCCCAGGTGGGGAACAGAGTAATCATGTCCCATTGATGCCAGGTGGGAAAAGAGTCACAAGTTCCAGACGAGGCCTAAGTGAGGAGTAGATTCACCAGGTCCTGTTGAGGCCCAGTTGAGGACCAGTGTCCACAGCTCTGGGTGAGTCCCAGAGGGGGACCACAGTCACCAGGTTCTGGTGATATCCAGGTTGGGACCAGAGTCACCACGTCAGGGTCAGGCCCAGAGGGGGACCAGAATCACTAGGTCCACTTGAGGCCCCGATGTGGAACTGAGAAACCAGGTCCCATGATGCCCATATGAGGACCTGAGTCACGAGGTCCAGGTGATGTCTCTGTGGGAACCAGTCACCTCGTCCCGGTGAGGTCCAGGTGGGACGACAGTCACCACGTCCAGGTGAGGACCAGGTATATAAGAGAGTATCCAGGCCCCAATGATGCCCAGTTAAGGACCAGAGTCAACAGGTCCAGGAGAGGCACAAATATGCATCAGAGTCATTGTGTTCCAGGTGAGGCCTGATGGAGACCACAGGAACCAGGTCCAGGAGAGCCCCATATGGGAACCAGAGCTACCAGATCCAGGTGAAGTCCAGGTTGGACCACTGTCACAAGGTCCAGGTGAGGCGCAGGTGACAACAGGATTCACCAAGTCCAGGTGAGGCCCAGGTGTCGACCACTCACCATAAAGAAGTAAGGACAAGCTAAGGACCCGATTCACCAGGCCCATATGATACCCAAGGGGTGTCCAGAGTCACCAGGTAAGGGTGAGGCCCAAAGGGGAACGAGTAACTAGTTTAGTTTGAGTCCCAGAATGGGACGAGAGGTCCATGGTTTATGTGAGGCACAGGTGTGGAATAGAGTATCCAGGTCCTAATGATTCCTGGGTGAGGACCAGAGTCACTAGGGCCATGCAGGCCCAGATGGGAACAGAATCGCTAGGACCAGGTGAGGCATAGAATAAGACCACAGTCAGCTATATCAGGTGAGCCCCTTGTGGGAACCAGAGCCACTCTATCCAGCTGAGCCCCAGGTCCATGTGAGGCCCACGTGAGGAGCAGATTCATCAGGTTGAATTGAGGCATAGCTGGGGACAAGAGTCACCAAGTCTGGGTGCGGCCGAGGTTGGGCAAGATTCAGCAGTTCTGAGTTAGGTCAAAGTGGGGACGAGAGATGCCAGATCCAGATGAGGCCAAACTGAGGACCAGAGTCACCAGATGCAGGTCAGGTCCAGGTGTGGACCAGAGTCAGAAGATCCAGGTGAAGTCCAGGTGGGGACCAGAGTCAACAGATCCAGGTGAAGCCCAGGTATGGACCAGATTCGCTAGGTCCAGATGAGACCCAGATGAGGACCAGAGTTACCAGGTACACGTGAAGCCCCGGTGGGGATCAGAGGCAACATGTCCATGTGAGGCTGGCTTGGGGACCATGGTCAACAGGTCTACTTGAGGCCCAGGTGTGGAACACCGTAAGCAGGTCCAGGTGAGTTCCCGGTGGTGAAAAGAGTCACCAGGTCCAGGTCAGGCCCATGTGGGCACCAGGATCACCACGTCCAGGGGAGGCCCTTGAAAGAACCAGAGTCAACAGTTCGAGGTCAGGCGCAGGTGGCAACCATGGTCAGGAGGTCCAAGTCAGACCAAAGTGGGGTTCACAGTCACTAGGGCACGGTGACACCCAGAGAGGGACCAGAGTCACCTGGTCCAGGTGAGGTCCAGTTGTGGAACACAGACACCGGGTCCCAATTTTGCCCAGTTGAGGACCATGGTCAACAGGGCCAGGTGAGCCTCAGATGGGAACGAGAGCCCAAAATCCAGGTGAAGCCCATGTGGGGACCACAGTCACCAGATCCAGGGTAGTCTCAGGCGCAGACCAGAATCACCAGGTCCAGGTGAGGTGCAGGTGGCAACCACACACACCAGGTCCCGGTGAGGCCCTGGTGGGGACCAGAGTCACGAGGTACATGAGAAGCTAGAAACACTGCAGCCACCAGATCCACAGGATGTCCATGTGGGAACGAGAATCACCAGTTACAGATGAGGATCAGGCAGGGATCTGAATCACATGTCCACGTGAGACCCAAGAGGGAACCAGTGCCACCATGTCCAGGTGTGGCCCAGGTGAAGACCAGAGTTAATAGGTCCGGCTGGGTCACTGTTAGTGAAAAGTGTAACCATATCCTGATGCTACCCAGGTGGGTACCAGAGACACCAGGTCCTGGTGAGGCCCAGGTGGGACCAGAGACATGAGGTCCAGGTGAGGTCCCGATGGGAACCACAGATACCAGGTCAGGTGAGGCCATGCTTAGGATCAGAGTCACCAGTTACAGGTGAGGCCCAGGTGGAGCCAGAGTCACCAAGTAGAGAAGACGCCAAAGTCAGGACCAGAGTTACCAGGATCAGGTCAGTCCCAGTGGGGAACAGAGTAACCATGTCCCGATGATGCCCAGGTAGACCCAGTGTCACCAGGTCCAGATGAGGCGCAGGTGGGGAGCATATTCACTAGGTCTCGGTGACACCCAGTGGAGGACCAGTGTCACCAGGTCTATTTGAGCCCTAGAGGGGTAAAAGATTCACCTGGTCTAGGTGACATCCAGATGGGCACCAGAGTCACCATGTCAGGGTGAGTCCCAGGGAGGTTCCAGAGTCATCATGTCCAGGTGAGCCTAAGGTGTGGAACAGAGTCACCAGGTACCAATAATGCCCAGGTGAGGACCAGAGTCACCAGGTCTGGGAGACGCGCAGATAGGATCAGATTCAACACTTCCTGGTGAGGCCAAGAAAGAGTCCACAGCAATCAGATCCAGGTGGGGAACAAAGTCACCAGGCCTGGGTGAGGCCCAGATGGGGACCGGATTCACCAGGTCCAGGTGAGGCCCAGGTGGTGACCAGAGTCCCCGGGTCTGGGAGAGGACCAGGTAAGGACCAGATTCACCAGGTCCAAGAGGCCCACGTGGGGACTGAGTCACCAGGTATGGGTGAGGCCCAGGTGGCAACCCCACTCACCAGGTCCAGGTGAGGCCAACCTGCAGGCCAGAGTCACCAGATCCAGGTGAGGCCCTAGTGGGGACCGGAGTCACCAGGTAAATGTGAGTCTACAAGATCACCACAGTCACCAGGTCCAGGTGTGGTTCATGTGGGAACGAGAGTCCCCAGGTCCAGGTGAGACCAAGTTGGGGACCACAGTCACCAGGGCCAGATTGAGGCCTAGGTGGGGGGACCCGATTCATCAGGATCAGTTGAGGCCAAAGTGTGGAGCAAAGTTATCATGTTCAGGTGAGGCCCAAGTAGGGAACAGAGTAACCATGTCCCATTGATGCCAGGTGGGAAAAGTGTCACAAGGTCCAGATGAGGCCTAAGTGAGGAGTAGATTCACCAGGTCCTGTTGACGCCCACTTGAGGACCAGTGTCCCCAGCTCCGGGTGAGTACCAGAGGGGGACCAGAGTCACCCGGTTCTGGTGACGTCCAGGTGGGGACCAGAGTCACCACGTCAGGGTGAGGCCCAGAGGGAGACGAGAATCACTAGGTCCAGGTGAGGCCCCCATGTGGAACTGAGAAACCTGGTCCCATGATGCCCATATGAGGACCTGAGTCACCAGGTCCAGTTGAGGTCCCTGTGGGAACCAGTCACCTCGTCCAGGTGAGGCCCAGGTGGGACCAGAGTCACCAGGTCCAGGTGAGGCCCAAGTATATAAGAGAGTATCCAGCTCCCAATGATTTCCAGGTAAGGACCAGAGTCAACAGGTCCAGGAGACGCCCAAATATGGATCAGAGTCATTGTGTTACAGGTGAGGCCAGATGGAGACCACAGGAACCAGGTCCAGGAGAGCCCCATATGGGAACCAGAGCCACCAGATCCAGGTGAGATCCAGGTGGGACCACAGTCACAAGGTCCAGGAGAGGTCAGGTGGCAACAGGATTCACCAAGTCCAGGTGAGGCCCAGGGGGCGACCAGTCACCACATCCAGGTTCGGAGCAGCTACGGACCAGATTCACCAGGCACAAGTGAAGCCCAAGGGGTGTCCCGAGTCAACAGGTCCAGGAGAGTTCCAGGTGGGTACCAGAGTCACCAGATACATGTGAAGTCCAGGTGGCGACCGGAGTCACCAGATCCAGGTGAAGTCCAGGTGGGGACCAGAGTCACTAGGTCCAGATGAGGCCCAGGTGAGGACCAGAGTTACCAAGTACACGTGAGGCCCCGGTGGGGATCAGAGGCAACAGGTCCATGTGAGGCCGGCTTTGGGACCATGGTCAACAGGTCTATTGAGGCCCAGGTGTGGAACACAGTAAGCAGGTCCATGTGAGTCCCCAGTGGTGACAAGAATCACCACGTCCAGGTGAGGCCCGGTGTAGACCAGGATCACCAGTTACAGGGGAGGCCCTTGAAAGAACCAGAGTCAACAGTTCGAGGTTAGGCACAGCTTCCAACCAGGGTCAGCAGGTCGAAGTCAGGCCAAAGTGGGTTTCACAGTCACTAGGGCACGGTGAGACCCAGAGGGGAACCAGAATCACGTGGTCCAGGAGAGGTCCAGTTGTGGAACACAGTCACCGCGTCCCGATTTTGCCCAGTTGAGGACCATGGTCAACAGGGCCAGGTGAGCCCCAGATGGGGAGTCGAGTCCCGAAATCCAGGTGAAGCCCAGGTGGGGACCATAGTCACTAGATCCAGGGTAGTCTCAGGTGCAGACCAGAATCACCAGGTGCAGGTGAGATGCAGGTGGCAACCGCACACACCAGGTCCTGGTGAGGCCCTGGTGGGGACCAGAGTCACGAGGTACATGAGAAGCTAGAAACACTGCAGCCACCAGGTCCACATGATGTCCATGTGGGAACGAGAATCACCAGTTACAGGTGAGGACCAAGTGGGGATCCGACTCACCATGTCCAGGTGAGACCCAGGTGGGAACCAGTATCACCATGTCCAGGAGTGGCCCAGGTGAAGGCCAGAGTTAATAGGTCCCGCTGGGTCACTGTTATTGAACAGTGTAACCTTATCCTGATGCTACCCAGGTGGGTACCGAGACACCAGGTCCTGGTGAGGCCCAGTTGGGACCAGAGACATGAGGTCCAGGTGAGGTCCCGATGGGAACCACAGTCACCAGGTCAGGTGAGGCCATGCTTAGGATCAGAGTCACCAGTTACAGGTGAGGCACAGGTGGAGCCAGAATCACCTGGTACAGAAAATGACAAAGTCAGGAATAGTGTTACCAGGATCAGGTCACTCCCAGTGGGGAATAGAGTAATAATGTCCCGATGATGCCCACGTAGAACCAGAGTCACCATGTCCAGATGAGGCGCAGGTGGGGAGCATATTCACTAGGTCTCGGTGAGGCCCAGTTGAGGACTAGAGTCACCAGGTTTGGTTGAGGCCTAGAGGGGTACCAGATTCACCTGGTCTATGTGACATCCAGATGGGGAACAGAGTCTCCATGTCAGAGGGAGGCCCAGAGTGTATCCAGAGTCATCATGTCCAGGTGAGGCTCAGGTGTGGAACAGAGTATCCAGGTCGTATTGATCCACAGGTGAGTACCAGATTCAGCAGATCTGGGTGAGGCCCAGTTAGGATCAGAGTCACCAGTTCCAGGTGAGGCCAAGAAGGCGTCCAAAGCAATCAGGTCCAGGTGGGGAACAAAGTCACCAGGACTGAGTGAGGACCAGGTAAGGACCAGATTCACCAGGCCCAGGTGATTCCCAGGTGGGGAACTGTGTTACCAGGTAAGGGTGAGGCCCAGGTGACAACCTCACTCACCAGGTCCAGGTGAGGCCAACCTGCAGGCCATGCAGAGGAAACATGTCCCGATGATGCCCAGGTAGGGACGAGTGATACCACGTCGAGCTGAGGCCAACCTGCAGGCCATGCAGTGGAACCATATCCCGATGATGCCCAGGTAGGGACCAGAGTTACCAGGCCCAAATGAGGCCCAGATGGAGCATATTCACTAGGTCCAGGTGAAGCCCAGTTGAGGACCAGAGTCACCAGATCTTGTTGAGTCCTAGAGGGGTACCAGAATCACCTGGTCCAGGTGACATCCAGAGGGGTCCAGAGTCACCATGTCAGGTCGAGGAACAGAGAGGTTCCAGAGTCATCATGTCCAGGTGAGGCTCAGGTATGGAACAGAGTCACCAAGTACCAAAGATGCCCAGGTGAGGACCAGAGTCACCAGATCTGGGTGACGCGCACATAGGATCAGAGTCACCAGTTCCAGGTGAGGCCAAGAAAGAGTCCACAGCAATCAGGTCCAGGTGCGGAACAAAGTCACCAGGACCGTGTGAGGCCCATATGGGGACTAGATTGACCAGGTCCAGGTGAGGCCCAGGTGGTGACCAGAGTCCCCGGGTCTGAGAGAAGACCAGGTAAGTAACAGATTCACCAGGTCCAAAGGGCCACGTGGAGACCTGAGTCACCAGGTATGGGTGAGGCCCAGGTGGCAACCCCACTCACCAGGAACAGGTGAGGCCAACCTGCAGGCCAGAGTCACCATATCCAGGTGAGGCTCTAGTGGGGACCGGAGTCACAGGTAAATGTGAGTCTACAAGAACACCACAGTCAACAGGGCCAGGTGTGTTTCAAGTGGGAACGAGAGTCACCAGGTCCAGGTGAGACCCAGGTGGGGACCACAGACACCAGGTCCAGATTGAGGCCTAGGTTGGGGGACCAGATGCATCAGGACCAGTTGAGGCCAAAGTGTGGAGCAAAGTTATCATATCCAGGTGAGGCCCAGGTGGGGAACAGAGTAACCATGTCCCATTGATGCCAGGTGGGAAAAGAGTCACAAGTTCCAGACGAGGCCTAAGTGAGGAGTAGATTCACCAGGTCCTGTTTAGGCTCAGTTGAGGACCAGTGTCCCCAGCACCAGGAGAGTCCCAGAGCGGGAGCAGAGTCACCCGGTTCTGGTGATATCCAGGGGTGAGCAGAGTCACCAAGTCAGGGTGAGGCCCAGAGGGGACGAGAATCACTAGGTCCAGGTGAGGCCCCGATGTGGAACTGAGAAACCAGGTCGATAGATGCCCATATATGGACCTGAGTCACCAGGTCCTGTTGAGGTCCCTGTGGGAACCAGTCACCTCGTCCAGGTGAGGCCCACGTGGGACCACAGTCACCAGGTCCAGGTGAGGCCGAGGTATATAAGAGAGTATCCAGGTCCCAGTGATGCCCATGTAAGGACCAGCGTCATCAGGTCCAGGAGAGGCCCAAATATGGATCAGAGTCATTGTGTTACAGGTGAGGCCAGATGGAGACAACACGGACCAGATTCAGGAGAGCCCCATATGGGAACCAGAGCAACCAGATCCAGGTGAGGTCCAGGTGGGACCACAGTCACAAGGTCCAGGGGAGGCGCAGGTGGCAACAAGATTCACCAAGTCCAGGTGAGACCCAGATGGTGACCAGTCACCAGATCCAGGTGCGGACCAGCTAAGGACCAGATTCACCAGGCCTAATTGAAGCCCAAGGGGTGACCTGAGTCGCCAGGTAAGGGTGAGGCCCAGAGGGGGAACCAGAGTAACCAGTTTAGTTTGAGGCACAGAATGGGACCAGAGGTCCCTGGTCCAAGTGAGGCGCAGGTGTGGAATAGAGTATCCAGGTCCCAATGATGCCTGGGTGAGGACCAGAGTCACTAGAGCCATGCAGGCCCAGATGGGGAACAGAATCACTAGGTCCTGGTGAGGTATAGAATAAGACCACAGTCACCAGTATCAGGTGAGCCCCTGAGGGAACCAGAGCCACTCTATCCAGCTGAGTCCCAGGTCCATGTGAGGCCCACGTGAGGACCAGATTCATCAGGTCGAATTGAGGCATAGCTGGGGACAAGAGTCACCAGGTCTGGGTGCGGCCTAGGTGGGGCAAGATTCAGCAGTTCTGAGTTAGGTCAAAGTGGGGACGAGAGACGCCAGGTCCAGGTGAGGCCAAACTGAGTACCAGAGTCACCAGATCCAGGTGAGGTCCATGTTGGAAAGAGAGTCACCATGTCCAGGAGAGGTCCAGAAGGGGACCAGAGTCACCAGATCCAGGTGAAGTCCAGGTGGGGACCAGAGTCACCAGATCCAGGTGAAGCCCAGGTTGGCACAGAGTCACTAGGTCCAGATGAGGCCCAGGTGAGGACCAGAGTTACCTCGTACACGTGATTACCCGGCGGGGATCAGAGGCAAGAGGTCCATGTTGGGCCAGCTTGGGGACCATGATCAACAGGTCTACTTGAGGCCCCGTTGTGGAACACAGTAACCAGGTCCAGGTGAGTCCCCAGTGGAGACAAGAGTTACCACGTCCAGGTGAGGCGCAAGTGGGGACCAGGATCACCAGGTACAGTGGAGGCCCTTGAAAGTACCAGAGTCAACAGTTCGAGGTCAGGCGCAGGTGGCAACCAGGGTCAGCAGGCCCAAGTCAGGCCAAAGTAGGGTTCACAGTCACTAGGGCACGGTGAGACCCAGAGGGGGACCAGAGTCACCTGGTCCAGGTGAGGTCCAGTTGTGAAACACAGTCTCTGGGTCCCAATTTTGCCCAGTTGAGGACCTGGTTCAACAGGGCCAGGTGAGGCCCAGATGGGGACTGGAGTCCCCAAATACAGGTGAAGCCAAGGTGGGGACCACAGTCAGTAGCTCCAGGTTTGTCTCAGATGCAGACCAGAATCACCAGGTCCAGGTGAGGTGCAGGTGGCAACCACACTCTCCAGGTCCCGGTGAGGCCCTGGTGGGGACCAGAGTCACGAGGTAAATGAGAAGCTAAAACACTGCAGCCACCAGGTCCACATGTTGTCCATGTGGAACGAGAATCACCAGTTACAGGTGAGGCCCAGGTGGGTTTCGGACTCACCATGTCCAGGTGAGACCCAGGTGGGAACCAGTGTCACCATGTCCAGGAGTGCCCCAGGTGAAGACCAGAGTTGATAGGTCCGGCTGGGTCAATGTTAGTGTACAGTGTAACCATATCCTGATGCTACCCAGGTGGGTACCAGAGACACCAGGACCTGGTTAGCCCCAGGTGGGACCAGAAACCTGAGGTCCAGGTGAGGTCCCGATGGGAACCACAGTCACCAGGTCAGGTGAGGCCATGCTTAGGATCAGAGTCACCAGTTACAGGTCTGGCCCAGGTGGAGCCAGAGTCACTTGGTACAGAAGAGGCCAAAGTCCGGACCAGAGTTACCAGGATCAGGTCAGTCCAAGAGGGGAATAGAGTAACCATGTCCCGATGATGCCCAGGTAGAACCAGAGTCACCAGGTCCAGATGGGGCGCAGGTGGGGAGCATGATCACTAGATCCCAGTGAGGCCCAGTTGAGGACCAGAGTCACCAGATCTGGTTGAAGCCTAGAGGGGTACCAGAAACACCCGGTCCAGGTGACATCCAGACGGGGACCAGAGTCACCATGTCAGGGTGAGGCCCAGAAAGGTTCCAGAGTCATCATGTCCAGGTGAGGCTCAGGTGTGGAACAGAGTCACCAGATACCAATGATGCCCAGGTGAGGACCAGAGTCACCAGGTCTGGGTGACCCGCAGATAGGATCAGAGTCACCAGTTCCAGGTGAGGCCAAGAAAGAGTCCACAGCAATCAGGTCCAGGTGGGATACAAAGTCCCGAGGACTGGGTGAGGCCCAGATGGGGACCAGATTCACAAGGTCCAGGTGATTCCCAGGTGGTGAACAGAGTTACGAATTCCGGGTGAGGACCAGGTAAGGACCAGATTCACCAGGTCCAAGTGAGGCCCACGTGGGGCCCTGAGTCACCAGGCATGTGTGAGGCCCAAATGACAACCCTTCTCACCAGGTCCAGGTGAGGCCAACCTGCAGGCCATGCAGAGGAAACACGTCCCGATGATGCCGAGGTAGGGACTAGAGTTCTCAGGTCCAGGTGAGGCCAACCTGCAGGCCATGTTGTGGAACATGTCCTGATGATGCCCAGGTAGGAACCAGATTTACCAGGTCCAGGTGAGGCCAACCTGCAGGCCATGCAATGGAACCATGTCCCGATGATGCCCAGGTAGGAACCAGATTTACCAGGTCCAGGTGAGGCCAACCTGCAGGCCATGCAATGGAACCATGTCCCGATGATGCCCAGGTACGGACCAGAGTCACCAGGTCCAAATGAGGCACAGATGGAGCATATTCACTAGGTCCAGGTGAGGCCCAGTTGAGGACCAGAGTCACCAGATCAGGTTGAGGCCTAGAGAGGTACCAGAATCACCTGGTCCAGATGACATCCAGTTGGGGACCAGAGTCACCAGGTCAGGGTGAGACACAGAAAGGTTCCAGAGTCATGATGTCCAGGTGAGGCTCCGGTGTGGAACAGAGTCATCAGGTACCAGTGATGCCAAGGTGTGGACCAGAGTCACCAGGTCAGGGTGACACGCAGATAGGATCAGAGTCACCAGTTCCAGGTGAGGCCAAGAAAGAGTCCACAGCAATCAGGTCCAGGTGGGGAACAAAGTCACCAAGACTGGGTGAGGCCCAGATGAGGACCAGATTGACCAGGTCCAGGTGAGGCCCGGGTGGTGACCAGAGTCCCTGGGTCTGGGAGAGGACCAGGTAAAGACCAGATTCACCAGGTCCAAGAGGCCCACGTGGGAACCTGAGTCACCAGGTATGGATGAGGCCCAGGTGACAACCCCACTCACCAGGTCCAGGTGAGGCAAACCTGCAGGCCAAAGTCACCAGATCGACGTGAGACCCTAGCGGGGACCAGAGTCACCATGTAAATGTGAGTCTACCAGAACACCACTGTCACCAGGGCCAGGTGTGGTTCATGTGGGAACGAGAGTCACGAGGTCCAGGTGAGACCCAGGTGGGGACCACAGTCATCAGGTCCAGATTGAGGCCTAGGTGGGGGGACCAGAGTCATCAGGACCAGTTGAGGCCAAAGTATGGAGCAAAGTTATCATGTCCAGGTGAGGCCCAGGTGGGGAAGAGAGTAAACATGTCCCATTGATGCCAGGTGGGAAAAGAGTCACAAGGTCCAGACGCGACCTAAGTGAGGAGTAGATTCACCAGGTCCTGTTGAGGCCCAATTGAGCATCAGAGTCCCCAGCTCCGGGTGAGTACCAGAGGGGGACCAGAGGCACCCGGATCTGGTGATATCCAGGTGGGGACCACAGTCACCATGTCAGGGTGACGCGCAGAGGGGGACGAGAATCACTAGGTCCAGGTGAGGCCCCGATGTGGAACTGAGAAACCAGGTCCCATGATGCCCATATGAGGACCTGAGTCACCAGGTCCATGTGAGGTCTTGTGGGAACCAGTCACCTCAACCAGGTGAGGCACAGGTGGGACAACAGTCACCAGGTCCAGGTGAGGCCCAGGTATATAAGAGAGTATCCACGTCCCAATAATGCCCAGGTAAGGACCTGAGTCAACAGGTCCAGGAAAGGCCCAAATATGGATCAGAGTCATTGTGTTCCATGTGAGGCAAGATGGAGACCACAGGAACCAAGTCAAGGAGAGCCCCATATGGGAACCAGAGCCACCAGATCCAGGTGAGGTCCACGTGGGGCCACAGTCACAAGGTCCAGGTGATGCACAGGTGGCAACAGGATTCACCAAGTCCAGGTGAAGCCCAGGTGGCGACCAGTCACGACATCCAGGTGCGGACCAGCTAAGGACCAGAATGACCAGGCCCAAGTGAACCCCAAGGGGTGACCAGAGTCACCAGGTAAGGGTGAGGCCCAGAGAGGGAACCAGAGTAACCATTTAGTTTGAGGCCCAGAATGGGACCAGAGGTCCCTGGTCAAAGTGAGGCTCTTGTGGGATATAGAGTATCCAGGTCCCAGTGATGCCTGGGTGAGGACCAGAGTCACAAGGGCCATGCAGGCCCAGATGGGGAACAGAATCACTAGGTCCTGTTGAGGCATAGAAACACACCCCAGTCAGCAGTATCAGGTGAGCCCCTTGTGGGAACCAGAGCCACTCTCTCCAGCTGAGTCACAGGTCCATGTGAGGCCCATGCGAGGACCAGATTCATCAGTTCGAATTGAGGCATAGCTGGGGCAAAATCACCAGGTCTGGGTGCGGCCTAGGTGGGGCAAGATTCAGCAGTTCTGAGTTAGGTCAAAATGGGGACGAGAGACACCAGGTCCAGGTGAGGCCAAACTGAGGACCAGAGTCACCAGATCCAAGTGAGGTCCATGTTGGAAAGAGAGTCACCAGATCCAGGTGAAGCCCAGTTGGGGACCAGAGTCACTAGGTCCAGATGAGGCCCAGGTGAGGACCAGAGTTACCAGGTACACGTGAGGCCTTGGTGGGGATCAAACGCAACAGGTCCATGTGAGGCCGGCTTGGGGACCATGGTCAACAGGTCTACTTGAGGCCCAGGACTGGAACATAGTAAGCAGGTTCAGGTGAGTCCTCCGTGGTGACAAGTGTCACCACGTCCAGGTGAGGCCCTGGTGGGGACCAGGATCACCAGGTACACGGGAGGACCTTGAAAGAACCAGAGTCAACAGTTCGAGGTCAGGCGCAGGTGGCAACAAGTGTCAGGAGGTCCAAGTCAGGCCAAAGTGGGGTTGACAGTCACTAGGGAACGGTGAGACCCAGAGGGGGACCAGAGTCATGTGGTCCAGGTGAGGTCCAGTTGTGGAACAGAATCACCGGGTCCCAATTTAGCCCAGGTGAGGACCATGGACAACAGGGCCAGGTGAGGCCCAGATGGGGACCGGAGTCCCCAAATCCAGGTGATGCCCAGGTGGGGACCAGTCACCAGATCCAGGTTAGTCTCAGGTGCAGTCCAGAATCACCAGGTCCAGGTGAGGCGCAGGTGGCAAACACACTCACCAGGTCCCGGTGAGTCCCTGGTGGGGACCAGAGTCACGAGGTACATGAGAAGCTAGAAACACTGCAGCTACCAGGTCCACATGATGTCCATGTGGGAACGAGAATCACCAGTTACAGGTGAGGACCAGGTGGGGATCCGACTCACCGTATCCAGGTGAGACCCAGGTGGGAACCAGTGTCACCATGTCCAGGTGTGGCCCAGGTGAAGACCAGAGTTAATAGGTCCGGCTGGGTCACTGTTAGTGAACAGTGTAACCATATCCTAATGCTACCCAGGTGGGTACCAGAGACACCAGGTCCTGGTGAGGCCCAGGTGGGACCAGAGACATGAGTCCGGGTGAGGTCCAGATGGGATCCACAGTCACCAGGTCAGGTGAGGCCATGCTTAGGATCAGAGTCACCAGTTACAGGTGAGGCCCAGGTGGAGCCATAGTCACCTGGTACAGAAGAGGCCAAAGTCAGGACCAGAGTTACCAGGATCAGGTCAGTCCCAGTGGGGAATAGAGTAACCTTGTCCCGATGATGCCCAAGTAGAACCAGAGTCTCCAAGTCCAGATGAGGCGCAGGTGGGGAGCATGTTCACTAGGTCCCCGTGAGGCCCAGTTGAGGACCAGAGTCACCAGGTCAAGTTGAGGCCTAGAGGGATACCAGATTCATCTGGTCTAGGTGACATCCGGATGGGGACCAGAGTCATCATGTCAGGGTGAGGCCCTGAGGGGATCCAGAGTCATCATGTCCAGGTGAGCCTCAGGTGTGGAACAGAGTATCTAAGTCATAATGGTCCATAGGAGAGGACCAGAGTCACCAGATCTGGGTGAGGCCCACTTAGGATCAGAGTCACCCGTTCCAGGTGAGGCCAAGAAGGAGTCCACAGCAATCAGGTCCAGGTGGGGTGACAAATTCACCAGGATTGGATGTGGACCACATAGGGACCAAATTAACCTGGTTCAGGTGATTCCCAGGTAGTTACCCGAGTTAGGAGTTTCGGGTGAGGACCAGGTAAGGACCAGATTCACCAGGTCCAAGTTAGGCCCACGTGGGGACCTGTGTCACCAGGCATGGGTGAGGCCAAGGTGGCAACGCTACTCACCAGGTCCAGGTGAGTCCAACCTGCAGGCCATGCAGAGGAACCATGTCCCGATGATGCCCAGGTAGGAAGTAGAGTTACCGGGACAGGTGAGGCCAACCTGCAGGCCATGTGTGGAACCATGTCCCGATGATGCCCAGGTAGGGACCAGAGTTACCAGGTCCAGGTGAGGCCAACCTGCAAGTCATCCAGTGGAACCATGTGCGATGATGCCCAGGTAGTGACCAGAGTCACCAGGTTCAAATTTGGTCCAGATGGAGCATATTCACTAGGTCCAGGATAGGCCCAGTTGAGAACCAGAGTCACCAGATCTGGTTGAGGCCTAGATGGGTACCAGAATCACCTGGTCCAGGTGAAATCCAGATGGGTCCAGAATCACCAGGTCAGGGTGAGGCCCAGAGGGGTTCCAGAGTCATCATGTCCAGGTGAGGCTCTGGTGTGGAACAGAGTCACCAGGTACCAATGATGCCCAGGTGAGGACCAGAGTCACCAGGTCTGGGTGACGCGTAGATAGGATCAGAGTCACCAGTTCCCGGTGAGGCCAAGAAAGAGTCCACAGAAATCAGGTCCAGGTGGGGAACAAAGTCACCAGGACTTGGTGAGGCCCAGATGGGGACCAGATTCACAGGTCCAGATGAGGCCCAGTTGGGGACCAGAGTCCCCGGGTCTGGGAGAGGACCAGGTAACGACCAGATTAACAGGTCCAAGAGGCCCACGTGGGGAACTGAGTTACCAGGTATGGGTTGGCAACCCCACTCATCATGTCCAGGTGAGGACAACCTTCAGGCCAGAGTCACCAGATCCAAGTGAGACCCTAGTGGGGACCGGAGTCACCAGGTAAATGTGCGGCTACAAAAATACCACAGTCACCAGGTCCAGGTGTGGTTCATGTGGGAACGAGAGACACCAGATCCAGGTGAGAACCAGGTGGGGACCACAGTCACCAGGTCCAGATTGAGGCCTAGGTGGGGGGACCAGAGTCATAAGGACCAGTTGAGGCCAAAGTGTGGAGCAAAGTTATCATGTACAGGTGAGGCCCAGGTGGGGAACAGAGTAACCATGTCCCATTGATGCCAGGTGGGAAAAGAGTCACAAGTTCCCGGTGAGGCGCAGGTGGCAACAGGATTCACCAAGTCCATGTGAAGCCCAGGTGGGGACCACAGTCACCAGATCCAGGGTAGTCTCAGGTGCAGACCAGAATCACCAGGTCCAGGTGTGGTGCAGGTGGCTACCAAACTCACCAGGTCCCGGTGAGGCATTGGTGGGGACCAGAGTCACGAGGTACATGAGAAGCTAGAAACACATAGGATCTCTGGGTGGCGCAGCGGTTTGGCGCCTGCCTTTGGCCCAGGGCGCGATCCTGGAGACCCGGGATCGAATCCCACGTCGGGCTCCCGGTGCATGGAGCCTGCTTCTCCCTCTGCCTGTGTCTCTGCCTCTCTCTCTCTCTGTGACTATCATAAATCAATAAAAATTAAAAAAAAAGATTCTAGAAACACTGCGGCCAACATGTCCACATGATCTCCATGTGGGAACGAGAATCACCAGTTACAGGTGAGGACCAGGTGGGGATCGGACTCACCATGTCCAGGTGAGACCCAGGTGGGAAACAGTGTCACCATGTCCAGGTGTGGCCCAGGTGAAGACCAGAGTTAATAGGTCCGGCTGGGTCACTGTTAGTGAACAGTGTAACCGTATCCTGATGCTACCAAGGTGGGTACCAGAGACACCAGGTCCTGGTGAAGCCCAGTTGGGACCAGAGACATGAGGTCCAGGTGCGGTCCCGATGGGAACCACAGTCACCAGGTCAGGTGAGGCCATGCTTAGGATCAGAGTCACCAGTTACAGGTGAGGCCCAGGTGGAGCCAGAGTCACCTGGTACAGAAGAGACCAAAGTCAGGACCAGAGTTACCAGGATCAGGTCAGTCCCAGTGTTGAATAGAGTAACCATGTCGCGATGATGCCCAGGTAGAACCAGATTTACCAGGTCCAGATGAGTTGCAGGTGGGAGCATATTCACTAGGTTCCGGTTAGGCCAAGTTGAGGACCAGAGTCACCAGGTCTAGTTGAGGCTTGGAGGGGTACCAGATTCACCTGGTCTAGGTGACATCCAGATGGGGACTAGAGTCACCATGTCAGGCTGAGGCCCAGAGGGGATCCAGAGTCATCATGTCCAGGTGAGGCTCACGTTGGAGCAGAGTATCCAGGTCATAATGGTCCACAGGTGAGGACCAGAGTCACCAGATCTGGGTGAGGCCCAGTTAGGATCAGAGTGACTAGTTCCAAGTGAGGGCCAAGAAGGAGTACACAGCAATCAGGTAGGTGGGAACAAAGTCACCAGGATTGGGTGAGGCCCAATGGGGACCAGAATCACAATGCCCAGGTGATTCCCAGGTGATGACCAGAGTTACCAGTTCCGGGTGAGGACAAGGGAAGGACCAGATTCACCAGGTCCACGTGAGGCCCACGTCGGAACCTGTGTCACCAGGCATGGGTGAGTCTCAGGTGACAACCCCACTCATTAGGTCCAAGTGAGGCCAACCTGCAGGCCATGCCGAGGAACCATGTCCTGATGATGCCCAGGTGGGGTCTAGAGTTATCAGGTCCAGGTGAGGCACACCTGCAGGCCATGCAGTGGAACCATGTCCCGGTAATGCCGAGGTAGGGATCAGAATCACCATGTCCAAATGAGGCCCAGATGGAGCATATTCACTAGGTCTAGGTGAGGCCCTGTTGAGGACCAGAGTCACCAGATCTGGTTGAGCCCTATAAGGGTACCAGAATCACCTGGTTCAGGTGACATCGAGATGGGGACCAGAGTCACCAGGTCAGGGTGAGGCCCAGAGAGGTTCCAGAGTCATCATGTCCAAGTGAGGCTCAGGTGTGGAACAGAGTCACCAGGTACCAATGATGCCCAGGTGAGGACCAGATTCACCAGGTCTGGTGACGCGCAGATAGGATCAGAGACACCAGTTCCAGGTGAGGCCAAGAAGGCGTCCACAGCAATCAGGTCCATGTGGGAACAAAGTCACTAGGACTGGGTGAGGCCCAGATGGGGACCAGTTTCACCAGGGCCAGGTGATTCCCAAGTGGTGACCAGAGTTACCAGTTCTGGGAAGGACCAGATAAGGACCAGATTCACCAGGTCCAATTGAGGCCCACGTGGGGACCTGTGTGACCATGTATGGGTGAGGCACAATTGGCAACCCCACTCACCAGGTCCAGGTGAGGCCAACCTGCAGGCGATGGAGAGGAACCGTGTCCCGATGATGCCCAGGTAGGGACCAGATTTACCAGGCCCAAGTGAGGCCAACCTGCAGGCCATGCAGTGGAACCATATCCCTATGATGCCCAGGTAGGGACCAGAGTCACCAGGTCCAAATGAGGCCCACATGGAGCATATTCACTAGGTCCAGGTGAGGCCCAGTTGAGGACCAGTGTCACCAGATCTGGTTGAGGCCTAGAGGGATACGAGAATCCCCTGTTCCAGGTGACATCCAGATGGGGACCAGAGTCACCAGAGAAGGGTAAGGCTCAGAGAGGTTCCAGAGTCATCATGTCCAGGTGAGGCTCAGGTGTAGAACAGAGTCACCATGTACCAATGATGCCCAGGTGAGGACCAGAGTCACCAGGTCTGGGTGACGCGCAGATATGATCAGAGTCACCAGTTCCAGGTGAGGCCAAGAAAGAGTCCACAGCAATCAGGTCCAGGTGGGGAACACAGTCACCAGGACTGGGTGAGGCCCAGATTGGGATCAGATTCAACAGGTCCAGGTGAGGCCCAGGTGGTGACCAGTGTCCCCGGGACTGGGAGTGGACAAGGTAAGGACCAGATTCACCAGGTCCTAGAGGCCCACGTGGGGAACTGAGTCACCAGTTATGGGGTGGCAACCCGACTCACCAGGTCCAGGTGAGGCCAACCTTCAGGCCAGAGTCACCAGATCCACGTGAGGCCCTAGTGGGGACCGGAGTCACCAGGTAAATGTGCGTCTACAAGAACACCACAGTCACCAAGTTCAGGTGTTGTTCATGTGGGAACGAGAGTCACCAGGTCCAGGTGAGAACCAGGTGGGGACCACAGTCACCAGGTCCAGATTGAAGCCTAGGTGGGGGGACCAGAGTCATCAGGACCAGTTGAGGCCAAAGTGTGGAGCAAAGTTATCATGTCCAGGTGAGGCCCAGGTGGGGAACAGAGTAACCATGTCCCATTGATGCCAGGTGGGAAAAGAGTCACAAGGTCCCGGTGAGGCGCAGGTGGCGACCAGTCACCAGATCCATGTGAGGACCAACTAAGGACCAGATTCACGAGGCCCAAGTGAAGCCCAAGGGGTGACCAGATTACCGGGTAAGGGTGAGGCCCAAAGGGGAACCAGAGTAACCAGTTTAGTTTGAGGCCCAGAATGGGACCAGAGGTCCGTGGTCAAAGTGAGGCAAGGTGTGGAATAGAGTATCCAGGTTCGAATGATGCCTGGGTGAGGACCAGAGTCACTAGGGCCATGCAGGCCCAGATGGGGAACAGAATCACTAGGTCCTGGTGAGGCATAGAAAAAGACCACAGTCCCCAGTATCAGGTGAGTCCCTTGTGGGAACCAGAGCCACTGTATCCAGCTGAGTCCCAGGTCCATGTGAAGCCCACGTGAGGACCAGATTCTTCAGGTCGAATTGAGGCATAGCTGGGGACAAGAGTCACCAGGTCTGGGTGCGGCCTAGGTGGGGCAAGATTCAGCAGTACTGAGTTATGTCAAAGTGGTGACGAGAGACACCAGGTCCAGGTGAGGCCAAACTGATTACCAGAATCACCAGATCCAGGTGAGGTCCATGTTGGAAAGAGAGTCACCACATCCAGGAGAGGTCCATGTGGGGACCAGAGTCACTATATCCAGGTGAAGTCCAGGTGGGGACCAGAGTCACCAGATCGAGGTGAAGCCCAGGTGGGGACCAGATTCACTAGGTCCAGATGAGGCCCAGGTGAGGACCAGTGTTACCAGGTACACGTGAGGATCCGGTGGGGATCAGAGGCAACAGGTCCATGTGAGGCCGGCTTGGGGACCATTGACAACAGGTCCACTTGAGACCCAGGAGTGAAACACAGTAATCAGGTCCAGGTTAGTCCCCCGTGGTGACAAGAGTCACCACGTCCAGGTGAGGTCCAGTTGGGGACCAGGATCACCAGGTACAGGGGAGGCCCTTGAAAGAACCAGAGTCAAGAGTTCGAGTTCAGGCGCAGGTGGCAACCAGGGTCAGCAGGTCCAAGTCAAGCCAAAGGGGACTTCACAGTCACTAGGGCACGGTGAGACCCAGAGGGGGAGCATAGTCACATGGTCCCGGTGAGGTTCAGTTGTGGAACACAGTCACCAGGTCCCAATTTTGCCCAGTTGAGGACCACGGTCAACAGGGCCAGGTGAGGCCCAGATGGGGACCGGAGTCCCGAAATCCAGGTGAAGCCCAGGTGGGGACCACAGTCACCAGATCCAGTGTAGACTCAGGTGCAGACCAGAATCATCAGGTCCAGGTGTGGTGCAGGTGGCAACCAAACTCACCAGGTCCCGGTAAGGCACTGGTGGGGTACATGAGAAGTCACGAGGTACATGAGAAGCTAGAAACACATGGGATCCCTGGGTGGCGCAGCGGTTTGGCGTCTGCCTTTGGACCAGGGAGCGATCCTGGAGACCCGGGATCGAATCCCACGTCGGGCTCCCGGTGCATGGAGCCTGCTTCTCCCTCTGCCTGTGTCTCTGCCTCTCTCTCTCTCTGTGACTATCATAAATCAATAAAAATTAAAAAAAAAGATGCTAGAAACACTGCCGTCAACAGGTCCACATGATCTCCATGTGGGAACGAGAATCACCAGTTACAGGTGAGGACCATGTGGGGATCGGACTCACCATGTCCAGGTGAGACCCAGGTGGGAAACAGTGTCACCATGTCCAGGAGTGGCCCAGGTGAAGACCAGAGTTAATAGGTCCGGCTGGGTCACTGTTAGTGAACAGTGTAACCATATCCTGATGCTGCCCAGGTGGGTATCAGAGACACCAGTTCCTGGTGAGGCCCAAGTGGGACCAGAGACATGAGGTCCAGGTGAGGTCCCGATGGGAACCACAGTCACCAGGTCAGGTGAGGCCATGCTTAGGATCAGAGTCACCAGTTCCAGGTGAGGCCCAGGTGGAGCCAGAGTCACCTGGTACAGAAGAGGCCAAAGTCAGGACCAGAGTTACCAGGATCAGGTCACTCCAAGTGGGAATAGAGTAATCATGTCCCGGTGATGCCCAGGTAGAACCAGAGTCACCAGGCCCAGATGTGGCGCAGGTGGGGAGCATGTTCACTAGGTCCCGTTGAGGCCCAGTTGAGGACCAGAGTCACCAGGTCTAGGTGAGGCTTGGAGGGGTACCAGATTCACCTGGTCTGATGACAAACAGATGTGGACCAGAGTCCCCATGTCAGGCTGAGGCCTAGAGTGGATCCAGAGTCAACTTATCCAGGTGAGGCTCAGGTGTGGAACAGAATATCCAGGTCATAATGGTCCACAGGTGAGGACCAGAATCACCAGATCTGGGTGAGGCCCAGTTAGCATCAGAGTCAGCAGTTCCAGATTAGCCAAGAAGGAGTCCACAGCAATCAGGTCCAGGTGGGGAACAAAGTCACCAGGACTGAGTGAGGCCAAGAAGGGGACCAGATTCACCAGGTTAGGTGAGGCCCAGATGGTGACCAGAGTCCCCATGTCTGGGAGAGGACCAGGTAAGGACCAGATTCACCAGGTAGAAGAGGCCCACATGGGGACCTGAGTCACCAATTATGGGTGAGGCCCAGGTGGCTTCCCCACTAACCAGGTCCATGTGAGGCCAACCTGCAGGCCAAGTCACCCGATCCACGTGAGGTCCTAGTGGGGACTGGAGTCACCAGTTAAAAATGATTCTACAAAAACAACACAGTCACCAGATCCTGGTGTGGTTCATGTGGGAATGAGAGTCACCAGGTCCAGGTGAGACCCAGGTGGGGACCACAATCACCAGGTCCAGTTGAGGCCCAGGTGGGACCACAGTCAACAGGTCCAGGTGAGGCCAAGGTCGGGGGACCAGAGTCATCAGGACTAGTTGAGGCCAAAGTGTGGAGCAAAGTTATCAGGTCCATGTGAGGCCCAGTTGTGGAAGAGTAACCATGTCCCATTGATGCCAGGTGGGAAAAGAGTCACAAGGTCCAGACGAGGCCTTAGTGAGGAGTAGATTCACCAGGTCCTGTTGAGGCCCAGTTGAGGACCAGTGCCCCATCTCCGGGTGAGTCCCAGAGGGGGACCAGTGTCACCCGGTTCTGGTGATATCCAGGTGGGGACCAGAGTCACCACGTCACGGTGAGGCCCAGAGGGGAACGAGAATCACTAGGTCCAGATGAGACCCCGATGTGGAACTGAGAACCCTGGTCCCATGATGCCCATATGAGGACCGGAGTCACCAGGTCCAGGTGAGGTCCCTGTGGGAACCAGTCACCTCGTCTAGGTGAGGCCCAGGTGGGACCACAGTCACCAGGTCCAGGTGAGGCCCAGGTATATAGAGAGTATCCAGGTCCCAATGATGCCCAGGTAAGGACCAGAGTCAACAGGTCCAGGAGAGGACCAAATATGGATGAGAGTCATTGTGTTCCAGGTGAGGCCAGAAGGAGACCACAGGAACCAGGTCCAGGAGAGGCTCATATGGGAACCAGAGCCAACAGATCAGAGTGAGGTCCAGTTGTGACCACAGTCAGAAGGTCCAGGTGAGGCGCAGGTGGCAACAGGATTCACCAAGTCCAGGTCAGGCCCAGGTGGCCACCAGTCACCAGATCCAGATGCGGACCAGCTAAGGACCAGATTCACGAGGCCCAAGTGAAGCCCAAGGGGTGACCAGAGTCACCAGGTAAGGGTGAGGCCCCGAGTGGGAACCAGAGTAACCAGTTTAGTTTGAGGCCCAGAATGGGACCTGAGGTCCCTGGTCAAAGGTAGGCCCAGGTGTGGCATAGAGTATCCAGGTCCCAATGATGCCTGGGTGAGGACCAGAGTCACTAGGGCCATGCAGGCCCAGATGGGGAACAGAATCACTAGGTCCTGTTGAGGCATAGAATAAGACCACAATCACCAGTATCAGGTGTGCCCCTTGTGGGAACTAGAGCCACTCTATCCAGCTGAGTAACAGGTCCATGGGAGCCCCA
Source organism: Canis lupus baileyi (assembly GCF_048164855.1). Lineage (NCBI taxonomy): Eukaryota > Metazoa > Chordata > Mammalia > Carnivora > Canidae > Canis > Canis lupus. The sequence continues at coordinate 47,482,872 of NC_132862.1, forward strand.
CGTCAGGACCAGATGCATCAGGTCGAATTGAGGCATAGTTCGGGACAAGAGTCACCAGGTATGGGTGCGGGCTAGGTGGGGCAAGATTCAGCAGTTCTGAGTTAGGTCAAAGTGGGGATGAGAGACACCAGGTCCAGGTGAGGCCAAAGTGAGGACCAGAGTCACCAGATCCAGGTGAGGTCCATGTTGGAAAGAGAGTCACCAGGTCCAGGAGAGGTCCATGTGGGGACCAGAGTCGCCAGATCCAGGTGAAGTCCAGGTGGGGACCACAGTCACGAGATCCAGGTGAAGCCCAGGTGGGGACCAGACTCACTAGGTCCTGATTAGACCCAGGTAAGGATCAGAGTTACCAGATACACGTAAGCCCCCGGCGGGGATCAGAGCCAAAATGTCCACGTGAGGCCGGCGTGGGGACCATGGTCAACAGGTCTACCTGAGGCTCAGGTGTGGAACACAGTAATCATGTCCAGGTGAGTCCCCGGTGGTGACAAGAGTCACCACGTCCAGTTGAGGCCCAATTGGGGACCAGGATCACCAGGTACAGGGGAGGCCCTTGAGAGAACCAGAGTCAACATTTCGAGGTCAGGCGCAGGTGGCAACCAGGGTCAGCAGGTCCAAGTCAGGCCAAGGTGGGGTTCACAGTCACTAGGGCACAGTGAGACCCAGAGGGGGACCAGAGTCACCTTGTCCAGGTGAGGTCCAGTTGTGGAACACAGTCACCGGGTCCCAATTTTGCCCAGTTGAGGACCATGGTCAACAGGGCCAGGTGAGGCCCAGATGGGGACCGAAGTCTCCAAATTCAGGTGAAGCCCAGGTGGGGACCACAGTCACCAGATCCAGGGTAGTCTCAGGTGGACACCAGAATCACCAGGTCCTAGTGAGGTGCAGGTGGCAACCACACTCACCAAGTCCCGGTGAGGCCCTGGTGGGGACCAGAGTCACGAGGTACATGAGAAGCTAGAAACACTGCAGCCACCAGGTCCACATGATGTCCATGTGGGAACGAGAATTACAAGTTACAGGTGAGGACCAGGTGGCGATCTGAGTCACCATGTCCAGGTGAGACCCTGGTGGGAACCAGTGTCACCATGTCCAAGTGTGGACCACTCTCAAGACGAGAGTTATAAGGTCCGGCCGGGTCACTGTTAGTGAACAGTGTAACCATATACTGATGCTACTCAGGTGTGTACCAGATACAAGTTCCTGGTGAGTCCCAGTTGGGACCAGAGACATGAGGACCAGGTGAGGTACCGATGGAAACCACAGTCACCAGGTCAGGTGAGGCCATGCTTAGGATCAGAATCACCACTTACAGGTGAGGTCCAGGGGGAGCCAGAGTCACATGGCACAGAAGAGGCGAAAGTCAGGACCAGAGTTACCACGATCAGGTCAGTCCCACTGGGAATAGAGTAAACACGTCCCGATGATGCCCAGGTAGGGACCAGAGGTACGAGCTCCGGGTGCGGCCCACCTAAAGGCCATGCAGTGGAACCATGTCCCGATGATGCCCAGGTAGGGAAGAGAGTTACCAGGTCAAGAAGAGGCCAACCTGCAGACCATTATGTGGAACCAGGTCGCGATGTTGCCCACGTAGGGACCAGAGTCACCAGGTCCAAATGAGGCCCAGATGGAGCATATTTACTAGGTTCAGGTGAGGCGCAGTTGAGAACCAGAGTCACCAGATCTGGTTGAGGCCCAGAGGGGTACCAGATTCACCTGGTCTAGGTGACATCCAGAAGGGGACCAGAGTCTTCAGGTCAGGGTGCGGCCCAGAGAGGTTCCAGAGTCAACATGTGCAGATGAGGCTCAGGTGTGGAACAGAGTCACCAGGTACCAATGATGCCCAGGTGAGGACCAGAGTCACCATGACTGGGTGACGCGCAGATAGGATCTCAGTCACCAGTTCCAGGTGAGGCCAAGAAACAGTCCAAAACAATCAGGTACAGGTGGGGAACAAAGTCACCAGGACTGAGTGAGGCCCAGATGGGGACCAGATCCACCAGGTCCAGGTGAGCCCAGGTGGTGACCAGAGTCCCCGGATCTGGGAGAGGAACAGGTAAGGACCAGATTCACCAGGTCCAAGAGTCTCACGTTGGGACCTGAGTCACCAGGTATGGGTGAGACCCAGGTGGCAACCCCACACACCAGGTCCAGGTGAGGCCAACCTGCAGGCCATGCAAAGGAACAATGTCCCGATGATGCCCAGGTAGGGACCAGAGTCACAAGGTCCAGATGAGGCGCAGGTGAGGAGCATGTTCACTAGGTCCCGGTGAGGCCCAGTTGAGGACCACTGTCACCAGATCTGGTTGAGTCTTATAGGGGTACCAGAATCACCTCGTTCCGGTGACATCCAGATGGGGACCAGAGGCATCAGTTCAGGGAGAGGCCCAGAGTGGTTCCAGAGTCATCATGTCCAGGTTAGGCTCAGGCGTCGAACAGAGTCACCAGGTACCAATGATGCTCAGGTGAGGCCCAGAGTCACCAGATCTGGGTGACGCGCAGATAGCATCAGAGTCACCAGGTCCAGGTGAGGCCAAGAAAGAGTCCACAGCAATGAGGGCCACGTGGGGAACAAAGTCACCAGGACTGGGTGAGGCCCAGATGGTGACCACATTCACCAGGTCCAGGTGAGGCCCAGGTGGTGACCAGAGTCCCCGGGTCTGGGACAGGACCAGGTAAGGACCAGATTCACCAGGTCCAAGAGGCCCACGAGGGGAATTGAGTCACCAGCTATGTGTGAGGCCCAGGTGGCAACCCCACTCACCAGGTCAAGGTGAGGCCAACCGGCAGGCCAGAGTCACCAGATCCAGGTGAGGCCCTAGTGGGTACCAGTGTCACCAGGTAAATGTGAGTCTACAAGAACACCACAGTCACCAGGTCCAGGTGAGGTTCATGTGGGAACGAGAATCACCAGTTACAGGTGAGGACCAGGTGGTGATCCGACACACCATGTCCAGGTGAGACCCTGGTGGGAACCAGTGACACCCTGTCCAGGTGTGGCCCAGGTGTAGACCAGAGTTAATAGTTCCGGCTGGGTCACTGTTAGTGAACAGTGTAACCATATCCTGATGCTACCCTGGTGGGTACCAGAGACACCAGGTCCTGGTGAGGGTCAGGAGGGACCAGAGACATGAGGTCCAGGTGAGGTTCCATTGGGAACGACAGTCACCAGGTCTGGTGAGGCCATGCTTAGGATCAGAGTCACCAGCTAGAGGCGAGGACCAGGTGGAGCCAGAGTCACCTGGGACAGAAGAGGCCAAGGTCAGGACCAGAGTTACCAGGATCAGGTCAGTCCCAGTGGGGAATAGAGTAACCATGTCCCGATGATGCCCAGGTAGAACCAGAGTCACCAGGTCCAGATGAGGCGCCGGTGGGGAGCATATTCACTAGGTCCCGGTGAGGCCCATTTGAGGACCAAAATGCCCAGGTCTAGTTGAGGCCTACAGGGGTACCAGATTCACCTGGGGTAGGTGACATCCAGATGGGGACCAGAGTCACGATGTCAGGGTGAGGCACAGAGGGGATCTAGAGTCATCATGTCCAGGTGAGGGTCAGGTGTGGAACAGAGTATCCAGGTCATAATGGTCCACAGGTGAAGACCAGAGTCACCAGATCTGGGTGAGGCCCACATAACATCAGACTCACCAGTACCAGGTGAGGCCAAGAATTGTCCACAACAATCAGGTCCCGGTGGGGAACAAAGTCACCAGGACTGGGTGAGGCCCAGATGGGGACCAGATTCACCAGGTCCAGGTGATTCCCAGGTGGTGACCAGAGTTACCATTTCCGGGTGAGGACCAGGTAAGGTCCAGATTCACCAGGTCCAAGTGAGGCCCACGTGGGGACCTGTGTCACCGGTATGGGTGAGGCCCAGATGTCAACCCCACTCACCAGGTCCAGGGGAGGCCAACCTTCCGGCCATGCAGAGGAACGGTGTCCCGATAATGCCCAGGTATGGACCAGAGTTACGAGTTGCAGGTGAGGCCCTAATGGGGACCGGAGTCACCAGGTAAATGTGAGTCTACAAGAACACCACAGTCACCAGGTCCTGGTGTGGTTCATGTGGGAACGAGAGTCACCAGGTCCAGGTGAGATCCAGGTGGGGACCACAGTCACCGGGTTCTGGTGATATCCAGCTGGAGACCAGAGTCACCACGTCAGGGTGAGGCCTAGAGGGGGACGAGTATCACTAGGTCCAGGTGAGGCCCCGATGTGGAACTGACAAACCAGGTCCCATGATGCTCATATGAGGACCTGAGTCACCAGGTCCAGGTGAGATCCCTGTGGGAACCAGGCACCTCGTCCAAGTGAGGCCCAGGTGGGACCACATTCACCAGGTCCAGGTGAGGCCCAGGTATATAAGTGAGTATCCAGGTCCCAATGAGGCCAGGTAAGGACCAGAGACAACAGATCCAGGATAGGCCCAAATATGGATCAGAATCATGTTTTCGAGGTGAGGCCAGATGGAGACCACATTCACCAGGTCCAGTTGAGGCCCAGGTGGTGACCAGAGTCCCCGGGTCTGGGACAGGACCAGGTAAGGACCAGATTCACCAGGTCCAAGAGGCCCACGAGGGGAATTGAGTCACCAGCTATGTGTGAGGCCCAGGTGGCAACCCCACTCACCAGTTCAAGGTGAGGCCAACCTGCAGGCCATGCTGAGGAACCATGTCCCGATGATGCCCAGGTTGGGACCAGAGTTACCAGGTTCATGTGAGGCCAACCTGCAGGCCATGCAGTGGAACCATGTCCCGATGATGCCCAGGTAGGTACCAGAGTCACCAGGTCCAAATTAGGCACAGATGGAGCATATTCACTAGGTTCAGGTGAGGCCCAGTTGAGGACCAGAGGCACCAGAACTGGTTGAGGCCTAGAGGGGTACCAGAATCACCTGGTCCAGTGACATCCAGATGGGGATCAGAGTCACCAGGTCAGGGTGAGTCCCAGCCAGGTTCCAGAGTCATCATGTCCAGGTGAGGCTCAGGTTCGAACAGAGTCACCAGGTACCAATGATGCCCAGGTTAGGACCAGAGTCACCAGGTCTGAGTGACGCGCAGATAGGATCAGAGTCACCAGATCCAGGTAAGGCCCTAGTGGGGACCGGAGACACCAGGTAAATGTGAGACTACAAGAACAACACAGTCATCAGGTCCAGGTGTGTTTCATGTGGGAATGAGAGTCACAGGTCCAATGAGACCCAGGTGGGGACCACAGTCACCAGGTCCAGATTGAGGTCTAGATGGGGGGACCAGAATCATCAGGATCAGTTGAGGCCAAAGTGTGGAGCAAAGTTATCATGTCCAGGTGAGGCCCAGGTGGGGTACAGAGTAACCATGTCCAATTGATGCCAGGTGGGAAAAGAGTCAGAAGGTCCAGAAGAGTCCTAAGTGAGGAATAGATTCACCAGCTCCTGTTGAGGCCCAGTTGAGTGCCAGTGTCCCCAGCTCCGGGTGAGTCCCAGAGGGGGACCAGAGTTACCCGGTTCTGGTGATATGCAGGTAGGGACCAGAGTCACCACGTCAGAGTGAGGCCCAGAGTGGGACGAGAATCACTAGGTCCAGGTGAGGCCCCGATGTGGAACTGAGAAACCAGGTCCCATAATGCCCATATGAGGATCTGAGTCACCAGGTCCAGGTGAGGTCCCTGTGGGAACCAGTCACCTCATCAAGGTGAGGCCCAGGTAGGACCACAGTCACCAGGTCCAGGAGAGGCCCAGGTATATAAGAGTGTACCCAGGTCCCAATGATGCCCATGTAAGTACCAGAGTCAACAGGTTCAGGAGAGGCCCAAATATGAAACAGAGTCATTGTGTTCCAGGTGAGGCCAGATGGAGACCACAGGAACCAGGTCCAGGAGAGCCCCATATGGAAACCAGAGCCACCAGATCCAGGTGAGGTCCAGGTGGGACCACAGTCACAAGGTCCCGGTGACGCGCAGGTGGCAACAGGATTCACCAAGTCCAGGAGAGGCCCAGGAGGCGAACAGTCACCAGATCCAGGTTCGGACCATCTAAGGACCAGATTCACCAGGCCCAAGTGAAGCCCAAGGAGTGACCAGAGTCACCAGGTAAGGGGGAGACCCACAGTGGTAACCAGAGTAACCAGTTTAGTTTGAGGCCCAGAATGGGACCAGAGGTGCCTGGTCAAAGTGAGGCCCAGGTGTAGAATAGAGTATCCAGGTCCCAATGATGGCTGAGTGAGGACCAGAGTCACTAGGCCCATGCAGGCCCTGATGGGGAACAGAATCACTAGGTCCTGGTTCGGCATAAAATAAGACCACAGTCAGCAGTATCCGGTGAGCCCCTTGTGGGAACCAGAGACACACTATCCAGCTGAGTCCCAGGTCCATGGGAGGCCCACGTGAGTAACTTATTCATCAGGTCGAAATGAGACATAGCTGCGGACAAGAGTCACCAGGACTGGGTGCGACCTAGGTGGGGCAAGATTCAGCAGTTCTGAGTTAGGTCAAAGTGGGGACGAGAGACACCAGGTCCAGGTGTGGCCAAACTGAGTACCAGAGTCACCATATCCAGTTGAGGTCCATGTTGGAAAGAGAGTCACCAGGTCCAGGAGAGGTCCAGGTGTGACTAGAGTCACCACATCCAGATGAAGCCCAGGTGGGGATCAGAGTCATTAGGTCCAGATGAGGCCCAGGTGAGGACCAGAGTTATCAGGTACACGTGAGGCCCCGGTGGGGATCAGAGGCCACAGGTCCATGTGAGGCCGGCTTGGGGACCATGGTCAACAGATCTACTTGAGGCCCAGGTGTGGAACACAGTAAGCAGGTACAGGTGAGTCCCCAGTGGTGACAAGAGTGACCACGTCCAGGTGAGGCCCAGGTGGGGACCAGGATCATCAGGTCCAGGGGGAGGCCCTTGAAAGAACCAGAGTCAACAGTTCGAGGTCAGGCGCAGGTGGCAACCAGGGTCAGGAGGTCCAAGTCAGACCAAAGTGGGGTTCACAGTCACTAGTGCACGGTGAGACCCAGAGGGGGACCAGAGTCACCTGGTCCAGGTGAGGCCCAGTTGAGGACCAGTTTCACCATATCTGGTTCGGCTTAGAAGGGTACCAGAATCACCTGATCGAAGTGATATCCAGATGGGGACCAGAGTCACCAGGTCAGGGTGAGGCCCAGAGTGGTTCCAGAGTCATCGGGTCCAGGTGAGTCTCAGGTGTGGAACAGAATTTCCAGGTACCAATGATGCCCACGTGAGGACCAGAGTCACCAGATCTGGGTGACACGCAGATAGGATCAGAGTCACCAGTTCCAGGTGACTGAGAAGAGAAGAAGGCGTCTACTAAATCAGGTCCAGGTGGTGAAGAAAGTCACCAGGACTTGGTGAGGCCCAGATTTGGACCAGATTCACCAGGTCCAGGTTATTCCCAGGTGGTGACCAGAGTCCTCGGGGCTGGGAGAGGACCAGCTAAGGACCAGATTCAACAGGTCCAAATGAGGCCCACCTGGGGACCTGAGTCACCAGCTATGTGTGAGGCCCAGGTGGCAACCCCACTCCCCAGGTCCAGGTGAGGCCAACCAGCAGGCTAGAGTCACCAGATGCAGGTGAGGACCAGGAGGGGACCAGAGTCACCAAATCCAGGAGAGGTCCATGTTGAAAGAGAGTCACCAGGTCCAGGAAAGGTCCAGGTGGGGACCAGAGTCACCAGATCCAGGGGAAGCCCAGCTGGGGACCAGAGTCACTAGGTCCAGATGAGGTCAAGGTTGGGACCAGAGATACCAGGTACAAGGGAGGCCCCGGTGGGGAGCAGTGGCAACAGGTCCATGTGAGCCCGGCCTGGGGACCATGGTCAACAGGTCTACTTGAGGCCCAGGTGTGGAACACAGTAAGCAGGTCCAGGTGAGTCCCCGGTGGTGACAAGTGTCACCACGTCCAGGTGAGGCCCAGGTGGGGACCAGGATCACCAGGTCCAGGGGAGGCCATTGAAAGAACCAGAGTCAACAGTTCGAGGTCAGTCGCAGGTGGCGACCAGGGTCAGCAGGTCCAAGTCAGGCCAAAGTGGGGTTCACAGTCACTAGGGCACGGTGAGACCCAGAGGGGGACCAGAGTCACCTCTTCCAGGTGAGGTCCAGTTGTGGAACACAGTCACCGGGTCCCAATTTTGTCCAGTTGAGGACCATGGTCAACAGGACCAGGTGAGGCCCAGATGCGGATTGGAGTCCCCAAATCCAGGTGAAGACCAGGTGGGGACCACAGTCAACAGATCCAGGATAGTCTCATGTGCAGACCAGATTCACCAGGTCCAGGTGAGTTGCAGGTGGCAACCACACTCACCAGATCCCGGTGAGGCCCTGGTGCGGACCAGAGTCACGAGGTACATGAGAAGCTAGAAACAATGCAGCCACCAGTTCCACGTGATGTCCACGTGGGAACGAGAATCACCAGTTACAGGGGAGGACCAGGTGGGGATCCGACTCACCATGTCCAGGTGAGACCCAGGTGGGAACAAGTGTCACCATGTCCAGGTGTGGCCCAGGTGAAGACCAGAGTTAATAGGTCCAGCTGGGTCACTGTTAGTGAACAGTGTAACCATATCCTGATGCTACCCCGGTGGGTACCAGATACACCAGGTCCTGGTGAGGCCCAGGTGGGACCAGAGACATGAGGTCCAGGTGAGACCCATGGGAACCACAGTCACCAGGTCAGGTGAGGACATGCTTAGGATCAGAGTAACCAGTTACAGGTGAGGCCCAGGAGGAGCCAGAGTCACCTGGTACAGAAGAGGCCAAAGTCAGGACATGAGTTACCAGGATCAGTTCAGTCCCAGTGGTGAATAGAGTAACCATTTCCTGATGATGCCATGGTAAAACCAGAGTCACCAGGTCCAGATGAGGCGCAGGTGGGGAGTATGTTCACTATGTCCCAGTGAGGCCCAGATGAGGACTAGAGTCACCAGGTCAAGTTGAGGCCTAGAAGGGTACCAGATTCACCTGGTCTAGGTGACATCCAGATGGGGACCAGAGTCACCATGTCAGGCTGAGGCCCAGAGGGGATCCAGAGTCATCAAGTCCAGGTGAGTCTCAGGTGTGGAACAGAGTATCCAGGTCATAAAATCCACAGGTGAGTACCAGAGTCAGCAGATCTGGGTGAGGTCCAGTTAGGATCAGAGTCACCAGTTCCAGGTGAGGCCAAGAAGGAGTCCACAGCAATCAGGTCCAGGTTGTGAACAAAGTCACCAAGACTGGGTGAGGCCCAGATGGGGACCAGATTCACCAGGTCCAGGTGATTCCCAGGTGGTGACCAGAGTTACCAGTTCCAGGTGAGCACCAGGTAAGGACCAGATTCACCAGGTCCAAGTGAGGCCCACGTGGGGACTTGTGTCTCCAGGTATGGGTGAGGCCCAGGTGGAAATTCCAATCACCAGGTCCAGGTGAGGCCAACGTGCAGGCCATGCAGTGGAACCATGTCGCAATGATGCCCAAGTAGGGACCAGACTTACCTGGTCCAGGTGAGGCCAACCTTTGGGACCTGCTGAGGAAACGTGTCCCGATGATGCCCATGTAGGGACCAGAGACACCAGGTCCAAATGAGGCCCAGATGGAGCATATTCACTAGGTCCAGGTGAGGCCCAGTTGAGGACCAGAATCACCAGATCTGGTTGAGTCCTAGAGGGATACCAGAATCACCTGGTCCAGGTGACATCCAGATGGGGACCAGAGTCACCAGGTCAGAGTGAGGCCCAGAGAGGTTCAAGAGTCATCATGTTCAGGAGAGGCTCAGGTGTGGAACAGAGTCACCACGTACCAAGGATGTCCAGGTGAGGACCAGAGTCACCAGGTCTGGGTGACGCCCAGATAGGATCAGAGTCACCAGTTCCAGGTGAGGCCAAGAAAAAGTCCACAGCAATCAGGTCCAGGTGGGGAACAAAGTCACCAGGACTGGGTGTGGCCCAGGTGGGGACCAGATTCACCAGGTCCAGGCGAGGCCCAGTTGGTGACCAGAGTCCCCGGGTATGGGAGAGGACCAGGTAAGGACCAGATTCACCACGTCCAAGAGGTCCACGTGGGGACCTGAGTCACCAGGTATGGGTGAGGCCCAGGTGGCAACCCCACTCACCAGGTCCAGGTGAGGACAACCAGCAGGCCAGAGTTACCAAATCCAGGAGAGGCCCTAGTGAGGACCAGAGTCACCAGGTAAAATTGAGTCTACAAGAACACCACAGTCACCAGGTCCAGGTGTGATTCATGTGGGAACGAGAGTCACCAGGTCCAGGTGAGGCCAAACTGAGGACCAGAGTCACCAGATCCAGGTTAGGTCCATGTTGGAAAGGAGTCACCAGGTCCAGGAGAGGTCCAGGTGGGGACCAGAGTCACCAGATCCAGGTGAAGTCCAGGTGGGGACCAGAGTCACCAGATCCAGGTGAAGCCCAGGTGGGGACCAGAGTCACTAAGTCCAGATGAGGTCAAGGTGGGGACCAGAGATACCATGTACAAGTGAGACCCCGGTGTGAGCTGTGTCAACAGGTCCATGTGAGGCCGTCCTGGGGAACATGGTCAACAGGTCTACTTGAGGCCCAGGTGTGGAACACAGTAAGCAGGTCCAGGAGAGTCCCCGATGGTGACAATGTCACCACGTCCAAGTGAGACCCAGGTGGGACCAGGATGACCAGGTCGACGGGAGGCCTTTGAAAAACCAGAGTCTACAGTTTGAGGTCAGGTGCAGGAAGCAACCAGTATCAGCAGGACCAAGACAGGCCATAGAGGGGGTTCACAGTCACTAGGGAACGGTGAGACCCAGAGGGGGACCAGAGTCACCTGGTCCAGGTGAGGTCCAGTTGTGGAACACAGTCACCGGGTTCCAATTTTGCCCAGTTGAGGACCATGGTCAACAGGGCCAGGTGAAGCCCAGATGGAGACCGGAGTCCCCAAATCCAAGTGAAGCTCAGGTGGGGACCAGAGTCACCAGATCCAGGGTAGTCTCAGGTGTAGACCAGAATCACCAGGTCCAGGTGAGGTGCAGGATGCAACCACACTCACCAGGTCCCGGTGAGGCCCTGCTGGGGACCAGAGTCACGATGTATATGAGAAGCTAGAAACACTGCAGCCACAAGGTCCACATTATGTCCATGTGGGAATGAAAATCACCAGTTACAGGTGAGGACCAGGTGGGGATCCGACTCACCATGTCCAGGTGAGACCCAGGTGGGAACCAGTGTCACCATGTCCAGGTGTGGCCCAGGTGAAGACCAGAGTTAATAGGTCCGGCTGGGTCACTGTTAGTGAACAGTGTAAACATATCCTGATGCTACCCAGGTGGGAACCACAGAAACCAGGTCCTGGTGAGTTCCAGGAGGGCTTAGAGACATGAGGTCCAGAAGAGGTCCCGATGGGAACCACAGTCACCAGGTCAGGTGAGGCCATGTTTAGGATCAGACTCACCAGTTACAGGTGAGGCCCCTGTTGAGCCAGAGTCACCTGGTACAGAAGAGGCCAAAGTCAGGACCATAGTTACCAGGATCAGGTCAGTCCCAGTGGGGAATAGAGTAACCTTGCCCCGATGATGCCCAGGTAGAACCAGAGTCACCAGGTCCAGATGAGGCGCAGGTGGGGAGCATATTCACTCGGTCCCAGTGAGGCTCAGTTGCGGACCAGAGTCACGAGGTCTAGTTGAGGCCTAGAGGGGTACCAGATTCACCTGGTCTACGTGACATCCAGATGGGGAGCAGAGTCACCATGTCAGGGTGAGGCCCATAGGGGATCCAGAGTCATCATGTCCAAGTGAGGCTCAGGTGTGGAACGGAGTATCTAGATCATAATGGTCCACAGGTGAGGACCAGAGTCACCAGATCTGGATGAGGCCAAGTTAGGATCACACTCACCACTTCCAGGTGAAGCCAAGAATGTGTCCACAACAATCAGGTCCAGGTGGGGAACAAAGTCACCAGGACTGTGTGAGTCCCAGATGGGGACCAGATTCAAAAGGTCCAGGTGATTCCCAGGTGGTGACCAGAGTTACCAGTTCCAGTTGAGGACCAGGAAAGGACCAGATTCACCAGGTCCAAGTGAGGCCCACGTGGGTGCATGGGTCACCAGGTACAGGGGAGAAATAGCTGGGGACAAGAGTCACCAGATGTAGGTTCGGCCTAGGTGGCTCAGGTGGAAACCCCAATCACCAGGTCCAGGTGAGGCTAACCCTTGGGCCATGCAGAGGAACCGTGTCCCGATGATGCCCATGCAGGGACCAGAGTTACCGGCTCCTGGTGATTCCAACCTGTAGGCCATGCTGTGTAACCATGTCCCGATGATGCCCAGGGAGGGACCAAAGTCACCAGGTCCAAATGAGGCCCAGATGGAGCATATTCACTAGGTCCCGTTGAGGCCCAGTTGAGGACCAGAGTCACCAGAACTGGTTGAGGCCTAGAGGGGTACCAGAATCACCTGGACCAGGTGACATCCAGATGGGGACCAGAGTCACCAGGTCAGGGTGAGGCCCAGAGGGGATCCAGAGTCATCATGTCCAGGTGAGGGTCAGGTGTGGAACAGAGTATCCAGGTCATAATGATCCACAGGTGAGGACCAGAGTCAGCAGATCTGGGTGAGGCCCAGTTAGGAGCAGAGTCACAATTTCCAGGTGAGGCCAAGAAGGAGTCCACAGCAATCAGGTGCAGGTGGGGAACAAAGTCACCAGGACTGGGTGAGGCCCAGATGGGGACCAGATTCAACAGGTCCAGGTGATTCCCAGGTGGTGACAAGAGTTACCAGTTCCGGGTGAGGACCAGGTAAGGACCAGATTCACCAGGTCCAAGTGAGGCCCACGTGGGGACCTGTGTCACCAGGTATGGGTGAGGCCCAGGTGGCATCCCCACTCACCAGGTCCAGGTGACGCCAACCTGCAGGCCATGCAGAGGAACCGTGTCCCGATGATGCCCAGGTAGGGACCACAGTTACCAAGTCAAGAAGAGGCCAACCTGCAGACCATTATGTGGAACCATGTCCCGATGTTGCCCATGTATGGACCAGAGTCACCAGGTCCAAATGAGGCCCAGATGGAGCATATTCACTAGGTCCAGGTGAGGCCCATTTGAGGACCAGAGTCACCAGATCTGGTTGAGGCCCAGAGGGGTACGAGAATCCCCTGGTCCAGGTGACATCCAGATAGGGACCAGAGTCACCAGTTCTAGGTGAGGCCAAGAAAGAGTCCACAGCAATCACGTCCAGGAGGGGAACAAAGTCACCAAGACTGTGTGAGACCCAGACGGGGACCAGAGTCACCAGATCCAGGTGTAGCCCAGGTTGGGACCAGAGTCACTAGGTCCAGAAGAGGCCCAGGTGAGGACCAGAGTTACCAGGTACACGTGAGGCACCGGTGGGGATCACAGGCAACAGGTTCATGTGAGGCCGGCTTGGGGACCATGGTCAACAGGTCTACTTGAGGCCCAGGCGTGGAACACAGTAACCAGGTCCACGTGAGTAACCGGTGGTGACAAGAGTCACCACGTCCAGGGGAGGCCCAGGTGGGGACCAGGTTCACCAGGTTCAGGGGAGGCCCTTGAAAGAACCAGAGTCAACAGTTCTACGTCAGTTGCAGGTGGCAACCAGGGTCAGCAAGTTCAAGTCAGTACAAAGTGGGGTTCACAGTCACTAGGGCACGGTGAGACCTTGAGAGTGACCAGAGTCACCTGGTCCAGGTGAGGTCCAGTTGTGGAACACAGTCACCGGGTCCCTATTCTGAATAGTTGAGGACCATGGTCAACAGGGCCAGTTGAGGCCCAGATGGGGACCGGAGTCCCCAAATCCAGGTGAAGCCAAGGTGGGGACCACAGTCACCAGCTCCAGGTTTGTCTCAGGTGCAGACCAGAATCACCAGTTACAGGTGAGGACCAGGTGGGGATCCGACTCACCATGTCCAGGTGAGACCCAGGTGGGAACCAGTGTCACCATGTCCAGGTGTGGCTCAGGTGAAGACCAGAGTTAATAGGTCCGGATGGGTCACAGTTAGTGAACAGTGTAACCATATCCTGATGCTACCCAGGTGGGGAACAGAAATATCAGGTTCAGGTGAGGTCCCGATGGGAACCACAGTCACCAGGTCAGGTGAGGCCATGCTTAGGATCAGAGTCACCAGTTACAGGTTAGGCCCAGGTAGAGCCAGAGTCACCTGGTACAGAGAGGCCAAAGTCATGGCAGAGTTACAAGGATCAGGTCAGTCTCAGTGGGAACAGAGTAACCATGTCCCGATGATGCCCAGATAGAACCAGCGTCACAGGTCCAGATGAGGCGCAGGTGTAGAGCATATTCACTAGGTCCCGGTGAGGCCCAATTGAGGACCAGAGTCACCAGGTCTTGTTGAGGCCTAGAGGGGTACCATATTCACCTGGTCCCGGTGACATCCAGATGGGGACCAGAGTCACCATGTCAGGGTGAGGCCCAGAGGGGATCCAGAGTCATCATGTCCAGGTGAGGCTCAGGTGTGGAACAGAGTATCCAGGTCATAATGGTCCACAGGTGAGGACCAGAGTCACCAGATCTGGGTGAAGCCCAGTTAGGATCAGAGTCAACAGTTCCAGTTGAGTCCAAGAAGGAGTCCACATCAATCAGTTCCAGGTGGGGAAGAAAGTCAACAGGACTGGGTGAGGCCCAGATGGGGACCAGATTCACCAGGTCCAGGTGATTCCCAGGTGGCGACCAGGGTTACCAGGTCCGGGGGAGGACCAGGTAAGGAACAGATTCACCAGGTCCAAGTGAGGCCCACGTAGGGACCTGTGTCACCAGGTATGGGTGAGCCCCAGGTGGTAACCCCACTCACCAGGTCCGGCTGAGGCCAACATGCAGGCCATGCAGAGGAACCGTGTCCCGATAATGTCCAGGTAAGGACCAGAGTTACCAGGTCCAGGTGAGGCCAACCTGCAGGACATGCAGTGGAACCATGTCCCGATGGTGTCCATGTAGGTACCAGAGGGACGAGCTCCAAATGAGGCCCAGATGGAGAATATTAACTAGGTCCAGGTGAGGCCCAGTTGAGGACCAGAGTCACCAGATCTGGTTGAGGCCCAGAGGGGTACCAGAATCCCCTGGTCCAGGTGACATACAGATGGGGACCAGAGTCACCAGGTCAGGGTGAGGCACAGAGAGGTTCGAGAGTCATCATGTCCAGCTGAGGCTCAGCTGTGGAACAGAGTCACCAGGTACCAATGATGCCCAGGTGAGGACCAGAGTCACCAGATCTGGGTGACGCGCAGATAGGATCAGAGTCACAAGGTCCAGGTGAGGCCAAGAAAGAGTCCACAGCAATCAGGTCCAGGTGGGGAACAAAGTCACCAGGACTGCGTGAGGCCCAGATGGGGACCAGATTCACCAGGTCCAGGTGAGGCCCAGGTGGTCACCAGAGTCCCCGGTTCTGGGAGAGGACCAGGTAAGGACCAGATTCACCAGGTCCAAGAGGCCCACGTGTGGACTTGAGTCACCGGGTATGGGTGAGGCCCAGGTGGCAACCCCACTCACCAGGTCCAGGTGAGGCCAACCTGCAAGCCAGAGTCACCAGATCCAGGTGAGGCCCTAGTGGGGACCGGAGTCAACAGTTAAATGTGAGTGTACAAGAACACCACAGTCACCAGGTCCAGGTGTTGTTCATGTGGAAACGAGAGTCACCAAATCCAGGTGAGACCCAGGTGGAGACCACAGTCATCAGTTCCAGATTGCGGCCTAGGTGGGGGGACCAGAGTCATCAGGAAGAGTTGAGGCCAAAGAGTGGAGCAAAGTTATCATGTCCAGGTGACACCCAGGTGGGGAACAGAGTAAACATGTCCCATTGATGCCAGGTGGGAAAAGAGTCACAAGGTTCAGACGAGGTCTAAGTGAGGAGTAGATTCCCCAGGTCCTGTTGAGCCTCAGTTGAGGACCAGTGTCCCCAGGTCCATTTGCGTCCCAGAGAGGGCCCAGAGTCACCCGGTTCTGGTGATGTCGAGGTGGGGACCAGAGTCACCACGTCAGGATGAGGCCCAGAGGGGGACGAGAATCACTAGGTCCAGGTGAGGCCCCGATATGGAACTGAGAAACCAGGTCCCATGATGCCCATATGAGGACCTGAGTCACCAGGTCCAGGTGAGGTCCCTGTGGGAACCAGTCACCTCGTCCAGGTGAGGCCCAGGTGGGTCCACAATCACCAGGTCCATGTGAAGCCCAGGTATATAAGAGAGTTCCAGGTCCCAATGATACCCAGGTAAGGACCTGAGTCTACAGGTCCAGAAGAGGCCCAAATATGGATCAGAGTCATTGTGTTCCAGGTGAGGCCAGATGGAGACCACAGGAACCAGGTCCAGGAGAGCCCCATATGGGAACCAGACCCACCAGATCTAGGTGAGGTCCAGGTTGGACCACAGTCACAAGGTCCACTTGAGTCGCAGGTGTCAACAGGATTCACCAAGTCCAGGTGAGGCCCAGGTGGCGACCAGTCACCAGATCCAGGTGCGGACCAGCTAATGACCAGATGCACCGGGCCCAAGAGAAGCCCAAGGGTTTACGAGAGTCACCAGGTAAGAGTGAGGCCCAGAGTGGGAACCAGAGTAACCAATTTAGTTTGAGGTCCAGAATGGGACCAGAGGTCCCTGGTCAAAGTGAGGCCTAGGTGTGGAATAGAGTATCCAGGTCCCAATGATGCCTGGGTGAGGACCAGAGTCACTAGGGCCATGCAGACCCAGATGGGGAAGAGAAGCAATAGGTCCTGTTGAGGCATAGAATAAGACCACTGGTGAATAAGTCACCAATATCAGGTGAGCCCCTTGTGGGAACCAGAGCCACTCTATGCAGCTTAATCCCAGGGCCATGTGAGGCCCACGTGAGGACCAGATTCATCAGGTCGAATTGAGGCATAGCTGGGGACAAGTGTCACTGGGTCTGGGTACGGCCTAGGTGGGGCAAGATTCAGCAGTTCTGAGTTAAGACAAAGTGGGGACGAGAGACACCAGGTCCATGTGAGGCCAAACTGAGGACCAGAGTCACCAGATCCAGGTGAGGTCCATGTTGGAAAGAGAGTCACCAGGTCCAGGAGAGGTCCAGGTGTGTACAAGAGTCACCAGATCCAGGTGAAGTCCCGGTGGGGAACAGAGTCACCAGATCCAAGTGAAGCCCAGGTGGGGATCAGAGTCACTAGGTCCAGATGAGGCCCAGGTGAGGACCAGAGTTTCCAGGTACACGTGAGGCCCCGGTGGGGATCAGAGGCAACAGGTTCATATGAGGCCGGCTTGGGGACCATGGTCAACAGGTCTACTTGAGGCCCATGTGTGGAACACAGTACCAGGTCCAGGTGAGTCCCCGGTGGTGACAAGAGTTACCACGTACAGGTGAGACCCAGGTGGGGACCAGGATCACCAGGTACAGGGGAGGCCGATGAATGAACCAGAGTCAACAGTTCGAGGTCAGTCACAGTTGGCAACCAAGGTCAGCAGGTCCAAGTCAGGCCAAAGTGGGTTTCAGAGTCATTAGGGCACGGTTAGACCCGGAGGGGTCCAGAGTCACATGGTCCAGGTGAGGTCCAAGGTTAGACCCGGAGGCAGACCAGAGTAACATGGTCCAGGTGAGGTCTAAAGTCACCGGGTCCCAATTTTGCACAGTTGAGGACCATGGTCAACAGGGCCAGGTGTGGCCCAGATGGGGACCGGAGTCCCCAAATCCAGGAGAAGCCCAGGTGGAGACCACAGTCACCAGATCCAGGGTAGTATCAGGTGAAGACCAGAATCACCAGGTCCAGGTGAGGTGCAGGTGGCAACTACACTCACCAAGTCCCGGTGAGGCCCTGGTGGGGACCAGAGTAACGAGTTACATGAGAAGCTAGAAACACTGCAGCCACCAGGTCCACATGAGGTCCATGTGGGAACGAGAATCACCAGTTACAGGTGAGGACCAGGTGGGGATCCGACTCACCATGTCCAGGTGAGATCCAGGTGGGAACGAGTGTCACCATGTCTAGGTGTGGCCCAGGTGAAGACCAGAGTTAATAGGTCCGGCTGGGTCACTGATAGTGAACAGTGTAACCATATCAAGATGCTACCCAGGTGGTAACCAGAGACAAAAGTTCCTGGTGAGGCCCAGGTGGAACAGAGACATGAGGTCCAGGTGAGGTCCCTATGGGAACCACAGTCACCAGGTCAGGTGAGGCCATGCTTAGGATCAGAGTCACCAGTTACAGGTGAGGCCCAGGTGGAGCCATAGTCACCAGGTCCAGATGAGGCGAAGGTGGGGAGCATATTCACTACGTCCCGTTGAGGCCCAATAGAGGACCAGAGTCACCAGGTCTAGTTGAGGCATAGAGGGGTACCAGATTCACCTGGACTAGGTGCCTTCCAGATGGGGACCAGAGTCACCATGTCAGGGAGAGGCCCAGAGGGGATCCAGAGTCATCATGTCCAGGTGAGTCTCAGGTGTGGAACAGAGTATCCAGGTCATAATGGTCCACAGGTGAGGACCAGAGTCAACAGATCTGGGTGAGGCCCAGTTAGGATCAGAGTCAACAGTTCCAGGTGAGGCTAAGAAGGAGTCCACAGCAATCAGGTCCAGGTGGGGAAATAATTCACGAGGACTGGGTGAGGCCCAGATGGGGACACAGATTCACCAGGTCCAAGTGATTCCCAGGAGGTGACCAGAGTTACCAGATTCACCAGGTCCAGGTGATTCCCAGGTGGTGACCAGAATTACCAGATACACCAGGTCCAAATCAGGCCCACGTAGGGGCCTGTGTCACCAGGTATGCGTGAGGCCCAAGTGGCAACCCCACTCACCAGGTCCAGGTGAGGCCTACCTGCAGGCCATGCAAAGTAACCGGGTCCCGATAATGCCAAGGTAAGGAACAGATTTACCAGGTCAAGAAGAGGCCAACCTGCAAACCATTATGTGGAACCATGTCCCGATGTTGCCCACGTAGGGACCAGAGTCACCAGGTCCAAATGAGGCACAGATGGAGCATATTCACTAGGTCCAGGTGAGGCCCAGTTGAGGACCAGAGGCCCCAGATCTGGTTGAGGCCCAGAGGGGTACCTGATTCACCTGGTCTAGGTGACATCCAGATGGGGACCAGAGTAACCATGTCAGGGTGAGGCCCAGAGGGGATCCAGAGTCATCATGTCCAGGTGAGGCTCAGGTGTGGAACAGAGTATCCAGGTCATAATTGTCCCCAGGTGAGGACCAGAGTCACCAGATCTGGGAAAGGCCCAGTTAGGATCAGAGTTACCACTTCCAGGTGAGGCCAAGAAGGTGTCCACAGCAATCAGGTCCAGGTGGGGAACAAAGTCACCAGGTCTAGGTGATTCCCAGGTGGTGACCAGATTTACCAGTTCCGGGTGAGGACTAGGTAAGGACCAAATTCACCAGGTCCAAGTGAGGCCCACGTGGGGACCTGTGTCACCAGGCATGGGTAAGACCCAGCTGGGAACTCCACTCACCAGGTCAAGATGAGGCCTACCTGCAGGCCATGCTGAGGAACCATGTCCTGATGATGCCCAGGTAGGGACCAGAGTTACCAGGTCCAGGTGAGGCAAACCAGCAGGCCATGCAGTGGAACCATTTCCCGATGATGCCCAGTGAGTGACCAGAGTCACCATGTCCAAATGAGGCCCAGATGGAGCATATTCACTAAATCCAGATGAGGCCCAGTTGAGGACAAGAGTCACCAGATCTGGTTGAGGCCTAGAGGGGTTCCAAAATCCCCTGGTCCAGGTGACATCCAGATGGGGACCAGATCACCAGGTCAGGGTGAGGCCCAGAGAGGTCCCAGAGACATCATGTCCAGGTGAGGCTCAGGTGTGGAACAGAGTAACCAGGTACCAATGATGCCCAGGTGAGGACCAGAGTCACCAGGTCTCGGTGACGCACAGATAGGATCAGAGTCACCAGTTCCAAGTGAGGCCAAGAAAGAGTCCAGAGCAATCAGTTCCAGGTGGGAAACATAGTCACCAGGACTGGGTTAGGCCAGATGGGGACCAGATTCACCAGGTCCACATGAGGCCCAGGTTGTGACCAGATTACCCGGGTCTGGGAGAAGACCTGGTAAGGGCCAGATTCACCAGGTCCAAGTGGCCCACGTGGGGACCTGAGTCCAGGTATGTGTGAGGCCCAGGTGGCATCCCACTAACCAAGTCCAGGTGAGGCCAACCTGCAGGCCAGAGTCACCAGATCCAGGTTAGGCCCTAGTGGGGACCGGAGTCACCAGGTAAATGTGAGTCTACAAGTACACCACAGTCATCAGGTCCAGGTGTGGTTCATGTGGGAACGAGAGTCACCAAGTCCAGGTGAGACCCACGTGGGGACGACAGTCTCCAGGTCCAGATTGAGGCCTCGGTTGGGGGACCAAGGTCATCAGGACCAGTTGAGGCCAAAGTTCGGAGCAAAGTTATCATGTCCATGTGAGGCCCAGGTGCGGAACAGAGTAACCATGTCCCATTGTTGCCAGGTGGGAAAAGAGTCACAAGGTCCAGGCGAGACCTAAGTGAGGAGTAGATTCACCAGGTCCTGTTGAGGCCGAGTTGAGGACCAGTGACCCCAGCTCCGGGTGAGCCCCGAGTGGGACCAGAGTCACCCGGTTCTGGTGATATCCAGGGGGGGACCAGAGTCAGCACGTCAGGGTGAGGCCCAGAGGGGAATGAGAATCACTAGGTCCAGGTGAGGTCCCGATGTGGAACTCAGAAACCAGGTCCCATGATATCCATATGAGGACCTGAGTCACCAGATCCAGGTGAGGTCCCTGTGGGAACCAGTCACCTCGTCCAGGTGAGGCCCAGGTGGGAACACAGTCACCAGGTCCAGGTGAGGCCCTAGTATATAAGAGAGTATCCAGGTCCCAATGATGCCCAGGTAAGGACAAGAGTCAACAGGTCCAGGAGAGGACCAAATATGGATCAGAGTCATTGTGTTCCAGGTGAGGCCAGATGGAGACCACAGGAACCAGGTCCAGAGAGCCCCATATGAGAACCAGAACCACCAGATCCAGGTGAGGTCCAGGTGGGACCACAGTCACAAGGTCCTGGTGAGGTACAGGTGGCAACAAGATTCACCAAGTCCAGGTGAGACCCAGGTGGCGACCAGTCACCAGATCCAGGTGCGGACCAGCTAAGGACCAGATTCACCAGGTACAAGTGAAGCCCAAGGGTGACCAGAGTCACCAGGTAAGGGTGAGGCCCAGAGGGGATACCAGAGTAACCAGTTTAGTTTGAGGGCCTGAATGGGACCAGAGGTCCCTGGTCAAAGTGAGGCCCAGGTGTGGCATAGAGTATCCAGTTCCCAATTATTCCAGGTTGAGGACCAGAGTCACTAGGGCCATGCAGGCCCAGATGGGGAACAAAATCACTAGGTCCTGGTGAGGCATAGAATAAGACCACAGTCACCAGTATCAGGTGAGCCCCTTGTGGGAACCAGAGCCACTCTATGGAGCTGAGTCCCAGGTCCATGTGAGGCCCACGTGAGGACCAGATTCATTAGGGCAAATTGAGGCATAGCTGGGGACAAGAGTCACCAGGTCTGGGTGCGGCCTAGGTGGGGCAAGATTCAGCAGTTCTGAGTTAGTTCAAAGTGGGGACGAGAGAAACCAGGTCCAGGTGAGGCCAAACTGAGGACCAGAGTCACCAGATCCAGGTGAGGTCCATGTTGGAAAGAGAGTCACCAGGTCCAGGAGAGTTCCAGGTGGGGACCAGAGTCACCAGATCCAGGTGAAGTACAGGAGGGGACCAGAGTCACCAGATCCAGGTGAAGCCCAGGTGGGGACCAGAGTCAATAGGTCCAGATGAGGCCCAGGTGAAGACCAGAGTTACCAGGTACACGTGAGGCCCCGGTGGGGATCAGAGGCAACAGGTCCATGTGAGGCCGGCTTGGGGACCATGGTCAACAAGTCTACTTGAGGCCCAGATGTGGAACACAGTAAGCAGCTCCAGGTGAGTACGCGGTTGTTACATGAGTCACCACGTCCAGGTGAGACCCAGGTGGGGACCAGGATCACAAGGTACAGGGGAGGCCCTTGAAAGTACCAGAGTCAACAGTTCGAGGTGAGGCACAGGTGGTAACCAGGGTCAGCAGGTCCAAGTCAGGGCAAAGTTGGGTTTACGGTCACTAGGGCTCGGTGAGACCCAGAGGGAGACCAGAATCACCTGGTCCAGGTGAGGTCCAGTTGTTGAACACAGTCACCGGGTCCCAATTTTGCCCAGTTGAGGACCAAGGTCAACAGGGCCAGGTGAGGCTCAGATGGAGACCGGAGTCCCCAAAGCAGGTGAAGCCCAGGTGGGGACCACAGTCACCAGATCCAGGATACTCTCAGGTGCAGACCAGATTGACCAGGTCCACTTGAGGTGCAGGTGCAACCACACTCACCAGGTCCCTGTGAGGCCCTGGTGGGGACCAGAGTCACGAGGTACATGAGAATCTAGAAACACTGCAGCCACCAGGTCCACATGATGTCCATGTGGGAACGAGAATCACCAGTTACAGGGGAGGACCAGTTTTGGATCCGACTCACCATGTCCAGGTGAGACCCAGGTGGGAACCAGTGTCAACATGTCCAGGTGTGGCCCAGGTGAAGAGCAGAGTTAATAGGTCCGGCTGGGTCACTGTTAGTGAACAGTGTAACCGTATCCTGATGCTACCCAGGTGGGTACCAGAGACACCAGGTCCTGGTGAAGCCCAGATGTGACCAGAGACATGAGGTCCAGGTGCGGTCCCGATGGGAACCACAGTCACAAGGTCAGGTGAGGCCATGCTTAGGATCAGAGTCACCAGTTACCGGTGAACCCAAGGTGGATCCAGAGTCACCTGGTACAGAAGAGGCCAAATCAGGACCAGAGTTACCAGGATCAGGTCAGTCCCAGGGGGGAATACAGTAAACATGTCCCGATGATGCCCAGGTAGAACCAGAGTTACCAGGTCCAGATGAGGCACAGTTGGGGAGCATATTCACTAGGTCCCGGTGAGGCCCAGTTGAGGCCCAGAGTCACCAGGTGTAGTGGAGGCCTAGAGGGGTACCAGATTCACCTGGTCTAGGTGACATCCACATGAGGACCAGAGTCACCACGTCAGAGTGAGGCCCAGAGTGGATCCAGAGTCATCAGGTCCAGGAGAGGCTCAGGTGTGGTACAGAATATCCTGTTCATAGTGGTCCATAGGGGAGGACCAGAGTCAGGAGATTGAGCTAGGCCCAGTTAGGATGAGAGTCACCAGTTCCAGGTGAGGCCAAGAAGGAGTCCACAGCAATCAGGTCCAGGTGGGGAACAAAGTCACCAGGACTGGGGGAGGCCCAGATGGGGACAAGATTCACCCGGTCCAGGTGATTCCCAGGTGGTGACCAGAGTTACCAGTTCTGAGTGAGGACCAGGTAAGGACCAGATTCACCAGGTCCAAGTGAGGCCCAGGTGGGGACCTGTGTCACCAGGTATGGGTGAGGCCCAGGTGGCAAAACCACTCACCAGGTCCAGATGAGGCCAACCTGCAGGCCATGCAGAGGAACCATGTCCCGATCAACCCCAGGTAGGGACCAGAGTTACCAGGTCCAGGTGAGGCCAGCCTGCAGGCCATGCAGTGGAACCATCTCCCGATGATGCCCAGGTAGGGAGCAGAGTCACCAGGTCCAAATGTGGCCCACATCGAGTATATTCACTAGGTCCAGGTGAGGCCCAGTTGAGGACCAGAGTCACCAGATCTGGTTGAGGCCTAGAGGGGTACCAGAATCACCTAGTCCAGGTGACATCCAGATGGGGACCAGAGTCACCAGGTCAGGGTGAGGCCCAGAGAGGATCAGAGTCATCATGTCCAGGTGAGGCTCAGGTGTGGAACAGAGTAATCAGGTACCAATGATGCCCAGGTGAGTTCCAGAGTCACCAGATCTGGGTGACGCGCAGATAGGATCAGAGTCACCAGTTCCAGGTGAGGCAAAAAGAGTCCACAGCAATCAGGTCCAAGTGGGGAACAAAGTCACCAGGACTCGGTGAGGCCAAGATATGGAACAGATTCACCAGGTCCAGGTGTGGCCCAGTTGGGGACCAGAGTCCCCGGGTCGGGGAGAGGACCAGGTAAGTACTAGATTCACCAGGTCCAAGAGGCCCACGTAGGGACCAGAGTCACCAGGTATGGGTGAGGCCCAGGTGACAACCCCACTCACCAATTCCAGGTGAAGCCAAACAGCAGGCCAGAGTCACCAGATCCAGGTGAGGCCCTAGACGGGAACGGAGTCACCAGGTAAATGTGAGTCTACAAGGACACCACAGTCACCAGGTCCAGGTGTGGTTCATGTGGGAACGAGAGGCAACAGGTCAAGGTGAGACCCAGGTGGGGACCACAGTCACCAGGTCCAGATTGAGGCCTAGGTGGGGGGACCAGTGTCATCAGGACCAGTTGAGGCCAAAGTGCGGAGAACAGTTATCATGTCCAAGTGAGGCCCAGGTGGGGAACAGAATAACCATATCCCATTGATGCCAGGTGGGATAAGAGTCACAAGGTGCAGACGAGGCCTAAGTGAGGAGTAGATTCACCAGATCGTGTTGAGACCCAGTTGAGTACCAGTCTCCCCAGCTCCGGGTGAGTCCCAAAGGGGGACCAGAGTCACCCGGTTCTTGTGATATCCAGGTGAGGACCAGAGTCAACAGGTCAGGGTGAGGCCCAGAGGGGGACGAGAATCACTAGGTCCAGGTGAGGCCCCGATTTGGAACTGAGATAACAGGTCCCATGATGCCGATTTGAGGACGTGAGTCACCAGGTCCAGGTGAGGTCCCTGTGGGAACCAGTGACCTCATCCAGGTGAGGCCCAGGTGGGACCACAGTCACCAGGTCCAGGTGACGCCCAGGTATATAAGAGAGTATCCAGGTCCCAATGGTGCCCAGGTAAGGACCAGAGTCCACAGGTCCAAGAGAGGCACAAATATGGATCAGAGTCATTGTGTTCCAGGTGAGGCTAGATGGAGACCACAAGAACCAGGTCCAGGAGAGCCCCTTATGGGAACCAGAGCCTCCAGATCCAGGTGAGGTTCTGGTGGGACCACAGTCACAAGTTCCAGGGGGGGCGCAGGTGGCAACAGTATTCACCAAGTCCAGGTGAGGCCCAGGTGGCGACCAGTCACCAGATCCAAATGTGGACCAGCTAAGGACCAGATTCACCAAGTGAAGTCCATGTTGGAAAGAGCGTCACCAGTTCCAGGTGAAACCCAGGTGGGGACCAGAGCCACCAGTTCCAGGTGAAGCCCAGGTGGGGACCAGAGTCACTAGGTCCAGATGAGGCCCAGGTGAAGACCAGAGTTACCAGGTACACGTGAGGCCCCGGTGGGGATTAGAGTCAACATGTCCATGTGAGGCCGGCATGGGGACCATGGTCAACAGGTCTACTTGAGGCCGAGGTGTGGAACACAGTAAGCAGGTCCAGGTGAGTCCGCCGTGGTGACTAGAGTCACCACGTCCACGTGAGGCCCATGTGGGGACCAGGATCACCAGGTACAGGGGAGGCCCTTGAAAGAACAGGAGTCAACAGTTCGAAGTCAGGCACAGGTGGCAACCAGGGTCAGCAGGTCCAAGTCAGGCCAAAGTGGGGTTCACTGTCACGAAGGCACGGTGAGACCCAGAGGGGGACCAGAGTCATGTGGTCCAGGAGAGGTCCAGTTGTGGAACACAGTCACCGGGTCCCAATTTTGCCCAGTTGAGGACCATGGTCAACAGGTACAGTTGAGGCCCGGATGGGGACCGGAGTCCCCAAATCCGGGTGAAGCCCAGGTGGGGACCACAGTCACCAGATCCAGGGTAGTGTCAGGTGCAGACCAGAATCATCAGTTCCAGGTGTGGTGCAGGTGGCAACCACACTCACCAGGTCCCTTTGAGGCCCTGGTGGGACCAGAACCACGAGGTACATGAGAAGCTAGAAACACTGCAGCCACCAGGTCCACATGATGTCCATGTGGGAACGAGAATCACCAGTTCCAGGTGAGGCCAAGAAAGTGTCCAATGCAATCAGGTCCAGGTGGGGAACAAAGTCACCAGGACTGGGTGAGGCCCAGATGGGGAAGAGATTCACCAGGTCCAGGTGAGGCCCAGGTGGCGACCAGTCACCAGATCCAGGTGAGTACCAGCTAAGGACCAGATTCACCAGGCCAAAGTGAAGCCCAAGGCGTGACCAGATTCACCAGGTAAGGGTGAGTCCCAGAGGGGGAACCAGAGTAACCAGTTTAGTTTGAGGCCCAGAATGGGACCAGAGGTCCCTGGTCAAAGTGAGTCCCAGGTGTGGAATAGAGTATCCAGGTCCCAATGATGCCTGGGTGAGGACCAGAGTCACTAGGGCCATGCAGGCCCAGAAGGGGAACAGAATGACTAGGTCCTGGTGAGGCATAGAAAAAGACCCCAGTCACCAGTATCAGGTGAGCCCTTTGTGGGAACCAGAGCCACTCTATCCAGCTGAGTCCCAGGTTCATGTGAGGCCCACGTGAGGACCAGATTCATCAGGTTGAATTGAGGCATAGCTGGGGACAAGAGTCACCAGGTCTGGGTGCGGCCTAGGTGGGGCAAGATTCAGCAGTTCTGAGTTAGGTCAAAGTGGGGACGAGAGACACCAGGTCCAGGTGAGGCCAAACTGAGGACCAGAGTCACCAGATCCAGGTGAGGCCCATGTTGGAAAGAGAGTCACCAGGTCGAGGAGAGGTACAGGTGGGGACCAGAGTCACCAGATCCAGGTGAAGCCCAGGTGGGGACCAGAGTCACTAGGTCCAGATGAGGCCCAGGTGACGACCAGAGTTACCAGGTACACGTGAGGCGCTGGTAGGTATCAGAGGCAACTGGTCCATGTGAGGCAGGCTTGGGACCATGGTCAAGAGTTCTACTTGAGGCCCAGTGTGGAACACTGTAACCAGGTCCAAGTGAGTCCCCGGTGGTGACAAGAGTCACCAGGCCCAGGTGAGGACCAGGTGGGAACCAGGATCACCAGGTACAGGGGAGGCCCTTGAAACAACCAGAGTCAACAGTTCGAGGTAACGCGCAGGTGGCAACCAGGGTCAGCAGGTCCAAGTCAGGCCAAAGTGGGGTTCACAGTCACTAGAGCACGGTGAGACCCACAGGGGGAACAGAGTCACCTGCTCCAGGTGAGGTCCAGGTGTGGAACACAGTCACCGGGTGCCATTTTTCCGTGATGAGGACCATGGTCAACAGGGCTAGGTGAAGCCCAGGTGGGGACCACAGTCACCAGATCCAGGGTAGTCTCAGGTGCAGACCAGAATCACCAGGTCCAGGTGTGGTGCAGGTGGCAACCAAACTCACCCGGTCCCGGTAAGGCACTGGTGGGGACCAGAGTCACGAGGTACATGAGAAGCTACAAACAGATGGGATCCCTGGGTGGCGCAGCGGTTTGGCGCCTGCCTTAGGCCCCGGGAGCGATCATGGAGACCCGGGATCGAATCCCACGTCGGGCTCCCGGTGCATGGTTCCTGCTTCTCCCTCTGTCTGTGTCTCTGCCTCTCTCTCTCTGTGACTATCATAAATAAATAAAAATTTAAAAAAAAGATGCTAGAAACACTGCGGCCAACAGGTCCACATGATATCCATGTGGGAACGAGAATCACCAGTTACAGGTGAGGACCATGTGGGGATCCGACTCACCATATCCAGGTTAGACCCAGGTGGGAAACAGTGACACCATGTCCAGGTGTGGCCCAGGTGAAGACCAGAGTTAATAGGTCCGGCTGGGTCACTGTTAGTGAACAGTGTAACCATATCCTGATGCTAACCAGGTGGGTACCAGAGACACCAGGCCCTGGTGAGGCCCAGGAGGGACCAGAGACATGAGGTCCAGGTGAGGTCCCTATGGGAACCACAAACACCAAGTCAGGTGAGGCCATGCTTAGAATCAGAGTCACCAGTTACAGGTGAGGCCCAGTTAGAGCCAGAATCACCTGGTACAGAGAGGCCAAAGTCAGGACCAGAGTTACCAGGATCAGGTCAGTCCCAGAGGGGAACAGAGTAACCATGTCCCGATGATGCCCAGATAGAACCAGCGTCACCAGGTCCAGATGAGGCGCAGGTGGGGAGCATATTCACTAGGTCTCGTTGAGGCCTTGTTGAGGACCAGAGTCACCAGGTCTAGTTGAGGCCTAGAGGGGTACGAGATTCACCTGGTCTAGGTGACATCCAGATGCGGACCAGAGTCACCATGTCAGGCTGAGGCCCAGAGGGGATCCACAGTCATCATGTCCAGGTGAGGCTCAGGTGTGTAACAAAGTATCCAGGTCATAATGGTCCACAGGTGAGGACCAGAGTCACCAGATCTGGGTGAGGCCCAGTTAGGATCAGAGTCACCAGTTCCAGTTGAGGCCAAGAAGGAGTCCACAACAATCAGGTCCAGGTGGGGAAGAGTGTCAACAGGACTGTTGAGGCCCAGATGGGGACCAGATTCACCCTGTCCAGGTGATTCCCAGGTGGTGACCAGGATTACCAGGTCCGGTTGAGGACCATAAGGACCAGATATACCAGGTCCAAGTGAGGCCCACGTGGGGACCTGTGTCACCAGGTATGGGTGAGCCCCAGGTGGCAACCCCAGTCTCTAGGTCCAGGTGAGGCCAACCTGGAGGCCATGCAGAGGAACCGTGTCCCGGTGATGCCCAGGTAGGGACCAGATTTAGCAGGTACAGCTGAGGCCAACCTGCAGGCCATGCAGTGGATCCATGTCCCGATGATGCCCAGGTAGGGACCAGAGTCACCAGGTCCAAATGAGAACCAGATGGAGCATATTCAATAGGTCCAGGTGAGGCCTAGTTGAGGACCAGTGTCACCAGAACTGGTTCAGGCCTAGAGGTGTACCAGAATCGCCTGGTCCATGTGACATCCAGATGGAGACCAGAGTCACCAGGTCAGGGTTAGGCCCAGAGTGGTTCCAGAGGCCAGAGCCTCATGTCCAGGTGAGGCTCAGGTGTGGAACAGAGTCACCAGATACCAATGATGTCCAAGTGAGGACCAGAGTCACCAGGTCTGGGTGACACGCAGATAGGATCAGAGTCCCCATGTCAGGTGAGGCCAAGAAGGCGTCCACAGCAATCAGGTCGATGTGGGGAACAAAGTCACCAGGACTGGGTGAGGCCCAGATGGGGACCAGATTCACCATGTCCAGGTGAGGCCCAGGTGGTGACCAGAGTCCCCGGGTCTGGGAGAGGACCAGGTAAGGACCAGATTCACCAGATCCAAGAGGCCCACGTGGCGACAGAGTCCCCAGGAATGGGTGAGGTCCTGGAGGCAACCCCACTCACCAGCTCCAGGTGAGGCCAGCCTGCAGGCCAGAGTCACCAGATCCATGTGAGGCCCTAGTGGGGACCGGAGTCACCAGGTAAATGTGAGTCTACAAAAACACCACAGTGACCAGGTCCAGGTGTGGTTCATGTGGGAACGAGAGTCACCAGGTCCACGTGAGACCCAGGTGGGGACCACAGTCACCAGGTCCAGATTGAGGCCTAGGTGGGGGGACCAGAGTCATCAGGACCAGTTGAGGCCAAAGTGTGGAGCAAAGTTATCATGTCCAAGTGAGGCCCAGGTGGGGAACAGAGTAACCATGTCCCATTGATGCCAGGTGGGAAGAGAGTCACAAGGTCCAGACGAGGCCTAAGTGAGGTGTAGATTCACCAGGTCCTGTTTAGGCCCAGTTGAGGACCAGAGTCCCCAGCTCCGGGTGAGTACCAGAGGTCGACCAGAGTCACCCGGTTCTGGTGATATCCAGGTGGGGACCAGAGTCAGCACGTCAGGGTGAGTCCCAAGGTCAGACGAGAATCACTAGGTCCAGGTGAGGCCCCGATGTGGAACTGAGAAACCAGGTCCCATGATGCCCATATGAGGACTTGAGTCACCAGGTCCAGGTGAGGTCCCTGTGGGAACCAGTCACCTCGTCCAGGTGAGGCCCCGGTGGGACCACACTCACCAGGTCCAGGTGAGGCCAAGTTATATAAGAGAGTATCCAGGTCCCAATGATGTCCAGGTAAGGACCAGAGTCAACAGGTCCAGGAGAGTCCCAAATATGGATCAGAGTCATTGTGTTCCAGGTGAGGCCAGATGGAGACCACAGGAACCAGGTCCAGGAGTGCCCCTTATGGGAACCAGAGCTGCCAGATCCAGGAGAGGTCCAGGTGGGACCACAGTCACAAGGTCCAGGTAAGGCGCTGGTGGCAACAGGATTCACCAAGTCCAGGTGAGACCCAGGTGGCGACCATACACCAGATCCAGGTGAGGACCAGCTAAGGACCAGATTCTCCAGGCCCAGTTGAAGCCCAAAGGGTGACAAGAGTCACCAGGTAAGGGTGAGGCCCAGAGTGGTAACCAGAGTAAACAGTTTAGTTTGAGGCCCCAAATAGGACCAGAGGTCCCTGGTCAAAGGTAGTCCCAAGTGTGGCATAGAGTATCCAGGTCCCAATGATGCCTGGGTGAGGACCAGAGTCACTAGGGCCATGCAGGCCCAGATGGGGAACAGAATCACTAGGTCCTGGTGAGGCATAGAATAAGACCATAGTCACCAGTATCATGTGAGCCCCTTTAGGGAACCAGAGCCACTCTATCCAGCTGAGTCCCAGGTCCATGTGAGGCCCACGTGAGGACCAGATTCATCAGGTCGAATTGAGGCATAGCTGGGGTCAAGAGTCACCAGGTCTGGGTGCGGCATAGGTGGCGCAAGATTCAGCAGTTCTGAGTTAAGTCAAAGTGGGGACGAGAGACACCAGGTCCATGTGAGGACAAACTGAGTACCAGAGTCACCAGATCCAGGTGAGGTCCATGTTGGAAAGAGAGTCACCAGGTCCAGGAGAGGTCCAGAAGGGGACCAAAGTCATCAGGTCCAGGTGAAGTCCAGGTGGAGACCAGAGTTACCAGGTACACGTGAGGCCCCGGTGGGGATCAGAGGCAACAGGTCCATGTGAGGCCGGCTTGGGGACGATGGTCAACAAGTCTACTTGAGGCCCAGATGTGGAACACCGTAAGCAGGTACAGGTGAGTACGCGGTTTTGACATAAGTCACCACGTCCAGGTGAGGCCCAGGTGGGGACCAGGATCACAAGATACAGGGTAGGCCCTTGAAAGTACCAGAGTCAAAAGTTTGAGATCAGCGCAGGTGGCAACCAGGGTCAGCAGGTCCAAGTCAGGCCAAAGTGGGGTTCACAGTCACTAGGGTACGGTGAGACCCAGAGGTAGATCAGAATCACCTGGTCCAGGTGAGGTCCAGTTGTGGAACACAGTCACCGGGTCCCAATTTTGCCCAGTTGAGGACCATGGTCAACAGGGCCAGGTGAGGCCCAGAAGGAGACCGGAGTCCCCAAAGCGGGTGAAGCCCAGGCGGGGACCACAGTCACCAGATCCAGGGTAGTCTCAGGTGCAGACCAGAATGACCAGGTCCACTTGAGGTGCAGGTGGCAACCACACTCACCAGGGCCCTGTGAGGCCCTGGTGGGGACCAGAGTCACGAGGTACATGAGAAGCTAGAAACACTGCAGCCACCAGGTCCACATGATGTCCATGTGGGAACGAGAATCACCAGTTACAGGGGAGGACCAGTTGTGGATCCGACTCAGCATGTCCAGGTGAGACCCAGGTGGGAACCAGTGTCAACATGTCCAGGTGTGGCCCAGGTGAAGACCAGAGTTAATAGGTCCGGCTAGGTCACTGTTAGTGAACAGTGTAACCGTATCCTGATGCTACCAAGGTGGGTATCAGAGACACCAGGTCCTGGTGAGGCCCACTTGGGACCAGAGACATGAGGTCCAGGTGAGGTCCCGATGGGAACCACAGTCACCAGGTCAGGTGAGGCCATGCTTAGGATAAGAGTCATCAGTTACCGGTGAACCCAAGGTGGATCCAGAGTCACCTGGTAAAGAAGAGGCCAAATCAGGACCAGAGTTACCAGGATCAGGTCAGTCCCAGTGGGGAATACAGTATCCATGTCCCGATGATGCCCAGGTAGAACCAGAGTCACCAGGTCCAAATGAAGCACAGTTGGGGAGAATATTCCCTAGGTCCCGGTGAGGCCCAGGTGAGAACCAGAGTCACCAGGTCTAGTTGAGGCCTAGAGGGGTACGAGATTCACCTGGTCTAGGTGACATCCACATGGGGACCAGAGTTACCACGTCAGGGTGAGGCCCAGAGTGGATCCAGAGTCATCATGTCCAGTTGAGGCTCAGGTGTGATACAGAGTATCCTGTTCATAGTGGTCCACAGGGGAGGACCAGAGTCAGGAGATTGAGCTAGGCCCAGTTAGGATGAGAGTCACCAGTTCCAGGTGAGGCCAAGAAGGAGTCCACAGCAATCAGCTCCAGGTGGGGAACAAAGTCACCAGGACTGGGGGAGGCCCAGATGGGGACCAGATTCACCCGGTCCAGGTGATTCCCAGGTGGGGACCAGAGTCACTAGGTCCAGATGAGGCCCAGGTGAGGACCAGAGTCACCAGGTCCAGGAGAGGTTCAGGTTTGGACCAGAGTCACCAGTTCCAGGTGAAATCCAGGTGGGGACCAGAGTCACCAGATCCAGGTGAAGCCCAGGTGGGGACCAGAGTCACTAGGTCCAGATGAGGCCCAGGTGAGGACCAGATCACCAGATCTGGGAGAGGCCCAGTTGTGATCAGAGTTACCACTTCCAGGTGAGGCCAAGAAGGTGTCCACAGCAATCAGGTCCACGTGGGGAACAAAGTCACCAGGACTAGGTGATGCCCAGGTGGTGACCAGATTTACCAGTTCCGGGTGAGGACTAGGTAATAGGATCAGAGTCACCAGTTCAAGGTGAGGGCAAGAAAGAGTCCAGAGCAATCAGGTCCAGTTGGGGAACATAGTCACCAGGACTGGGTTAGGCCCAGATGGACCCAGATTCACCAGGTCCAGGTGAGGCCCATGTTGTGACCAGATTCCCCGGGTCTGGGAGAAGTCCAGGTAAAAGCCAGATTCACCAGGTCCAAGAGGCCCATGTGGGGACCTGAGTCACCAGGTATGGGTGAGGCCTAGGTGGCATCAACTAATCAAGTCCAGGTGAGGCCAACCTGCAGGCCAGAGTCACCAGGCCCAGGGGAGGCCCAAGGGGTGACCAGAGTCACCAGGTAAGGGTGAGGTTAAGAGGAGGAACCAGAGTAACCAGTTTAGTTTGAGGCCCAGAATGGAACCAGCGGTTCCTGGTAAAAGTGAGGCCCAGGTGTGGAATAGAGTATCCAGGTCCCAATGATGCCTGAGTGAGGACCAGAGTCACTAAGGCCATGCAGGCCCAGATGGGGAACAGAATCACTAGGTTCTGGTGAGGCATAGAATAAGACCACATTCAGCAGTATCAGGTGAGCCCCTAGTGGGAACCAGAGCCACCCTTTCCAGCTGAGTCCCAGGTGAATGTGAGGTCCACGTGAGGACCAGATTCATCAGGTCGAATTGAGGAATAGCTAGGGACAAGAGTCACCAGGTCTGGGTGCGTAATAGGTGGGGCAAGATTCAGCAGTTCTGAGTTAGGTCAAAGTGGGCAAGAGAGACACCAAGTCCAAGAGAGGTCCAGATTGGGACCAGAGTCACCAGATCCAGGTGAAGTCCAGATGGGGACCAGAGTCTCCAGATCCAGGTGAAGCCCAGGTGGGGACCAGAGTCTCTAGGTCCAGATGAGGCCCAGGTGAGGACCAGAGTTACAAGGTACACGTGAGGCCCCGGTGGGGATCAGAGGCAACAGGTCCATGTGAGGCCGGCTAGGGGACCATGGTCAACAGGTCTACTTGAGGCCCAGGTGTGGAACACAGTAAGCAGGTCCAGGTGAGTCCCCATGGTGTCAAGAGTCACCACGTCCAGGTGAGGCCCAGGTTCGGACCAGGATCACCAGGTACAGGGGAGGCCCTTGAAAGATCCAGAGTCAACAGTCCGAGTTCAGGCGCAGGTTTCAACCAGGGCCAGCAGGTCTAAGTCAGGGGAAAGTGGGGTTCACAGTCACTAGGGAATGGTGAGACCCAGAGGGGCACCAGAGTCACGTGGTCCAGGTGAGGTCCAGTTGTGGAACACAGTCACCGCATCCCAATTTTGCCCAGTTGAGGACCATGGTCAACAGGGCCTGGTGAGCCTCACATGGGGACGAGAGTCCCCAAATCCAGGTGAAGCCCAGGTGGGGACCACAGTCACCAGATCCAGGGTACTCTCAGGTGCAGACCAGAATCACCAGGTCCAGGTGAGGTGCAGGTGGCAACCACACTCACCAGGTCCCGGTGAGGCCCTGGTGGGGACCAGTGTCACAAGGTACATGACAAACTAGAAACACCGCAGCCACCAGGTCCACATGATGTCCATGTGGGAACGAGAATCAACAGTTATAGGTTAGGACCAGGTGGGTATCTGACTCACCATTTCCAGGTGAGACCCAGGTGGGAACGAGTGTCACCATGTCCAGGTGTGGCCCAGGTGAAGACCAGAGTTAATAGGTCCGGCTGGGTCACTGTTAGTGAACAGTGTAACCATATCCTGATGCTACCCAGGTGTGTACCAGAGACACCAGGTCCTGGTGAGGCCCAGGTGGGACCAGAGACATGAAGTCCAGGTGAGGTCCCGATGGGAACCACAGTCACCAGGTCAGGAGAGGCCATGCTTTGGATCAGAGTCACTAGTTACAGGTGAGGCCCAGGTGGAGCCAGAGTCACCTGGTACAGAAGAGGCCAAAGTAAGGACCAGAGTTACCAGGATCAGGTCAGTCCCAGTGGGAAACAGAGTAACCATGTCCCGATGATGCCCAGGTAGACCCAGCGTCACCAGGTCCAGATGAGGCGCAGGTGGGGAGCATATTCACTAGGTCTCGGTGACACCCAGTTGAGGACCAGTGTCACCAGGTCTATTTGAGCCCTAGAGGGGTACCAGATTCACCTAGTCTAGGTGACATCCAGATGGGGACCAGAGTCACCATGTCAGGGTGAGGCCCAGAGGGGATCCAGAGTCATCATATCCAGTTGAGGCTCAGGTGTGGAACAGAGTGTCCAGGTCATAATGGTCCACAGGTGAGGACCAGAGTCACCAGATCTGGGTGAGGCCCAGGTTGGATCAGAGTCACCACTTCCAGTTGAGGCCAAGAAGGAGTCCACAGCAATCAGATCCAGAGGGGAACAAAGTCACCAGGACTGGGTGAGGCCCAGATGGGGACCAGATTCACCAGGTCCAGGTGATTCCCATGTGGTGATCAGGGTTACCAGGTGCGGGTGAGGACCAGGTAAGGACGAGATTCACCAGGTCATACTGGGCCCACGGGGACCTGTGTCACCATGTATGGGTGAGGCCCAGGTGCCAACCCCACTCCCCAGGTCCAGGTGAGGCCAACCTGCAGGCCATGTAGAGGAACCATGTCCCGATGATGCCCAGGTACGGACCAGAGTTACCACGTCCAGGTGAGGCCAACCTGAAGGCCATGCAGCTGAACCATGTCCCGATGATGCCCAGGAAGTGACCAGAGTCACCTGATCCAAATGAGGCCCAGTTGGAGCATATTCACTAGGTCCAGGTGAGGCCCAGTTGAGGTCCAGAGTCACCAGATCTGGTTGAGTATTAGAGGGGTACAAGAATCACCTGGTCCAGTTGACATCCAGATGGGGACAAGAGTCACCAGGTCAGGGTGAGGCCCAGAGAAGTTCCAGAGTCATCATGTCCAGGTGAGGCTCAGGTGTGGAACAGAGTCACCAGGTACCAATGAAGCCCAGGTGAGGACCAGAGTCACAAGGTCTTGTTGACGCTCAGATAGGATCAGAGTCACCAGTTCCAGGTGAGGCCAAGAGAGAGTCCACAGCAATCAGGTCCAGGTGGGGAACAAAGCCACCAGGACTGGGTGAGGCCCAGATGGGGACCAGATTCACCAGGTCCAGGTGAGGCGAAGTGGTGACCAGAGTCCCCGGGTCTGGGAGAGGACCAGGTAAGGACGAGATTCACCAGGTCCAAGAGGCCCACGTGTGAAACTGAGTCACCAGGTATGGGTGAGGCCCAGGTGGCAACCCCACTCACCAAGTCCAGGTGAGGCCAACTTGCAGGCCAGAGTCACCAGATCCAGGTGAGGCCCTAGTGGGGACCGGAGTCACCAGGTAAATGTGAGTCTACAAGAAAACCACATTCACCAGGTCCAGGTGTGGTTCATGTGGGAACGAGAGTCACCAGGTCCAGGTGAGACCCAGGTGGGGACCATAGTCACCAGGTCCAGATTGAGGCCTAGGTGGGGGGAACAAATTGATCAGGACAAGTTGAGGCCAAAGTGTGGAGCAAAGTTTTCATGTCCAGGTGATGTCTAGGTGGGGAACAGAGTAACCATGTCCCATTGATGCCAGGTGGGAAAAGAGTCACAAGGTACAGATGAGGCCTAAGTGACGACTAGATTCACCAGGTCCTGTTGAGGCCCAGTTGAGCACCAGTGTCCCCAGCTCCGGGTGAGTCCCAGAGGGGGACCAGAGTCACCCGGTTCTGGTGATATCCAGGTGCTGATAAGACTCACCACGTCAGCCTGAGGCCCAGAGGGGGACGAGAATCACTAGTTTCAGGTGAGGCCCCGATGTGGAACTGAGAAAAAAGGTCCCATAATGCCCAAATGAGGACCTGAGTCACCAGGTACAGGTGAGGCCAAACTGAGGACCAGAGTCACCAGATCCAGGTGAAGCCAAGGTGGGGACCAGAATCACTAGGTCCAGATGAGGCCCAAGTGAGGACCAGTTTACCAGGTACACGTGAAGCCCCGGTGGGAATCAGAGGCAACAGGTCCATATGAGGCCGGCTTCGGTACCATGGTCAACAGGTCTAATTGAGGCCCAGGTGTGGAACACAGTAACCAGGTCCAGGTGAGTCCCCGGTGGTGACAAGAGTCACCACGTCCAGGTGAGTCACAGGGGGGGACCAGGATCACCATGTACAGAGGAAGCCCTTGAATGAACCAGTCAACAGTTCGAGGTCAGGCGCAGGTGTCAACCAGGATCAGCAGGTCCAAGTCAGGCCAAAGTGGGGTTCACGGTCACTAGGGCACGGTGAGACCCAGAGGGGGACCAGAGTCACCTGGTCCAAGTGAGGTCCAGGGGTGGAACACAGTCACCGGGTCCCAATTTTGCCAGTTGAGGACCATGGTTGACAAGGCCAGGTGAGGCCCAGATTGGGGATCTTCAATCTGGATCAGAGTCACCAGTTCCAGTTGAGGCTAAGAAGAAGTCCACAGCAATCAGTTCCAGATTGACGCCTAGGTCGGGTGACCAGAGTCATCAGGACCAGTTGAGGCCAAAGTGTGGAGCAAAGTTCTCATGTCCATGTGAGGCCCAGGTGGGGAACAGACTAATCATGTCCCATTGATGCCAGGTGGGAAAAGAGTCACAAGGTCCAGACGAGGCCTATGTGAGGAGTAGATTCACCAGGTCGTGTTGAGGCCCAGTTGAGGACCAGTGTCCCCAGCTCCGGGTGAGTCCCAGAGGGGGACCAGCGTCACCCGGTTCTGGTGATATCCAGGTGGGGACCAGAGTCACCACGTCAGGGTGAGGACCATAATGGGACGAGAATCACTAGGTCCAGGTGAGGCCCCGATGTGGAACTGAGAAACCAGGTCCCATGATGCCCATATGAGGACCTGAGTCACCAGGTCCAGGTGAGGTCCTTGTGGGAACCAGTCACTTCGTCCAGGTGAGGCCCAGGTGGGACCACAGTCACCAGGTCAAGGTTTGGCCCAGGTATTTAAGAGAGTATCGAGGTCCCAATGATGCCCATGTAAGGACCAGAGACAACAGGTGCAGGAGAGGCCCAAATATGGATCAGAGTCATTGTGTTCCAGGTGAGGCCAGATGGAGACCACAGGAACCAGGTCCAGGAGAGCCCCATTTGGGAACCAGAGCCACCAGATCCAATTGAGGTCCAGGTGGGACCACAGTCACAAGGTCCATGTGAGGCGCAGGTGGCAAGAGGATTCACCAAGTACACGTGGGGTCCAGGTGACGACCAGTCATCAGATCCAGGTGCGGACAAGCTAAGGACCAGATTCACCAGGCCCAAGTGAAGCCCAAGGGGTGACCAGAGTCACCAGGTAAGGGTGAGGATCAGAGCGGGAACCAGAGTAACCAGTTTAGTTTAAGGACCAGAATGGGACCAGAGGTCCCTGGACAAAGTGAGTCCCAGTTGTAGAATAGAGTATCCAGGTACCAATGATGACTGGGTGAGGAACAGAGTCACTAGGGCCATGGAGTCCCAGATGGGGAACAGAATCACTAGGTCCTGGTGAGGCATAGAATAAGACCACAGTCAACAGTATCAGGTGAGCCCCTTGGGAACCAAAGACACTCTATCCAGGTGAGTCCCAGGTCCATGTGAGGCCCACGTGAGGACCAGATTCATCAGGTCGAATTGAGGCATAGCTGGGGACAAGAGTCACCAGGTCTGGATGCGGCCTAGGTGGGTCAAGATTCAGCAGTTCTGAGTTAGGTCAAAGTGGGGACGAGAGACACCAGGTCCTGGTGAGGCCAAATTGAACACCAGAGTCACCAGATCCAGGTGAGGTCCAGGTGGGGACCCGAGTCACCAGATCCAGGTGAAGCACAGGTGGGGACCAGAGTCACTAGGTCCAGAAGAGGCCCAGGTGAGGACCTGAGTTACCAGGTACACGTGAGGCCCCGGTGGGGATCAGAGGCAACAGGTCCATGTGAGGCCGGCTTGGGGACCATGGTCAACAGGTCTACTTGAGGCCCAGGTGTGGAACACAGTAAGCAGGTCCAGGTGAGTCCCCAGTGGTGACAAGGGTCACCACGTCCAGGTGAGGCCCAGTTGCGGACCAGGATCACCAGGTACAGGGGAGGCCCTTGAAAGAACCAGAGTCAACAGTTCAGGTCAGGCGCAGGTTTCAGCCAGGGTCAGCAGGTCCAAGTCAGGCCAAAGTGGGGTTCACAGTAACTAGGGCATGGTGAGACCCAGAGCGGCACCAGAATCACGTGGTCCAGGTGAGGTTCAGTTGTGGAACACAGTCACCGCGTCCCAATTTTGCCCAGTTGAGGACCATGGTCAAAAGGGCCAGGTGAGGCCAAGATGGGGACCGGTGTCCCCAAATCCAGGTGAAGCCCAGGTGGGGACAACAGTCACCAGATCCAGGGTAGTCTCAGGTGCAGACCAGAATCAGCAGGTCCAGGTGAGGTGCAGTTGGCAACCACTCTCACCAGGTCCCGGTGAGGCCCTGGTGGGGACCAGAGTCACGAGGTACATGACAAACTAGAAACACTGCAGCCACCAGGTCCACATGATATCCATGTGGGAACGAGAATCACCAGTTACAGGTTAGGACCAGGTGGGGATCTGAATCACAATTTCCAGGTGAGAAACAGGTGGGAACGAGTGTCACCATGTGTAGGAGTGGCCCAGGTGAAGACCAGAGTTGATAGGTCTGGCTGGGTCACTTTTAGTGTACAGTGTAACCATATCCTGATGCTACCCAGGTGGGTACCAGAGACACCAGGTCCTGGTGAGGCCCAGGTGGGACCAGAGATATGAGGTCCAGGTGAGGTCCCGATGGAACCACAGTCACCAGGTCAGGTGAGGCCATGCTTAGGATCAGAGTCACCAGTTACAGGTGAGGCCCAGGTGGAGCCAGAGTTACCTGGTACAGAAGAGGCCAAAGTCAGGACCAGAGTTACCAGGATCAGGTCAGTCCCAGTGGGGAACAGAGTAACTATGTTCCGATGATGCCCAGGTAGACCCAGGGTCACCAGGTCCAGATGAGGCGCAGGTGGGGAGCATATTCACTAGGTCTCGGTGAGACCCAGTTGAGGACCAGTGTCACCAGGTATATTTGAGCCCTTGAGGGGTAACAGATTCACCTGGTCTAGGTGACATCCAGATGGGGACCAGAGTCACCATGTCAGGGTGAGGCCCCGAAGGGATCCAGAGTCATCATGTCCAGGTGAGGCTCAGGTGTGGAACAGAGTATCCAGGTCATAATGGTCCACAGGTGAGGACCAGAGTCACCAGATCTGGGTGAGGCCCAGTTAGGATCAGAGTCACCAGTTCCAGTTGAGGCCAAGAAGGAGTACACAGCAATCAGGTCCAGGTGGGGAACAAAGTCACCAGGACTGGGTGAGGCCCAGATGGAGCCAGATACACCAGGTCCAGGTGATTCCCAGGTGGTGACTAGGGTTACCAGGTCCGGTTGAGGACCAGGTAAGGACGAGATTCACCAAGATACTGGGGCCTACGTGGGGACCGGTGTCACCATGTATCGGTGAGGCCCAGGTGGCAAGCCCACGCACCAGGTCCAGGGGAGGCCAGCCTGCAGGCCAGAGTCACCAGATCCAGGTGAGGCCCTAGTGGGGACGGGATTCACAAGGTAAATGTGAGTCTACAAGAACACCACAGTCACCAGACCCAGGTGTGGTTCATGTGGGAACGGAAGTCACCAGGTCCAGCTGAGACCCAGGGGGGGACGACAGTCACCAGGTCCAGATTGAGGCCTAGGTTTGGGGACGAGAGTCATCAGGACCAGTTGAGGCCAAAGTGTGCAGCAAAGTTATCATGTCCAGGTGGGGCCAGGTGGGGAACAGAGTAAACATGTCCCATTGATGCCAGGTGGGAAAAGATTCACAAGGTCCAGACGAAGCCTAAGATTGGAGTAGATTCACCAGGTCCTGTTGAGGCCCACCTGAGGACCAGTGTCCCCAGCTCCGGGTGTGTCACCCGGTTCTGGTGATATCCATGTGGGGACCAGTGTCACAAGTCAGGGTGAGGCCCAGAGGGGGAGAGAATCACTAGGTCCAGGTGAGGCCCCGATGTGGAACTGTGAAACCAGGTCCCAAGATGCCCATATGAGGACCTGAGTCACCAGGTCCAGGTGACGTCCCTGTGGGAACCAGTCACCCCGTCCAGGTGAGGCCCAGGTGGGACCACAGTCACCAGGTCCTGGTGAGGCCCAGGTATATAAGAGAGTATCCAGGTCCCAATGATGCCCAGGTAAGGACCAGAGTCAACAGGTCCAGGAGAGGCCCAAATATAGATCAGAGTCATTGTGTTCCAGGTGAGGCCAGAGGGAGACCACAGGGAACAGATCCAGGAGAGCCCCATATGGGAACCAGAGCCACCAGATCCAGGTGAGTTCCAGGAGGGACCACAGTCACAAGGTCCAGGTGAGGCGCTGGTGGCAACATGATTCACCAAGTCCAGGTGAGGCCCACGTGGTGACCTGTCACCAGGGCCAGGTGCGGACAAGCTAAGGACCAGATTCACGAGGCCCAAGTGAAGCCCAAGGGGTGACCAGAGTCACCAGGTAAGGGTGAGGCCCAGAGGGGAACCAGAGTAATCAGTTTAGTTTGAGGCCCAAAATGGGACCAGAGATCCCTGGTCAAACTAGGCCCAGGTGTGGCATAGAGTATCCAGGTCCCAATGATGCCTGGGTGAGGACCAGAGTCCCTATGGCCATGCAGGCTCAGATGGGGAACAGAATCACTAGGTCCTGGTGAGGCATAGAATAAGACCACAATCACCAGTATCAGGTGTGCCCCTTGTGGGAACCAGAGCCACTCTATCCAGCTGTGTCCCAGGTCCATGTGAGCCCCACGTCAGGACCAGATGCATCAGGTCGAATTAAGGCATAGTTCGGGACAAGAGTCACCAGGTCTGGGTGCGGGCTAGGTGGGGCAAGATTCAGCAGTTCTGAGTTAGGTCAAAGTGGGGACGAGAGACACCAGGTCCAGGTGAGGCCAAACTGAGGACCAGAGTCACCAGATCCAGGTGAGGTCCATGTTGGAAAGAGAGTCACCAGGTCCAGGAGAGGTCCAGGTGGAGACCAGAGTCACCAGATCCAGGTGAAGTCCAGGTGGGGACCAGAGTCACCAGATCCATGTGAAACCCAGGTGGGGACCAGAGTCACTAGGTCCTGATTAGGCCCAGGTGAGGATCAGAGTTACCAGATACACGTGAGCCCTTGGCGGGGATCAGAGCAAAAAGGTCCACGTGAGCCCGGCTTGGGGACCATGGTCAACAAGTCTACCTGAGGCCCAGGTGTGGAACACAGTAATCATGTCCAGGTGAGTCCCCGGTGGTGACAAGAGTCACCACGTCCAGTTGAGGCCCAATTGGGGACCAGGATCACCAGGTACAGGGGAGGCCCTTGAGAGAACCAGAGTCAACATTCGAGGTCAGGCGCAGTTGGCAACCAGGGTCAGCAGGTCCAAGTCAGGCCAAAGTGGGGTTCACAGTCACTAGGGCATAGTGAGACCCACAGGGGGACCAGAGTCACCTTGTCCAGGTGAGATCCAGTTGTGGAACAGAGTCACCGGGTCCCAATTTTGCCCAGTTGAGGACCATGGTCAACAGGGCCAGGTGAGGCCCAGATGGGGACCGGAGTACCCAAATTCAGGTGAAGCCCAGGTGGGGACCACAGTCACCAGATCCAGGGTAGTCTCAAGTGGAGACCAGAATCACCAGGTCCTGGTGAGGTGCAGGTGGCAACCACACTCACCAAGTCCCGGTGAGGCCCTGGTGGGGACCAGAGTCACGAGGTACATGAGAAGCTAGAAACACTGCAGCCACCAGGTCCACATGATGTCCATGTGGGAACGAGAATTACAAGTTACAAGTGAGGACCAGGTGGGGATCTGAGTCACCATGTCCAGGTGAGACCCTGGTGGGAACCAGTGTCACCATGTCCAAGTGTGGACCAGGTGAAGACGAGAGTTAATAGGTCCGGCCGGGTCACTGTTAGTGAACAGTGTAACCATATCCTGATGCTACTCAGGTGTGTACCAGATACAAGGTCCTGGTGAGTCCCAGTTGGGACCAGAGACATGAGGACCAGGTGAGGTACCGATGGAAACCACAGTCACCAGGTCAGGTGAGGCCATGCTTAGGATCAGAGTCACCACTTACATGTGAGATCCATGGGGAGCCAGAGTCACATGGCACAGAAGAGGCGAAAGTCAGGACCAGAGTCACCACGATCAGGTCAGTCCCACTGGGAATAGAGTAACCACGTCCCGATGATGCCCAGGTAGAACCACAGTTACCAGGTCCAGGGGCGGCCAACCTAAAGGCCATGCAGTGGAACCATGTCCCGATGAAGCCCAGGTAGGGAAGAGAGTCACCAAGTCCAAATGAGGCCCAGATGGAGCATATTCAATAGGTCCATGTGAGGCCCGGTTGAGGACCAGAGTCACCAGATCCAGGTGAAGCCAAGGTGGGGACCAGAGTCACTAGGTCCAGATGAGGCCCAAGTGAGGACCAGTGTTACCAGGTACACGTGATGCCCCGGTGGGAATCAGAGGAAACAGGTCCATATGAGGCAGGCTTCGGTACCATGGTCAACAGGACTACTTGAGGCCCAGGTGTGAAACACAGTAACCAGGTCCAGGTGAGTCCCCGGTGGTGACAAGGGCCACCACGTTCAGCTGAGTCCCAGGGGGGACCAAGATCACCAGGGACAGGGGAAGCCCTTGAATGAACCAGAGTCAACAGTTCGAGGTCAGGCGCAGGTGTCAACCTGGGTCAGCAGGTCCAAGTCAGGCCAAAGTCGGGTTCACAGTCACTAGGGCATGGTGAGACCCAGAGGGGGACCAGAGTCACCTGGTCCAGGTGAGGTCCAGGGGTGGAACACAGTCACCGGGTCCCAATTTTGCCAGTTGAGGACCATGGTTCACAGGGCCAGATGAGGCCCAGATTGGGGATCCTCAATCTGGATCAGATTCACCAGTTTCAGTTGAGGCTAAGAAGGAGTCCACAGCAATCATGTCCAGATTGACGCCTAGGTCGGGGGACCAGAGTCATCAGGACTAGTTGAGGCCAAAATGTGGAGCAAAGTTATCATGTCCAGGTGAGGC
Organism: Canis lupus baileyi; assembly: GCF_048164855.1. NCBI lineage: Eukaryota > Metazoa > Chordata > Mammalia > Carnivora > Canidae > Canis > Canis lupus. Next base: position 47,526,577 of record NC_132862.1, read on the forward strand.
CCAGGTGGGGAACAGACTAACCATGTCCCATTGATGCCAGGTGGGAAAAGAGTCAGAAGATCCAGACGAGGCCTAAGTGAGGAGCAGATTCACCAGGTCCTGTGGAGGCCCAGTTGAGGACCAGTGTCCCCAGCTCCGGGTGAGTCCCAGAGGGGGACCAGAGTCACCCGGTTCTGGTGATATCCAGGTGGGGACCAGAGTCACCACGTCAGGGTGAGGACCATAATGGGACGAGAATCACTAGGTTCAGGTTAGGTCCCGATGTGGAAATGAGAAACCAGGTCCCATGATGCCCATATGAGGACCTGAGTCACCAGGTCCAGGTGAGGTCCCTGTGGGAACCAGTCACCTCGTCCAGGTGAGGCCCAGGTGGGACCACAGTCACCAGTATCATGTGAGCCCCTTGTGGGAACCAGAGCCACTCTATCCAGCTGAGTCCCAGGTCCATGTGAGGCCAACGTGAGGAGCAGATTCATCAGGTCGAATTGAGGCAGAGCTGGGGACAAGAGTCACCAGGTCTGGGTGCGGCCTAGGTGGGTCAAGATTCAGCATTTCTGAGTTAGGTCAAAGTGGGGACGAGAGACACCAGGTCCAGGTGAGGCCAAACTGAAGACCAGAGTCACCAGATCCAGGTGAGTTCCAGGTGGGGAGCAGAGTCACCAGATCCAGGTGAAGCCCAGGTGGGGACCAGAGTCACTAGGTCCAGATGAGGCCCAGGTGAGGACCAGAGTTACCAGGTACACGTGAGGCCCCGGTGGGGATCAGAGGAAACAGGTCTATGTGAGGCGGCCTTGGGGACCATGGTCAACAGGTCTACTTGAGGCCCAGGTGTGGAACACAGTAAGCAGGTCCTGGTGAGTCCCCCGTGGTGACAAGCGTCACCACGTTCAGGTGGGGCCCAGTTGCGGACCAGGATCACCAGGTACAGGGGAGGCCCTTGAGAGAACCAGAGTCAACAGTTAGAGGTCAGGCGCAGGTGGCAACCAGGGTCAGCAGGTCCAAGTCCGGCCAAAGTGTGGTTCACAGTCACTAGGGCACGGTGAGACCGAGAGCGGGACCAGAGTCACCTGGTCCAGTGAGGTCCAGTTCTGGAACTCAGTCACTGGGTCCTAATTTTGCCCAGTGAGGACCATGGTCAACAGGGCCAGTTGAGGCCCAGATGGGGACCGGAGTCCCCAAATCCAGGTGAAGCCCAGGTGGGGACGACAGTCACCAGATGCAGGGTAGTCTCAGGTGCAGACCAGAATCACCAGCTGCAGGTGACGTGCAGGTTGCAACCACACTCACCAGGTCCTGGTGAGGCCCTGGTGGGGACCAGAGTCACGAGGTACATGAGAAACTAGAAACACTGCAGCCACCAGGTCGACATGGTGTCCATGTGGGAATGAGAATCACCAGTTACAAATGAGGCCCAGGTGGGGATCCGATTCACTATGTCCAGGTGAGACCCAGGTGGGAACCAGTGTCACCACATCCAGGTGTGGCCCAGGTGAAGACCAGAGTTAATACGTCCGGCTGTGTCACTGATAGTGAAGAGTGTACCCATATCCTGATGCTACCCAGGTGGGTACCAGAGACACCAGGTCCTGGTGAGGCCCAGGTGCGACTAGAGACATGAGGTCCAGGTGAGGTCCCGACGGGAACCACAGTCACCAGGTCAGGGGAGGCCATGCTTAGGATCAGAGTCACCAGTTACAGATGAGGCCCAGGTGGAGCCAGAGTCACCTGGTACAGAAGAGGCCAAAGTCAGGACCAGAGTTACCAGGATCAGGTCAGTCCCAGTGGGGAATACAGTAACCATGTCCCGATGATGACCAGGTAGAACCAGAGTCACCAGGTCCAGATAAGGCGCAGGTGGGGAGCATATTCTCTAGGTCCCGGTGAGGCCCAGTTGAGGACCAGAGTCACCAGGTGTAGTTGAGGCCTAGAGGGTACAAGATTCACCTGGTCTAAGTGACATCCAGATGGGGACCAGAGTCACCATGTCAGGGTGAGGCCCAAGGGGATCCAGAGTCATCATGTCCAGCTGAGGCTCAGGTGTGGAACAGAGTATTCAGGTTAATGGTCCACAGGTGAGGACCAGAGTCACCAGATCTGGGTGAGGCCCAGTTAGGATCAGAGTCACCAGTCCCAGTTGAGGCCAAGAAGGCGTCCACAGCAATCAGGTCCCTGTGGGGATCAAAGTCACCAGGACTGGGTGAGGCCTAGATGGGGACCAGATTCACCAGGCCCAGGTGATTCCCAGGTGGTGACCAGAGTTACAGGTTCTGGGGAAGGACCAGGTAAGGACCAGATTCACCAGGTCCAATTGAGGCCCACGTGGGGACCTGTGTCACCAGGTATGGGTGAGGCACAATTGGCAACCCCACTCACCAGGTCCAGGTGAGGCCAACCTGCAGGCCATGCAGTGGAACCATGTCCCGATTATGCCCAGGTAGGGACCAGAGTTACCAGGTCCACGTGAGGCCAACCTGCAAGCCATGCATTGGAACCATATCCCTATGATGCCCAGGTAGGTACCAGAGTCACCAGGTCCAAATGAGTCCCAGATGGAGCATATTCACTAGGTCCAGGTGAGGCCCAGTTGAGGACCAGGTTCACCAGAACTGTTTGAGGCCTAGAGCGGTACCAGAATCACCTGGTCCAGGTGACATCCAGATGGGGACCAGATTCACCAGGGCAGGGTGAGGCCCAGAGTGGTTCCAGAGTCAGCATGTCCAGTTGAGGCTCAGGTGTAGAACAGAGTCACCAGGTACCAATGATGCCCAGGTGAGGACCAGAGTCACCAGGTCTGTGTAACGCGCAGATAGGATCAGAGTCACCAGTTCCAGGTGAGGCCAAGAAAGAGTCCACAGCAATCAGGTCCAGGTGGGGAACAAAGTCACCAGGACTGGGTGAGGCCCAGATGGGAACCAGATTCACCAGATCCAGGTGAGGCCCAGGTGGTGACCAGTGTCCCCGGGTCTTGGAGAGGACCAGGTAAGGACCAGATTCACCAGGTCCAAGAGTCCCACGTGTGGATCTGAGTCAACAGGTATGGGTGAGGCCCACATGGCAACCCCACTCACCAGGTCCAGGTGAGGCCAACATGCAGGTCAGAATCACCAGATCCAGGTGAGGCCCTAGTGGGGACCGGAGTCACAGGTAAATGTGAGTCTACAAGAAAACTACAGTCAACAGGGCCAGGTGTGTTTCAAGTGGGAACGAGAGTCACCAGGTCCAGGTGAGACCCAGGTGGGGACCACAGTCACCAGGTCCAGATTGAGGCCTAGGTGGGGGGACCAGTTTCATCAGGACAATTTGAGGCCACAGTGTGGAGCAAAGTTATCATGTCCAGGTGAGGCCCAGGTGGGGAACAGAGTAACCATGTCCCATTGATGCCAGGTGGGAAAAGAGTCACAAGGTCCAGACGAGGCCTAAGTGAAGAGTAGATTCACCAGGTCCTGTTGAGGCCCAGCTGAGGACCAGTGTCCCCAGCTCCGGGTGAGTCCCAGAGGGGGACCAGAGTCACTCGCTTCTGGTGATATCCAGGGGTGACCAGAGTCACCACGTCATGGTGAGGCCCAGAGGGGGACGAGAATCACTAGGTCCAGGTGAGGCCCCGATGTGGAAGTGAGAAACCAGGTCCCATGATGCCCATATGAGGACCTGAGTCACCAGGTCCAGGTGAGATCCCTGTGGGAACCAGTCACCTCGTCCAGGTGAGGCCCAGGTGGGACCACAGCCACCAGGTCCAGGTGAGGCCCAGGTATATAAGAGAGTATCCAGGTCCCAGTGATGCCCAGGTAAGGACCAGCGACATCAGGTTCAGGAGAGGCCCAAATATCTATCAGAGTCATTGTGTTCCAGGTGAGGCCAGATGGAGACAACATGGACCACGTTCAGGAGAGCCCCATATGGGAACCAGAGCCACCAGATCCAGGTGAGGTCCAGGTGGGACCACAGTCACAAGGTCCAGGTGAGGCGCAGGTGGCAACACGATTCACCAAGTCCAGGTGAGACCCAGGTGGCGACCAATCACCAGATCCAGGTGCGGACCAACTAAGGACCAGATTCACCAGGCCCAAGTGAAAACCAAGGGGTGACCAGAGACACCAGGTAAGGGTGAGGCCCAGAGGGGGAACCAGAGTAACCAGTTTAGTTTGAGGCCCAGAATGGGACCAGAGGTCCCTCGTCAAAGTGAGGCCCAGGTGTGGAATATAGTTTACAGGTCCCAGTGATGCCTGGGTGAGGACCAGAGTCACTAGGGCCATGCAGGCCCAGATGGGGAACAGAATCACTAGGTCCTGGTGAGGCATAGATAAGACCACAGTCAAAAGTATCAGGTGAGCTCCTTGTGGGAACCAGAGCCACTCTATTCAGATGAGTACAAGGTCCATGTGAGGCCCAGGTGAGGACCAGATTCATCAGGTCGAATTGAGGCATAGCTGGGGACAAGAGTCACCAGGTATGGGTGCGGCCTAGGTGGGGCAAGATTCAGCAGTTCTGAGTTAGGTCAAAATGGGGACGAGAGACACCAGGTCCAGGTGAGGCCAAACTGAGGACCAGAGTCACCAGATCCAGGTGAGGTCCATGTTGGAAAGAGAGTCACCAGGTCCAGGAGAGGTCCAGGTGGGGACGAGAGTCACCAGATCGATGTGAAGCCCAGGTGGGGACCAGAGTCACTAGGTCCAGATGAGGCCCAGGTGAGGACCAGAGTTACCCGGTACACGTGAGGCCCCGGTGGGTATCAGAGGCAACAGGTCCATGTGAGGCCGGCTGGGGGAACATGGTCAACAGGTCTACTTGAGGCCCCGGTGTGGAACACTGTAACCAGGTCCAGGTGGGTCCCCGGTGTTGACAAGGGTCACCACGTCCAGGTGAGGCCCAAGTTGGGACCAGGATCACCAGGTCCAGGGGAAGCCCTTGAAAGAACCACAGTCAACAGTTCGAGTTCAGGCGCAGGTGGCAACCAGGGTCAGCAGGTCCAAGTCAGGCCAAAGTGAGGTTCACAGTCACTAGGGCACGGTGAGACCCAGACAGGGACCAGAGTCTCCTGGTCCAGGTGAGGTCCAGATGTGGAACACAGTCTCTGGTTCCCAATTTTGCGAGTTGAGGACCATGGTCAACAGGGCCAGGTGAGGCCCAGATGGGGACTGGAGTCCCCAAATCCAGGTGAAGCCAAGGTGGGGACCACAGTCACCAACTCCAGGTTTGTCTCAGGTGCAGACCAGAATCACCATGTCCAGGTGAGGCCTCGATGTGGAACTGAGAAACCAGGTCCCATGCAGCCCATATGAGGACCTGATTCACCAGGTCCAGGTGAGGTCCCTGTGGGAACCAGTCACCTCGTCCAGGTGAGGTCCAGGTTGGACCACAGTCACAAGGTCCAGGTGAGCCGCAGGAGGCAACGGGATTCACCAAGTCCAGGTGAGGCCCTGGTGGCGACCAGTCACCAGATCCAGGTGCGGAACAGATAAGGACCAGATTCTCCAGGCCCAAGTGAAGCCCAATGGGTGACCAGAGTCACCAGGACTGGGTGAGGCCCGGAGGGGGGACCAGAGTAACCAGTTTAGTTTGAGGCCCAGAATGGGACCAGAGGTCCCTGGTCAAAGAGAGTCCCAGGTGTGGAATAGAGTATCCAGGTCACAATGACGCCTGGGTGAGGACCAGATTCACTAGGGCCATGCAGGCCCAGATGGGGAACAGAATCACTAGGTCCTGGTGAGGCATAGAATAAGACCACATTCAGCAGTATCAGGTGAGCCCCTTGTGAGAACCAGAGCCACTCTATCCAGCTGAGTCCCAGGACCAGGTGAGTCCCACGTGAGGACCAGATTCATCAGGTCGAATTGAGGCATAGCTGGGGACAAGAGTCACCAGGTCTGGGTGCGGCCTAGGTGGGGCAAGATTCAGCAGTTCTGAGTTAGGTCAAAGTGGGGACGAGAGACACCAGGTCCAGGTGAGGCCAAACTGAGAACCAGAGTCACCACATCCAGGTGAGGTCCATGTTGGAAAAGAGTCACCAGTACCAGGAGAGGTCCAGGTGGGGTCCAGAGTCACCAGATCCATGTGAAGCCCAGGTGGGGACCAGAGTCACTAGGTCCAGATGAGGCCCAGGTGAGGACCAGAGATACCTGGTACACGTGAGGATCCGGTGGGGATCGGAGGCAACAGGTCCATGTGAGGCCGGCTTGGGGACCATGGTCAACAGGTCTACTTGAGGCCCAGGTGTGGAACACAGTAAGCAGGTCCAAGTGAGTCCCCATTGGTGACAGGAGTCACCACGTCCAGGTGTGAGCCAGGTCCGACCAGGATCACCAGGTCCAGGGAAGGCCCTTGAAAGACCAGAGTCAATAGTTCGAGGTCAGGCGCAGGTGGCAACCAGGGTCAGCAGGTCCAAGTCAGGCCAAAGTGGGGTTCACAGTCACTAGGCCACGGTGAAACCCAGAGTGGGACCAGAGTCACCTGGTCCAGGTGAGGTCCAGTTGTGGAACACAGACACCGGGTCTCAATTTTGCACAGTTGAGGACCATGGTCAACAGGGCCAGGTGAGGCCCAGATGGGGACCGGAGTCCCCAAATCCAGGTGAAGCCCAGGTGGGGACCACAGTCACCAGATCCAGGGTAGTCTCAGGTGCAGACCAGAATCAACAGGTCCATGTGAGGTGCAGGTGGCAACCACACTCACCCGGTCCCGGAGAGGCCCCGGTGGGGACCAGAGACACGAGGTACATGAGAAGCTAGAAACACTGTAGCCACCAGGTCCACATGATGTCCATGTGGGAACGAAAATCACCAGTTACAGGTGAGGACCAGGTGGGGATCCGACTCATCATATCCAGGTGAGACCCAGGTGGGAACCAGTGTCACCATGTCCTCGTGTGCCCCAGGTGAAGACCAGAGTTATTAGGTCAGGCTGGATGAGTGTTAGTGAACAGTGTAATCATATCCTGATGCTACCCAGGTGGGTACCAGAGACATCAGGTCCTTGTGAGGCCCAGGTGTAACCGGAGACATGAGGTCCAGGTGAGGTCTCGATGGGAACCACAGTCACCAGGTCAGGTGAGCCCATGCTTAGGATCAGAGTCACCAGGTACAGGTGAGGCCCAGGTCGAGCCAGAGTCACCTGGTACAGAAGAGGCCAAAGTCAGGACCAGAGTTACCAGGATCAGGTCAGTCCCAGTGGGTAATACAGTAACCATGTCCCAATGATGCCCAGGTAGAATCAGAGTCACCAGGTCCAGCGAGGCGCAGGTGGGGAGAATATTCACTAGGTCCAGGTGAGGCCCAGATGAGGACCAGAGTCACCAGGTCTAGTTGACGCCTAGAGGGGTACCATATTCACCCGGTCTAGGGGACATCCAGATGGGGACCAGAGTCACCATGTCAGGGTGAGGCCCAGAGGTCATCCAGAATCATCATGTCCAGGTGAGGTTCAGGTGTGGGACCGTGTATCCAGGTCATAATGGTACATATGTGAGGACCAGAGTCACCAGATCTGGGTGAGGCCCAGTTAGGAACAGAGTCACAAGTTCCAGTTGAGGCCAAGAAGGAGTCCACAGCAATCAGGTCCAGGTGGGGATCAAAGTCACCAGGAATGGGTGAGGCCCAGATGGGGACCAGATTCACCAGGTCCCGGTGATTCCCAGGTGGTGACAAGGGTTACCAGTTCCGGGTGAGGACCAGGTAAGGACCAGATTCACCAGGTCCAAGTGAGGCCCACGTGAGACCTGTGTCACCAGGTATGGGTGAGGCCCAGGTGGCAAGCCCACTCACCAGGTCTAGGTGAGGCCAACCTGCAGGCCATGCAGAGGAACCGTGTCCCGATGATGCCCAGGTAGGGACCAGAGGTACGAGGTCCAGGTGACGCCAACCTGCAGGCCATGCAGAGGAACCGTGTCCCGATGATGCCCAGATAGGGACCAGAGTTACCAGGTCATGAAGAGGCCAACCTGCTGACCATTATGTGGAACCATGTCCCGATGTTGCCCACGTAGGTACCAGAGTCACCAGGTCCAAATGAGGCCCAGATGGAGCATATTCACTAGGTCCAGGTGAGGCCCAGTTGAGGACCAGAGTCACCAGATCTGGTTGAGGCCCAGAGGGGTACCAGATTCACCTGGTCTAGGTGACATCCAGATGGGGACCAGAGTAACTATGTCAGTGTGAGGCCCAGAGGGGATCTAGAGTCATCATGTCCAGGTGAGGCTCAGGTGTGGAACAGAGTATCCAGGTCATAATGGTCCACCGGTGAGGACAAGAGTCACCAGATATGGGAGAGGCCCAGTTAGGATCAGAGTTACCACTTCCAGGTGAGGCCAAGAAGGTGTCCACAGCAATCAGGTCCAGGTGGGGAACAAAGTCTCCAGGACTAGGTGATGCCCAGGTGGTGACCAGATTTACCACTTCCGGGTGAGGACTAGGTAAGGACCACATTCACCAGGTCCAAGTGAGGCCCACGTTGGGACCTGTGTCACCAGGCATGGGTAAGATCCAGGTGGGAACCCCACTCCCCAGGGCAAGATGACCCGATGATGCCAAGGTAGGGACCAGAGTTACCAGGTCCAGGTGAGGCAAACCAGCAGGCCATGCAGTGGAACCATGTCCCGATGATGCCCAGTGAGTGACCAGAGTCACCAGGTCCAAATGAGGCCCAGATGGAGCATATTCACTAGGTCCAGGTGAGGCCCAGTTGAGGACAAGAGTCACCAGATCTGGTTGAGGCCTAGAGGGGTTCCAGAATCACCTGGTCCAAGTGACATCCAGATGGGGACCAGATCACCAGGTCAGGGTGAGGCCCAGAGAGGTCCCAGAGACATCATGTCCAGGTGAGTCTCAGGTGTGGAACAGAGTAACCAGGTACCAATGATGCCCAGGTGAGGACGAGAGTCACCAGGTCTGGGTGACGCACTGATAAGATCAGAGTCACCAGTTCAAGGTGAGGGCAAGAAAGAGTCCAGAGCAAACACGTCCAGGTGGGGAACATAGTCACCAGGACTGGGTTAGGCCCAGATGGGTACCAGATTCACCAGGTCTAGGTGAGACCCAGGTTGTGACAAGATTCCCAGGGTCTGGGAGAAGACCAGGTAAGGGCCAGATTCACCAGGTCCAAGACGCCCACGTGGGGACCTGAGTCACCAGGTATGGGTGAGGCCCAGGTGGCATCCCACTAACCAAGTCCAGGTGAGGCCAACCTGCAGGCCAGAGTCACCAGATCCAGGTGAGGCCCTAGTGGGGCCAGAGTCACCAGGTAAATGTGAGCCTACAAGTACACCACAGTCACCAGGTCCAGGTGTGATTCATGTGGGAACGAGAGTCACAAGGTCCAAGTGAGACCCAGGTGTGGATGACCGTCTCCAGGTCCAGATTGAGGCCTAGGTGGGGGGACCAGAGTCATCGGGACGAGTTGAGTCCAAAGTATGAAGCAAATTTATCATGTCCAAGTGAGACCCAGGTGGGGAACAGAGTAAAAATGTCCCATAGATGCCAGGTGGGAAAAGAGTCACAAGGTCCAGACTAGGCCTAAGTGAGGAGTAGATTCACCAGGTCCTGTTGAGACCCAGTTGAGTATCAGTGTCCCCATCTCTGGGTGATTCCCAGAGGGGGACCAGAGTCACCCGGTTCTAGTGTGAGTCAGGTGCGGACCAGAGTCACCACGTCAGGATGAGGCCCAGAGGGGAACGAGAATCACTAGGTCCAGGTGAGGCCCCGTTGTGGAACTGAGAAAACAGGTCCCATGATGCACATATGAGGACCTGAGTCACCAGGCCCAGGGGAGGTCCCTGTGGGAACCAGTCACCTCGTCCAGGTGAGGCCCAGGTGGGACCACAGTCACCAGTTCCAGGTGAGGCCCAGGTATATAAGAGAGTATCCAGGTCCCAATGATGCCCAGGTAAGGTCCAGAGTCAACAGGTCCAGGAGAGGCCCAAATATGGATCAGAGTCATTGTGTTCCAGGGGAGGCCAGATGGAGACCACAGGTACCAGGTCCAGAAGAGCCCCATATGGGAACCAGAGCCACCAGATCCAGGTGAGGTCCAGGTGTGACCACAGTCACAAAGTCCAGGTGAGGCGCAGGTGGCAACAGGATTCACCAAATCCAGGTGAGGCCCAGGTGGCGTCCAGTCTCCAGATCCAGGTGCGGACCAGCTAAGGACCAGATTCACCAGTCCCAAGTGAATCCCAAGGGGTGACCAGAGTCACCAGGTAAGGGTGAGGCCTAGAGGGGTTACGAGAGTAACCAGTTTAGTTTGAGGCTCAGAATGGGACCAGAGGTCCCTGGTCAAAGTAAGGCCCAATTGTGGAATAGAGTATCCAGGTCCCAATGATGCCTGGGTGTGGACCAGAGTCACTAGGGCCATGCAGACCCAGATGGGGAACAGAATCACTAGGTCCTGGTGAGGCATAGAATAAGACCACTGGTGAAAAAGTCACCAGTATCAGGTGAGCGCCTTGTTGGATCCAGAGCCACTCTATCCAGCTGAGTCCCAGGTCCATGTGAGGCCCATGTGAGGACCAGATTCATCAGGTCGAATTGAGGCATAGCTGGGGACAAGAGTCACCAAGTTTGGGTGTGGCCTAGGTGGGGCAAGATTCAGCAGTTCTGAGTTAGGTCAAAATGGGGACGAGAGACACCAGGTCCAGGTGAGGCCAAACTGAGGACCAGAGTCACCAGATCGAGGTGAGGCCCAGAGCGGGACGAGAATCACTAGGAACAGGTGAAGCCCCGATGTGGAACTGAGAAACCAGGTGAATGCTGCCCATATGAGGACCTGAGTCACCAGGTCCAGGTGATGTCCCTGTGGGAAACAGTCACCTCGTCCAGGTGAGGCCCAGGTGGGACCACAGTCACCAGGTCCAGGTGAGGCCCAGGTATATAAGAGAGTATCCAGGTCCCAATGATGTCCAGGTAGGGTCCAGAGTCACCAGGTCCAAATGAGGCCCAGATGGAGCATATTCACTAGATCCAGGTGAGGCCCAGTTGAGGACAAGAGTCACCAGATCTGTTTGAGGCCTAGAGCCATACCAGAAACACCTGGCCCAGGTGACATCCAGATGGGGACCAGAGTCACCAGGTCAGGGTGAGGCCCAGAGAGGTTCCAGAGTCATCATGTCCAGGTGAGGCTCAGGTGTGGAACAGAGTCACCAGGTACCAATGATGCCCAGGTGAGGACCAGAGTCACCAGGTCTTGGTGACGCGCAGATAGCATCAGAGTCACCAGTTCCAGGTGAGGCCAAGAAAGAGTCCACAGCATCAGGTCCAGGTGGGGAACAAAGTCACCAGGACTGGGTGAGGCCCAGATGGGGACCAGATTCACCAGGTCCAAGTGAAGCTCAGGTGGTGACCAGAGTCCCCGGGTCTGGGGGAGGACCAGGTAAGGACCAGATTCACTAGGTCCAAGAGGCCCACGTGGGGAGCTGAGTCACCAGGTATGGGTGAGGCCCAGGTGGCAACCCCACTCACCAGGTCCAGGTGAGCCCAGCCTGCAGGCCAGAGTCACCAGATCCAGGTGAGGCCCTAGTGGGGATCGGAGTCAACAGGTAAATGTGAGTCTACAAGAAGACCACAGTGACCAGGTCCAGGTGGGGTTCATGTGGGAACGAGAGTCACCAGGTCCAGGTGAGACCCAGGTGGGGACCACAGTCACCAGGTCCAGATTGAGGCTTAGTTGGGGGGACCAGAGTCATCGGGACCAGTTGAGGCCAAAGTGTGGAGCAAAGTTATCATGTCCTGGTGAGGCCCAGGTGGGGAACAGTGTAACCATGTCCCATTGATGCCAGGTGGGAAAAGAGTCACAAGGTCCAGACGAGGCCTAAGTCAGGAGTAGATTCACCAGGTCCTGTTGAGGCCCAGCTGAGGACCAGTGTCCCCAGCTCCGAGAGAGTCCCAGAGGGGGACCAGAGTCACCTGGTTCTGGTGATATCCAGGACTGACCAGAGTCACCACGTCAGGGTGAGGCCCAGAGGGGGACGAGAATCACTAGGTCCAGGTGAGGCCCCGATGTGGAACTGAGAAACCAGGTCCCATGATGCCCATATGAGGACCTGAGTCATCAGGTCCAGGTGAGGTCCCTGTGGGAACCAGTCACCTCGTCCAGGTGAGGCCCAGGTGGGACCACAGTCACCAGGTCCACGTGAGGCCAGGTATATAAGAGACTATCCAGGTCCCAGTGATGCCCAGGTAAGGACCAGCGTCATCAGGTCCAGGAGAGGCCCAAATATGTATCAGAGTCATTGTATGCCAGGTGAGGCCAGATGGAGACAACACGGACCAGATTCAGGAGAGCCCCATATGGGAACCAGAGCAACCAGATCCAGGTGAGGTCCAGGTGGGACCACAGTCACAAGGTCCAGGTGAGGCGCAGGTGGCAACAGGATTCACCAAGTCCAGGTGAGACCCAGGTGGCGATCAGTCACCAGATCCATGTGAGGACCAGCTAAGAACCAGATTCACCAGGCCCAAGTGAAGCCCAGGGGGTGACCAGATTTACCAGGTAAGGGTGAGGCCCAGAGGGGGAACCAGAGTAACCAGTTTAGTTTGAGGCCCAGAATGGGACCAGAGGTCCCTGGTCAAAGTGAGGCCCAGGTGTGGAATAGAGTATCCATATCCGAATGATGCCTGGTTGAGGACCAAAGTCACTAGGGCCATGCAGGCCCAGAAGGGGAAGAGAATCACTAGGTCCTGGTGAGGCATAGAAAAAGACCACAGTCAGCAGTATCAGGTGAGCCCCTTGTGGGAACCAGAGCCACTCTTTCCAGCTGAGTCCCAGGTACATGTGAGGTCCACGTGAGGACCAGATTCATCAGGTCGAATTGAGGAATAGCTAGGGACAAGAGTCACCAGGTCTGGGTACGTAATAGGTGGGGCAAGATTCAGCAGTTCTGAGTTAGGTCAAAGTGGGCAAGAGAGACACCAAGTCCAGGAGAGGTCCAGATTGGGACCAGAGTCACCAGATCCAGGTAAAGTCCAGGTGGGGATCAGAGTCACCAGATCCAGGTGAGGTCCATGTTGGAAAGAGAGTCACCAGGTGCAGGAGAGGTCCAGGTGGGGACCAGAGTCACCAGATCCAGGTGAGGTACAGGTGGGGACCAGAGTCACCAGATCCACGTGAAGGCCAGGGGGGGACCAGAGTCACCAGATCTGGTTGAGGCTCAGAGGGGTACCAAAATCACCTGGTCCAGGTGACATCCAGATGGGGACCAGAGTCACCAGGACAGGGTGAGGACCAGAGAGGTTCCAGAGTCATCATGTCCAGGTTAGGCTCAGGTGTGGAACTGAGTCACCAGGTACCAAGATGCCCACATGAGGACCAGAGTCAACAGATCCGGGTGACGCGCAGATAGGATCAGAGTCACCAGTTGCAGGTGAGGCAAAGAAAGAGTCCACAGCAATCAGTTCCAGGTGGGGAACAAAGTAACCAGGACTGGGTGAGGCCCAGATAGGGACCAGTTTCCCTTCTCCAGGTGAGGCCCAGGTGATGACCAGAGTCCCCAGGATGGGAGAAGACGAGGTAAGGACCAGATTTACCAGGTCCAAGAGGCCCACGTGGGGACCTGAGTCACCAGGTATGGGTGAGCCACAGGTGGCAATCGCACTCACCAGGTTCAGGTGAGGCCAACCTGCAGGTGATGCGCGGAACCATGTCCTGATGATGCCCAGTTAGGTACCCGAGTCACCAGGTCCAAATGAGGCCAAGATGGAGCATATTCACTAAGTCCACGTGAGGCCCAGTTGAGGACCAGAATCACCAGATCTGCTTGAGGCCTAGATGGGAACCAGAATCACCCAGTCCAGGTTACGTCCTAATGGGGACCAGAGTCACCAGGTCAGGGTGAGGCCCAGAGAATTTCCAGAGTCATCATGACCAGGTGAGGCTCAGGTGTGGAAGAGAGTCACCAGGTACGAATGATACCCAGGTGAGGACCAGAGTCAACAGTTCTGGGTGACGCGCAGATAGGATCAGAGTCACCAGTTCCAGGTGAGGCCAAGAAAGAATCCACAGCAATCAGGTCAAGGTGTGGAACAAAGTCACCAAGATTGGGTGAGGCCCAGATTGGGACCAGATTCACCAGGTCCAGGTGAGGCCCAGGTGGTGACCAGAGTCATCGGGTCTGGTAGAGGACCAAGTAAGGACCAGATTCACCAGGTCCAAGAGGCTCACATGGGGACCTGAGTCACCAGGTATGGGTGAGGCCCTAGTGGCAACCCACTCACCAGGTCCAGTTGAGGCCAACCTGCAGGCCAGAGTCACCAGATCCAGGTGAGGCCCTAGTGGGGACCGGAGTCACCAGGTAAATGTGAGTCTACAAGAACACCACAGTCACCAGGTCCAGGTGTGGTTCATGTGGGAACGAGAGTCCCCAAATCCACGTGAAGCCCAGGTGGGGACCACAGTCACCAGATCCAGGGTAGTCTCAGGTGCAGACCAGAATCACCAGGTCCAGGTGAGGTGCAGGTGTCAACCACACTCACCAGGTCCCGGTGAGGCCCTGGTGGGGACCAGTGTCACAAGGTACATGACAAACTAGAAACACCGCAGCCACCAGGTCCACATGATGTCCATGTGGGAACGAGAATCAACAGTTATAGGTTAGGACCAGGTGGGTATCTGACTCACCATTTCCAGGTGAGACCCCGGTGGGAACGAGTGTCACCAAGTCCAGCTGTGGCCCAGGTCAAGACCAGAGTTAATAGGTCCGGCTGGGTCACTGTTAGTGAACAGTATAACCATATCCTGATGCTACCCAGGTGTGTACCAGAGACACCAGGTCCTGGTGAGGCCCAGGTGGGACCAGAGACATGAGGTCCAGGTGAGGTCCCGATGGGAACCACAGTCACCAGGTCAGTACAGGTCATGCTTTGGATCAGAGTCACCAGTTACAGGTGAGGCCCAGGTAGAGCCAGAGTCACTTGGTACAGAAGAGGCCAAAGTCAGGACCAGAGTTACCAGGATCAGGTCAGTCCCAGTGGGAAATAGAGTAACCATGTCCCGATGATGCCCAGGTGGACCCAGCGTCACCAGGTCCAGATGAGGCGCAGGTGGGGAGCATAGTCACTAGGTCTCGGTGACACCCAGTTGAGGACCAGTGTCACCAGGACTATTTGAGCCCTAGAGGGGTAACAGATTCACCTGGTCTAGGTGACATCCAGATGGGGACCAGAGTCACCATGTCAGTGTGAGGCCCAGAGGGGATCCAGAGTCATCATGTCCAGGTGAGGCTCAAGTGTGGAACAGAGTATCCAGGTAATAATGGTCCACAGGTGAGGACCAGAGTCACCAGATCTGGGTGAGGCCCAGGTAGGATCAGAGTCACCACTTCAAGTTGAGGCCAAGAAGGAGTCCACAGCAATCAGGTCCAGAGGGGAACAAAGTCACCAGGACTGGGTGAGGCCCAGATGGGGACCAGATTCACCAGGTCCAGGTGATTCCCAGGTGGTGATCAGGGTTACCAGGTGCGGGTGACGACCAGGTAAGGACGAGTTTCACCAGGTCATACTGGGCCCACGGGGGACCTGTGTCACCATGTATGGGTGAGGCCCAGGTGCCAACCCCACTCACCAGGTCCAGGTGAGGCCAACCTGCATGCCATGTAGAGGAACCATGTCCCGATGATGCCCAGGTAGGGACCAGAGTTACCAGGTCCAGGTGAGGCAAACCTGAAGGCCATGCAGCTGAACCATGTCGCGATGATGCCCAGGAAAGGACCAGAGTTACCAGGTCCAAATGAGGCCCAGTTGGAGCATATTCACTAGGTCCAGGTGAGGCCCAGTTGAGGACCAGAGTCACCAGATGTGGTTGAGTATTAGAGGGGTACAAGAATCACCTGGTCCAGTTGACATCCAGATGGGGACAAGAGTCACCAGGTCAGGGTGAAGCCCAGAGAGGTTCCAGAGTTATCATGTCCAGGTGAGGCTCAGGTGTGGAACAGAGTCACCAGGTACCAATGATGCCCAGGTGAGGACCAGAGTCACCAGGTCTTGGTGACGCTCAGATAGGATCAGAGTCACCAGTTCCAGGTGAGGCCAAGAGAGAGTCCACAGCAATCAGGTCCAGGTGGGGAACAAAGTCACCAGGACTGGGTGAGGCCCAGATGGGGACCAGATTCACCAGGTCCAGGTGAGGCGAGGTGGTGACCAGAGTCCCCGGGTCTGGGAGAGGACCAGGTAAGGACGAGATTCACCAGGTCCAAGAGGCCCACGTGTGAAACTGAGTCACCAGGTACGGGTGAGGCCCAGGTGGCAACCCCACTCACCAAGTCCAGGTGAGGCCAACTTGCAGGCCAGAGTCACCAGATCCAGGTGAGGCCCTACTGGGGACCGGAGTCACCAGGTAAATGTGAGTCTACAAAAAACCACAGTCACCAGGTCCAGGTGTGGTTCATGTGGGAACGAGAGTCACCAGGTCCAGGTGAGACCCAGGTGGGGACCATAGTCACCAGGTCCAGATTGAGGCCTAGGTGGGGGGAACAAATTGATCAGGACAAGTTGAGGCCAAAGTGTGGAGCAAAGTTTTCATATCCAGGTGATGTCTAGTTGGGGAACAGAGTAACCATGTCCCATTGATGCCAGGTGGGAAAAGAGTCACAAGGTACAGATGAGGCCTAAGTGAGGACTAGATTCACCAGGTCCTGTGGAGGCCCAGTTGAGCACCAGTGTCCCCAGGTCCGGGTGAGTCCCAGAGGGGGACCAGAGTCACCCGGTTCTGGTGATATCCAGGTGGGGATAAGACTCACCACGTCAGCGTGAAGCCCAGAGGGGGACGAGAATCACTAGTTTCAGGTGGGGCCCCGATGTGGAACTAAGAAAAAAGGTCCCATAATGACCAAATGAGGACCTGAGTCACCAGGTACAGGTGAGGCCAAACTGAGGACCAGAGTCACCAGATCCAGGTGAAGCCAAGGTGGGGACCAGAATCACTAGGTCCAGATGAGGCCCAAGTGAGGACCAGTTTTACCAGGTACACGTGAAGCCCCGGTGGGAATCAGAGGCAACAGGTCCATATGAGGCCGGCTTCGATACCATGGTCAACAGGTCTACTTGAGGCCCAGCTGTGGAACACAGTAAGCAGGTCCAGGTGAGTCCCCGGTGGTGACAAGAGTCACCACGTCCAGGTGAGTCCCAGGGGGGGACCAGGATCACCAGGTACAGGGGAAGCCCTTGAATGAACCAGAGTCAACAGTTCGAGGTCAGGCGCAGGTGTCAACCAGGGTCAGCAGGTCCAAGTCAGGCCAAAGTGGGGTTCACGGTCACTAGGGCACGGTGAGACCCAGAGGGGGACCAGAGTCACCTGGTCCAAGTGAGGTCCAGGGGTGGAACACAGTCACCGGGTCCCAATTTTGCCAGTTGAGGACCATGGTTGACAAGGCCAGGTGAGGCCCAGATTTGGGATCTTCAATCTGGATCAGAGTCACCAGTTCCAGTTGAGGCTAAGAAGGAGTCCACAGCAATCAGGTCCAGATTGACGCCTAGGTCGGGTGACCAGAGTCATCAGGACCAGTTGAGGCCAAAGTGTGAAGCAAAGTTCTCATGTCCAGGTGAGGCCCAGGTGGGGAACAGACTAATCATGTCCCATTGATGCCAGGTGGGGAAAGAGTCACAAGGTCCAGACGAGGCGTAAGTGAGGAGTAGATTCACCAGGTCCTGTTGAGGCCCAGTTGAGGACCAGTGTCCCCAGCTCCGGGTGAGTCCCAGAGGGGGACCAGCGTCACCCGGTTCTGGTGATATCCAGGTGGGGACCAGAGTCACCACGTCAGGATGAGGACCATAATGGGACGAGAATCACTAGGTCCAGGTGAGGCCCCGATGTGGAACTGAGAAACCAGGTCCCATGATGCCCATATGAGGACCTGAGTCACCAGGTCCAGGTGAGGTCCTTGTGGGAACCAGTCACCTCGTCCAGGAGAGGCCCAGGTGGGACCACAGTCACAAGGTCAAGGTTTGGCCCAGGTATTTAAGAGAGTATCCAGGTCCCAATGATGCCCATGTAAGGACCAGAGTAACAGGTCCAGGAAAGGACCAAAAATGGATCACAGTCATTGTGTTCCAGGTGAGGCCAGATGGAGACCACAGGAACCAGGTCCAGGAGAGCCCCATGTGGGAACCAGAGCCACCAGGTCCAGGTTAGGTCCAGGTGGGGCCACAGTCACAAGGTCCAGGTGAGGCGCAGGTGGCAAGAGGATTCACCAAGTACACGTGGGGTCCAGGTGACGAACAGTCAGCAGATCCAGGTGCGGACCAGCTAAGGACCAGACCCACCAGGCCCAAGTGAAGCCCAAGGGGTGACCAGAGTCACCAGGTAAGGGTGAGGACCAGAGCGGGAACCAGAGTAACCAGTTTAGTTTAAGGACCAGAATGGGACCAGAGGTCCCTGGACAAAGTGAGGCTTAGTTGTAGAATAGAGTATCCAGGTACCAATGATGACTGGGTGTGGACTAGAGTCACTAGGGCCATGCAGGCCCAGATGGGGAACAGAATCACTAGGTCCTGGTGAGGCATAGAATAAGACCACAGTCAACAGTATCAGGTGAGCCCCTTGTGGGAACCAGAGACACTCTATCCAGGTGAGTCCCAGGTCCATGTGAGGCCCACGTGAGGACCAGATTCATCAGGTCGAATTGAGGCATAGTTGGGGACAAGACTCACCAGGTCTGGATGCGGCCTAGGCGGGTCAAATTCAGCAGTTCTGAGTTAGGTCAAAGTGGGGACGAGAGACACCAGGTCCAGGTGAGGCCAAACTGAGGACCAGAGTCACCAGATCCAGGTGAAGTCCAGGTGGGGACCCGAGTCACCAGATCCAGGTGAAGCACAGGTGGGGACCAGAGTCACTAGGTCCAGATGAGGGCAAGGTGAGGACCAGAGTTACCAGGTACACGTGAGGCCCCGGTGGGTATCAGAGGCAACAGGTCCATGTGAGGCCGGCTTGGGGACCATGGTCAACAGGTCTACTTGAGACCCAGGTGTGGAACACAGTAAGCAGGTCCAGGTGAGTCCTCGGTGGTGACAAGGGTCACCACGTCCAGGTGAGGCCCAGTTGCGGACCAGGATCACCAGGTACAGGGGAGGCCCTTGAAAGAACCAGAGTCAACAGTTCGAGGTCAGGCGCAGGTGGCAACCAGGGTCAGCAGGTCCAAGTCAGGCCAAAGTGGGGTTCACAGTAACTAGGGCATGGTGAGACCCAGAGGGGCACCAGAGTCACGTGGTCCAGGTGAGGTTCAGTTGTGGAACACAGTTACCGCGTCCCAATTTTGCCCAGTTGAGGACCATGGTCAAAAGGGCCAGGTGAGGCCAAGATGGGGACCGGTGTCCCCAAATCCAGGTGAAGCCCAGGTGGGGACAACAGTCACCAGATCCAGGGTAGTCTCAGGTGCAGACCAGAATCACCAGGTCCAGGTGAGGTGCAGTTGGCAACCACTCTCACCAGGTCCCGGTGAGGCCCTGGTGGGGACCAGAGTCACGAGGTACATGACAAACTAGAAACACTGCAGCCACCAGGTCCACATGATATCCATGTGGGAATGAGAATCACCAGTTACAGGTTAGGACCAGGTGGGGATCTGACTCACATTTTCCAGGTGAGACACAGGTGGGAACGAGTGTCACCATGTGCAGGAGTGGCCCAGGTGAAGACCAGAGTTGATAGGTCCGGCTGGGTCACTGTTAGTGTACAGTGTAACCATATCCTGATGTTACCCAGGTGGGTAGCAGAGACACCAGGTCCTGGTGAGGCCCAGGTGGGACCAGAGACATGAGGTCCAGGTGGGTCCCGATGGGAACCACAGTCACCAGGTCAGGTGAGGCCATGCTTAGGATCAGAGTCACCAGTTACAGGTGAGGCCCAGGTGGAGCCAGAGTCACCATGTCCAGATGAGGCGAAGTTGGGGAGCATATTCACTACGTCCCGTTGAGGCCCAGTAGAGGACCAGAGTCACCAGGTCTAGTTGAGGCCTAGAGGGGTACCAGATTCACCTGGTCTAGGTGCCGTCCAGATGGGGACCAGAGTCACCATGTCAGGGAGAGGCCCAGAGGGGATCCAGAGTCATCATGTCCAGGTGAGTCTCAGGTGTGGAACAGAGTATCCAGGTCATAATGATCTACAGGTGAGGACCAGAGTCAACAGATCTGGGTGAGGCCCAGTTAGGATCAGAGTCAACAGTTCCAGGTGAGGCTAAGAAGGAGTCCACAGCAGTCAGGGCCAGGTGGGGAAAAAAGTCACCAGGACTGGGTGAGGCCCAGATGGGGACACAGATTCACCAGGTCCAGGTGATTCCCAGGTCGTGACCAGAGTTACCAGATTCACCAGGTCCAGGTGATCCCCAGGTGGTGAGCAGAATTACGAGATACACCAGGTCCAAGTGAGGCCCACGTAGGGGCCTGTGTCACCAGGTATGGGTGAGGCCCAAGTGGCAACCCCACTCACCAGGTCCAGGTGAGGCCTACCTGCAGGCCATGCAAAGTAACCGGGTCCCGATAATGCCAAGGTAGGGACCAGAGTTACCAGGTCCAGGTGAGGCCAACCTGCAGGCCATGCAGTGGAACCATGTCCCCATGATGCCCTGGTAGGGACCAGAGTAACCAGGTCCAAATGAGGCCAAGATGGAGCATATTCACTAGGACCAGCCGAGGCCCAGTTGAGGACAAGAGAAACCAGATCTGGTTGAGGCCAAAGAGGTACCAGAATCCCCTGGTTCAGGTGACATCCAGATGGGGACCAGAGTCACCAGATCAGGGTGAGGCCCAGAGTGGCTCCAGAGTCATCATGTCCAGGTGAGGCTCAGGTGTGGAACAGAGTCACCAGGTACCAATGATGCCCAGGTGATGACCAGAGTCACCAGGCCTGAGTCACGCGCAGAGAGGATAAGAGTTACCAGTTCCAGGTGAGGCCAAGAAAGAGTCCAAAGCAATCAGGTCCAGGTGTGGAACAAAGTCACCAAGACTGGGTGAGGCCCAGATGTGGAAGAGATTCACCAGGTCCAGGTGAGGCCCTGGCGGTGACCAGAGTCCCTAGGTCTGGGAGAGGACCAGGTAAGGACCAGATTCACCAGGTCCAAGAGGACCACGTGTGTTCCTGAGTCACCAGGTATGAGTGAAGCTCAGGTGGCAACCCCACTCACCAGGTCCAGGTGAGGCCAACCTACAGGCCACAGTCAGCAGAACCAGGTGAGGCCCTAGTGGGGACCGGTGTCACCAGGTAAATGTGAGTCTACAAGAACACCACAGTCACCTGGTCCAGGTGTGGTTCATGTGGGAACGAGAGTCACCAGATCCAGGTGAGACCCAGGTGGGGACCACAGTCACCAGGTCCAGATTGAGGCCTAGGTGGGGGGACCAGAGTCATCAGGACCAGTTGAGGCCAAAGTGTGGATCAAAGTTATCATGTTCATGTGAGGCCAAGGTGGGGAACAGAGTAACCATGTCCCATTTTGCCAGATGGGAAAAGAGTCACAAGGTCCAGACGAGGCCTAAGTGAGGAGTAGATTCACCAGGTCCAGTTGAGGACCAGCTGAGGACCAGTGTCCCCAGCTCCCGGTGAGTCCCAGAGGGGGACCAGAGTCACCCGGTTCTGGTGATATCCAGGTGGGTACCAGAGTCACCACGTCAGGGTGAGGCCCAGAGGGGTACAAGAATCACAAGGTCCAGGTGAGGCCCCGATGTGGAACTGAGAAACCTGGTCCCATGATGCCCATATGAGGAACTGAGTCACCAGGTCCAGGTGAGGTGCCTGTGGGAACCAGTCACCTCGTCCAGGTGAGGTCCAGGTGGGACCACAGTCGCAAGTTCCAGGTGAGGCGCAGGTGGCAACAGGATTCACCAAGTCCAGGTGAGGCCAAGGTGGCGACCAGTCACCAGATCCAGGTGCGGAACAGATAAGGACCAGATTCTCCAGGCCCAAGTGAAGCCCAACGGGTGACCAGAGTCACCAGGTCAGGGTGAGGGCCAGAGGGGGAACCAGAGTAACCAGTTTAGTTTGAGGCCCAGAATGGGACCAGAGGTCCCTGGTCAAAGTGAGGCCCAATTGTGGAATAGAGTATCCAGGTCCCAGTGACGCCTGGGTGAGGACCAGAGTCACTAGGGCCATGCAGGCCCAGATGGGGAACAGAATCACTAGGTCCTGGTGAGGCATAGAATAAGACCACATTCAGCAGTATCAGGTGAGCCCCTTGTGGGAACCAGAGCCACTCTATCCAGCTGAGTGCCAGGTCCATGTGAGGCCCACGTGAGGACCAGATTCATCAGGTCGAATTGAGGCATAGCTGGGGAAAAGGGTCACCAGGTCTGGGTGCGGCCTAGGTGGGGCAAGATTCAGCAGTTCTGAATTAGGTCCAAGTGGGGACGAGAGACACCAGGTCCAGGTGAGGCCAAGCTGAGGACCAGAGTCACCAGATCCAGGTGAGGTCCATGTTGCAAAGAGAGTCACGAGGTCCAGGAGAGGTCCAGGTCGAGTCCAGAGTCACCAGATCCAGGTGAAGTCCCGGTGGGGACCAGAGTCACCAGATCCAGGTGAAGCCCAGGTGGGGACCAGAGTCACTAGGTCCAGATAAGGCCCTGGTTAGGACCAGAGATACCCGGTACACGTGAGGCCCCGGTGGGGAACAGAGGCAACAGGTCCATGTGAGGCCGGCTTGGAGACCATGGTCAACAAGTCTACTTGTGGCCCAGATGTGGAACAAGGTAAGCAGGTCCAGGTGAGTCCCCGGTGGTGACAAGAGTCACCACGTCCAGGTGAGTCCCAGGTGGGTACCAGGATCACCAGGTACAGGGTAAGCCCTTGAACGAACCAGAGTCAACATTTCGAGGTCAGGCGTAGGTGGCAACCAGCGTCAGCAGGTCCAAGTCAGGCCAAAGTTGGATTCACAGTCACTAGGACACGGTGAGACCCAGAGTGGGACCAGAGTCACATGGTGCAGGTGAGGTCCAGTTGTGGAACACAGTCACCGGGTCCCAATTGTGCTCAGTTTAGGACCATGGTCATCAGGGCCAGGTGAGGCCCAAATGGGGACCGGAGTCCCCAAATCCAGGTGAAGCCCAGGTGGGGACCACAGTCACCACATCCAGGGTAGTCTCAGGGGCAGACAAGAATCAGCAAAGTCCAGGTGAGGTGCAGGTGGCAACCACACTCACCAGGTCCCGGTGAGGCCCTGGTGGGGACCAGAGCCACGAGGTGCATGAGAAGCTAGAAACACTGCAGCCACCAGGTCCACATCATGTCCATGTGGGAACGAGAATCACCAGTTACATTGAGGCACAGGTGGGGATCAGACTCACCATGTCCAGGTGAGACCCAGGTGGGAACCAGTGTCACCATGTCCAGGTGTTCCCCAGGTGAAGACCACAGTTAATAGGTCCGGCTTGGTCACTGTTAGTGAACAGTGTAACCATATCCTGATGCTACCCAGGTGGGGACCAGAGACACCAGGGCCTGGTGAAGCCCAGTTGGGACAAGAGACATGAGGTCCAGGTGAGGTCCCGATGGGAACCACAGTCACCAGATCAGGTGAGGCCATGCTTAGGTCAGAGTCACCAGTTACAGGTGAGGCCCAGGTTGAGCCAGAGTCACCTGGTAGAGAAGAGGTCAAAGTCAGGACTAGAGTTACCAGGATCAGGTCAGTCCCAGTAGGGAATAAAGCAACCATGTCCCGATGATGCCCAGGTAGAACCAGAGTCACCAGGTCCAGATGAGGCGCAGGTGGGGAGCATGTTCACTAGGTCCCGTTGAGGCCCAGGTGAGGACCAGAGTCACCAGGTCTAGTTGAGGCATAGAGGGGTACCAGATTCACCTGGTATTGGTGATATCCAGATGGGGACCAGAGTCACCATGTCAGGCTGAGGCCCAGAGGGGATCCAGAGTCATCATGACCGAGTGAGGCTCAGGTGTGGAACAGAGTATCCAGGTCATAATGGTCCACAGGTGAGGACCAGAGTCACCAGATCTGGGTGAGGCCAGTTAGGACCAGAGGCACCAGTTCCAGGTGAGGCCAATAAGGAGTTCACAGCAATCAGGTCCAGGTGGGGAACAAAGTCACCAGGACTGGGTGAGGCCCAGACGGGGACCAGATTCACAAGGTCCAGGAGATTCCCTGATGATGACCAGAGTTACCAGTTCCGGGTGAGGACCAAGTAAGGACCATATTCACCAGGTCCAAGTGAGGCCCACGTGGGGACCTGTGTCACCAGGTATGGGTGAGGCCCAGGTGGCAACCCCACTCACCAGGTCCAGGTGAGGCCAACCTGCAGGCCATGCAGTGGAACCATGTCCCGATGATGCCCAGGTAGGCACCAGGCTTACCAGGTCCAGGTGAGGCCCAGATGGAGCATATTCACTAGCTCCAGGTGTGGCCCAGTTCAGGACCAGACGCACCAGATCTCGTTGAGGACTAGAGGGGTACCAGACACCGGGTCCAAGTGGCATCCAGATGGAGACCAGAGTCACCAGGTTAGGGTGAGGCCCAGAGTGGTTCCATAGCCATCGACTCCAGGTGAGGCTCAGGTGTGGAACAGAGTCACCAGGTACCAATCATGTCCAGGTGAGGACCAGAGTCACCAGGTCTGGGTGACGCGCAGATAGGATCAGAGTCACCAGTTCCAGGTGAGGCCAAGAAAGGGTCCACAGCAATCAGGACCAGGTGGGGAACAATGTCAACAGGACTGGATGACGCCCAGATGGGGACCAGAAACACCAGGCCCAGGTGATTCCCAGGTGGTGACCAGAGTTACGAGTTCCGGGTGAGAACAAGGTAAGGACCAGATTCACCCGTTCCAAGTGAGGCCCACGTGGGGACCTGTGTCACCAGGCATGGGTGAGGCACAGGTGACAACCCCACTCACCAGGTCCAGGTGATGCCAACCTGCAGGCCATGTAGAGGAACCATGTCCCGATGATGCCCAGGTAGGGACTAGAGTTACCAGGTCCAGGTGAGGCCAACCTGCAGGCATGTGTGGAACCATGTCCCGATGATGACCAGGTAGGGACCAGAGTTACAAGGTCCAGGTGAGGCAAACCTGCAGGACATGCAGTGGAACCATATCCCTATGATGCCCAGGTAGGGAACAGAGTCACCAGGTCCAAATGAGGCCAAGATGGATCATATTCACTAGGTCCAGGTGAGGCCCAGTTGAGGACCAGAGTCACCAGATGTGGTTGAGTATTAGAGGGGTACAAGAATCACCTGGTCCAGTTGACATCCAGATGTGGACCAGAATCACCAGGTCAGGGTGAGGCCCAGAGGGGTTGCAGAGTCATCATATCCAGGTGAGGCTCTGGTGTGGAACAGAGTCACCATGTACCAATGATGCCCAGGTGAGGACCAGAGTCACCAGGTCTGGGTGACGAGCAGATAGGATCAGAGTCCCCAGTTCCAGGTGAGGCCAAGAAAGAGTCCACAGCAATCAGGTCCCGGTGGGGAACAAAGCCACCAGGATTGGGTGAGGCCCAGATGGGGACCAGATTCACTAGGTCCAGGTGAGGCCCAGGTGGTGACCAGAGTCCCCAAGTCTGGGAGAGGACCAGGTAAGGACCAGATTCACCAGATCCAAGAGGCCCTTGTGGAGACAGAGTCACCAGGTATGGGTGAGGTCCTGGTGGCAACCCCACTCACCAGGTCCAGGTGAGGCCAGCCTGCAGGCCAAAGTCACCAGATCCACGTGAGGCCCTAGTGGGGACCGGAGTCACCAGGTAAATGTGAGTCTACAAAAACACCACAGTCACCAGGTCCAGGTGTGGTTCATGTGGGAACGAGAGTCACCAGGTCCAGGTGAGACCCAGGTGGGGACCACAGTCACCAGGTCCAGATTGAGGCCTAGGTGGGGGGACCAGAGTCATCAGGATCAGTTGAGGCCAAAGTGTGGAGCAAAGTTATCATGTCTAGGTGAGGCCCAGGTGGGGAACAGAGTAACCATGTCCCATTGATGCCAGGTGGGAAAAGAGTCACAAGGTCCAGACGAGGCCTAAGTGAGTAGATTCACCAGGTCCTGTTTACGCCCAGTTGAGGACCAGGGTCCCCAGCTCCACGTGAGTCCCAGAGGGGGACCAGCGTCACCCGGTTCTGATGATATCCAGGTGGGAACCAGAGACAGCACGTCACGGTGACACCCAGAGTCGGACGAGAATCACTATGTCCAGGTGAGGCCCCGATGTGGAACTGAGAAACCAGGTCGATAGATGCCCATATGAGGACCTGAGTCACCAGGTCCAGGTGAGGTCCCTGTGGGAACCAGTCACCTCGTCCAGGTGAGGCCCAGGTGGGACCACACTCACCAGGTCCAGCTGAGGCCAAGTTATATAAGAGAGTATCCAGGTCCCAATGATGCCCAGGTAAGGACCAGAGTCAACAGGTCCAGAAGAGGCCCAAAAATGGATCAGAGTCATTGTGTTCCAAGTTAGGCCAGATGGAGACCACAGGAACCAGGTCCAGCAGTGCCCCTTATGGGAACCAGAGCCGCCAGATCCAGGTGAGGTCCAGGTGGGACCACAGTCACAAGGTCCAGGTAAGGTGCAGGTGGCAACAGGATTCACCAAGTCCAGGTGAGACCCAGGTGGCGACCAGTCACCAATTCCAGGTGAAGACCAGCTAAGGACGAGATTCACCAGGCTAAGTGAAGCCCAAGGGGTGACCAGACTGACCAGCTAAGGGTGAGTCCCAGAGGGGGAACCAGAGTAACCAGTTAAGTTTGAGGCCCAGAATGCGACCAGAGGTCCCTGGTCAAAGTGAGGCCCAGGTGTTGAATAGAGTATCCAGGTCCCAATGATGCCTGGGTGAGGACCAGAGTCACTGGGGCCATGCAGGCCCAGATGGGGAACAAAATCACTAGGTCCTGCTGAGACATAGAAAAAGATCCCAGTCACCAGTATCAGGTGAGCCCTTTGTGGGAACCAGAGCCACTCTATCCAGCTGAGTCCCAGGTCCATGTGAGGCCCACGTGAGGACCAGATTCATCAGGTCGATGAGGCATAGCTGGGGACAAGAGTTACCATGTCTGGGTGCGGCCTAGGTGGGGGAAGATTCAGCAGTTCTGAGTTAGGTCAAAGTGGGGACGACAGACACCAGTTCCAGGTGAGGCCAAACTGAGGACCAGAGTCACCAGATCCAGGTGAGGTCCATGTTGGAAAGAGAGTCACCAGGTCCAGGAGAGATCCACGTGGGGACCAGAGTCACCAGATCCAGGTGAATTCCAGGTGGGGACCAGAGTCACCAGATGGAGTTGAAGCCCAGGTGGGGACCAGAGTCACTAGGTGCAGAAGAGGCCCAGGTGAGGACCGGAGTTACCAGGTACACGTGAGGCGCTGGTAGGTATCAGAGGCAACAGGTCCATGTGAGGCAGGCTTGGGGACCATGGTCAAGAGTTCTACTTGAGGCCCAGTGTGGAACACTGTAACCAGGTCCAAGTGAGTCCCCGGTGGTGACAAGAGTCACCAGGTCCAGGTGAGGCCCAGGTGGGAACCAGGATCACCAGGTCAAGTTGAGGACTAGAGGGGTACCAGAATCACCTGGTCCAGGTGACATCCAGATGGGGACCAGAGTCACCATGTCAGGCTGAGGCCCAGAGGGGATCCAGAGTCAACATATTCAGGTGAGGCTCAGGTGTGGAACAGAGTATCCAGGTCATAATGGTCCACAGGTGAGGACCAGAGTCCCCAGATCTGGGTGAGGCCCAGTTAGCATCAGAGTCAGCAGTTCCAGGTTAGCCAAGAAGGAGTCCACAGCAATCAGGTCCAGGTGGGGAAGAAAGTCAACAGGACTGGGTGAGTCCCAGATGGGGACCAGATTCACCAGGCCCAGGTGGTTCCCATGTGGTGACCAGAATTACCAGTTCCGGGTGACCACCAGGTAAGGACCAGATTCACCAGGTCCAACTGAGGCCCACGTGGGGACCTGTGTCACTAGGCAACGGTGAGGCCCAGGTGACAAACCCACTCACCAGATCCAGGTGAGGCCAATCTGCAGGCCATGCAGAAGAACCAGGTCCCAATGATGCCCAGGTAGGGACGAGAGTTACCAGGTCCAGGTGAGGCCAACCTCCAGGACATGCAGTGGAATCATGTCCCGATGATGCCCAGGTAGGGACCAGAGTTACCAGGTCCAGGTGAGGCCAACATGCAGGTCATGCAGTGGAACCATGTCCCGATGATGCCCAGGTAGTGACCAGAGTCACCAGGTCCAAATGAGGCCCAGATGGAGCATATTCACTAGGTCCAGGTGAGGCCCAGTTGAGGACCAGAGTCACCAGATCTGGTTGAGGCCCAGAGGGGTACCATAATCCCCTGGTCCAGGTGACATCCATATGGGGACCAGAGTCACCAGGTCAGGTTGATAGCCAGAGAGATTCCAGAGTCATCATGTCCAGGGGAGCCTCAGGTGTGGAACAGAGTCACCAGGACCAATGATGCCCAGGTGAGGACCAGAGTCACCAGGTTCACGTGAAGCCCCGGTGGGGATCAGAGGCAACAGGTCCATGTGAGGCCGGCTTGGGCACCATGGTCAACAGGTCTATTGAGGCCCAGGTGTGGAACACAGAAAGCAGGTCCAGGTGAGTCCCCAGTGGTGACAAGAGTCACCACGTCCAGGTGATGCCCGGTGGGGACCAGGATCACCAGGTACAGGGGAGGCCCTTGAGAGAACCAGAGTCAACAGTTCGACGTCAGGCGAAGGTTCCAACCAGGGTCAGCAGGTCAAGTCAGGCCAAAGTGGGTTTCACAGTCACTAGGGCACGGTGAGACCCAGAGGGGAACAGGAGTCACGTGGTCCAGGTGAGTTCCAGTTGTGGAACACAGTCACTACATCCCAATTTTGCCCAGTTGAGGACCATGGTCCTCATGGTAACCAGAGTTACCAGGTCCAGGTGAGGCCAACCTGCAAGTCATGCAGTGGAACCATGTCCCGATGAGGCCCAGGTAGTGACAGAGTCACCAGGTGCAAATTTGGCCCAGATGGAGCATATTCACTAGGTCCAGGTGAGGTCCAGTGGAGGACCAGAGTCACCAGAATTGGTTGAGGTCTAGAGGGGTACAAGAAACACCTGGTCCAGGTGACTTCCAGATGGGACCAGAGTCACCAGGTCAGGATGAGGCCCAGAGAGGTTCCAGAGTCATCATGTCCAGGTGAGGCTCAGGTGTGGAACAGAGTCACCAGGTACCAAAAATACCCAGGTGAGGACCAGCGTCACCAGGTCTCGGTGACGCGCAGATAGGATCAGAGTCACCAGTTCCAGGTGAGGCGAAGAAAGAGTCCACAGCAATCAGATACAGGTGGGGAACAAATTCAACAGGCCTGGGTGAGGCCCAGATGGGGATCAGATTCCCCATGTCCAGGTAGGCTCAGGTGGTGACCAGAGACCCCGGGGCTGGGAGACGACCAGGTAAGAACCAGATACCAGGTCTAAGAGGCCCACGAGGGGACCTGACTCACCAGGTATGGGTGAGGCCCAGGTGGCAACCCCACTCACCAGGTCCAGGTTAGGCCAACCTGCATGTCAAAGTCACCAGATCCACGTGAGGCCCTAGTCGGCACCGGAGAAGGCAGGTAAAAGTGAGTCTACAAGAACACCACAGTCACCAGGACCAGGTGTGGTTCATGTGGGAACGAGAGTCACCAGTTCCAGGTGAGACCCAGTTGGGGACGACAGTCACCAGGTCCAGATTGAGGCCTAGGTTGGGGGACGAGAGTCATCAAGACCAGTTGAGGCCAAAGTGTGCAGCAAAGTTATCGTGTCCAGGTGAGGCCCAGATGGGGAACAGAGTAACCATATCCCAATAATGCCAGGTGGGAAAATAGTCACAAGGTCCAGACGAAGCCTAAGTTTGGAGTAGATTCATCAGGTCCTGTTGAGGCCCAGCTGAGGACCAGTGTCCCCAGCTCCGGGTGTGTCACCCGGTTCTGGTGATATCCAGGTGGGGACCAGTGTCACAAGTCAGGGTGAGGCCCAGTGGGGGACGAGAATCACTAGGTCCAGGTGAGGCCCCAATGTGGAACTGTGAAACCAGGTCCCAAGATTCCCATATGAGGACCTGCGTCACCAGGTCGAGGTGATGTCCCTGTGGGAACCAGTCACCCCGTCCAGGTGAGGCCCGGGTGGGACCACAGTCACCAGGTCCTGGTGAAGCCCAGGTACATAAGAGAGTATCCAGGTCCCAATGATGCCCAGGTAAGGACTAGAGTCAACAGGTCCAGGAGAGGCCCAAATATGGATCAGAGTCATTGTGTTCCAGGTGAGGCCATATGGAGACCACAGGAACCAGGTCCAGGAGAGCCCCATATGGGAACCAGAGCCACCAGATCCAGGTGAGGTCCAGGAGGGACCACAGTCACAAGGTCCAGGTGAGGCGCAGGTGGCAACATGATTCACCAAGTCCAGTTGAGGCCCACGTGGTGACCTGTCACCAGATCCAGGTGCGGACCAGATAAGAACCAGATTCACCAGGCCCAAGTGTAACCCAAGGGGTGACCAGATTTTCCAGGTAAGGGTGAGGCCCCGAGTGGGAACCAGAGTAACCAGTTTAGTTTGAGGCCCAGATTGGGACCAGAGGTCCCTGGACAAAGTGATGCCCAGGTGTGGAATAGAGTATCCAGGTCCCAATGATGCTGGGTGAGGACCAGAGTCACTAGGGCCATAAAAGCCCAGATGGGGAACAGAATCACTAGGTCCTGGTGAGGCATAGAATAAGAACACAGTCACCAGTATCAGGTGAGCCCCTTGTGGGAACCAGAGCCACTCTATCCCGCTGAGTCCCAGGTCCATGTGAGGCCCACGAAAGGACCAGATTCATCAGGTCGAATTGAGGCATCACTGGGGACAAGAGTCATCAGGTCTAGGTGCGGCCTAGGTGGGGCAAGATTCAGCAGTTCTGAGTTAGGTCAAAGTGGGGACGATAGACACCAGTCCAGGTGAGGACAAACTGAGACCAGAGTCACCAGATACAGGTGAGTTCCAGATGGGGACCAGAGTCACCAGGTTAGGGTGAGGCCCAGAGAGGTTCCAGAGTCATCATGTCCAGGTGAGGACCAGAGTCACCAGGTCTGGGTGACGCGCAGATAGGATCAGAGTCACCAGTTCCAGGTGAGGCCAAGAAAGATTCCACAGCAATCAGGTCCAGGTGGGGAACAATGTCACCAGGACTGGCTGACGCCCAGATGGGTACCAGAAACACCAGGCCCAGGTGATTCCCAGGTGTTGACCAGAGTTACGAGTTCCGGGTGAGAACAAGGTAAGGACCAGATTCACCCGTTCCAAGTGAGGCCCACGTGGGGACCTGTGTCACCAGGCATGGGTGAGGCACAGGTGACAACCCCACTCACCAGGTCCAGGTGATGCCAACCTGCAGGCCATGCAGAGGAACCATGTCCCGATGATGCACAGGTAGGGACTAGAATTACCAGGTGCAGGTGATGCCAACCTGCAGGGCATGTGTGGAACCATGTCCCGATAATGCCCAGGTAGGGACCAGAGTTACAATGTCCAGGCGAGACCAACCTGCAGACCATGCTGTGGAACCATATCCCTATGATGCCCAGGTATGGACCAGAGTCACCAGGTCCAAATGAGGCCAAGATGGATCATATTCACTAGGTCCAGATGAGGCCCAGTTGAGGACCCGAGTCACCATATCTGGTTGAGGCCTAGAGGGGTACCAGATCCGCTGGTCCAGGTGACATCCAGATGGGGACCAGAGTCACCAGGTCAGGGTGAGGCCCAGAGAGGTTCCAGAGTCATCAAGTCCAGGTGAGGCTCAGGTGTGGAACAGAGTAATCAGGTACCATTGATGCCCAGGTGAGTTCCAGAGTCACCAAATCTGGGTAACGCGCAGATAGGATCAGAGTCACCAGTTCCAGGTGAGGCCCATGTGGAGCCAGAGTCACCTGGTACATAAGAGGCCAAAGTCAGGACATGAGTTACCAGGATCAGGTCAGTCCCAGTGTGGAACAGAGTAAACATGTCCCGATGATGCCCAGGAAGAACCAGAGTTACCAGGTCCAAATGAGGTGCAGGTCGGAGCATATTCACTAGGTCCCGGTTAGGCCAAGTTGAGGACCAAGTCACCAGGTCTAGTTGAGGCTTGGAGGGGTACCAGATTCACCTGGTCTAGGTGACATCCAGATGGGGACCAGAGTCACCATGTCAGGCTGAGACCCAGAGGGGATCCAGAGTCATCATGTCCAGGTGAGGCTCAGGTGTGGAACAGAGTATCCAGGTCATAATGGTCCACAGGTGAGGACCAGAGTCACCAGATCTGGGTGAGGCCCAGTTAGGATCAGAGTCACTAGTTCCAGGTGAGGGCCAAGAAGGAGTACACAGCAATCAGGTCCAGGTGGGAACAAAGTCACCTGGACTGGATGAGGCCCAATGGGGACCAGAATCACAATGTCCAGGTGATTCCCAGGTGATGACCAGAGTTACCAGTTCCGGGTGAGGACAAGGGAAGGACCAGATTCACCAGGTCCACGTGAGGCCCACGTGGGAACCTGTGTTACCATGTATGGGTGAGGCACAATTGGCAACCCCACTTACCAGGTCCAGGTGAGGCCAACCTGCAGGTGATGGAGAGGAACCGTGTCCCGATGATGCCCAGGTAGGGACCAGAGTTACCAGGCCCAGGTGAGGCCAACCTGCAGGCCATGCAGTGGAACCATATCCCTATGATGCTCAGGTAGGGACCAGAGTCACCAGGTCCAAATGAGGCCCACATGGAGCATATTCACTAGGTCCAGGTGAGGCCCAGTTGAGGACCAGAGTCACCAGATCTGGTTGAGGCCTAGAGGAATACGAGAATCCCCTGTTCCAGGTGACATCCAGATGGAGACCAGAGTCACCAGGGAAGGGTGAGGCTCAGAGAGGTTCCAGAGTCACCATGACCAGGTGAGGCTCAGGTGTAGAACAGAGTCACCATGTACCAATGTTGCCCAGGTGAGGACCAGAGTCACCAGGTCTGGGTGACGCGCAGATATGATCAGAGTCACCAGTTCCAGGTGAGGCCAAGAAAGAGTCCACAGCAATCAGGTCCAGGTGGGGAACAAAGTCACCAGGACTGGGTGAGACCCAGATGGGGACCAGATTCACCAGATCCAGGTGAGGCCCAGTTGGTGACCAGAGTCCCCGAGTCTGGGAGAGGACCAGATATTAACCTGATTCACCAGGTCCAAGAAGCCCACATGTGGACCTGAGTCAACACGTATGGGTGAGGCCCATGTGGCAACCCGACTCACCAGGTCCAGGTGAGACCAACCTGCAGGTCAGAGTCACCAGATCCAGGTGAGGCCCTAGTGGGGACCGGAGTCACAGGTAAATGTGAGTCTACAAGAACACCACAGTCAACAGGGCCAGGTGTGTTTCAAGTGGGAACGAGAGTCACCAGGTCCAGGTGAGACCCAGGTGGGGACCACACTCACCAGGTCCAGATTGAGGTCTAGGTGGGGGGACAAGATTCATCAGGACCAGTTGACGCCAAAGTGTGGAGCAAAGTTATCATGTCCAGGAGAGGCCCAGGTGGGCAACAGTGTAACCATGTCCCATTGATGCCAGGTGAGAAAAGAGTCACAAGGTCCAGACGAGGCCTAAGTGAGGAGTAGATTCACCAGGTCCTGTTGAGGCCCAGCTGAGGACCAGTGTCCCCAGCTCCGGGAGAGTCCTAGAGGGGGACCAGAGTCACCCGGTTCTGGTGATATCCAGGGGTGACCAGAGTCACCACGTCAGGGTGAGGCCCAGAGGGGGACGAGAATCACTAGGTCCAGGTGAGGCCCCGATGTGGAACTGAGAAACCAGGTCCCATGATGCCATATGAGGACCTGAGTCATCAGGTCCAGGTGAGGTCCCTGTGGGAACCAGTCACCTCGTCCAGGTGAGGCCCAGGTGGGACCACAGTCACCAGGTCCAGGTGAGGCCCAGGTATATAAGAGTGTATCCAGGTCCCAGTGATGCCCAGGTAAGGACCAGCATCATCAGGTCCAGGAGAGGCCCAAATATGTATCAGAGTCATTGTGTTACAGGTGAGGCCAGATGGAGACAACACGGACCAGATTCAGGAGAGCCCCATATGGGAACCAGAGCAACCAGATCCAGGTGAGGTCCAGGTGGGACGACAGTCACAAGGTCCAGGTGAGGCGCAGGTGGCAACAGGATTCACCAAGTCCAGGTGAGACCCAGGTGGCGACCAGTCACCAGATCCAGGTGAGGACCAGCTAAGGACCAGATTCCCCAGGCCCAAGTGAAGCCCAAGGGCTGACCAGATTTACCAGGTAAGGGTGAGGCCCCGAGTGGGAACCAGAGTAACCAGTTTAGTTTGAGGCCCAGAATGGGACCAGAGGTCCCTGGTCAAAGTGAGGCCCAGGTGAGGAATAGAGTATCCAGGTCCGAATGATGCCTGGGTGAGGACCAAAGTCACTAGGGCCATGCAGGCCCAGATGGGGAACAGAATCACTAGGTCCTGGTGAGGCATAGAAAAAGACCACAGTCACCAGTATCAGGTGAGCCCCTTGTGGGAACCAGAGCCACTCTATCCAGCTGATTCCCAGGTCCATGTGAAGCCCACGTGAGGACGAGATTCATCAGGTCGAATTGAGGCATAGCTTGGGACGAGTCACCAGGTCTGGGTGCGGCCTGGGTAGGGCAAGATTCAGCAGTTCTGAGTTAGGTCAAAGTGGGGACGAGAGACACCAGTTCCAGGTGAGGCCAAACTGAGTACCAGATTCACCACATCCAGGTGAGGTCCATGTTGGAAAGAGAGTCACCAGGTCCAGGAGAGGTCCATGTGGGGACCAGAGTCACTAGATCCAGGTGAAGTCTAGGTGGGCACCAGAGTCCCCAGATCGAGGTGAAGCCCAGGTGGGGACCAGAGTCACTAGGTGCAGATGAGGCCCAGGTGAGGACCAGAGTTACCAGGTACACGTGAGGCCCCGGTGTGGATCAGAGGCAACAGGTTCATGTAAGGCCGGCTTGAGGACCATGGTCAACAGGTCTACTTGAGGCCCATGTGTGGAACACAGTAAGCAGGTCCAGGTGAGTCCCCGGTGGAGACAAGAGTCACCACTTCCAGGTGAGGTCCAGGTGGGGACCAGGATCACCAGGTACAGGGAGGCCCTTGAAAGAACCAGAGTCAACAGTTCGAGTTCAGGCGCTGGTGGCAACCAGGGTCAGCAGGTCCACGTCAAGCCAAAGGGGACTTCACATTCACTAGGGCACGGTGAGACCCAGAGGGGGAGCATAGTCACCTGGTCCAGGTGAGGTTCAGTTGTGGAACACAGTCACCAGGTCCCAAATTTGCCCAGTTGAGGACCATGGTCAACAGGGCCAGGTGAGGCCCAGATGGGGACCGGAGTCCCGAAATCCAGGTGAAGCCCAGGTGGGGACCACAGTCACCAGATCCAGGGTAGTCTCAGGTGCAGACCAGAATCACCAGGTCCAGGTGTGGTGCAGGTGGCAACCAAACTCACCAGGTCCCGGTAAGGCACTGGTGGGATACATGAGAAGTCACGAGGTACATGAGAAGCTAGAAACACATGGGATCCCTGGGTGGCGCAGCGGTTTGGCGCCTGCCTTTGGACCAGGGCGCGATCCTGGAGACCCGGGATCGAATCCCACGTCGGGCTCCCGGTGCATGGAGCCTGCTTCTCCCTCTGCCTGTGTCTCTGCCTCTCTCTCTCTCTGTGACTATCATAAATAAATACAAATTAAAAAAAAAGATGCTAGAAACACTGCGGCCAACAGGTCCACATGATCTCCATGTGGGAACGAGAATCACCAGTTACAGGTGAGGACCAGGTGGGGATCCGACTCACCATGTCCAGGTGAGACCCAGGTGGGAAACAGTGTCACCATGTCCAGGTGTGGCCCAGGTGAAGACCAGAGTTAATAGGTCCGGCTGGGTCACTGTTAGTGAACAGTATAACCATATCCTGATGCTACCCAGGTGGGTAGCAGAGACACCAGGTCCTGGTGAGGCCCAAGTGGGACCAGAGACATGAGGTCAAGGTGAGGTCCCGATGGGAACCACAGTCACCCGGTCAGGTGAGGCCATGCTTAGGATCAGAGTCACCAGTTCCAGGTGAGGCCCAGGTGGAGCCAGAGTCACTTGGTACAGAAGAGGCCAAAGTCAGGACCAGAGTTACCAGGATCAGGTCACTCCAAGTGGGAATAGAGTAATCATGTCCGGGGATTCCCAGGTAGAACCAGAGTCACAAGGCCCAGATGTGGCGCAGGTGGGGAGCATGTTCACTAGGTCCCGTTGAGGCCCAGTTGAGGACCAGAGTCACCAGGTCTAGGTGAGGCCTAGAGGGGTACCAGATTCACCTGGTCTAGTGACATCCAGATGGGGACCAGAGTCCCCATGTCAGGCTGAGGCCCAGAGGGGATCCAGAGTCATCATATCCAGGTGAGGCTCAGGTGTGGAACAGAGTATCCAGGTCATAATGGTCCACAGGTGAGGACCAGAATCACCAGATCTGGGTGAGGCCCAGTTAGCATCAGAGTCAGCAGTTCCAGGTTAGCCAAGAAGGAGTCCACAGCAATCAGGTCCAGGTGGGGAAGAAAGTCAACAGGACTGGGTGAGGCCCAGATGGGGACCAGATTCACCAGGCCCAGGTGATTCCCATGTGGTGACCAGAGTTACCAGTTCCGGGTGACCACCAGGTAAGGACCAGATTCACCAGGTCCAAGTGAGGCCCACATGGGGACCTGTGTCCCTAGGCAAGGGTGAGGCCCAGGTGACAAACCCACTCACCAGGTGCAGGTGAGGCCAACCTGCAGGCCATGCAGAGGAACCAGGTCCCAATGATGCCCAGGTAGGGACGAGAGTTACCAGGTCCAGGTGAGGCCAACCTACAGGCCATGCAGTGGAACCATGTCCCGATGATGCCCAGGTATGGACCAGAGTTACCAGGTCCAGGTGAGGCCAACCTGCAGGTCATGCAGTGGAACCATGTCCCGATGATGCCCAGGTAGTGACCAGAGTCACCAGATCCAAATGAGGCCCAGATGGAGCATATTCACTAGGTCCAGGTGAGGCCCAGTTGAGGACCAGAGTCACCAGACCTTGTTGAGGCCCAGACGGGTACCATAATCCCCTGGACCAGGTGACATCCATATGGGGACCAGAGTCACTACGTTAGGTTAATACCCAGAGTAGTTCCAGAGTCATGATGTCCAGGGGAGCCTCAGGTGTGGAACAGAGTCACCAGGACCAATGATGCCCAGGTGAGGACCAGAGTAACCAGGTACACGTGAGGCCCCGGTGGGGATCAAGGCAACAGGTTCATGTGAGGCCGGCTTGGGGACCATGGTCAACAGGTCTATTGAGGCCCAGGTGTGGAATACAGTAAGCAGGTCCAGGTGAGTCCCCAGTGGTGACAGGAGTCACCATGTCCAGGCGACGCCCTGTGGGGACCAGGATCACCAGGTACTGGGGAGGCCCTTGAAAGAACCAGAGTCAACAGTTTGACGTCAGGCACAGGTTCCAACCAGGGTCAGCAGGTCCAAGTCAGGCCAAAGGGGGGTTCACAGTCATTAGGGCACGGTGAGACCCAGAGGGGGACCAGAGTCACCTGGTCCAGGTGAGATCCAGTTGTCGAACACAGTCACTGGGTCCCAATTTTGCCCAGTTGAGGACCATGGTCAACAGGGCCAGGTGAGGCCCAGATGGGAACCAGAGCCCGAAATCCAGGTGAAGCCCAGGTGGGGACCACAGTCACCAGATCCAGGGTAGTCTCAGGTGCTGACCAGAATCACCAGGTCCAGGTGAGGTGCAGGTGGCAACCACACTCAACAGGTCCCAGTGAGGCCCTGGTGGGGACCAGAGTCACGAGGTACATGAGAAGCTAGAAACACTGCAGCCACCAGATCCACATGATGTCCATGTGGGAACGAGAATCACCAGTTACAGGTGAGGACCAGGCAGGGAACCGAATCACATGTCCACGTGAGACCCAAGAGGGAACCAGTGCTACCATGTCCAGGTGTGGCCCAGGTGAAGACCAGAGTTAATATCTGGCTGGGTCACTGTTAGTGAACAGTGTAACCATATCCTGATGCTACCCATGTGGGTACCAGAGACACCAGGTCCTGGTGAGGCCTAGGTGGGACCAGGGACATGAGGTCCAGGTGAGGTCCCGATGGGAACCACAGTCACCAGGTCAGGTGAGACCATGCTTAGGATCAGAGTCACCAGTTACCGGTGAGACCCAGGTCGAGCCAGAGTCACCAAGTAGGGAAGACGCCAAAGTCAGGACCAGAGTTACCAGGATCAGGTCAGTCCCAGTGGGGAATAGAGTCACCATGTCCCGATGATGCCCAGGTAGAACCCGAGTCACCACGTACAGATGAGTCGCAGGTCGGGAGTATATTCACTAGGTCCCGGTGAGGCCCAGTTGAGGACCAGATTCCCCCAGTCTTTTTGAGGCCTAGAGGGGTACCAGATTCACCTGGTCTAGGTGACATCCAGATGGGGACCAGAGTCACCAGGTCAGGGTGAGGCCCAGAGAGGTTCCAGAGTCATCATGTCCAGGTGAGGCTCAGGCGTGGAACAGTGTCACCAGGTACCAACGATGCCCAGGTGAGGACCAGAGTCACCAGGTCTGTGTGACGCGCAGATAGGATCAGAGTCACCAGTTTCAGGTGAGGTCAAGAAAGAGTCCACAGCAATCAGGTCCAGGTGGGGAACAAAGTCACCAGGACTGGGTGAGGCCCAGATGGGGACCAGATTCACCAAGTCCATGTGATTGCCAGGTGGTGACCAGAAATACCAGTACCGGATGAGCACCAGGAAAGGACGAGATTCACCAGGTCCAAGTGAGACCCACGTGGGGACCTGTGTCACATTGCATGTGTGAGGCCCAGGTTGCCACCCCACTCACCAGGTCCAGGTCAGGCCAACCTGCAGGCCAAGCAGAGGAACCATGTCTCGATGATGCCCAGGTAGACATCAGAGTTACCAGGTCCAGGTGAGTCAAACCTGCAGGCCATGCAGTGGAACCATGTCGCGATGATGCCCAGGTAGGGACCAGAGTCACCAGGTCCAAATGAGGCCCAGATGGAGCAAATTCACTAGGTCCATGTGAGGCCCAGATCAGGACCAGAGTCACCAGATCTGCTTGATGCCTAGAGGGGTACCAGAATCACCTTGTCCAGGTAACATCCACATGGGGACCAGAGTCACCAGGTCACGAAGAGGCCCAGAGAGGTTCCAGAGGCATCATGTCCAGGTGAGGCTCAGGTGAGGAACAGAGTCACCAGATCTGGGTGACGCGCAGATAGGTTCCGAGTCACCAGTTCCAGGTGAGGCCAAGAAAGTTTCCACAGCAATCAGGTCCAGGTGGGGAACAAAGTCACCAGGACTGGGTGAGGCCCAGATGGGGACCAGATTCACCAGGTCCAGGTGAAAACCAGGTGGTGACCAGTTTCCCCGGGTCTGGGTTAGGACCAGATAAGGACCAGATTCACCAGGTCCAAGAGGCCCACGTGGGGACCTGAGTCACCATGTATGGGTTAGGCCCAGGTGGCAACCGCACTCACCAGGTCCAGGTGAGGCCAACCTGCAGGCCAGAGTCACCAGATCCAGGTGAGGCTCTAGTGGGGACCGGAGTCACCAGGTAAATGTGAGTCTACAAGAAAACTACAGTCACCAGGTCCAGGTGTATTACAGGTGGGAATGAGATTCAACAGGTCCAGGTGAGACCCAGGTGGGGACCACAGTCACCAGGTCCAGATTGAGGCCTAATGGGGGGACAAGAGTCATCAGGACCAGTTGAGGCCAAAGAATGAAGCAAAGTCATCATGTCCAAGTGAGGCCCAGGTGGAGAACAGAGTAACCTTGTCCCATTGATGCCAGGTGGGAAAAGAGTCACAAGGTCCAGACGAGGCCTAAGTGAGGAGTAGATTCAACAGATCCTGTTGAGGCCCAGTTGAGGACCAGTGTCCCCAGCTCCGGGTAAGTCCCAGGGGGGGACCAGAGTCACCCGATTCTGGTGATATCCAGGAGGGGATCAGAGTCACCACGTCAGGGTTAGGCCCAGAGGGGGACGAGATTCACTAGGTCCCGGTGAGGCCACGATGTGGAACTGAAACCAGGTCCCATGATTCCCATATGAGGACCTGAGTCACCAGGTCCAGGTGAGGTCCCTGTGGGAACCAGTCACTTCGTCCAGGTGAGGCCCAGGTGGGACCACAGTCAACAGGTCCAGGTGAGGCCCAGGAATATAATGAGTATCCAGGTCCCAATGATGCCCAAGTAAGGACCAGAGTGAACAGGTCCAGCAGAGGCCCAAATATGGATCAGAGTCATTTTGTTCCAGTTGATGCCTGATGGAGACCACAGGAACCAGGTCCAGGAGAGCCCCATATGGGAACCAGAGCCACCAGATCCAGGTGACTTCCAGGTGGGACCAGAGTCACAAGGTCCAGGTGAGGCGCAGGTGGCAACAGGATTCACCAAGTCCAGGTGAGGCCCAGGTGGCGACCACTCACCAGATCCAAGTGAGGACAATCTAAGGACCAGATTCACCAGGCCCAAATGAAGCCCAAGGGGTGACCAGAGTCACCAGGTAAGGGTCATTCCCAGAGGGAGAACCACAGTAACCAGTTTAGTTTGAGGCCAAGAATGTGACCAGAGGTCCCTAGTCAGAGTGAGGCCCAGGTGTGAAATAGTGTATCCAGGTCCCAATGATGCCTGGAAGGACCATAGTCACTAGGGCCATGCAGGCCCAGATGGGGAACAGAATCACTAGGTCCTGGTGAGGCATAGAATAAGACCACAGTCTGCAGTATCATTTGAGTCCCTTGCGGGAA
This sequence comes from Canis lupus baileyi, assembly GCF_048164855.1. Classification (NCBI taxonomy): domain Eukaryota; kingdom Metazoa; phylum Chordata; class Mammalia; order Carnivora; family Canidae; genus Canis; species Canis lupus. The sequence goes on from NC_132862.1 coordinate 47,567,316, forward strand.
CCAGAGCCACTCTATCCAGCTGAGTCCCAGGTGACGTGAGGCTCACGTAAGGACCAGATTCATTAGGTCGAAATGAGGCATAGCTGGAGACAAGAGTCACCAGGTATGGGTGCGGCCTAGGTGGGGCAAGATTCAGCAGTTCTGAGTTAGGTCAAAGTAGGGACGAGAGACGTCAGGTCCAGGTGAGGCCAAACTGAGGACCAGAGTCACCAGATCCAGGTGAGTTCCATGTTGGAAAGAGAGTCAGCAGGGCAAGAGAGGTCCAGGTGGGGACCAGAGACACCAGATTCAGGTGAAGTCCAGGTGGGGACCAGAGTCACCAGATCCAGGTGAAGCCCAGGTGGGGATCAGAGTCACTAGGTCCAGATGAGGCCCAGGTGAGGACCAGAGTTACCAGGTACACAAGAGGCCCCGGTGGGGATCAAGGAAACAGGTCCATGTGAGGCCGGTTTGGGGACCATGGTAAACTGGTCTACTTGAGGCCCTGGTGTGGAATACAGTAAGCAGGTCCAGGTGAGTCCCCGGTGGTGACAAGAGTCACCACGTCCAGGTGAGTCCCAGGTGGGGACCAGGATCACCAGGTACAGGGGAGGCCCTTGAAAGAACCAGACTCAACAGGTCGAAGTCAAGCGCAGGTCGCAACCAGGGTCAGCAGGTCCAAGTCAGGCCAAAGTGGGGTTCACAGTCATTAGGGCACGGTGAGACCCAGAGGGGGACCAGAGTCACCAGATCCAGGTGAGGTCCATGTTGGAAAGAGAGTCACCAGGTCCGGGAGAGGTCCAGGTGGGGACCAGAGTAACCAGATCCACGTGAAGCCCAGGTGGGGACCAGAGTCACTAGGTCCCGATGAGGCCCAGGTGAGGACCTGAGTTACCAGGTACACGTGAGGCCCCGGTAGGGATCAGAGGCAACAGGTCCATGTGAGGCCGGCTTGGGGACCATGGTCAACAGGTCTACTTGAGGCCCTGGTGTGTAACACAGTAAGCAGGTCCAGGTGAGTCCCCGGTGGTGAAAAGGGTCACCACGTCCAGGTGAGGCCCAGGTGGGGACCAGGATCACAAGGTACAGTTGAGGCCCTTGAAAGAACTAGAGTCTACTGGCACAAAAACAGACACATAGATTAGTGAAACAGAATAGAGAATCCAGAAGTGGACCCTGAACTTTATGGGCAACTAATATTCGATAAAGGAGGAAAGACTATCCATTGGAAGAAAGACAGTCTCTTCAATAAATGGTGCTGGGAAAATTGGACATCCACATGCAGAAGAATGAAACTAGACCACTCTCTTTCACCATACACAAAGATAAACTCAAAATGGATGAAAGATCTAAATGTGAGAGAAGATTCCATCAAAATCCTAGAGAAGAACACAGGCAACACCCTTTTTGAACTCGGCCATAGTAACTTCTTGCAAGATACTCCACGAAGGCAAAAGAAACAAAAGCAAAAATGAACTATTGGGACTTCATCAAGATAAGAAGCTTTTGCACAGCAAAGGATACAGTCAACAAAACTCAAAGACAACCTACAGAATGGAAGAAGATATTTGCAAATGACATATCAGATAAAGGACTAGTTTCCAAGATCTATAAAGAACTTATCAAACACAACACCAAAGAAACAAACAATCCAATCATGAAATGGGCAAAAGACATGAACAGAAATCTCACAGAGGAAGACATAGACATGGCCAACATGCACATGAGAAAATGCTCTGCATCACTTGCCATCAGGGAAATACAAATCAAAACCACAATGAGATACCACCTCACACCAGTGAGAATGGGGAAAATTAACAAGACAGGAAACAACGAATGTTGGAGAGGATGCGGAGAAAAGGGAATCCTCATACACTGTTGGTGGGAATGTGAACTGGTGCAGCCACTCTGGAAAACTGTGTGGAGGTTCCTCAAACAGTTAAAACTATACCTGCCCTACGACCCAGCAATTGCACTGTTGGGGATTTTCCCCAAAGAGACAAATGCAATGAAACGCCGGGACACCTGCACCCCGATGTTTATAGCAGCAATGGCCACGATAGCCAAACTGTGGAAGGAGCCTCGGTGTCCAACGAAAGATGAATGGATAAAGAAGATGTGGTTTATGTATACAATGGAATATTACTCAGCTATTAGAAATGACAAATACCCACCATTTGCTTCAACGTGGATGGAACTGGAGGGTATTATGCTGAGTGAAGTAAGCCAGTCGGAGAAAGACAAACATTATATGTGCTCATTCATTTGGAGAATATAAATAATAGTGAAAGGGAATATAAGGGAAGGGGGAAGAAATGTGTGGGAAATATCAGAAAGGGAGACAGAACGTAAAGACTGCTAACTCTGGGAAACGAACTAGGGGTGGTAGAAGGGGAGGAGGGCGGGGGGTGGGAGTGAAAGGCTGAGGGGCACTGGGGGTTATTCTGTATGTTAGTAAATAGAACACCAATAATAAAAAATAAATTAAAAAAAGAAAAAAGAAAGAACCAGAGTCAACAGGTCGAAGTCAAGCGCAGGTGGCAACCAGGGTCAGCAGGTCCAAGTGAGGCCAAAGTGGGGTTCACAGTCATTAGGGCACGGTGAGACCCAGAGGGGGACCAGAGTCACCTGGTCCAGGTGAGGTCCATTTGTGGAACACAGTCACCGGGCCCAAATTGTGCCCAGTTTAGGACCATGGTCAACAGGGCCAGGTGAGGCCCAGATGGGGACCGGAGTCCCCAAATCCAGGTGAAGACCAGGTGGGGACCACAGTCACCAGATCCAGGGTAGTCTCAGGTGCAGACCAGAATCACCAAGTCCAGGTGAGTTGCAGGTGGCAACCACACTCACCAGGTCCCGGTGAGGCCCTGGTGGGGACCAGAGTCACGAGGTACATGAGAAGCTAGAAACACTGCAGCCACTAGGTCCACAGGATGTCCATATGGGAACGAGAATCACCAGTTACAGGTGAGGACCAGGTGGGGATCCGACTCACCATGTCCAGGTGAGACCCAGGTGGGAACCAGTGTCACCATGTCCAGGTGTGGCCCAGGTGAATACCAGAGTTAATAGGTCCGGCAGGGTCACTGTTAGTGAACAGTGTAACCATATCCTGATGCTACCCTGGTGGGTACCAGAGACACCAGGTCCGGGTGAGGCCCAGGTGGGACCAGAGATATGAGGTCCAGGTGAGGTCCCGATAGGAACCACAGTCACCAGGTCAGGTGAGGCCATGCTTAGGATCAGAGTCACCAGTTACTGGTGTGGCCCAGGAGGAGCCAGAGTCACCTGGTACGGAAGAGGCCAAAGTCAGGACCAGAGTTACCAGGATCAGGTCAGTCCCAGTGGGGAATAGACTAACCATGTCCCGATGATGCCCAGGTAGAACCAGAGTCACCAGGTCCAGATGAGGAGTAGGTGGGAAGCATATTCTCTAGGTCTCGGTGAGGCGCACTTGAGGACCAGAATCCCCAGGTCTAGTTGAGGCCTAGAGGGGTACCAGATTCACCTGGTCTAGGTGACATCCAGATGGGGAGCAGAGTCCCCATGTCAGGGTGAGGCCCAGAGGGGACCCAGAGTCATCATGTCCAGGTGAGGCTCAGGTGTGGAACAGAGATCCAGATCATAATGGTCCACAGGTGAGGACCAGAGTCACCAGATCTGGGTGAGGCCCAGTTAGGATCAGAGTCACCAGTTCCAGGTGAGGCCAAGAAGGAGTCCACAGCAATCAGGTCCAGGTGGGGAACAAAGTCACGAGGACTGGGTGAGGCCCAGATGGGGACCAGATTCACCAGGTCCAGGTGAAGCCCAGGTGGGGACCAGAGTCACTAGGTCCAGATGAGGCCCAGGTGAGGACCAGAGTTACCAGGTACACGTCAGGCGCTGGTAGGTATCAGAGGCAACTGGTCCATGTGAGGCAGGCTTGGGGACCATGGTCAAGAGTTCTACTTGAGGCCCAGTGTGGAACACTGTAACCAGGTCCAAGTGAGTCCCCGGTGGTGACAAGAGTCACCAGGTCCAGGTGAGGCCCAGGTGGAACCAGGATCACCAGGTACAGGGGAGGCCCTTGAACGAACCAGAGTCAACAGTTCGAGCCCACGCGCAGGTGGCAACTAGGGTCAGCAGGTCCAAGTCAGGCCAAAGTGGGGTTCACAGTCACTAGAGCACGGTGAGACCCACAGGGGGACCAGAGTCACCTGCTCCAGGTGAGGTCCAGGTGTGGAACACAGTCACCGGGTCCCATTTTTGCCGTGATGAGGACCATGGTCAACAGGGCCAGGTGAAGCCCAGGTTGGGACCATAGTCACCAGATCCAGGGTAGTCTCAGGTGCAGACCAGAATCACCAGGTCCAGGTGAGGTGCAGGTGGCAACCACACTCACCAGGTCCCGGTGAGGCCCTGGTGGGGACCAGAGTCACCAGATCTGGTTGAGGCCTAGAGGGGTACCAGAATCACCTGATCCAGGTGACATCCAGATGGGGACCAGAGTCCCTGATAGTGAACAGTGTCACCATAACCTGATGCTACATAGATGGTTACCAGAGACACCAGGTCCTGGTGAGGCCCAAGAGGGACCCGAGACATGAGGTCCAGGTGAGGTCCCGGTGGGAACCGCAGTCAGCAGATCAGGTGAAACCATGCTTAGGATCAGAGTCACCAGTTACAGGTGAGGCACAGGTTGAGCCAGAGTCACCTGGTACAGAAGAGGCCAAAGTCAGGAAAAGAGTTACCAGGATCAGGTCAGTCCCAGTGGGGAATAGAGTAACCATGTCCCGATGATGCCCAGGAAGAACCAGAGTCACCAGGTCCAGATGAGGCGCAGGTGGGGAGCATATTCACTAGGTCCCGGTGAGGCCAAGTTGAGGACAAGAGTCACCAGTTCTAGTTGAGGCGTAGAGGGGTCCAGATTCACCTGGTCTAGGTGACATCCAGATGGGGACCAGAGTCATCATGTCAGCCTCACCTGGACTTGCTGACTCTGGGCCAGGTCCTGGTGAGGCCCAGGTGGGACCAGAGACATGAGGTCCAGGGGAGGTCCCGATGGGAACCACAGTCACCAGGTCAGGGGAGGCCATGCTTAGGATCAGAGGCACCAGTTACAGGTGAGGCCCAGGTGGATCCAGAGTCACCTGGTACAGAAGAGGCCAAAGGCAAGACCAGAGTTACCAGGATCAGTTCAGTCCCAGTGGGGAATAGAGTAACCATGTCCCGATGATGCCCAGGTAGAAACAGAGTCACCAGGACCAGATGACGCGCAGGTGGGGAGCATGTTCACTAGGTCCCGGTGAGGCCCAGTTGAGGACCAGAGTCACCAGGTCAAGTTGAGGCCTAGAGGGGTACCAGATTCACCTGGTCTAGGTGACATCCAGATGGGGACCAGAGTCACCATGTCAGGCTGAGGCCCAGAGGGGATCCAGAGTCATCATGTCCAGGTGAGGCACAGGTGTGGAGCAGAGTATCCAGGTCATAATGGTCCACAGGTGAGGACCAGAGTCACCAGATCTGGGTGAGGCCCAGTTAGGTTCAGAGTCACCAATACCAGGTGAGGCCAAGAAGGAGTCCACAGCAATCAGGTCTAGGTGGGGAGCAAAGTCACCAGGACTGGATGAGGCCCAGATGGGGACCAGATTCACCAGGTCCAGATGATTCCCAGGTGGTGACCAGAGTTACAAGTTCCGGGTGAGGACAAGGTAAAGACCAGATTCACCAGGTCCAAGTGAGGCCCACGTGGGGACCTGTGTCACCAGGCATGGGTGAGGCCCAGGTGACAACCCCACTCACCAGGTCCAGGTGAGGCCAACCTGCAGGCCATGCAGAGGAACCATATCCCGATGATGCCCAGGTAGGGACCAGAGTTACCAGGTCCAGGTGAGGCCAACCTGCAGGTCATGCAGGGGAACCATGTCCCGATGATGCCCAGGTAGGGACCAGAGTTACCAGGTCCAGGTGAGGCCAATCTGCAGGCCATGCAGGGGAACCATGTCCCGAAGATCCCCAGGTAGGGACCAGAGTCACCAGGTCCAAATGAGGCCAACCTGCAGGCCATGCAGGGGAACCATGTCCCGATGATGCCCAGGGAGGGCCCAGAGTCACGAGGTAGTGGTGAGTCTAACCTGCATGCCATGCAGTGGAACCATATCCCTATGATGCCCAGGTAGAGACCAGAATTACCAGGTCCAGGTGAGGCCAACCTGCAGTTCATGCAGTGGAACCATGTCCCGATGATGCCCAGGTGAGGAACAGAGTCACCAGGTTTGGGGGACGCGCAGAAAAGATCAGAGTCACCATTTTCAGGTGAGGCCAAAAAGAGTCCACAGCAATCAGGTCCAGGTGGGGAACAAAGTCACCAGGACTGGGTGAGTCCCAGATGATGACCGGATTCACCAGGTCCAGGTGAGGCCCAGTTGGGGACCAGAGTCCCCGGGTCTTGGAGAGGACCAGGTAAGGATCAGATTCACCAGGTCCAAGAGGCCCAGGTGGGTAAGTAACACAAGGTATGGGTGAGGCCCAGGTAGCAACCCCACTCACCAGGTCCAGGTGAGGCCAACCTGCAAGCCAGAGTCACCAGAACCAGGTGAGGCCCTAGTGGGACCGGAGTCACCAGGTAAATGTGAGTCTACAAGAACACCACAGTCACCTGGTCCAGGTGTGTTTCATGTGGGAACGAGTGTCACCAGGTACAGGTAAGGCCCTGGTGGGGACTACAGTCACCAGGTCCAGATTGAGGCTAGGTGGGGGGACCAGAGTCATCAGGACGAGTTGAGGCCAAAGTGTGGAGCAAAGTTATCATGTCCAAGCGAGGCCCAGGTGGGGAACAGAGTAACCATGTCCCATTGATGACAGGTGGGAAAAGAGTCACAATGTCCAGACGAGGCCTAAGTGAGGAGTAGATACACCAGGTCCTGTTGAGGCCCAGTTGAGGACCAGTGTCCCCAGCTCCGGGTGAGTCCCAGAGGTGGACCAGAGTCACCCGGTTCTGGTGATATCCAGGTGGGAACCAGAGTCACCACGTCAGGGTGAGGCCCAGAGGGGGACGAGAATCACTAGGTCCAGGTGAGGCCCCGATGTGGAACTGAGAAACCAGGTCCCATGATGCCCATATGAGGACCTGAGTCACCAGGTCCAGGTGAGTTCCCTTGGAAGCCAGCCACCTCGTCCAGGTGAGGCCTAGGTGGGACCACAGTCACCAGATCCAAGAGAGGCCTAGGTATATAAGAGAGTATCCAGGTCCCAATGATGCCCAGGTAAGGACCAGAGTCAACAGGTCCAGGAGAGTTCCAAATATGTATCAGAGTCATTGTGTTCCAGGTGAGGCCAGATGGAGACCACAGGAACCTGGTCCAGGAGAGACCCATATGGGAACCAGAGCCACCAGAGCCAGGTGAGGTCTAGGTGGGACCACAGTCACATGGTCCAGGTGAGGCGCAGGTGGCAACAGGATTCACCAAGTCCAGGTGAGGCCCAGCTGTCGACCAGTCACCAGATCCAGGTGAGGACCAGCTAAGGACCAGATTCACCAGGCCCAAGTGCAGCCCAGGGGGTGACCAGAGTCACCAGGTAAGGGTGAGGCCTAGAGGGGGAACCAGAGTAACCAGTTTAGTTGAGGCCCAGAATGGGACCAGAGGTCCCTGGTCAAAGTGAGGCCCAGGTGTGGAATAGAGTATCCAGGTCCCAATGATGCCTGGGTGAGGACCAGAGTCACTAGGGCCAGGCAGGCCCAGATGGGGAACAGAATCACTAGGTCCTGGTGAAGCATATAATAAGACCACAGTCAGCAGTAACAGGTGAGCCCCTTGTGGGAACCAGAGCCACTCTATGCAGCTGAGTCCCAGGTCCATGTGAGGCCCACGTGAGGACCAGATTCATCAGGTCGAATTGAGGCATAGCTGGGGACAAGAGTCACCAGGTCTGGGTGTGGCCTAGGTGGGGCAAGATTCAGCAGTTCTGAGTTAGGTCAAAGTGGGGACGAGAGACACCAGGTCCATGTGAGGCCAAACTGAGGAACAGAGTCACCAGATCCACATGAGTTCCATGTTTGAAAGAGTGTCACCAGGTCCAGGAGAGGTCCAGGTGGGGATCAGTGTCACCAGATCCAGGTAAATTTCAGGTGGGGATCAGAGTCACCAGATCCAGGTGAAGTCCAGGTGGGGACCAGAGTCTCTAGTTGCAGATGAGGCCCAGGTGAGGACCAGAGTTACCAGGTACACGTGAGGCCCCGGTGGGGATCAGAGGCAACAGATCCATGTTAGGCGGTCTTGGGGACCATGGTCAAGAAGTGTACTTGAGGCCCAAGTGTGGAACACAGTAAGCAGGTCCAGGTGAGTCCCTGCTGGTGACAAGAGTCACCACGTCCAGATGAGGCCCAGTGGGCACCAGGATCACCAGGTACAGGGGAGGCCCTTGAAAGAACCAGAGTCAACAGTTCGAGGTCAGGCGCAGGTGGCAACCAGGGTCATCAGGTCGAAGCCAAGCCAAAGTGGGGTTCACAGTCAATAGGGCACGGTGAGACCCAGAGGGGGACCAGTGTAACCTGGTCCAGGTGAGGTCCAGTTGTCGAACACAGTCACCGGGTCCCAATTTTGCCCAGTTGAGGACCTTGGTCAACAGTGCCAGGTGAGGCCCAGATGGGGACTGGAGTCCCCAAATCCAGGTGAAGCCCAGGAGGGAACCACAGTCACCAGATCCAGGGTAGTCTCAGGTGCAGACCAGAATCACCAGGTCCAGGTGAGGTGCAGGTGGCAACCACACTCACCAGGTCCCGGTGAGGCCCTGGTGGGGACCAGAGTCACGAGGTACATGAGAAGCTAGAAACACTGCAGCCACCAGGTGAACATGATGTCCATGCTGGAATGAGAATCACCAGGTACAGGTGAGGACCAGGTGGGGATCCGACTCACCATGTCCAGGTGAGACCCAGGTGGGAACCAGTGTCACCATGTCCAGGTGTGGACAAGGTGAAGACCAGAGTTAATAGGTCTGGCTGTGTCACTATTAGTGAACAGTGTAACCATATCCTGATGCTACCCAGGTGGGTACCAGAGACACCAGCTCCTGTTGTGGCCCAGGTGGGACCAGAGACACGAGGTCCAGGTGAGTTCCCGATGGGAACCACAGTCACCAGGTCAGGTGAGGCCATGCTTAGGATCAGAGTCACCAGTTACAGGTGAGGCCCAGGTGGAGCCAGAGTCACCTGGTACAGAAGAGGCCAAAGTCAGGACCAGAGTTACCAGGATCAGGTCAGTCCCAGTGTGGAATAGAGTAACCATGTCCCGATGATGCCCTGGTAGAACCAGAGTTACCATGTCCAGATGAGGTGCAGGTGGGGAGCATATTCACTAGGTCCCGGTTAGGCCAATTTGAGGACCAGAGTCACCAGGTCTAGTTGAGGCTTGGAGGGGTACCATATTCACCTGGTCTAGGTGACATCCAGATGGGGACCAGAGTCACCATGTCAGGCTGAGGCCCAGAGGGGATCCAGAGTCATCATGGCCAGGTGAGGCTCACGTGTAGAACAGAGTATCCAGGTCATAATGGTCCACAGGTGAGGACCAGAGTCACCAGATCTGGGTGAGGCCCAGTTAGGATCAGAGTCACTAGTTCCAGGTGAGGGTAATAAGGAGTACACAGCAATCAGGTCCAGGTGGGAACAAAGTCACCTGGAATGGATGAGGCCCAATGGGGACCAGAATCACAATATCCAGGTGATTCCCAGGTGATGACCAGAGTTACCAGTTCCGGGTGAGGACAAGGGAAGGACCAGATTCACCACGTCCACGTGAGGCCCACGTTGGGACCTGTGTCACCAGGCATGGGTGAGTCTCAGCTGACAACCCCACTCACTAGGTCCAAGTGAGGCCAACCTGCAGGCCATGCCGAGGAACCATGTCCTGATGATGCCCAGGTGGGGTCTAGAGTTATCAGGTCCAGGTAAGGCACACCTGCAGGCCATGCAGTGGAACCATGTCCCGGTAATGCCGAGGTAGGGATCAGAATCACCATGTCCAAATGAGGCCCAGATGGAGCATATTCACTAGGTCTAGGTCAGGCCCAGTTGAGGACCAGAGTCACCAGATCTGGTTGAGTCCTATAAGGGTACCAGAATCACCTGGTTCAGGTGACATCGAGATGGGGACCAGAGTCACCAGGTCAGGGTGAGGACCAGAGAGGTTCCAGAGTCATCATGTCCAGGTGAGGCTCAGGTGTGGAACAGAGGCACCAGGTACCAATGATGCCCAGTTGAGGACCAGATTCACCAGGTCTGGGTGACGCGCAGATAGGATCAGAGTCACCAGTTCCAGGTGAGGCCAAGAAGGCGTCCACAGCAATCAGGTCCATGTGGGGAACAAAGTCACCAGGACTGGATGAGGCCCAGATGGGGACCAGATTCACCAGGCCCAGGTGATTCCCAGGTGGTGACCAGAGTTACCAGTTCCGGGGAAGGACCAGGTAAGGACCAGATTCACCAGGTCCAATTGAGGCCCACGTGGGGACCTGTGTCACTATGTATGGGTGAGTCTCAATTGGCAACCCCACTCACTAGGTTCAGGTGAGGCCAACCTGCAGGTGATGGAGAGGAACCGTGTCCCGATGATGCCCAGGTAGGGACCAGAGTTACCAGGTCCAGGTGAGGCCAACCTGCAGGCCATGCAGTGGAACCATGTCCCGATGATGCCCAGGTAGGGACCAGAGTTACCAGGTCCAGGTGAGTCCAACCTGCAGGCCATGCAGTGGAACCATATCCCTATGATGCCCAGGTAGGGACCAGAGTCACCAGGTCCAAATGAGGCCCACATGGAGCATATTCACTAGGTCCAGGTGAGGCTCAGTTGAGGACCAGAGTCACCAGATCTGGTTGAGGCCTAGAGGGATACGAGAATCCCCTGGTCCAGGTGACATCCTGATGGGGACCACAGTCACCAGGGAAGGGTGAGGCCCAGAGAGGTTCCAGAGTCATCATGTCCAGGTGAGGCTCAGGTGTAGAACAGAGTCACCAGGTACCAATGATGCCCAGGTGAGGACCAGAGTCACAAGGTCTGGATGACGCGCAGATATGATCAGAGTCACCTGTTCCAGGTGAGTCCAAGAAAGAGTCCACATCAATCAGGCCCAAGTGGGGAACAAAGTCACCAGGATTGCGTGAGGCCCAGTTGGGGACCAGATTCACCAGGTCCAGGTGAGGCCCAGGTGGTGACCAGAGTTCCCGGGTCTGGGAGAGGACCAGGTAACAACAAGATTCGACCAGTCACCAGATCCATGTGCGGACCAGCTAAGGACCAGATTCACTAGGCCCAAGTGAAGCCCAAGGGGTGACCAGATATGCCAGGTAAGGGTGAGGCCCAGAAGGGGAACCAGAGTAACCAGTTTAGTTTGAGGCCCAGAATGGGACCAGAGGTCCGTGGTCAAAGTGAGGCCCAGGTGTGGAATAGAGTATCCAGGTCCGAATGATGCCTGGGTGAGGACCAGCATCACTAGGGCCATGCAGGCCCAGATGGGGAACAGAATCACTAGGTCCTGTTGAGGCATAGAATAAGACCACAGTCACCAGTATCAAGTGAGCCCCTTGTGGGAACCAGAGCTACTCTACCTAGCTGATTCCCAGGTCCATGTGAAGCCCACGTGAGGACGAGATTCATCAGGTCGAATTGAGGCTTAGCTGGGGACAAGAGTCACCAGGACTGGGTGCGGCCTAGGTGGGGCAAGATTCAGCAGTTCTGATTTAGGTCAAAGTGGGGACGAGAGACACTACGTCCAGGTGAGGCCAAACTGAGTACCAGAGTCACCAGATCTAGGTGAGGTCCATGTTGGAAAGAGAGTCACCAGGTCCAGGAGAGGTCCAGGTGGGGACCAGAGTCACTAGATACAGGTGAAGTCCAGGTGGGGACCAGAGTCACCAGATCGAGGTGAAGCCCAGGTGGGGACCAGAGTCACTAGGTGCAGATGAGGCCCAGGTGAGGACCAGAGTTACCAGGTACACGAGAGGATCCGGTGGGGATCAGAGGCAACAGGTCCATGTGAGGCCGGCTTGGGTACCATGGTCAACAGGTCTACTTGAGACCCAGTTGTGGAACACAGTAAGCAGGTCCAGGTGAGTCCCCCGTGGTGACAAGAGTCACCAGGTCCAGGTGAAGCCCAGGTGGACACCAGGATAAACAGGTACAGGGGAGGCCCTTGAAAGAACCAGAGTCAAGAGTTTGAGGTCAGGCGCAGGTGGCAACCAGGGTCAGCAGGTCCAAGTCAAGCCAAAGGAGACTTCACAGTCACTAGGACACGGTGAGACCCAGAGGGGGACCAGAGTCCCCTGGTCCAGGTGAGGTCCAGTTGTGGAACACAGTCACCAGGTCCCAATTTTGCCCAGCTTAGTACCATGGTCAACAGGGCCAGGTGAGGCCCAGATGGGGACCGGAGTCCCGAAATCCAGGTGAAGCCCTGGTTGGACCACAGTCACCAGATGCAGGGTAGTCTCAGGTGTAGACCAGAATCACCAGGTCCAGGTGTGGTGCAGGTGGCAACCAAACTCACCAGGTCCCGGTGAGGCACTGGTGGGAACCACAGTCACGAGGTACATGAGAAGCTAGAAACACTGCAGCCACCAGGTACACATGATGTCCATGTGGGAATGAGAATCACCAGTTACAGGTGAGGATTAGGTGGGAATCCGACTCACCATGTCCAGGTGAGACCCAGGTGGGAACCAGTGTCACCATGTCCAGGTGTGGCCCAGGTGAAGACCAGAGTTAATAGGTCCGGCTGGGTCACTGTTAGTGAACAGTGTAACCATATCCTGATGCTACTCAGGTGGGTACCAGAGACACCAGGTCCTGGTGAGGCCCAGGTGGGACAAGAGACATGAGGTCCAGGTGAGGTCCCGATGGGAACCACAGTCACCAGGTCAGGTGAGGCCATTCTTAGGATCAGAGTCACCAGTTACAGGTGAGTCCCCGCTGGAGCCAGAGTCAACTGGTACAGAAGAGGCCAAAGTCAGGACCAGAGTCACCACGATCAGGTCAGTCCCAGTGGGGAATAGAGTAACCATGTCCCGATGATGCCCAGGTAGAATCAGAGTCACCAGGTCCAGATGAGGTGTAGGTGGGGAGTATATTCACTAGGTCGCGGTGAGGCCCAGTTGAGGACCAGAGTCACCAGATCTAGTTGAGGCCTAGAGGGGTACCAGATTCACCTGGTCTAGGTGACATCCAGATGGGGACCAGAGTCAACAGGTCAGGGTGAGGCCCAGAGAAGATCCAGAGTCATCATGTCCAGGTGAGGTTCAGGTGTGGAACAGAGTCACCAGGTACCAATGATGCCCAGGTGAGGACCAGAGTCAACAGGTCTGGGTGACGCGCAGATAGGATCAGAGTCACCAGTTCCAGGTGAGGCCAAGAAAGAGTCCACAGCAATCAGGTCCAGGTGTGGAATTAATTCACCAAGAATGGGTGAGTCCCAGATGGGGACCAGATACATCAGGTCCAAGTGAGGCCCAGGTGGTGACCAGAGTCCCCGGGTCTGGGAGAGGACCAGGTACGGACCAGATTCACCAGGTCCAAGAGGCCCACGTGGGGACCTGACTCACCAGGTATGGGTGAGGCCCAGGTGGCAACCCCACTCACCAGGTCCAGGTGAGGCCAACCTGCAGGCCAGAGTCACCAGATCCAGTTGAGGCCCTAGTGGGGACCAGAGTCACCAGGTAAATGTGAGTCTACAAGAACACTACAGTCACCAGGTCCAGGTGTGGTCATGAGGGAACGAGAGTCACCAGGTCCAGGTGAGACCCAGGTGGGGACCACAGTCACCAGGTCCAGATTGAGGACTAGGTGGGGGGACCAGAGTCATCAGGATTTGTTGAGGCCAAAGTGTGGAGCAAAGTTATCATGTCCAGGTGAGACCCTGTTGGGGAACAGAGTAACCATGTCCCATTGATGCCAGGTGGGAAAAGAGTCACAAGATCCAGACGAGGCCTAAGTGAGGAGTAGATTCACCAGGTCCTGTTGAGGCCCAGCTGAGGACAATTATCGTCAGCTCCGGGTGAGTCCCAGAGGGGGACCAGAGTCACGCGGTCCTGGTTATATCCAGGTGGGGACCAGAGTCACCACGTCAGGGTGAGGCCCAGAGGGGACGAGAATCACTAGGTCCAGGTGAGGCCCCGATGTGGAACTGAGAAACCAGGTCCCATGATGCCCATATGAGGACCTGAGCCACCAGGTCCAGGCGAAGTCCTTGTGGGTACCAGTCACCTCGTCCAGGTGAGGCCCAGGTGGGACCACAGTCACCAGGTTCAGATGAGGCCCAGGAATATGAGAGTATCCAGGTCCCAATGATGCCCAGGTAAGGACCAGAGTCAACAGGTCAAAGAGAGGCCCAAATATGGATCAGAGTCATTGTGTTCCAGGTAAGGCCAGATCGAGACCAGAGGAACCAGGTCCAGGAGAGCCCCATATGGGAAACAGAGCCACCAGATCCAGGTAGGTCCAGGTGCGACCACAGTCACAAGGTCCAGGTGAGGCGCAGGAGGCAACAGGATTCAACAAGTCCAGGTGAGACCCAGGTGGCGACCAGTCACCAGATACAGGTGCGGACCAGCTAAGGACAAGATTCAGCAGGCCCATGTGAAGCCCAAGGGGTGACCAGAGTCACCAGGTAGGGGTGAGGACCAGAGGGGGAACCAGAGTAACCAGTTTAGTTTGAGGCCCAGAATGGGACCATAGATCCCTGGTCAAATTGAGGCCCAGGTGTGGAATAGAGTATTCAGGTCCCAATGATGCCTGGGTGAGGACCAGAGTCACTAGGGCCATGCAGGCCCAGATGGCAAACAGAATCACTAGGTCTTGGTGAGGCATAGAATAACACCACAGTCAGCAGTATCAGGTGATCCCCTTGTGGGAACCAGAGCCACTCTATGGAGCTGAGTCCCAGGTCCATGTGAAGCCCACGTGAGGACCAGATGCATCAGGTCGAATTGAGGCATAGCTGGGGACAAGAGTCACCAGGTCGGGGTGCGGCCTAGGTGTGGCAAGATTCAGCAGTTTTGAGTTAGGTCAATGTGGGGATGAGAGACACCAGGTCCAGGTGAGGCCAAAGTGAGGACCAGAGTCACCAGATCCAGGTGAGGTCCATGTTGGAAAGAGAGTCACCAGGTTCAGGAGAGGTCCAGGTGGGGACCAGTGTCCCCAGATCCAGGTGAAGTCCAGGTGGGGACTGGAGTCACCAGATCCAGGTGAAGCCCAGGTGGTGACCAGAGTCAATAGGTCCAGATGAGGCCAGGTGAGGACCAGAGTTACCAGACAACGGAGGCCCCGGTGGGGATCAGAGGCAAGAGGTCTACTTGAGGCCCAGGTGTGGAACACATTAACAAGGTCCAGATGAGTCCCCGGTGGTGACAAGAGTCACCACGTCCAGGTGAGGCCCAGGTGGGGACCAGGATCACCAGGTCAAGGGGAGGCCCTTGAAAGAACCAGAGTCAACGGATCGAGGTCAGGAGCACGTTGCAACCAGGGTCAGCAGGACCAAGTCAGGCCAAAGTGGGATTCACAGTCACTAGGGCACGGTGAGACCCAGAGGGGGACCAGAGTCACCTGGTCCATGTGAGGTCCAGTTGTGGAACACAGTCACCGGGTCCCAATTTTGCCCAGTTGAGGACAATGGTCAACACGGCCAGTTGAGGCCCAGATGGGGACCGGAGTCCCCAAATCCAGGTAAAGCCCAGGTGGGGAAAAAAAAAAAATAAAGCCCAGTTGGGGACCACAGTCACCAGATCCAGGGTAGTCTCGGGTACAGACCAGAATCGCCAGGTCCAGGTGAGGTGCAGGTGGCAACCACACTCACCAGGTCCCGGTGAGGCCCTGGTGGGGACCAGAGTCACGAGGTACATGAGAAGCTAGGAACACTGCAGCCACCAGGTCCACATAATATCCATGTGGGAACGAGAATCACTAGTTACAGGTGAGGACCAGGTGGGGATCCGACTCACCATGTCCAGGTGAGACCCACGTGGGAACCAGTGTCACCATATCCAGGTGTGGCCCTGGTGAAGACCAGAGTTAATAGTTCCGGCTGGGTCACTATTAGTGAACAGTGTAACCATATCCTAATGCTACCCAGGTGGGTACCGGAGACACCAGGTCCTGGTGAGGCCCAGGTGGAACCAGAGACATGAGGTCCAGGTGAGGTCCCGATGGGAACCACAGTCACCAGGTCAGGTGAGGCCATGCTTAGGATCAGAGTCACAAGTTACAGGTGATGTCCAGTTGGAGCCAGAGTCACCTGGTACAGAAGAGGCCAAAGTCAGGATCAGAGTTACCAGAATCAGGTCAGTCCCAGTGGGGAATACAGTAACCATTTCCCGAGGATGCTCAGGTAAAACCAGAGTCACCATGCCCAGATGCGGCACAGGTGGGGAGCATGTTCACTAGTTCCCGGTGAGGCCCAGTTGGGGCCCAGAGTCACCAGGTCAAGTTGAGGCCTAGAGGGGTACCAGATTCACCTGGTCTAGGTGAAATCCAGATGGGGACCAGAGTCACCATGTCAGGCTGAGGCCCAGAGGGGATCCAGAGTCAACATGTCCAGGTGAGGCTCACGTGTGGAACAGATTATCCAGTTCATAATGGTCCACAGGTGAGGACCAGAGTCACCAGATCTCGGTGATGCCCAGTTAGGATCAGAGTCACCAGTTCCAGGTGAGGCCAAGAAGGATTCCACAGCAATCAGGTCCAGGTGGGGAACAATGTCACCAGGAATGGATGACCCCAGATGGGGACCAGATTCACCAGTTCCAGGTGATTCCCAGGTGATCACCAGAGATACGAATTCCGGGTGAGGACCAGGTAAGCACCAGATTCACCAGGTCCAAGTGAGGCCCACTTGGGGACCTGTGTCACCAGGCATGGGTGAGACCCAGGTGGCAACCCCACTCACCAGGTCCAGGTGAGGCGAACCTGCAGGCCATGCAGAGGAACCATGTCACGATGATGCCCAGGTAGGGACTAGAGTTACAGATCCAGGTGAGGCCAACCTGCAGGCCATGCAGTGGAACCATGTCCCGATGATGCCGAGGTAGTGATCAGAATCACCAGGTCCAATGAGACCCAGATGGAGCATATTTACTAGGTCCAGGTGAGGTCCAGTGGAACACCAGCGTCACAAGACCTGGTTGAGGCCTAGATGGGTAACAGAATCACCTGGTCCAGGTGACATCCAGATGGGGACCAGAGTCAACAGGTCAGGATGAGGCCCAGAGAGGTTCCAGAGTCATCATGTCCAGGTGAGGCTCAGGTGTGGAACAGAGTCACCAGGTACCAAAGATACCCAGGTGAGGACCAGAGTCACCAGGTCTGGGTAATGCGCAGATAGGATCAGAGTCACCAGTTCCAGGTGAGGCCAAGAAAGAGTCCACAGCAATCAGATCCAGGTGGGGAACAAAGTCACCAGGACTGGGTGAGGCCCAGATGGGGACCAGATTGACCAGGTCCAGGTGAGGCCCAGGTGGTGACCAGAGACCACGGGTCTGGGAGACGACCAGGTAAGGACCAGATTCACTAGGTCCAAGAGGCCCACGAGGGGACCTGTGTCCCCAGGTACGGGCGAGGCACAGGTGGCAACCACACTCACCAGGTCCAGGAGAGGCCATCCTTCGCGCCATGCAGAGGAACCCTGTCCCGATGATGCCCATGTAGGAACCAGAGTTACCAGGTCCAGGTGAGGCCAACCTGTAGGCCATGCAGTGGAACCATGCCCTGATGATGTCCAGGTAGGGACCAGGGTTACCAGGTCCAGGTGAGGCCAACCTGCAGGCGATGCGGTGGAACCGTGTCCCGATGATGCCCAGGTAGGGACCAGAATCACCAGGTCCAATGAGGCCCAGATGGAGCATATTCACTAGGTCCAGGTGTGGTCCAGTGGAGGACCAGAGTCACCAGACCCTGTTGAGGCCTAGAGGGGTACCAGAATCACCTGGTCTAGGTGACATCCAGATGGGGACCAGAGTCACCAGGTCAGGATGAGGCCCAGAGAGGTTCCAGAGTCATCATGTCCAGGTGAGGCTCAGGTGTGGAACAGAGTCACCAGGTACCAAAGATACCCAGGTGAGGACCAGAGTCACCAGGTCTGGGTGACGGGCAGATAGGATCAGAGTCACCAGTTCCAGGTGAGGCCAAGAAGGAGTCCACAGCAATCAGGTCCAGGTGGGGAACAAAGTAACCAGGACTGGGTGAGGCCCTGGTCAGGACCAGATTCACCAGGTCCAGGAGATTCCCAGGTGGTGACCAGATTCCCCGGGTCTGGGAGAGGAGCAGGTAAGGACCAGATTCACCAGGTCCAAGAGGCCCACATGGGGACGTGGGTCACCAGGTATGGGTGAGGCCCAAGTGGCATCCCCACTAACCAGGTCCATGTGAGGCCAACCTTCAGGCCAAGTCACCCGAACCACGTGAGGACCTAGTGGGGACTGGATTCACCAGTTAAAAGTGATTCTACAAGAATAACACAGTCATCAGATCCTGGTGTGGTTCATGTGGGATCGAGATTCACCAGGTCCAGGTGAGACCCAGGTGGGGACCACAGTCACCAGTTCCAGATTGAGGCCTAGGTGGGGGGACCAGATTCATCAGGACCAGTTGAGGCCAAAGTGTTGAACAAAGTTATCATGTCCAGTTGAGACCTAGGTGGGGAACAGAGTAACCATGTCCCAAAGATGCCAGGTGGGAAAAGAGTCACAAGGTCCAGACGAGGCCTTAGTGAGGAGTAGATTCACCAGGTCCTGTTGAGGCCCAGTTGAGGACCAGTGTCCCCAGCTCCGGGAGAGTCCCAGAGGGGGACCAGAGTCACCCGGTTCTGGTGATATCCAGGTGGGGACCTGAGTCACCACGTCCTGGTGAGGCCCAGAGGGGGACGAGAATCACTAGGTCCAGGTGAGGCCCCGATGTGTAACTGAGAACCCAGGTCCCATGATGCCCATATGAGGACCTGAGTCACCAGGTCCAGGTGAGGTCCCTGTGGGAACCAGTCACCTCATCCAGGTGAGGCCCAGGTGAGACCACAGTCACCAGGTCCAGGTGAGGCCTAGGTATATAAGAGAGTATCCAGGTCCCAATGTTGCCCAGGTACGGACCAGAGTCAACAGGTCCAGGAGAGGCCCAAATATGGATCAGAGTCATTGTGTTCCAGGTGAGACCAGATGGAGACCACAGGAACCAGGTCCAGGAGAGCCCCATATGGGAACCAGAGCCACCAAATCCAGGTGAGTTCCAGGTGGGACCACAGTCACAAGGTCCAGGTGAGGCGCTGGCGGCAACAGGATTCAGCAAGTCCAGGTGAGGCCAGGGGGCGACCAGTCACCAGATCCAAATGTGGACCAGCTAAGGTCCAGGTGAGGCCAAGAAGGAGTCCACAGCAATCAGGTCTAGGTGGGGATCAAAGTCACCAGGAATGGGTGAGGCCCAGATGGGTACCAGATTCACCAGGTCCAGGTGATTCCCATTTGGTGACAAGGGTTACCAGTTCCGGGTGAGGACCAGGTAAGGACCAGATTCACCAGGTCCAAGTGAGGCCCACGTGAGACCTGTGTCACCAGGTATGGGTGAGGCCAAAGTAAGGACCAGAGTTACCAGGATCAGGTCAGTCCCAGTGGGAAACAGAGTAACCATGTCCCATCGATGCCAGGTGGGAAAAGAGTCACAAGGTCCAGACGAAGCCTAAGATTGGAGTAGATTCACCAGGTCCTGTTGAGGCCCAGCTGAGGACCAGAGTCCCCAGCTCCGGGTGTGTCACCCGGTTCTGGTGATATCCAGGTGGGGACCAGTGTCACAAGTCAGGGTGAGGCCCAGAGGGGGATGAGAATCACTAGGTCCAGGTGAGGCCCCGATGTGGAACTTTGAAACCAGGTCCCAAGATGCCCATATGAGGACCTGAGTCACCAGGTCCAGGTGATGTCCCTGTGGGAACCAGTAACCCCGTCCAGGTGAGGCCCAGTTGGGACCACAGTCACCAGGTCCTGGTGAGGCCCTATATAAGAGAGTATCCAGGTCTGAATGATGCAAAGGTAGGGACCAGATTCAACAGGTCAAGGAGAGGCCCAAATATAGATCAGAGTCATTGTGTTCCAGGTGATGCCAGAGGGAGACCACAGGGAACAGGTCCAGGAGAGCCCCATATGGGAACCAGAGCCACCAGATCCAGGTGAGGTCCAGGTGGGACCACAGTCACAAGGTCCAGGTCAGGCGCAGGTGGCAACATGATTCACCAAGTCCAGGTGAGGCCCACGTGGTGACCTGTCACCAGGGATAGGTGCGGACCAGCTAAGGACCAGATTCACGAGGCCCAAGTGAACCCCAAGGGGTGACCAGAGTCACCAGGTAAGGGTGAGGCCCAGAGGGGAACCAGAGTAACCAGTTTAGTTTGAGGCCCAAAATGGGACCAGAGATCCCTGGTCAAAGGTAGGCCCAGGTGTGGCATAGAGTATCCAGGTCCCAATGATGCCTGGGTGAGGACCAGGGTCACTATCGCCATGCAGGCCCAGATGGGGAACAGAATCACTAGGTCCTGGTGAGGCATAGATAAGACCACAGTCACCAGTATCAGGTGAGCCCCTTGTGGGAACCAGAGCCACTCTATTCAGCTGAGTACAAGGTCCATGTGAGGCCCACGTGAGGACCAGATTCATCAGGTCGAATTGAGGCATAGCTGGGGACAAGTGTCACCAGGTCTGGGTGCGGCCTAGGTGGGTCAAGATTCAGCAGTTCTGAGTTAGGTCAAAGTGGGGACGAGAGACACCAGGTCCAGGTGAGGCCAAACTGAGGACCAGAGTCACCAGATCCAGGTGAGGTCCATGTTGGAAAGAGAGTCACCAGGTCCCGGACAGGTCCAGGTGGGGACGCGAGTCAACAGATCCAGGTGAAGCCCAGGTGGGGACCAGTCACCAGATCGAGGTGAAGCCAAGGTTGGGACCAGAGTCACTAGGTCCAGATGAGGCCCAGGTGAGGACCAGAGTTACCAGGTACACGTGAGGCCCCGGTGGGGATCAGAGGCAACAGGTCCATGTGAGGCCGGCTTGGGGACCATGGTCAACAGGTCTACTTGAGGCCCCGGTGTGGAACACTGTAACCAGGTCCAAGTGAGTCCCCGGTGGTGACAAGGGTCACCACGTCCAGGTGAGGTCCAAGTGGGGACCAGGATCACCAGGTCCAGGGGAGGCCCTTGAAAGAACTACAGTCAACAGTTCGAGGACAGTCGCAGGTGGCAACCAGGGTCAGCAGGTCCAAGTCAGGCCAAAGTGGGGTTCACAGTCACTAGGGCACGGTGAGACCCAGAGGGGGACCAGAGTCACCTGGTCCAGGTGAGGTCCAGATGTGGAACACAGTCTCTGGGTCCCAATTTTGCCCAGTTGAGGACCATCGTCAACAGGGCCAGGTGAGGCCCAGATGTGGACTGGAGTCCCCAAATCCAGGTGAAGCCAAGGTGGGGACCACAGTCACCAACTCCAGGTTTGTCTCAGGTGCAGACCAGAATCACCAGGTCCAGGTGAGGTGCAGGTGGCAACCACACTTACCAGGTCCCAATGAGGCTCTGGTGGGGACCAGAGTCATGAGGTACATGAGAAGCTAGAAACACTACAGCCACCAAGTCCACATGATTACATGTGGGAACGAGAATCAGCAGTGACAGGTGAGGCCCAGGTGGGGATCCGATTCACCATGTTACGTGAGACCCAGGTGGGAACCAGGGTCACCATGTGCAGGATTGGCCCAGGTGAAGACCAGAGTTGATAGGTCCGGCTGGGTCGCTGTTAGTGTACAGTGTAACCATATCCTGATGCTACTCAGGTGGATACCAGATACAAGGTCCTGGTGAGGCCCAGGTGGGACCAGAGACAAGAGGTCCAGGTGAGGTACAGATGGAAACCACATTCACCAGGTCAGGTGAGGCCATGCTTAGGATCAGAGTCACCACTTACAGGTGAGGTCCAGAGGGGGCCAGAGTCACCTGGTAGAGAAGAGGCCAAAGTCAGGACCAGAGTTACCACGATCAGGTCAGTCCCACTGGGAATAGAGTAACCACGTCCCGATGATGCCCAGGTAGAACCACAGTTACCAGGTCCAGGTGCGGCCAACCTAAAGGCCATGCAGTGGAACCTTGTCCCGATGATGCCCAGGTAGGGAAGAGAGTCACCAGGTCCAAATGAGGCCCAGATGGAGCATATTCACTAGGTCCAGACGAGGCCCAGTTGAGGACCAGAGACACCAGATCTGGTTTAGACCTAGAGGGGTACCAGAATCACCTGGTCCAGGTGACATCCAGATAGGGACCAGATCACCTGGTCAGGGTGAGGCCCAGAGAGGTCCCAGAGACATCATGTCCAGGTGAGGCTCAGGTGTGGAACAGAGTAACCAGGTACCAATGATGCCCAGGTGAGGATGAGAGTCACCAGGTCTGGGTGATGCACAGATAGGATCAGAGTTACCAGTTCAAGGTGAGGGCAAGAAAGAGTCCAGAGCAAACACGTCCAGGTGGGGAACATAGTCACCAGGACTGGGTTAGGCTCAGATGGGGACCAGATTCACCAGGTCTAGGTGAGGCCCAGGTTGTGACAAGATTCCCAGGGTCTGGGAGAAGACCAGGTAAGGGCCAGATTCACCAGGTCCAAGAGGCCCATGTGGGGACCTGAGTCACCAGGTATGGGTGAGGCCCAGGTGGCATCCCACTAACCAAGTCCAGGTGAGGCCAACCTGCAGGCCAGAGTCACCAGATCCAGGTGAGGCCCTAGTGGGGCCAGAGTCACCAGGTAAATGTGAGTCTACAAGTACACCACAGTCACCAGGTCCAGGTGTGATTCATGTGGGAACGAGAGTCACAAGGTCCAAGTGAGGCCCAGGTGGGGAACAGAGTAAAAATGTCCCATAGATGCCAGGTGGGAAAAGAGTCACAAGGTCCAGACGAGGCCTAAGTGAGGAGTAGATTCACCAGGTCCTGTTGAGGCCCAGTTGAGTATCAGTGTCCCCAGCTCTGGGTGATTCCCAGAGGGGGACCAGAGTCACCCGGTTCTGGGGTGAGTCAGGTGCGGACCAGAGTCACCACGTCAGGATGAGGCCCAGAGGGGAAAGAGAATCACTAGGTCCAGGTGAGGCCCCGATGTGGAACTGAGAAACCAGGTCCCATGATGCACACATTAGGCCCTGAGTCACCAGGGCCAGGGGAGGTCCCTGTGGGAACCAGTCACCTCGTCCAGGTGAGGCCCAGGTGGGACCACAGTCACCAGTTCCAGGTGAGGCCTAGGTATATAAGAGAGTATCCAGGTCCCAATGATGCCCAGGTAAGGTCCAGAGTCAACAGGTCCAGGAGAGGCCCAAATATGGATCAGAGTCATTGTGTTCCAGGGGAGGCCAGATGGAGACCACAGGAACCAGGTCCAAAAGAGCCCCATATGGGAACCAGAGCCACCAGATCCAGGTGAGATCCAGGTGGGACCACAGTCACAAAGTCCAGGTGATGCGCAGGTGGCAACAGGATTCACCAAATCCAGGTGAGGCCCAGGTGGCGTCCAGTCTCCAGATCCAGGTGCGGACCAGCTTAGGACCAGATTCACCAGGCCCAATTGAATCCCAAGGGGTGACCAGAGTCACCAGGTAAGGGTGAGGCCTAGAGGGGGTACCAGAGTAACCAGTTTATTTGGAGGCTCAGAATGGGACCAGAGGTCCCTGGTCAAAGTGAGGCCCAATTGTGGAATAGAGTATGCAGGTCCCAATGATGCCTGGGTGTGGACCAGAGTCACTAGGGCCATGCAGGGCTAGATGGGGAACAGAATCACTAGGTCCTGGTGAGGCATAGAATAAGACCACTGGTGAATAAGTCAGGTGAGGAACAGAGTCACCAGGTACCAATGATGCCCAGTTGAGGACCAGAGTCACCATATCTGGTTGAGGCCTAGAGGGGTACCAGAATCCCCTGGTCCAGGTGACATCCAGATGGGGACCACAGTTACCAGGTCAGGCTGAGGCCCAGAGAGGTTCCAGAATCATCATGTCCAGGTGAGGCTCAGGTGTAGAACAGAGTCACCAGGTACCAATGATGCCCAGGTGAGGACCAGTGTCACCAATTCTGGGTGACGAGCAGATAGGATCAGAGTCACCAGTTCCAGGTGAGGCCAAGAAAGAATCCACAGCAATCAGGTACCGGTGGAGAACAAAGCAACCAGGACTGGGTGAGGCCCAGATGGGGAAAAGATTCAACAGGTCCAGGTGAGGCCCAGGTGGTGACCAGAGTCCCCGGGTCTGGGAGAGGACCAGGTACAGACCAGATTCACCAGGTCCAAGAGGCCCACGTGGGGTCAGAGTCACCAGGTATGGGTGAGGCCCATGTGGCAACCCCACTCACCAGGTCCAGGTGAGGCCAACCTGCAGGCCATGCAGTGGAACCATGTCCCGATGATGCCCAGGTAGGGACCAGAGTCACCAGGTCCAAATGAGGCCCAGATGGAGCATATTCACTAGGTCCAGGTGAGGCCCAGTTGAGGACCAGTGTCACCAGACCTGGTTGAGGCCTAGAGGGGTACCAGAATCACCTGTTCCAGGTGCCATCCAGATGGGTCCAGAGTCACCAGGTCAGGGTGATGCCCAGAGAGGTTCCAGAGTCATCATGTCCAGGTGAGGCTCAGGTGTGGAACAGAGTATCCAGGTCATAATGGTCCACAGGTGAGGACCATGGTCATCAGATCTGGGTGAGGCCCAGTTAGGATCAGAGTCACCAGTTCAGTTGAGGCCAAGAGGAGTCCACAGCAATCAGGTCCAGGTGGGTAAGAAAGTCAACAGGACTGGGTGAGGCCCAGATGGGAACCAGATTCACAAGGTCCCGGTGATTCCCAGGTGGTGACCAGGGTTACCAGGTGCGGGTGAGGAACAGGTAAGGACCAGATTCACCAGGTCCAAGTGAGGCCCACGTGGGGACCTGTGTCACCAGGTATGGGTGAGCCCCAGGTGGCAACCCCACTCACTAGGTCCACGTGAGGCCAACCTGGAGGCCATGCAGACGAACCGTGTCCCCGTGATGCCCAGGTAGGGACCAGAGTTACCAGGTCCAGCTGAGGCCAACCTGCAGGCCATGCAGTGGATCCATGTCCCGATGATGCCCAGGTAGGGACCAGAGTCACAGGTCCAACTGTGGCCCAGATGGAGCATATTCACTAGGTCCAGGTGCGGCCCAGTTGTGGAGCAGTGTCCCCAGAACTTGTTGAGGCCTAGAGGGGTCCCAGAGTCACCTGGTCCAGGTGACATCCAGATGGAGACCAGAGTCACCAGGTCAGGGTTAGGCCCAGAGTGGTTCCAGAGTCATCATGTCCAGGTGAGGCTCAGGTCTGGAACAGAGTCACCAGGTACCAATGATGCCCAGGTGAGGACCAGAGTGACCAGGTCTGGGTGACGCACAGAGAGGATCAGAGTCACCAGGTCCAGGTGAGGCCAAGAAAGAGTCCACAGCAATCAGGTCCAGGTGGGGAACAAAGTCACCAGGACAGGGTGAGGACCAGATGGGGACCAGATTCATTCATTAGGTCCAGGTGAGGCCCAGGTTGTGACCAGAGTCCCAGGGTCTGGGAGAGGCCCAGGTACGGACCAGATTCACCACGTCCAAGAGGCCCACGTGGGGACCTGAGTCACCAGGTATGGGTGATGCTCAGGTGGCAACCCCACTCACCAGGTCCAGGTGAGGCCAGCCTGCAGGCCAGAGTCACCAGATCTAGGTGATGCCCTAGTTGGGACAGGAATCACCAGGTAAACCTGAGTCTACAAGAACACCACAGACACCAGATCCAGGTGTGGTTCATGTGGGAACGAGAGTCACCAGGTCCAGTTGAGACCCAGGTGGGGACCACAGTCACCAGGTCCAGATTGAGGACAAGGTGGGGCGACCAGTGTCATCAGAACCAGTTGAGGCCAAAGTGTGGAGTAAAGTTATCATGTCCAGGTGAGGCCGAGTTGTGGAACAGAGTAACAATGTCCCATTGTTGCCAGGTGCGAAAAGAGTCACAAGGTCCAGACGAGGCCTAAGTGAGGAGTAGATTCACTAGGTCCTGTTGAGGCCCAGTTGAAGACTAGTGTCCCCAGCACAGGGGGAGTCCCAGAGGGGACCAGAGGCACTCGATACTGGTGATATCCAGGTGGGGACCAGAGTCACCACGTCAGAGTGAGGCCCAGAGGGGGACGAGTATCACTAGGTCCAGATGAAGCCCCTATGTGTAACTAAGAAACCAGGTCCCATGATGCCCATATGAGGACCTGAGTCACCAGGTGAAGTTGAGGTCCCTGTGGGAACCAGTCACCTCCTCCAGGTGAGGCCCATGTGGGACCACAGTAACCAGTTCCAGGTGAGGCCCAGGTATATAAGAGACTATCCAGGTCCCAATGATGCCTAGGTAAGGTCCTGAGTCAACAGGTCAAGGAGAGGCCCAAATATGGATCAGAGTCATTGAGTTCCAGGTGAGGCCAGATGGAGACCACAGGAACCAGGTCCAGGAGAGCCCCATATGGGAACCAGAGACACCAGATCCAGGTGAGGTCCAGGTGGGACCACAGTCACAAGGTCCAGGTGAGGCGCAGGTGGCAACAGGATTCACCAAGTCCAGGTGAGGCCCAGGTGGCGACCAGTCACCAGATCCAGGTGAGGACCAGCTAAGGACCAGATTCACCAGGCCCAGGTGAAGCCCAGGGGGTGACCAGCGTCACCAGGTAAGGGTGAGGCCCAGAGGGGGAACCAGAGTAACCAGTTTAGTTTGAGGCCCAGAATGGGACCAGAGGTCCCTGGTCAAAGTGAGGCCCAGGTGTGGAATAGAGTATCCAGGTCCCAATGATGCCTGGGTGAGGACCAGAGTCACTAGGGCCATGCAGACCCAGATGGGGAACAGAATCACTTGGTCCCGGTGAGGCATAGAATAAGACCACAGTCAGCAGTATCAGTGGAGCCACTTGTGGGAACCAGAGCCACTCTATCCAGCTGAGCCCCAGGTCCATGTGAGGCCCACGTGAGGATCAGATTCATCAGGTTGAACTGAGGCATAGCTGGGGACAAGAGTCACCAGGTCTGGGTGCGGCCTAGGTGGGACAAGATTCAGCAGTACTGAGTTAGGACCAAGTGGGGACGAGAGATACCAGGTCCATGAGAGGCCAAACTGAGGACCAGAGTCACCAGATCCAAGTGAGGTCCATGTTGGAAAGAGAGTCACCAGGTCCAGGTGAGGTCCAGGTGGGGACCAGAGTCACCAGATCCAGGTGAAGTCCCGGACGACAATCACCAGTTACAGGTGAGGACCAGGTGGAGCCAGAGTCACCTGGTACAGAAGAGGCCAAAGTCAGGACCAGAGTTACCAGGATCAGGGCAGTCCCAGTGGGGAATAGAGTAACCATGTCCCAATGATTCCCAGGTAGAACCAGAGTCACCAGTTCCAGATGAGGTGGAGGTGGGGAGCATATTCACTAGGTCCCGGTGAGGCCCAGTTGAGGACCAGAGTCACCAGGTCACGTTGAGGCCTAGAGGGGTACCAGATTCACCTGGTCTTGGTGACATCCAGATGGGGCCCATGTCACCATGTCAGGCTGAGGCCCAGAGGGGATCCAGAGTCATCATGTCCAGGTGAGGCTCAGGTGTGGAACAGAGTATCCAGGTCATAATGGTCCACAGGTGAGGACCAGAGTCACCAGATCTGGGTGAGGCCCAGTAAGGATCAGAGTCAGCAGTTCCAGGTGAAACCAAGTAGGAGTCCACAGCAAACAGGTCCAGGTGAGGCCAACCTGCAGGCCATGCAGTGGAACCATGTCCCGATGATCCCAGGTAGGGACCAGAGTTAACAGGTCCAGCTGAGGCCAACCTGAAGTCCATGCAGTGGAACCATGTCCCGATGATGCCCAGGTAGGGATCAGAATCATCAGGTCCAATGAGATCCAGATGGAGCATATTCACTAGGTCCAGGTGAGGTCCAATGGAGGACCAGAGTCACAGGACCTGGTTGAGGCCTAGAGGGGTACCAGAATCACCTGGTCCAGGTGACATCCAGATGGGGACCAGAGTCACCAGGTCAGGATGAGGCCCAAAGAGGTTCCAGAGTCATCATGTCCAGGTGAGGCTCAGGTGTGGAACAGAGTCACCAGGTACCAAAGATGCCCAGGTGAGGACCAGAGTCACCAGGTCTGGGTAATGCGCAGATAAGATCAGAGTCACCAGTTCCAGGTGAGGCCAAGAAAGAGTCCACAGCAATCAGAACCAGGTGGGGAACAAAGTCACCAGGACTGGGTGAGGCCCAGATGGGGACCAGATTCACCAGGTCCAGGTGAGGCCCAGGTGGTGACCAGAGACCCCGGGGCTGGGAGACGACCAGGTAAGGACCAGATTCACCAGGTCCAAGAGGCCCAAGCGGGGACCTGTGTCCCCAGGTACGGGTGAGGCACAGGATGCAACCAAACTCACCAGGTCCAGGAGAGGCCATCCTTCGCGCCATGCAGAGGAACCGTGTCCCGATGATGTACATGTAGGAACCAGAGTTACCAGGTCCAGGTGATGCCAACCTGCAGGCCATGCAGTGGAACCATGTCCCGATGATGCCCAGGTAGGGACCAGAGTCACCAGGTCCAAATGAGGCCCAGATGGAGCATATTCACTAGGTCCAGGCGAGGCCCAGTAGAGGACCAGAGTCACCAGATCTGGTTGAGGCTCAGAGGGGTACCAGAATCACCTGGTCCAGGTGACATCCAGATGGGGACCAGAGTCACCAGGACAGGGTGAGGCCCAGAGAGGTTCCAGAGTCATCATGTCCAGGTGAGGTTCAGGGGTGGAACTGAGTCACCAGGTACCAATGATGCCCAGATGAGGACCAGAGTCATCAGATCTGGGTGACGCGTAGATAGGATCAGAGTCACCAGTTCCAGGTGAGGCAAAGAAAGAGTCCACAGCAATCAGTTCCAGGTGGGGAACAAAGTAACCAGGACTGGGTGAGGCCCAGATGGGGACCAGTTCACCTTGTCCAAGTGAGGCCCAGGTGATGACCAGAGTCCCAGGTTGGGAGAAGAAGAGGTAAGGACCAGATTCCCCAGGTCTAAGAGGCCTACGTGGGGACCTGAGTCACCAGGTATGGGTTAGCCACAGGTGGCAATCCCACTCACCAGGTCCAGGTGAGGCCAACCTGCAGGCCATGTGCGGAACCATGTCCCGATGACGCCCAGGTAGGGACGACAGTCACCAAGTCCAAATGAGGCCCAGATGGAGCATATTCACTAGGTCCAGGTGAAGCCAATTGAGGACCAGAGTCACCAGAACTGGTTGAGGCCTAGAGGGGTACCAGAATCACCTGGTCCAGGTTACATCCTAATGGGGACCAGAGTCACCAAGTCAGGTGAGGCCATGCTTAGGATAAGAGTCACCAGTTACAGGTGAGGCCCAGGTGGAGCCAGAGTCCCCTGGTACAGAAAATGCCAAAGTCAGACCAGTGTTACAAGGATCAGGTCACTCCCAGTGGGGAATAGAGTAACCATGTCCCGATGATGCACACGTAGAACCAGAGTCATCATGTCCAGATGAGGCGCAGTTGGGGAGCATATTCACTAGGTCCCGGGCAGACCCAGTTGAGGACTAGAGTCACCAGGTTTGGTTGACGCCTAGAGGGGTACCAGATTCACCTGGTTAGGTGACATCCAGATTGGGACCAGAGTAACCATGTCAGGGTGAGGCCCAGAGGGGATCCAGAGTCATCATATCCAGGTGAGGCTCAGGTGTGGAACAGAGTATCCAGGTCATAATGGTCCACAGGTGAGGACCAGAGTCACCAGATCTGGAAGAGGCCCAATTAGGATCAGAATTACCACTTCCAGGTGAGGCCAAGAAGGTGTCCACAGTAATCAGGTCCAGGTGGGGAACAAAGTCACCAGGACTAGGTGATGCCCAGGTGGTGACCAGATTTACCAGTTCCGGGTGAGGACTAGGTAAGGACCACATTCACCAGGTTCAAGTGAGGCCCACGTGGGGACCTGTGTCACCAGGCATGGGTAAGACCCACGTGGGAACCCCACTCACCAGGTCAAGATGAGGCCAACTTGCAGGCCATGCAGAGGAACCATGTCCCGATGATGCCCAGTAGGGACCAGAGTTACCAGGTCCAGGTGAGGCCAACCAGCAGGCCATGCAGTGGAACCATTTCCTGATGATGCCCAGTGAGTGACCAGAGTCACCAGGTCCAAATGAGGCCCAGATGGAGCATATTCACTAGGTCCAGGTGAGGCCCAGTTAAGGAAAAGAGTCACCAGATCTGGTTGAGGCCTAGAGGGGTACCAGAATCACCTGGTGCAGGTGACATCCAGATGGGGATCAGATCACCAGGTCAGGGTGAGACCCAGAGAGGTCCCAGAGACATCATGTCCAGGTGTGGCTCAGGTGTGGAACAGAGTAACCAGGTACCAATGATGCCCAGGTGAGGACCAGAGTCAACAGATCTCGGTGACGCACAGATAGGATCAGAGTCACCAGTTCCAGGTGAGGCCAAGAGAGTCCAGACCAATCAGGTCCAGGTGGGGAACATAGTCACCAGGACTGGGTTAGGCCCAGATGGGGGCCAGATTCACCAGGTCAAGGTGAGGCCCAGGTTGTGACCAGATTCCCTGGGTCTGGGAGAAGACCAGGTAAGGACCAGATTCACCAGGTCCAAGAGGCCCACGTGGGGACCTGAGTCACCAGGTATGGGTAAGGCCCACTTGGCATCCCACTAACAAAGTCCAGGTGAGGCCAACCTGCAGGCCAGAGTCACCAGATTCAGGTGAGGCCCAGGTCTATAAGAGAGTATCCAGGTCCCAATGATGCCTGGGTCAGGACCAGAGTCACTAGGGCCATGCAGGCCCAGATGGGGAACAGAATCACTAGGTACTTGTGAGGCATACAATAAGACCACAGTCACCAGTATCAGGTGAGAAACTTGTGGGAACAAGAGCCACTCTAACAAGCTGAGTCCCAGATCCATGTGAGGCCCACGTGTGGACCAGATTCATCAGGTCGAATTGAGGCATAGCTGGGGACAAGAGTCACCAGGTCTGGGTGAGGGCAAACTGAGGACCAGTGTCACCAGATCCAGGTGAGGTCCAGGTGGGGACCAGAGTCACCAGATCCAGGTGAAGCCCAGGTGGGGACCAGAGTCACTAGGTCCAGATGAGGCCCAGGTGAGGACCAGAGTTACCAGGTACACGTGAGTCCCCGGTGGGGATCAGAGGCAACAGGTCCATGTGGGGCCGCCTTGGGGACCATGGTCAACACGTCTACTTGAGGCCCAGGTGTGGAACACAGTAAGCAGGTCCAGGTGAGTCCCCGGTGTTGACAAGAGTCACCACGTCCAGGTGAGGCTCCGGTGGGGACCAGGATCACCAGGTACAGGGGAGGCCTTTGAAAGAACCAGAGTCAACAGTTCGAGGTCAGGCGCAGGTGGCAACCAGCGTCAGCAGGTCCAAGTCAGGCCAAAGTTGGATTCACAGTCACTAGGGCACGGTGAGACCCAGAGGGGGACCAGAGTCACCTGGTCCAGGTGAGGTCCAGTTGTGGAACACAGTCACCGGGTCCCAATTGTGCCCAGTTGAGGACCATGGTCATCAGGGCCAGGTGAGGCCCAGATGGGGACCGGAGTCCCCAAATCCAGGTGAAGCCCAGGTGGGGACCACAGTCACCAGATCCAGGGTAGTCTCAGGGGCAGACAAGAATCAGCAAAGTCCAGGTGAGGTGCAGGTGGCAACCACACTCACCAGGTCCCGGTGAGGCCCTGGTGGGGACCAGAGTCACGAGGTGCATGAGAAGCTAGAAACAGTGCAGCCAGCAGGTCCAAATGATGTCCATGTGGGAACGAGAATCACCAGTTACATTGAGGCCCAGGTGGGGATCAGACTCACCATGTCCAGGTGAGACCCAGGTGGTAACCAGTGTCACCATGTCCATGTGTGGCGAGGTGAAGACCAGAGATAATAGGTCTGCCTGGGTCACTGTTCGTAAACAGTGTAACCATATCCTGATGCTACCCAGGTGGGTACGAGAAACACCAGGTCCTGGTGAGGCCCAGGTGAGAACAGAGACATGAGGACCAGGTGAGGTCCCGATGGGAACCACAGTCACCAGGTCTGGTGAGGCCATGATTTGGATCAGAGTCACCAGTTACAGGTTAGGCCCAGGTGGAGCCAGAGTCACCTGGTACAGAAGAGGCCAAAGTCAGGAGCAGAGTTACCAGGATAAGGTCAGTCCCAGTGGGGAATAGAGTAACCATGTCCCGATGATGCCTAGGGAGAAACAGAGTCACAAGGTACAGATGAGGCGCAGGTGGGGAGCATGTTCACTAGGTCCTGGTGAGGCCCAGTTGAGGATCAGAGTCACCAGGTCAAGTTGAGGCCTAGAGGGGAACCAGGTTAACCTGGTCTAGGTGATATCCAGAAGGGGATCAGCGTCACCATGTCAGGGTGAGGCATAGAGGGGATCCAGAGTCATCATGTCCAGGTGAGTCTCAGGTGTGGACTAGAGTATCCAGGTCATAATGGTCCACAGGTGAGGACCAGAGAGACCAGATCTGGGTGACGCGCAGATAGGATCAGAGTCACCACTTCCAGGTGAGGCCAAGAAAGTGTCCACAGAAATCACGTCCAGGAGGGGAACAAAGTCACCAGGACTGGGTGAGGCCCAGATGGGGACCAGATTCACCAGGTCCAGGTGATGCCCAGGTGTTGAGCAGAGTCCCTGGGTCTGGGAGAGGACCAGGTAAGGACCAGATTCACCAGGTTCAAGAGGCCCACGTGGGGAATTAGTCACCAGTTTTGGATTAGGCCAGGTGGCAACCCCACTAACCAGGTCCAGGTGACGCCAAGCTGCAGGCCAGAGTCACCATATCCAGGTGAGACCCTAGTGGGGACCGGAGTCACCAGGTAAATGTGAGTCTACAAGAATACCACAGTCACCATGTCCAGGTGTGGTTCATGTGGGAATGAGAGTCACCAGGTCCAGGTGAGACCCAGGTGGGGACCACAGTCACCAGGTGCAGTTTGTGGCTTACGTGGGGGGACCAGAGTCATCAGGACCATTTGAGGCCAAAGTATGCAGCAAATTTATCATGTCCAAGTGAGGCCCAGGTGGGGAACAGAGTAACCATGTCCCATTGATGCCAGGTGGGAAAAGAGTCACAAGGTCCAGACGAGGCCTAAGTGAGGAATAGATTCACCAGGTCCTTTTGAGGCCCAGTTGAGGACCAGTGTCACCAGCTCCGGGTGAGTCCCAGAGGGGGACCAGAGTCACCCGGTTCTGGTGATATCCAGGTGTGGACCAGAGTCACCACGTCAGGGTGAGGCCCAGACGGGGACGAGAATCACTAGGTCCAGGTGAGTCCCTGATGTGGAACTGAGAAACCAGGTCCCATGATGCCCATTTGAGGACCTGAGTCACCAGGTCCAGGTGAGGTCCCTGTGGGAACCAGTCACCTCGTCCAGGTGAGGCCCAGGTGGGACCACATTCATCAGGTCCAGGTGAGGCCCAGGTATATAAGAGAGTATCCAGGTCCCAATGATGCCCAGGTAAGGACCAGAGTCAACAGGTCCATGAGAGGCACAAATATGGATCAGACTCATTGTATTCCAGGTGAGGCCAGATGGAGACCACAGGAACCAGGTCCAGGAGAGCCCCATATGGGAACCAGAGACACCAGATCGAGGTGAGGTCCACGTGGGACCAGAGTTACAAGGTCCAGGTGAGGCGCTGTTGGCACCAGGGTTCACCTAGTCCAGGTGAGGCCCAGGTGGCGACCAGTCACCAGATCCAGGTGCGGCCCAGCTAAGGACCAGATTCACCAGGCCCAAGTGAAGCCCAAGGGGTGACCAGAGTCACCAGGTAAGGGTGAGGCCCAGAGGGGGAACCAGAGTAACCAGTTTAGTTTGCGGCCCAGAATGAGACCAAAGGTCCCTGGTCAAAGTGAGGCCCAGGTATGGAATAGAGTATCCAGGTCCCAATGGTTCCTGGGTGAGGACCAGAGTCACTAGGGCCATACAGGCCCAGATGGGGAACAGAATCACTAGGTCCTGGTGAGGCATAGAATAAGACCACAGTCAGTAATATCAGGTGAGCCCCTTGTGGGAACCAGAGCCACTCAACCAGCTGAGTCCCAGGTCCATGTGAGGCCCCCGTGAGGTCCAGATTCATCAGGTCGAATTGAGGCATAGCTGGGGACAAGAGTCACCAGGTCTGGGTGCGGCCTAGGTGGGGCAAGATTCAGCAGTTCTGAGATAGGTCAAAGTGGGGACGAGAGACACCAGGTCCAGGTGAGGCCAAACTGAGGACCAGAGTCACCAGGTCCAGGTGAGGTCCAGGTGGGGACCAGAGTCACTAGGTCCAGATGAGACCCAGGTGGGGACCAGAGTTACCAGTTACACGTGAGACCCAGCTGGGGATCAGAGACAACAGGTCCATGTGAGGCCGGCTTGGGGACCATGGTCAACAGGACTACTTGAGGCCCAGGTGTGGAACACAGTAAGCAGGTCCAGGTGAGTCCCCGGTGGTGACAAGAGTCACCACGTCCAGGTGAAGCCCAGGTGGGCACCAGGATCACCAGGTACAGGGGAGGCCCTTGAAAGAACCACAGTCAACAGTTCGAAATCAGACACAGGTGGCAACCAGGGTCAGAAGGTTCAAGTCGGGACAAAGTGGGGTTCACAGTCACTACGGCACGGTGATACCCTGAGTGGGACCAGAGTCACCTGGTCCAGTTGAGGTCCAGTTGTGGAACACAGTCACCGGGACGCAGGTTTGCCAGGTTGAGGACCATGGTCAACAGGGCCAGGTGAGGCCCAGATGGGGACCTGAGTCCCCAAAGCAGTGAAGGCGAGGTGGGGACCACATCACCATATCCAGGGTAGTCTCACGTGCAGACCAGAATATTCAGGTCCAGGTGAGGTGCAGGTGGCAACCAAACTCACCAGGTCCCGGTGAGGCCCTGGTGGGGACCAGAGTCACGAGGTACATGAGAATCTAGAAACACTGCAGCCACCAGGTCCACATGATGTACATATGGGAACGAGAATCACCAGTTACCAGTGAGGACCAGGTGGGGATCCGACTCACAATGTCCTGGTGAGACCCATGTGGGAACCAGTGTCACCATGTCCAGTTGTGGCCCAGGTGAAGACCAGAGTTAATAGGTCCGGCTGGGTCACTGATAGTGAACAGTGTAACCATATCCTGATGCTACCCAGGTGGGTACCAGAGACACCAGGTCCTGGTGAGTCCCAGGTGGGACCAGAGACCTGAGGTCCAGGTGAGGTCCGATGAGAACCACAGTCACCAGGTCAGGTGAGGCCATGCTTTGGATCAGAGTCACTAGTTACTGGTGAGGCCCAGGTTTGAGCCAGAGTCACCTAGTACAGAAGATGCCAACGTCAGGACCAGAGTTACCAGGATCAGGTCTGTCCCATTGGGGAATAGAGTAACCATGTCCCGGTGATGCCCAGGTAGAACCAGAGTCACCAGGTCCAGATGAGGCGCAGGTGTGGAGCATGTTCACTAGGTCCCGGTGAGGCCCAGTTGAGGCCCAGAGTCACCAGGACAAGTTGAGGCCTAGAGGGGTTCCAGATTCACCTGATCTAGGTGACATCCAGACGGGGACCAGAGTCACCATGTCAGGGTGAGGCCCAGAGGGGATCCAGAGTCAGCATGTCCATGTGAGGCTCAGGTGTGGAACAGAGTATCCAGGTCATAATGGTCCACAGGTGAGTACCAGAATCACCAGATCTGGGTGAGGCCCAGTTACGATCAGAGTCAACAGTTCCAGTTGAGGCCAAGAAGGAGTCCACAGCAATCAGGTCCAGGTGGGGAAGAAAGTCAACAGAACTGGGTGAGGCCCAGATGGGGACCAGAATCACCAGGTCCAGGTGATTCCCAGGTGGTGACCAGGGTTACCAGGTCCGTTGGAGGACCAGGTAAGGATCAGATTCACCAGGTCCAAGAGGCCCACGTGGGGACCTGAGTCACCAGGTATGGGTGACGCCCAGGTGTCAACCCCACTCACCAAGTCCAGGTGAGTCGAACCTGCAGGCCAGAGTCTCCAGATCGATGTGAGGCCCTAGTGGGGACCTGAGTCACCTGGGAAATGTGAGTCTACAAGAACACCACAGTCACCAAGTCCAGGTGTGGTTCATGTAGGAACGAGAGTCACCAGGTCCAGGGGAGACCCAGGTGGGGAACACAGTCACCAGGTCCCTATTGAGGCCTAGGTGGGGGGACGAGAGTCATCAGGACCAGTTGAGGCCAAAGAATGGAGCAAAGTTATCATGTCCAGGTGAGGCCCAGGTGGGGAACAGAGTAACAATGTCCCATTGATGCCAGGTGGGAAAAGAGTCACAAGGTCAGACGAGGCCTAAGTGAAGAGTAGATTCATCAGGTCCTGTTGAGGCCTAGTTGAGAACCAGTGTCCACAGCTCCGCTGAGTCTCAGAGGGAGACCAGAGTCACCCGGTTCTGGTGATATCCAGGTGGGGACCAGAGTCACCACGTCAGGGTGAGGCCCAGAGGGGAAGGTGAATCATTAGGTCCAGGTGAGGCCCCTATGTGGAACTGAGAAACCAGGTCCCATAATGCCCATATGAGGACCTGAGTCACCAGGACCAGGTGAGGTCCCTGTGGGAACCAGTCACCTCATCCAGGTGAGGCCAAGGTGGGACCTCTATCACCAGGTCCAGGTGAGGCCCAGGTATATAAGAGAGTATCCAGGTCACAATGATGCCCAGGTAAAGACCAGAGTCAACAAGTGCAGGAGAGGCACAAATATGGATCAGAGTCATTGTGTTCCAGGATAGGCCAGATGGAGACCACAGGAACCAGGTCCAGGAGAGCCCCAAATGGGAACCAGAGCCCCCAGATCCAGGTGAGGTCCACGTGGGACCACAGTCACAAGGTCCAACTGAGGCCCAGGTGGCAACAGGATTCACCAAGTCCAGGAGAGGTCCAGGGGGCGACCAGTCACCAGATCCAGGTGCGGACCACCTAAGGACCAGATTCACCAGGCCCAAATGAAGCCCAAGGGGTGACCAGAGGCACCAGGTAAGGGTGAGGCCCAGAGGGGGAACCAGAGTAACCAGATTAGTTTGAGGTCCAGAATGGGACCAGAGGTCCCTGGTCAAAGTGAGGCCAAGTGTGGATTAGAGTATCCAGGTCGCAATGATGCCTGGGTGAGTACCAGAGTCACTAGGGCCATGCAGGCCCAGATGGGGAACAGAATCACTAGGTCCTGATGAGGCATAGAATAAAACCACAGTCACCAGTATCAGGTGACCCCTTGTGGGAACCAGATCCACTCTATCCAGCTAAGTCACAGGTCCAGCTGAGTGCCAGGTCCATGTGAGGCAAACGTGAGGACCAGATTCATCAGGTGGAATTGAGGCAAAGGTTGGGACAAGAGTCACCAGGTATGGATGTGGCCAGGTTGGGGCAATATTCAGCAGTTCTGAGTTAGGTTCAAGTGGGGACGAGAGACACCAGGTCCAGGTGAGGCCAAACTGAGGACCAGAGTCACCAGATCCAGGTGAGGTCCATGTTGTAAAGAGAGTCACCAGGTCCAGGAGAGGTCCAGGTGGGGACCAGTGTCAACGGATCCAGGTAAGTCCAGGTGGGGACCTGAGTCACCAGATCCAGGTGAAGCCCAGGTGGAGACAGAGTCTCTAGGACCAGATGAGACCCAGGTGAGGACCAGAGTTCCCAGGTACACTTGAGGCCCCGGTGGGGATCAGAGGCAACAGGTCCATGTGAGGCCGGCTTGGGGACCATGGTCAACAAGTCTACTTGAGGCCCAGGTGTGGAACACAGTAAGCAGGTCCTGGTGAGTCCCCGGTGGTGGCAAGAGTCACCACGTCCAGGTGAGGCCCAGGTGGGGAACAGGATCACCAGGTACAGGGGGGCCCTTGAAAATACCAGAGTCAACAGTTCGAGGTTAGACGCAGGTGGCAACCAGGGTCAGCAGGTCAAAGTCAGGCCAACGTGGGGTTCACAGTCACTAGGCACGGTGAAACCCAGAGGCGGACCAGAGTCACCTGGTCCAGGTGACGTCCAGTTTTGGAACACAGTCACCGGGTCCCAATTTTGCCCAGTTGAGGACGATAGTCAACAGGGCCAGGTGAGGCCCAGATGGGGACCGGAGTCCAAATATCCAGGTGAAGCCCAGATGGGGACCACAGTCAGTAGATCCAGGGTAGTCTCAGGTGCAGACCATAATCACCAGGTCCAAGTGAGATGCAGGTGGCAACAACATTCCCCAGGACCCAGTGAGGCCCTGGCGGGGACCAGAGTCACAAGGTACATGAGAAGCTAGAAACACTGCAGCCACCAGGTCCACATGATGTCCATGTGGGCCGGAGAATCAGCAGTTACACAAGAGGACCAGGTGGGTATCTGACTCACCATGTCAAGTTGAGACCCAGGTGGGATCCAGTGTCACCATGTCCAGGTGTGGCCCAGGTGAAGACCAGAGTAAATAGGTCCGGCTGGGTCACTGTTAGTGAACAGTGTAACCATATCCTAATGCTACCCAGGTGTGTACCGGAGACACCAGGTCCTGGTGAGGCCCAGGTGGGACCAGAGACATGAGGTCCAGGTAAGATCCCGATGGGAACCACAGTCACCAGGTCAGGTGAGGCCATGCTTAGGATCAGAGTTTCCAGTTACAGGTGAGGCCCAGGTGGAGCCAGAGTGACCTGGTACAAAAGAGGCCAAAGACAGGACCAGAGTTACTAGGATCAGGTCAGTCCCATTGGGGAATAGAGTAACCATGTCCCGAGGATGCCCAGGTAGTACCCGAGTCACCACGTCCAGATGAGGCGCAGGTGAGGAGCATCTTCACTAGCTCCAGGTGAGGCCCAGTTGAGGACCAGAGTCACCAGGTCTGGTTGAGGCCGACAGGGGTACCAGATTCACCTGGTCTAGGTGACATCCAGATGGGGACCAGAGTCACCATGTCAGAGTGAGGCCCAGAGAGGATCCAGAGTCATTATGTCCAGGTGAGGCTCAGGTGTGGAACAGAGTATCCAGGTCATAGTGGTCCGCAGGTGAGGACCAGAGTCACCAGATCTGGGTGAGGCCCAGTTAGGATCAGACTCACCAGTTCCAGGTGAGGCCCAAAAGGAGTCCACAGCAATCAGGTCCAGGTGGGGAGCAAAGTCACCAGGACTGGGTGAGGCCCAGATGGCGACCAGATTCTCCAGGTCCAGGGGATTCCCAGGTGGTGACCAGAATTACCAGATTCACCAGGTCCAAGAGGCTCAAGTGGGGACCTGAGTCACCAGGTATGGGTGAGGTCCAGGTGGCAACCCCACTCACCAGGTCCAGGTGAGGCCAAACTGAGGACCAGAGTCACCAGATGCAGGTCAGGTCCAGGTGGGGACCAGAGTCACCAGATCCAGGTGAAGTCCAGGTGGGGACCAGAGTCATCAGATCCAGGTGAAGCCCAGGTGGGGACCAGAATCACTAGGTCCAGATGAGGCGAATGTGAGGACCAGAGTTGCCAGGTATACGTGAAGCCCCGGTGGGGATCAGAGGCAACAGGTCCATGTGAGGCCGGCTTGGGGACCATGGTAAACAGGTCTACTTGAGGCCCAGGTGTGGAACACAGTAAGCAGATCCAGGTGACTTCCCGGTGGTGACAAGAGTCACCAGGTCCAGGTGAGGCCCATGTGGGCACCAGGATCACCATGTCCAGGGGACGCCCTTGAAAGGACCAGTGTCAACATTTCGAGGTCAGGCGCAGGTGGCAACCAGGGTCAAAAGGTCCAAGTCATGCCAAAGTGGGGTTCACAGTCACTACGGCACGGTGAGACCCAGAGGCGGACCAGAGTCACCTGATCCAGGTGAGGTCCAGTTGTGGAACGCAGTCACCGGGTCCCAAATTTGCCCAGTTGAGGACGATAGTCAACAGGGCCAGGTGAGGCCCAGATGGGGACCGGAGTCCAAATATCCAGGTGAAGCCCAGATGGGGACCACAGTCAGTAGATCCAGGGTAGTCTCAGGTGCAGACCATAATCACCAGGTCCAAGTGAGATGCAGGTGGCAACAACATTCCCCAGGACCCAGTGAGGCCCTGGCGGGGACCAGAGTCACAAGGTACATGAGAAGCTAGAAACACTGCAGCCACCAGGTCCACATGATGTCCATGTGGGCCGGAGAATCAGCAGTTACACAAGAGGACCAGGTGGGTATCTGACTCACCATGTCAAGTTGAGACCCAGGTGGGATCCAGTGTCACCATGTCCAGGTGTGGCCCAGGTGAAGACCAGAGTAAATAGGTCCGGCTGGGTCACTGTTAGTGAACAGTGTAACCATATCCTAATGCTACCCAGGTGTGTACCGGAGACACCAGGTCCTGGTGAGGCCCAGGTGGGACCAGAGACATGAGGTCCAGGTAAGATCCCGATGGGAACCACAGTCACCAGGTCAGGTGAGGCCATGCTTAGGATCAGAGTTTCCAGTTACAGGTGAGGCCCAGGTGGAGCCAGAGTGACCTGGTACAAAAGAGGCCAAAGACAGGACCAGAGTTACTAGGATCAGGTCAGTCCCATTGGGGAATAGAGTAACCATGTCCCGAGGATGCCCAGGTAGTACCCGAGTCACCACGTCCAGATGAGGCGCAGGTGAGGAGCATCTTCACTAGCTCCAGGTGAGGCCCAGTTGAGGACCAGAGTCACCAGGTCTGGTTGAGGCCGACAGGGGTACCAGATTCACCTGGTCTAGGTGACATCCAGATGGGGACCAGAGTCACCATGTCAGAGTGAGGCCCAGAGAGGATCCAGAGTCATTATGTCCAGGTGAGGCTCAGGTGTGGAACAGAGTATCCAGGTCATAGTGGTCCGCAGGTGAGGACCAGAGTCACCAGATCTGGGTGAGGCCCAGTTAGGATCAGACTCACCAGTTCCAGGTGAGGCCCAAAAGGAGTCCACAGCAATCAGGTCCAGGTGGGGAGCAAAGTCACCAGGACTGGATGAGGCCCAGATGGCGACCAGATTCTCCAGGTCCAGGGGATTCCCAGGTGGTGACCAGAATTACCAGATTCACCAGGTCCAAGAGGCCCAAGTGGGGACCTGAGTCACCAGGTATGGGTGAGGTCCAGGTGGCAACCCCACTCACCAGGTCCAGGTGAGGCCAAACTGAGGACCAGAGTCACCAGATGCAGGTCAGGTTCAGGTGGGGACCAGAGTCACCAGATCCAGGTGAAGTCCAGGTGGGGACCAGAGTCATCAGATCCAGGTGAAGCCCAGGTGGGGACCAGAGTCACTAGGTCCAGATGAGGCGAATGTGAGGACCAGAGTTGCCAGGTATACGTGAAGCCCCGGTGGGGATCAGAGGCAACAGGTCCATGTGAGGCCGGCTTGGGGACCATGGTCAACAGGTCTACTTGAGGCCCAGGTGTGGAACACAGTAAGCAGATCCAGGTGACTTCCCGGTGGTGACAAGAGTCACCAGGTCCAGGTAAGGCCCATGTGGGCACCAGGATCACCATGTCCAGGGGACGCCCTTGAAAGAACCAGTGTCAACAGTTCGAGGTCAGGCGCAGGTGGCAACCAGGGTCAACAGGTCCAAGTCATGCTAAAGTGGGGTTCACAGTCACTACGGCACGGTGAGACCCAGAGGGGGACCAGAGTCACTTGATCCAGGTGAGGTCCAGTTGTGGAACACAGTCACCGGGTCCCAAATTTGCCCAGTTCAGGACGATAGTCAACAGTGCCAGGTGAGTCCCAGATGGGGACCGAAGTCCCCAAATCCAGGTGAAGCCCAGGTGGGGACTACAGTCACCAGATCCAGGGTAGTCTCAGGTGCAGACCAGAATCACCAGGTCCAGGTGAGGTGCAGGTGGCAACCACACTCACCAGGTCCCGGTGAGGCCCTGGTGGGGACCAGAGTCACGAGGTATATGAGAAGCTAGAAAAACTGCAGCCACCAGGTCCACATGATGTCCATGTGGGAATGAGAATCACCAGTTACAGGTGAGGACCAGGCGGGGATCCCACTCACCATGTTCAGGTCAGACCCA
Source organism: Canis lupus baileyi (assembly GCF_048164855.1). Classification (NCBI taxonomy): domain Eukaryota; kingdom Metazoa; phylum Chordata; class Mammalia; order Carnivora; family Canidae; genus Canis; species Canis lupus. Next base: position 47,609,322 of record NC_132862.1, read on the forward strand.
AGTGGGTACCAGTGTCACCATGTCCAGTTGTGCCCCAGGTGAAGACCAGAGTTAATAGGTCCGGCTGGGTCACTGTTAGTGAAGAGTGTAACCATATCCTGATGCTACCCAGGTGGGTACCAGAGACACCAGGTCCTGGTGAGGACCTGGTGGGACCAGAGACATGAGGTCCAGGTGAGGTCCCGATGGGAACAACAGTCACCAGGTCAGGTGAGGCCATGCTTAGGATCAGAGTCACCAGTTACAGGTGAGGCCCAGGTGGAGCCAGAGTCACCCGGTAGAGAAGATGCCAAAGTCAGGACCAGAGTTACCAGGATCAGGTCAGTCCCAGTCGGGCATACAGTAACATTGTCCCGATAATGCCCAGGTAGAACCCGAGTCACCACGTCCAGATGAGGCGCAGGTGGGGAGTATATTCACTAGGTCCCGGTGAGGCCCAGTTGAAGTCCAGATCACCCGGTCTAGTTGAGGCCTAGAGGGGTACCATATTCACCTGGTCTAGGTGACATCCAGATGGGGACCAGAGTCACCATGTCAGAGTGAGGCCCAGAGGGGATCCAGAGTCATCATGACCAAGTGACTCTCAGGTGTGGAAAAGAGTATCCGGGTCATAATGGTCCACAGGTGAGGACCAGAGTCACCAGATCTGGATGAGACCCAGTTAGGATCAGAGTCACCAGTTCCAGGTGAGGCCAAGAAGGTGTACACAGCAATGAGGTTCAGATGGGGAACAAAGTCACCAGGACTGTGTGAGGCCAAGATGGGGACCAGATTCACAAGGTCCAGGTTATTCCCAGGTGTGGACCAGAGTTACCAGTTCCGGGTGAGGACCAGTTAAGGACGAGATTCACCAGGTCCAAGTGAGATCCACGTTGGGACCTGTGTCACAATGTATGTGTGAGGCGCAGATTACCACCCCACTCACCAGGTCCAGGTGAGGCCAACCTGCAGGCCATGAAGAGGAACCATGTCCCGATGATGCCTTAGTAGGGAACAGAGTTACCAGGTCCAGGTGAGGACAACCTGCAGGCCATGCAGTGGAACCATGTCCCGATGATGACCAGGTAGGGACCTGAGACACCAGGTCCATATGAGGCCCAGATGGAGCATATTCACTAGGTACAGGTGATTCCCCTTTGAAGACCAGAGTCACCAGATCTGTTTGAGGCCTAGGGGGTACCAGAATCACCTTGTCCATGTGACATCCAGATGGGGACCAGAGTCACTAGGTCAGGGTGAGGCCCAGAGCGGTTCCAGAGTCAACATTTCCAGGTGAGGCTCAGGTGTGGTACAGAGTCACCAGGTACCAATGATGCCCAGGTGAGGACAAGAGTCACCCGGTCTGGGTGACCCACTGATAGGATCAGACTCACCAGTCCAGGTGAGGCCAAGAAAGGGCACAGCAATCAGGTCCAGGTGGGGAACAAAGTCACCAGGACTGGGTGATGCCCAGATGTGGACCAGATTCACCAGGTCCAGGTGAGGCCCAGGTGGTGACAAGAGTCCCCGGGTCGAGGAGGGGACCGGGTAAGGACAAGATTCACCAGGTCCAATGGGCCCACGTAGGGACTTGAGTCACCAGGTATGGGTGAGGCCCAGGTGGCAACCCCACTCACCAGGTCCTGGTGAGACCAACCTGCAGGCCAGAGTCACCAGATCCACGTGAGTCCCTAGTGGGGACCGGATTCACCAGGTAAAAGTTAGTCTACAAGAACGCCAGAGTCACCAGGTCCAGGCGTGGTTCATGTAGGAACGAGACCACCAGGTCCAGGTGAGACCCATGTGGGGACCACAGTCACCAGGTCCAGGTGTGACCCAGGTGGGGACCACAGTCACTAGGTTCAGTTTGAGGCCTAGGTGCGGGGATCAGAGTCATCAAGACCAATTGAGGTCAAAGTGTGGAGCAAAGTTATCATGTCCAGGTGAGGCTCAGAGGGAACAGAGTAACCATGTCCCATTGATGCCAGGTGGGAAAAGTGTCACAAGGTCCAGACGAGACCTAAGTGAGGAGTATATTCACCAGGTCCAGTTGTGCCCAGTTGAGGACCAGTGTCCCAGCTCCGGGTGAGTCCCAGAGGGGGAACAGAGTCACCCGATTCTGGTGATATCCAGATGGGGACCTGAGTCACCATGTCAGGCTGTGGCCCAGACGGGATCCAGCTTCATCATGTCCAGGTGAGTCTCAGGTGTGGAACAGAGTATCCAGTTCATAATGGCCACAGGTGAGGACCAGAGTCACCAGATCTGGGTGAGTCCCAGTTACGATCAGAGTCACCCGTTCCAGGTGAGGCCCAAAGTAGTCCACAGCAATCAGGTCCAGGTGGGGAACAAAGTCACCAGGACTGGGTGAGGCCCAATGGGGACCAGATTCACCAGGTCCAGATGATTCCCATGTTGTGTCCAGACTTACTAGTTCCGAGTGAGGACCAGGAAAGGACCAGATTCACCATGTCAAAGAGAGGCCCACGTGGGGCCCTGTGTCACAAGGTATGGGGGAGGCCCAGGTGGCAACCCCACTTACCAGGTCCAGGTGAGGCCAACCTGCAGGCCATGCAGAGGAACCATGTCCTGGTGATGCTCAGGTTGGGACCAGATTTGCCAGGTCCAGATGAGGCCAATCTGCAGGCAATGCAGTGGAACCATGTCCCGATGAGCCCAGGTAGGGACCAAGTCACCAGGTCCAAATAAGGCCCAGATGGAGCATATTCACTAGGTCCTGGTGAGGCCCAGTTGAGGACCAGTTTCACCATATCTGCTTGAGCCTTAGAAGGGTAAGAGAATCATCTGGTCCAGGTGATATCCAGATGGGGACGAGAGTCACCAGGTCAGGTGGAGGCCCAGAGTGGTCCCAGAGTCATCGGGTCCAGGTGAGGCTCAGGTGTGGAACAGAGTCACCAGGTACCAATGATGCCCAAGTGAGGACCAGAGTCACCAGATCTGGGTGAGGCCCAGATAGAATCAGAGTCACCAGTTGCAGGTGAGGCCAAGAGAGAGTTCACAGCAATCAGGTCCAGGTGGGGAACAAAGTCACCAGACCTGGGTGAGAACCAGATGGGGACCAGATTCACCAGGTCCAGGTGAGGCCCAGGTGGGGATAGAGTCCCCGGGTCTAGGAAAGGACCAGGTAAGGACCAGATTCACCAGGTCCAAGAGGCTCAGGTGGGGACCTGAGTCACCAGCTATGTGTGAGGCCTAGGTGGCAACCCCACTCACCAGGTCCAGGTGAGGCCAACCGGCGGGCCATAGTAACCAGATCCAGGTGAGGCCCTAGTGGGGACGGGAGTCACCAGGTACATGTGAGTATACAAGAACACCACAGTCACCAGGTCCAGGTGTGGTTCACCTGGGAACGAGAGTCACCAGGTCCAGGTGAGACCCAGGTGGGGACCACAGTCACCAGGTCCAGATTGAGGCCTAGGTGGGGGGACCAGAGTCATCAGGACCAGTTGAGGACAAAGAGTGGAGCAAAGTTATCATGTCCAGGTGAGGCCCAGGTGGGGAACAGAGTAGCAATGTCCCATTGATGCCAGGTGGGAAAAGTGTCACAAGGTCCAGACGATGCCTAAGTGAGGAGTAGATTCACCAGGTCCTATTGAGGCCCAGTTGAGGACCAGTGTCCCCATATCCGGGTGAGTCCCAGAGGGGGACCAGAGTCACCCGGTTCTGGTGATATCCAGGTGGGGACCAGAGTCACCACGTCAGGGTGAGGTCCAGAGGGGGACGTGAATCACTAGGTACAGGTGAGGCCCCGATGTGGAACTGAGAAACCAGGTACCATGATGCCCATATGAGGACCTGAGTCACCAGGTCCAGGTGAGGTCCCTGTGGGAACCAGTCACCTCATCCAGTAGAGGCCCGGGTGGGACCAAAGTCACCAGGTCCAGGTGAGGCCCAGGTATATAAGAGAGTATCGAGGTCCCAATGATGCCCATGTAAGGACCATAGTCAACGGGTGCAGGAGAGGCCCAAATATGGATCAGAGTCATTGTGTTCCAGGTGAGGCCAGATGGAGACCACAGGAACCAGGTCCAGGAGAGCCCCATATGGGAACCAGAGCCACCAGATCCAGGTGAGATCCAGGTGGGACCACAGTCACAAGGTCCAGGTGAGGCACATGTGGCAACAGGATTCTCCAAGACCAGGTGAGGCCCAGGTGGATACCATTCACCAGATTCAGGTGGGACCAGCTAAGGACCAGATTCACCAGGCCCAAGTGAAGCCAAACGGGTGACCAGAGTCACCAGGTAAGGGTGAGGCCCAAAGGGGAACCAGTAACTAGTTTAGTTTGAGTCCCAGAATGGGACAAGAGGTCCATGGTCAATGTGAGGCACAGGTGTGGAATAGAGTATCCAGATCCTAATGATTCCTGAGTGAGGACCAGAGTCACTAGGGCCATGCAGGCCCAGATGGGAACAGAATCACTAGGACCAGGTGAGGCATAGAATAAGACCACAGTCAGCTGTATCAGGTGAGCCCCTTGTGGGAACCAGAGCCACTCTATCCAGCTGAGTCCCAGGTCCATGTGAGGCTCACGTGAGGACCAGATTCATCAGGTCGAATTGAGGCATAGCTGGGGACAAGAGTCTCCAGGTCTGGTTGCGGCCGAGGTGGGGCAAGATTCAGCAGTTCTGATTTAGGTCAAAGTGGTGAGGAGGGATGCCAGATCCAGGTGAGGCCAAACTGAGGACCAGAGTCACCAGATGCAGGTCAGGTCCAGGTGGGGACCAGTGTCATCAGATCCAGGTGAAGTCCAGGTGGGGACCAGAGTCACCAGATCCAGGTGAAGCCCAGGTGGGGACCAGAGTCGCTAGGTTCAGATGAGCCCCGGTTGAGGACCAGAGATACCAGGTACACGTGAAGCCCCGGTGGGGATCAGAGGCAACAGGTCCATGTGAGGCCGGCTTGGGGACCATGGTCAACAGGTCTACTTGAGGCCCAGGTGTGGAACACAGTAAGCAGGTCCAGGTGAGTTCCCGGTGGTGACAAGAGTCACCAGGTCTACGTCAGACCCATGTGGGCACCAGGATCACCATGTCCAGGGGAGGCCCTTGAAAGAATCAGAGTCAACAGTTCGAGGTCAGGCGCAGGTGGCAACCATGGTCAGGAGGTCCAAGTCAGGCCAAAGTGGCTTTCACATTCACTAGGGCACGGTGACATCCAGATGGGGACCAGAGTAACCTGGTCCAGGTGAGGTCCAGTTGTGGATCACAGTCACCGGGTCACAATTTTGTCCAGTTGAGGACCATGGTCAACAGGGCCAGGTGAGGCCTAGAGGGGAACCAGAGCCCCAAATCCAGGTGAAGCCCAGGTGGGCACCACAGTCACCAGAACCAGAGTATTCTCAGGTGCAGACCAGAATCACCAGGTCCAGGTGGGGTGCAGGTGGCAACCACACAACAGGTCCCGGTGAGGCCCTGTTGGGGACCAGAGTCACGAGGTACATGCAAACCTAGAAACACTGCAGCCACCAGGTCCACATGATGTCCATGTGGGAACGAGAATCACCAGTTACAGGTGAGGACCAGGCAGGGATCCGAATCACCATGTCCACGTGAGACCCAAGAGGGAACCAGTGCCACCATGTCCAGGTGTGGCCCAGGTAAAGACCAGAGTTAATAGGTCCGGCTGGGTCACTGTTAGTGAACAGTGTAACAATATCCTGATGCTACCAAGGTGGGTAACAGAGACACCAGGTCCTGGTGAGGCCCAGGTGGGACAAGAGACATGAGGTCCAGGTGAGATCCCGATGAGAACCACAGTCACCAGGTCAGGTGAGGCCATGCTTAGGATCAGAGTCACCAATTACAGGTGAGGCCCAGGTGGAGCCAGAGTCACCAAGTAGAGAAGACGCCAAAGTCAGGACCAGAGTTACCAGGATCAGGTCAGACCCAGTGGGGAATAGAGTAACCATGTCCCGATGATGCCCAGGTAGAACCCGAGTCACCACGTACAGATGAGGCGCAGGTGGGGAGTATATTCACTAGGCCCCGGTGAGGCCCATTTGAGGACCAGATTCCCCCAGTCTATTTGCGGCCTAGAGGGGTACCAGATTCACCTGGTCTAGGTGACATCCAGATGGCGACAAGAGTCACCAGGTCAGGGTGAGGCCCAGAGAGATTCCAGAGTCAACATGTCCAGGTGAGGCTCAGGTGTGGAACAGAGTCACCAGGTACCAATGATGCCCAGGTGAGGACCAGAATCACCAGGTCTGTGTGACGCGCAGATAGGATCAGAGTCACAAATTTCAGGTGAGGTCAAGAAAGAGTCCACAGCAATCAGGTCCAGGTGGGGAACAAAGTCACCAGGACTGGGTGAGGCCCAGATGGGGACCAGATTCACCAGGTCCATGTGATTCCCAGGTGGCGACCAGAGTTACCAGTTCCGGGTGAGCACCAGGTAAGGACGAGATTCACCAGGTCCAAGTGAGACCCACGTGGGGACCTGGGTCACATTGCATGTGTGAGGCCCAGGTTGACACACCACTCACCAGGTCCAGGTGAGGCCAACCTGCAGACCAAGCAGAGGAACCATGTCTCGATGATGCCCAGGTAGACATCAGAGTTACCAGGTCCAGGTGATGCCAACCTGCAGGCCATGCCGTGGAACCATGTCCCGATGATGCCCAGGTAGGGACCAGAGTCACCAGGTCCAAATGAGGCCCAGATGGAGCATATTCACTAGGTCCAGGTGTGGCCAAGTTGAGGACCAGAGGCACCAGAACTGGTTGAGGCCTAGAGGGATACCACAATCACCTGATCCAGGTGACATCCAGATGGGGACCAGAGTTACCAGGTCAGGGTGAGGCCCAGCCAGGTTCCAGAGTCATCATGTCCAGGTGAGGCTCAGGTGTCGAACAGAGTCACCAGGTACCAATGATGCCCAGGTTAGGACCAGAGTCACCAGGTCTGAGTGACGCGCAGATAGGATCAGAGTCACGAGTTCCAGGTGAGGCCAAGAAAGAGTCCACAGCAATCAGGTCCAGGTGGGGAACAAAGTCACCAGGACTGGGTGAGACCCAGATGGGGTCCAGATTCTCCAGGTCTTCGTGAGTCCTAGGTGGTGACCAGAGTCCCCGGGTCCGGGAGAGGACCAGGTAAGGACCAGATTCACCAGGTCCAAGAGGCCCACGTGGGGACCTGAGTCACCAGGTATGGGTGAGGCCCAGGTGGGACACCACTCACCAGGTTCAGTTGAGGCCAACCTGCAGGCCAGAGTCTCCAGATCCAGGTGAGGCCCTAGTGGGGACCGGAGTCACCAGGTAAATATGGGTCTACAAGAACACCACAGTCAACAGGTCCTGGTGTGGTTCATGTGGGAACAAGAGTCACCAGGTCCAGGTGAGACCCAGGTGGGGACCACAGTCACCAGGTCTAGATTGAGGCCTAGTGGGGGGACCAGAGTCATCAGGACAAGTTGATGCCAAAGTGTGGAGCAAAGTTATCATGTCCAGGTGAGGCCCAGGTGGGGAACAGAGTAACCATGTCCCATTGATGCTAGGTGAGAAAAGAGTCACAAGGTCCAGACGAGGCCTAAGTGAGGAGTAGATTCACCAGGTCCTGTTGAGGCCCAGTTTAGGACCACTGTCCCCAGCTCCGGGTTAGTCCCAGACGGAGACCAGAGTCACTGATTCTGGTGATATACAGGTGGTGACCAGAGTCACCACGTCAGGGTGAGGCCCAGAGCGGGACGAGAATCACTAGGTCCAGGTGAGGCCCCGATGTGGAACTGAGAAACCAGGTCCCATGATGCCCATATGATGACCTGAGTCACCAGGTCCAGGTGAGGTCCCTGTGGGAACCAGTCATCTCGTCCAGGTGAGGATCAGGTGGGACCACACTCACCAGGTCCAGGTGAGGCCCCGGTATATAAGAGAGTATCCATGTCCCAATGATGCCCAGGTAAGGACCAGAGTCAACAGGTCCAGGAGAGGCCGAAATATGGATCAGATTCATTGTGTTCCAGGTGAGGCCAGATGGACACCACAGAAAACAGGTACAGGAGAGTCCCATATGGGAACCAGAGCCACCAGATCCAAGTGAGAAACATGTGGGAACACAGTCAAAAGGTGCAGGTGAGGCGCAGGTGGAAACAGGATTCACCGAGTCCAGGTGAGGCCCAGGTGGCGACCAGTCATCAGATCCAAGTGAGGACAAGCTAAGGATCAGGTTCACCAAGCCCAATGAAGCCAAATGGGTGACCAGAATCACCAGGTATGGGTGAGGCCCAGAGGGGGAACCTGAGTACCAGTTTAGTTTGAGGCCAAGAATGGGACCAGAGGTCCCTGGTCAGAGTGAGTCCCAGATGTGGAATAGAGTATCCAGGTCCCAATGATGCCTGGGTGAGGACCACAGTCACTAGTACCATGCAGGCCCAGATGGGGAACAGAATCACTAGGTCCTGGTGAGGCATAGAATAAGACCACAGTCAGCAGTATCAGGTGAGCCCCATGTGGGAACCAGAGCCACTCTATCCAGCTGAGTAGCAGGTCCATGTGAAGCCCACGTGAGGACCAGATTCATCAGGTCGAATTGAGGCATAGCTGGGGACAAGAGTCACCAGGTATGGGTGCGGCCTAATTGGGGCAAGATTCAGCAGTTCTGAGTTAGGTCAAAGTGGGGGCGAGAGACGCCAGGTCCAGGTGAGGTCAAAATGAGGACCAGAGTCACCAGATTCAGGTGAGGTCCATGTTTGAAAGAGAGTCACCAGGTCCAGCAGAGGTGCAGTAGGGGACCAGAGTCACCAGATCCAGGTGAAGCCCAGGTGGGGAACAGAGTCACTAGGTCCAGATGAGGCCCAGGTGAGGACCAGAGTTACAAGGTACACGTGAGGCCCCGGTGGGGGTGAGAGGCAACAGGTCCATGTGAGGCCGGCTTGGGGACCATGGTCAACAGGTCTACTGGAGGCCCAGGTGTGGAACACAGTAAGCAGGTCCAGGTGAGTCCCTGGTTGGGACAAGTGTCACCACGTCCAGTTGAGGAGCAGGTGGGGACAAGGATCACCAGGTACAGGGGAGGCCCTTGAAAGAACCAGAGTCAACAGTTCGAGGTCTGGCGTAGGTGGCAACCAGCGTCAGCAGGTCCAAGTCATGCCAAAGTGGGGTTCACAGTCACTAGGGCACGGTGACACCTAGAGGGGGACCAGAGTGACCTGGTCCAGGTGAGGTCCAGTTGTGGATCACAGTCACCGGGTCCCAATTTGGCCCAGGTGAGGACCATGATCAAAAGGGCCAGGTGAGGCCCAGATGGGGACCGGAGTCCCCAAATCCAGGTGAAGCCCAAGTGGGGACCAGAGTCACCAGATCTAGGGTAGTCTCAGGTGCAGACCAGAATCACCAGGTCCAGGTGAGGTGCACGTGTCAACCACAATCACCAGGTCACGGTGAGGCACTGGTGGGGACCAGAGTCACGAGGTACATGAGAAGCTAGAAACACTGCAGCCACCAGGTCCACATGATGTCCACGTGGGAACGAGAATCATCAGTTACAGGTGAGGACCAGGTGGGGATCCGACTCACCATGTCCAGGTGAGACCCTGGTGGGAACCAGTGACACCATGTCCAGGTGTGGCCCAGTTGAAGACCAGACTTAATAGGTCCGGCTGGGTCACTGTTAGTGAACAGTGTAACCATATCCTGATGCTACCCTGGTGGGTACCAGAGACACCAGGTCCTGGTGAGGGTCAGGAGGGACCAGAGACATGAGGTCCAGGTGAGGTTCCATTGGGAACCACAGTCACCAGGTCTGGTGAGGCCATGCTTAGGATCAGAGTCACCAGTTAGAGGTGAGTCCCTGGTGGAGCCAGAGTCACCTGGGACAGAAGAGGCCAAAGTCAGGACTAGAGTTACAAGGATTAGGTCAGTCCCAGTAGGGAATAGAGTAACCATGTCCCGATGATGCCCAGGTAGAACCCGAGTCACCACGTCCAGATGAGGCACAGGTGGGGAGCATATTCACTAGGTCCCGGTGTGGCCCAGTTGAGGACCAGAATACCCAGGTCTAGTTGAGGCCTAGAGGGGAACCAGATTCACCTGGCCTTCGTGACATCCAGATGGGGACGAGAGTCACCATGTCAGGGTGAGGCCGAGTTGATCCAGAGTCATCATGTCCAGGTGAGGGTCAGGTGTGGAATAGAGTATCCAGGTCATAATGGTCCACAGGTGAAGACCAGAGTCACCAGATCTGGGTGAGGCACACATAGCATCAGACGGACCGGTACCAGGTGAGGCCAAGAAGGAGTCCACAGCAATCAGGTCCCGGTAGGGAACAAAGTCACCAGGACTGGGTGAGGCACAGATGGGGACTTGATTCACCAGGTCCAGGTGATTCCCACGTGGTGACCAGAGTTACCAGTTCCGGGTGAGGACCAGGTAAGGACCATATTCACCAGGTCCAAGTGAGGCCCACGTGGGTACCTGTGTCACCGGTATGGGTGAGGCCCAGATGGCAACCCCACTCACCAGGTCCAGGGGAGGCCAAACTTCGGGCCATGCAGAGGAACCGTGTCCCGATAATGCCCAGGTAGGGACCAGAGTTACGAATTGCAGGTGAGGCACTAATGGGGACCGGAGTCACCAGGTAAATGTGTCTACAAGAACAGCACGGTCACCAGGTACTGGTGCGGTTCATGTGGGAACGAGAGTCACCAGGTCCAGGTGAGACCCAGGTGGGGACCACAGTCACCAGGTCCAGATTGAGGCCTAGGTGGGGGGACCAGAGTCATCAGGACCAGTTGAGAACAAAGTGCGGAGCAAAGTTATCATGTCCAGGTGAGACCCAGGTGGGGAACAGAGTAACCATGTCCCATTGATGCCAGGTGGGTAAAGAGTCACAAGGTCCAGAAGTGGCCTAACTGAGGAGTAGATCACCAGGTCCTGTTGAGGCCCAGCTGAGGACAAGTGTCGCCAGCTCCGGTTGAGTCCTAGAGGGGGATCAGAGACATCCGGTCCTCGTAATATCCAGGTGGGGACCAGAATCACCACGTCAGGGTGAGGCCCAGAGGGGGACGAGAATCACTAGGTCCAGGTGAGGCCCCGATGTGGAACTGAGAAACCAGGTCCCATGATGCCCATATGAAGACCTGAGTCACCAGGTCCAAATGAGGTCCCTGTGGGAAAGAGTCAACTCGTCCAGGTGAGGCCCAGGTGAGACCACAGTCACCAGGTCCAGATGAGGCCCAGGAATATAAGAGAGTATCCAGGTCCCAATGATGCCCATGTAACGACCAGAGTCAACAATTCCAGGAGAGGCCCAATATGGATTAGAGTCATTGTGTTCCAGTTGAGGCCAGATGGAGACCACAGGAACCAGGTCCAGGAGAGCCCCATATGGGAACCAGAGCAACCAGATCCAGGTGAGGTCCAGGTGGGACCACAGTCACAAGGTCCAGGTGAGGCGCAGGTGGCAACAGGATTCACCAAGTCCAAGTGAGGCCCAGGTGGCGACCAGTCACCAGAACCAGGTGCGGACGAGCTATGACCAGGTTCACCAGGCCAAAGTGAAGCCCAATGGGTGACCAGAGTCACCAGGTAAGGGTGAGGCCCAGAGGGGGAACCAGAGTAACCAGTTTAGTTTGGGGCCCAGATTGGGACCAGAGGTCCCTGGTCAAAGTGAGGCCCAGATGTGGAATAGAGTATCCAGGTCGCAATGATGCCTGGGTGAGGACCAGAGTCACTAGGGCCATGCAGGCCCAGATGGGGAAGAGAATCACTAGGTCCTGGTGAGGCAGAGAATAAGACCACAGTCAGCAATAACAGGTGAGCCCATTGTGGGTACCAGAGCCACTCTATCCAGCTGAGTCCCAGGTCCATGTGAGGCCCACGTGAGGAGCAGATTCATCTGGTCGAATTGAGGCATAGCTGGGGACAAGAGTCACCAGGTCTGGGTGCGGCCTAGATGGGGCAAGATTCAGCAGTTCTGAGTTAGGTCAAAGTGGGGAAGAGAGACACCAGGTCCAGGTGAGGCCAAACGGAGGACCAGAGTCACCAGATCCAGGTGAGGTCCATGTTGGAAAGAGAGTCACCAGGTCCAAGAAAGGTCCAATGGGGACCAGAGTCACCAGATCCAGGTGAAGGGCCTGAGTTACCAGGTACAAGTGAGGCCCCGGTGGGGATCAGAGGCAACAGGTTCATGTGAGGACAGCTTGTGGACTATGGTCAACAGGTCTACTTGAGGCCCTGGTGTGGAACACCGTAAACAGGTCCAGGTGAGTCCCTGGTTGGGACAAGTGTCACCACGTCCAGATGAGGCCCAGTTGGGGACCAGGTTCACCAGGTCCAGGGGAGGCCCTTGAAAGAACCAGAGTGAACAGTTCGAGGTCAGGCGCAGGTTTCAACCAGGGTCAGCAGTTCCAAGTTAGGCCAAAGGGGGTTCACAGCCACTAGGGCACGGTGAGACCCAGAGGGGGACCAGAGTCACCTGGTCCAGGTGAGGTCCAGTTATGGAACACACTCACCGGGTCCCAATTTTACCCAGTTGAGGACCATGGTCAACAGGGCCAGGTGAGACCCAGATGGGGATCGGCGTCCCCAAATCCAGGTGAAGCCAAGGTGGGGACCACAGTCACCAGATCCAGGTTAGTCTCAGGTGCAGACCAGAATCACCAGGTTCAGGTGAGGTGCAGGTGGCAACCACACTCACCAGGTCCCGGTGAGGCCCTGGTGGGACCATTGTCACAAGGTACATGAGAAGCTAGAAACACTGCAGCCACCATGTCCACATGATATCCATGTGGGGACGAGAATCACCAGTTATAGGTGAGGACCATGTGGGGATCCGACTCACCATGTCCAGGTGAGATCCAGGTGGGAATCAGTGTCACCATGTCCAGGAGTGGCCCAGGTGAAGACCAGAGTTGATAGGTCCGGCTGGGTCACTGTTAGTGTACAATATAACCATATCCTAATGCTACCCAGGTGGGTACCAGAGACACCAGGACCTGGTGAGCCCCAGGTGGGACCAGAGACTTGAGGTCCAGGTGAGGTCCCGATGGGAACCACAGTCACCAGGTCAGGTGAGGCCATGCTTAGGATCAGAGTCACCAGTTACAGGTGTCGCCCAGGTGGAGCCAGAGTCACTTGGTACAGAAGAGGCCAAAGTCAGGACCAGAGTTACCAGGATCAGGTCAGTTCGAGTGTGGAATAGAGTACCCATGTCCCGATGATGCCCAGGTAGAACCAGAGTCATCAGGTTCATCCACATGGGGCACAAGTGGGGAGCATGATTACTAGGTTCCAGTGAGGCCCAGGTGAGGACCAGGGTCACCAGATCTGGTTGAGGCCTAGAGGGGTACCAGAAACACCTGGTCCAGGTGACATCCAGATGGGGACCAGAGTCACCATGTCAGGGTGAGGCCCAGAAAGGTTCCAGAGTCATCATGTCCAGGTGAGGCTCAGGTGTGGAACAGATTCACCAGGTACCAATGATGCCCAGGTGAGGACCTGAGTCACCAGGTCTGGGTGACACGCAGATAGGATCAGACTCACCAGTTCCAGGTGAGGCCAAGAAAGGGTCCACAGCAATCAGGTCCAGGTGGGGAATAAATGACCAGGACTGCGTGAGACCCAGATGGGGACCAGATTCCCCAGGTCCAAGTGAGTCCCAGGTGGTGACGAGAGTCCCCATCTCCGGGACAGGACCAGGTAAGGACCAGATTCACCAGGTCCAAGAGGCCCACGTGGGGACCTGAGTCACCATGTATGGGTGAGGCCCAGGTGGCCACCCCACTCACCAGTTCCATGTGAGGCCAACCTGCATGCCAGAGTCTCCAGATCCAGGTGAGGCCCTAGTGGGGACCAGAATCACCAGGTAAATGTGAGTCTACAAGAACACCACAGTCACCAGGTCCTGGTGTGGTTCATGTGGGAACAAGTGTAACCAGGGCCAGGTGAGACCCAGGTGGGGACCACAGTCACCAGGTCCAGATTGAGGCCTAGGTGGTGGGACCAGAGTAATCAGTACCAGTTGAGGCCAAAGTGTGGAGCAAATTATCATGTCCAGGTGAGGCCCAGGTGGGGAACAGTGTAACCATGTCCCATTGATGCCAGGTGGGAAAAGAGTCACAGGTCCAGACGAGGCCTGAGTGAGGAGTAGATTCACCAGGTCTTGTTGAGGCCCAGTTGAGTACCAGTGTCCCCAGCTCCGGGTGAGTCCCAGTCGGGGACCAGAGTCACCCGGTTCTGGTGATATCCAGGTGGGGACCAGACTCACCACGTCAGGGTGAGGCCCAGAGTGGGACGAGAATCACTAGGTCCAGGTGAGGCCCCGATGTGGAACTGAGAAACCAGGTCCCATGATGCCCATATGAGGACCAGAGTCACCAGGACCAGGTGAGGTCCCTGTGGGAATTAGTCACCTCATCCAGGTGAGGCCCAGGTGGGACCTCAGTCACCAGGTCCAGGTGAGGCCCAGGTATATAAGAGAGTATCCAGGTCCCAATGATGCCCAGGTAAGGACCAGAGTCAACAGGTGCAGGAGAGGCACAAATATGGATCAGAGTCATTGAGTTCCAGGTGATGCCAGATGGAGATAACAGGAACCAGGTCCAGGATAGCCCCATATGGGAACCAGAGCCACCAGATCCAGGTGAGGTCCAGGTGGGACCACAGTCACAAGGTCCAAGTGAGGCCCAGGTGCCAACAGGATTCACCAAGTCAGGAGAGGCCCAGGTTGCGACCAGTCTTCAGATCCAGGTGCGGACCACCTAAGGACCAGATTCACCAGGCCCAAATGAAGCCCATGGGGTGACCAGAGTCACCAGGTAAGGGTGAGGCCCAGAGGGGGAACCAGAGTAACCAGTTTAGTTTGAGGCCCAGAATGGGACCAGAGGTCCCTGGTCAAAGTGAGGCCCAAGTGTGGAATAGAGTATCCAGGTCCCAATGATGCCTGAGTGAGGACCAGAGTCACTAGGGCCATGCAGGCCCAGATGGGGAACAGAATCATTAGGTCCTAATGAGGCATAGAATAAAACCACAGTCACCAGTATCAGGTGACCCCTTTTGGGAACCAGAGCCACTCTATCCAGCTGAGTCCCAGGTCCAGCTGAGTGCCAGGTCCATGTGAGGCCCACGTGAGGACCAGATTCATCAGGTCGAATTGAGGCATAGGTGGGGACAAGAGTCACCAGGTCTGGATGCGGCCTAGTTTGGGGCAAGATTCAGCAGTTCTGAGTTAGGTTCAAGTGGGGACGAGAGACACCAGGTCCAGGTGAGGCCAAACTAAGGACCAGAGTCACCAGATCCAGGTGAGGTCCATGTTGTAAAGAGAGTCACCAGATGCAGGTCAGGTCCAGGTGGGGACCAGAGTCACCACATCCAGGTGAAGTCCAGGTGGGGACCAGAGTCATCAGATCCAGGTGAAGCCCAGGTGGGGACCAGAGTCACTAGGTCCAGATGAGGCGAAGGTGAGGACCAGAGTTGCCAGGTATACGTGAAGCCCCGGTGGGGATCAGAGGCAACAGGTCCATGTGAGGCCGGCTTGGGGACCATGGTCAACAGGTCTACTTGAGGCCCAGGTGTGGAACACAGTAAGCAGGTCCAGGAAGTCCCCGGGGGTGACAAGAGTCACCACGTCCAGGTGAGGCCCACGTGGGGACCAGGATCACCAGGTACACAGGAGGCCATTGAAAGAACCAGAGTCAACACTTCGAGGTCAGGAGCAGGTGGTAACCAGGGTCAGCACGTCCAAGTCAGGCCAAAGTGGGGTTCACAGTCACTAGGGCACGGTGAGACCCAGAGGGGGACCAGAGTCACCTGGTTCTGGTGAGGTTCAGTTGTGGAACACAGTCACCGGGTCCCAATTTTGCCCAGTTGAGGACCATGGTAAACAGGGGCAGGTGAGGCCCAGATGGGGACCGGAGTCCCCAAATCCAGGTGAAGCCCAGGTGGGGAACACAGTCACCAGATCCGGGGTAGTCTCAGGTGCAGATCAGAATCACCAGGTCCAGGTGAGGTGCAGGTGGAAACCACACTCACCAGGTCCTGGTGAGGCCCTGGTGGGGACCAGAGAGACGAGGTACACGATAAGCTAGAAACACTGCAGCCACCAGGTCCACATGATGTCCAAGTGGGAACGAGAATCACCAGTTACAGTTGAGGACCAGGTGGCGATCCCACTCCCCATGTCCAGGTGAGACCCAGGTGGAAACAAGTGTCACCATGTCCAGGTGTGGCCCAGTTGAAGACCAGAGTTAATAGTTCCCGCTGGGTCACTGTTAGTTAACAGAGTACCATATGCTGATGCTAACCAGGTGGGTACCAGAGACACCAGGTCCTGGTGAGGGCCAAGTGGGACCAGAGTCACCAGATCTGGTTGAGGCCTAGAGGGGTACCAGAATCACCTGGTCCAGGTGACATCCAGATGGGGACCAGAGTCACCAGGTCAGGGGGAGGCCCAGAGAGGATCCCCAGTCATCATGTCCAGGTGAGGCTCAGGTGTGGAACAGAGTCACCAGGTACCTATGATGCCCAGGTGAGGACCAGAGTCACCAGATATTGGTGATGCGCAGGTAGGATCAGAGTCACCAGATCTAGGTGAGGCAAAGAAAGTGTCCAAAGCAAGCAGGTCCAGGTGGGTAACAAAGTCCCCAGGACTGGGTGAGGCTCAGATGGGGACAGATTCACCAGGTCCAGGTGAGGCCCAGGTGGTGACCAGAGTTCCCGGGTCTGGGAGAGGACGAGGTAAGGACCAGATTTACCAGGTCCAAGAGGCCCACGGTGGGACCTGAGTCACCAGGTATGGGTGAGGCCCAGGTGGCCATCCCACTCACAAGGTCCATGAGAGGCCAACCTGCATGCCAGAGTCACCAGATCCAGGTGACGCCCTAGTGGGGACCGTAGTCACCAGGTAAATGTGAGTCTCAAGAACACCACAGTCACCAGGTCCTGGTGTGGTTCATGTGTGAACGAGAGTCACCAGGTCCAGGTGAGACCCAGGTGGGGACCACAGTCACCAGGTCCAGATTGAGGCCTTGGTGGAGGGACCAGATTCATCAGGAGCAGTTGAGGCCAAAGTGTTGAGCAAAGTTATCATGTCCAGTTGAGACCTAGGTGGGGTCAGAGTAACCATGTCCCATTGATGCCAGTTGGGAAAAGAGTCACTAGGTCCGAGAGAGAGTCCACAGCAATCAGGTCCAGGTGGGGAACAAAGTCACCAGGACTGGGTGAGGCTCAGATGGGGACCAGAGTCACCAGATCCAGGTGAAGCCCAGGTGGGGAGCAGAGTCACTAGGTCCAGATGAGGCCCAGGTGAGGACCAGAGTTACATGGTACACGTGAGACCCAGATTGGGATCAGAGGCAACAGGTCCATGTGAGGCCGGCTTGGGGACATGGTCAACAGGTATACTTGAGGCCCAGGTGTGGAACACAGTAAGCAGGTCCTGGTGAGTCCCCGGTGGTGAGAAGAGTCACCACATCCAGGTGAGGCACAGGTGGGGACCAGGATCACCAGGTAAAAGGGAGGCCCTTGAAAGAACAAGAGACAACAGTTCGAGTTCAGGCGCAGGTGGCAACCAGGGTCAGCAGGTCCAAGTCAGGCCAAAGTGAGGTTCACAGTCACTAGGGCACGGTGAGACCCAGACGGGGACCAGAGTCATCTGGTCCAGGTGAGGTCCAGTTGTGGAACACCGTCACCGGGTCCCAATTTTGCCCAGTTGAGGACCATGGTCAACAGGGCCAGGTGAGGCCAAGATGGGGACCGGAGTCCCCAAATCCTGGCGAAGCCCAGGTGGGGACCACAGTCACCAGATCCAGGGTAGTCTCAGGTGCAGACCAGAATCACCAGGTCCAGGTGAGGTGCAGGTGGCAACCACACTCACCAGGAACCGGTGAGGCCTGGTGAGGACCAGAGTCACGAGGTACATGCAAACCTAGAAACACTGCAGCCACCAGGTCCACATGATGTCCATGTGGGAACGAGAATCACCAGTTACAGGTGAGGACCAGGTGGTGATCCGACTCACCATGTCCAGGTGAGACCCAGGTGGGAGCCAGTCTCACCATGACCAGGTGTGGCCCAGGTGAAGACTAGAGTTAATAGGTCCGGCTGGGTCATTGTTAGTGAACAGTGTAACGATATCCTGATGCTACACAGGTGGGTACCAGAGACACCAGGTCCTGGTGACTCCGAGATGGGACCAGAGACCTAAGGTCCAGTTGAGGTCCCGATGGGAACCACAGTCACCATGTCAGGTGAGGCCATGCTTAGAATCAGAGTCACCAGTTACAGGTGAGGCCCAGGTGGAGCCAGAGTCACCTGGTATAGAAGAGGCTAAGTCAGGACCAAAGTTACAAGGATCAGGGCAGTCCCAGTGGGGAATAGAGTAACCATGTCCCAATAATTCCCAGGAAGAAACAGATTCGCCAGGTCCAGATGAGGCGCAGTTGGGGAGCATAATCACTAGGTCCCGGTGAGGCCCAGTTGAGGACCAGAGTCACCAGGTCAAGTTGAGGCCTAGAGGCGTACCAGATTCCCCTGGTATAGGTGACATCCAGATGGGGACCAGACTCAACATGTCAGGGTGAGGCCCAGAGGGGATCCAGAGTCATCATGTCCAGGTGAGGCTCAGGTGTGGAACAGAGTATCCAGGTCATAATGATCCACAGGTGAGGACCAGAGTCACCAGATCTGGGTGAGGCCCAGTAAGGATCAGAGTCAGCAGTTCCAGGTGAGGCCAAGTAGGAGTCCACAGCAATCAGGTCCAGGTGGGGAGCAAAGTAACCAAGTCTGGGTGAGGCCCAGATGGGGACCAGATTCACCAGACCCAGGTGATTCCCAGGTGGTGACCAGAGTTAGCAGTTCCGGGTGAGGACCAGGTAAGGACCAGATTCACCAGGTCCAAGTGAGGCCCACGTGGGGCCTTTGTCACCAGGTATGAGTGAGGCCCAGGTGGCAAGCACACTCACCAGGTCCAGGTGAGGCCAACCTGCAGGCAATGCAGAGAAAGCGTGTCCCGATGATGCCCAGGTAGGGACCAGAGTTACCAGGTCCAGGTGAGGTCAACCTGCAGGCCATGCAGTGGAACCATGTCCCGATGATGCCCAGGTAGGGACCAGAGTCACCAGGTCCACATGAGGCCCAGATGGAGCATATTCACTAGGTCCAGGTGAGGCTCAGTTGAGGACCAGAGTCACCAGATCTGGTTGAGACCTAGAGGGGTACAAGAATCACCAGGCCCAGGTGACATCCAGATGGGGACTAGGGTAACGAGGTCAGGGTGAGGCCCGGAGAGTTTCCAGTGTCATCATGTCCAGGTGAGGCTCAGGTGTGGATCAGAGTCTCCAGGTACCAATGATGCCCAGGTGAGGACCAGAGTCACCAGGTCTGGGTGACGCTCAGATAGGATCAGAGTCACCAGTTCCAGGTGAGGCCAATTATTAATCCACAGCAATCAGGTCCAGGTGGGGAACAAAGTCACCAGGACTGGGTGAGGCCCAGATGGGGACCAGATTCAACAGGTCCAGGTGATTCCCAGGTGGTGACAAGGGTTACCAGTTCTGGGTGAGGACCAGGTAAGGACCAGATTCACCAGGTCCAAGTGAAGCCCACGTGGGACCTGTGTCACCAGTTATAGGGAGACCCAGGTGGCAACCTCACTCACCAGGCCCAGGGGAGGCCAACCTGAAGGCCATGCAGAGGAACCGTGTCCCGATGATGGCCATGTAGGGACCAGAGTTACGAGGTCCAGGTGAGGCCAACCTGCATGCAATGCAGTGGAACCATGTCCCGATGATGCCCAGGTAGGGACCAGAGTCACCAGGTCCAAATGAGGCCCCGATGGAGCATATTCACTACGTCCAGGTGAGGCCGAGTTGAGGACCAGAGTCACCATATTTGGTTGAGGCCTAGAGGGGTACCAGAATCCCCTGGTCCAGGTGACATCGAGATAGGGATGAGAGTCACCAGGTCAGGGTGAGGACCAGAGAGGTTCCAGAGTCATTAAGTCCAGGTGAGTGTCAGCCTGTGGAACAGAGTCACCAGATACCAATGATGCCCAGGTGAGGACTAGAGTCACCAGATCTGGGTGATGCGCAGATAGATTAGAGTCACCAGTTCCAGGTGAGGCCAAGAAAGTGTCCACAGCAATCAGGTCCAGGTGGTGAACAAAGTCACCATGACTCGTTGAGGCCCAGAGGGGACCAGATTCACCAGGTCCAATTGAGGTCAAGGTGGTGACCAGAGTCCCCGGGTCTGGCAGAGGACCAGGTAAGGACCAGATTCACCAGGTCCAAGTGAGGCCCACGTGAGGACCTGAGTCACCAGGTATGGGTGAGGCCCACATGGCAACCCCACTCACCAGGTCTAGGTGAGGCCAACCTGCAGGCCAGTGTCACCAGATCCAGGTGAGGCCCTAGTGGGGATCGGAGTCACCAGGTAAATGTGAGTCTACAAGAACACCACAGGGACCAGGTCCAGGTGTAGTTCATGTGGGAACGAGAGTCACCAGGTCCAGGTGAGCCCAAGGGAGGGACCACCGTCACTGGGTCCAGATTGAGGCCTAGGTGGGGGGACCAGAGTCATCAGGACCAGTTGAGGCCAAAGTGTGGAGCAAAGTTATCATGTCTAGGTGAGACCCAGGTGGGGAACAGAGTAACCATGTCCCGTTGATGCCAGGTGGGAAAAGAGTCACAAGGTTCAGACGAGGCCTAAGTGAGGAGTAGATTCAACAGGTACTGTTGAGATCCAGTTGAGGACCAGTGTCCCCAGCTCTGGGTTAGTCCCAGAGGGGGAACAGAGTCACCCGGTTCTGCTGATATCCAGATGGGGACCAGAGTCTCCATGTCATGGTGAGGCCCAGAGTGGATCCAGAGTCATCATGTCCAGGTGAGGCTCAGGTGTGGAATAGAGTATCCAGGTCATAATGGTCCACAGGTGAGGACCAGAGTCACCAGATCTGGGTGAGGCCCAGCTACGATCAGAGTCACCACTTCCAGGTGAGGCCAAGAAGGAGTCCACAGCAATCAGGTCCAGGTGGGGAACAAAACCACCAGGACTGGGTGAGGAACAGGTAAGGACCAGATTCACCAGGTCCAAGTGAGTCCCACGTGGGCACCTGGGTCACCAGGTATGGGTGAGGCCCAAGTGGCATCCCCACTCACCAGGTCCAGGTGAGGTCACCCTGCAGGCAATGCAGAGGAAGAGTGTCTCGATGATGCCCAGGTAGAACCACAGTTACTAGGTCCAGGTGCGGCCAACCTAAAGGCCATGCAGTGGAACCAAGTCCCGATGATGCCCAGGTAGGGAAGAGAGTCACCAGGTCCAAATGAGGCCCAGATGGAGCATATTCAATAGGTCCACGTGAGGCCCAGTTGAGGACCAGAGTCACCAGATCCAGGTGAAGCCAAGGTGGGGACCAGATCACTAGGTCCAGATGAGGCCCAAGTGAGGACCAGTGTTACCAGGTACACGTGGTGCCCCGGTGGGAATCAGAGGAAACAGGTCCATATGAGGCCGGCTTCGGTACCATGGTCAACAGGTCTACTTGTGGCCAAGGTGTGGAACACAGTAAGCAGGTCCAGGTGAGTCCCCGGTGGTGACAAGTGTCACCACGTCCAGGTGAGTCCCAGGGGGGACCAGGATCACCAGGTACAGGGGAAGCCCTTAAATGAACCAGAGTCTACAGTTCGAGGTCAGGCGCAGGTGTCAACCAGGGTCAGGAGGTCCAAGTCAGGCCAAAGTGGGGTTCAAAGTCACTAGGGCACGTTGAGACCCAGAGGGGGACCAGAGTCACCTGGTCCCGGTGAGGTCCAGGGTTGGAACACAGTCACCGGGTCCCAATTTTGCCAGTTGAAGACCATGGTTGACAGGGCCAGGTGAGGCCCAGATTGGGGATCCTCAATCTGGATCAGAGTCACCAGTTCCAGTTGAGGCTAAGAAGGAGTCCACAGCAATCAGGTCCAGATTGACGCCTAGGTCGGGGGACCAGAGTCATCAGCACCAGTTGAGGCCAAATTGTGGAGCAAAGTTATCATATCCAGGTGAGGCCCAGGTGGGGAACAGAGTAACCATGTCCCATTGATGCCAGGTGGGTAAAGACTCACAAGGTCCAGACGAGGCCTAAGTCAGGAGTAGATTAACCATGTCCTCTTTAGGCCCAGTTGAGGACCAGAGTCCCCAGCTCGAGGTGAGTCCCAGAGGGGGATCAGCGTCACCCGATTCTGGTGATATCCAGGTGGGGACCAGAGTCAGCACGTCAGGGTGAGACCCAGAGTCGGACGAGAATCACTAGGTCCAGGTGAGGCCCCGATGTGGAACTGAGAAACCAGGTCCCATGATGCCCATATGAGGACCTGAGTCACCAGGTCCAGGTGAGGTCCCTGTGGGAACCAGTCACCTCGTCCAAATGAGGCCCAGGTGGGACCACACTCACCAGGTCCAGGTGAAGCCAAGTTATATAAGAGAGTATCCAGGTCCCAATGATGCCCAGGTAAAGACCAGAGTTAACAGGTCCAGGAGAGGCCCAAATATGGATCAGAGTCGTTGTGTTCCAGGTGAGGCCAGATGGAGACCACAGGAACCAGGTCCAGGAGTGCCCCTTATGGGAACCAGAGCCGCCAGATCCAGGAGAGGTCCAGGTGGGACCACAGTCACAAGGTCCAGGTGAGGTGCAGGTGGCAACAGGATTCACCAAGTCCAGGTGAGGCCCAGGTGGCGACCAGTCACCAGATCCAGGTGAGGACCAGCTAAGGACCAGATACACCAGGCCCAAGTGAAGACCAAGGGGTGACCAGATTCACCAGGTAAGGGTGAGCCCCGGGGGGGAACCAGAGTAACCAGTTTAGTTTGAGACCCAGAATGGGACCAGAGGTCCCTGGTCAAAGTGAGGCCCAGGTGTGCAATAGAGTATCCACTTCCCAATGATGCCTGGGTGAGGACCAGAGTCACTAGGGCCATGCAGGCCCAGATGGGGAACAGAATCACTAGGTCCTGGTGAGGCATAGAAAATGTCCCCAGTCACCAGTATCAGGTGAGGCCTTTGTGGGAAACAGAGCCACTCTATCCAGCTGAGTCCAGGTACATGTAAGGCCCACGTGAGGAGCAGATTCATCAGGTCGAATTGAGGCATAGCTGGGGACAAGAGTCACCAGGTCTGGGTGCGGCCTAGGTGGGGCTAGATTCAGCAGTTCTGAGATAGGTCAAAGTGGGGACGAGAGACACCAGGTCCAGGTGAGGCCAAACTGAGGACCAGAGTCACCAGATCCAGGTGAGGTCCATGTTGGAAAGAGAGTCACCAGGTCCAGGAGAGGTCCAGGTGGGAACCAGAGTCACCAGATCCAGGTGAGGTCCAGGTGGGGACCAGAGTCACCAGAATCAGGTGAAGCCTAGGTGGGGACGACAGTCACCAGATCCAGGGTAGTCTCAGGGGCAGACAAGAATCAGCAAAGTCCAGGTGAGGTGCAGGTGAAAGCCACACTCAACAGGTCCCGATGAGGCCCTGGTGGGGACCAGAGCCACGAGGTGCATGAGAAGCTAGAAACACTGCAGCCACCAGGTCCACATGATGTCTATGTGGGAACGATAATCACCAGTTACATTGAGGCCCAGGTGGGGATCAGACTCACCATGTCCAGGTGAGACCCAGGTGGGAACCAGTGTCACAATGTCCAGGTGTTCCCCAGGTGAAGACCACAGTTAATAGGTCCGGCTGGGTCACTGTTAGTGAACAGTGTAACCATATCCTGATGCTACCCAGGTGGGGACCAGAGACACCAGGGCCTGGTGAAGCCCAGGTGGGACAAGAGACATGAGGTCCAGGTGAGGTCCCGATGGGAACCACAGTCACCAGGTCAGGTGAGGCCATGCTTAGGTCAGAGTCACCAGTTACAGGTGACGCCCAGGTTGAGCCAGAGTCACCTGGTACAAAAGAGGTCAAAGTCAGGACTAGAGTTACCAAGATCAGGTCAGTCCCAGTGGGGAATAAAGTAACCATGTCCCGATGATGCCCAGGTAGAACCAGAGTCACCAGCTCCAGATGTGGCGCAGGTGGGGAGCATGTTCACTAGGTCCCGTTGAGGCCCAGTTGAGGACCAGAGTCACCAGGTCTAGTTGAGGCATAGAGGGGTACCAGATTCACCTGGTCTTGGTGATATCCAGACGGGGACCAGAGTCACCATGTCTGGCTGAGGCCCAGAGGTGATCCAGAGTCATCATGACCAGGTGACGGTCAGGTGTGGAACAGAGTATCCAGGTCATAATGGTACACAGGTGAGGACCAGACTCACCAGATCTGGGTGAGGCCAGTTAGGATCAGAGGCACCAGTTCCAGGTGAGGCCAATAAGGAGTTCTCAGCAATCAGGTCCAGGTGGGGAACAAATTCACCAGGACTGGGTGAGGCCCAGATGGGGACCAGATTCACTAGGTCCATGAGATTCCCAGATGATGACCAGAGTTACCAGTTCCGGGTGAGGACGAAGTAAGGACCATATTCACCAGGTCCAAGTGAGGCCCACGTGGGGACCTGTGTCACCAGGTATGGGTGAGGCACAGGTGGCAACCCCACTCACCAGGTCAAGTTGAGGCCAAACTGCAGGCCATGCAGAGGAACCGTGTCACGATGATGCCCAGGTAGGGACCAGAGTTACCAGGTACAATTGAGGCCCCGGTGGGGATCAGAGGCAACAGGTCCATGTGAGGCCAGCTTGGGGACTATGTTCAACAGGTCTACTTGAGGCCCAGGTGTGGAACACCGTAAACAGGTCCAGGTGAGTCTCTGGTTGTGACAAGTGTCACCACGTCCAGGTGAGGCCCAGTTGGGGACCAGGTTCACCATGTCCAGGGGAGGCCCTTGAAAGAACCAGAGTGAACAGTTCGAGGTCAGGCGCAGGTTTCCACCAGGGTCATTAGTTCCAAGTCAGGCCAAAGGGGGTTCACAGTCACTAGGGCACGGTGAGACTCATAGGGGGACCAGAGTAACCTTGTCCAGGTGAGGTCCAGTTGTGGAACACAATCACCGGGTCCCAATTTTACCCAATTGAGGACCATGGTCAACAGGGCAAGGTGAGACACAGATGGGGATCGGAGTCCCCAAATACAGGTGAAGCCAAGGTGGGGACCACTGTCACCAGATCCAGGGTAGTCTCAGGTGCAGACCAGAATCACCAGGTACAGGTGAGGTGCAGGTGGCAACCACACTCACCAGGTCCCGGTGAGGCCCTGGTGGGGACCAGAGTCACGAGGTACATGAGAAACTAGAAACACTGCAGCCACCAGGTGAACATGATATCCATGCTGGAATGCGAATCACCAGTTACAGGTGAGGACCAGGTGGGGATCCGACTCACCATGTCCAGGTGAGACCCAGGTTGGAACCAGTGTCACCATGGTCAGGTGTGGCCCACGTGAAGACCGGAGTTAATAGGTCTGGCTGGGTCACTATTAGTGAACAGTGTAACCATATCCTGATGCTACCCAGGTGGGTACCGGAGATACCATGTCCTGGTGTGGCCCAGGTGGGACCAGAGACATGAGGTCCAGGTGAGGTCCTGATGGGAACCACAGTCACCAGGTCTGGTGAGGCCATACTTAGGATCAGAGTCACCAGTTACAGTTGAGGCCCCGGTGGAGCCAGAGTCACCTGGTACAGAAGAGGCCAAAGTCAGGACCAGAGTTACCAGGATCAGGTATCCCTGTGTGGAATAGAGTAACCATGTCCCGATGATGCCCAGGTAGAACCAGAGTTACCAGGTCCAGATGAAGTGCAGGTGGGGAGCATATTCACTAGGTCCCGGTTAGGCCAATTTGAGGACCAGAGTCACCAGGTCTAGTTGAGGGCTAGAGGGGTACCAGATTCACCTGGTCTAGGTGACCTCCAGATGGGGACCAGAGTCACCATGTCAGTCTGAGGCCCAGAGGGGATCCAGAGTCATCAAATCCAGGTGAGGCTCACGTGTGGAGCAGAGTATCCAGGTCATTATGGTCCACAGGTGAGGACCAGAGTCACCAGATCTGGGTGGGGCCCAGTTAGGATCAGAGTCACCAGTTCCAGGTGAGGCCAAGAAAGAGTCCACAGGAATCAGGTCCAGGTGGGGAACAATGTCACCAGGACTGGATGACTCCCAGATGGGGACCAGAAACACCAGTCCCAGGTGCTTCCTAGGTGGTTACCAGAGTTACGAGTTCCGGGTGAGAAAAAGGTAAGGACCAGATTCCCCAGGTCCAAGTGAGGCCTACGTGGGGACCTGTGTCACCAGGTATGGGTGAGGCACAGGTGACAACCCCACTCACCAGGTCCAGGTGATGCCAACCTGCAGGCCATGCAGAGGAACCATGTCCCCTTGATGCCCAGGTAGGGACTAGAGTTACGAGGTCCAGGTGATGCCAACCTGCAGGTCATGCAGGGGAACCATGTCCCGATGATGCCCAGGTAGGGACCAGAGTCACCAGGTCCAAATGAGGCCCAGATGGAGCATATTCACTAGGTCCAGGTGAGGCCGAGTTGAGGACCAGAGTCACCAGATCTGGTTGAGGCCTAGAGGGGTACCAGAATCCCCTGGTCCAGGTGACATCAAGATGGGGACGAGAGTCACCAGGTCAGGGTGAGGCCCAGAGAGGTTCCAGAGTCATTATGTCCAGGTGAGGCTCAGCTGTGGAACAGAGTCACCAGGTACCAATGATGCCCAGGTGAGGACCAGAGTCACCAGATCTGGGTGATGCGCAGATAGATTAGAGTCACCAGTTCCAGGTGAGGCCAAGAAAGTGTCCACAGCAATCAGGTCCAGGTGGTGAACAAAGTCACCGTGACTGGCTGAGGCCCAGATGGGCACCAGATTCACCAGGTCCAGGTGAGGTCCAGGTGGTGACCAGAGTCCCCGGGTCTGGCAGAGGACCAGGTAAGGACCAGATTCACCAGTTCCAAGTGAGGCCCACGTGAGGACCTGAGTCACCAGGTATGGGTGAGGCCCAGGTGGCAACCCCACTCACCAGGTCCAGGTGAGGCCAACCTGCAGGCCAGAGTCACCAGATCCAGGTGAGGCCCTAGTGGGGACCGGAGTCACCAGGTAAATGTGAGTCTACAAGATCACCACAGTCACCAGGTCCAGGTGTGGTTCATGTGGGAACGAGAGTCCCCAGGTCCAGGTGAGACCCAGTTGGGGACCACAGTCACCAGGGCCAGATTGAGGCCTAGGTGGGGGGACCAGAGTCATCAGGACCAGTTGAGGCAAAAGTGTGGAGCAAAGTTATCATGTCTAGGTGAGGCCCAGGTGGGGAACAGAGTAACCATGTCCCGTTGATGCCAGGTGGGAAAAGAGTCACAAGGTTCAGACGAGACCTAAGTGAGGAATAGATTCAACAGGTACTGTTGAGATCCAGTTGAGGACCAGTGTGCCCAGCTCTGGGTTACTCCCAGAGGGGGACCAGAGTCACCCGGTTCTGGTGATATCCAGATGGGGACCAGAGTCACCACCTCAGGGTGAGGCCCAGAGGGGGACAAGAGTCACTAGGTCCAGGTGAGGCCCCGATGTGGAACTGAGAAACCAGGTCCCATGATGCCCATATGAGGACCTGAGTCAACAGGTCCAGGTGAGGTCCCTGTGGGAACCAGTCACCTCGTCCAGGTGAGGCCCAGGTGGGACCACAGTCACCAGGTCCTGGTGAGGCCCAAGTATATAAGAGAGTATCCATGTCCCAATGATGCCCAAGTAAGGACCAGAGTCAACAGGCCCAGGAGAGGCCCAAATATGGATCAGAGTCATTGTGATCCAGGTGAGGCCAGATGGAGACCACAGGAACCAGGTCCAGGGGAGCCCCATATGGGAACCAGAGCAACCAGATCCAGGTGATGTCCAGGTGGGATCAGAGTTACAAGGACCAGGTGAGGCGCAGGTGGCAACAGGATTCACCAAGTCCAGGTGAGGCCCAGTTGGCGACCAGTCACCATCCAGGTGCGGACCTGCTAAGGACCAGATTCACCAGATCCAGGTGAAGCCCAAGTGGTGACCAGAGTCACCAGGTAAGGGTGAGGTTCAGAGGGGGAACCAGAGAAACCAGTTTAGTTTGAGGCCCAGAATGGGACCAGCGGTCCCTGTCAAAGTGAGGTCCAGGTGTGGAATAGAGTATCCAGGTCCCAATGATGCCTGGGTGAGGACCAGAGTCACTAAGGCCATGCAGACCCAGATGGGGAACAGAATCACTAGGTCCTGGTGAGGCATAGAATAAGACCACAGTCACCAGTATCAGGTGAGCCCCTTGTGGGAACCAGAGCCACTCTATCCAGCTGAGTCCCAGGTACATGTGAGGCACACGTGAGGACCAGATTCATCAGGTCGAATTGAGGAATAGCTAGGGACAAGAGTCACCAGGTCTGGGTGCGTAATAGGTGGGGCAAGATTCAGCAGTTCTGAGTTAGGTCAAAGTGGGCAAGAGAGACACCAAGTCAAGGAGAGGTCCAGATTGGGACCAGAGTCACCAGATCCAGGTGAAGTCCAGATGGGGACCAGAGTCTCCAGATCCAGGTGAAGCCCAGGTGGAGACCAGAGTCTCTAGGTCCAGATGAGGCCCAGGTGAGGACCAGAGTTACAAGGTACACGTGAGGCCCCGGTGGGTATCAGAGGCAAAAGGTCCATGTGAGGCCGGCTTGGGGACTATGGTCAACAGGTCTACTTGAGGCCCAGGTGTGGAACACAGTAAGCAGGTCCAGGTGAGTCCCCAGTGGTGACAAGGGTCACCACGTCCAGGTGAGGGCCAGGTTCGGACCAGGATCACCAAGTACAGGGGAAGCCCTTGAAAGAACCAAAGTCAACAGTTAGAGGTCAGGCGCAGGTTTCAACCAGGGTCAGCAGGTCTAAGTCAGGGGAAAGTGGGGTTCACAGTCACTAGGGCATGGTGAGACCCAGAGGGGCACCAGAGTCACGTGGTCCAGGTGAGGTCCAGTTGTGGAACAGAGTCACCGCGTCCCAATTTTGCCCAGTTGAGGACCATGGTCAACAGGGCAAGGTGAGGCCCAGATGGGGACCGGAGTCCCCAAATCCATGTGAAGCCCAGGTGGGGACCACAGTCACCAGATCCAGGGTAGTCTCAGGTGCAGACCAGAATCACCAGGACCAAGTGAGGTGCAGGTGTCAACCACACTCACCAGGTCCCGGTGAGGGCCTGGTGGGGAGCAGAGTCACAAGGTACATGACAAACTAGAAACACCGCAGCCACCAGATCCACATGTTGTCCATGTGGGATCGAGAATCAACAGTTATAGGTTAGGACCAGGTGGGTATCTGACTCACCATTTCCAGGTGAGACCCAGGTGGGAACGAGTGTCACCATGTCCAGGTGTGGCCCAGGTGAAGGCCAGAGTTAATAGGTCCCGCTGGGTCACTGTTATTGAACAGTGTAACCTTATCCTGATGCTACCCAGGTGGGTACCGAGACACCAGGTCCTGGTGAGGCCCAGTTGGGACCAGAGACCTGAGGTCCAGGTGAGGTCCCGATGGGAACCACAGTCACCAGGTCAGGTGAGGCCATGCTTAGGATCAGAGTCACCAGTTACAGGTGAGGCACAGGTGGAGCCAGAGTCACCTGGTACAGAAAATGACAAAGTCAGGAATAGTGTTACCAGGATCAGGTCACTCCCAGTGGGGAATAGAGTAATAATGTCCCGATAATGCCCACGTAGAACCAGAGTCACCATGTCCAGATGAGGCGCAGTTGGGGAGCATATTCACTAGGTCTCGGTGAGGCCCAGTTGAGGACTAGAGTCACCAGGTTTGGTTGAGGCCTAGAGGGGTACCAGAATCACCTGGTCTATGTGACATCCAGATGGGGACCAGAGTCTCCAGGTCAGAGGGAGGCCCAGAGTGGATCCAGAGTCATCATGTCCAGGTGAGGCTCAGGTGTGGAACAGAGTATCCAGGTCGTATTGATCCACAGGTGAGGACCAGAGTCAGCAGATCTGGGTGAGGCCTAGTTAGGATCAGAGTCACCAGTTCCAGGTGAGGCCAAGAAGGCGTCCAAAGCAATCAGGTCCAGGTGGGGAACAAAGTCACCAGGACTGAGTGAGGAACAGGTAAGGACCAGATTCACCAGGCCCAGGAGATTCCCAGGTGGGGACCTGTGTTACCAGGTAAGGGTGAGGCCCAGGTGACAACCCCACTCACCAGGTCCAGGTGAGGCCAACCTGCAGGCCATGCAGAGGAAACATGTCCCGATGATGCCCAGGTAGGGACGAGTGATACCACGTCGAGCTGAGGCCAACCTGCAGGCCATGCAGTGGAACCATATCCCGATGATGCCCAGGTAGGGACCAGAGTTACCATGCCCAAA
Source organism: Canis lupus baileyi (assembly GCF_048164855.1). Lineage (NCBI taxonomy): Eukaryota > Metazoa > Chordata > Mammalia > Carnivora > Canidae > Canis > Canis lupus. Next base: position 47,639,567 of record NC_132862.1, read on the forward strand.
TGAGGCCCAGATGGAGCATATTCACTAGGTCCAGGTGAGGCCCAGTTGAGGACAAAAGTCACCAGATCTGGTTGAGGCCAAGAGGGGTACCAGAATCACCTGGTCCAGGTGACATCCAGAATTGGACCAGAGTCACCAGGTCAGGGTGAGGCCCAGAGAGGTTCCAGAGTCATCATGTCCAGGGGAGGCTCAGGTGTGAAACAGAGTAATCTGGTACCAATGATGCCCAAGTGAGGACGAGAGTCACCAGGTCTGGGTGACACACAGATAGGATCAGAGTCACCAGTTATAAGTGAGGCCAAGAAAGAGTCCACAGCAATCAGGTCCAAGTGGGGAACAATGTCACCAGGACTGGGTGAGGCCCAGATGGGGACCAGATTCACCAGGCCCAGGTGAGGCCAAGGTGGTGACCAGAGTCCCCGGGTCTGGGAGAGGACCAGGTAAGGGCCAGATTCACCAGATCCAAAGAGGCCCACGTGGGGACGCGGTCACCAGGTATGTGTGAGGCCCAGGTGGGAACCCCACTCACCAGGTCCAGGTGAGGCCAACTTGCAGGCCAGAGTCACCAGAACAGGTGAGGCCAAGTTATATAAGAGAGTATCCAGGTCCCAATGATGCCCAGGTAAGGACCAGAGTCCACAGGTCCAGGAGAGGCCCAAATATGGATCAGAGTCATTGTGTTCTAGGTGAGGCCAGAAGGAGACCACAGGAACCAGGACCAGGAGAGCGCCATATGGGATTCAGAGCCACCAGATCCAGGTGAGGCCCAGGTGGCGACCTGTCACCAGATCCAGGAGTGGAGCAGCTAAGGACCAGATTCACCAGTCCCAAGTGAAGCCCATTGGGTGACCAGAGTCACCAGGTAAGGGTGAGGCCCAGAGGGATAACCAGAGTAACCAGTTTAGTTGAGGACCAGAATGGGACCAGAGGTCCCTGGTCAGAGTGACGCCCTGGGGTGGAATAGATTATCCAGATCCCAATGATGCCTGGGTGAGGACCAGAGTCACTAGGGTCATGCAGGCACAGATGGGGAACAGAATCACTAGGTCCTGGTGAGGCATAGAATAAGACCACAGTCACCAGAATCAGGTGAGCCCCTTGTGGGAACCAGAGCCACTCAATCCAGCTGAGTCCCACGTCCATGTGAGGCCCACGTGAGGACAAGATTCATCAGGTCGTATTGAGGTATAGCTGGGGACAAGAGTCACCAGGTCTGGGTGCGGCCTAGGTGGGGCATGATTCAGCAGTTCTGAGTTAGGTGAAAGTGGGTATGAGAGACACCAGGTCCAGGAGAGGCGAAACTGAGGACCAGAGGCACGAGATCCAGGTGAGGTCCATGTTGGAAAGAGAGTCACCAGGTCCAGGAGAGGTCCACTTGGGACCAGAGTCACCAGATCCAGGTGAAGTCCAGGTGGGGACCAGAGTCACCAGAATCAGGTGAAGCCCAGGTGGGGACCAGAGTCTCTAGGTCCAGATGAGGCCCTGGTTAGGACCAGAGATACCCGGTACACGTGAGGCCCCGGTGGGGATCAGAGGCAACAGGTCCATGTGAGGCCGGCTTGGAGACCATGGTCAACAAGTCTACTTGTAGCCCAGATGTGGAACAAGGTAAGCAGGTCCAGGTGAGTCCCCGGTGGTGACAAGAGTCACCATGTCCAGGTGAGTCCCAGGTGGGGACCAGGATCACCAGGTACAGGGTAAGCCCTTGAACGAACCAGAGTCAACAGTTCTAGGTCAGGCGCAGGTGGCAACCAGCGTCAGCAGTTCCAAGTCAGGCCAAAGTTGGATTCACAGTCACTAGGGCACGTTGAGACCCAGAGGGGGACCAGAGTCACATGGTGCAGGTGAGGTCCAGTTGTGGAACACAGTCACCGGGTCCCAATTGTGCCCAGTTGAGGACCATGGTCATCAGGGCCAGATGAGGCCCAGATGGGGACCGGAGTCCCCAAATCCAGGTGAAGCCCAGGTGGGGACCACAGTCACCAGATCCAGGGTAGTCTCAGGGGCAGACAAGAATCAGCAAAGTCCAGGTGAGGTGCAGGTGGCAACCACACTCACCAGGTCCCGGTGAGGCCCTGGTGGGGACCAGAGCCACGAGGTGCATGAGAAGCTAGAAACACTGCAGCCACCAGGTCCACATGATGTCCATGTGGGAACGAGAATCACCAGTTACATTGAGGCACAGTTGGGGATCAGACTCACCATGTCCAGGTGAGACCCAGGTGGGAACCAGTGTCACCATGTCCAGGTGTTCCCAGGTGAAGACCACAGTTAATAGGTCCGGGTGGGTCACTGTTAGTGAACAGTGTAACCATATCCTGATGCTACCCAGGTGGGGACCAGAGACACCAGGGCCTGGTGAAGCCCAGGTGGGACAAGAGACATGAGGTTCAGGTGAGGTCCCGATGGGAACCACAGTACCAGATCAGGTGAGGCCATGCTTAGGTCAGAGTCACCAGTTACAGGTGAGGCCCAGGTTGAGTCAGAGTCACCTGGTACAGAAGAGGTCAAAGTCAGGACTAGAGTTACCAGGATCAGGTCAGTCCCAGCGGGGAATAAAGTAACCATGTCCCGATGATGCCCAGGTAGAACCAGAGTCACCAAGTCCAGATGAGGCGCAGGTGGGGAGCATGTTCACTACGTCCCGTTGAGGCCAAGTTGAGGACCGAGTCACCAGGTCTAGTTGAGGCTTGGAGGGGTACCAGATTCACCTGGTCTAGGTGACATCCAGATGGGGACCAGAGTCACCATGTCAGGCTGAGGCCCAGAGGGGATCCAGAGTCATCATGTCCAGGTGAGGCTCACGTTGGAACAGAGTATCCAGGTCATAATGGTCCACAGGTGAGGACCAGAGTCACCAGATCTGGGTGAGGCCCAGTTAGGATCAGATTCACTAGTTCCAAGTGAGGGCTAAGAAGGAGTACACAGCAATCAGGTCCAGGTGGGAACAAAGTCACCTGGACTGGATGAGGCCCAATGGGGACCAGAATCACCATGTCCAGGTGATTCCCAGGTGATGACCAGAGTTACCAGTTCCGGGTGAGGACAAGGGAAGGACCAGATTCACCAGGTCCAAGTGAGGCCCACGTGGGAACCTGTGTCACCAGGCATGGGTGAGTCTCAGGTGACAACCCCACTCATTAGGTCCAAGTGAGGCCAACCTGCAGGCCATGCCGAGGAACCATGTCCTGATTATGCCCAGGTGGGGTCTAGAGTTATCAGGTCCAGGTGAGGCACACCTGCAGGCCATGCAGTGGAACCATGTCCCGGTAATGCCGAGGTAGGGATCAGAATCACCATGTCCAAATGAGGCCCAGATGGAGCATATTCACTAGGTCTAGGTGAGGCCCTGTTGAGGACCAGAGTCACCAGATCTCGTTGAGCCCTATAAGGGTACCAGAATCACCTGGTTCAGGTGACATCGAGATGGGGACCAGAGTCAACAGGTCAGGGTGAGGCCCAGAGAGGTTCCAGAGTCATCATGTCCAAGTGAGGCTCAGCTGTGGAACAGAGTCACCAGGTACCAATGATGCCCAGTTGAGGACCAGATTCACCAGGTCTGGGTGACGCGCAGATAGGATCAGAGACACCAGTTCCAGGTGAGGCCAAGAAGGCGTCCACAGCAATCAGGTGCATGTGGGAACAAAGTCACCAGGACTGGGTTAGGCCCAGATGGGGACCAGTTTCACCAGGCCCAGGTGATTCCCAAGTGGTGACCAGAGTTACCAGTTCTGGGAAGGACCAGATAAGGACCAGATTCACCAGGTCCAAGTGAGACCCACGTGGGGACCTGTGTCACGAGACATGGGTGAGGCTCAGGTGTCAACCCAATTCACCAGGTCCAGGTGAGGCCAACCTGCAGGCGATGGAGAGGAACCGTGTCCCGATGTTGCCCAGGTAGGGACCAGAGTTACCAGGCCCAAGTGAGGCCAACCTGCAGGCCATGCAGTGGAACCATATCCCTATGATGCCCAGGTAGGGACCAGAGTCACCAGGTCCAAATGAGGCCCACATGGAGCATATTCACTAGGTCCAGGTGAGGCCCAGTTGAGGACCAGAGTCACCAGATCTGGTTGAGGCCTAGAGGGATACGAGAATCCCCTGTTCCAGGAGACATCCAGATGGGGACCAGAGTCACCAGAGAAGGGTAAGGCTCAGAGAGGTTCCAGAGTCATCATGTCCAGGTGAGGCTCAGGTGTAGAACAGAGTCACCATGTACCAATGATGCCCAGGTGAGGACCAGAGTCAACAGGTCTGGGTGACGCGCAGATAGGATCAGAGTCACCAGTTCCAGGTGAGGCCAAGAAAGAGTCCACAGCAATCAGGTCCAGGTGGGGAACAAAGTCACCAGGACTGGGTGAGACCCAGATGGGGACCAGATTCACCAGATCCAGGTGAGGCCCAGTTGGTGACCAGAGTCCCCGGGTCTGGGAGAGGACCAGGTAATGACCAGATTCACCAGGTCCAAGAAGCCCACGTATGGACCTGAGTCAACACGTATGGGTGAGGCCCATGTGGCAACCCGACTCACTAGGTCCAGGTGAGGCCAACCTTCAGGTCAGAGTCACCAGATCCAGGTGAGGCCCTAGTGGGGACCGGAGTCACAGGTAAATGTGAGACTACAAGAACACCACAGTCAACAGGGCCAGGTGTGTTACAAGTGGGAACGAGAGTCACCAGGTCCAGGTGACACCCAGGTGGGGACCACACTCACCAGGTCCAGATTGAGGTCTAGGTGGGGGGACAAGATTCATCAGGACCAGTTGAGGCCAAAGTGTGGAGCAAAGTTATCATGTCCAGGTGAGGCCCAGGTGGGGAACAGAGTAACCATGTCCCATTGATGCCAGGTGGGAAAAGAGTCACAAGGTCCCGGTGAGGCGCAGGTGGCAACAGGATTCTACAGTCCAGGTGAGGCCCAGGTGGCGACCAGTCACCAGATCCATGTGAGGACCAGCTAAGGACCAGATTCACCAGGACCAAGTGAAGCCCAAGGGGTGACCAGATTACCAGGTAAGGGTGAGGCCCAGAGGGGGAACCAGAGTAACCAGTTTAGTTTGAGGCCCAGAATGGGACCAGACGTCCGTGGTCAAAGTGAGGCCCAGGTGTGGAATAGAGTATCCAGGTTCGAATGATGCCTGGGTGAGGACCAGAGTCACTAGGGCCATGCAGGCCCAGATGGGGAACAGAATCACTAGGTCCTGGTGAGGCATAGAAAAAGACCACAGTCACCAGTATCAGGTGAGTCCCTTGTGGGAACCAGAGCCTCTCTATCCAGCTGAGTCCCAGGTCCATGTGAAGCCCACGTGAGGACCAGATTCTTCAGGTCGAATTGAGGCATAGCTGGGTACAAGAGTCACCAGGTCTGGGTGCGGCCTAGGTGGGGCAAGATTCAGCAGTACTGAGTTATGTCAAAGTGGTGACGAGAGACACCAGGTCCAGGTGAGGCCAAACTGATTACCAGATTCACCACATCCAGGTGAGGTCCATGTTGGAAAGAGAGTCACCAGGTCCAGGAGAGGTCCATGCGGGGACCAGAGTCACTATATCCAGGTGAAGTCCAGGTGGGGACCAGAGTCACCAGATCGAGGTGAAGCCCAGGTGAGGACCAGAGTCACTAGGTGCAGATGAGGCCCAGGTGAGGACCAGACTTACCAGGTACACGTGAGGATCCGGTGGGGATCAGAGGCAACAGGTCCACTTGAGACCCAGGTGTGAAACACAGTAAGCAGGTCCAGGTTAGTCCCCCGTGGTGACAAGACTCACCACGTCCAGGTGAGGTCCAGGTGGGGACCAGGATCACCAGGTACAGGGGAGGCCCCGGTGGTGATCAGAGGCAACAGGTCCATGTGAGGCCGGTTTGGGGACCATGGTCAACATGTCTACTTGAGGCCCAGGTGTGGAACACAGTAAGCAGGTCCAGGTGAGTCCCCGGTTGGGACAAGTGTCACCACGTCCAGTTGAGTAGCAGGTGGGGACAAGGATCACCAGGTACAGGGGAGGCCCTTGAAAGAACCAGAGTCAACAGTTCGAGGTCTGGCGTAGGTGGCAACCAGGGTCAGCAGGTCCAAGTCAGGCCAAAGTGGGGTTCACAGTCTCTAGGGCACGGTGACACCCAGAGGGGGACCAGAGTGACCTGGTGGAGATGAGGTCCAGTTGTGGAACACAGACACCGTGTCCCAATTTTGCCCAGTTGAGGACCATGGTCAAAAGGGCCATGTGAGACACAGATGGGGACTGGAGTCCCCAAAAACAGGTGAAGCCCAGCTGGGGACCAGAGTCACCAGATCCAGGGTAGTCTCAGGTGCAGACCAGAATCACCAGGTCCAGGTGAGGTGCAGGTGGCAACCACACTCACCAGGTCCCTGTGAGGCCCTGGTGCGGACCAGAGTCACGAGGTACATGAGAAGCTAGAAACACTGCAGCCACCAGGTCCACATGATATCCATGTGGGAACGAGAATCACCAGTTACAGGTGAGGACCAGGTGGGGATCCGACACACCATATCCAGGTGAGACCCTGGTGGGAACCAGTGACACCCTGTCCAGGTGTGGCCCAGGTGAAGACCAGAGTTAATAGTTCCGCCTGGGTCACTGATAGTGAACAGTGTAACCATATCCTGATGCTACCCTGGTGGGTACCAGAGACACCAGGTCCTGGTGAGGGTCAGGAGGGACCAGAGACATGAGGTCCAGGTGAGGTTCCATTGGGAACCACAGTCACCAGGTCTGGTGAGGCCATGCTTAGGATCAGAGTCACCAGCTAGAGGCGAGGACCAGGTGGAGCCAGAGTCACTTGGGACAGAAGAGGCCAAAGTCAGGACCAGAGTTACAAGGATCAGGTCAGTCCCAGTGGGGAATAGAGTAACCATGTCCCGATGATGCCCAGGTAGAACCAGAGTCACCAGGTCCAGATGAGGCGCAGGTGGGGAGCATGTTCACTAGGTCCCGTTGAGGCCCAGTTGAGGACCAGAGTCACCAGGCTAGGTGAGGCCTAGAGGGGTACCAGATTCACCTGGTCTGGTGACAAACAGATGGGGACCAGAGTCCCCATGTCAGGCTGAGGCTCAGAGTGGATCCAGAGTCAACTTATCCAGGTGAGGCTCAGGTGTGGAACAGAGTATCCAGGTCATAATGGTCCACAGGTGAGGACCAGAGTGACCAGATCTGGGTGACGCGCAGATAGGATCAGAGTCACCACTTCCAGGTGAGGCCAAGAAAGAGTCCACAGAAATCAGGTCCAGGTGGGGAACAAAGTCACCAGGCCTGGGTGAGGCCCAGATGGGGACCAGATTCACCAGGTCCAGGTGAGGCCCAGGTGTTGAGCAGAGTCCCTGGGTCTGGGAGAGGACCATTTAAGGACCAGATTCATCAGGTTCAAGAGGCCCACGTGGGGAATTAGTCACCAGTTATGGGTTAGGCCCAGGTGGCAACACCACTCACCAGGTCCAGGTGACTCCAAGCTGCAGGCGAGGGTCACCAGATCCAAGTGAGACCCTAGTGGGGACAGGAGTCACCAGGTAAATGTGAGTCTACAAGAATACCACAGTCACCAGGTCCAGGTGTGGTTCATGTGGGAACGAGAGTCACCAGGTCCAGGTGAGACCCAGGTGGGGACCACAGTCACCAGGTGTAGTTTGTGGCTTACGTGGGGGGACCAGAGTCATCAGGACCATTTGAGGCCAAAGTGTGCAGCAAATTTATCATGTCCAAGTGAGGCCGAGGTGGGGAACAGAGTAACCATGTCCCATTGATGCCAGGTGGGAAAAGTGTCACAAGGTCCAGATGAGGCCTAAGTGAGGAGTAGATTCACCAGGTCCTTTTGAGGCCCAGTTGAGGACCAGTGTCACCAGCTCCGGGTGAGTCCCAGATGGGGACCAGAGTCACCATGTCAGAGTGAGGCCCAGAGAGGATGCAGAGTCATCATGTCCAGGTGAGGCTCAGGTGTGGAACAGAGTATCCAGGTCTTAGTGGTCCACAAGTGAGGACCAGAGTCACCAGATCTGGGTGAGACCCAGTTAGGATCAGAGTCACCAGTTCCAGGTGAGGCCCAAAAGGAGTCCACAGCAATCAGGTCCAGGTGGGGAACAAAGTCACCAGGACTGGGTCAGGCCCAGATGGCGACCAGATTATCCAGGTCCAGGGGATTCCCAGGTGGTGACCAGAATTACCAGATTCACCAGGTCCAGGAGGCCCACGTGGGGACCTGAGTCACCAGGTATGGGTGACGCCCAGGTGGCAACCCCACTCACCAGGTCCAGGTGAGGCCAACCTGAAGGCCAGAGTCACCAGATCCAGGTGAGGCCCTAGTGGGGACCGGAGTCACCAGGTAAATGTGAGTCTACAAGACACCACAGTCACCACGTCCATATTGAGGCCTAGGTGGGGGGACCACAGTCATCAGGGCCAGGTGAGGCCAAAGTGTGGAGCAAATTTATCATGTCCAGGTGAGGCCCAGGTGGGGAACAGAGTAACCATGTCCCCTTGATGCCAGGTGGGAAAAGAGTCACAAGTTCCAGACGAGGCCTATGTGAAGAGTAGATTCATCAGGTCCTGTTGAGGCCCAGTTGAGGACCAGTGTCCACAGCTCCGGAGAGTCTCAGAGGGGGACCAGAGTCACCCGTTCTGTTGATATCCAGGTGGGGACCAGAGTCACCACGTCAGGATGAGACCCAGAGGGGGACGAGAATCACTAGCTCCAGGTGAGGCCCGATGTGGAACTGAGAAACCAGGTACCATGATGCCCATATGAGGACCAGAGTCACCAGGTCCATGTGAGGTCTCTGTGGGAACCAGTCACCTCGTCCAGGTGAGGCGCAGGTGGCAACAGGATTCAACAAGTCCAGGTGAGGCCCAGGTGGCGACCAGTCACCACATCCAGGCGCGGACCAGCTAAGGACCAGATTCACCAGGCCCAAGTGAAGCCCAAAGGGTGACCAAGTCACCAGGTAAGGGTGAGCCCCAGAGGGGGAACCAGAGTAACCTGTTTAGTTTGAGGCTCAGAATTGGACCAGAGGTCCCTGGTCAAAGTGAGGCCCAGGTGTGTAATAGCGTATCCAGGGTGAGGATCATTGGGTCCATCACCCAATGATGCCTGGGTGAGGACCCGAGTCACTGTGGTCATGCAGGCCCAGATGGGGAACAGAATCACTAGGTCCTGGTGAGGCATACAATAAGACCACAGTCAGCAGTATCAGCTGAGCCCCTTGCGGGAACCAGAGCCACTGTATCCAGCTGAGTCCCAGGTCCAGGTTAGGCTCCCGTGAGGACCAGATTCATTAGGTCGAATTGAGGCATAGCTGGGGACAAAAGTCACCAGGTCTGGGTGCTGCCTAAGTTGGGCTAGATTCAGCAGTTCTGAGTTAGGTCAAAGTGGGGACGAGAGACGCCAGTTCCAGGTGAGGCCAAACTGAGTACCAGAGTCACCAGATCCATGTGAGGTCCATGTTTGAAAGAAAGTCACCAGGTCCGGGAGAGGTCCAGGTGGGGACCAGAGTCACCAGTTCCAGGTGAGGCCAAGAAGGAGTCCACAGAAATCAGGTCCAGGTGGGTAACAAAGTCACCAGGACTGGGTGAGGCCTTGATGGGGACCAGATACACAAGGTCCAGGTGATATCCAGGTGGTGACCAGACTTACCAGTTCTGGGTGAGGACCAGGTAAGGACAAGATTCACCAGGTCCAAGTCAGGCCCACGTGGGGACCTGTGTCACCAAGCATAGGTGAGGCCCAGGTGGCAACCCCACTGACCAGCTCCAGGTGAGGCCAACCTGCAGGCCGTGCAGAGGAACCATGTCCCGATGATGACCATGTAGGGACCAGACTTACCAGGTCCAAGTGAGGCCAACCTGCAGGCCATGCAGTGGAACCATGTCCCGATGATGCCCAGGTAGGGACCAGAGTCACCAGGTCCAAAAGAGGCCCAGATGGTGCATATTCACTAGGTCCAAGTGAGGCCAAGTTGAGGACCAGAGTCACCAGATCTGGTTGAGGCCTAGAAGGGTACCAGCATCACCTGGTCCAGGTGACATCCAGATGGGGACCACAGTCACCAGGTCAGGGTGAGTCCCAGAGAGGTTCCAGAGTCATCATGTCCAGGTGAGGCTCAGGTGTGGAACAGAGTCACCAGGTCCCAATGATGCCCAGGTGAGGACCAGAGTCACCAGGTCTGGGTGACGCGCAGATAGGATCAGAGTCACCAGATCTTGTTAAGGCCTAGAGGGGTAACAGATTCACCAGGTGAGGCACAGGTGGTGACCAGAGTCCCCGTTCTGGGAAAGGACCAGGTAAGGTCCAGATTCACTAGGTCCAAGAGGCCCACGTGGACCTGAGTCACCAGGTATGGGTGAGGCCCAGGTGGCAATAACACTCACCAGGTCCAGGTGAGGCCAACCTGCAGGCCATGCAGTGGAACCATATCCCGATGTTGCCCAGGTAGGGAGAATAGTTACCAGGTCCAGGTGAGGCCAACCTGCATGCCATGTAGTGGAAACATATCCAGATGATGCCCAGGTAGAGACCAGACTTACCAGGTCCAGGTGAGGCCAACCTGCAGGCCATGCAGTGGAACCATATCCCGATGATGCCCAGGTATGGACCAGAGTCACCAGGTCCAAATGAGGCCTAGATCGAGCATATTCACTAGGTACAGGTGAGTCCACTTTGAAGACCAGAGTCACCAAATCTGTTTGAGTCCTAGGGGGTACCAGAATCACCTTGTCCATGTGACATCCAGATGGGGACCAGAGTCACTAGGTCAGGGTGAGGCCCAGAGCGGTTCCAGAGTCAACATTTCCAGGTGAGGCTCAGGTGAGGAGAAGAGTCACCCGGTCTGGGTGACGCACTGATAGGATCAGACTCACCAGTCCAGGTGAGGCCAAGAAAGGGCACAGCAATCAGGTCCAGGTGGGGAACAAAGTCACCAGGACTGGGTGAGGCCCAGATGGAGACCAGATTCACCAGGTCCAGGTGAGGCCCAGGTGGTGACAAGAGTCCCCGGGTCTAGGAGTGGACCGGGAAAGGACAAGATTCACCAGGTCCAAGAGGCCCACGTAGGGACTTGAGTCACCATGTATGGGTGAGGCCCAGGTGGCAACCCCACTCACCAGGTCCTGGTGAGACCAACCTGCTGGCCAGAGTCACCAGATCCACGTGAGTCCCTAGTGGGGACCAGATTCACCAGGTAAAAGTGAGTCTACAAGAACGCCAGAGTCACCATGTCCAGGCGTGGTTCATGTAGGAACGAGACCACCAGGTCTAGGTGAGACCCAGGTGGGGACCACAGTCACCAAGTCCAGGTGTGACCCAGGTGGGGACCACAGTCACCAGGTTCAGTTTGAGACCTAGGTGGGGGGATCAGAGTCATCAGGACCAGTTGAGGCCAAAGTGTGGAGCAAAGTTATCATGTCCAGGTGAGGCCCAGTGGGAACAGAGTAACCATGTCCCATTGATGCCAGGTGGGAAAAGAATCACAAAGTCCAGACGAGACCTAAGTGAGGAGTAGATTCACCAGGTCCAGTTGTGCCCAGGTGAGGACCAGTGTCCCAGCACCGGGTGAGTCCCAGAGGGGGAACAGAGTCACCAGATTCTGGTGATATCCAGATGGGGACCAGAGTCACCATGTCAGGCTGAGGCCCAGAGGGGATCCAGCATCATCATGTCCAGGTGAGTCTCAGGTTTGGAACAGAATATCCAGGTCATAATGATCCACAGGTGAGGACCAGAGTCACCAGATCTGGGTGAGGCCCAGTTAGGATCAGAGTCACCCGTTCCAGGTGAGGCCCAAAAGGAGTCCACAGCAATCAGGTCCAGGTGGGGAACAAAGTCATCAGGACTGAGTGAGGCCCAATGGGGACCAGATTCACCAGGTCCAGATGATTCCCATGTTGTGACCAGACTTACTAGTTCCGAGTGAGGACCAGGTAAGGACCAGATTCACCAGGTCAAAAGTAGGCCCACGTGGGGCCCTCTGTCACAAGGTATGGGGGAGGCCCAGGTGGCAACCCCACTCACCAGGTCCAGGTGAGGCCAACCTGCAGGCCATGCAGAGGAACCATGTCCCGGTGATGCTCAGGTAGGGACCAGATTTACCAGGTCCAGTTGAGGCCAATCTGCAGGCGATGCAGTGTAACCATATCCTGATGATGCCCAGGTAGGGACCAGAGTCACCAGGTCCATATAAGGCCCAGATGGAGCATATTCACTAGGTCCAGGTGAGGCCCAGTTGAGGACCAGTTTCACCATATCTACTTGAGTCTTAGAAGGGTACCAGAATCACCTGGTCCAGGTGATATCCAGATGGGGACGAGAGTCACCAGGTCAGGGGGAGGCCCAGAGTGGTTCCAGAGTCATCGGGTCCAGGTGAGGCTCAGGTGTGGAAGAGAGTCACCAGGTACCAATGATGCCCAGGTGAGGACCAGAGTCACCAGATCTGGTTAGGCGCAGATAGGATCAGAGTCACCAGTTGCAGGTGAGGCCAAGAAAGAGTTCAAAGCAATCAGGTCCAGGTGGAGAACAAAGTCACCAGACCAGGGTGAGACCCAGATGGGGACCAGATTCACCAGGTCCAGGTAAGGCCCAGGTGGGGATAAAGTCCCCGGGTCTCGGAAAGGACCAGGTAAGGACCAGATTCACCAGGTCCAAGAGGCTCAAGTGGGGACCTGAGTCACCAGCTATGTGTGAGGCCTAGGTGGCAACCCCACTCACCAGGTCTAGGTGAGGCCAACCGGCGGGGCAGAGTCACCAGATCCAGGTGAGGCCCTAGTGGGGACTGGAGTCACCAGGTACATGTGAGTATACAAGAACACCACAGTCATCAGGTCCAGGTGTGGTTCATCTGGTGAAGTGCAGCCCAAAGGGTGACCAGAGTTACCAGGTAAGGGTGAGGCCAAAAGGGGAACCAGTAACTAGTTTAGTTTGAGTCCCAGAATGGGACGAGAGGTCCATGGTCAATGTGAGGCACAGGTGTGGAATAGAGTATCCAGGTCCTAATGATTCCTGGGTGAGGACCAGAGTCACTAGGGCCATGCAGGCCCAGATGGGAACAGAATCGCTAGGACCAGGTGAGGCATAGAATAAGACCACAGTCAGCTATATCAGGTGAGCCCCTTGTGGGAACCAGAGCCACTCTATCCAGCTGAGTCCCAGGTCCATGTGAGGCCCACGTGAGGAACAGATTCATCAGGTCGAATTGAGGCATAGCTGGGGACAAGAGTCACCAAGTCTGGGTGCGGAGAGGTGGTGCAAGATTAAGCAGTTCTGAGTTAGGTCAAAGTGGGGACGAGAGATGCCAGATCCAGGTGAGGCCAAACTGAGGACCAGAGTCACCAGATGCGGGTCAGGTCCAGGTGTGGACCAGAGTCCCCAGATCCAGGTGAAGTCCAGGTGGGGACCAGAGTCACCAGATCCAGGTGAAGCCCAGGTAGGGACCAGAGTCGCTAGGTCCAGATGAGACCCAGATGAGGACCAGAGTTACCAGGTACACGTGAGGCACCGGTGGGGATCAGAGGCAACATGTCCATGTGAGGCTGGCTTGGGGACCATGGTCAACAGGTCTACTTGAGACCCAGGTGTGGAACACCGTAAGCAGGTCCAGGTCAGATCCCGGTGGTGACAAGAGTCACCAGGTCCAGGTCAGGCCCATGTGGGCACCAGGATCACCACGTCCAGGGGAGGCCCTTGAAAGAACCAGAGTCAAAAGTTCGAGGTCAGGCGCAGGTGGCAACCATGGTCAGGAGGTCCAAGTCAGGCCAAAGTGGGGTTCACAGTCACTAGGGCACGGTGACACCCAGAGGGGGACCAGAGTCACCTGGTCCAGGTGAGGTCCAGTTGTGGATCACAGTCACCGGGTCCCAATTTTGCCCAGTTGAGGAACATGGTCAACAGGGCCAGGTGAGGCTCAGATGGGAACGAGAGCCCAAAATCCAGGTGAAGCCCAGGTGGGGACCACAGTCACCAGATCCAGGGTAGTCTCAGGGGGAGACCAGAATCACCAGGTCCAGGTGAGGTGCAGGTGGCAACCACACTCAACAGGTCCCGGTGAGGCCCTGGTGGGGACCAGAGTCACGAGGTACATGAGAAGCTAGAAACACTGCAGCCACCAGATCAACATGATGTCCATGTGGGAACAAGAATCACCAGTTACAGGTGAGGATCAGGCAGGGATCTGAATCACATGTTCACGTGAGACCCAAGAGGGAACCAGTGCCACCATGTCCAGGTGTGGCCCAGGTGAAGACCAGAGTTAATAGGTCCGGCTGGGTCACGTTAGTGAAGAGTGTAACCATATCCTGATGCTACCCAGGTGGGTACCAGAGACACCAGGTCCTGGTGAGGCCCAGGTGGGAACAGAGACATGAGGTCCAGGTGAGGTCCCGATGGGAACCACAGACACCAGGTCAGGTGAGGCCATGCTAGGGATCAGAGTCACCAGTTACAGGTGAGGCCCAGGTGGAGCCAGAGTTACCAAGTAGAGAAGACGCCAAAGTCAGGACCAGAGTTACCAGGATCAGGACAGTCACAGTGGGGAATAGAGTAACCATGTCCCGATGATGCCCAGGTAGAACCCGAGTCACCAAGTACAGATGAGGCGCAGGTGCGGAGTATATTCACTAGGTCCCGGTGAGGCCCAGTTGAGGACCAGATTCCCCCAGTCTAGTTGAGGCCTAGAGGGGTACCAGATTCACCTGGTCTAGGTGACATCCAGATGGGGACCAGAGTCACCAGGTCAGGGTGAGGCCCAGAGGGGATCCAGAGTCATCATGTCCAGGTGAGGCTCAGGTGTGGAACAAAGTATCCAGGTCGTATTGGTCCACAGGTGAGGACAAGAATCAACAGATCTGGGTGAGGTTCAGTTAGGATCAGAGTCAGCAGTTCCAGGTGAGAACAAGAAGGAGTCCACAGCAATCAGGTCCAGGTTGGGAACAAAGTCTCCAAGACTAGGTGAGGCCCAGATGGGGACCAGATTCACCAGGTCCAGGTGATTCCCAGGTGGTGACCAGAGTTACCAGTTCCAAGTGAAGACCAGGTAAGGACCAGATTCACCAGGTCCAAGTTAGGCCCACGTGGGGACTTGTGTCTCCATGTATGGGTGAGGCCCAGGTGGAAATCCCACTCAACAGGTCCAGGTGAGGCCAAAGTGCAGGCCATGCAGTGGAACCATGTACCGATGATGCCCACGTCGGGACAAGACGTACCAGGTCCAGGTGAGGCCAACCTGCAGGCCATGCTGTGGAACCATGTCCCAATGATGCCCAGGTAGTGACCAGAGTCACCAGGTCCAAATGAGGCCCAGAGAGAGCGTATTCACTAGGTCCAGGTGAGGCCCAGTTGAGGACCAGAGTCACCAGATCTGGTTGAGGACTAGAGGGGTACCAGAATCACCTGGTCAAGGTGACATCCAGATGGGGACCAGAGTCTCCAGGTCAGGGTGAGGCCCAGAGAGCTTCCAGAGTCATCATGTCCAGGTGAGGCTCAGGTGTGGAACAGAGTCACCAGGTACCAATGATACCCAGGTGAGGACAGAGTCACCAGGTCTGGGTGACGCGCAGATAGAATCAGAGTCACCAGCTCCAGGTGAGGCCAAGAAAGATTCCACAGCAATCAGGTCCAGGTGAGGAACAAAGTCACCAGGATTGGGTGAGGCCCAGATAGGGACCAGATTCACCAGGTCCAGGTGAGGTCCAGGTGGTGACCAGAGTCCCCGGGTCTGGGAGAGGACCAGGTAAGGTCCAGATTCACCAGGTCCAAGAGTCCCACGTTGGGACCTGAGTCACCAGGTATGGGTGAGACCCTGGTGGCAAACCCAACTCACCAGGTCCAGGTGAGGCCAACCTGCAGTCCAGAGTCACCAGATCCAGAAGAGGCCCTAGTGGGGACCGGAGTCACCAGGTAAATGTGAGTCTACAAGAACACCACAGTCACTAGGGCCAGGTGTGGTTCATGTGGGAACGAGAGTCACCAGGTCCAGGTGAGACCCAGGTGGGGAACACAGTCACCAAGTCCAGATTGAGGCCTAGGTGGGGGGACCAGAGTCATCAGGACCAGTTGAGGCCAAAGTGCGGAGCAAAGTTATCATGTCCAGGTGAGGCCCAGGTGGGGAACAGAGTAACCATGTCCCATTGATGCCAGGTGGGAAAAGAGTCACAAGGTCCAGACGAGGCCTAAGTGAGGAGTAGATTCACCAGGTCCTGTTGAGGCCCAGGTGAGGACCAGTGTCCCCAGGTCCGGGTGAGGCCCAGACGGGGACCAGCGTCACCACGTCAGGGTGAGGCCCAGAGGGGGACGAGAATCACTAGCTCCAGGTGAGTCCCCAATGTGGAATTGAGAAACCAGGTCCCATGATGTCCATATGAAGACCTGAGTCACCAGGTCCAGGTGAGGTCCCTGTGGGAACCAGTCACCTCAGCCAGGTGAGCCCCAGGTGGGACCACAGTCACCAGGTCTAGGTGAGGCCCAGGTATATGAGAGTATCCAAGTCCCAATGATGCCCAGGTAAGGACCAGAGTCAACAGGTCCAGGAAAGTCCCAAATATGGATCAGAGTCATTGTGTTCCAGGTGAGGCCAGATGGAGACCACAGGAACCAGGTCCAGGAGAGTCCCATATGAGAACCAGAGCCACCAGATCCAGGTGAGGTCCAGGTGGGACCACAGTCACAAGGTTCAGGTGAGGCGCAGGTGGCAACAGGATTCACCAAGTCCAAGTGAGGCCCAGGTGGAAACCAGATCCAGGTGCGGACCAGCTAAGGACCAGATTCACCAGGCCCAAGTGAAGCCCAAGGGGTGACCAGATTCACCAGGTAAGGGTGAGGCCCAGAGGGGAACCAGAGTAACCAGTTTAGTTTGAGGCCCCGAATTGGACCAGAGGTCCCTGGTCAAAGTAAGTCCCAGGTGTGGAATAGAGTATCCACGTCCCAATGATGCCTGGGTGAGGACCAGAGTCACTAGGGCCATGCAGCCCCAGATCAGGAACAGAAACTCTAGGTCCTGGTGAGGCATAGAATAAGACCACAGTCACCAGTATCGGGTGAGCCCCTTTTGGGAACCAGAGCCAGTCTATCCAGATGAGTCCCAGGTGATGTGAGGCCCAAGTGAGGCCAGATTCATCAAGTCGAATTGAGGCATAGCTGTGGACAAGAGTCACCTGGTCTGGGTGCGGCCTAGGTGGGGCAAGATTCAGCAGTTCTGAGTTAGGTCAAAGTGGGGAAGAGAGACACCAGGAACAGGTGAGTCCAATCTGAGGACCAGAGTCACCAGATCCAGGTGAGGTCCATGTTGGAAAGAGAGTCACCAGGTCCAGGAGAGGTCCAGGTGGGAACCAGAGTCACCAGATCCAGGTGAAGCCCAGGTGGGGACCAGAGTCACTAGGTCCAGATGAGGCCCAGGTGAGGACCAGAGTTACCAGGTACACGTGAGGATCCGGTGGGGATCAGAGGCAACAGGTCCATGTGAGGACGGCTTGAGTACCATGATCAACAGGTCCACTTGAGACCCAGGTGTGGAACACAGTAAGCTGGTCCAGGTGAGTCCCCCGCGGTTACAAGGGTCACCACGTCCAGGTGAGGCCCAGGTGGGACCAGGATCACCAGGTACAGGGGAGGCCCTTGAAAGAACCAGAGTCAACAGTTCGAGGTCAGGCGCAGGTGGCAACCAGGGTCACCAGGTCCAAGTCAGGCCAAAGTTGGATTCACAGTCACTAGGGCACGGTGAGACCCACAGGGGGAGCATAGTCACCTGGTCCAGGTGAGGTCCAGTTGTGGAACACAGTCACCAGGTCCCAATTTTGCCCAGTTGAGGACCATGGTCAACTGGGCCAGGTGAGGCCCAGATGGGGACCGGAGTCCCGAAATCCAGGTGAAGCACAGGTGGGGACCACAGTCACCAGATCCAGGGTAGTGTCAGGTGCAGACCAGAATCACCAGGTCCAGGTGTGGTGCAGGTGGCAACCAAACTCACCATGTCCCGGTGAGGCACTGGTGGGACCAGAGTCACGAGGTACATGAGAAGCTAGAAACACATGGGATCCCTGGGTGGGCAGCGGTTTGGCGCCTGCCTTTGGCCCAGGGCGCGATCCTGGAGACCGGGGATCGAATCCCACGTCGGGCTCCCGGTGCATGGAGCCTGCTTCTCCCTCTGCCTGTGTCTCTGCCTCTCTCTCTCTCTGTGACTATCATAAATAAATAAAAATTTAAAAAAAGATGCTATAAACACTGCGGCCAACAGGTCCACATGATCTCCATGTGGGAACGAGAATCACCAGTTACAGGTGAGGTCCAGGTGGGGATGGGACTCACCATGTCCAGGTGAGACCCAGGTGGGAAACAGTGTCACCATGTCCAGGTGTGGCCCAGGTGAAGACCAGAGTTAATACGTCCGGCTGGGTCACTGTTAGTGAACAGTGTAACCATATCCTGATGCTACCCAGGTGGGTGGCAGAGACACCAGGTCCTGGTGAGGCCCAAGTGGGACCACAGACATGAGGTCCAGGTGAGGTCCCGATGGGAACCACAGTCACCAGGTCAGGTGAGGCCATGCTTAGGATCAGAGTCACCAGTTCCAGGTGAGGCCCAGGTGGAGCCATTGTCACTTGGAACAGAAGAGGCCAGTCAGGACCAGAGTTACCAGGATCAGGTCACTCCAAGTGGGAATAGAGTAACCATGTCCCGATGATGCCAAGGTAGAACCAGAGTCACCAGGCCCAGATGTGGCGCAGGTGGGGAGCATGTTCACTAGGTCCCGTTGAGGCCCAGTTGAGGACCAGAGTCACCAGGTCTAGGTGAGGCCTAGAGGGTACCAGATTCACCTGGTCTGGTGACATCCAGATGGGGACCAGAGTCCCCATGTCAGGCTGAGGCCCAGAGGGGATCGATAGTCAACATATCCAGGTGAGGCTCAGGTGTGGAACCGAGTATCCAGGTCATAATGGTCCACAGGTGAGGACCAGAGTCACCAGATCTGGGTGAGGCCCAGTAAGGATCAGAGTCAGCAGTTCCAGGTTAGCCAAGAAGGAGTCCACAGCAATCAGGTCCAGGTGGGGAAGAAAGTCTACAGGGCTGGGTGAGGCCCAGATGGGGACCAGATTCACCAGGCCCAGGTGATTCCCATGTGGTGACCAGAGTTACCAGTTCCGGGTGACCACCAGGTAAGGACCAGATTCACCAGGTCCAAGTGAGGCGCTCGTGGGGACCTGTGTCACTAGGCAAGGGTGAGGCCCAGGTGAGAAACCCACTCACCAGTTCCAGGTGAGGCCAACCTGCAGGCCATGCAGAGGAACCAGGTCCCAAAGATGCTCAGGTAGGCACGAGAGTTACCAATTCCAGGTGAGGCCAACCTACAGGCCATGCAGTGGAACCATGTAACGATGATGCCCAGGTAGGGCCCAGAGTCACCAGGTCCAAAGGAGGCCCAGATGGAGCATATTCATTAGGTCCAGGTGAGGCCCAGTTGAGGACCAGAGTCACCAGATCTGGTTGAGGCCTAGAGGGGTACCAGAATCCCCTGGTCCAGGTGACATCCAGATGGGGACCAGAGTCACCAGGTCAGGGTGAGGCCGAGAGAGGTTCCAGAGCCTCATGTCCTGGTGAGGCTCAGGTGTGGAACAGAGTCACCAGGTACCAATGATGCCCAGGTGAGGACCAGAGTCACCAGGTCTGGGTGACAAGCAGATAGGATCAGAGTCACCAGGTCCAGGTGAGGCCATGAAAGAGTCCACAGCAATCAGGTCAAGGTGGGGAACAAAGTCACCAGGACTGAGTGAGGCCCAGATGGGGACCGGAATCACCAGGTCCAGGTGAGGCCCACGTGGTTACCAGAGTCCCTGGGTCTGGGAGAGACCAGGTAAGGACCAGATTCACTAGGTCCAAGAGGCCCACGTGGGGACCTGAGGCACCAGGTATGGGTGAGGCCAGGTGGCAACCCCACTCACCAGGTCCATGTGAGACCAACCTGCAGGCGAGAGTCACCAGATCCAGGTGAGGCCCTAGTGGGGACCGGAGTCACAAGGTAAATGTGAGTCCACAAGAATACCACAGTCACCAGGTCCAGGTGTGGTTTATGTGGGAACGAGAGTCACCAGGTCCAGGTGAGAACCATGTGGGGACCACAGTCACCAGGTTAAGATTGAGGCCTAGTTGGGGGGACCAGAGTCATCAGGACCAGTTGAGGTCAAAGTGTGGAGCAAAGTTATCATATCCAGGTGAGTCCGGGTGGGGAACAGAGTAACCATGTCCCATTGATGCCAGGTGGGAAAAGAGTCACAAGGTCCAGACGAGGCCTAAGTGAAGAGTAAATTCACCATGTCCTGTTGAGGTCCAGTTGAGGAGCAGTGTCCCCAGCTCTGGCTGAGTCCCAGAGGGGGACCAGAGTCACCCAGTTCTGCTGATATCCAGGTGGGGACCAGAGTCACCACGTCAGGGTGAGGCCCAGAGTGGGACGACAGGCACTAGGTCCAGGTGAGGCCCCGATGTGGAACTGAGAAACCAGGTCCCAATATGCCCATGTGAGGACCTGAGTCACCAGGTCCAGGTGAGGTCCCTGTGGGAACCCGTCACCTCGTCCAGGTGAAGCCCAGGTGGGACCATAGTCAAGAGGTCCAGGTGAGGCCCAAATATGTAAAAGAGTATCCAGGTCCCAATGATGCCCATGTAAGGACAAGAGTCAAGGTCCAGGAGAGGCACAAATATGGATCAGAGTCATTGTGTTCCGGGTGAGGCCAGATGGAGACCACAGGAACCAGGTCCAGGGGAGTTCCATATGGGAACCAAGCAACCAGATCCAGGTGAGGTCCAGGTGGGACCACAGTTACAAGGACCAGGTGAGGCGCACGTGGCAACAGGATTCACCAAGTCCAGGGGATGCCCAGGTGGCGAACAGTCACCATCCAGGTGCGGACCTGCTAAGGATCAGATTCACCAGGCCCAGGTGAAGCCCAAGGGGTGACCAGAGTCACCAGGTAAGGGTGAGGTTCAGAGGGGGAACCAGAGTAACCAGTTTAGTTTGAGGCCCAGAATGGGAACAGCGGACCCTGGTCAAAGTGAGGCCCAGGTGTGGAATAGAGTATCCAGGTACCAATGATGCCTGAGTGAGGACGAGAGTCACTATGGCCATGCAGGCCCAGATGGGGAACAGAAGCACTAGGTCCTGGTGAGGGATAGAGTAAGACCACAGTCAGCAGTATCAGGTGAGCCCCTTGTGGGAACCAGAGCCACTCTTTCCAGCTGAGTCCCAGGTACATGTGAGGTCCACGTGAGGACCAGATTCATCAGGTCGAATTGAGGAATAGCTAGGGACAAGAGTCACCAGGTCTGGGTGCGTAATAGGTGGGGCAAGATTCAGCAGTTCTGAGTTAGGTCAAAGTGGGCAAGAGAGACACCAAGTCCAGGAGAGGTCCAGATTGGGACCAGAGTCACCAGATCCAGGTAAAGTCCAGGTGGGAATCAGAGTCACGAGATCCAGGTGAAGTCCAGGTTGGCACCAGAGTCTCTAGGTGCAGATGAGGCCCAGGTGAGGACCAGAGTTACCAGGTACACGTGAGGCCCCGGTGGGGATCAGAGGCAACAGGTCCATGTTAGGCGGGCTTGGGTATCATGGTCAAGAGGTGTACTTGAGGCCAGATGTGGAACACAGTAAGCAGGTACAAGTGAGTACGCGGTTTTGACATGAGTTACCACGTCCAGGTGAGGCCCAGGTGGGGACCAGGATCACAAGATACAGGGTAGGCCCTTGAAAGTACCAGAGTCAACAGTTCGAGGTCAGCGCAGGTGGCAACCAGGGTCAGCAGGTCAAGTCAGGCCAAAGTGGGGTTCACAGTCACTAGGGTACAGTGAGACCCAGAGGTAGATCAGAATCACCTGGTCCAGGTGAGGTCCAGTTGTGGAACACAGTCACCGGGTCCCAATTTTGCCCAGTTGAGGACCATGGTCAACAGGGCCAGGTGAGGCCCAGATGGAGACCGGAGTCCCCAAAGCGGGTGAAGACCAGGTGGGGACCACAGTCACCAGATCCAGGGTAGTCTCAGGTGCAGACCAGAATGACCAGGTCCACTTGAGGTGCAGGTGGCCACCACACTCACCAGGTCCCTGTGAGGCCCTGGTGGGGACCAGAGTCACGAGGTACATGAGAAGCTAGAAACACTGCAGCCACCAGGTCCACATGATGTCCATGTGGGAACGAGAATCACCAGTTACAGGGGAGGACCAGTTGTGGATCCAACTCAGCATGTCCAGGTGAGACCCAGGTGGGAACCATTGTCAACATGTCCAGGTGTGGCCCAGGTGAAGACCAGAGTTAATAGGTCCGGCTGGGCCACTGTTAGTGAACAGTGTAACCGTATCCTGATGCTACCAAGGTGGGTACCAGAGACACCAGGTCCTGGTGAGGCCCAGTTGGGACCAGAGACATGAGGTCCAGGTGAGGTCCCGATGGGAACCACAGTCACCAGGTCAGGTGAGGCCATGCTTAGAATCAGAGTCACCAGTTACCGGTGAACCCAAGGTGGATCCAGAGTCACCTGGTAAAGAAGAGGCCAAATCAGGACCAGAGTTACCAGGATCAGGTCAGTCCCAGTGGGGAATACAGTAACCATGTCCCGATGATGCCCAGGTAGAACCAGAGTCACCAGGTCCAGATGAGGCACAGTTGGGGAGCATATTCAGTAGGTCTCGGTGAGGCCCAGGTGAGGACCAGAGTCACCAGGTCTAGTTGAGGCCTAGAGGGGTACCAGATTCACCTGGTCTAGGTGACATCCACATGGGGACCAGAGTTACCACGTCAGGTTGAGGCCCAGAGTGGATCCAGAGTCATCAGGTCCAGGAGAGGCTCAGGTGTGGTACAGAGTATCCTGTTCATAGTGGTCCACAGGGGAGGACCAGAGTCAGGAGATTGAGCTAGGCCCAGTTATGATCAGAGTCACCAGTTCCAGGTGAGGCCAAGAAGGAGTCCACAGCAATCAGGTCCAGGTGGGGAACAAAGTCACCAGGACTGGGGGAGGCCCAGATGGGGACAAGATTCACCCAGTCCAGGTGATTCCCAGGTGGTGACCAGAGTTACCAGTTCTGAGTGAGGACCAGGTAAGGACCAGATTCACCAGGTCCAAGTGAGGCCCAGGTGGGGACCTGTGTCACCAGGTATGGGTGAGGCCCAGGTGGCAAAACCACTCACCAGGTCCAGATGAGGCCAACCTGCAGGCCATGCAGAGGAACCATGTCCCGATCAACCCCAGGTAGGGACCAGAGTTACCAGGTCCAGGTGAGGCCAGCCTGCAGGCCATGCAGTGGAACCATGTCCCGATGATGCCCAGGTATGGATCAGAGTCACCAGGTCCAAATGATGCCCAGATCGAGTATATTCACTAGTTCCAGGTGAGGCCCATTTGAGGACCAGAGTCACCAGATCTGGTTGAGGCCTAGAGGGGTACCAGAATCACCTGGTCCAGGTGATATCCAGATGGGGACCAGAGTCACCAGGTCAGGGTGAGGCCCAGAGCGGTCCAGAGTCATCATGTCCAGGTGAGGCTCAGGTGTGGAACAGAGTAATCAGGTACCAATGATGCCCAGGTGAGTTCCAGAGTCACCAAATCTGGGTGACGCGCAGAAGGATCAGAGTCACCAGTTCCAGGTGAGGCAAAAAGAGTCCAAAGCAATCAGGTCCAAGTGGGGAACAAAGTCACCAGGACTGGGTGAGGCCCAGATGGGGACCAGATTCACCAGGTCCAGGTGAGGCCAAGGTGGTGACCAGATTCCCCGGGTCTGGGAGAGGAGCAGGTAAGGACCAGATTCACCAGGTCCAAGAGGCCCACGTGGGGACGTGGGTCACCAGGTATGTGTGAGGCCCAGGTGGGAACCCCACTCACCAGGTCCAGGTGAGGCCAACTTGCAGGCCAGAGTCACCAGATCCAGGTGAGTCCACAGGGGGGACCAGAGTCACCAGGTAAATGTGAGTCTACAAGAACACCACAGTCACCAGGTCCAGGTGTGGTTCAGGTGGGAACGAGAGTCACCAGGTCTAGGTGAGACCCAGGTGGGGACAACAGTCACCAGTTCCAGATTGAGGCCTAAGTGGGGGGACCAGATTCATCAGGACCAGTTGAGGCCAAAGTGTTGAACAAAGTTATCATGTCCAGTTGAGACCTAGGTGGGGAACAAAGTAACCATGTCCCATTGATGACAGTTGGGAAAGAGTCACAAGGTCCGGACGAGGCCTAAGTGAGGAATAGATTCACCAGGTCTTGTTGAGGCCCATTTGAGGACCAGCGTCCCCAGCTCTGGGTTAATCCCAGAGGGAGACCAGAGTCACGCGGTTCTGGAGATATCCAGGTGGGGACCAGAGTCACCACGTCAGGGTGAGGCCCAGAGGGGGACGAGAATCACTAGGTCCAGGTGAGACCCCAATGTGGACCTGAAAAACCAGGCCCCATGATGCCCATATGAGGACCTGAGTCACCAGGTCCAGGTGAGGTCCCTGTGGGAACCAGTCACTTCTTCCAGGTGAGGCCCAGGTGGGACCACAGTCACCAGATCCAGGGTAGTCTCAGGTGCAGACCAGAATCACCAGGTCCAGGTGAGGTGCAGGTGGCAACCACACTCACCAGGTCCAGGTGAGGCCCTGGTGGGGACCAGAGTCACGAGGTACATGAGAAGCTAGAAACACTGCAGACACCAGGTGAACATGATGTCCATGCTGGAATGAGAATCACCAGTTACAGGTGAGGACCAGGTGGGGATCCGACTCACCATGTCCAGGTGAGACCCAGGTTGGAACCAGTGTCACCATGTCCAGGTGTGGCCCATGTGAAGACCAGAGTTAATAGGTCTGGCTGGGTCACTATTAGTGAACAGTGTAACCATATCCTGATGCTACCCAGGTGGGTACCAGAGATACATGTCCTGGTGTGGCCCAGGTGGGACCAGAGACACGAGGTCCAGGTGAGTTCCCGATGGGAACCACAGTCACCAGGTCTGGTGAGGCCATACCTAGGATCAGACTCACCAGTTACAGTTGAGGCCCAGGTGGAGCCAGAGTACCTAGTATAGAAGAGGCCAAAGTCAGGACCAGAGTTACCAGGATCAGGTATCCCAGTGTGGAATAGAGTAACCATGTCCCGATGATGCCCAGGTAGAGCCAGATTTACCAGGTCCAGATGAGGTGCAGGTTGGGAGCATATTCACTAGGTCCCGGTTAGGCCAATTTGAGGACCAGAGTCACCAGGTCAAGTTGAGGCCTAGAGGGGTACCAGATTCACCTGGTCTAGGTGACATCCAGATGGGGACCAGAGTCACCATGTCAGGCTGAGGCCCAGAGGGGATCCAGAGTCATCAATTCCAGGTGAGGCTCACGTTTGGAACAGAGTATCCAGGTCATAATGGTCCACAGGTGAGGACCAGAGTCACCAGATCTGGGTGAGGCCCAGTTAGGATCAGAGCCACTAGTTCCAGGTGAGGGCCAAGAAGGAGTACACAGCAATCAGGTCCAGGTGGGAACAAAGTCACCTGGAATGGATGAGGCCCAATGGGGACCAGAATCTCAATATCCAGGTGATTCCCAGGTGATGACCAGAGTTACAGGTTCCGGGTGAGGACAAGGGAAGGACCAGATTCACCAGGTCCACGTGAGGCCCACGTTGGGACCTGTGTAACCAGGCATGGGTGAGTCTCAGGTGACAACCCCACTCACTAGGTCCAAGTGAGGCCAACCTGCAGGCCATGCCGAGGAACCATGTCCTGATGATGCCCAGGTGGGGTCTAGAGTTATCAGGTCCAGGTGAGGCACACCTGCAGGCCATGCAGTGGAACCATGTCCCGGTAAAGCCGAGGTAGGGATCAGAATCACCATGTCCAAATGAGGCCCAGATGGAGCATATTCACTAGGTCTAGGTGAGGCCCAGTTGAGGACCAGAGTCACCAGATCTGGTTGAGCCCTATAAGGGTACCAGAATCTCCTGGTCCAGGTGATATCGAGATGGGGACCAGAGTCACCAGGTCAGGGCGAGGCACAGAGGGGATCCAGAGTCATCATGTCCAGGTGAGGCTCAGGTGAGGAACAGAGTATCCAGGTCATAATGGTCCACAGGTGAGGACCAGAGTCACCATATCTGGGAGAGGCCCAGGTAGGATCAGAGTTACCACTTCCAGGTGAGGCCAAGAAGGTGTCCACAGCAATCAGGTCCAGGTGGGGAACAAAGTCACCAGGACTAGGTGATGCCCAGGTGGTGACCAGATTTACCAGTTCCGGGTGAGGACTAGGTAAGGACCACATTCACCAGATCCTAGTGAGGCCCACGTGGGGACCTGTGTCACCAGTCATGGGTAAGACCCAGGTGGGAACCCCACTCACCAGGTCAAGATGAGGCCAAACTGCCGGCCATGCAGAGGAACCATGTCTCGATGATGCCCAGGTACGGACCAGAGTTACCAGGTCCAGGTGAGGCCAACCAGCAGGCCATGCAGTGGAACCATTTCCCGATGATGCCCAGTGAGTGACCAGAGTCACCAGGTCCAAATGAGGCCCAGATGGAAAATATTCACTATGTCCAGGTGTGGCACAGTTGAGGACCAGAGTCACCAGACCTGGTTGAGGCCCAGAGGGGTACCATAATCCCCTGGTCCAGGTGACATTCATATGGGGACCAGAGTCACCAGGTCAGGTTGATAGCCAGGGAGATCCAGAGTCATCATGTCCAGGGGAGCCTCAGGTGTGGTACAGAGTCAACAGGACCAATGATGCCCAGGTGAGGACCAGAGTAACCAAGTACACGTGAGGCCCCGGTGGGATTCAGAGGCAACAGGTCCATGTGAGGTAGGCTTGGGGACCATAGTCAACAGGTTTATTGAGGCCCAGGTGTGGAACACAGTAAGCAGGTCCAGTTGAGTCCCCAGTGGTGACAAGAGTCACCACGTCCAGGTGAGGCCCGGTGGGGACCAGGATCACCAGTTACAGGGGAGGCCCTTGAAAGAACCAGAGTCAACAGTTCGACGTCAGTCGCAGGTGGGAACCAGGGTCAGCAGGTCCAAGTCAGGCCAAAGTGGGTTTCACAGTCACTAGGGCACGGTGAGACCTAGAGGGGAACCAGAGTCACGTGGTCCAGGTGAGTTCCAGTTGTGGAACACAGTCACCGCGTCCCAATTTTGCCCAGTTGTGGACCATGGTCAACAGGGCCATGTGAGCCCAAGATGGGGACTGGATTCCCCAAATCCAGGTAAAGCCCAGGTGGGGACCACAGTCACTAGATCCAGGGTAGTCTCAGGTGCACACCAGAA
Organism: Canis lupus baileyi; assembly: GCF_048164855.1. NCBI lineage: Eukaryota > Metazoa > Chordata > Mammalia > Carnivora > Canidae > Canis > Canis lupus. Next base: position 47,666,811 of record NC_132862.1, read on the forward strand.
TCACCAGGTGCAGGTGAGATGCAGGTGGCAACCACACTGACCAGGTCCCGGTGAGGGCCTGGTGGGGACCAGAGTCACGAGTTACATGAGAAGCTAGAAACACTGAAGCCACCAGGTCCACATGATGTCCATGTGGAAACGAGAATCACCAGTTACAGGTGAGGACCATTGGGGATCTGAGTCACCATGTCCAGGGGAGACCCAGGTGGGAACCAGTGTCACCATGTCCAGGTGTGGCCCAGGTGAAGACAAGAGTTAATAGGTCCGGCTGGGTCACTGTTAGTGAACAGTGTAACCATATCCTGATGCTACCCAGGTGGGTACCAGAGACACCAGGTCCTGGTGAGGCCCAGGTGGGACCAGAGACATGAGGTCCAGGTGAGGTCCCGATGGGAACCACAGTCACCAGGTCAGTTGAGACCATGCTTAGAATCAGAGTCACCAGTTACAGGTGAGGCCCAGTTAGAGCCAGAATCACCTGGTACAGAGAGGCCAAAGTCAGGACCAGAGTTACCAGGATCAGGTCAGTCCCAGTGGGGAATAGAGTAACCATGTCCCGATGATGCCCACGTAGAACCAGAGTCACCATGTCCAGATGAGGCGCAGGTGGGGAGCATATTCACTAGGTCCCGGTGAGGCCCACTTGAGGACTAGAGTCACCAGGTTTGGTTGAGGCCTAGAGGGGTACCAGATTCACCTGATCTAGGTGACATCCAGATGGGGACCAGAATCACCATGTCAGGGGGAGGCCCAGAGTGGATCCAGAGTCATCATGTCCAGGTGAGGCTCAGGTATGGAAAGAGTATCCAGGTCATAATGATCAACAGGTGAGGACCAGAGTCAACAGATCTGGGTGACGTGCAGATACGATCAGAGTGACCAGTTCCAGGTGAGGCCAAGAAGGAGACCACAACAATCAGGTACAGGTGGCGAACAAAGTCACCAGGAATGGGTGAGGCCCAGATGGGGACCAGATTCACCAGGTCCAGGTGAGGCCCAGGTGGTGAGCAGAGTCCCCGGTTCTGGGAGAGGATCAGGTAAGGACCAGATTAACATGTCAAAGATGCCCACGTGGGGACCTGAGTCACCAGGTTTGGGTGAGGCCCAGGTGGCAACCCCACTCACCAGGTCCAAGTGAGGCCAACCTGCAGGCCAGAGTCACCAGATCCAGGTGAGGCCCTACTGGGGACTGGAATCACCAGGTAAATGTGAGTCTACAAGTACACCACAGTCACCAGGTCTAGGTGTGGTTCATGTGGGAACGAGAGTCACCAGGTCCAGGTGAGACCCAGGTGGAGACGACAGTCTCCAGGTCCAGATTGAGGCCTCGGTTGGGTGACCAGGGTCATCAGGACCAGTTGAGGCCAAAGTGCGGAGCAAAGTTATCATTTCCATGTGAGGCCCAGGTGCGGAACAGAGTAACCATGTCCCATTGTTGCCAGGTGGGAAAAGAGTCACAAGGTCCAGACGAGGCCTAAGTGAGGAGTAGATTCACCGGTCCTGTTGAGGCCGAGTTGAGGATCAGTGTCCCCAGCTCCAGGTGAGTCCCAGAGGGGGACCACTGTCACCCGGTTCTGGTGATATCCAGGTGGGGACCTGAGTCACCACGTAAGGGTGAGGCCCAGAGCGGGACGAGAATCACTAGGTCCAGATGAGGCCCCGATGTGGAACTGAGAAACCAGGTCCCATGATGCCCATATGAGGACCTGAGTAACCAGGTAAAGGTGAGGTCCCTTTGGGAACCAGTCACCTCGTCCAGGTGAGGCCCAGGTGGGACCACAATCACAATGTCCAGGTGAGTCCCAGGTATATAAGAGAGTATCCAGGTCCCAATGTTGCCCAGGTAAGGAGCAGAGTCAACAGGTCCAGGAGAGGCCCAAATATGAATCAGAGTCATTGTGTTCCAGGTGAGGCCAGATGGAGACCACAGGAACCAGGTCCAGGAGAGGCCCAAATGGCAACCAGAGCCACCAAATCCAGGTGATGTCCAGGTGAGACCACAGTCACAAGGTCCAGGTGAGGCGCTGGTGGCAACAGGATTCACCAAGTCCAGGTGAGAACCAGGTGGGGACCTGCTAAGGACCAGATTCACCAGGCCCAAGTGAAGCCCAAGGGGTGACCAGAGTCACCAGGTAAGGGTGAGGCCCAGAGGGGAACCAGAGTAACCAGTTTAGTTTGAGGCCCAGAATGGGACCAGAGGTCCATGGTAAAAGTGAGGCCCAGGTGTGGAATAGAGTATCGAGTTCCCAATGATGCCTGGGTGAGGACCAGAGTCACTAGGGCCATGCAGGCCCAGATGGGGAACAGAATCTCTAGGTCCTTGTGAGGAATAGAATAAGAACACAGTCACCAGTATCAGGTGAGCCCCTTGTGGGAACCAGAGCCACTCTATCCAGCTGAGTCCCAGGTCCATGTGAGGCCCACGTGAGGACCAGATTCATGAGGTCGAATTGAGGCATAGCTGGGGACAAGAGTCACCAGGTCTGCGTCCGGCCTAGGTGGGGCAAATTCAGCAGTTCTGAGTTAGGTCAAAGTGGCGACGAGCGACACCAGGTCCAGGTGAGGCCAAACTGAGGACCAGAGTCACCAGATCCAGTTGAGGTCCATGTTGGAAAGAGAGACACCAGGTCCAGGAGAGGTCCAGGTGGGGACCAGTGTCACCAGATACAGGTGAAGTCCAGGTGGGGACCAGAGTCTCCAGATCCAGGAGAAGCCCAGGTGGGGACCAGAGTCACTAGGTCCAGATGAGGCCCAGTGAGGATCAGAGTTACCAGGTACAAGTGAAGCCCCGGCGGGGACCAGAGCCAAAAGGTCCACGTGAGGCTGGCTTGGGGACCATGGTCAACAGGTCTACATGTGGCCCAGGTGTGGAACACTGTAAGCCTGTCTAGGTGAGTCCCCAGTGGAGACAAGAGTCACCACATCCAGTTGAGGCCCAATTGGGGACCAGGATCACCAGGTACAGGGGAGGCCTTTGAAAGAACCTGAGTCAACAGTTCGAGGTCAGGCGCAGGTGGCAACCGGGGTCAGCAGGTCCAAGTCAGGCCAAAGTGGGGTTCACAGTCACTAGGGCACGGTGACACCCAGAGTGGGACCAGAGTCACCTGGTCCAGGTGAGGTCCAGTTGTGGAACACAGTCACCGGTTCCCAATTTTGCACAGTTGAGGACCATGGTCAACAGGGCCAGGTGAGGCCAAGATGGGGACCGGAGTCCCCAAATCCAGGTGAAGCCCAGGTGGGGACCACAGTCACCAGATCCAGGGTAATCTCAGGTGCAGACCAGAATCACCAGGTCCAGGTGAGGTGCAGGTGGCAACCACACTCACCCGGTCCCGGAGAGGCCCCGGTGGGGACCAGAGACACGAGGTACATGAGAAGCTAGAAACACTGCAGCCACCAGGTTCCACATGATGTCTATGTGGGAACGAAAATCACCAGTTACATGTGAGGACCAGGTGGGGATCCGACTCACCATGTCCAGGTGAGACCCAGGTGGGAACCAGTGTCACCATGTCCTCGTGTGCCCCAGGTGAAGACCAGAGTTATTAGGTCCGGCTGGATGAGTTTTAGTGAACAGTGTAACCATATCCTGATGCTACCCATGTGGGTACAAGAGACACCAGGTCCTGGTGAGGCCCAGGTGTAACCGGAGACATGAGGTCCAGGTGAGGTCTCGATGGGAACCACAGTCACCAGGTCAGGTGAGCCCATGCTTAGGATCAGAGTCACCAGGTACAGGTGAGGCCCAGGTGGAGCCAGAGTCACCTGGTACAGAAGAGGCCAAAGTCAGGACCAGAGTTACCAGGATCAGGTCAGTCCCAGTGGGTAATACAGTACCTATGTCCCAATGATGCCCAGGTAGAATCAGAGTCACCAGGTCCAGCGCGGCGCAGGTGGGGAGAATATTCACTAGGTCCAGGTGAGGCCCAGATGAGGACCAGAGTCACCAGGTCTAGTTGACGCCTAGAGGGGTACCAGATTCACCTGGTCTAGGGGACGTCCAGATGGGGACCAGAGTCACCATGTCATGGTGAGTCCTTGAGTGAATCCAGAGTCATCATGTCCAGGTGAGGCTCAGGTGTGGAACAGAGTATCCAGGTCATAATGGTCCACAGGTGAGGACCAGAGTCACCAGATCTGGGTGAGGCCCAGCTACGATCAGAGTCACCACTTCCAAGTGAGGCCAAGAAGGAGTCCACAGCAATCAGGTCCAGGTGGGGAACAAAATCACCAGGACTGGGTGAGGCCCAGAATGGGACCAGATTCACCAGGCCCAGGTGATTCCCAGGTGGTGACCAGAGTTAGCATTTCCGGGTGAGGAGCAGGTAAGGACCAGATTCACCAGATCCAAGTGAGTCCCACGTGGGCACCTGGGTCACCAGGTATGGGTGAGGCCCAAGTGGCAACCCCACTCACCAGGTCCAGGTGAGGCCACCCTGCAGGCAATGCAGAGGAAGAGTGTCCCGATGATGCCCAGGTAGAACCACAGTTACCAGGTCCAGGTGCGGCCAACCTAAAGGCCATGCAGTGGAACCATGTCCCGATGATGCCCAGGTAGGGAAGAGAGTCAACAGGTCCAAATGAGGCCCAGATGGAGCATATTCACTAGGTCCAGGTGAGGCCCAGTTGAGGACCAGCGTCACCAGAACTGGTTGAGGCCTAGAGGGGTACAAAAATCACCTGGTCCATGTGACATCCAGATGCAGACCAGAGTCACCAGGTCAGGGTTAGGCCCATAGTGGTTCCAGAGTCCAGAGCCTCATGTGCAGGTGAGGCTCAGGTGTGGAACAGAGTCACCAGGTACCAATGACGCCCAGGTGAGGACCAGAGTCACCAGGTCTGGGTGACACGCAGATAGGATCAGAGTCACCAGGTCCAGGTGAGGCCATGAAAGAGTCCACAGCAATCAGGTCCAGGTGGGGAACAAAGTCACCAGGACTCGGGGAGGCCCAGATGGGGACCAGATTCACTAGGCCCAGGTGATTCCCAGGTGGTGACCAGAGTCCCCGGGTCTGGGAGAGGACCAGGTAAGGACCAGATTCACCAGGTCCAAGAGGCCCACGTGGAGACCTGAGTCACCAGGTATGGGTGAGGCCCATGTGTCATCCCCACTAACCAGGTCCATGTGAGGCCAACCTGCAGGCCAAGTCACCCGATCCATGTGAGGCCCTAGTGGGGACTGGAGTCACCAGTTAAAAGTGATTCTACAAGAACAACACAGTCACCAGATCCTGGTGTGGTTCATGTGGGAGCGAGAGTCACCAGGTCCAGGTGAGACCCAGGTGGGGACCACAGTCACCAGGTCCAGATTGAGGCCTAGGTCGGGGGAGCAGAGTCATCAGGACCAGTTGAGGCCAAAGTGTGGAGCAAAGTTATCATGTCCATATGAGGCCCAGGTCGGGAACAGAGTAACCATGTCCCAAAGATGCCAGGTGGGAACAGAGTCACAAGGTCCAGACGAGGCCTAAGTGAGGAGTAGATTCACCAGGTCCTGTTGAGGCCCAGTTGAGTACCAGTGTCCCCAGCTCCGGGTGAGTCCCAGAGGGGGACCAGTGTCACCCGGTTCTGGTGATATCCAGGTGGATACCTGAGTTACCACGTCAGGGTTAGGCCCAGAGGGGGACGACAATCACTAGGTCCAGATGAGGCCTCGATGTGGAACTGAGAACCCAGGTCCCATGATGCCCATATGAGGACCTGAGTCGCCAGGTCCAGGTGAGGTCGCTGTGGGAAACAGTCAACTCGTCCATGTGAGGCCCAGGTGGGACCACAGTCACCAGGTCCAGGTAAAGTCCAGGTGGGGACCAGAGTCTCCATATCCAGGTGAAGCCCAGGTGGGGACCAGAGTCACTAGGTCCAGATGAGGCCCAGGTGAGGATCAGAGTTACCAGGTACACGTGAGGCCTCGGTGGGGATCTCAGCCAAAAGGTCTACGTGAGGGAGGCTTGGGGAACATGGTCAACAGGTCTACCTGAGGCCCAGGTGTGGAACACTGTAAGCCTGTCCAGGTGAGTCCCCAGTGGTGACGAGAGTCACCACGTCTAGTTGAGGCCCAGTTGGGGACCAGGATCACCAGGTACAGGGGAGGCCCTTGAAAGATCCAGAGTCAACAGTTCGAGGTCAGGCGCAGGTGACAATCAGGGTCAGCAGGTCCAAGTCAGACCAAAGTTGGTTTCACAGTCACTAGGGCACGGTGAGACCCAGAGTGGGACCAGAGTCACCTGGTCCAGGTGAGGTCCAGTTGTGGAACACAGTCACCGGGTCCCAATTTTGTCCAGTTGAAGACCATGGACAACAGGGCCAGGTGAGGCCCGGATTGGGACCGGAGTACCCAAATCCAGGTGAAGCCCAGGTGGGGACCATAGTCACTAGATCCAGGGTAGTCTCAGATGCAGACCAGAATCACCAGGTCCTGGTGAGGAGCAGGTGGCAACCACACACACCAGGTCCCGGTGAGTCCCTGGTGCGGACCAGATGCTCGAGGTACATGAGAAGCTAGAAACTCTGCAGCCACCAGTTCCACATGATGTCCATGTGGGAATGAGAATCACCAGTTAGAGGTGAGGACCAGGTGGGGATCTGACTCACCATGTCCAGGTGAGACCCTGGTGGGAAACAGTGTCACCATGTCCAGGTGTGGACCAGGTGAAGACCAGAGTTAACAGGTCCGGCTGGGTCACTGTTAGTGAACAGTGTAACCGTATCCTGATGCTACCAAGGTGGGTACCAGAGACACCAGGTCCTGGTGAGGCCCAGTTGGGACCAGAGACATGAGGTCCTGGGGAGGTCCCGATGGGAACCACAGTCACCAGGTCAGGTGAGGCCATGCTTAGGATCAGAGTCACCAGTTACCGGTGAACCCAAGGTGGATCCAGAGTCACCTGGTACAGAAGAGGCCAAAGTCAGGACCAGAGTTACCAGGATCAGGACACTCCACTTGGGAATAGAGTAACCATGTCCCGATGATGCCCAGGTAGAACCAGAGTCACCAGGCCCAGATGTGGCGCAGGTGGGGAGTATGTTAACTAGGTCCGTTGAGGCCCAGTTGAGGACCAGAGTCACCAGGTCTAGGTGAGGCCTAGAGGGGTACCAGATTCACCTGGTCTGCTGACATCCAGATGGGGACCAGAGTCCTCATGTCAGGCTGAGGCCCAGAAGGGATCCAGAGTCAACATATCCGGTTGAGGCTCAGGTGTGGAACAGAGTATCCAGGTCATAATGGTCCACAGGTGAGGACCAGAATCACCAGATCTGGGTGAGGCCCAGTTAGCATCAGAGTCAGCAGTTCCAGGGTAGCCAAGAAGGAGTCCACAGCAATCAGGTCCAGGTGGGGAAGAAAGTCAACAGGCCTGGGTGAGGCCCAGATGGGGACCAGATTCACCAGGCCCAGGTGATTCCCATGTGGTGACCAGAGTTACCAGTTCCGGGTGACCACCAGGTAAGGACCAGATTCACCAGGTCCAAGTGAGGCCCACGTGGGGACCTGTGGCACTAGGCAAGGGTGAGGCCCAGGTGACAAACCCACTCACCAGGTCCAGGTGAGGCCAACCTGCAGGCCATGCAGAGGAACCAGGTCCGAAAGATGCTCAGGTAGGGACGAGAGTTACCAGGTCCAGGTGAGGCCAACCTACAGGCCATGCAGAGTCACTAGGTCCAGATGACGCCCAGGTGAGGACCAGAGTCACCAGATCTGGGAGAGGCCCAGTTGGGATCAGAGTTACCACTTCCAGGTGAGGCCAAGAAGGTGTCCACAGCAATCAGGTCCACGTGGGGAACATAGTCATCAGGACTAGGTGATGTCCAGGTGATGACCAGATTTACCAGTTCCGGGTGAGGACTAGGTAAGGACCACATTCACCAGGTCCAAGTGAGGCCCACGTGGGGACCTGTGTCACCAGGCATGGGTAAGATCCAGGTGGGAACCCCACTCACCAGGTCAAGATGTCCCGATGATGCCCAGGTAGGGACCAGAGTTACCAGGACCAGGTGAGGCAAACCAGCAGGCCGTGCAGTGGAACCATTTCCAGATGATGCCCAGTGAGTGACCAGAGTCACCAGGTCCAAATGAGGCCCAGATGGAGCATATTCACTAGGTCCAGTTGAGGCCCAGTTGAGGACAAGAGTCACCAGATCTGGTTGAGGCCTAGATGGGTTCCAGAATCACCTGGTCCAGGTGACATCCAGATGGGGACCAGATCACCAGGTCAGGGTGAGGCCCAGAGAGGTCCCAGAGACATCATGTCCAGGTGAGGCTCAGGTGTGGAACAGAGTAACCAGGTACCAATGATGCCCAGGTGAGGACGAGAGTCACCAGGTCTGGGTGACGCACAGATCGGATCAGAGTCACCAGTTCAAGGTGAGGGCAAGAAAGAGTCCAGAGCAATCAGGTCCAGTTGGGGAACATAGTCACCAGGACTGGGTTAGGCCCAGATGGGGACCAGATTCACCAGGTCCAGGTGAGGCCCATGTTGTGACCAGACTCCCCGGGTCTGGGAGAAGTCCAGGTAAGGGCCAGATTCACCAGGTCCAAGAGGCCCATGTGGGGACCTGAGTCACCAGGTATGGGTGAGGCCCAGGTTGCATCCCACTAATCAAGTCCAGGTGAGGCCAACCTGCAGGCCAGAGTCACCAGGCCCAGGGGAGGCCCAAGGGGTGACCAGAGTCATCAGGTAAGGGTGAGGTTAAGAGGGGGAACCAGAGTAACCAGTTTAGTTTGAGGCCCAGAATGGGACCAGCGGTTCCTGGTAAAAGTGAGGCCCAGGTGTGGAATAGAGTATCCTGTCCCAATGATGCCTGAGTGAGGACCAGAGTCACTAAGGCCATGCAGGCCCAGATGGGGAACAGAATCACTAGGTTCTGGTGAGGCATAGAATAAGACCACATTCTGCAGTACCAGGTGAGCCCCTAGTGGGAACCAGAGCCACTCTTTCCAGCTGAGTCCCAGGTAAATGTGAGGTCCACGTGAGGACCAGATTCATCAGGTCGAATTGAGGCATAGCTGGGGACAAGAGTCACCAGGTCTGGGTGCGTAATAGGTGGAGCAAGATTCAGCAGTTCTGAGTTAGGTCAAAGTGGGGACGAGAGACACCAGGTCCAGGAGAGGTCCAGATTCGGACCAGAGTCACCAGATCCAGGTGAGGTCCATGTTGGAAAGAGAGTCACCAAGTCCAGGAGAGGTCCAGGTGGGGACCAGAGTCACCAGATCCAGGTGAAGCCCAGGTGGGGACCAGATTCACTAGGTACAGATGAGGCCCAGGTGAGGATCAGAGTTACCAGATACACGTGAGCCCCCGGCGGGGATCAGAGCCAAAAGGTCCACGTGAGGCCGGCTTGGGGACCATAGTCAACAGGTCTACCTGAGGCCCAGGTGTGGAACAAAGTAATCATGTCAAGGTGAGTCCCCGGTGGTGACAAGAGTCACCACGTCCAGTTGAGGACCAGTTGGGGACCAGAATCACCAGGTACAGGGGAGGCCCTTGAAAGAACCAGAGTCAACAGTTTGAGGTCAGGCGCAGGTGGCAACCAGGGTCAGCAGGTCCAAGTCAGGCCAAAGTGGGGTTCACAGTCACTAGGGCACAGTGAGACCCAGAGGGGGACCAAAGTCACCTTGTCCAGGTGAGATCCAGTTGTGGAATACAGTCACCGGGTCCCAATTCAACACAGTTGAGGACCATGGTCAACAGGGCCAGTTGAGGCCCAGATGGGGACCGGAGTCCCCAAATTCATGTGAAGCCCAGGTGGGGACCACAGTCACCAGATCCAGGGTAGTCTCAGGTGGACACCAGAATCACCAGGTCCTGGTGAGGTGCAGGTGGCAACCACACTCACCAAGTCCCGGTGAGGCCCTGGTGGGGACCAGAGTCACGAGGTACATGAGAAGCTAGTAACACTGCAGCCACCAGGTCCACATGATGTCCATGTGGGAACGAGAATTACAAGTTACAGGTGAGGACCAGGTGGGGATCTGAGTCACCATGTCCAGGTGAGACCCTGGTGGGAACCAGTGTCACCATGTCCAAGTGTGGACCAGGACGAGAGTTAATAGGTCTGGCCGCGTCACTGTTGGTGAACAGTGTAACCATATCCTGATGCTACTCAGGTGGGTACCAGATAAAGTCCTGGTGAGTCCCAGTTGGGACCAGAGACATGAGGTCCAGGTGAGGTACCGATGGAAACCACAGTCACCAGGTGAGGAGAGGCCATGCTTAGGATCAGAGTCACCACTTACAGGTGAGGTCCAGGGGGAGCCAGAGTCACATGGCACAGAAGAGGCCAAAATCAGGACCAGAGTTACCACGATCAGGTCAGTCCCACTGGGAATAGAGTAACCACGTCCCGATGATGCCCAGGTAGAACCACAGTTACCAGGTCCAGGTGCGGCCAACCTAAAGGCCATGCAGTGGAACCTTGTCCCGATGATGCCCAGGTAGGGAAGAGAGTCACCAGGTCCAAATGAGGCCCAGATGGAGCATATTCACTAGGTCCAGACGAGGCCCAGTTGAGGACCAGAGACACCAGATCTGGTTTAGACCTAGAGGGGTACCAGAATCACCTGGTCCACGTGACATCTATTTGGGGACCAAGTCTCCAGGCCTGAGTCACGCGCAGAGTGGATAAGAGTCACCAGTTCCAGGTGAGGCCAAGAAAGAGTCCAAAGCAATCAGGTCCAGGTGGGGAACAAACTCACCAGGACTGGTTGAGGCCCAGATGGGGAAGAGATTCACCAGGTCCAGGTGAGGCCCAGGAGGTGACCAGAATCCCCGGGTCTGAGAGAGGACCATGTAAGGACCAGATTCACCAGGTCCAAGAGAACCACGTGGGTTCCTGAGTCACCAGGTATGGGTGAAGCTCAGGTGGCAACCCCACTCAGCAGGTCCAGGTGAGGCCAACCTGCACGCCAGAGTCACCAGATCCATGTGAGGCCCTAGTGGGGACCGGAGTCACCAGGTAAATGTGAGTCTACAACAAAACAACAGTCACCAGGTCCAGGTGTGTTTCATGTGGGAACGAGAGTCACCAGGTCCAGGTGAGACCCAGGTGGGGACCACAGTCACCAGGTCCAGATTGAGGCCTCGGTGGGGGGACGAGAGTCATCAGGAGCAGTTGAGGCCAAAGTGTGGAGCAAAGTTATCATGTCCAGGTGACGCCCAGGTGGGGAGCAGAATACCCATGTCCCATTGATGTCATGTGAGAAAAGAGTCACAAGGTCCAAACGAGGCCTAAGTGAGGAGTAGATTCACCAGGTCCTGTTGAGGATCAGCTGAGGACCAGTGTCCCAGCTCCGGGTGAGTCCCAGAGGGGGACCAGAGTCACCCGGTTCTGGTGATATCCAGGTGGGGACCAGAATCACCACGTCCGGGTGAGGCCCAGAGGGGGACGAGAATCACTAGGTCCAGGTGAGGCCCCGATGTGGAACTGAGAAACCAGGTCCCATGAAGCCCATATGAGGACCTGAGTCACCAGGTCCAGGTGAGGTCCCTGTGGGAACCAGTCACCTCGGCCAGGTGAGGTCCAGGTTGGACCACAGTCACAAGGTCCAGGTGAGGCGCAGGAGGCAACAGGATTCATCAAGTCCAGGTGAGGCCCAGGTGGCGACCAGTCACCAGATCCATGTGCAGAACAGATAAGGACCAGATTCTCCAGGCCCAAGTGAAGCCCAACGGATGACCAGAGTCACAAGGGCAGGGTGAGGCCCAGAGGGGGGACCAGAGTAACCAGTTTAGTTTGAGGCCCAGAATGGGACCAGAGGTCCCTGGTCAAAGTGAGGCCCAGGTGTGGAATAGAGTATCCAGGTCACAATGACACCTGGGTGAGGACCAGAGTCACTAGGGCCATTCAGTCCCAGATGGGGAACAGAAACACTATGTCCTGGTGAGGCATAGAATAAGACTACATTCAGCAGTATCAGGTGAGCCCCTTGTGAGAACCAGAGCCACTCTATCCAGCTGAGTCCCAGGACCAGGTGAGTCCCACGTGAGGACCAGATTCATCAGGTCGAATTGAGGCATAGCTGGGGACAAGAGTCACCAGGTCTGGGTGCGGTCTCGGTGGGGCAAGATTCAGCAGTTCTGAGTTAGGTCAAAGTGGGGACGAGAGACACCATGTCCAGGTGAGGCCAAACTGAGGACCAGATTCACCAGATCCAGGTGATGTCCATGTTGGAAAGAGAGTCACCAGGTCCAGGAGAGGTCCAGGTGGGGTCCAGAGTCACCAGATCCATGTGAAGTCCAGGTGGGGACCAGAGTCACCAGATCCAGGTGAATCCCAGGTGGGGACCAGAGTCACTAGGTCCAGATGAGGCCCAGGTGAGGACCAGAGATACCAGGTACACGTGAGGCCACGGTGGGGATCAGAGGCAACAGGTCCATGTGAGGTCGGCTTGGGGACCATGGTCAACAGGTCTACTTGAGGCCCAGGTGTGGAACACAGTAAGCAGGTCCAGGTGAGTCCCCATTGTTGACAGGAGTCACCACGTCCAGGTGTGGGCCAGGTCCGACCAGGATTACCAGGTCCAGGGAAGGCCCTTGAAAGAACCAGAGTCAACAGTTCGAGGTCAGGCGCAGGTGGCAACCGGGGTCAGCAGGTCCAAGTCAGGCCAAAGTGGGGTTCACAGTCACTAGGGCACGGTGACACCCAGAGTGGGACCAGAGTCACCTGGTCCAGGTGAGGTCCAGTTGTGGAACACAGTCACCGGTTCCCAATTTTGCACAGTTGAGGACCATGGACAACAGGGCCAGGTGAGGCCAAGATGGGGACCGGAGTCCCCAAATCCAGGTGAAGCCCAGGTGGGGACCACAGTCACCAGATCCAGGGTAATCTCAGGTGCAGACCAGAATCACCAGGTCCAGGTGAGGTGCAGGTGGCAACCACACTCACCCGGTCCCGGAGAGGGCCCGGTGGGGACCAGAGACACGAGGTACATGAGAAGCTAGAAACACTGCAGCCACCAGGTTCCACATGATGTCTATGTGGGAACGAAAATCACCAGTTACAGGTGAGGACCAGGTGGGGATCCGACTCACCATGTCCAGGTGAGACCCAGGTGGGAACCAGTGTCACCATGTCCTCGTGTGCCCCAGGTGAAGACCAGAGTTATTAGGTCCGGCTGGATGAGTTTTAGTGAACAGTGTAACCATATCCTGATGCTACCCATGTGGGTACAAGAGACACCAGGTCCTGGTGAGGCCCAGGTGTAACCGGAGACATGAGGTCCAGGTGAGGTCTCGATGGGAACCACAGTCACCAGGTCAGGTGAGCCCATGCTTAGGATCAGAGTCACCAGGTACAGGTGAGGCCCAGGTGGAGCCAGAGTCACCTGGTACAGAAGAGGCCAAAGTCAGGACCAGAGTTACCAGGATCAGGTCAGTCCCAGTGGGTAATACAGTACCTATGTCCCAATGATGCCCAGGTAGAATCAGAGTCACCAGGTCCAGCGCGGCGCAGGTGGGGAGAATATTCACTAGGTCCAGGTGAGGCCCAGATGAGGACCAGAGTCACCAGGTCTAGTTGACGCCTAGAGGGGTACCAGATTCACCTGGTCTAGGGGACATCCAGATGGGGACCAGAGTCACCATGTCAGGGTGAGGCCCAGAGGGCATCCAGAATCATCATGTCCAGGTGAGGTTCAGGTGTGGAACAGAGTATCCAGGTCATAATGGTCCACATGTGAGGACCAGAGTCACCAGATCTGGGTGAGGCCGAGTTAGGAGCAGAGTCACAAGTTCCAGTTGAGGCCAAGAAGGAGTCCACAGCAATCAGGTCCAGGTGGGGATCAAAGTCACCAGGTCCAGATGAGGCCCAGATGGAGCATATCCACTAGGTCCAGGTGAGGCCCAGTTGAGGACGAGAGTCACCAGATCTGGTTGAGTCCTAGAGGGGTACAAGAATCACCAGGTCCAGGTGACATCGAGATGGGGACCAGGGTCACCAGGTCAGGGTGAGGCCTAGAGAGGTTCCAGTGTCATCATGTCCAGGTGAGGCTCAGGTGTGGATCAGAGTCTCCATGTACCAATGATGGCTAGGTGAGGACCAGAGTCACCAGGTCTGGGTGACACTCAGATACTATCAGAGTCACCCGTTTCAGGTGAGGCCAAGAAAGAGTCCACAGCAATCAGGTCCCGGTGGGGAAAAAAGTCACCAGGACTGGGTGAGGCACAGATGGGGACCAGATTCACCAGGTCCAAGTGAGAACCAGGTGGTGACCAGAGTCCCCGGGCCTGGGAAAGGACCAGGTAAGAACAAGATTCACCAGGTCCAAGAGGCCCACGTGGAGACCTGAGTCACCAGGTATGGGTGAGGCCCAGGTGTCAACCCCACTCACCAGGTCCAGGCGAGCCCAACCTGCAGGCCAGAGTCACCAGATCCAGGTGAGGCCCTAGTGCGTACCGGAGTCACCACGAAAATGTGAGTCTACAAGTACACCACAGTCACCAGGTCCAGGTTTAGTTTATGTGGGAACGAGAGTCACCAGGTCCAGGTGAGACCCAGGTGGGGACCAGTCACCAGGTCCAGATTGAGGCCTAGGTGGGGGAACCAGCGTCATCAGGACCAGTTGAGGCCAAAGTGTGGAGCAAAGTTATCATGTCCAGGTGAGCCCCAGGTGGGGAACAGAGAAATCATGTCCCATTGATGCCAGGTGGGAAAAGAGTCACAAGGTACAGATGAGGCCTAAGTGAGGAGTAGATTCACCAGGTCCTGTTGAGGCCCAGTTGAGGAGCAGTGTCCCCAGCTCCGGGTGAGTCCCAGAGGAGGACCAGAGTCACCCGGTTCTGGTGATATCCAGGTGGGGACCAGAGTCACCACGTCAGAGAGAAGCCCAGAGGGGGACGAGAATCACTAGGTCGAGGTGAGGCCCCGATGAGGAACTGAGAAACCAGGTCCCATGATGCCCATATGAGGACCTGAGTCACCAGGTCCAGGTGAGGCCAAACTGAGGACCAGAGTCACCAGATCCAGGTGAGGTGCATGTTGGAAAGAGAGTCACCAGGTCCAGGAGAGGTCCAGGTGGGGACCAGAGTCACCAGATGCAGGTCAAGTCCCGGTGGGGACCAGTCACCAGATCGAGGTGAAGCCCAGGCGGGGAGCAGAGTCACTAGGTCCAGATGAGGCCCAGGTGAGGACCAGAGTTACCAGGTACACGTGAGGCACCGTTGGGGATCAGAGGCAACAGGTCCATGTGAGGCCAACTTGGGGACCATGATCAACAGGTCTACCTGAGGCCCAGGTGTGGAACACAGTAAGCAGGTCCAGGTGAGTCCCCATGGTGACAAGAGTCACCACGTCCAGGTGAGGCCCAGGTTCGGACCAGGATCACCAGGTACAGGGGAGGCCCTTGAAAGAACCAGAGTCAACAGTTCGAGTTCAGGCGCAGGTTTCAACTAGGGTCAGCAGGTCTAAGTCAGGGGAAAGTGGGGTTCACAGTCACTAGGGAATGGTGAGACCCAGAGGGGCACCAGAGTCACGTGGTCCAGGTGAGGTCCAGTTGTGGAACACAGTCACCGCGTCCCATTTTGCCCAGTTGAGGACCATGGTCAAAAGGGCCAGGTGAGGCCAAGATGGGGACCGGTGTCCCCAAATCCAGGTGAAGCCCAGCTGGGGACAACAGTCACCAGATCCAGGGTAGTCTCAGGTGCAGACCAGAATCAGCAGGTCCAGGTGAGGTGCAGTTGGCAACCACACTCACCAGGTCCCGGTGAGGCCCTGGTGGGGACCAGAGTCACGAGGTACATGACAAACTAGAAACACTGCAGCCACCAGGTCCACATGATATCCATGTGGGAACGAGAATCACCAGTTACAGGTTAGGACCAGGTGGGGATCTGACTCACAATTTCCAGGTGAGACACAGGTGGGAACGAGTGTCACCATGTGCAGGAGTGGCCCAGGTGAAGACCAGAGTTGATAGGTCCGGCTGGGTCACTGTTAGTGTACAGTGTAACCATATCCTGATGCTACCCAGGTGGGTACCAGAGACACCAGGTCCTGGTGAGGCCCAGGTGGGACCAGAGACATGAGGTCCAGGTGAGGTCCCGATGGGAACCACAGTCACCAGGTCAGGTGAGGCCATGCTTAGGATCAGAGTCACCAGTTACAGGTGAGGCCCATGTGGAGCCAGAGTCACCTGGTACAGAAGAGGCCAAAGTCAGGACCAGAGTTACCAGGATCAGGTCAGTCCCAGTGGGGAACAGAGTAACTATGTTCCGATGATGCCCAGGTAGACCCAGCGTCACCAGGTCCAGATGAGGCGCAGGTGGGGAGCATATTCACTAGGTCTCGGTGAGACCCAGTTGAGGACCAGTGTCACCAGGTATATTTGAGCCCTTGAGGGGTACCAGATTCACCTGGTCTAGGTGACATCCAGATGGGGACCAGAGTCACCATGTCAGGGTGAGGCCCCGAAGGGATCCAGAGTCATCATGTCCAGGTGAGGCTCAGGTGTGGAACAGAGTATCCAGGTCATAATGGTCCACAGGTGAGGACCAGAGTCACGAGATCTTGGTGA
This sequence comes from Canis lupus baileyi, assembly GCF_048164855.1. Lineage (NCBI taxonomy): Eukaryota > Metazoa > Chordata > Mammalia > Carnivora > Canidae > Canis > Canis lupus. The sequence goes on from NC_132862.1 coordinate 47,683,312, forward strand.
GGCCCAGTTAGGATCAGAGTCACCAGTTCCAGTTGAGGCCAAGAAGGAGTCCACAGCAATCAGGTCCAGGTGGGGAACAAAGTCACCAGAACTGGGTGAGGCCCAGATGGGGCCAGATACACCAGGTCCAGGTGATTCCCAGGTGGTGACTAGGGTTACCAGGTCCGGTTGAGGACCAGGTAAGGACGAGATTCACCAAGATACTGGGGCCTACGTGGGGACCGTGTCACCATGATGGGTGAGGCCCAGGTGGCAAGCCCACTCACCAGGTCCAGGTGAGGCCAGCCTGCAGGCCAGAGTCACCAGATCCAGGTGAGGCCCTAGTGGGGACGGGATTCAAGGTAAATGTGAGTCTACAAGAACACCACAGTCACCAGATCCAGGTGTGGTTCATGTGGGAACGGGAGTCACCAGGTCCAGCTGAGACCCAGTTGGGGACGACAGTCACCAGTTCCAGATTGAGGCCTAGGTTTGGGGACGAGAGTCATCAGGACCAGTTGAGGCCAAAGTGTGCAGCAAAGTTATCATGTCCAGGTGGGGCCAGGTGGGGAACAGAGTAACCATGTCCCATTGATGCCAGGTGGGAAAAGAGTCACAAGGTCCAGACGAAGCCTAAGATTGGAGTAGATTCACCAGGTCCTGTTGAGGCCCACCTGAGGACCAGTGTCCCAAGCTCCGGGTGTGTCACCCGGTTCTGGTGATATCCAGGTGGGGACCAGTGTCACAAGTCAGGGTGAGGCCCAGAGGGGGACGAGAATCACTAGGTCCAGGTGAGGCCCCGATGTGGAACTGTGAAACCAGGTCCCAAGATGCCCATATGAGGACCTGAGTCACCAGGTCCAGGTGATGTCCCTGTGGGAACCAGTCACCCCGTCCAGGTGAGGCCCAGGTGGGACCACAGTCACCATGTCCTGGTGAGGCCCAGGTATATAAGAGAGTATCCAGGTCCCAATGATGCCCAGGTAAGGACCAGAGTCAACAGGTCCAAGAGAGGCCCAAATATAGATCAGAGTCATTGTGTTCCAGGTGAGGCCAGAGGGAGACCACAGGGAACAGATCCAGGAGAGCCCCATATGGGAACCAGAGCCACCAAATCCAGGTGAGGTCCAGGAGGGACCACAGTCCCAAGGTCCAGGTGAGGCGCTGGTGGCAACATGATTCACCAAGTCCAGGTGAGGCCCACGTGGTGACCTGTCACCAGGGCCAGGTGCGGACAAGCTAAGGACCAGATTCACGAGGCCCAAGTGAAGCCCAAGGGGTGACCAGAGTCACCAGGTAAGGGTGAGGCCCTGAGGGGAACCAGAGTAACCAGTTTAGTTTGAGGCCCAAAATGGGACCAGAGATCCCTGGTCAAACTAGGCCCAGGTGTGGCATAGAGTATCCAGGTCCCAATGATGCCTGGGTGAGGACCAGAGTCACTATGGCCATGCAGGCTCAGATGGGGAACAGAATCACTAGGTCCTGGTGAGGCATAGAATAAGACCACAATCACCAGTATCAGGTGTGCCCCTTGTGGGAACCAGAGCCACTCTATCCAGCTGTGTCCCAGGTCCATGTGAGCCCCACGTCAGGACCAGATGCATCAGGTCGAATTAAGGCATAGTTCGGGACAAGAGTCACCAGGTCTGGGTGCGGGCTAGGTGGGGCAAGATTCAGCAGTTCTGAGTTAGGTCAAAGTGGGGACGAGAGACACCAGGTCCAGGTGAGGCCAAACTGAGGACCAGAGTCACCAGATCCAGGTGAGGTCCATGTTGGAAAGAGAGTCACCAGGTCCAGGAGAGGTCCAAGTGGGGACCAGAGTCACCAGATCCAGGTGAAGTCCAGGTGGGGACCAGAGTCACCAGATCCATGTGAAACCCAGGTGGGGACCAGAGTCACTAGGTCCTGATTAGGCCCAGGTGAGGATCAGAGTTACCAGATACACGTGAGCCCTTGGCGGGGATCAGAGCCAAAGGTCCACGTGAGCCCGGCTTGGGGACCATGGTCAACAAGTCTACCTGAGGCCCAGGTGTGGAACACAGTAATCATGTCCAGGTGAGTCCCCGGTGGTGACAAGAGTCACCACGTCCAGGTGAGTCCCAGGTGGGGACCAGGATCACCAGGTACAGGGGAGGCCCTTGAGAGAACCAGAGTCAACATTCGAGGTCAGGCGCAGGTGGCAACCAGGGTCAGCAGGTCCAAGTCAAGCCAAAGTGGGGTTCACAGTCACTAGGGCACAGTGAGACCCAGAGGGGGACCATAGTCACCTTGTCCAGGTGAGATCCAGTTGTGGAACAGAGTCACCGGGTCCCAATTTTGCCCAGTTGAGGACCATGGTCAACAGGGCCAGGTGAGGCCCAGATAGGGACCGGAGTCCCCAAATTCAGGTGAAGCCCAGGTGGGGACCACAGTCACCAGATCCATTGTAGTCTCAGGTGGAGACCAGAATCACCAGGTCCTGGTGAGGTGCAGGTGGCAACCACACTCACCAAGTCCGGGTGAGGCCCTGGTGGGGACCAGAGTCACGAGGTACATGAGAAGCTAGAAACACTGCAGCCACCAGGTCCACATGATATCCATGTGGGAACGAGAATTAAAAGTTACAGGTGAGGACCAGGTGGGGTCCGACCCACCATGCCCAGGTGAGACCCAGGTGAAGACCAGAGTTAATCGGTCCGGCATGGTCACTGTTAGTGAACAGTGTAACCATATCCTGATGCTACCCAGGTTGGTACCAGAGACACCATATCCTGGTGAGGCCCAGGTGCGCCCAGAGATATGAGGTCCAGGTGAGGTCCCGATGGGAACCACAGTCACCAGGTCAGGTGAGGCCATGCTTAGGATCAGAGTCACCTGTTACAGGTGAGGCCCAGGTGGAGCCAGAGTCACCTGGTACAGAAGAGGCCAAAGTCAAGACCAGAGTCACCACGATCAGGTCAGTCCCAGTGGGGAATAGAGTAAACATTTCAGGATGATGCCCAGGAAGAACCAGAGTCACCAGGTCCAGATTGGCGCAGGTGGGGAGCATATTCACTAGGTCCTGTGAGGCCAATTGAGGACGAGAGTCACCAGGTCTAGTTGAGTCCTAGAGGGGTACCAGATTCACCTGGTCTAGGTGACATCCAAATGGAGACCAGAGTCACCATTTCAGGGTGAGGCCCAGAGAGGTTCCAGAGTCATCAAGTCCAGGTGAGGCTCAGGTGTGGAACAGAGTATCCAGGTCTGAATGATCCACAGTTGAGGACCAGAGTCACCAGATCTGGGTGAGGCCCAGTTAGGAACAGAGTCACCAGTTCCAGGTGAGGCCAAGAAAGTGTCCACAGCAATTAGGTCCAGGTGGGGAACAAAGTCACCAGGACTGGGTGAGGCACAGATTGGGAACAGATTCACAAGGTCCAGGTGATTCCCAGGTGATGACCAGAATTACCAGTTCCGGATGAGGACCAGGTAAGGACCAGATTCACCAGGTCCATGTGAGGCCCACGTGGGGACCTGTGTCACCAGGTATGGGTGAGGCCCAGGTAGCAAACCCACTCACCAGGTCAAGGTGAGTCCAACCTGCAGGCAATGCAGAGGAATCGTGTACCGAAGATGCCCGTGTAAGGAACAGAGTTACCAGGTCCAGGTGAGGCCAACCTGCAGGCCATGCAGCGGAACTATGTCCCGATGATGCCCAGGTAGGGACCAGAGTAACCAGTTCCAAATGAGGCCCAGATGGAGCATATTCACTAGGCCCATGTGAGGCCCAGTTGAGGACCAGAGTCACCAGATCTTGTTGAGGCCTAGAGGGGTACCAGAATCACCTGATCCAGGTGACATCCAGATTGTGACCAGAGTCCCTGATAGTGAACAGTGTCACCATAACCTGATGCTACATAGATGGTTACCAGAGACACCAGGTCCTGGTGAGGCCCAAGAGGGACCCGAGACATGAGGTCCAGGTGAGGTCCCGATGCGAACCGCAGTCAGCAGGTCAGGTGAAACCATGCTTAGGATCGGAGTCACCAGTTACAGGTGAGGCACAGGTTGAGCCAGAGTCACCTGGTACAGAAGAGGCCAAAGTCAGGACAAGAGTTACCAGGATCAGGTCAGTCCCAGTGGGGAATAGAGTAACCATGTCCCGATGATGCCCAGGAAGAACCAGAGTCACCAGGTCCAGATGAGGCGCAGGTGGGGAGCATATTCACTAGGTCCCGGTGAGGACAAGTTGAGGACAAGAGTCACCAGTCCTAGTTGAGGCGTAGAGGGGTCCAGATTCACCTGGTCTAGGTGACATCCAGATGGGGACCAGAGTCATCATGTCAGCCTCACCTGGACTTGATGACTCTGGGCCAGGTCCTGGTGAGGCCCAGGTGGGACTAGAGACATGAGGTCCAGGTGAGGTCCCGATGGGAACCACAGTCACCAGGTCAGGGGAGGCCATGCTTAGGATCAGAGGCACCAGTTACAGGTGAGGCCCAGGTGGATCCAGAGTCACCTGGTACAGAAGAGGCCAAAGGCAGGACCAGAGTTACCAGGATCAGTTCAGTCCCAGTGGGGAATAGAGTAACCATGTCCAGATGATGCCCAGGTAGAAACAGAGTCACCAGGACCAGATGACGCGTAGGTGGGGAGCATGTTCACTAGGTCCCGGTGAGGCCCAGTTGAGGACCAGAGTCACCAGGTCAAGTTGAGGCCTAGAGGGGTACCAGATTCACCTGGTCTAGGTGACATCCAGATGGGGACCAGAGTCACCATGTCAGGCTGAGGCCCAGAGGGGATCCAGAGTCATCATGTCCAGGTGAGGCACAGGTGTGGAGCAGAGTATCCAGGTCATAATGGTCCACAGGTGAGGACCAGAGTCACCAGATCTGGGTGAGGCCCAGTTAGGTTCAGAGTCACCAATACCAGGTGAGGCCAAGAAGGAGTCCACAGCAATCAGGACTAGGTGGGGAACAAAGTCACCAGGACTGGATGAGGCCCAGATGGGGACCAGATTCACCAGGTCCAGATGATTCCCAGGTGGTGACCAGAGTTACAAGTTACGGGTGAGGACAAGGTAAAGACCAGATTCACCAGGTCCAAGTGAGGCCCACGTGGGGACCTGTGTCACCAGGCATGGGTGAGGCCCAGGTGACAACCCAACTCACCAAGTCCAGGTGAGGCCAACCTGCAGGCCATGCAGAGGAACCATGTCCCGATGATGCCCAGGTAGGGACTAGAGTTACCAGGTCCAGGTGAGGCCAACCTGCAGGTCATGCAGGGGAACCATGTCCCGATGATGCCCAGGTAGGGACCAGAGTTACCAGGTCCAGGTGAGGCCAATCTGCAGGCCATGCAGGGGAACCATGTCCCGAAGATCCCCAGGTAGGGACCAGAGTCACCAGGTCCAAATGAGGCCAACCTGCAGGCCATGCAGGGGAACCATGTCCCGATGATTCCCAGGGAGGGCCCAGAGTCACGAGGTCGTGGTGAGTCTAACCTGCATGCCATGCAGTGGAACCATATTCCTATGATGCCCAGGTAGAGACCAGAATTACCAGGTCCAGGTGAGGCCAACCTGCAGTTCATGCAGTGGAACCATGTCCCGATGATGCCCAGGTGAGGAACAGAGTCACCAGGTTTGGGGGACGCGCAGAAAAGATCAGAGTCACCATTTTCAGGTGAGGCCAAAAAGAGTCCACAGCAATCAGGTCCAGGTGGGGAACAAAGTCACCAGGACTGGGTGAGTCCCAGATGATGACCGGATTCACCAGGTCCAGGTGAGGCCCAGTTGGGGACCAGAGTCCCCGGGTCTTGGAGAGGACCAGGTAAGGATCAGATTCACCAGGTCCAAGAGGCCCAGGTGGGTAAGTAACAACAGGTATGGGTGAGGCCCAGGTAGCAACCCCACTCACCAGGTCCAGGTGAGGCAAACCTGGAAGCCAGAGTCACCAGCACCAGGTGAGGCCCTAGTGGGACCGGAGTCACCAGGTAAATGTGAGTCTACAAGAACACCACAGTCACCTGGTCCAGGTGTGTTTCATGTGGGAACGAAGTGTCACCAGGTACAGGTAAGGCCCTGGTGGGGACTACAGTCACCAGGTCCAGATTGAGGCCTAGGTGGGGGGACCAGAGTCATCAGGACGAGTTGAGGCCAAAGTGTGGAGCAAAGTTATCATGTCCATGTGAGGCCCAGGTGGGGAACAGAGTAACCATGTCCCATTGATGACAGGTGGGAAAAGAGTCACAATGTCCAGACGAGGCCTAAGTGAGGAGTAGATACACCAGGTCCTGTTGTGGCCCAGTTGAGGACCAGTGTCCCCAGCTCCGGTTGAGTCCCAGAGGTGGACCAGAGTCACCCGGTTCTGGTGATATCCAGGTGGGAACCAGAGTCACCACGTCAGGGTGAGGCCCAGAGGGGGACGAGAATCACTAGGTCCAGGTGAGACCCCTATATAGAACTGAGAATCCAGGTCCCATGATGCCCATATGAGGACCTGAGTCACCAGGTCCAGGTGAGTTCCCTTGGAAGCCAGTCACCTCGTCCAGGTGAGGCCTAGGTGAGACCACAGTCACCAGATCCAAGAGAGGCCTAGGTATATAAGAGAGTATCCAGGTCCCAATGATGCCCATGTAAGGACCAGAGTCAACAGGTCCAGGAGAGGTCCAAATATGTATCAGAGTCATTGTGTTCCAGGTGAGGCCAGATGGAGACCACAGGAACCTGGTCCAGGAGAGACCCATATGGGAACCAGAGCCACCAGAGCCAGGTGTGGTCTAGGTGGGACCACAGTCACATGGTCCAGGTGAGGCGCAGGTGGCAACAGGATTCACCAAGTCCAGGTGAGGCCCAGCTGGCGACCAGTCTTCAGATCCAGGTGAGGACCAACTAAGGACCAGATTCACCAGGCCCAAGTGCAGCCCAGGGGGTGACCAGAGTCACCAGGTAAGGGTGAGGCCTAGAGGGGGAACCAGAGTAACCAGTTTAGTTGAGGCCCAGAATGGGACCAGAGGTCCCTGGTCAAAGTGAGGCCCAGGTGTGGAATAGAGTATCCAGGTCCCAATGATGCCTGGGTGAGGACCAGAGTCACTAGGGCCAGGCAGGCCCAGATGGGGAACAGAATCACTAGGTCCTGGTGAAGCATATAATAAGACCACAGTCAGCAGTAACAGGTGAGCCCCTTGTGGGAACCAGAGCCACTATATCCAGCTGAGTCCCAGGTCCATGTGAGGCCCACGTGAGGACCAGATTCATCAGGTCGAATTGAAGCATAGCTGGGGACAAGAGTCACCAGGTCTGGGTGCGGGCTAGGTGGGGCAAGATTCAGCAGTTCTGAGTTAGGTCAAAGTGGGGACGAGAGACACCAGGTCCATATGAGGCCAAACTGAGGACCAGAGTCACCAGATCCAGGTGAGTTCCATGTTGGAAAGAGAGTCACCAGGTCCAGGAGAGGTCCAGGTAGGGACCAGAGTCACCAGATCCAGGTAAATTTCAGGTGGGGACCAGAGTCACCAGATCTGGTTGAGGCCTAGAGGGATACGAGAATCCCCTGGTCCAGGTGACATCCTGATGGTGACCACAGTCACCATGGAAGGGTGAGGCCCAGAGAGTTTCCAGAGTCATCATGTCCAGGTGAGGCTCAGGTGTAGAACAGAGTCACCAGGTACCAATGATGCCCAGGTGAAGACCAGAGTCACCAGGTCTGGATGACGCGCAGATATGATCAGAGTCACCAGTTCCAGGTGAGGCCAAGAAAGAGTCCACATCAATCAGGCCCAAGTGGGGAACAAAGTCACCAGGACTGCGTGAGGCCCAGATGGGGACCAGATTCACCAGGTCCAGGTGAGGCCCAGGTGGTGACCAGAGTTCCCGGGTCTGGGAGAGGACCAGGTAACAACAAGATTCGACCAGTCACCAGATCCATGTGCGGACCAGCTAAGGACCAGATTCACTAGGCCCAAGTGAAGCCCAAGGGGTGACTAGATATACCAGGTAAGGGTGAGGCCCAGAAGGGGAACCAGAGTAACCAGTTTAGTTTGAGGCCCAGAATGGGACCAGAAGTCCGTGGTCAAAGTGAGGCCCAGGTGTGGAATAGAGTATCCAGGTCCGAATGATGCCTGGGTGAGGACCAGCGTCACTAGGGCCATGCAGGCCCAGATGGGGAACAGAATCACTAGGTCCTGTTGAGGCATAGAATAAGACCACAGTCACCAGTATCAGGTGAGCCCCTTGTGGGAACCAGAGCTACTCTACCCAGCTGATTCCCAGGTCCATGTGAAGCCCACGTGAGGACGAGATTCATCAGGTCGAATTGAGGCTTAGCTGGGGACAAGAGTCACCAGGACTGGGTGCGGCCTAGGTGGGGCAAGATTCAGCAGTTTTGAGTTAGGTCAAAGTGGGGACGAGAGACACTAGGTCCAGGTGAGGCCAAACTGAGTACCAGAGTCACCAGATCTAGGTGAGGTCCATGTTGGAAAGAGAGTCACCAGGTCCAGGAGAGGTCCAGGTGGGGACCAGAGTCACTAGATCCGGGTGAAGTCCAGGTGGGGACCAGAGTCACCAGATCGAGGTGAAGCCCAGGTGGGGACAAGAGTCACTAGGTGCAGATGAGGCCCAGGTGAGGACCAGAGTTACCAGGTACACGTGAGGATCCGGTGGGGATCAGAGGCAACAGGTCCATGTGAGGCCGGCTTGGGTACCATGGTCAACAGGTCTACTTGAGACCCAGTTGTGGAACACAGTAAGCAGGTCCAGGTGAGTCCCCCGTGGTGACAAGAGTCACCAGGTCCAGGTGAAGCCCAGGTGGACACCAGGATAAACAGGTACAGGGGAGGCCCTTGAAAGAACCAGAGTCAAGAGTTCGAGGTCAGGCGCAGGTGGCAACCAGGGTCAGCAGGTCCAAGTCAAGCCAAAGGAGACTTCACAGTCACTAGGACACGGTGAGACCCAGAGGGGGACCAGAGTCCCCTGGTCCAGGTGAGGTCCAGTTGTGGAACACAGTCACCAGGTCCCAATTTTGCCCAGTTTAGGACCATGGTCAACAGGGCCAGGTGAGGCCCAGATGGGGACCGCAGTCCCGAAATCCAGGTGAAGCCCAGGTTGGACCACAGTCACCAGATGCAGGGTAGTCTCAGGTGCAGACCAGAATCACCAGGTCCAGGTGTGGTGCAGGTGGCAACCAAACTCACCAGGTCCCGGTGAGGCACTGGTGGGGACCACAGTCACGAGGTACATGAGAAGCTAGAAACACTGCAGCCACCAGGTCCACATGATGTCCATGTGGGAATGAGAATCACCAGTTACAGGTGAGGACCAGGTGGGAATCCGACTCACCATGTCCAGGTGAGACCCAGGTGGGAACCAGTGTCACCATGTCCAGGTGTGGCCCAGGTGAAGACCAGAGTTAATAGGTCCGGCTGGGTCAGTGTTAGTGAACAGTGTAACCATATCCTGATGCTACCCAGGTGGGTACCGGAGACACCAGGTCCTGGTGAGGCCCAGGTGGAACCAGAGACCTGAGGTCCAGGTGAGGTCCCGATGGGAACCACAGTCACCAGGTCAGGTGAGGCCATGCTTAGGATCAGAGTCACAAGTTATAGGTGAGGTCCAGTTGGAGCCAGAGTCACCTGGTACAGAAGAGGCCAAAGTCAGGATCAGAGTTACCAGAATCAGGTCAGTCCAGTGGGGAATACAGTAACCATTTCCCGAGGATGCCCAGGTAAAACCAGAGTCACCATGCCCAGATGCGGCGCAGGTGGGGAGCATGTTCACTAGTTCCCGGTGAGGCCCAGTTGGGGCCCAGAGTCACCAGGTCAAGTTGAGGCCTAGAGGGGTACCAGATTCACCTGGTCTAGGTGACATCCAGATGGGGACCAGAGTCACCATGTCAGGCTGAGGCCCAGAGGGGATCCAGAGTCAACATGTCCAGGTGAGGCTCACGTGTGGAACAGATTATCCAGTTCATAATGGTCCACTGGGGAGGACCAGAGTCACCAGATCTCGGTGATGCCCAGTTAGGATCAGAGTCACCAGTTCCAGGTGAGGCCAAGAAGGAGTCCACAGCAATCAGGTCCAGGTGGGGAACAATGTCACCAGGAATGGATGACCCCAGATGGGGACCAGATTCACCAGTTCCAGGTGATTCCCAGGTGGTCACCAGAGTTACGAGTTCCGGGTGAGGACCAGGTAAGCACCAGATTCACCAGGTCCAAGTGAGGCCCACTGGGGACCTGTGTCACCAGGCATGGGTGAGACCCAGGTGGCAACCCCACTCACCAGGTCCAGGTGAGGCGAACCTGCAGGCCATGCAGAGGAACCATGTCACGATGATGCCCAGGTAGGGACTAGAGTTACAGGTCCAGGTGAGGCCAACCTGCAGGCCATGCAGTGGAACCATGTCCCGATGATGCCGAGGTAGTGATCAGAATCACCAGGTCCAATGAGACCCAGATGGAGCATATTTACTAGGTCCAGGTGAGGTCCAGTGGAACACCAGAGTAACAAGACCTGGTTGAGGCCTAGATGGGTAACAGAATCACCTGGTCCAGGTGACATCCAGATGGGGACCAGAGTCAACAGGTCAGGATGAGGCCCAGAGAGGTTCCAGAGTCATCATGTCCAGGTGAGGCTCAGGTGTGGAACAGAGTCACCAGGTACCAAAGATACCCAGGTGAGGACCAGAGTCACCAGGTCTGGGTAATGCGCAGATAGGATCAGAGTCACCAGTTCCAGGTGAGGCCAAGAAAGAGTCCACAGCAATCAGATCCAGGTGGGGAACAAAGTCACCAGGACTGGGTGAGGCCCAGATGGGGACCAGATTGACCAGGTCCAGGTGAGGCCCAGGTGGTGACCAGAGTCCCCGGGTCTGGGAGACGACCAAGTAAGGACCAGATTCACCAGGTCCAAGAGCCCCACAAGGGGACCTGTGTCCCCAGGTACGGGCGAGGCACAGGTGGCAACCACACTCACCAGGTCCAGGAGAGGTCATCCTTCGAGCCATGCAGAGGAACCCTGTCCCGATGATGCCCATGTAGGAACCAGAGTTACCAGGTCCAGGTGAGGCCAACCTGTAGGCCATGCAGTGGAACCATGCCCTGATGATGTCCAGGTAGGGACCAGGGTTACCAGGTCCAGGTGAGGCCAACCTGCAGGCGATGCAGTGGAACCGTGTCCCGATGATGCCCAGGTAGGGACCAGAATCACCAGGTCCAATGAGGCCCAGATGGAGCATATTCACTAGGTCCAGGTGTGGTCCAGTTGAGGACCAGAGTCACCAGACCCTGTTGAGGCCTAGAGGGGTACCAGAATCACCTGGTCCAGGTGACATCCAGATGGGGACCAGAGTCACCAGGTCAGGATGAGGCCCAGAGAGGTTCCAGAGTCATCATGTCCAGGTGAGGCTCAGGTGTGGAACAGAGTCACCAGGTACCAAAGATACCCAGGTGAGGACCAGAGTCACCAGGTCTGGGTGACGGGCAGATAGGATCAGAGTCACCTGTTCCAGGTGAGGCCAAAAAAGAGTCCACAGCAATCAGATACAGGAGTGGAACAAAGTCAACAGGCCTGGGTGAGGCCCAGATGGGGATCAGATTCACCAGGTCCAGGTAGGCCCAGGTGGTGACCAGAGACCCCGGGGCTGGGAGACGACCAGGTAAGGACCAAATTTACCAGGTCCAAGAGGCCCACGCGGGGACCTGACTCACCAGGTATGAGTGAGGCCCAGGGGCAACCCCACTCACAAGGTCCAGGTGAGGCAAACCTGCATGCCAAAATCACCAGATCCAAGTGAGGCCCTAGTCGCACCGGAGACAGCAGGTAAAAGTGAGTCTACAAGAACACTACAGTCACCAGCTCCAGGTGTGGTTCATGTGGGAACGAGAACCACCAGTTCCAGGTGAGACCCAGGTTGGGACGACAGTCACCAGGTCCGGATTGAGGCCTAAGAGGGTAACAGTGCCATCAGGACCAGTTGAGGCCCAACTGTGGAACAAAGTTATCATGTCCAGTTGAGGCTCAGGTGTGGAACAGAGTATCCAGGTCATAATGGTCCACAGGTGAGGACCAGAGTCACCAGATCTGGGTGAGGTCCAGTTAGGATCAGAGTCACCAGTGCCAGGTGAGGCCAAAAAGGAGTCCACAGCAATCAGGTCCAGGTGGGGAACAAAGTCACCAGGACTGGGTGAGGCCCAGATGGGGACCAGATTCACCAGATCCAGGTGATTCCCAGGTGATGACCAGAGTTACCAGTTCCGGGTGAGGAACAGATAAGGACCAGATTCACCAGGTCCAAGTGAAGCCCACGTTTGACCTGTGTCACCAGGTATGGGTGAGGGCCAGGTGGCAAACCCACTCACCAGGTCCAGGTGATGCCAACCTGCAGGCCATGCAGTGGAACCATGTCCCGATGATGCCCAGGTAGGGACCGGAGTCATCAGGTCCAAATGAGGCCCAGATAAATCATATTCACTAGGTGCAGGTGAGGCCCAGTTGAGGACCAGAGTCACCAGAACTGGTTGAGACCTAGAGCGGTACCAGAATCCCCTGGTCCAGGTGACATCTCGACGGGGACCAGAGTCACCAGGTCAAGGTGAGGCACAGAGAGGTTCAAGAGTCACCATGTCCAGGTGAGACTCAGGTGTGGAACAGACTCACCAGGTACCAATGATGCCCAGGTGAGGACCAGAGTCACCAGATCTGGGTGACGCGCAGATAGATTCAGAGTCACCAGTTCCAGGTGAGACAAAGAAAGAGTCCACAGCAATCAGGTCCAGGTGGGGAACAAAGTCACCAGGACTGGGTGAGGCCCAGATTCACCCTGTCCAGGTGAGGCCCAGGTGGTCACCAGAGTCCCCGGTGATGGGAGAGGACCAGGTAAGGACCAGATTCACCAGGTCCAAGAGGCCCACGTGGGGACCTGAGTCACCAGGTATGGGTGAGGCCCAGGTGGCAACCCCACTCACCAGGTCCAGGTGAGGCAAGCCTGCTGGCCAGAGTTACCGGATCCAAGTGAGGCCCTAGTGGGGACCGGAGTCACCAGGTAAATGTGAGTCTACAAGAACACCACAGTCACCAGATCCAGTTGTGGTTCATGTGGGAACGAGAGTCACCAGGTCCAGGTGAGACCCAGCTGGGGACCACAGCACCAGGTCCAGATTGAGGCCTAGGTGGGGGGGAAAGAGTCATCAGGACCAGTTGAGGCCAAAGTGTGGAGCAAAGTTCTCATGTCCAGGTGAGGCCCAGGTGGGGAACAGAGTTACCATGTCCCATTGGTGCCAGGTGGGAAAAGAATCACAAGGTCCAGACGAGGCCTAAGTGAGGAGTAGAATCACCAGGTCCTGTGGAGGCTCAGCAGAGGACCAGTGTCCCAAGCTCCGGGTGAGTCCCAGTGGGGGAACAGAGTCACCCGGTTCTGGTGAAATCTAGGTGGGGACCAGAGTCAGCACGTCAGGGTGAGGCCCAGAGGGGGACGAGAATCACTAGGTTCAGTTTGAGGCCCCGATGTGGAACTGAGAAACCAGGTTCCATGATGCCCATATGAGGACCTAAGTCACCAGGTCCAGGTGAGGTCCCTGAGGGAACAAGTCACTTCGTCCAGGTGAGGCCCAGGTATATAAGAGAGTATCCAGGTCCCAATGATGCCCAGGTAAGGACCAGAGCCAACAGGTCCAGGAGAGGCCCAAATATTGATCAGAGTCATTGTGTTCCAGGTGAGGCCAGATGGAGACCACAGGAACCAGGACCAGGAGAGGCCCATATGGGAAACACAGCCATCAGATCCAGGTGAGGTCCAGGTGGGACCACAGTCACAAGGTCCAGGTGAGGCGCAGGTGGCAACAGGTTTCACCAAGTCCAGGTGAGGCCCAGGTGGCGACCAGTCACCACATACAGGTGTGGACCAGCTAAGGACCAGATTAACCAGGCCGAAGTGAAGCCCAAGGGGTGACCAGAGTCACCTGGTAGGGGTGATTCCCAGAGGGGGCACCAGAGTAACCATTTTAGTTTGAGGCCCAGAATGGGACAAGAGGTCCGTGGTCAAAGTGAGGCCCAGGTGTGGAATAGAGTATCCAGGTCCCAATGATGCCTGGGTGAGGACCAGAGTCACTAGGGCAATGCAGGCCCAGATGGGGAACAGAATCACTAGGTCCTGGTGAGGCATAGAATAAGACCAAAGTCACCAGTATCAGGTGAGCCCATTGTGGGAACCAGAGCCACTGTATCCAGCTGAGTCCCAGGTCCATGTGAGGTCCACGTGAGGACCAGATTCATCAGGTCGAATTGAGGCATAGCTGGGGACAAGAGTCACCATGTCTGGGTGCGGCCTTGGTGGGGCAAGATTCAGCAGTTCTGAGTTAGGTCAAAGTGGGGACGAGAGACACCAGGTCCAAGTGAGGGCAAACTGAGGACCAGAGTCACCAGATCCAGGTGAGGTCCAAGTGGGGACCAGAGTCACCAGATCCAGGTGAAGTCCAGGTGGGGACCACAGTCACCAGATCCAGGTGAAGCCCAGGTGGAGACCAGAGTCAGTAGGTCCAGATGAGGCCCAGGTAAGGACCAGAGTTACCAGGTACATGTGAGGCCCCGGTGGGGATCAGAGGCAACAAGTCCATGTGAGGCCGGCTTGGGGACCATGGTCAAGAGGTGTACTTGAGGCCCAGTTGTGGAACACAGTAAGGAGGTCCAGGTGAGTCCCCGGTGGTGACAAGAGTCACCACGTCCAGGTGAGGACCAGGTGGGGACCAGGATCACCAGGTCCAGGGGAGGCCCTTGAAAGAACCAGAGTCAACAGTTCGAGGTCAGGCGCAGGTGGCAACCAGGGTCAGCAGGTCCAAGTCAGACCATAGTGGGGTTCACAGTCACTAGGGCACAGTGAGACCCAGAGGGGGACCAGAGTCACCTGGTCCTGGTGAGGTCCAGTTGTGGTACACAGTCACCGGGTCCCAATTTTGCCCAGTTGAGGACCATGGACAACAGGGCCAGTTGAGGCCCTGATTGGGACCGGAGTCCCTAAAACCAGGTGAAGCCCAGGTGCGGACCAGAGTCACCAGATCCAGGGTAGTCTCAGGTGCAGACCAGAATCACCAGGTCCAGGTGAGGTGCAGATGGCAACCACACTCACAAGGTCCCGGTGAGGCCCTGGTGGGACCAGAGTCACGAGGTACATGAGAAGCTAGAAACACTGCATTCACCAGGTCCACATGATGTCCCTGTGGGAACGAGAATCACCATATACAGGTGAGGACCAGTGGGGATCCGACTCACCATGTCCAGGTGAGACCCAGGTGGGAACCAGTCTCACCATGTCCAGGTGTGGCCCAGGTGAAGACCAGAGTTAATAGGTCTGGCTGGGTCACTGTTAGTGAACAGTGTAACCATATCCTGATGCTACCCAGGTGGGTACCAGAGACACCAGGTCCTAGTGAGGCCCAGGTGGGACCAGAGATATGAGGTCCAGGTGAGTTCCGATGGGAACCACAGTCACCAGGTCAGGTGAGGCCATGCTTAGGATCAGAGTCACCAGTTACAATTGAGGCCCAGGTGGAGCCAGAGTCACCTGGTACAAAAGAGGCCAAAGTCAGGACCAGAGTTACCAGGATCAGGTCAGTCCCAGTGGGGAATAGAGTAACCATGTCCCGATGATACACAGGTAGAACAGAGTCACCAGGTCAACATGAGTCGCAGGTGGGGAGCATGTTCACTAGGTCCCGGTGAGGCCCAGTTGAGGACCAGAGTCACCAGGTCGAGTTGAGGCCTACAGGGGTACCAGATTCACCTGGTCTAGGTGACATACGGATGGGGACCAGAGTCACCATGTCAGGCTGAGGCCCAGAGGGGATCCAGAGTCATCATGTCCAGGTGAGGCTCATGTTTGGAACCGAGTATCCAGATCATAATGGTCCACAGGTGAAGACCAGATTCACCAGATCTGGGTGAGGCCCACTTAGGATCAGACGCACCAGTTCCAGGTGAGGCCAAAAAGTAGTCCACAGCAATCATGTCCAGGTGGGGAACAAAGTCACCAGGACTGGGTGAGGCCCAGATGGGGACCAGATTCACCAGGTCCAGGTGATTCCCAGGTGGTGACCAGAGTTACGAGTTCCGGGTGAGGACCAGGTAATGACCAGATTCACC
This sequence comes from Canis lupus baileyi, assembly GCF_048164855.1. Lineage (NCBI taxonomy): Eukaryota > Metazoa > Chordata > Mammalia > Carnivora > Canidae > Canis > Canis lupus. The sequence continues at coordinate 47,699,381 of NC_132862.1, forward strand.
AGGTCCAACTGAGGCCCACGTGGGGACCTCTGTCACCATGCATGGGAGATGCCAGGGTGACAACCTCACTCACCAGTTCCAGGTGTGGCCACCCTGCAGGCCATGCAGTGGAACCATGTCCCGATGATGCCCAGGTAGGGACCAGATTTACCAGTTCCAGGTGAGGCCAACCTGCAGATCATGAGGTGGAACCATGTTCCGATGATGCCCAGGTAGGGATCAGAGTCACCAGGTTCAAATGAGGCCCAGTTGGAGCATATTCACTAGGTCCAGGTGAGGCCAAGTTACCAGAGTCACCAGAACTGGTTGAGGCCTAGAGGGGTACAGGAATCACCTGGTCCAGGTGACATCCAGATGGGGACCAGAGTCACCAGGTCAGGGTAAGGCCCAGAGAGGCTCCAGAGTCATCATGTCCAGGTGAGGCTCAGGTGTGGAACAGAGTCACCAGGTACCAATGGTGCCCAGGTGAGGACTAGAGTGACCAGATCTGGGTGAAGAGCAGACAGGTGAGGCCTAGGTGGAGACCAGATTCACCAGGTCCAGGTGAGGCCCAGGTGGTGACCAGAGTCCCCGGATCTGGAAGAGGACCAGGTAAGGACCAGATTCACCAGATCCAAGTGAGGCCCACGAGGAGACCTGAGTCATCAGGTATGGATGAGGCCCAGGTGGCAACCCCACTCATCAGGTCCAGGTGAGGCCAACCTGCAGGCCAGAGTCACCAGATCCAGGTGAGGCCCTAGTGAGGACCGGAGTCACCAGGTAAATATGAGTCTCAAGAACACCACAGTCACCAGGTCCAGGTGTGGTTCATGTAGGAACGAGGGTTCCAGGTCCAGGTGAGACCCAGGTTCGGACCACAGTCACCAGGTCCAGATTGAGGCTTAGGTTGGGGGACCAGAGTCATCAGGACCATTTGAGGCCAAAGTGTGGAGCAAATTATCATGTCCAGGTGAGGCCGAGGTGGGGAACAGAGTAACCATATCCCATTGATGCCAGGTGGTAAAAGAGTCGCAAGGTCCAGAAGAGGCCTAAGTGAGGAGTAGATTCACCAGGTCCTGTTGTGGCCCAGTTGAGGACCACTGTCCCCAGCTCCGGGTGAGTCCCCGAGGGGGAGCAGAGTCACCCGGTTCTGGTGATATCCAGGGGGGGACCAGAGTCAGCACGTCAAGGTGCGGCCCAGAGGGGGACGAGAATCACTAGGTCCAGGTGAGGCCCCGATGTGGAACTGAGAAACCAGGTCCCATGATGCCCATATGAGGACCAGACTCAGCAGGTTCAGGTGAGATCCCTGTGGGAAGCAGTCACCTCGTCCAGGTGAGGCCCAGGTGGGACCACAGTCACCAAGTGCAGTTGAGGCCCAGGTATATAGTAGAGTATCCAGGTCCCAATGATGCCCAGGTAAGGACCTGAGTCAACAGGTCCAGGAGAGGGCCAAATATGGATCAGAGTCATTGTGTTCCAGGTGAGGCCAGATGGAGACCACAGGAACCAGGTCCAGGAGAGCCCCATATGGGAACCGGAGCCACCAGATCCAGGTGAGTTCCAGGTGGGACCACAGTCACAAGGTCCAGGTGAGGCGCAGGTGGCAACAGGATTCACCAAGTCCAGGTGAGGCCCAGGTGGCGACCAGTCACCAGATCCAGTTTCGGATCAGCTAAGGACCAGATTCTCCAGACCCAAGTGTAGCCCAAGGGGTGACCAGAGTCACCAGGTAAGGGTGAGCACCAGAGGGGGAACCAGAGTAACCAGTTTAGTTTGAGGCCCAGAATGGGACCAGAAGTCCCTGGTCAAAGTGAGGCACAGGTGTGGAATAGAGTATCCAGGGTGAGGATCTTTGGGTCCATCACCCAATGATGCCTGGGTGAGGACCAGAGGCACTAGAGCCATGCAAGCCCAGTTGGGGAACAGAAATTCTAGGTCCTGGTGTGGCAAAGAATAAGACCACAGTCAGCAGTATCAGGTGAGCCCTTGTGGGAACCAGAGCCACTCTATCCAGCTGAGTCCCAGGTCCATGTGAGGCCCACGTGAGGACCAGATTCATCAGGTCGAATTGAGGCATAGCTGGGGACAAGAGTCACCAGGTCTGGGTGCGGCCTAGGTGGGACAAGATTCAGCAGTTCTCAGTTAGGTCAAAGTGGGGACGAGAGACACCAGATCCAGGTGAGGCCAAACTGAGGACAAGAGTCACAAGATCCAGGTGAGGTCCATGTTGGAAAGAGAGTCACCAGATCCAGGTGAGATCCATGTTGGAAAGAGAGTCACCTGGTCGAGGAGAGGTCCAGCTGGGGACCAGAGTCACCAGATCCAGGTGAGATCCATGTTGGAAAGAGAGTCACCAGGTTCAGGAGAGGTCCAGTTGGGGACCAGAGTCACCTAATCCAGGTGAACTCCAGGTGGGGACCAGAGTCACGAGATCCAGTGAAGCCCAGGTGGGGACCAGAGTCACTAGGTCCAGATGAGGCCCAGGTTAGGACCAGAGATACCAGGTACACGTCAGGCCCCTGTCGGGATCAGAGGCAACAGGTCCATGTGAGGCCGGCTTAGGGACGATGGTCAACAGGTCTACCCGAGGCCCAGGTGTGGAACACAGTAACCAGGTCCAGGTGAGTCCCCGGTGGTGAAAAGTGTCTCCACGTCCAGGTGAGGCCCAGTTGGGGACCAGGATCACCAGGTCCAGGGGAGGCCATTGGAAGAACCAAGTCAAGAGTTCGAGGTCAGGAGCAGGTGGCAACCAGGGTCTCAGGTCCAAGTCAGGTCAAAGTGGGGTTCACAGTCACTAGGGCACGGTGAGACCCAGAGGGGGACCAGAGTCACTTGGTCCAGGTGAGGTCCAGGTGTGGAACACAGTCACCGGGTCCCAATTTCGCCCAGTTGAGGACCATGGTCAACTGGGCCAGGTGAAGCTCAGATGGGGAACGGAGTCCCCAAATCGAGGTGAAGACCAGGTGGGGACCACAGTCACCAGATCCAGGGTATTCTCAGGTGCAGACCAGAATCACCATGTCCAGGTGAGGTGCAGGTGGCAACCACATTCACCAGGTCCCGGTGAGGCCCTGGTGGGGACCAGTGTCACGAGGTACATGAGTAGCTAGAAACATTGCAGCCACCAGGTCCACATGATGTCCATGTGGGAACGAAAATCACCAGTTACAGGTGAGGACCATGTCGGGATCCGACTCACCATGTTCAGGTGAGACCCAGGTGGGAACTAGTGTCACCATGTCCAGGTGTGGCCCAGGTGAAGACGAGAGTTAATAGGTCCGGCTGGGTCACTGTTAGTGAACAGTGTAACCATATCCTAATGCTACCCAGGTGGGTACCAGAGACACCAGGTCCTGGTGAGGCCCAGGTGGGACCAGAGACATGAGGTCTAGGGGAGGTCCCGATGGGAACCACAGTTAACAGGTCAGGTGAGGCCATGCTTAGGATCAGAGTCACCAGTTACAGGTGAGGCACAGTGGAGCCAGAGTCACCTGGTACAGAAGTGGCCAAAGTCAGGACCAGACTTACCAGGATCAGGTCAGTAACAGTGGGGAATGGAGTAACCATGTCCCGATGATGCCCAGGTCGAACCAGAGTCACCAGGTCCATATGAGGCTCAGGTGGGGAGCATATTCACTGGGTCCCGGTGAGTCCCACTTGAGGACCAGTGTCACCAGGTCTAGTTGAGGCCTAGAGGGGTACCAGATTCACCTGGTCTACGTGACATCCAGATGGGGACAAGAATCACCATGTCAGGGTGAGGCCCAGAGGGTATCCGGAGTCATCATGTCCAGGTGAGTCTCTGGTGTGGAACAGAGTATCCAGGTCATAATGGTCCACAGGTGAGGACCAGAGTCACCAGATCTGGGTGAGACCCAGTTATGATCAGAGTCACCAGTTCCAGGTGAGGCCAAGAAGGAGTCCACAGCAATCAGGTCCAGGTGGGGAACAAAGCCACCAGGACTGGGAGAGGTCCAATGGGGACCAGATTCACCAGGTCCAGGTGAGGCACAGGTGGTGACCAGATTCCCCGTTCTGGGAAAGGACCAGGTAAGGACCAGATTCACCAGGTCCAAGAGGCCCACGTGGGGACCTGAGTCACCAGGTATGGGTGAGGCCCAGGTGGCAATAACACTCACCAGGTCCAGGTGAGGCCAAACTGCAGGCCATGCAGTGGAACCATATCCCAATGATGCCCAGGTAGGGAGAAGAATTACCAGGTCCAGGTGAGGCCAACCTGCATGCCATGCAGTGGAAACATATCCATATGATGCCCAGGTAGAGACCAGACTTACCAGGTCCAGGTGAGGCCAACCTGCAGGCCATGCAGTGGAACCATATCCCGATGATGCCCAGGTATGGACCAGAGTCACCAGGTCCAAATGAGGCCCAGATGGAGCATATTCACTAGGTACAGGTGAGTCCCCTTTGAAGACCAGAGTCACCAGATCTGTTTGAGGCCTAGGGGGTACCAGAATCACCTTGTCCATGTGACATCCAGATGGGGACCAGAGTCACTAGGTCAGGGTGAGGCCCAGAGCGGTTCCAGAGTCAACATATCCAGGTGAGGCTCAGGTGTGGTACAGAGTCACCAGGTACCAATGATGCCCAGGTGAGGACAAGAGTCACCCGGTCTGGGTGACGCACAGATAGGATCAGACTCACCAGTCCAGGTGAGGCCAAGAAAGGGCACAGCAATCAGGTCCAGGTAGGGAACAAAGTCACCAGGACTGGGTGAGGCCCAGATGGGGACCAGATTCACCAGGTCCAGGTGAGGCCCAGGTGGTGACAGGAGTCCCCGGGTCTAGGAGAGGACCGGGTAAGGACAAGATTCACCAGGTCCAAGTGGCCCACGTAGGGATTTGAGTCTCCAGGTATGGGTGAGGCCCAGGTGGCAACCCCACTCACCATGTCCTGGTGAGACCAACCTGCAGGCCAGAGTCGCCAGATCCACATGAGTCCCTAGTGGGGACCAGATTCACCAGGTAAAAGTGAGTCTACAAGAACGCCAGAGTCACCAGGTCCAGGCGTGGTACATGTAGGAACGAGACCACCAGGTCCAGGTGAGACCCAGATGGGGACCACAGTCACCAGGTACAGGTGTGACCCAGGTGGGGACCACAGGCACCAGGTTCAGTTTGAGGCCTAGGTGGGGGGATCAGAGTCATCAGGACCAGTTGAGGCCAAAGTATGGAGCAAAGTTATCATGTCCAGGTGAGGCCCAGTGGGAACAGAGTAACCATGTTCCATTGATGCCAGGTGGGTAAAGAGTCACAAGGTCCAGACGAGACCTAAGTGAGGAGTAGATTCACCAGGTCCAGTTGTGCCCAGTTGAGGACCAGTGTCCCAGCTCCGGGTGAGTCCCAGAGGGGGAACAGAGTCACCCGATTCTGGTGATATCCAGATGGGGACCAGAGTCACCATGTCAGGCTGAGGCCCAGAGGGGATCCAGCGTCATCATGTCCATGTGAGTCTCAGGTGTGGAACAGAGTATCCAGGTCATAATGGTCCACAGGTGAGGACCAGAATCACCAGATCTGGGTGAGGCCCAGTTAGGATCAGAGTCACCCGTTCCAGGTGAGGCCCAAAAGGAGTCCACAGCAATCAGGTCCAGGTGGGGAACAAAGTCACCAGGAATGGGTGAGGCCCAATGGGGACCAGATTCACAAGGTCCAGATGATTCCCATGTTGTGACCAGACTTACTAGTTCCGAGTGAGGACCATGCAAGGACCAGATTGACCAGGTCAAAGGGAGGCCCACGTGGGGCCCTGTGTCACAAGGTATGGGGGAGGCCCAGGTGGCAACCCCACTCACGAGGTCCAGGTGAGGCCAACCTGCAGGCCATGCAGAGGAACCATGTCCCGGTGATGCTCAGGTAGGGACCAGATTTACCAGGTCCAGTTGAGGCCAATCTGCAGGCCATGCAGTGGAACCATGTCAAGATGATGCCCAGGTAGAGACCAGAGTCACCAGGTCCAAATAAGGCCCAGTTGGAGCATATTCACAAGGTCCAGGTGAGGCCCAGTTGAGGACAAGAGTCACCAGATCTGGTTGAGGCCTAGAGGGGTACCAGAATCACCTGGTCCAGGTGACATCCAGATGGGTCCAGAGTCACCAGATCAGGGTGAGTCCCAGAGAGGTTCCAGAGTCATCATGTCCAGGTGAGGCTCAGGTATGGAACAGAGTCACCAGGTACCAAAGATGCCCAGGTGAGGACCAGAGTCACCAGGTCTGGATGAAGCGCAGATAGGATCAGAGTCACCAGTTCCAGGTGAGGGCAAGAAAGAGTCCACAGCAATCAGGTCCAGGGTCGGAACAAAGTCACCAGGACTGGGTGAGGCCCAGATGGGGACCAGATTCACCAGGTCCAGGTGAGTCCCAGGTGGTGACCAGAGTCTCCGGGTCTGGGAGAGGACCAGGTAAGTAACAGGTTCACTGGGTCCGAGAGGCCCACGTGGAGACCTGAGTCACCAGGTATGGGTGAGGCCCAGGTGGCAACCCCACTCACCAGGTCCAGGTGAGGCCACCTGCAGGCTAGAGTCACCAGATCCAGGTGAGGCCCTAGTGGGGACCGGAGTCACCAGGTAATTGTGAGTCTACAAGAACACCACAGGCACCAGGTCCAGGTGTGGTTCATGTGGGAACGAGAGTCACTAGGTCCAGGTGAGCCCCAGGTGGGGACCAGTCACCAGTTCCAGATTGAGGCCTAGGTGGGGGACCAGAGTCACCAGGTCCAGTTGAGGTCCCTGTGGGAACCAGTCACCTCATCCAGTAGAGGCCCGGGTGGAACCAAAGTCACCAGGTCCAGGTGAGGCCCAGGTATATAAGAGAGTATGGAGGTCCCAATGATGCCCATGTAAGGACCATAGTCAACAGGTGCAGGAGAGGCCCAAATATGGATCAGAGTCATTGTGTTCCAGGTGAAGCCAGATGGAGACCACAGGAAACAGGTCCAGTAGAGCCCCATATGGGAACCAGAGCCACCAGATCCAGGTGAGATCCAGGTGGGACCACAGTCACAAGGTCCAAGTGAGGCGCATGTGGCAACAGGATTCACCAAGACCAGGTGAGGCCCAGGTGGCGACCGGTCATCAGATCCAGGTGAGACCAGCTAAGGACCAGATTCACCAGGCCCAAGTGAAGCCCAAGGGGTGACCAGAGTCACCAGGTAAGAGTGAGGCTCAGAGGGGAACCAGAGTAACCAGTTTAGTTTGAGGCCCAGAATGGGACCAGAGGTCCCTGGTCAAAGTGAGGCCCAGGTGTGGAATAGAGTATCCAGGTCCCAATGATGCCTGGGTGAGGACCAGAGTCACCAGGGCCATGTAGGCCCAGATCAGGAACAGAACCTCTAGGTCCTGGTGAGGCATAGAATAAGACCACAGTCACCAGTATCAGGTGAGCCCCTTGTGGGAACCAGAGCCAGTCTATCCAGATGAGTCCCAGGTGATGTGATGCCCACATGAGGACCAGATTCATCAGGTCGAATTGAGGCATAGCTGTGGACAAGAGTCACCTGGTCTGGGTGCGGCCTAGGTGGGGCAACATTCAGCAGTTCTGAGTTAGCATAAAGTGGGGAAGAAAGACACCAGGAACAGGTGAGTCCAAACTGAGGACCAGAGTCACCAGATCCAAGTGAGGTCCATGTTGGAAAGAGAGTCACCAGGTCCAGGAGAGGTCCAGGGTGGACCAGAGTCACCAGATCCGGGTGAAGTCCAGGTTGGGACCAGAGTCACCAGATTCAGGTGAAGTACAGGTGGGGACCAGAGTCACCAGATCCAGGTGAAGCCCAGGTGGGGACCAGAGTCACTAGGTCCAGATGAGGTCAATGTGGGGACCAGAGATATCAGGTACAAGTGAGGCCCCGGTGGGGAGCAGTGGCAACAGGTCCATGTGAGGCCGGCCTGGGGACCATGGTCAACAGGTCTACTTGAGGCCCAGGTGTGGAACACAGTAAGCAGGTCCAGGAGAGTCCCCGGTGGTGACAAGTGTCACCACGTCCAACTGAGACCCAGGTGGGGACCAGGATCACCAGGTCGAGGGGAGGCATTTGAAAAACCAGAGTCTACAGTTTGAGGTCAGGCACAGGTGGCAACCAGTATCAGCAGGTCCAAGTCAGGCCAAAGTGGGGTTCACAGTCACTAGGGCACGGTGAGACACAGAAGGGGACCAGAGTCACCTGGTCCAGGTGAGGTCCAGTTGTGGAACACAGTCACCGGGTCCCAATTTGGCCCAGTTGAGGACCTTGGTCAACAGGGCCAGGTGAAGCCCAGATGGAGACCGGAGTCCCCAAATCCAGGTGAAGCCCAGGTGGGGACCACAGTCACCAGATCCAGGATAGTCTCATGTGCAGACCAGATTCACCAGGTCCAGGTGAGGTGCAGGTGGCAACCACACTCACCAGATCCCGGTGAGGCCCTGGTGGGGACCAGAGTCACGAGGTACATGAGAAGCTAGAAACACTGCAGCCACCAGTTCCACATGATGTCCACGTGGGAACGAGAACCACAAGTTACACTTGAGGACCTTGTGGGGATCCGACTCACCATGTCCAGGTGAGACCCAGGTGCGAACCAGTGTCACCATGTCCAGGTGTGGCCCAGGTGAAGACCAGAGTTAATAGGTCCAGCTGGGTCACTGTTAGTGAAGAGTGTAACCATATCCTAATGCTACCCAGGTGGGTACCAGAGACACCAGGTCCTGGTGAGGCCCAGGTGGGACCAGAGACTTGAGGTCCAGGTTAGGTCCCGATGGGAACCACAGTCACCAGGTCAGGTGTGGCCATGCTTAGGATTATAGTCACCAGTTACAGGTTAGGCCCAGGTGGAGCCAGAGTCACCCGGTAGAGAAGACGCCAAAGTCAGGACCAGAGTTACCAGGATCAGGTCAGTCCCAGTGGGGAATAGAGTAACCATGTCCCAATGATGCCCTGGTAGAACCCGAGTCAACACGTCCAGATGAGGCGCAGGTGGGGAGTATATTCACTAGGTCCCGGTGAGGCCCAGTTCAGGACCAGATTCCCCCGTCTAGTTGAGGCCTAGAGGGGTACCAGATTCACCTAGTCTAGGTGACATCCAGATGGGGACCAGAGTCACCATGTCAGGGTGAGGCCCAGAGGGGATCCAGAGTCATCATGTCCAGGTGAGGCTCAGGTGTGGAACAGAGTATCCAGGTCATAATGGTCCTCAGGTGAGGACCAGAGTCACCAGATCTGGGTGAGACCCAGTTAGGATCAGAGTCACCAGGTCCAGGTGAGGCCAAGAAGGTGTCCACAGCAATCAGGTCTAGGTGGGGAACAAAGTCACCAGGACTGGGTGAGGCCAAGATGGGGACCAGATTCACAAGATCCAGGTTATTCCCAAGTGGAGACCAGAGATACCAGTTCTGGGTGAGGACCAGGTAAGGACGAGATTCACCAGATCCAAGTGAGACCCACGGGGGACCTGTGTCACAATGCATGGGTGAGGCCCAGTTTGCCGCCCCACTCACCAGGTCCAGGTGAGGCCAACCTGCAGGCCATTCAGAGGAACCATGTCCCGACGATGACCAGGTAGGAACCAGACTTACCAGGTCCAAGTGAGGCCAACCTGCAGGCCATGCAGTGGAACCATGTCCCAATGATGCCCAGGTAGGGACCAGATCTCACCAGGTCCAAATGAGGCCCAGATGGTGCATATTCACTAGGTCCAGGTGAGGCCCAGTTGAGGACCAGAGTCACCAGATTTGGTTGTGGCCTAGAGGGGTACCAGAATCACCTGGTCCAGGTGACATCCAGATGGGGACGAGAGTCACCAGATCAGGGTGAGGCCCAGAGGGTTCCAGAGTCATCATGTCCAGGTGAGGCTCAGGTGTGCAACAGAGTCAGCAGGTACCAATGATGCCCAGGTGAGGACCAGAGTCACCAGGTCTGGGTGACGCGCAGATAGGATCAGAGCCACCAGTTCTAGGTGAGGCCAAGAAGGAGTCCACAGCAATCAGGTCCAGGTGGGGAACAAAGTCACCAGGACTGGGTGAGTCTCAGATGGGGACCAGATTCACTAGGTCCAGGGGAGGCCCAGGTAGTGACCAGAGTCCTCTGGTCTACGAGAGGACCAGGAAAGGATCAGATTCACCAGGTCCAAGAGCCCCACGTGGGGACCTGAGTCACAAGGTATGGGTGAGGCCCAGGTGGCAACCCCACTCACCAGGTCCAGGTGAGGCCAACCTGCAAGCCATGCAGAGGAACCATGTCCGGAGGATGCCCAGGTAGGGACCAGAGTTACCAGGTCCAGGTGAGTGCAACCTGCAGGCCATGCAGTGGAACCATGACCCGATGATGCCGAGGTAGTGACCAGAGTTACCAGGTCCAAATGAGGCCCAGATGGAGCATATACACTATGTCCAGGTGAGGCCCAGTTGAGGACCAGAGTCACCAGATCTGGTTGAGGCCTAGAGGAGTACCAGTATCACGTGGTCCAGGTGACATCCAGATGGGGACCAGAGTCACCAGGTCAGGGTGAGACCAAGAGAGGTTCCAGAGTCATCATGTCCAGGTGAGGCTCAGGTGTGGAACAGAGTCACCAGGTTCCAATAAATTCCAGGTGAGGACCAGAGTCACCAGATCTGGGAAACGCGCATATAGGATCAGAGTCACCAGTTCCAGGTGAGGCCAAGAAAGGGTCCACAGCAATCAGGTCCAGGTGGGGAACAAAGTAACCAGGACTGGTTGAGGCCCAGATGGGGACCAGATTCACCAGGTTCAGGTGAGGCCCAGTTGAGGACCAGTGTCCCCAGGTCCGCATGGGTCCCAGAGGGGGACCAGAGTCACACGGTTCCGGTGATATCCAGGTGGGGACCAGAGTTACCACGTCAGGGTGATCCCAGAGGGGGACGAGATTCACAAGCTCCAGGTGAGGTCCCGATGTAGAAATGAAACCAGGTCCCATGATACCCATATGAGGACCTGAGTCAGCAGGTCAAGGTGAGGTACCTGTGGGAACCAGTCACCTCGTCCAGGTGAGGCCCAGGTGGGACCACTGTCACCAGGTCCAGGTGAGGCCCAGGTATATAAGAGCGTATCCAGGTCGCAATGATGCCCAGGTAAGGACCAGAGTCAACAGTCCAGGAGAGGCCCAAATATGGACCATAGTCATTTTGTTCCAGGTGATGCCTGATGGAGACCACAGGAATCAAGTCCAGGAGAGCCCCATATGGGAAGCAGAGCCACCAGATCCAGGTGAGGTCCTGGTGGGACCACAGTCACAAGGTCCAGGTGAGGCGCAGGTTTCAACAGGATTCACCAAGTCCAGGTGTGGCCCAGCTGGCGACCAGTCACCAGATCCAAGTGAGGACAAGCTAAGGACCAGATTCACCAGGCCCAAATGAAGCCCATGGGGTGACCAGAGTCACCAGGTAAGGGTGAGTCCCAAAGGGGGAACCAGAGTAACCAGTTTAGTTTGAGGCCCAGAATGGGTCCAGAGGTCCCTAGTCAGAGTGAGGCCCAGGTGTGGAATAGTGTATCAGGTCCCAATGATGCGTGGGTGAGGACCAGAGTCACTAGGGCCATGCAGGCCCAGATGGGGACAAATCACTAGGTCCTCGTGAGGTATAGAATAAGACCACAGTCAGTCGTATCATTTGATCCCATTGCGTGAACCAGAGCCACTCTATCTAGCTGAGTTCCAGGTCCATGTGAGGCTCACGTGAGGACCAGATTCATTAGTTCGATTTGAGGCATAGCTGGGGACAAGAGTCACCAGGTCTGTGTGCGGCCTAGGTGGGGCAAGATTCAGCAGTTCTGAGTTAGGTCAAAGTGGGGACGAGACACGCCAGGTCCAGGTGAGGCCAAACTGAGGACCAGAGTCACCAGATCCATGTGAGGTCCATGTTGGAAAGAGAGTCACCAGGTCCGGGGGAGGTCCAGGTGGGGACCAGAGTCACCAGATCCAGGTGAAGTCCAGGTCGGGATCAGAGTCACCAGATCCACGTGAAGCCCAGGTGGGGACCAGAGTCACTAGGTCCCGATGAGGCCCAGGTGAGGACCAGACTTACCAGGTACACGTGAGGCCCCGGTGGGGATCAGAGACAACTGGTCCATGTGAGGCCGGCTTGGGGACCATGGTCAACAGGACTACTTGAGGCCCTGGTGTGTAACACAGTAAGCAGGTCCAGGTGAGTCCCCGGTGGTGAAAATAGTCACCACGTCCAGGTGAGTCCCAGATGGGGTCCAGGGTCACCAAGTACAGTTGAGGCCCTTGAAAGAACTAGAGTCTACTGGCACAAAAACAGACACATAGATCAGTGAAACAGAATAGAGAATCCAGAAGTGGACCCTGAACTTTATGGGCAACTAATATTCGATAAAGGAGGAAAGACTATCCATTGGAAGAAAGACAGTCTCTTCAATAAAAGGTGCTGGGAAAATTGGACATCCACATGCAGAAGAATGAAACTAGACCACTCTCTTTCAACATACACAAAGATAAACTCAAAATGGATGAAAGATCTAAATGTGAGACAAGATTCCATCAAAATCCTAGAGAAGAACACAGGCAACACCCTTTTTGAACTCGGCCATAGTAACTTCTTGCAAGATACATCCACGAAGGCAAAAGAAACAAAAGCAAAAATGAACTATTGGGACTTCATCAAGATAAGAAGCTTTTGCACAGCAAAGGATACAGTCAACAAAACTCAAAGACAACCTACAGAATGGGAGACGATATTGGCAAATGACATATCAGATAAAGGACTAGTTTCCAAGATCTATAAAGAACTTATCAAACTCAACACCAAAGAAACAAACAATCCAATCATGAAATGGGCAAAAGACATGAACAGAAATCTCACAGAGGAAGACATAGACATGGCCAACATGCACATGAGAAAATGCTCTGCATCACTTGCCATCAGGGAAATACAAATCAAAACCACAATGAGATACCACCTCACACCAGTGAGAATGGGGAAAATTAACAAGGCAGGAAACAACCAATGTAGGAGAGGATGCGGAGAAAAGGGAATCCTCATACACTGTTGGTGGGAATGTGAACTGGTGCAGCCACTCTGGAAAACTGTGTGGAGGTTCCTCAAACAGTTAAAAATATACCTGCCCTACGACCCAGCAATTGCACTGTTGGGGATTATCCCCAAAGAGACAAATGCAATGAAACGCCGGGACACCTGCACCCCGATGTTTATAGCAGCAATGGCCACGATAGCCAAACTGTGGAAGGAGCCTCGGTGTCCAACGAAAGATGAATGGATAAAGAAGATGTGGTTTATGTATACAATGGAATATTACTCAGCTATTAGAAATGACAAATACCCACCATTTGCTTCAACGTGGATGGAACTGGAGGGTATTATGCTGAGTGAAGTAAGCCAGTCGGAGAAAGACAAACATTATATGTTCTCATTCATTTGGGGAATATAAATAATAGTGAAAGGGAATATAAGGGAAGGGGGAAGAAATGTGTGGGAAATATCAGAAAGGGAGACAGAACGTAAAGACTGCTAACTCTGGGAAACGAACTAGGGGTGGTAGAAGGGGAGGAGGGCGGGGGGTGGGAGTGAATGGCTGACGGGCACTGGGGGTTATTCTGTATGTTAGTAAATAGAACACCAATAATAAAAAATAAATTTAAAAAAAAAAAAGAAAAAAGAAAGAACCAGAGTCAACAGGTCGAAGTCAAGCGCAGGTGGCAACCAGGGTCAGCAGGTCCAAGTCAGGCCAAAGTGGGGTTCACAGTCATTTGGGCACGGTGAGACCAAGAGGGGGACCAGAGTCACATGGTGCAGGTGAGGTCCATTTGTGGAACACAGTCACCGGGCCCCAATTGTGCCCAGTTGAGGACCATGGTTAACACACCAGGTGAGGCCCAGATGGGGACTGGAGTCCCCAAATCCAGGTGAAGACCAGGTGGGGACCACAGTCACCAGATCCAGGGTAGTCTCAGGTGCAGGCCAGAATCACCAAGTCCAGGTGAGGTGCAGGTGGCAACCACACACACCAGGTCCCGGTGAGGCCCTGGGTGGGACCAGATGCTCGAGGTACATGAGAAGCTAGAAACACTGCAGCAACTAGGTCCACAGGATGTCCATGTGGGAACGAGAATCACCAGTTACAGGTGAGGACCAGGTGGGGATCCGACTCACCATGTCCAGGTGAGACCCAGGTGGGAACCAGTGTCACCATGTCCAGGTGTGGCCCAGGTGAAGACCAGAGTTAATAGGTCCGGCTGGGTCACTGTTAGTGAACAGTGTAACCATATACTGATTCTACCCTGGTGGGTACCAGAGACACCAGGACCTGGTGAGGCCCAGGTGGGACCAGAGATATGAGGTCCAGGTGAGGTCCCGATGGGAAACACAGTCACCAGGTCAGGTGAGGCCATGCTTAGGATCAGAGTCACCAGTTACTGGTGAGGCCCAGGAGGAGCCAGAGTCACCTGGTACAGAAGAGGCCAAAGTCAGGACCAGAATTATCAGGATCAGGTCAGTCCCAGTGGGGAATAGAGTAACCATGCCCCGATGATGCGCAGGTAGAACCAGAGTCACCAAGTCCAGATGAGGAGCAGGTGGGAAGCATATTCTCTAGGTCTCGTTGAGGCGCACTTGAGGACCAGAATCCCCAGGTCTAGTTGAGTCCTAGAGGGGTACCAGATTCACCTGGCCTAGGTGACATCCAGATGGGGAGCAGAGTCACCATGTCAGGGTGAGGCCCAGTGGGGACCCAGAGTCATCATGTCCAGGTGAGGCTCAGGTGTTGAACAGAGATCCAGATCATAATGGTCCACAGGTGAGGACCAGAGTCACAAGATCTGGGTGAGACCCAGTTAGGATCAGAGTCACCAGTTCCAGGTGAGGCCAAGAAGGAGTCCACAGCAATCAGGTCCAGGTGGGGAACAAAGTCACGAGGACTGGTGAGGCCCTGATGGGGACCAGATTCACCAGGTCCAGGTGATACCCAGGTGGTGACCAGAGTTACCAGTTCCGGGTGAGGACCAGGTAAGGACCAGATTCACCAGGTCCAAGTGAGGCCCACGTGGGTACCTGTGTCACCAAGCATGTGTGAGGCCCAGGTGGCAACCCCACTCCCCAGGTCCAGGTGAGGCCAAACTGCAGTCCATGCAGAGGAACCTATCCCGATAATGCCCAGGTAGGGAACAGAGTTACCAGGTCCAGGTGAGGCCAATATGCAGGCCATGCAGTGGAACCATGTCCCGATGATGCCCAGGTAGGAACCAGAGTCACCAGGTCCAAATGAGGCCCAGATGGAGAATATTCACTAGATCCAGTGAGGCCCAGTTGAGGACCACTGACACCAGATCTGGTTGAGGCTTAGAGGGGTACCAGAATCACCTCGTCCAGGTGACATCCAGATGGGAACCAGAGGCATCAGTTCAGGGAGAAGCCCAGAGTGGTTCCAGAGTCATCATGTCCAGGTTAGGCTCAGGCGTGGAACAGAGTCACCAGGTACCAATGATGCTCAGGTGAGTCCCAGAGTCACCAGATCTTGGTGACGCGCAGATAGGATCAGAGTCAACAGTTCCAGGTGAGGCCAAGAAAGAGTCCACAGCAATCAGGTCCACGTGGGGAACAAAGTCACCAGGACTGGATGAGGCCCAGATGGGGACCAGATTCACCAGGTCCAGGTGAGGCCCAGGTGGTGACCAGAGTCCCCGGGTCTGGGACAGGACCAGGTAAGGACCAGATTCACCAGGTCCAAGAGGCCCACGAGCGGAATTGAGTCACCAGCTATGTGTGAGGCCCAGGTGGCAACCCCACTCACCAGGTCAAGGTGAGGCCAACCGGCAGGCCAGAGTCACCAGATCCAGGTGAGGCCCTAGTGGGGACGGGATTCACAAGGTAAATATGAGTCTACAAGAACACCACAGTCACCAGGTCCAGGTGTGGTTCATGTGGGAACGAGAATCACCAGGTACAGGTGAGACCCGGGTGGGCACCACAGTCACCAGGTCCAGACTGAGGCATAGGTGTGGGGAACAAAGTCATCAGGACCAGTTGAGGCCAAAGTGTGGAGCAAAGTTGTCATTTGGAGGTGAGGCCCAGGTGGGGAAGAGAGTAACCATGTCCCATTCATGCCAGGTGGGAAAACAGTCACAAGGTCTAGACGAGGCCTAAGTGAGGAGTAGATTCACCAGGTCCTGTTGAGGCCCAGTTGAAGACCAATATCCCAAGCTCTGGGTGAGTCCCAGAGGGGGAACAGACTCACACGATTCTGGTGATATCCAGGTGGGGACCAGAGTCACCATGTCAGGGTGAGGACCAGAGGGGGACGAGAATCACTAGGTCCAGGTGAGGCCCCGATGTGGAACTGAGAAACCAGGTCCCATGATTCCCATATGAGGACTTGAGTCACCAGGTCCAGGTGAGGTCCCTGTGGGAACCAGGCACCTCGTCCCGGTGAGGGCCAGGTGGGACCACAGTCACCAGGTCCCGGTGAGGCCCAGTTATATAAGAGAGTATCCAGCTCCCAAAGATGCCCAGGTAAGGACCAGAGTCAACAGGTCCAGTAGAGGTTCAAATATGGATCAGAGTCATTGTGTTTCAGCTGAGGCAGATGGAGACCACAGGAACCAGGTCCAGGAGAACCGCATATGGGAACCAGACCCACCAGATTCAGGTGAGGTCCAGGTGGGACCACAGTCACAAGGTCCTGGTGAGGCGCAGGTGGCAACAGGATTCACCAAGTCCAGGTGAGGACCAGGTGGCGAACAGTCACCAGATCCAGGTGCGGACCAGCTAAGGACCAGATTCACCAGGCCCAATTGAAGCCCATGGGGTGACCAGAGTCACCAGGTAAGGGTGAGTCCCAGAGGGGGAACCAGAGTAACCAGTTTAGTTTGAGGCCCAGAATGGGACCAGAGGTCACTGGTCACAGTGAGTCCCAGATGTGGAATAGAGTATCCAGGTCCCAGTGATGCCTGGGTGAGGACCAGAGTCACTAGGACCATGCAGGCCCAGATGGGGTACAGAATCACTAGGTCCTGGTGAGGCATAGAATAAGACCACAGTCACCAGTATCAGGTGAACCCCATGTGGGAATCAGAGCCACTCTATCCAGCTGAGTAGCAGGTCCATGTGAGGCCCACGTGAGGACCAGATTCATCAGGTCGAATTGAGGCATAGCTGGGGACAAGAGTCACCAGGTATGGGTGCGGCCTAATTGGGGCAAGATTCAGCAGTTCTGAGTTAGGTCAAAGTGTGGACAAGAGACGCCATGTACAGGTGAGGCCAAACTGAGGACCAGAGTCACCAGATCCAGGTGAGGTCCATGTTTGAAAGAGAGTCACCAGGTCCAGCAGAGGTGCAGTTGGGGACCAGAGTCACCAGATCCAGGTGAAGTCCAGGTGGGGACCAGAGTCACCAGATCCAGGTGAAGCCCAGGTGGGGACCAGAGTCACTAGGTCCAAATGACGCCCAGGTGAGGACCAGAGTTACAAGGTACACGTGAGGCCCCGGTGGGGATCAGAGGCAACAGGTCCATGTGAGGCCGGTTTGGGGCCCATGGTCAACATGTCTACTTGAGGCCCAGGTGTGGAACACAGTAAGCAGGTCCAGGTGAGTCCCCGGTTGGGACAAGTGTCACCAGGTCCAGTTGAGGAGCAGGTGGGGACAAGGATCACCAGGTACAGGGGAGGCCCTTGAAAGAACCAGAGTCAACAGTTCGAGGTCTGGCGTAGGTGGCAACCAGGGTCAGCAGGTCCAACTCAGGCCAAAGTGGGGTTCACAGTCTCTAGCGCACGGTGACACCCAGAGGGGGACCAGAGTCACCTGGTCGAGATGAGGTCCAGTTGTGGAACACAGTCACCGTGTCCCAATTTTGCCCAGTTGAGGACCATGGTCAAAAGGGCCATGTGAGACACAGATGGGGACCGGAGTCCCCAAAAACAGGTGAAGCCCAGGTGGGGACCAGAGTCACCAGATCCAGGGTAGTCTCAGGTGCAGACCAGAATCACCAGGTCCAGGTGACGTGCAGGTGGCAACCACACTCACCAGGTCCCTGTGAGGTCCTGGTGGGGACCAGAGTCACGAGGTACATGAGAAGCTAGAAACACTGCAGCCACCAGGTCCACATGATGTCCATGTGGGAACGAGAATCACCAGTTACAGGTGAGGACCAGGTGGGGATCCGACACACCATGTCCAGGTGAGACCCTGGTGGGAACCAGTGACACCCTGTCCAGGTGTGGCCCAGGTGAAGACCAGAGTTAATAGTTCCGCCTGGGTCACTGTTAGTGAACAGTGTAACCATATCCTGATGCTACCCTGGTGGGTACCAGAGACACCAGGTCCTGGTGAGGGTCAGGAGGGACCAGAGACATGAGGTCCAGGTGAGGTTCCATTGGAAACGACAGTCACCAGGTCTGGTGAGGTCATGCTTATGATCAGAGTCACCAGCTAGAGGCGAGGACCAGGTGGAGCCAGAGTCACCTGGGACAGAAGAGGCCAAGGTCAGGACCAGAGTTACCAGGATCAGGTCAGTCCCAGTGGGGAATAGAGTAACCATGTCCCGATGATGCCCAGGTAGAACCAGAGTCACCAGGTCCAGATGAGGCGCAGGTGGGGAGCACATTCACTAGGTCCCGGTGAGGCCCATTTGAGGACCAAAATGCCCAGGTCTAGTTGAGGCCTACAGGGGTACCAGATTCACCTGGGGTAGGTGACATCCAGATGGGGACCAGAGTCACGATGTCAGGGTGAGGCCCAGAGGGGATCCAGAGTCATCATGTCCAAGTGAGGGTCAGGTGTGGAACAGAGTATCCAGGTCATAATGGTCCACAGGTGAAGACCAGAGTCACCAGATCTGGGTGAGGCCCACATAGCATCAGACTCACCAGTACCAGGTGAGGCCTGGAATTGTCCACAGCAATCAGGTCCCGGTGGGGAACAAAGTCACCAGGACTGGGTGAGGCCCAGATGGGGACCAGACTCACCAGGTCCAGGTGATTCCCAGGTTGTGACCAGAGTTACCATTTCCGGGTGAGGACCAGGTAAGGTCCAGATTCACCAGGTCCAAGTGAGGCCCACGTGGGGACCTGTGTCACCGGTATGGGTGAGGCCCAGATGTCAACCCCACTCACCAGGTCCAGGGGAGGCCAACCTTCCGGCCATGCAGAGGAAAGGTGTCCCGATAATGCCCAGGTATGGACCAGATTTACGAGTTGCAGGTGAGGCCCTAATGGGGACCAGAGTCACCAGGTAAATGTGAGTCTACAAGAAAACCACAGTCACCAGGTCCTGGTGTGGTTCATGTGGGAA
The DNA here is from genome assembly GCF_048164855.1 of Canis lupus baileyi. NCBI lineage: Eukaryota > Metazoa > Chordata > Mammalia > Carnivora > Canidae > Canis > Canis lupus. The sequence goes on from NC_132862.1 coordinate 47,718,627, forward strand.
CGAGAGTCACCAGGTCCAGGTGAGACCCAGGTGGGGACCACAGTCAACAAGTCCAGATTGAGGACTAGGTGGGGGACCAGAGTCATCAGGACCAGTTGAGGCCAAAGTGCGTAGCAAAGTTATCATGTCCAGGTGAGGCCCAGGTGGGGAACAGAGTAACCATGTCCCATTGATGCCAGGTCGGAAAAGAGTCACAAGGTCCAGACGAGGCCTAAGTGAGTAGTAGATTCACCAGGTTCTGTTGAGGCCCAGTTGAGGAGCAGTGTCCCCAGCTCCGGGGAGTCCCAGAGGGGGACCAGAGTCACCCGGTTCTGGTGATATCCAGCTGGAGACCAGAGTCACCACGTCAGGGTGAGGCCTAGAGGGCGACGAGTATCACTAGGTCCAGGTGAGGCCCCGATGTGGAACTGAGAAACCAGGTCCCATGATGCCCATATGAGGACCTGAGTCACCAGGTCCAGGTGAGGTCCCTGTGGGAACCAGGCACCTCGTCCAAGTGAGGCCCAGGTGGGACCACAGTCACCAGGTCCAGGTGAGGCCCAGGTATATAAGTGAGTATCCAGGTCCCAATGAGGCCAGGTAAGGACAAGAGACAACAGATCCAGGATAGGCCCAAATATGGATCAGAATCATTGTTTACCAGGTGAGGCCAGATGGAGACCACAGGAACCAGGTCCAGGAGAGACCAATATGGGAACCAGAGCCACCAGATCCATGTGAGGTCCAGGTGGGAACACAGTCACAAGGTCCCGGTGAGGCGCAACTGGCAACAGGATTCATCAAGTCCAGGGGAGGCCCAGGTGGCGACCAGTCACCACATCCAGGTGCGGACCAGCTAAGGTCCAGATTCACCAGGCCCAAGGGAAGTCAAAGGGGTGACCAGAGTCACCAGGTAAGTGTGAGGCCCAGATGGGTAACCAGAGTAACCAGTTTAGTTTGAGGCCCCGAATTGGACCAGAGGTCCCTGGTCAGAGTGAGGCCCAGGTGTGGAATAGAGTATCCAGGTCCCAATGATGCCTGGGTGAGGATCAGAGTTAATAGGGCCATGCAGGCCTAGATGGGGAACAGAATCACCAGGTCTTGGTGAGGCATAGAATAAGACCACATTCAGCAGTATCAGGTGAGCCCCTGTGGGAACCAGAGCCACTCTATCCAGCTGAGTCCCAGGTCCATGTGAGACCCACGTGAGGACCAGATTCATCAGGTCGAATTGAGGCATAGCTGGGGACAAGAGTCACCAGGTCTGGGTGCGGCCTAGGTGGGGCAAGATTCAGCAGTTCTGAGTTAGGTCAAAGTGGGGAAAAGAGTCAACAGGTCCAGGTGAGGCCAAACCGAGGACCAGAGTCACCAGGTCCAGGTGAGGTCCAGGTGGGGACCAGTGTCATCAGATCCAGGTGAAGTCCAGGTGGGGACCAGAGTCACGAGATCCAGGTGAAGTCCAGGTGGGGACCAGAGTCACTAGGTCCAGATGAGGCCCAGGTGAGGACCAGAGTTACCAGGTACACGTGAGGCCCCGGTGGGGATCAGAGGCAACAGGTCCATGTGAGGCCGGCTTGGGGACCATGGTCAACAGATCTACTTGAGTCCCAGGTGTGGAACACCGTAAGCAGGTCCAGGTGAGTGCAACCTGTAGGTCATGCAGTGGAACCATGACCCGATGATGCCGAGGTAGTGACCAGAGTTACCAGGTCCAAATGAGGCCCAGTTGGAGCATATTCACTAGGTCCACTTGAGGACCAGTTGAGGACCAGAGTCACCAGATCGGGTTGAGGCCTAGAGGAGTACCAGTATCACCTGGTCCAGGTGACATCCAGATGGGGACCAGAGTCACCAGGTCAGGGTGAGACCCAGAAAGGTTCCAGAGTCATCAGTTCCAGATGAGGCTCAGGTGTGGAACCGCGTCTCCAGGTACCAATAACTCCCAGGTGAGGACCAGAGTCACCAGATCTGGTAGACACGCATATAGGACCAGAGTCACCAGTTCCAGGTGAGGCCAAGAATGGGACCATAGCAATCAAGCCCAGGTGGGGAACAAAGTCACAAGGACTGGGTGAGGCCCAGATGGGGACCAGATTCACCAGGTCCAGGTGAGGCCCAGGTGGGACCACAGTCATCAGGACCAGGTGAGGCCCAGGTATATAAGAGAGTATCCAGGTCCCAATGATGCCCAGGTGGAACCAGAGTCACCAGGTCCAGATGAGGCGCAAGAGGGGAGCATATCCACTAGGTCCCGGTGAGGCCCAGTTGACGACCACAGTCAGCAGGTCTAGTTGAGGCCTAGAGGGGTACCATTTCACCTGGTCTAGGTGACATCCACATGGGGACCAGAGTCACCATGTCAGGGTGAGGTCCAGAGGGGATCCAGAGTAATCATGTCCAGGTGAGGCTCAGGTGTGGAACAGAGTATCCAGATCATAATGGTCCACAGGTGAGGACCAGAGTCACCAGATCTGAGGGAGGCCCAGTTAGGATCAGAGTCACCAGTTCCAGGTGAGGCCAAGAAGGAGTCCACAGCAATCAGGTCCAGGTGGGGAACAAAGTCACCAGGACAGGGTGAGGCCCAGATTGGGACCAGATTCACCAGGCCCAGGTTATTCCCAGGTGGTGACCAGACATACCAGTTCCGGGTGACGACCAGGTAAGGACCAGATTCACCAGGTCCAAATGAGGCCCACGTGGGGACCTGAGTCACCAGGTATTGGTGAGGCCAGGTGGCAAGGCACCCCAGGTCCAGGTGAGGCCAACCTGCAGGCCATGCAGAGGAACCATGTCCCGATGATGCCCAGGTAGGGACTAGAGTCACCAGGTCAGGGAGAGGCCCAGAGAGGTTCCAGAGTCATCATGTCCTGGTGAGGCTCAGGTGAGGAACAGAGTCACCAGGTACCAATGATGCCCAGGTGAGGGCCAGAGTCACCAGATCTGGGTGACGCGCAGATAGGTTCAGAGTCACCAGTTCCAGGTGAGGCCAAGAAAGAGTCCACAGCAATCAGGTCCAAGTGGAGAACAAAGTCACCAACTGGGTGAGGCATAGATGGGGAACAGATTCACCACATCAGGGTGAGGCCCAGAGGGGGACGAGAATCACTAGGTCCATGTGAGGCCCCGATGTGGAAGTGAGAAACCAGGTCCCATGATGCCCATATGAGGACCTGAGTCACCAGGTCCAGGTGAGCTCCCTGTGGGAACCAGTCACCTCGTCCAGGTGAGGCTCAGGTGGGACCACATTCACCGGTCCAGGTGAGGCCCAGGTATATAACAGAGTATCCAGCTCCCAGTGATGCCCAAGTAAGGACCAGAGTCAACATGTACAAGAGAGGCCCAAATATTGTTCAGAGTCATTGTGTTCCAAGTGAGGCCAGATGGAGACCTCAGGAACCAGGTCCAGGAGAGCCCCATATGGGAACCAGAGCCACCAGATCCAGGTGAGGTCCAGGTGGGACCACAGTCACAAGGTCCAGGTGAGGCACAGGTGGCAACAGGTTTCACCAAGTCCAGGTGAGGCCCAGGTGGCGACCAGTCACCAGATCCAGGTGCGGACCAGCTAAGGACCAGATTCACCAGACCCTAGTGAAGCCCAAGGGGTGACGAGAGTCACCAGGTAAGGGTGAGGCCCAGAGTGGAACCAGAGTAACCAGTTTAGTTTGAGGCCCAGAATGGGACCAGAAGTCCCTGGTCAAAGTGAGGCACAGGTGTGGAATAGAGTATCCATGGTGAGGATCATTGGATCCATCACCCAATGATGCCTGGGTGAGGACCAGAGGCACTAGGGCCATGCAGGCCCAGATGGGGAACAGAATCACTACGTCCTGGTGAGGCATAGAATAAGACCACAGTCACCAGTATCAGGTGTGACCCTTGTGGGAACCAGAGCCACTCTATCCTGCTGAGTCCCAGGTACATGTGAGGCACACGTGAGGACCAGATTCATCAGGTCGAATTGAGGCATAGCTGGGGACAAGAGTCACCAGGTCTGGGTGCGGCCTAGGTGGGGCAAGATTCAGCAGTTCTGAGTTAGGTCAAAGTGTGGACGAGAGACACCAATTCCAGGTGAGGCCAAACTGAGGACCAGAGTCACCAGATCCACATGAGGTCCATGTTGGAAAGGAGTCACCAGGTCCAGGAGAGGTCCTGGGGTGGACCAGAGTCACCAGATCCAGGTGAAGTCCAGGTGGGAACCAGAGTCACTAGGTCCAGATGAGGCCCAGGTGAGGACCAGAGTTACCAGGTACACGTGAGGCCCCGGTGGGGATCATAGGCAACATGTCCATGTGAGGCTGGCTTGGGGACCATGGCCAACAGGTCTACTTGAGGCCCAGGTGTGGAACACAGTAAGCACGTCCCGGTGAGGCCCCGGTGGTGACAAGACTCACCACGTCTAGGTGAGGCACAGGTGGGGACCAGGATCACCAGGTCCAGGGGAGGCCCTTGAAAGAACCAGAGTCAACAGTTCGAGGTCAGGCGCAGGTGGCAACCAGGGTCAGCAGGTCCAAGTCAGGCCAAAGTGGGGTTCACAGTCACTAGGACATGGTGACACCCAGAGGGGGACCAGAATCACTTGGTCCAGGTGAGGCCACTTGTGGAACACAGTCACCGGGTCCCAATTTTGCCCAGTTGAGGAAAACCCCACTCACCAGGTCCAGGTGAGACCAACCTGCAGGCCATGCCGTGATACCATATCCCGATGATGCCCAGGTACGGACTAGAGTCACCAGGTCCAAATGAGGCCCAGATGGGGTATATTCACTAGGTCCAGGTGAGGCCCAGTTGAGGACCAGAGTCACCAGACCACCTTGAGCCCTAGAGGGGTACCAGAATCACCTGGTCCAGGTGACATCCAGATGGGGACCAGAGTCAGCAGGTCATGGTGAGGCCCAGAGAGGTTCCAGAGTCATCATGTCCAGGTGAGGCTCAGGTGTGGAACAGAGTAACCAGGTACCAATGATGCCCAGGTGAGGACCAGAGTCACCAGGTCTGTGTGACGCGCAGAGAGGATCAGAGTCAACAGTTTTGTGAGGCCAAGTAAGAATCCACAGCAATCAGGTCCAGTGGGGAACAAAGTCACCAGGACTGGGTGAGGCCCAGATGGCGACCAGATTCACCAGTTCCAGGTGATTCCCAGGTGGTGACCAGAGTCCGCGTGTATGGGGGAGGACCAGGTAAGGACCAGATTCACCAGGTCGAAGAGGCCCACGTGAGGACCTGAATCACCAGGTATGGGTGAGGCCCAGGTGGCAACCCCACTCACCAGGTCCAGGTGAGGCCAACCTTCAGGCCAGAGTCACCAGATCCAGGTGAGGCCCTAGTGGGGACCGGAGTCACCAGGTAAATGTTAGTCTACAAGAACACCACAGTCACCAGGTCCAGGTGTGGGTCATGTGAGAACGAGAGTCACCAGGTCCAGGTGAGACCCATGTGGGGACCAGTCACCAGGTCCAGATTGAGGCCTAGGTGGGGGGACCAGAGTCATCAGTAGCAGTTGAGGCCAATGTGTGGATCAAAATTATCATGTCCAGGTGAGGCCCAGGTGGGGAACAGAGTAACTATGTCCCATTGATGCCAGGTGGTAAATGAGTCACAAGGTCCAGACGAGGCCTAATGAGGAGTAGATTCAGCAGGTCCTGTTGAAGCCCAGTTGAGGACCAGTGTCCCCAGCTCTGGGTGAGTCCCAGAGGGGGACCAGAGTCACCCGGTTCTGGTGATATCCAGGTGGGGACCAGAGTCACCACGTCAGGGTGAGGCCAGAGGGGGACGAGAATCACTAGCTCCAGGTGAGGCCCCGATGTGGAACTGAGAAACCAGGTCCCATGATGCCCATATGAGGACCTGAGTCACCAGGGCCAGGTGAGGTCCCTGTGGGAACCAGTCACCTCGTCCAGGTGAGGCCCAGGTTGGACCACAGTCACCAGGTCCAGGTGAGGCCCAGGTATATAAGAGAGTATCCAGGTCCCAATGATGCCCAGGGAAGGACCAGAGTCAACAGGTCCAGGAGAGGCCCAAATATGGTTCAGAGTCATTGTGTTCCAGGTGAGGCCAGATGGAGACCACAGGCACCAGGTCCAGGTGAGCCCCATATGGGAACCAGAGCCACCAGATCCAGGTGAGGTCCAAGTGGGACCACAGTCACAAGGTCCAGGGGAGGCGCAGGTGGCAACAGGATACACCAAGTCCAAGTGAGGCCCAGGTGGCGACCGGTCATCAGATCCAGGTCCGGACCAGCTAAGGACCAGATTCCCCAGGCCCAAGTGAAGCCCAAGGGGTGACCAGAGTCACCAGGTAGGGGTGAGGTCCAGAGGGGGAACCAGAGTAACCAATTTAGTTTGAGGCCCAGAATGGGACCCTAGGTCCCTGGGGAAAGGGAGGCACAGGTGTGGAATAGAGTATCCAGATCCCAATGATGCCTGTGTGAGGTCCAGAGTTACTAGGGCCATGCAGGCCCATATGGGTAACAGAATCACTTGGTCCTGGTGAGGCATAGAATAAGACCACAGTCAGCAGTATCAGGTGAGCCCCTTGTGGAAACCAGAGCCACTCAATCCAGCTGAGTCTTAGCTCCATGTGAGGCCCACGTGAGTACCAGATTCATCAGGTCGAATTGAGGCATAGCTGGGGACAAGAGTCACCAGGTCTGCGTGCGGCCTAGGTGGGGCAAGATTTAGCAGTTCTGAGTTATGTCAAAGTGGGGACGAGCGACACCAGGTCCAGGTGAGGCCAAACTGAGGACCAGAGTCACCATATCCAAGTAAGGTCCATGTTGGAAAGTGAGTCACCAGGTCCAGGAGAGGTTCAGGTATGGACCAGAGTCACCAGTTCCAGGTGAAATCCAGGTGGGGACCGGAGTCCCCAAATCCAGGTGAAGCCCAGGTGGGGACCACAGTCACCAGATCCAGGGTAGTCTCACGTGCAGACAAGAAACACCAGGTCCAGGTGAGGTGCAGGTGTCAACCATACTCACCAGGTCCCGGTGGGGCCTGGTGGGGACCAGAGTCACGAGGTGCATGAGAAGCTAGAAACACTGCAGCCACCAGGTCCACATGATGTCCATGTGGGAACGAGAATCACCAGTTACAGGTGAGGACCAGGTGGGGTTCCGACTCACCATGTCCAGGTGAGACCCTGGTGGAAACCAGTGTCACCATGTCCAGGTGTGGCCCAGGTGAAGACCAGAGTTAATAGGTCCGGCTGGGTCACTGTTAGTGAACAGTGTAACCATATCCTGATGCTACCCAGGTGGGTACCAGAGACACCAGGTCCTGGTGAGGCCCAGGTGGGAATAGAGACATGAGGTACAGGTGAGGTCCCGATGGGAACTACAGCTACCAGGTCAGGTGAGCCCATGCATAGGATCAGAGTCACCAGTTACAAGTGAGGCCCAGGTGGAGCCAGAGTCACCTGGTACAGAAGAGGCCAAAGTCAGGACCAGAATTACCAGGATCAGGTCAGTCCCAGTGGGGAATAGAGTCACCATGTTCCGATGATGCCTAGGTAGAACCAGAGTCAGCAGGCCCAGATGTGGCGCAGGTGGGGAGCATGTTCACTAGGTCCCGTTGAGGCCCAGTTGAAGACCAGAGTCACCAGGTCTAGGTGAGGCCTAGAGGGGTACCAGATTCACCTGGTCTGGTTACATCCAGATGGGGACCAGAGTCCCCATGTCAGGCTGAGGCCCAGAGGGGATCCAAAGTCAACATATCCAGGTGAGGCTCAGGTGTGGAACAGAGTATCCAGGTCATAATGGTCCACAGGTGAGGACCAGAGTCACCAGATCTGGGTGAGGCCCAGTTAGCATCAGAGTCAGCAGTTCCAGGTTAGCCAAGAAGGAGTCCACAGCAATCAGGTCCAGCTGGGGAAGAAAGTCTACAGGGCTGGGTGAGGCCCAGATGGGGACCAGATTCACCAGGCCCAGGTGATTCCCATGTGGTGACCAGAGTTACCAGATCCGGGTGACCACCAGGTAAGTACCAGATTCACCAGGTCAAAGTGAGGCCCACGTGGGGACCAGTGTCACTAGGCAAGGGTGAGGCCCATGTGACAAACCCACTCACCAGGTCCAGGTGATGCCAACCTGCAGGCCATGCAGAGGAACCAGGTCCCAATGATGCCCAGGTAGGGACGAGAGTTACCAGGTCCAGGTGGGGCCAACCTACAGGCCATGCAGTGGAACCATGTCCTGATGATGCCGAGGTAGGGACCAGAGTTATCAGGTCCAGGTGAGTTCATACTGCAGGTCATGCAGTGGAACCATGTCCCGATGATGCCCAGGTAGTGACCAGAGTCACCAGGACCAAATGAGGCCCAGATAGAGCATATTCACTAGGTCCAGGTGAGGCCCAGTTGAGGACCAGAGTCACCAGACCTGGTTGAGGCCCAGAGGGGTACCATAATCCCCTCGTCCAGGTGACATCCATATGGGGACCAGAGTCACCAGGTCAGGTTGATTGCCAGAGAGGTTCCAGAGTCATCATGTCCAGGGGAGCCTCAGGTGTGGAACAGAGTCACCAGGACCAATGATGCCCAGGTGAGGATCAGAGTAACCAGGTACACATGAGGCCCCGGTGGGGATCAGAGGCAACAGGTCCATGTGAGGCCGGCTTGGGGACCATGGACAACAGGTCTATTGAGTCCCAGGTGTGGAACACAGTAAGCAGGTCCAGGTGAGTCCCCAGTGGTGACAAGAGTCACCACGTCCAGGTGAGGCCCGGTGGGGACCAGGATCACCAGGTACAGGGGAGGCCCTTGAAAGAACCAGAGTCAACAGTTCGACGTCAGGCGCAGGTTCCAACCAGGGTCAGCAGGTCCAAGTCAGGCCAAAGTGGGGTTCACACTCACTAGGGCACGGTGAGACCCAGAGGGGAACCAGAGTCACGTGGTCCAGGTGAGTTCCAGTTGTGGAACACAGTCACCACGTCCCAATTTTGCCCAGTTGAGGACCATGGTCAACAGGGCCAGGTGAGGCCCAGATGGGGACCGGAGTCCCCAAATCCAGGTGAAGCCCAGGTGGGGACCACAGTAACTAGATCCAGGGTAGTCTCAGGTGCAGACCAGAATCACCAGGTGCAGGTGAGATGCAGGTGGCAACCACACTGACCAGGTCCCGGTGAGGCCCTGGTGGGGACCAGAGTCACGAGGTACATGAGAAGCTAGAAACACTGCAGCCACCAGGTCCACATGATGTCCATGTGGAAACGAGAATCACCTGTTACAGGTGAGGACCAGGTGGGGATCCGACTCACCATGTCCAGGTGAGACCCAGGTGGGAACCAGTGTCACCATGTCCAGGTGTGGCCCAGGTGAAGACCAGAGTTAATAGGTCCGGCTGGGTCACTGTTAGTGAACAGTGTAACCATATCCTGATGCTACCCAGGTGGGTACCAGAGACACCAGGCCCTGGTGAGACCCAGGTGGGACCAGAGACATGAGGCCCAGGTGAGGTCCCGACGGGAACCACAGTCACCAGGTCAGGTGAGGCCATGCATAGAATCAGAGTCACCAGTTACAGGTGAGGGCCAGTTAGAGCCAGAATCACCTGGTACAGTGAGGCCAATGTCAGGACCAGAGTTACCAGGATCAGGTCAGTCCCAGTGGGGAACAGAGTAACCATTTCCCGATGATGCCCAGATAGAACCAGCGTCACTTGTCCAGATGAGGCGCAGGTGGGGAGCATATTCACTAGGTCCCGTTGAGGCCTTGTTGAGGACCAGAGTCACCAGGTCTAGTTGTGGCCTAGAGGGGTACCAGATTCACCTGATCTAGGTGACATCCAGATGGGGACCAGAGTCACCATGTCAGTCTGAGGCCCAGAGGGGATCCAGAGTCATCATGTCCATGTGAGGTTCAGGTGTGGAACAGAGTATCCAGGTCATAATGGTCCACAGGTGAGGACCAGAGTCACCAGATCTGGGTGAGGCCCAGTTAGGATCAGAGTCACCAGTTCCAGATGAGGCCAAGAAGGATTCCACAGCAATCAGGTCCAGGTGAGGAAGAAAGTCAACAGGACTGTTGAGGCCCAGATGGGGACCACATTCACCAGGTCCAGGTGATTCCCAGGTGGTGACCAGGGTTACCAGGTCCGGGTGAGGACCAGGTAAGGAACAGATTCACCAGGTCCAAGTGAGGCCCACGTGGGGACCTGTGTCACCAGGTATGAGTGAGCCCCAGGTTGCAACCCCACTCACTAGGGCCAGGAGAGGCCTACCTGGAGGCCATGCAGAGGAACCGTGTCCCGGTGATTCTCAGGTAGGGACCAGAGTTATCAGGTCCAGCTGAGACCAACCTGCAGGCCATGCAGTGGATCCATGTCCCGATGATGCCCAGGTAGTGACCAGAGTCACCAGGTCCAAATGAGGCCCAGATGGAGCATATTCAATAGGTCCAGGTGAGGCCCAGTTGAGGACCAGAGTCACCAGAACTGGTTGAGTCCTAGAGGGGTACAAGAATCACCTGGTCCATGTGACATCCAGATGGAGACCAGAGTCACCAGGTCAGGGTTAGGCCCAGAGTGGTTCCAGAGGACAGAGCCTCATGTCCAGGTGAGGCTCAGGTGTGGAACAGAGTCACCAGGTACCAATGATGCCCAGGTGAGGAACAGAGTCACCAGGTCTGGGTGACACGCAGATAGGATCAGAGTCACCAGGTCCAGGTGAGGCCATGAAAGAGTCCACAGCAATCAGGTCAAGGTGGGGAACAAAGTCACCAGGACTGAGTGAGGCCAAGATGGGGTCGGATTCACCAGGTCCAGGTGAGGCCCAGGTGGTGACCAGAGTCCCCGGGTCTGGGAGAGGACCAGGTAAGGACCAGATTCACCAGGTCCAAGAGGCCCACATGGAGACCTGAGTCACCAGGTATGGGTGAGGCCCAAGTGGCATCCCCAATAACCAGGTCCATGTGAGGCCAACCTGCAGGCCAAGTCACCCGATCCACGTGAGGACCTAGTGGGGACTGGAGTCACCAGTTAAAAGTGATTCTACAAGTACAACACAGTCACCAGATCCAGGTGTGGTTCATGTGGGGACAAGAGTCACCAGGTAGAGGTGAGACCCAGGTGGAGACCATAGTCACCAGATCCAGATTGAGGTCTAGGTTGGGGGACCAGAGTCATCAGGACCAGTTGAGGCCAAAGTGTGGAGCAAAGTTATTATGTCCATGTGAGGCCCAGGTGGGGAACAGAGTAACCATGTCCCAAAGATGCCAGGTGGGAAAAGAGTCACAAGGTCCAGACGAGGCCTTAGTGAGGAGTAGATTCACCAGGTCCTGTGAGGCCCAGTTGAGGACCAGTGTCCCCAGCTCCGGGTAGTCCCAAAGGGGGACCACTGTCACCCGGTTCTGGTGATATCCAGGTGGGGACCTGAGTCACCACGTCAGGGTGAGGTCCAGAGGGGGACGAGAATCACTAGGTCCAGATGAGGCCCCGATGTGTAACTGAGAACCCAGGTCCCATGATGCCCATATGAGGACCTGAGTCACCAGGTCCAGGTGAGGCAAACCAGCAGGCCATGCAGTGGAACCATTTCCCGATGATGCCCAGTGAGTGACCAGAGTCACCAGGTCCAAATGAGGCCCAGATGGAGCATATTCACTAGGTCCAGGTGAGGCCCACTTGAGGACAAGAGTCACCAGATCTGGTTGAGGCCTAGAGGGGTACCAGAATCACCTGGTCCAGGTGACATCCAGATGGGGACCAGATCACCAATTCAGGGTGAGGCACAGAGAGGTCCCAGAGACCTCATGTCCAGGTGAGGCTCAGGTGTGGAACAGAGTAACCAGGTACCAATAATGCCCAGGTGAGGACGAGAGTCACCAGGTCTGGGTGACACACAGATAGGATCAGAGTCACCAGTTCAAGGTGAGGCCAAGAAAGAGTCCACAGCATCAGGTACAGGTGGGGAACACAGTTACCAGGACTGGGTGAGGCCCAGATGGGGACGAGATTCAACAGGTCCAGGTGAGGCCCAGGTGGTGACCAGAGTCCCCGGGTCTGGGAGTGGACCAGGTAAAGACAAGATTTACCAGGTACAAGAGGCCCACGTGGGGAACTGAGTCACCAGGTATGGGGTGGCAACCCCACTCACCAGGTCCAGGTGAGGCCAACCTTCAGGCCTGAGTCACCAGATCCACGTGAGGCCCTAGTGGGGACCGGAGTCACCAGGTAAATGTGCGTCTACAAGAACACCACAGTCACCAAGTCCAGGTGTGGTTCATGTGGGAACGAGAGACACCTGGTCCAGGTGAGAACCAGGTGGGGACCACAGTCACCAGGTCCAGATTGAGGCCTACGTGGGGGGACCAGAGTCATCAGGACCAGTTGAGGCCAAAGTGTGGAGCAAAGTTATCATGTCAAGGTGAGGCCCAGGTGGGGAACAGAGTAACCATGTCCCATTGATACCAGGTGGGAAAAGAGTCACAAGGTCCCAGTGAGGCGCAGGTGGCAACAGGATTCACCAAGTCCAGGTGAGGGCCAGGTGACGAACAGTCACCAGATCCATGTGCAGACCAGCTTAGGACCAGATTCACCAGGCCCACGTGAAGCCCAACGGGTGACCAGATTTACCAGGTAAGGGTGAGATCGAGAGGGGGAACCACAGTAACCAGTTTAGTTTGAGGCCGAGAATGGGACCAGAGGTCCCTGGTGAGAGTGAGGCCCAGGTGTGGAATAGAGTATCCAGGTCCGAATGATGCCTAGGTGAGGACCAGAGTCACTAGGGCCATGCAGGCCCAGATGGGGAACAGAATCACTAGGTCCTGGTGAAGCATAGAAAAAGACCACAGTCACCAGTATCAGGTGAGCCCCTTGTGGGAACCAGAGCCACTCTATGCAGCTGAGTCCCAGGTCCATGTGAAGCCCACGTGAGGACCAGATTCATCAGGTCGAATTGAGGCATAGCTGGGGACAAGAGTCACCAGGTCTGGGTGCGGCCTAGGTGGGGCAAGATTTAGCAGTTCTGAGTTAGGTCAAAGTGGGGACGAGAGACACCAGGTCCAGGTGAGGCCAAACTAAGGACCAGAGTCACCAGATCCAGGTGAGGTCCATGTTGGAAAGAGAGTCACCAGGTCCAGGAGAGGTTCAGGTGGGGACCAGAGTCACCAGATCCAGGTGAAGTCCAGGTGGGGACCAGAGTCACCAGATCCAGGTGAAGCCCAGGTGGGGACCAGAGTCACTAGGTCCAGATGAGGCACAGGTGAGGACCAGAGATACCAGGTATACGTGAGGCGCTGGTAGGTATCAGAGGCAACAGGTCCATGTGAGGCAGGCTTGGGGACCATGGTCAAGAGTTCTACTTGAGGCCCAGTGTGGAACACTGTAAGCAGGTCCAAGTGAGTCCCCGGTGGTGACAAGAGTCACCAGGACCAGGTGAGGCCCAGGTGGGAACCAGGATCACCAGGTACAGGGGAGGCCCTTGAAAGAACCAGAGTCAACAGTTCGACGTCAGGCGCAGGTGGCAACCAGGGTCAGCAGGTCCAAGTCTGGCCAAAGTGGGGTTCACAGTCACTAGAGCACGGTGAGACCCAGAGGGGGACCAGAGTCACCTGGTCCAGGTGAGGTCCAGGTGTGGAACACAGTCACCGCTCCCATTTTTGCCCAGTTGAGGACCATGGTCAACAGGGCCGGTTAGGCCCAGATGGGAATCGGAGTGCTCAAATCCAGGTGAAACCCAGGTTGGGACCATAGTCACAAGATCCAGGGTAGTCTCAGGTGCAGACCAGAATCACTGGTCCAGGTGAGGTGCAGGTGGCAACCACACTCACCAGGTCCCGGTGAGGCCCTGGTGGGGACCAGAGTCACGAGGTACATGAGAAGCTAGAAACATTGCAGCCACCAGGTCCACATGATGTCCATGTGGGAACGAGAATCACCAGTTAGAGGTGAGGACCCTGTGGGGATCCGACTCACCATGTCCAGGTGAGACCCAGGTGGGAGCCAGTGTCACCATGTCCAGGTGTGGCGAGGTGAAGACCAGAGATAATAGGTCTGGCTGGGTCACTGTTAGTGAACAGTGTAACCATATCCTGATGCTACCCAGGTGGGTACGAGAGACACCAAGTCCTGGTGAGGCCCATGTGAGACCAGAGACATGAGGCCCAGGTGAGGTCCCGATGGGAACCACAGTCAACAGGTCAGGTGAGGCCATGCTTAGTATTAGAGTCACCAGTTACAGGTGAGGCCCAGGTGGAGCCAGAGTCACCTGGTACAGAAGAGGCCAAAGTCAGGACCAGAGTTACCAGGATCAGGTCAGTCCCAGAGGGGAATAGAGTAACCATGTCCCGATGATGCCCAGGTAGAACCAGAGTCACCAGGTCCAGATGAGGCGCAGGTGGGGAGTATGTTCACTAGGTCCCGGTGAGCCCCAGTTGAGGACCAGAGTCACCAGGTCAAATTGAGGCCTAGAGGGGTACCAGATTCACCTGGTCAAGTGACATCCAGATGGGGACCAGAGTCACCATGTCAGGGTGAGGCCCAGAGGGGATCCAGAGTCATCATGTCCAGGTGAGGCTCAGGTGTGTAACAAAGTATCCAGGTCATAATGGTCCACAGGTGAGGACCAGAGTCACCAGATCTGGGTGAGACCCAGTTAGGATCAGAGTCACCAGTTCAAGGTGAGGCCAAGAAGGAGTCCACAGCAATCAGGCCCAGGTGGGGAACAAAGTCACCAGGACTGGGTGAGGCCCAGATGGGGACCAGATCCACCAGGTCCAGGTTATTCCCAGGTGGTGACCAGAGTTACCAGTTCCGGGTGAGGTCCAGGTAAGGACCAGATTCACCAGGTCCAAGTCAGACCCACGTGGGGACCTGTGTCCCCAGGCATGGGTGAGGCCCATGTGTCAACCAAACTCACCAGGTCCAGGTGAGGGCAACCTGCAGGCCATGCAAGGGAACCATGTCCCGATGATGCCCAGGTAGGGACTAGAATTACCAGGTCCCGGTGAGGCCAACCTGCAGACCATGTGTGGAACAATGTCCCGATGATGCCCAGGTAGAGACCAGAGTTACCAAGTCCAGGTGAGGCCAACCTGCAGGCCATGCAGTGGAACCATGTCCCGATGATGCCCAGGTAGGTACCAGAGTCACCAGGTCCAAATGAGGCCCAGATGGAGCATATTCACTAGGTCCAGGTGAGGCCCAGTTGAGGACCAGAGTCACCAGATCTGGTTGAGGCCTAGAGGGGTACCAGAATCACCTGGTCCAGGTGACATCCAGATGGGGACCAGAGTCACCAGGTCAGGGTGAGGCCCAGAGAGGTTCCAGAGTCATCATGAACAGGTGAGGCTCAGGTGTGGAATAGAGTCACCAGGTACCAATGATGCCCAGGTGAGGACCAGAGTCACCAGGTCTGGGTGACGCGCAGATAGGATCAGAGTCACCAGTTCAAGTTGAGGCGAAGAAAGAGTCCACAGCAATCAAGTCCAGGTGGGGAACAAAGTCACCAGGACTGGGTGAGGCCAAAATGGGGACCAAATTCACCAGGTCCAGGTGAGGCCCAGTTGGGGACCAGAGTCCCCGGGTCTGGGAGAGGACCAGGTCAGGAACAGATTAACAGGTCCAAGAGGCCCACGTGGGGACCTCAGTCACCAGGTTTGGGTGAGGCCCAGGTGGCAAGCCCACTCACCAGGTGCAAGTGAGGCGAACCTGCAGGCCAGAGTCACCAGATCCAGGTGAGGCCCTAGTGGGGACCAGAGTCACCAGGTAAATGTGAGTCTACCAGAACACCACAGTCACCGGGGCCAGGTGTGGTTTATGTGTGAACTTAGTCACCAGGTCCAGGTGAGACCCAGGTTGGGACGACAGTCTCCAGGTCCAGATTGAGGCCTAGGTGGGGGGACCAGGGTCATCAGGACCAGTTGAGGCCAAAATGCGGAGCAAAGTTATCAAGTCCATGTGAGGCCCAGGTGCGGAACAGAGTAACCATGTGCCATTGATGCCAGTTTGGAAAAGAGTCACAAAATCCAGACGAGGTCTAAGTGAGGAGTAGATTCACCAGGTCCTGTTGAGGCCCAGTTGAGGACCAGTGTCCCCAGCTCCGGGTGAGTCCCAGAAGAGGACAAGATTCACCCGGTTCTGGTGATATCCTGGGGGGGACCAGAGTCACCAGGTCAGGGCGAAGCCCAGAGCGGGACGAGATCACTAGGTCCAGGTGAGGCCCCGATGTGGAACTGAGAAACCTGGTCCCATGATGCCCGTATGAGGACCTGAGTCACCAGGTCCAGGTGAGGTCCCTGTGGGAACTAGTCACCTCGTCCAGGTCAGGCCCAGGTGGGACCACAGTCACCAGGTCCAGGTGAGGCCCAGATATATAAGAGAGTATCCAGGTCCCATTGATGACCAGGTAAGGACCAGAGTCAACAGATCCAGGAGAGGCCCAAATATGGATCAGAGTCATTGTTTTCCAAGTGAAGCCAGATGGAGACCAAGGCACCAGGTCGAGGAGAGCCCCATATGGGAACCAGAGCCACCAGATCCAGGTGAGGTCCACGTAGGACCACAGTGAGAAGGTCCAGGTGAGGCGCAGTTGGCAACAGGATTCACCAAGTCCAGGTGAGGCCCAGGTGGCGACCAGTCACCACACACAGGTGCGGACCAGCTAAGGACCAGATTCACCAGGTCCAAGTGAAAACCAAGGGGTGACCAGAGTCACCACGTAAGGGTGAGTCCCAGAGGGGGAACCAGAGTAACCAGTTTAGTTTGAGGCACAGAATGGGACCAGAGTTCCCGGGTCAAAGTGAGGCTCAGGTGTGGAATAGAGTATCCAGGTCCCAATGATGCCTGGGTGAGGACCAGAGTGACTAGGGCCATGCAGGCCCAGATGGGGAACAGAATCACTAGGTCCTGGTGAGGCATAGAATAAGACCACAGTCAGCAGTATCAGGTGAGCCCCTTGTGGGAACCAGAGCCACTCTATCCAGCTGAGTCCCAGGTCCATGTGAGGCCCACGTGAGGACCAGATTCATCAGGTCGAATTGAGGCATAGCTGGGGACAAGAGTCACCAGGTTTGGGTGTGGCCTAGGTGGGGCAAGATTCAGCAGTTCTGAGTTAGGTCAAAGTGGGGACGAGAGACACCAGGTCCAGGTGAGGCCAAACTGAGGACCAGAGGACCAGATCCAGGTGAGGTCCATGTTGTAAAGAGAGTCACCAGGTCCAGGAGAGGTCCAGGTGGGGACCAGAGTCACCAGATCCAGGTGAAGTCCAGGTGGGGACCAGAGTCACCAGATCCAGGTGAAGCCCAGCTGGGGACCAGAGTCATTACGTAGAGATGAGGCCCAGTTTAGGATCAGAGTTACCAGATACACGTGAGGCCCTTGCGGAGATCAGAGCCAAAAGGTCCACGTGAGGCCGGCTTGGGGACCATGATCAACAGGTCTACCTCAGGCCCAGGTGTGGAACACAGTAATCATGTCCAGGCGAGTCCCCGGTGGTGACAACTGTCACCACGTCCAGGTGAGGCCCAGGTGGGGACCTGGATCACCAGGTACAGGGGAGGCCCTTGAGAGAACCAGAGTCAACAGTTCGAGGTCAGGCGCACGTGGCAACCAGGGTCATCAGGTCCAAGTCAGGCCAAAGTGGGGTTCACAGTCAGTAGGGCACAGTGAGACCCAAAGGGGGACCAGAGTCACCTTGTCCAGGTGAGGTCCAGTTGTGGAACAGTCAACAGGTCCCAATTTTGCCCAGTTGAGGACCATGGTCAACAGGGCCAGTTGAGGCCCAGATGGGGACCGGAGTCCCCAAGTTCAGGTGAAGCCCAGGTGGGGACCACAGTCACCAGAATCAGGGTAGTCTCAGGTGGAGACCAGAATCACTAGGTCCTGGTGAGGTTCAGGTGGCAAACATACTCACCAAGTCCCGGTGAGGCCCTGGTGGGGACCAGAGTCACGAGGTACATGAGAAGCTAGAAACACTGCAGCCACCAGGTCCACATGATGTCCATGTGGGAACGAGAATTACAAGTTACAGGTGAGGACCAGGTGGGGATCTGAGTCACCATGTCCAGGTGAGACCCTGGTGGGAACCAGTGTCACCTTGTCCAAGTGTGGACCAGTTGAAGACGAGAGTTAATAGGTCCGGCTGGGTCACTGTTAGTGAACACTGTAACCATATCCTGATGCTACTCAGGTGGGTACCAGATACAAGGTCCTTGTGAGTCCCAGTTGGGACCAGAGACATGAGGACCAGGTGAGGTACCGATGGAAACCAGAGTCACCAGGTCAGGTGAGGCCATGCTTAGGATCAGAGTCACCACTTACAGGTGAGGTCCAGGGGGAGCCAGAGTCACATGGCACAGAAGAGGCCAAAGTCAGGACCAGAGTTACCACAATCAAGTCAGTACCACTGGGAATAGAGTAACCACGTCCCGATGATGTCCAGGTAGAACCACAGTTACCAGGTCCAGGTGCAGCCAACCTAAAGGCCATGCAGTGGAACCATGTCCCGATGATGCCCAGGTAGGGAAGAGAGTCACCAGGTCCAAATGAAGCCCAGATGGTGCATATTCAATCGGTCCAGGTGAGGCCCAGTTGAGGACCAGAATCACCAGACCTGGTTGAGGCCTAGAGGGGTACCAGAATCACCTGGTCCAGGTGACATCCAGATGGATCCAGAGTAACCAGGTCAGGGTGAGGCCCAGAGAGGTTCCAGAGTCATCATGTCCAGGTGAGGCTCAGGTGTGGAACAGAGTCACCAAGTACCAAAGATGCCCAGGTGAGGACCAGAGTCAACAGGTCCAGGAGAGGCCCAAATATGGATCAGAGTCATTGTGTTCCAGGTGAGGCCAGATGGATACCACAGTAACCAGGTCCAGGAGAGCCCCATATGGGAACCAGAGCCACCAGAGCCAGGTGAGGTCCAGGTGGGACCACAGTCACAAGGTCCAGTTGAGGCGCAGGTGGCAACAGTATTCACCAAGTCCAGGTGAGGCCCAGGTGGCGAACAGTCACCAGAACCAGGAGCGGACCAGCTAAGGACCAGATTTACCAGGCCGAAGTGATGCCCAAAGGTGACCAGAGTCACCAGGTAAGGGTGAGTCACAGAGGGGGAACCAGAGTAACCAGTTTAGTTTGAGGCCCAGAATGGGACCAGAGGTCCCTGGTCAAAGTGAGGCCCAGGTGTGGAATATAGTTTCCAGGTCCCAATGATGCCTGGGTGAGGACCAGAGTCACTAGGGCCATGCAGGCCCAGATGGGGAACAGAATCACTAGGTCCTGGTGAGGCATAGATAAGACCACAGTCAGCAGTATCAGGTGAGCCCCTTGTGGGAACCAGAGCCACTCTATCCAGCTGAGTCCCAGGTCCATGTGAGGCCCACGTGAGGACCAGATTCATCATGTCGAATTGAGGCATAGCTGGGGACAAGAGTCACCAGGTCTGGGTGCGGCCTAGGTGGGGTAGATTCAGCAGTTCTGAGTTAGGTCAAACTGGGGACGAGAGACACGATGTCCAGGTGAGGCCAAACTGAGGGCCAGAGTCACCAGGTCCAGGTGAGGTCCATGTTGTAAAGAGAGTCACCAGGTCCAGGAGAGGTCCAGGTGGGGACCAGAGTCACCAGATCCAGGTGAAGCCCAGGTGGGGACCAGTCACCAGATCGAGGTGAAGCCCAGGTGTGGAACAGAGTCACTAGGTCCAGATGAGGCCCAGGTGAGGACCAGAGTTACCAGGTACACGTGAGGACCCGGTGGGGATCAGAGGCAACAGGTCCATGTGAGGCCGGCTTGGGGAACAAGGTCAACAGGTCTACTTGAGGCCCAGGTGTGGAACACTGTAACCAGGTCCAGGTGAGTCCCCGGTGGTGACAAGGGTCACCACGTCCAGGTGAGGCCCAGGTGGGGACCTGGATCACCAGGTCCAGGGGAGGCCATTGAAAGAACCAGAGTTAACAGTTCGAGGTCAGGCGCAGGTGGCAACCAGGGTCAGCAGGTCCAAGTCAGGCCAAAGTGGAGTTCACAGTCACTAGGGCACGGTGAGACCCAGAGGGGGACCAGAGTCACCTGGTCCAGGTGAGGTCCAGTTGTGGAACACAGTCACCGGGTCCCAAATTTTGCCCAGTTGAGGACCATGGTCAACAGGGCCAGGTGAGGCCCAGATGGGGATCGGGGTCCCCAAATCCAGGAGAAGCCCAGGTGGGGACCACAGTCACCAGATCCAGGGTAGACTCAGGTGTAGACCAGAATCACCAGGTCCAGGTGAGGTACAGGTGGCAACCACACTCACAAGGTCCCGGTGAGGCCCTGGTGGGGACCAGAGTGACGAGGTACATGAGAAGCTAGAAACACTGCAGCCACCAGGTCCACATGATTCCATGTGGGAACGAGAATCACCAGTTACAGGTGAGGACCAGGTGGGGATCCGACTCACAATGTCCAGGTGAGGCCCATGTGGGAACCAGTGTCACCATGTCCCGGTGTGGCCCAGGTGAAGACCAGAGTGAATAGGTCCAGCTGGGTCACTGTTAGTGAACAGTGTAACCATATCCTTATGCTACCCAGGTGGGTACCAGAGACACCAGGTTCTGGTGAGGCCCAGGTGGAGCCAGAGACATGAGGTTCAGGTGAGGTCCCGTTGGGAACCACAGTCACCAGGTCAGGTGAGGCCATGCTTAGGATCAGTGTCACCAGTTACAGGTGAGGCCCAGGTGGAGCCAGAGTCACCTGGTACAGAAGAGGCCAAAGTCAGGACCAGAGTTACCAGGATCAGGTCAGTCCCAGTGGGGAATAGAGTAACCATGTCTCGATGATGCCCAGGTAGACCCAGAGTCACCAGGTCCAGATGAGGCACAGGTGGGGAGCATTTTCACTAGGTCCCCGTGAGGCCCAGTTGAGGTCCAGTGTCACCAGGTCAAGTTGGGGCCTAGAGGGATACCAGATTCACCTAGTCTAGTTGACATCCGGATGGGGACCAGAGTCATCATGTCAGGGTGAGGCCCAGAGAGGATCCAGAGTCATCATGTCCAGGTGAGGCTCAGGTGTGGAACAATGTATCCAGGTCATAATGGTCCATAGGTGAGGACCAGAGTCAGCAGATCTGGGTGAGGCCCAGTTAGGATCAGAGCCACCAGTTCCAGGTGAGGCCAAGAAGGAGTCCACAGGAATCAGTTCCAGGTGGGATGACAAAGTCACCAGGACTGGATGAGGACCAGATGGGGACCAGATTAACCAGGTTCATGTGATTCCCAGGTGGTGACCCGAGTTAGGATTTCCGGGTGAGGACCAGGTAAGGACCAGATTCACCAGGCCCAAGTGAGGCCCACGTGGGGACCTGTGTCACCAGGCATGTGTGAGTCCAAGGTGACAACGCCACTCACCATATCCAGGCGAGGCCCACCTGCAGGCCATGCAGAGGAACCATGTCCCGATGATGCCCAGGTAGGGACTAGAATTACCAGGCCCATGTGAGGCCAACCTGCAGGCCATGTGTGGAACCATGTCCCGATGATGCCCAGGTAGGGACCAGAGTCACCAGGTCCAAATGAAGCCCAGATGGAGCATATTCACTAGGTCCAGGTGAGGCCCCCTTGAGGACCAGAGTCACCAGATCTGGTTGAGGCCTAGAGGGGTACCAGAATCACCTGGTCCAGGTGACATCCAGATCGGGACCAGAGTCACCAAGTCAGGGTGAGGCCCAGAGAGGTTCCAGAGTCATCATGTACAGGTGAGGCTCAGGTGTGGAATAGAGTCACCAGGTACCAATGATGCCCAGGTGACGACCAGATTCACCAGGTCTGGGTGACGCGCAGATAGGATCAGAGTCACCAGTTCCAGTTGAGGCCAAGAAAGAGTCCACAGCAATCAGGCCCAGGTGGGGAACAAAGTCACCAGGACTGGGTGAGGCCCAGATGGGGACCAGATTCACCAGGTCCAGGTTATTCCCAGGTGGTGACCAGAGTTACCAGTTCCGGGTGAGGACCAGGCAAGGAGCAGATTCACCAGGTCCAAGAGGCCCACGTGGGGACCTCTGTCACCAAGTATTGGTGAGCCCCAGGTGGCAGCCCCACTCACCAGGTCTAGGTGAGGCCAACCTGCAGGCCATTCAGTGGAACCATGTCCCGATGATGCCAAGTACGGACCAGAGCCACCAGGTCCAATGATGCCCAGATGGAGCATATTCACTAGGTCCAGGTGAGGCCCAGTTGAGGACCAGAATCACCAGATCTGGTTGAGGCCTAGACGGGTACAGAATCACTTGGTCCAGGTGACATCGAGGTGGGGACCAGAGTCACCAAGTCAGGGTGAGGCACAGAGAGGTTACAGAGTCATCATGTCCATGTGAGGCTCAGGTGTGAAACAGTGTCACTACGTAACAATGATGCCCAGGAGATAACCAGAGTCACCATGTCTGGGTGACGCGCAGATAGCATCAGAGTCACCAGTTCCAGGTGAGGCCAAGAGAGTCCACAGCAATCAGGTCCAGGTGGGGAACAAAGTCACCAGGACTGGGTGAGGCCCAGATGGGGACCAGATTCACCAGGTCCAGGTGAGGCCCAGGTGGTGACCAGAGACCCAGGGTGTGGGAGAGGTCCAGGTAAGGACCAGATTCACCAGGGAAAGAGGCCCACGTGGGGACCTGAATCACCAGGTATGGGTGTGGCCTGGCGGACAACCCAACTCACCAGGTCCAGGTGAGGCCAACCTGCAGGCCAGAGTCACCAGATCCAGGTGAGGCCCTAGAGGGGAACGGAGTCACCAGGTAAATGTGAGTCTACAAGGACACCACAGTCACCAGGTCCAGGTGTGGTTCATGTGGGAACGAGAGGCAGCAGGTCCAGGTGAGACCCAGGTGGGGACCACAGTCACCAGGTCCAGATTGTGGCCTAGGTGGGGGGACCCGATTCATCAGGACCAGTTGAGGCCAAAGTGCGGAGAAAGGTTATCATGTCCAGGTGAGGCCCAGGTGGGGAACAGAGTAACCATGTCCCATTGATGCCAGGTTGGATAAGAGTCACAAGGTCCAGACGAGGCCTAAGTGAGGAGTAGATTCACCAGATCCTGTTGAGCCCAGTTGAGGACCAGTGTCCCCAGCTCCGGGTGAGTCCCAGAGGGGGACCAGAGTCACCCGGTTCTGGTGATATCCAGGTGGGGACCAGAGTCACCATGTCAGGGTGAGGCCCAGAGTGGGACGAGATCACTAGGTCCAGGTGAGGCCCCGATGTGGCACTAAGAAACCAGGTCCCATGATGCCCATTTGAGGACCTGAGTCACAGGTCCAGGTGAGGTCCCTGTGGGAACCAGTGACCTCATCAAGTTGAGGCCCAGGTGGGACCACAGTCACCAGGTCCAGGTGAGGCCAACCTGCAGGCAATGCAGAGGAACCGTGTTCCGATGATGCCCAGGTAGGGAACAGAGTTACCAGGTCCAGGTGAGGTCAACCTGCAGGCCTTTCAGTGGAACCATGTCCCGATGATGCCAAGTAGGGACCAGAATCACCAGGTCCAATGAGGCCCAGATGGAGCATATTCACTAGGTCCAGGTGAGGTCCAGTGGAGGACCAGAGTCACCAGACCTGGTTGTGGCCTAGAGGGGTACCAGAATCAACTCGTTCAGGTGACATCCAGATGGGGACCAGAGTCACCAGGTCAGGATGAGGCCCAGAGACGTACCAGAGTCATCATGTCCAGGTGAGGCTCAGGTGTGGAACACAGTCACCAGGTACCAAAGATGCCCAGGTGAGGACCAGAGTCACAGGTCTGGGTGACGGGCAGATAGGATCAGAGTCACCAGTTCCAGGTGAGGCGAAGAAAGGGTCCACAGCAATCAGATACAGGTGGGGAACAAAGTCAACAGGCCTGGGTGAGGCCCAGATGGGGATCAGATTCACCAGGTCCAGGTAGGCCCAGGTGGTGACCAGAGACCCCGGGGCTGGGAGACGACCAGGTAAGGACCAGATTCACCAGGTAGAAGAGGCCCACGTGGGGACAGGGCCACCAGGTTTGGGTGAGGCCCAGGTGGCAACCCCAATCACCAGGTCCAGGTGAGTCCAACCTGCATGCCAAAGTCACCATATCCACGTGAGGCCCTAGTCGGCACCGGAGACAGCAGGTAAAAGTGAGTCTACAAGAACACCACAGTCACCAGGTCCAGGTGTGGTTCATGTGGGAACGAGAGTAACCAGTTCCAGGTGAGAACCAGGTGGGGACGCCAGTCACCAGGTCCGGATTGAGGCCTAAGAGGGTACCAGTGTCATCAGGACCAGTTGAGGCCCAACTGTGGAGCAAAGTTATCATGTCCAGGTGAGGCCCAAGTAGGGAAAAGAGTATCCAGGTCATAATGGTCCACAAGTGAGGACCAGAGTCACCAGATCTGGGTGAGGTCCTGTTAGGATCAGAGTCACCAGTTCCAGGTGAGGCAAGAAGGAGTCCACAGCAATCAGGTCCAGGTGGGGAACAAAGTCACCAGGACTGGGGGAGGCCCAGATGTGGACCAGATTCACCCGGTGCAGGTGATTCCCAGGTGATGACCAGAGTTACCAGTTCCGCGTGAGGAACAGGTAAGGACCAGATTCACCAGGTCCAAGTGAAGCCCACGTGGGACCTGTGTCACCAAGTATGGGTGAGGCCCAGGTGGCAACCCCACTCACCAGGTCCAGGTGAGGCCAACCTGCAGGCCATACAGTGGAACCATGTCCCGATGATGCCCAGGTAGGGACCGGAGTCATCAGGTCCAAATGAGGCCCAGATGGGGCATATACACTAGGTCCAGGTGAGGCCAAGTTGAGGACCAGAGTCACCAGATCTGGTTGAGGCCTAGAGGGGTACCAGAATCACATGGTTCAGGTGACATCCAGATGGGGACCAGAGTCACCAGGTCAGGGTGAGGCCCAGAGAGGTTCCAGAGTCATCATGTCCAGGTGAGCCTAAGGTGTGGAACAGAGTCACCAGGTACCAATAATGCCCAGGTGAGGACCAGAGTCACCAGGTCTGGGTGATGCGCAGATAGGATCAGATTCACCAGTTCCAGGTGAGGCCAAGAAAGAGTCCACAGCATTCAGATCCAGGTGGGGAACAAAGTCACCAGGCCTGGGTGAGGCCCAGATGGGGACCAGATTCACCAGGTCCAGGTGAGGCCAAGAAAGAGTCCACAGCAATCAGGTCCAGGTGGGGAACAAATCACCAGGACTGGGTGAGACCCAGATGGGGACCAGATTCACCAGGTCCAGGTGAGTCCCAGGTGGTGACCAGAGTCCCCGTGTCCGGGAGAGGACCAGGTAAGGACCAGATTCACGAGGTCCAAGAGACCCACGTGGGGAACTGAGTCAACAGGTATGGGTGAGGCCCAGGTGGCAACCCCACTCACCAAGTCCAGGTGAAGCCAACCTGCAGGCCAGAGTCTCCAGATCCAGGTGAGTCCCTAGAGGGGACCGGAGTCACCAGGTAAATGTGAGTCTACAAGAACACCACAGTCACCAGGTCCTGGTGTGGTTCATGTGGGAACGAGAATCACCAGGTCCAGGTGAGACCCAGGTGGGGACCACAGTCACCAGGTCCAGATTGAGGCCTAGGTGGGGGGACCAGAGTCATCAGGACCAGTTGAGGCCAAAGTGCGGACCAAAGTTATCATGTCCAGGTGAGGCCCAGGTGGGGAAAAGAGTAACCATGTCCCATCGATGCCAGGTGGGAAAAGAGTCACCGGGTCCAGACGAGGTCCAAGTGAGGAGTAGATTCACCAGGTCCTGTTGAGGCCCAGTTGAGGAGCAGTGTCCCCAGCTACGGGTGAGTCCCAGAGGGGGACCAGAGTGACCCAGTTCTGGTGATATCCAGGTGGGGACCAGAGTCACCACGTCAGGGTGAGGCCCAGAGCGGGACGAGAATCTCTAGGTCCAGGTGAGGCCCCGATGTGGAACTGAGAAACCAGGTCCCATGATGCCCATATGAGGACCTGAGTCACCAGGGCCAGGTGAGGTCCCTGTGGGAACCAGTCTCCTCGTCCAGGTGAGGCCCAGGTGGGACCACAGTCACCAGATCCAGGGCAGTCTCAGGTGCAGACCAGATTCACCAGGTCAAGGTGAGGTGCAAGTGGCAACCACACTCACCAGGTCCCGGTGAGGCCCTGGTGGGGACCAGAGTCACGAGGTATATGAGAAGCTAGAAACACTGCAGCCACCAAGTCCACATGATGTCCATGTGGGAACGAGAATCACCAGTTACAGGTGAGGACCATGTGGGGATCCGACTCACCATATCCAGGTGAGACCCAGGTGGGAACGAGTGTCACCATGTCCAGGTGTGGCCCAGGTGAAGACCAGAGTTAATAGGTCCGGCTGGGTCACTGTTAGTGAACAGTGTAACCATATCCTGATGCTACCCTTTTGGGTACCAGAGACACTATGTCCTGGTGAGGCCCAGGTGGGACCGGAGACATGAGGTCCAGGTGAGATTCCAATGGGAACCACAGTCACCAGGTCAGGTTAGGCCATGCTTAGGATCAGAGTCACCAGTTACAGGTGAGGCCCAGGTGGAGCCAGAGTCACCTGGTACAGAAGAGGCCAAAGTCAGGACCAGAGTTACCAGGATCAGATTAGTCCCAGTGGGGAATAGAGTAACCATGTCCGGATGATGCCTAGGTAGAACCAGAGTCAACAGGTCCAATTGAGGCGCAGGTGGGGAGCATTTTCACTCGGTCCCGATGAGGCCCAGTTGAGCACCAGAGTCACCAGGTCTAGTTGAGGCCTGGAGGGGTACAAGATTCACCTGGTCTAGGTGACATCCAGATGGGGACCAGAGTCACCATATCAGGCTGAGGCCCAGAGAGGATTAAGAGTCATCAGGTCCTGGTGAGGCTCAGGTGTGGAACAGAGTATCCAGGTAATAATGGTCCACAGGTGAGGACCAGAGTCAGCAGATCTGGGTGAGGCCCAGATAGGATCAGAGTCATCAGTTCCAGGTAGGCCAAGAAGGTGTCCACAGCAATCAGTTCCATGTGGTGACCAGAGTCCCCGGGACTGGGAGAGGACCAGGTAAGGACCAGATTCATCAGGTCCAAGAGGCCCACGTGGGGACCCGAGTCACCAGGTATGGGTGAGGCCCAGGTGGCAACCCCACTCACCAGGGGCAGATGAGGCCAACCTGCAGGTCATGCAAAGGAACCATGTCCTGATGATGCCCAGGTAGGGACCAGAGTTACCAGGTCCAGGTGAGGCCAACCTGCAGGCCATGCAGTGGAGCCAAGTCCCGATGATGCTCAGGTAGGGACCAGAGGCACCAGGTCCAAAAGAGGTCCAGATTGAGCATATTCACTAGGTCAAGGTGAGGCCTAGTTGAGGACCAGAGTCACCAGATCTGGTTGAGGCCTAGAGTGGTACCAGAATCACCTGGTCCAGGTGACATCCAGTTGGGGACCAGAGTCACAAGGTCAGGGTGAGGCCCAGAGGGGTTCCAGAGTCATCATGTCCATGTGAGTCTCAGGTGCAGAACAGAGTCACCAGGTACCAATGATGCCCAGGTGAGGACCAGAGTCACCAGGTCTGGTTGTCCCGCAGATAGGATCAAAGTCACCAGTTCCAGGTGAGGCCAAGAAAGAGTCCACAGCAATGATGTCCAGGTGGGGAACAATGTGACCAGGACTGGGTGAGGCCCAGATGGGGACCAGATTCACTGGTCCAGGTGATTCCCAAGTGGTGACCAGATTTACCAGTTCCGGTGAGGACCAGGTAAGGACAAGATTCACAAGGTCCAATTGAGGCCCACGTCGGGACCTGTGTCACCAGGTATGGGTGAGGCCCAGGTGGCAAACCCACTCACCAGGGCCAGGTGAGGCATACGTGCAGGCCATGCAGAAGAACCGTGTCCCGATGATGCCCAGGGAGGGTCCAGAGTTACCAGGTCTAGGTGAGTCCAACCTGCAGGCCATGCAGTGGAATCATGTCCCGATGTTGCCCAAGTAGTGACCAGAGTCACCAGGTCCAAATGAGGCCCAGATGGAGCATATTCACTAGGTCCAGGTGAGGCCCAGTTGAGGACCAGAGTCACCAGATCTTGTTGAGGCCTAGAGGGGTACCAGAATCACCTGGTCCAGGTGACATCCAGATGGGGACCAGAGTCACCAGGTCAGGGTGAGGCCCAGAGTGGATCCAGAGTCATAATGTCCAGGTGAGGCCCAGGTGTTGACCAGAGTCCCCGGGTCTGGGAGAGGACCAGGTAAGGACCAGATTCACCAGGTCCAAGAGGCCCACGTGGGACCTGTGTCACCGGTATGGGTGAAGCCCAGATGGCAACCCCACTCACCAGGTCCAGGGGAGGCCAACCTTCGGGCCATGCAGAGGAACCGTGTCCCGATAATGCCCAGGTAGGGACCAGAGTTACGAGTTGCAGGTGAGGCCCTAATGGGGACCGGAGTCACCAGGTAAATGTGAGTCTACAAGAACACCACATTCACCAGGTCCAGGTGTGGTTCATGTGGGAACAAGAGTCACCAGGTCCAGGTGAGGTCCCTGTGGGAACCAGGCACCTCGTCCAAGTGAGGCCCAGGTGGGACCACAGTCACCAGGTCCAGGTGAGGCCCAGGTATATAAGTGAGTATCCAGGTCCCAATGAGGCCAGGTAAGGACCAGAGACAACAGATCCAGGATAGGCCCAAATATGGATCAGAGTCATTGTTTTCCAGGTGAGGCCAGATGGAGACCACAGGAACCAGGTCCAGGAGAGCCCAATATGGGAACCAGAGCCACCAGATCCATGTGAGGTCCAGGTGGGAACACAGTCACAAGGTCCAGGTGAGGCGCAATTGGCAACAGGATTCATCAAGTCCAGGGGAGGCCCAGTTGGCGACCAGTCACCACATCCAGGTGCGGACCAGCTAAGGTCCAGATTCACCAGGCCCAAGAGAAGTCAAAGGGGTGACCAGAATCACCAAGTAAGGGTGAGGCCCAGAGGGGGAACCAGAGTAACCAGTTTAGTTTGAGGCCGAGAATGGGACCAGAGGTCCCTGGTCAGAGTGAGGCCCAGGTGTGGAAAAGAGTATCCAGGTCCCAATGATGCCTGGGTGAGGAACAGTGTTACTAGGGCCATGCAGGCCTAGATGGGGAACAGAATCACCAGGTCCTGGTGAGGCATAGAATAAGACCACAGTCAGCAGTATCAGGTGAGCTCCTTGTGGGAACCAGAGCCACTCTTTCCAGCTGAGTCCCAGGTCCATGTGAGGCCCAAGTGAGGACCAGATTCTTCAGGTCGAATTGAGGCATAGCTGGGGACAAGAGTCACCAGGTCTGGGTGCGGCCTATGTGGGGCAAGTTTCAGCAGTTCTGAGTTAGGTCAAAGTGGGGACAAGAGTCAACAGGTCTAGGTGAGGCCAAACTGAGGACCAGAGTCACCAGGTCCAGGTGAGGTCCAGGTGGGGACCAGTGTCATCAGATCCAGGTGAAGTCCAGGTGGGGACCAGAGTCACGAGATCCAGGTGAAGTCCAGGTGGGGACCAGAGTCACTAGGTCCAAATGAGGCCCAGGTGAGGACCAGAGTTACCAGGTACACGTGAGGCCCCAGTGGGGATCAGAGGCAACAGGTCCATGTGAGGCCTGCTTAGGGACCATGGTCAACAGGTCTACTTGAGACCCAGGTGTGGAAAACAGTAAGTAGGTCCAGGTGATTCCCCGGTGGTGACAAATGTCACCACGTCCTGGTTTGGTCCAGGTGGGGACCACAAACACGAGGTACAGTGCAGGCCCTTGAAAGAACCAGAGTCAACAGTTCGAGGTCAGGCGCAGGTGGCAAACAGGGTCAGCAGGTCCAAGTCAGGCCAAAGTGGGGTTCACAGTCATTAGGGCACGGTGAGACCCAGAGGGGGACCAGAGTGACCTGGTCCAGGTGAAGTCCAGTTGTCGAACACAGTCACCGGGTCCCAATTGTGCCCAGTTGAGGACAATGGTCAACAGGGCCAGGTGAGGCCCAGATGGGGACCGGAGTCCCCAAATCCAGGAGAAGCCCAGGTGGGGACCAGAGTCACCAGATCCAGGGTAGTCTCAGGTGCAGACCAGAATCACCAAGTCCAGGTGAGGTGCAGGTGGCAACCACACTCACCAGGTCCCGGTGAGGCCCTGGTGGGAACCGGAGTCACGAGGTACATGAGAAGCTAGAAACACTGCAGCCACCAGGTCCACAGGATGTCCATGTGGGAACGAGAATCACCAGTTACAGGTGAGGAGAAGGTGGGGATCCGACTCACCATGTCCAGGTGAGACCCAGGTGGGAACGAGTGTCACCATGTCCAGGTGTGGCCCAGGTGAAGACCAGAGTTAATAGGTCCGGCTGGGTCACTGTTAGTGAACAGTGTAATCATATCCTGATGCTACCCTGGTGGGTACCAGAGACACCAGGTCCTGGTGAGGCCCAGGTGGGACCAGAGTTATGAGGTCCAGGTGAGGTCCCGATGGGAACCACAGTCACCAGGTCTGGTGAGGCCATGCTTAGAATCAGAGTCACCAGTTTCTGGTGAGGCCCAGGTGGAGCCAGAGTCACCTGGTACAAAAGAGGCCAAAGTCAGGACCAGAGTTACCAGGATCAGGTCAGTCCCAGTGGGGAATAGAGTAACCATGTCCCGATGATGCGCAGGTAGAACCAGAGTCACCAGGTCCAGATGAGGAGCAGGTGGGGAGCATATTCTCTAGGTCTCGGTGAGGCGCACTTGAGGAACAGAATCCCCAGGTCTAGTTGAGGCCTAGAGCGGTCCCAGATTCACCTGGTCTAGGTGACATCCAGATGGGGAGCAGAGTCACCATGTCAGGGTGATGCCCAGAGGGGATCCAGAGTCATCATGTCCAGGTGAGGCTCAGGTGTGGAACAGAGTATCCAGGTCATAGTGGTCCACAGGTGAGGACCAGAGTCAACAGATCTGGGTGAGGCCCAGTTAGGATCAGAGTCACCAGTTCCAGGTGAGGCCCAAAAGGAGTCCACAGCAATCAGGTCCAGGTGGGGAACAAAGTCACGAGGAGTGGGTGAGGCCCAGATGGGGACCAGATTCACCAGGTCCATGTGAGGCCCAGGTGGTGACCAGAGTCCCCGGGTATGGGAGAGGACCAGGTAAGGACCAGATTCACCAGGTCCTAGAGGCCCACGTGGGGACCTGAGTCACCAGGTATGGGTGAGGCCCAGGTGGCAACCCCACTCACCAGGTCCTGGTTAGGCCAAACTGCCGGCCATGCAGAGGAACCATGTCCCGATGATGCCCAGGTAGGGACTAGAGTTACCAGGTCCCGGTGAGGCCAAACTGCATGCCATGCTGTGGAACCATGTCCCGATGAAGCCCAGAGAGGGACCAGAGTCACCAGGTCCAAATGAGGCCCTGATGGAGCATATTCACTAGGTCCAGGTGAGGCCCAGTTTTGGACCAGAATCACCAGATCTGGTTGAGCCTAGAGGGATACCAGAATCACCTGGTCCAGGTGACATCCAGATGGGGACCAGAGTCACCAGGTCAGGGTGAGGCCCAGAGAGGTTCAAGAGTCATCATGTTCAGGAGAGGCTCAAGTGTGGAACAGAGTCACCAGGTACCAATGATGCCCAGGTGAGAACCAGAGTAACCAGGTCTGGTTGACGCCCAGATAGGATCAGAGTCACGAGTTCCAGGTGAGGCCAAGAAGGAGTCCACAGCAATCATGTCCCGGTGGGGAAACATGGAATTCGATTCTTTTCGATTTGATTCTTTATGATTTTTTTCAACTCGATACAATTCGAATCTTTTTTTTATGATAGTCACAAAGAGAGAGAGAGAGAGGCAGAGACACAGGCAGAGGGAGAAGCAGGGTCCATGCACCGGGAGCCCGATGTGGGATTCGATCCCGGGTCTCCAGGATCGCGCCCTGGGCCAAAGGCAGGCGCTAAACCGGTGCGCCACCCAGGGATCCCTCAATTCGATTCTTTTTTATTCGAATCTATTCGATTCTTTTTGATTCGATTTGATTCTATTCGAGTTTTTTCTTTTTTTTTTTTTAATTTTTTTTTTAATTTATTTATGATAGTCACAGAGAGAGAGAGAGAGAGAGAGGCAGAGACACAGGCAGAGGGAGAAGCAGGCTCCATGCACTGGGAGCCCGATGTGGGATTCGATCCCGGGTCTCCAGGATCGTGCCCTAGGCCGAAGGCAGGCGCCAAACCGCTGCGCCACCTAGGGATCCCCTATTCGAGTTTTTTCGATTTGATTCGATTAGTTCCTTTTTGATTCAATTCAATTCATTTCTTTTGATTCAATTCAATTCGATTCTTTTGGATTCGATTCGATTCTTTTGGATTCGATTCTTTTGGATTCGAATCGAGTAGATTCTTTTCATTTCGATCGGATTCATTTCAATTCGATTCTTTTCGATTCGAATGTTTTCGAATCAATTCGATACTATTTGATTCGATTCGATTCTTTTCGTGTCGATTTGATTCTTTTCGATTCGATTCTTTTCTATTTGAATCGATTCGATTCTTTTCATTTCGATTCGATTTGATTCAATTCGATTCTTTTCGATCAATTCAATTTGATTGTTTTCGATTTGATTCGATTCGATTCTTTTCTATTCTATTCAATTCGATTAGTTTCCATTCGATGATGCAATTGGATTCTTTTCGATTCGAGTCGGTACGATTCGATTCTTTTTGATTAGATACAATTCGATTCTTTTCGATTCGATTCGATTCTTTTCGATTCGATTCGACTCGATTTCATTCTTTTTGATTCGATTCGACTAGAATTTAATCGACTGATTCAATTTGATTCTTTTCTTTTCGGTTGGATTCTTTTCTATTCGATTTTTTTCTATTCAATTCGATTCTTTCAATTCGATTCGATTCGATTCGATTCTTTTCGTTTCAAATCGATTCGTTTCAATTCGAGTCTTTTCAATTCGATTCTTTTCGATTCGATTCGATTTGATATTTTTAATTCGATTCGATTCATTTCGATTCGATTCGATTCTTGTCAATTCGATTTGATGCTTTTCCATTTGATCTGATTTGTTTCATTTCGATTCTTTTCGATTCAATTCGATTCTTTTCGATTCCATTAAATTTGATCGATTCTTTTCGATTCGATTAGATTCTTTTCGATTTGATTCCATTCAGTTCGATTCTTTTCGATTCGATTGGATTCTTTTCGATTTGATTCAATTCTCTCGATTCGATTTGATTTGATTCTTTTCGATTCGATTCAATACGATTCTTTTCATTTCGATTCTAATCGATTCTCTTCGATTCATTTCGTTTCGATTCGTTTCGATTCTATTCGATTTTTTTCGATTCTATTCTATTCTTTTTTTCTTTCTTTTTTTTTTTTTAAGGAGAAGCAGGCTCCATGCACGGGGAGCCCGATGTGGGATTCGATCCCGGGTCTCCAGGATCACGCCCCGGGCCAAAGGCACGCGCCAAACCGCTGTGCCAACAAGGGATCCCCGATTCTATTCTATTCGATTCATTTTGAATCATTTCGATTTGATTCTGTTCGAGTGGTTTCTATTAGATTCTTTTCGATTTGATTCAATTCGATTCGAATCTTTTTGATTCGAGTCTTTTCGACTCGATGCAATTCAATACGATTCTTTTAGATTCGATTCGATTCGATTGTTTTCGTTTCGATTCGACTTTTTTTGATTCGATTCTTTTCGATTCGATTGTTTTCAATTCGATTGATTCGATTCTTTTCAATTCTATGCTATTCAAAGCGATTCTTTTGTATTTGATTTGATTCGATTGTTTTCTTTTTGATTCGGTTCGATTCGTTTCTTTTCGATTCGATTCAATTCTTTTCGATTCGATTCTTTTCGATTCGATTTGATTCTTTTCGATTCTATTCGATTCTATTCTTTTCTATTCCATTCGAATCGATTCGTTTTGATTGAATTCGATTCTTTTCGATTCGGTTCAATTAGATTCTTTTCGATTGGATTCAATTTGTTTCGATTCGAATCAATTTGATTCTTTTCGATTGGATTCCATTCGATTCTTTTCGATTTGATTCAATTCGTTTCTATTCATTTGGATGATTTTCGTTGAGATTAGATTCTTTTCGATTTGATTTTTTTCGGTTCGAGTCGATTCATTTCGCTTATTTTGGTTAGGATCAATTCAATTCGATTCTTTTTGATTTGATTTGATTCTATTCGATTTCTTTCGATTCTATTCTATTGTATTCTTTTCGATTCGATTCCATTCAATCCGATTCTTTTCGATTCGATTCGATTGTTTTAGATTTTATTCCATTCTTTCGATTCTATTTGATATGATTCTTTTCGATTCGATTTGATACGATACTTTTTATTTTGATTCGAATCGATTCTCTTCGGTTCGATTCGTTTTGATTCTTTTCGATTCAATTCTATTCGAATTTTTTCGATTTGATTCGATTCGATTCTTTTAGATTTTACTTGATTTGTTTCTTTTCGATTCGTTTTGATTCGATTCTTTTTGATTCATGTCGATTCGATTCGATTCTTTTGTTTCGATTCGATTCTTTTCAATTCGAATCTTTTCGTTACATGGAATTCGATTCTTTTCGATTTGATTCTTTATGATTTTTTTCAACTCGATTTAATTCGATTCTTTTTTTTTAGATAGTCACAGAGAGAGACAGAGAGGCAGAGACACATGCAGAGGGAGAAGCAGGCTCCATGCACCAGGAGCCCGATGTGGGATTCGATCCCGGGTCTCCAGGATCGCGCCCTGGGCCAAAGGCAGGCGCTAAACCGCTGCGCCACCCAGGCATCCCTCAATTCGATTCTTTTTTATTCGAAGCTATTCGATTCTTTTTGATTCGATTTGATTCTATTCGATTTTTTTCGATTTGATTCGATTAGTTCCTTTTTGATTCAATTCAATTCATTTCTTTTGATTCAATTCAATTCGATTCTTTTGGATTCGATTCTTTTGGATTCGATTCTTTTGGATTCGAATCGAGTAGATTCTTTTCATTTCGATCGGATTCATTTCAATTCGATTCTTTTCGATTCGAATGTTTTCGAATCAATTCGATACTTTTTGATTCGATTCAATTCTTTTCGTGTCGATTTGATTCTTTTCGATTCGATTCTTTTCTATTTGAATCGATTCGATTCTTTTCATTTCAATTCGATTTGATTCAATTCGATTCTTTTCGATCAATTCAATTTGATTGTTTTCGATTTGATTCGATTCAATTCTTTTCTATTCTATTCAATTCGATTAGTTTCCATTCGGTGATGCAATTGGATTCTTTTCGATTCGAGTCGATACGCTTCGATTCTTTTTGATTAGATACAATTCGATTCTTTTCGATTCGATTCGACTCGATTTCATTCTTTTTGATTCGATTCGACTAGAATTTAATCGACTGATTCAATTTGATTCTTTTCTTTTCGGTTCGATTCTTTTCTATTCGATTTTTTTCTATTCAATTCGATTCTTTCAATTCGAATCGATTCGATTCTTTTCGTTTCAAATCGATTCGTTTCAATTCGAGTCTTTTCAATTCGAATCTTTGCGATTCGATTCGATTTGATATTTTTAATTCGATTCGAGTCTTTTGAATTCGATTCGATTCTTTTCAATTCTATTCTTTTCGATTCGAGTCTTTTTGATTCGATTCATTTCGATTCGATTCGATTGTTTTCAATTCGATTTGATGCTTTTCCATTTGATCTGATTTGTTTCATTTCGATTCTTTTCGATTCAATTCGATTCTTTTCGATTCCATTAAATTTGATTCGATTCTTTTCGATTCGATTGGATTCTTTTCGATTTGATTCAATTCTTTCGATTCGATTTGATTTGATTCTTTTCGATTCGATTCAATACGATTCTTTTCATTTCGATTCTAATCGATTCTCTTCGATTCAATTCGTTTCGATTCGTTTCGATTCTATTCGAATTTTTTCGATTCTATTCTATTCGATTCATTTTGAATCATTTCGATTTGATTCTGTTCGAGTGGTTTCTATTAGATTCTTTTCGATTTGATTCAATTCGATTCGAGTCTTTTTGATTCGAGTCTTTTCGACTCGATGCAATTCAATACGATTCTTTTAGATTCGATTCGATTCGATTGTTTTCGTTTCGATTCGACTTTTTTTGATTCGATTCTTTTCGATTCGATTGTTTTCAATTCGATTGATTCGATTCTTTTCAATTCTATGCTATTCAAAGCGATTCTTTTGTATTTGATTCGATTCGATTGTTTTCTTTTTGATTCGGTTCGATTCGTTTCTTTTCGATTCGATTCAATTCTTTTCGATTCGATTCTTTTCGATTCGATTTGATTCTTTTCGATTCGATTCTATTCTTTTCTATTCCATTCGAATCGATTCGTTTTGATTGAATTCGATTCTTTTCGATTCGGTTCAATTAGATTCTTTTCGATTGGATTCAATTTGTTTCGATTCGAATCAATTTGATTCTTTTCGATTGGATTCCATTCGATTCTTTTCGATTTGATTCAATTCGATTCTTTTCGATTCTATTCATTTGGATGATTTTCGTTGAGATTAGATTCTTTTCGATTTGATTTTTTTCGGTTCGAGTCGATTCATTTCGCTTATTTTGGTTAGGATCAATTCAATTCGATTCTTTTTGATTTGATTTGATTCTATTCGATTTCTTTCGATTCTATTCTATTGTATTCTTTTCGATTCCATTCCGTTCAATTCGATTCTTTTCGATTCGATTCGATTGTTTTAGATTTGATTCCATTCTTTCGATTCTATTTGATATGATTCTTTTCGATTCGATTTGATACGATACTTTTTATTTTGATTCGAATCGATTCTCTTCGGTTCGATTCGTTTTGATTCTTTTCGATTCAATTCTATTCGAATTTTTTCGATTTGATTCGATTCGAATCTTTTAGATTCTACTTGATTTGTTTCTTTTCGATTCGTTTTGATTCGATTCTTTTTGATTCATGTCGATTCGATTCGATTCTTTTGTTTCGATTCGAATCTTTTCAATTCGAATCTTTTCGTTACATGGAATTCGATTCTTTTCGATTTGATTCTTTATGATTTTTTTCAACGCGATTCAATTCGATTCTTTTTTTTATGATAGTCACAGAGAGAGTGAGAGAGGCAGAGACACATGCAGAGGGAGAAGCAGGCTCCATGCACCAGGAGCCCGATGTGGGATTCGATCCCGGGTCTCCAGGATCGCGCCCTGGGCCAAAGGCAGGCGCTAAACCGCTGCGCCACCCAGGCATCCCTCAATTCGATTCTTTTTTATTCGAAGCTATTCGATTCTTTTTGATTCGATTTGATTCTATTCGATTTTTTTCGATTTGATTCGATTAGTTCCTTTTTGATTCAATTCAATTCATTTCTTTTGATTCAATTCAATTCGATTCTTTTGGATTCGATTCTTTTGGATTCGATTCTTTTGGATTCGAATCGAGTAGATTCTTTTCATTTCGATCGGATTCATTTCAATTCGATTCTTTTCGATTCGAATGTTTTCGAATCAATTCGATACTTTTTGATTCGATTCAATTCTTTTCGTGTCGATTTGATTCTTTTCGATTCGATTCTTTTCTATTTGAATCGATTCGATTCTTTTCATTTCAATTCGATTTGATTCAATTCGATTCTTTTCGATCAATTCAATTTGATTGTTTTCGATTTGATTCGATTCAATTCTTTTCTATTCTATTCAATTCGATTAGTTTCCATTCGGTGATGCAATTGGATTCTTTTCGATTCGAGTCGATACGCTTCGATTCTTTTTGATTAGATACAATTCGATTCTTTTCGATTCGATTCGACTCGATTTCATTCTTTTTGATTCGATTCGACTAGAATTTAATCGACTGATTCAATTTGATTCTTTTCTTTTCGGTTCGATTCTTTTCTATTCGATTTTTTTCTATTCAATTCGATTCTTTCAATTCGAATCGATTCGATTCTTTTCGTTTCAAATCGATTCGTTTCAATTCGAGTCTTTTCAATTCGAATCTTTGCGATTCGATTCGATTTGATATTTTTAATTCGATTCGAGTCTTTTGAATTCGATTCGATTCTTTTCAATTCTATTCTTTTCGATTCGAGTCTTTTTGATTCGATTCATTTCGATTCGATTCGATTGTTTTCAATTCGATTTGATGCTTTTCCATTTGATCTGATTTGTTTCATTTCGATTCTTTTCGATTCAATTCGATTCTTTTCGATTCCATTAAATTTGATTCGATTCTTTTCGATTCGATTGGATTCTTTTCGATTTGATTCAATTCTTTCGATTCGATTTGATTTGATTCTTTTCGATTCGATTCAATACGATTCTTTTCATTTCGATTCTAATCGATTCTCTTCGATTCAATTCGTTTCGATTCGTTTCGATTCTATTCGAATTTTTTCGATTCTATTCTATTCGATTCATTTTGAATCATTTCGATTTGATTCTGTTCGAGTGGTTTCTATTAGATTCTTTTCGATTTGATTCAATTCGATTCGAGTCTTTTTGATTCGAGTCTTTTCGACTCGATGCAATTCAATACGATTCTTTTAGATTCGATTCGATTCGATTGTTTTCGTTTCGATTCGACTTTTTTTGATTCGATTCTTTTCGATTCGATTGTTTTCAATTCGATTGATTCGATTCTTTTCAATTCTATGCTATTCAAAGCGATTCTTTTGTATTTGATTCGATTCGATTGTTTTTGATTCGGTTCGATTCGCTTCTTTTCGATTCGATTCAATTCTTTTCGATTCGATTCTTTTCGATTCGATTTGATTCTTTTCGATTCGATTCTATTCTTTTCTATTCCATTCGAATCGATTCGTTTTGATTGAATTCGATTCTTTTCGATTCGATTCAATTAGATTCTTTTCGATTGGATTCAATTTGTTTCGATTCGAATCAATTTGATTCTTTTCGATTGGATTCCATTCGATTCTTTTCGATTTGATTCAATTCGATTCTTTTCGATTCTATTCATTTGGATGATTTTCGTTGAGATTAGATTCTTTTCGATTTGATTTTTTTTGGTTCGAGTCGATTCATTTCGCTTATTTTGGTTAGGATCAATTCAATTCGATTCTTTTTGATTTGATTTGATTCTATTCGATTTCTTTCGATTCTATTCTATTGTATTCTTTTCGATTCCATTCCGTTCAATTCGATTCTTTTCGATTCGATTCGATTGTTTTAGATTTGATTCCATTCTTTCGATTCTATTTGATATGATTCTTTTCGATTCGATTTGATACGATACTTTTTATTTTGATTCGAATCGATTCTCTTCGGTTCGATTCGTTTTGATTCTTTTCGATTCAATTCTATTCGAATTTTTTCGATTTGATTCGATTCGAATCTTTTAGATTCTACTTGATTTGTTTCTTTTCGATTCGTTTTGATTCGATTCTTTTTGATTCATGTCGATTCGATTCGATTCTTTTGTTTCGATTCGATTCTTTTCAATTCGAATCTTTTCGTTACATGGAATTCGATTCTTTTCGATTTGATTCTTTATGATTTTTTTCAACGCGATTCAATTCGATTCTTTTTTTTATGACAGTCACAGAGAGAGTGAGAGAGGCAGAGACACATGCAGAGGGAGAAGCAGGCTCCATGCACCGGGAGCCCGATGTGGGATTCGATCCCGGGTCTCCAGGATCGCGCCCTGGGCCAAAGGCAGGCGCTAAACCGCTGCGCCACCCAGGGATCCCTCAATTCGATTCTTTTTTATTCGAATCTATTCGATTCTTTTTGATTCGATTTGATTCTATTCGAGTTTTTTCGATTTGATTCGATCAGTTCCTTTTTGATTCAATTCAATTCATTTCTTTTGATTCAATTCAATTCGATTCTTTTGGATTCGATTCGATTCTTTTGGATTCGATTCTTTTGGATTCGAATCGAGTACATTCTTTTCATTTCGATCGGATTCATTTCAATTCGATTCTTTTCGATTCGAATGTTTTCGAATCAATTTGATACTATTTGATTCGATTCGATTCTTTTCGTGTCGATTTGATTCTTTTCGATTCGATTCTTTTCTATTTGAATCGATTCGATTCTTTTCATTTCGATTCGATTTGATTCAATTCGATTCTTTTCGATCAATTCAATTTGATTGTTTTCGATTTGATTCGATTCGATTCTTTTCTATTCTATTCAATTCGATTAGTTTCCATTCGATGATGCAATTGGATTCTTTTCGATTCGAGTCGGTACGATTCGATTCTTTTTGATTAGATACAATTCGATTCTTTTCGATTCGATTCGATTCTTTTCGATTCGATTCGACTCGATTTCATTCTTTTTGATTCGATTCGACTAGAATTTAATCGACTGATTCAATTTGATTCTTTTCTTTTCGGTTGGATTCTTTTCTATTCGATTTTTTTCTATTCAATTCGATTCTTTCAATTCGATTCGATTCGATTCGATTCTTTTCGTTTCAAATCGATTCGTTTCAATTCGAGTCTTTTCAATTCGATTCTTTTCGATTCGATTCGATTTGATATTTTTAATTCGATTCGATTCATTTCGATTCGATTCGATTCTTGTCAATTCGATTTGATGCTTTTCCATTTGATCTGATTTGTTTCATTTCGATTCTTTTCGATTCAATTCGATTCTTTTCGATTCCATTAAATTTGATCGATTCTTTTCGATTCGATTAGATTCTTTTCGATTTGATTCCATTCAGTTCGATTCTTTTCGATTCGATTGGATTCTTTTCGATTTGATTCAATTCTCTCGATTCGATTTGATTTGATTCTTTTCGATTCGATTCAATACGATTCTTTTCATTTCGATTCTAATCGATTCTCTTCGATTCATTTCGTTTCGATTCGTTTCGATTCTATTCGATTTTTTTCGATTCTATTCTATTCTTTTTTTCTTTCTTTCTTTTTTTTTTTAAGGAGAAGCAGGCTCCATGCACGGGGAGCCCGATGTGGGATTCGATCCCGGGTCTCCAGGATCACGCCCCGGGCCAAAGGCACGCGCCAAACCGCTGTGCCAACAAGGGATCCCCGATTCTATTCTATTCGATTCATTTTGAATCATTTCGATTTGATTCTGTTCGAGTGGTTTCTATTAGATTCTTTTCGATTTGATTCAATTCGATTCGAGTCTTTTTGATTCGAGTCTTTTCGACTCGATGCAATTCAATACGATTCTTTTAGATTCGATTCGATTCGATTGTTTTCGTTTCGATTCGACTTTTTTTGATTCGATTCTTTTCGATTCGATTGTTTTCAATTCGATTGATTCGATTCTTTTCAATTCTATGCTATTCAAAGCGATTCTTTTGTATTTGATTCGATTCGATTGTTTTCTTTTTGATTCGGTTCGATTCGATTCGTTTCTTTTCGATTCGATTCAATTCTTTTCGATTCGATTCTTTTCGATTTGATTTGATTCTTTTCGATTCTATTCTATTCTATTCTTTTCTATTCCATTCGAATCGATTCGTTTTGATTGAATTCGATTCTTTTCGATTCGATTCAATTAGATTCTTTTCGATTGGATTCAATTTGTTTCGATTCGAATCAATTTGATTCTTTTCGATTGGATTCCATTCGATTCTTTTCGATTTGATTCAATTCGTTTCTATTCATTTGGATGATTTTCGTTGAGATTAGATTCTTTTCGATTTGATTTTTTTCGGTTCGAGTCGATTCATTTCGCTTATTTTGGTTAGGATCAATTCAATTCGATTCTTTTTGATTTGATTTGATTCTATTCGATTTCTTTCGATTCTATTCTATTGTATTCTTTTCGATTCGATTCCATTCAATCCGATTCTTTTCGATTCGATTCGATTGTTTTAGATTTTATTCCATTCTTTCGATTCTATTTGATATGATTCTTTTCGATTCGATTTGATACGATACTTTTTATTTTGATTCGAATCGATTCTCTTCGGTTCGATTCGTTTTGATTCTTTTCGATTCAATTCTATTCGAATTTTTTCGATTTGATTCGATTCGATTCTTTTAGATTCTACTTGATTTGTTTCTTTTCGATTCGTTTTGATTCGATTCTTTTTGATTCATGTCGATTCGATTCGATTCTTTTGTTTCGATTCGATTCTTTTCAATTCGAATCTTTTCGTTACATGGAATTCGATTCTTTTCGATTTGATTCTTTATGATTTTTTTCAACTCGATTTAATTCGATTCTTTTTTTTTAGATAGTCACAGAGAGAGACAGAGAGGCAGAGACACATGCAGAGGGAGAAGCAGGCTCCATGCACCAGGAGCCCGATGTGGGATTCGATCCCGGGTCTCCAGGATCGCGCCCTGGGCCAAAGGCAGGCGCTAAACCGCTGCGCCACCCAGGCATCCCTCAATTCGATTCTTTTTTATTCGAAGCTATTCGATTCTTTTTGATTCGATTTGATTCTATTCGATTTTTTTCGATTTGATTCGATTAGTTCCTTTTTGATTCAATTCAATTCATTTCTTTTGATTCAATTCAATTCGATTCTTTTGGATTCGATTCTTTTGGATTCGATTCTTTTGGATTCGAATCGAGTAGATTCTTTTCATTTCGATCGGATTCATTTCAATTCGATTCTTTTCGATTCGAATGTTTTCGAATCAATTCGATACTTTTTGATTCGATTCAATTCTTTTCGTGTCGATTTGATTCTTTTCGATTCGATTCTTTTCTATTTGAATCGATTCGATTCTTTTCATTTCGATTCGATTTGATTCAATTCGATTCTTTTCGATCAATTCAATTTGATTGTTTTCGATTTGATTCGATTCAATTCTTTTCTATTCTATTCAATTCGATTAGTTTCCATTCGGTGATGCAATTGGATTCTTTTCGATTCGAGTCGATACGCTTCGATTCTTTTTGATTAGATACAATTCGATTCTTTTCGATTCGATTCGACTCGATTTCATTCTTTTTGATTCGATTCGACTAGAATTTAATCGACTGATTCAATTTGATTCTTTTCTTTTCGGTTCGATTCTTTTCTATTCGATTTTTTTCTATTCAATTCGATTCTTTCAATTCGAATCGATTCGATTCTTTTCGTTTCAAATCGATTCGTTTCAATTCGAGTCTTTTCAATTCGAATCTTTGCGATTCGATTCGATTTGATATTTTTAATTCGATTCGAGTCTTTTGAATTCGATTCGATTCTTTTCAATTCTATTCTTTTCGATTCGAGTCTTTTTGATTCGATTCATTTCGATTCGATTCGATTGTTTTCAATTCGATTTGATGCTTTTCCATTTGATCTGATTTGTTTCATTTCGATTCTTTTCGATTCAATTCGATTCTTTTCGATTCCATTAAATTTGATTCGATTCTTTTCGATTCGATTGGATTCTTTTCGATTTGATTCAATTCTTTCGATTCGATTTGATTTGATTCTTTTCGATTCGATTCAATACGATTCTTTTCATTTCGATTCTAATCGATTCTCTTCGATTCAATTCGTTTCGATTCGTTTCGATTCTATTCGAATTTTTTCGATTCTATTCTATTCGATTCATTTTGAATCATTTCGATTTGATTCTGTTCGAGTGGTTTCTATTAGATTCTTTTCGATTTGATTCAATTCGATTCGAGTCTTTTTGATTCGAGTCTTTTCGACTCGATGCAATTCAATACGATTCTTTTAGATTCGATTCGATTCGATTGTTTTCGTTTCGATTCGACTTTTTTTGATTCGATTCTTTTCGATTCGATTGTTTTCAATTCGATTGATTCGATTCTTTTCAATTCTATGCTATTCAAAGCGATTCTTTTGTATTTGATTCGATTCGATTGTTTTTGATTCGGTTCGATTCGCTTCTTTTCGATTCGATTCAATTCTTTTCGATTCGATTCTTTTCGATTCGATTTGATTCTTTTCGATTCGATTCTATTCTTTTCTATTCCATTCGAATCGATTCGTTTTGATTGAATTCGATTCTTTTCGATTCGATTCAATTAGATTCTTTTCGATTGGATTCAATTTGTTTCGAGTCGAATCAATTTGATTCTTTTCGATTGGATTCCATTCGATTCTTTTCGATTTGATTCAATTCGATTCTTTTCGATTCTATTCATTTGGATGATTTTCGTTGAGATTAGATTCTTTTCGATTTGATTTTTTTCGGTTCGAGTCGATTCATTTCGCTTATTTTGGTTAGGATCAATTCAATTCGATTCTTTTTGATTTGATTTGATTCTATTCGATTTCTTTCGATTCTATTCTATTGTATTCTTTTCGATTCCATTCCGTTCAATTCGATTCTTTTCGATTCGATTCGATTGTTTTAGATTTGATTCCATTCTTTCGATTCTATTTGATATGATTCTTTTCGATTCGATTTGATACGATACTTTTTATTTTGATTCGAATCGATTCTCTTCGGTTCGATTCGTTTTGATTCTTTTCGATTCAATTCTATTCGAATTTTTTCGATTTGATTCGATTCGAATCTTTTAGATTCTACTTGATTTGTTTCTTTTCGATTCGTTTTGATTCGATTCTTTTTGATTCATGTCGATTCGATTCGATTCTTTTGTTTCGATTCGATTCTTTTCAATTCGAATCTTTTCGTTACATGGAATTCGATTCTTTTCGATTTGATTCTTTATG
Organism: Canis lupus baileyi; assembly: GCF_048164855.1. Classification (NCBI taxonomy): domain Eukaryota; kingdom Metazoa; phylum Chordata; class Mammalia; order Carnivora; family Canidae; genus Canis; species Canis lupus. Next base: position 47,763,073 of record NC_132862.1, read on the forward strand.
ATTTTTTTCAACGCGATTCAATTCGATTCTTTTTTTTATGACAGTCACAGAGAGAGTGAGAGAGGCAGAGACACATGCAGAGGGAGAAGCAGGCTCCATGCACCGGGAGCCCGATGTGGGATTCGATCCCGGGTCTCCAGGATCGCGCCCTGGGCCAAAGGCAGGCGCTAAACCGCTGCGCCACCCAGGGATCCCTCAATTCGATTCTTTTTTATTCGAATCTATTCGATTCTTTTTGATTCGATTTGATTCTATTCGAGTTTTTTCGATTTGATTCGATCAGTTCCTTTTTGATTCAATTCAATTCATTTCTTTTGATTCAATTCAATTCGATTCTTTTGGATTCGATTCGATTCTTTTGGATTCGATTCTTTTGGATTCGAATCGAGTACATTCTTTTCATTTCGATCGGATTCATTTCAATTCGATTCTTTTCGATTCGAATGTTTTCGAATCAATTTGATACTATTTGATTCGATTCGATTCTTTTCGTGTCGATTTGATTCTTTTCGATTCGATTCTTTTCTATTTGAATCGATTCGATTCTTTTCATTTCGATTCGATTTGATTCAATTCGATTCTTTTCGATCAATTCAATTTGATTGTTTTCGATTTGATTCGATTCGATTCTTTTCTATTCTATTCAATTCGATTAGTTTCCATTCGATGATGCAATTGGATTCTTTTCGATTCGAGTCGGTACGATTCGATTCTTTTTGATTAGATACAATTCGATTCTTTTCGATTCGATTCGATTCTTTTCGATTCGATTCGACTCGATTTCATTCTTTTTGATTCGATTCGACTAGAATTTAATCGACTGATTCAATTTGATTCTTTTCTTTTCGGTTGGATTCTTTTCTATTCGATTTTTTTCTATTCAATTCGATTCTTTCAATTCGATTCGATTCGATTCGATTCTTTTCGTTTCAAATCGATTCGTTTCAATTCGAGTCTTTTCAATTCGATTCTTTTCGATTCGATTCGATTTGATATTTTTAATTCGATTCGATTCATTTCGATTCGATTCGATTCTTGTCAATTCGATTTGATGCTTTTCCATTTGATCTGATTTGTTTCATTTCGATTCTTTTCGATTCAATTCGATTCTTTTCGATTCCATTAAATTTGATCGATTCTTTTCGATTCGATTAGATTCTTTTCGATTTGATTCCATTCAGTTCGATTCTTTTCGATTCGATTGGATTCTTTTCGATTTGATTCAATTCTCTCGATTCGATTTGATTTGATTCTTTTCGATTCGATTCAATACGATTCTTTTCATTTCGATTCTAATCGATTCTCTTCGATTCATTTCGTTTCGATTCGTTTCGATTCTATTCGATTTTTTTCGATTCTATTCTATTCTTTTTTTCTTTCTTTCTTTTTTTTTTTAAGGAGAAGCAGGCTCCATGCACGGGGAGCCCGATGTGGGATTCGATCCCGGGTCTCCAGGATCACGCCCCGGGCCAAAGGCACGCGCCAAACCGCTGTGCCAACAAGGGATCCCCGATTCTATTCTATTCGATTCATTTTGAATCATTTCGATTTGATTCTGTTCGAGTGGTTTCTATTAGATTCTTTTCGATTTGATTCAATTCGATTCGAGTCTTTTTGATTCGAGTCTTTTCGACTCGATGCAATTCAATACGATTCTTTTAGATTCGATTCGATTCGATTGTTTTCGTTTCGATTCGACTTTTTTTGATTCGATTCTTTTCGATTCGATTGTTTTCAATTCGATTGATTCGATTCTTTTCAATTCTATGCTATTCAAAGCGATTCTTTTGTATTTGATTCGATTCGATTGTTTTCTTTTTGATTCGGTTCGATTCGATTCGTTTCTTTTCGATTCGATTCAATTCTTTTCGATTCGATTCTTTTCGATTTGATTTGATTCTTTTCGATTCTATTCTATTCTATTCTTTTCTATTCCATTCGAATCGATTCGTTTTGATTGAATTCGATTCTTTTCGATTCGATTCAATTAGATTCTTTTCGATTGGATTCAATTTGTTTCGATTCGAATCAATTTGATTCTTTTCGATTGGATTCCATTCGATTCTTTTCGATTTGATTCAATTCGTTTCTATTCATTTGGATGATTTTCGTTGAGATTAGATTCTTTTCGATTTGATTTTTTTCGGTTCGAGTCGATTCATTTCGCTTATTTTGGTTAGGATCAATTCAATTCGATTCTTTTTGATTTGATTTGATTCTATTCGATTTCTTTCGATTCTATTCTATTGTATTCTTTTCGATTCGATTCCATTCAATCCGATTCTTTTCGATTCGATTCGATTGTTTTAGATTTTATTCCATTCTTTCGATTCTATTTGATATGATTCTTTTCGATTCGATTTGATACGATACTTTTTATTTTGATTCGAATCGATTCTCTTCGGTTCGATTCGTTTTGATTCTTTTCGATTCAATTCTATTCGAATTTTTTCGATTTGATTCGATTCGATTCTTTTAGATTCTACTTGATTTGTTTCTTTTCGATTCGTTTTGATTCGATTCTTTTTGATTCATGTCGATTCGATTCGATTCTTTTGTTTCGATTCGATTCTTTTCAATTCGAATCTTTTCGTTACATGGAATTCGATTCTTTTCGATTTGATTCTTTATGATTTTTTTCAACTCGATTTAATTCGATTCTTTTTTTTTAGATAGTCACAGAGAGAGACAGAGAGGCAGAGACACATGCAGAGGGAGAAGCAGGCTCCATGCACCAGGAGCCCGATGTGGGATTCGATCCCGGGTCTCCAGGATCGCGCCCTGGGCCAAAGGCAGGCGCTAAACCGCTGCGCCACCCAGGCATCCCTCAATTCGATTCTTTTTTATTCGAAGCTATTCGATTCTTTTTGATTCGATTTGATTCTATTCGATTTTTTTCGATTTGATTCGATTAGTTCCTTTTTGATTCAATTCAATTCATTTCTTTTGATTCAATTCAATTCGATTCTTTTGGATTCGATTCTTTTGGATTCGATTCTTTTGGATTCGAATCGAGTACATTCTTTTCATTTCGATCGGATTCATTTCAATTCGATTCTTTTCGATTCGAATGTTTTCGAATCAATTTGATACTATTTGATTCGATTCGATTCTTTTCGTGTCGATTTGATTCTTTTCGATTCGATTCTTTTCTATTTGAATCGATTCGATTCTTTTCATTTCGATTCGATTTGATTCAATTCGATTCTTTTCGATCAATTCAATTTGATTGTTTTCGATTTGATTCGATTCAATTCTTTTCTATTCTATTCAATTCGATTAGTTTCCATTCGGTGATGCAATTGGATTCTTTTCGATTCGAGTCGATACGCTTCGATTCTTTTTGATTAGATACAATTCGATTCTTTTCGATTCGATTCGACTCGATTTCATTCTTTTTGATTCGATTCGACTAGAATTTAATCGACTGATTCAATTTGATTCTTTTCTTTTCGGTTCGATTCTTTTCTATTCGATTTTTTTCTATTCAATTCGATTCTTTCAATTCGAATCGATTCGATTCTTTTCGTTTCAAATCGATTCGTTTCAATTCGAGTCTTTTCAATTCGAATCTTTGCGATTCGATTCGATTTGATATTTTTAATTCGATTCGAGTCTTTTGAATTCGATTCGATTCTTTTCAATTCTATTCTTTTCGATTCGAGTCTTTTTGATTCGATTCATTTCGATTCGATTCGATTGTTTTCAATTCGATTTGATGCTTTTCCATTTGATCTGATTTGTTTCATTTCGATTCTTTTCGATTCAATTCGATTCTTTTCGATTCCATTAAATTTGATTCGATTCTTTTCGATTCGATTGGATTCTTTTCGATTTGATTCAATTCTTTCGATTCGATTTGATTTGATTCTTTTCGATTCGATTCAATACGATTCTTTTCATTTCGATTCTAATCGATTCTCTTCGATTCAATTCGTTTCGATTCGTTTCGATTCTATTCGAATTTTTTCGATTCTATTCTATTCGATTCATTTTGAATCATTTCGATTTGATTCTGTTCGAGTGGTTTCTATTAGATTCTTTTCGATTTGATTCAATTCGATTCGAGTCTTTTTGATTCGAGTCTTTTCGACTCGATGCAATTCAATACGATTCTTTTAGATTCGATTCGATTCGATTGTTTTCGTTTCGATTCGACTTTTTTTGATTCGATTCTTTTCGATTCGATTGTTTTCAATTCGATTGATTCGATTCTTTTCAATTCTATGCTATTCAAAGCGATTCTTTTGTATTTGATTCGATTCGATTGTTTTTGATTCGGTTCGATTCGCTTCTTTTCGATTCGATTCAATTCTTTTCGATTCGATTCTTTTCGATTCGATTTGATTCTTTTCGATTCGATTCTATTCTTTTCTATTCCATTCGAATCGATTCGTTTTGATTGAATTCGATTCTTTTCGATTCGATTCAATTAGATTCTTTTCGATTGGATTCAATTTGTTTCGAGTCGAATCAATTTGATTCTTTTCGATTGGATTCCATTCGATTCTTTTCGATTTGATTCAATTCGATTCTTTTCGATTCTATTCATTTGGATGATTTTCGTTGAGATTAGATTCTTTTCGATTTGATTTTTTTCGGTTCGAGTCGATTCATTTCGCTTATTTTGGTTAGGATCAATTCAATTCGATTCTTTTTGATTTGATTTGATTCTATTCGATTTCTTTCGATTCTATTCTATTGTATTCTTTTCGATTCCATTCCGTTCAATTCGATTCTTTTCGATTCGATTCGATTGTTTTAGATTTGATTCCATTCTTTCGATTCTATTTGATATGATTCTTTTCGATTCGATTTGATACGATACTTTTTATTTTGATTCGAATCGATTCTCTTCGGTTCGATTCGTTTTGATTCTTTTCGATTCAATTCTATTCGAATTTTTTCGATTTGATTCGATTCGAATCTTTTAGATTCTACTTGATTTGTTTCTTTTCGATTCGTTTTGATTCGATTCTTTTTGATTCATGTCGATTCGATTCGATTCTTTTGTTTCGATTCGATTCTTTTCAATTCGAATCTTTTCGTTACATGGAATTCGATTCTTTTCGATTTGATTCTTTATGATTTTTTTCAACGCGATTCAATTCGATTCTTTTTTTTATGACAGTCACAGAGAGAGTGAGAGAGGCAGAGACACATGCAGAGGGAGAAGCAGGCTCCATGCACCGGGAGCCCGATGTGGGATTCGATCCCGGGTCTCCAGGATCGCGCCCTGGGCCAAAGGCAGGCGCTAAACCGCTGCGCCACCCAGGGATCCCTCAATTCGATTCTTTTTTATTCGAATCTATTCGATTCTTTTTGATTCGATTTGATTCTATTCGAGTTTTTTCGATTTGATTCGATCAGTTCCTTTTTGATTCAATTCAATTCATTTCTTTTGATTCAATTCAATTCGATTCTTTTGGATTCGATTCGATTCTTTTGGATTCGATTCTTTTGGATTCGAATCGAGTACATTCTTTTCATTTCGATCGGATTCATTTCAATTCGATTCTTTTCGATTCGAATGTTTTCGAATCAATTTGATACTATTTGATTCGATTCGATTCTTTTCGTGTCGATTTGATTCTTTTCGATTCGATTCTTTTCTATTTGAATCGATTCGATTCTTTTCATTTCGATTCGATTTGATTCAATTCGATTCTTTTCGATCAATTCAATTTGATTGTTTTCGATTTGATTCGATTCGATTCTTTTCTATTCTATTCAATTCGATTAGTTTCCATTCGATGATGCAATTGGATTCTTTTCGATTCGAGTCGGTACGATTCGATTCTTTTTGATTAGATACAATTCGATTCTTTTCGATTCGATTCGATTCTTTTCGATTCGATTCGACTCGATTTCATTCTTTTTGATTCGATTCGACTAGAATTTAATCGACTGATTCAATTTGATTCTTTTCTTTTCGGTTGGATTCTTTTCTATTCGATTTTTTTCTATTCAATTCGATTCTTTCAATTCGATTCGATTCGATTCGATTCTTTTCGTTTCAAATCGATTCGTTTCAATTCGAGTCTTTTCAATTCGATTCTTTTCGATTCGATTCGATTTGATATTTTTAATTCGATTCGATTCATTTCGATTCGATTCGATTCTTGTCAATTCGATTTGATGCTTTTCCATTTGATCTGATTTGTTTCATTTCGATTCTTTTCGATTCAATTCGATTCTTTTCGATTCCATTAAATTTGATCGATTCTTTTCGATTCGATTAGATTCTTTTCGATTTGATTCCATTCAGTTCGATTCTTTTCGATTCGATTGGATTCTTTTCGATTTGATTCAATTCTCTCGATTCGATTTGATTTGATTCTTTTCGATTCGATTCAATACGATTCTTTTCATTTCGATTCTAATCGATTCTCTTCGATTCATTTCGTTTCGATTCGTTTCGATTCTATTCGATTTTTTTCGATTCTATTCTATTCTTTTTTTCTTTCTTTCTTTTTTTTTTTAAGGAGAAGCAGGCTCCATGCACGGGGAGCCCGATGTGGGATTCGATCCCGGGTCTCCAGGATCACGCCCCGGGCCAAAGGCACGCGCCAAACCGCTGTGCCAACAAGGGATCCCCGATTCTATTCTATTCGATTCATTTTGAATCATTTCGATTTGATTCTGTTCGAGTGGTTTCTATTAGATTCTTTTCGATTTGATTCAATTCGATTCGAGTCTTTTTGATTCGAGTCTTTTCGACTCGATGCAATTCAATACGATTCTTTTAGATTCGATTCGATTCGATTGTTTTCGTTTCGATTCGACTTTTTTTGATTCGATTCTTTTCGATTCGATTGTTTTCAATTCGATTGATTCGATTCTTTTCAATTCTATGTTATTCAAAGCGATTCTTTTGTATTTGATTCGATTCGATTGTTTTCTTTTTGATTCGGTTCGATTCGATTCGTTTCTTTTCGATTCGATTCAATTCTTTTCGATTCGATTCTTTTCGATTTGATTTGATTCTTTTCGATTCTATTCTATTCTATTCTTTTCTATTCCATTCGAATCGATTCGTTTTGATTGAATTCGATTCTTTTCGATTCGATTCAATTAGATTCTTTTCGATTGGATTCAATTTGTTTCGATTCGAATCAATTTGATTCTTTTCGATTGGATTCCATTCGATTCTTTTCGATTTGATTCAATTCGTTTCTATTCATTTGGATGATTTTCGTTGAGATTAGATTCTTTTCGATTTGATTTTTTTCGGTTCGAGTCGATTCATTTCGCTTATTTTGGTTAGGATCAATTCAATTCGATTCTTTTTGATTTGATTTGATTCTATTCGATTTCTTTCGATTCTATTCTATTGTATTCTTTTCGATTCGATTCCATTCAATCCGATTCTTTTCGATTCGATTCGATTGTTTTAGATTTTATTCCATTCTTTCGATTCTATTTGATATGATTCTTTTCGATTCGATTTGATACGATACTTTTTATTTTGATTCGAATCGATTCTCTTCGGTTCGATTCGTTTTGATTCTTTTCGATTCAATTCTATTCGAATTTTTTCGATTTGATTCGATTCGATTCTTTTAGATTCTACTTGATTTGTTTCTTTTCGATTCGTTTTGATTCGATTCTTTTTGATTCATGTCGATTCGATTCGATTCTTTTGTTTCGATTCGATTCTTTTCAATTCGAATCTTTTCGTTACATGGAATTCGATTCTTTTCGATTTGATTCTTTATGATTTTTTTCAACTCGATTTAATTCGATTCTTTTTTTTTAGATAGTCACAGAGAGAGACAGAGAGGCAGAGACACATGCAGAGGGAGAAGCAGGCTCCATGCACCAGGAGCCCGATGTGGGATTCGATCCCGGGTCTCCAGGATCGCGCCCTGGGCCAAAGGCAGGCGCTAAACCGCTGCGCCACCCAGGCATCCCTCAATTCGATTCTTTTTTATTCGAAGCTATTCGATTCTTTTTGATTCGATTTGATTCTATTCGATTTTTTTCGATTTGATTCGATTAGTTCCTTTTTGATTCAATTCAATTCATTTCTTTGGATTCAATTCAATTCGATTCTTTTGGATTCGATTCTTTTGGATTCGATTCTTTTGGATTCGAATCGAGTAGATTCTTTTCATTTCGATCGGATTCATTTCAATTCGATTCTTTTCGATTCGAATGTTTTCGAATCAATTCGATACTTTTTGATTCGATTCAATTCTTTTCGTGTCGATTTGATTCTTTTCGATTCGATTCTTTTCTATTTGAATCGATTCGATTCTTTTCATTTCGATTCGATTTGATTCAATTCGATTCTTTTCGATCAATTCAATTTGATTGTTTTCGATTTGATTCGATTCAATTCTTTTCTATTCTATTCAATTCGATTAGTTTCCATTCGGTGATGCAATTGGATTCTTTTCGATTCGAGTCGATACGCTTCGATTCTTTTTGATTAGATACAATTCGATTCTTTTCGATTCGATTCGACTCGATTTCATTCTTTTTGATTCGATTCGACTAGAATTTAATCGACTGATTCAATTTGATTCTTTTCTTTTCGGTTCGATTCTTTTCTATTCGATTTTTTTCTATTCAATTCGATTCTTTCAATTCGAATCGATTCGATTCTTTTCGTTTCAAATCGATTCGTTTCAATTCGAGTCTTTTCAATTCGAATCTTTGCGATTCGATTCGATTTGATATTTTTAATTCGATTCGAGTCTTTTGAATTCGATTCGATTCTTTTCAATTCTATTCTTTTCGATTCGAGTCTTTTTGATTCGATTCATTTCGATTCGATTCGATTGTTTTCAATTCGATTTGATGCTTTTCCATTTGATCTGATTTGTTTCATTTCGATTCTTTTCGATTCAATTCGATTCTTTTCGATTCCATTAAATTTGATTCGATTCTTTTCGATTCGATTGGATTCTTTTCGATTTGATTCAATTCTTTCGATTCGATTTGATTTGATTCTTTTCGATTCGATTCAATACGATTCTTTTCATTTCGATTCTAATCGATTCTCTTCGATTCAATTCGTTTCGATTCGTTTCGATTCTATTCGAATTTTTTCGATTCTATTCTATTCGATTCATTTTGAATCATTTCGATTTGATTCTGTTCGAGTGGTTTCTATTAGATTCTTTTCGATTTGATTCAATTCGATTCGAGTCTTTTTGATTCGAGTCTTTTCGACTCGATGCAATTCAATACGATTCTTTTAGATTCGATTCGATTCGATTGTTTTCGTTTCGATTCGACTTTTTTTGATTCGATTCTTTTCGATTCGATTGTTTTCAATTCGATTGATTCGATTCTTTTCAATTCTATGCTATTCAAAGCGATTCTTTTGTATTTGATTCGATTCGATTGTTTTTGATTCGGTTCGATTCGCTTCTTTTCGATTCGATTCAATTCTTTTCGATTCGATTCTTTTCGATTCGATTTGATTCTTTTCGATTCGATTCTATTCTTTTCTATTCCATTCGAATCGATTCGTTTTGATTGAATTCGATTCTTTTCGATTCGGTTCAATTAGATTCTTTTCGATTGGATTCAATTTGTTTCGAGTCGAATCAATTTGATTCTTTTCGATTGGATTCCATTCGATTCTTTTCGATTTGATTCAATTCGATTCTTTTCGATTCTATTCATTTGGATGATTTTCGTTGAGATTAGATTCTTTTCGATTTGATTTTTTTCGGTTCGAGTCGATTCATTTCGCTTATTTTGGTTAGGATCAATTCAATTCGATTCTTTTTGATTTGATTTGATTCTATTCGATTTCTTTCGATTCTATTCTATTGTATTCTTTTCGATTCCATTCCGTTCAATTCGATTCTTTTCGATTCGATTCGATTGTTTTAGATTTGATTCCATTCTTTCGATTCTATTTGATATGATTCTTTTCGATTCGATTTGATACGATACTTTTTATTTTGATTCGAATCGATTCTCTTCGGTTCGATTCGTTTTGATTCTTTTCGATTCAATTCTATTCGAATTTTTTCGATTTGATTCGATTCGAATCTTTTAGATTCTACTTGATTTGTTTCTTTTCGATTCGTTTTGATTCGATTCTTTTTGATTCATGTCGATTCGATTCGATTCTTTTGTTTCGATTCGATTCTTTTCAATTCGAATCTTTTCGTTACATGGAATTCGATTCTTTTCGATTTGATTCTTTATGATTTTTTTCAACGCGATTCAATTCGATTCTTTTTTTTATGACAGTCACAGAGAGAGTGAGAGAGGCAGAGACACATGCAGAGGGAGAAGCAGGCTCCATGCACCGGGAGCCCGATGTGGGATTCGATCCCGGGTCTCCAGGATCGCGCCCTGGGCCAAAGGCAGGCGCTAAACCGCTGCGCCACCCAGGGATCCCTCAATTCGATTCTTTTTTATTCGAATCTATTCGATTCTTTTTGATTCGATTTGATTCTATTCGAGTTTTTTCGATTTGATTCGATCAGTTCCTTTTTGATTCAATTCAATTCATTTCTTTTGATTCAATTCAATTCGATTCTTTTGGATTCGATTCGATTCTTTTGGATTCGATTCTTTTGGATTCGAATCGAGTACATTCTTTTCATTTCGATCGGATTCATTTCAATTCGATTCTTTTCGATTCGAATGTTTTCGAATCAATTTGATACTATTTGATTCGATTCGATTCTTTTCGTGTCGATTTGATTCTTTTCGATTCGATTCTTTTCTATTTGAATCGATTCGATTCTTTTCATTTCGATTCGATTTGATTCAATTCGATTCTTTTCGATCAATTCAATTTGATTGTTTTCGATTTGATTCGATTCGATTCTTTTCTATTCTATTCAATTCGATTAGTTTCCATTCGATGATGCAATTGGATTCTTTTCGATTCGAGTCGGTACGATTCGATTCTTTTTGATTAGATACAATTCGATTCTTTTCGATTCGATTCGATTCTTTTCGATTCGATTCGACTCGATTTCATTCTTTTTGATTCGATTCGACTAGAATTTAATCGACTGATTCAATTTGATTCTTTTCTTTTCGGTTGGATTCTTTTCTATTCGATTTTTTTCTATTCAATTCGATTCTTTCAATTCGATTCGATTCGATTCGATTCTTTTCGTTTCAAATCGATTCGTTTCAATTCGAGTCTTTTCAATTCGATTCTTTTCGATTCGATTCGATTTGATATTTTTAATTCGATTCGATTCATTTCGATTCGATTCGATTCTTGTCAATTCGATTTGATGCTTTTCCATTTGATCTGATTTGTTTCATTTCGATTCTTTTCGATTCAATTCGATTCTTTTCGATTCCATTAAATTTGATCGATTCTTTTCGATTCGATTAGATTCTTTTCGATTTGATTCCATTCAGTTCGATTCTTTTCGATTCGATTGGATTCTTTTCGATTTGATTCAATTCTCTCGATTCGATTTGATTTGATTCTTTTCGATTCGATTCAATACGATTCTTTTCATTTCGATTCTAATCGATTCTCTTCGATTCATTTCGTTTCGATTCGTTTCGATTCTATTCGATTTTTTTCGATTCTATTCTATTCTTTTTTTCTTTCTTTCTTTTTTTTTTAAGGAGAAGCAGGCTCCATGCACGGGGAGCCCGATGTGGGATTCGATCCCGGGTCTCCAGGATCACGCCCCGGGCCAAAGGCACGCGCCAAACCGCTGTGCCAACAAGGGATCCCCGATTCTATTCTATTCGATTCATTTTGAATCATTTCGATTTGATTCTGTTCGAGTGGTTTCTATTAGATTCTTTTCGATTTGATTCAATTCGATTCGAGTCTTTTTGATTCGAGTCTTTTCGACTCGATGCAATTCAATACGATTCTTTTAGATTCGATTCGATTCGATTGTTTTCGTTTCGATTCGACTTTTTTTGATTCGATTCTTTTCGATTCGATTGTTTTCAATTCGATTGATTCGATTCTTTTCAATTCTATGTTATTCAAAGCGATTCTTTTGTATTTGATTCGATTCGATTGTTTTCTTTTTGATTCGGTTCGATTCGATTCGTTTCTTTTCGATTCGATTCAATTCTTTTCGATTCGATTCTTTTCGATTTGATTTGATTCTTTTCGATTCTATTCTATTCTATTCTTTTCTATTCCATTCGAATCGATTCGTTTTGATTGAATTCGATTCTTTTCGATTCGATTCAATTAGATTCTTTTCGATTGGATTCAATTTGTTTCGATTCGAATCAATTTGATTCTTTTCGATTGGATTCCATTCGATTCTTTTCGATTTGATTCAATTCGTTTCTATTCATTTGGATGATTTTCGTTGAGATTAGATTCTTTTCGATTTGATTTTTTTCGGTTCGAGTCGATTCATTTCGCTTATTTTGGTTAGGATCAATTCAATTCGATTCTTTTTGATTTGATTTGATTCTATTCGATTTCTTTCGATTCTATTCTATTGTATTCTTTTCGATTCGATTCCATTCAATCCGATTCTTTTCGATTCGATTCGATTGTTTTAGATTTTATTCCATTCTTTCGATTCTATTTGATATGATTCTTTTCGATTCGATTTGATACGATACTTTTTATTTTGATTCGAATCGATTCTCTTCGGTTCGATTCGTTTTGATTCTTTTCGATTCAATTCTATTCGAATTTTTTCGATTTGATTCGATTCGATTCTTTTAGATTCTACTTGATTTGTTTCTTTTCGATTCGTTTTGATTCGATTCTTTTTGATTCATGTCGATTCGATTCGATTCTTTTGTTTCGATTCGATTCTTTTCAATTCGAATCTTTTCGTTACATGGAATTCGATTCTTTTCGATTTGATTCTTTATGATTTTTTTCAACTCGATTTAATTCGATTCTTTTTTTTTAGATAGTCACAGAGAGAGACAGAGAGGCAGAGACACATGCAGAGGGAGAAGCAGGCTCCATGCACCAGGAGCCCGATGTGGGATTCGATCCCGGGTCTCCAGGATCGCGCCCTGGGCCAAAGGCAGGCGCTAAACCGCTGCGCCACCCAGGCATCCCTCAATTCGATTCTTTTTTATTCGAAGCTATTCGATTCTTTTTGATTCGATTTGATTCTATTCGATTTTTTTCGATTTGATTCGATTAGTTCCTTTTTGATTCAATTCAATTCATTTCTTTGGATTCAATTCAATTCGATTCTTTTGGATTCGATTCTTTTGGATTCGATTCTTTTGGATTCGAATCGAGTAGATTCTTTTCATTTCGATCGGATTCATTTCAATTCGATTCTTTTCGATTCGAATGTTTTCGAATCAATTCGATACTTTTTGATTCGATTCAATTCTTTTCGTGTCGATTTGATTCTTTTCGATTCGATTCTTTTCTATTTGAATCGATTCGATTCTTTTCATTTCGATTCGATTTGATTCAATTCGATTCTTTTCGATCAATTCAATTTGATTGTTTTCGATTTGATTCGATTCAATTCTTTTCTATTCTATTCAATTCGATTAGTTTCCATTCGGTGATGCAATTGGATTCTTTTCGATTCGAGTCGATACGCTTCGATTCTTTTTGATTAGATACAATTCGATTCTTTTCGATTCGATTCGACTCGATTTCATTCTTTTTGATTCGATTCGACTAGAATTTAATCGACTGATTCAATTTGATTCTTTTCTTTTCGGTTCGATTCTTTTCTATTCGATTTTTTTCTATTCAATTCGATTCTTTCAATTCGAATCGATTCGATTCTTTTCGTTTCAAATCGATTCGTTTCAATTCGAGTCTTTTCAATTCGAATCTTTGCGATTCGATTCGATTTGATATTTTTAATTCGATTCGAGTCTTTTGAATTCGATTCGATTCTTTTCAATTCTATTCTTTTCGATTCGAGTCTTTTTGATTCGATTCATTTCGATTCGATTCGATTGTTTTCAATTCGATTTGATGCTTTTCCATTTGATCTGATTTGTTTCATTTCGATTCTTTTCGATTCAATTCGATTCTTTTCGATTCCATTAAATTTGATTCGATTCTTTTCGATTCGATTGGATTCTTTTCGATTTGATTCAATTCTTTCGATTCGATTTGATTTGATTCTTTTCGATTCGATTCAATACGATTCTTTTCATTTCGATTCTAATCGATTCTCTTCGATTCAATTCGTTTCGATTCGTTTCGATTCTATTCGAATTTTTTCGATTCTATTCTATTCGATTCATTTTGAATCATTTCGATTTGATTCTGTTCGAGTGGTTTCTATTAGATTCTTTTCGATTTGATTCAATTCGATTCGAGTCTTTTTGATTCGAGTCTTTTCGACTCGATGCAATTCAATACGATTCTTTTAGATTCGATTCGATTCGATTGTTTTCGTTTCGATTCGACTTTTTTTGATTCGATTCTTTTCGATTCGATTGTTTTCAATTCGATTGATTCGATTCTTTTCAATTCTATGCTATTCAAAGCGATTCTTTTGTATTTGATTCGATTCGATTGTTTTTGATTCGGTTCGATTCGCTTCTTTTCGATTCGATTCAATTCTTTTCGATTCGATTCTTTTCGATTCGATTTGATTCTTTTCGATTCGATTCTATTCTTTTCTATTCCATTCGAATCGATTCGTTTTGATTGAATTCGATTCTTTTCGATTCGATTCAATTAGATTCTTTTCGATTGGATTCAATTTGTTTCGAGTCGAATCAATTTGATTCTTTTCGATTGGATTCCATTCGATTCTTTTCGATTTGATTCAATTCGATTCTTTTCGATTCTATTCATTTGGATGATTTTCGTTGAGATTAGATTCTTTTCGATTTGATTTTTTTCGGTTCGAGTCGATTCATTTCGCTTATTTTGGTTAGGATCAATTCAATTCGATTCTTTTTGATTTGATTTGATTCTATTCGATTTCTTTCGATTCTATTCTATTGTATTCTTTTCGATTCCATTCCGTTCAATTCGATTCTTTTCGATTCGATTCGATTGTTTTAGATTTGATTCCATTCTTTCGATTCTATTTGATATGATTCTTTTCGATTCGATTTGATACGATACTTTTTATTTTGATTCGAATCGATTCTCTTCGGTTCGATTCGTTTTGATTCTTTTCGATTCAATTCTATTCGAATTTTTTCGATTTGATTCGATTCGAATCTTTTAGATTCTACTTGATTTGTTTCTTTTCGATTCGTTTTGATTCGATTCTTTTTGATTCATGTCGATTCGATTCGATTCTTTTGTTTCGATTCGATTCTTTTCAATTCGAATCTTTTCGTTACATGGAATTCGATTCTTTTCGATTTGATTCTTTATGATTTTTTTCAACGCGATTCAATTCGATTCTTTTTTTTATGACAGTCACAGAGAGAGTGAGAGAGGCAGAGACACATGCAGAGGGAGAAGCAGGCTCCATGCACCGGGAGCCCGATGTGGGATTCGATCCCGGGTCTCCAGGATCGCGCCCTGGGCCAAAGGCAGGCGCTAAACCGCTGCGCCACCCAGGGATCCCTCAATTCGATTCTTTTTTATTCGAATCTATTCGATTCTTTTTGATTCGATTTGATTCTATTCGAGTTTTTTCGATTTGATTCGATCAGTTCCTTTTTGATTCAATTCAATTCATTTCTTTTGATTCAATTCAATTCGATTCTTTTGGATTCGATTCGATTCTTTTGGATTCGATTCTTTTGGATTCGAATCGAGTACATTCTTTTCATTTCGATCGGATTCATTTCAATTCGATTCTTTTCGATTCGAATGTTTTCGAATCAATTTGATACTATTTGATTCGATTCGATTCTTTTCGTGTCGATTTGATTCTTTTCGATTCGATTCTTTTCTATTTGAATCGATTCGATTCTTTTCATTTCGATTCGATTTGATTCAATTCGATTCTTTTCGATCAATTCAATTTGATTGTTTTCGATTTGATTCGATTCGATTCTTTTCTATTCTATTCAATTCGATTAGTTTCCATTCGATGATGCAATTGGATTCTTTTCGATTCGAGTCGGTACGATTCGATTCTTTTTGATTAGATACAATTCGATTCTTTTCGATTCGATTCGATTCTTTTCGATTCGATTCGACTCGATTTCATTCTTTTTGATTCGATTCGACTAGAATTTAATCGACTGATTCAATTTGATTCTTTTCTTTTCGGTTGGATTCTTTTCTATTCGATTTTTTTCTATTCAATTCGATTCTTTCAATTCGATTCGATTCGATTCGATTCTTTTCGTTTCAAATCGATTCGTTTCAATTCGAGTCTTTTCAATTCGATTCTTTTCGATTCGATTCGATTTGATATTTTTAATTCGATTCGATTCATTTCGATTCGATTCGATTCTTGTCAATTCGATTTGATGCTTTTCCATTTGATCTGATTTGTTTCATTTCGATTCTTTTCGATTCAATTCGATTCTTTTCGATTCCATTAAATTTGATCGATTCTTTTCGATTCGATTAGATTCTTTTCGATTTGATTCCATTCAGTTCGATTCTTTTCGATTCGATTGGATTCTTTTCGATTTGATTCAATTCTCTCGATTCGATTTGATTTGATTCTTTTCGATTCGATTCAATACGATTCTTTTCATTTCGATTCTAATCGATTCTCTTCGATTCATTTCGTTTCGATTCGTTTCGATTCTATTCGATTTTTTTCGATTCTATTCTATTCTTTTTTTCTTTCTTTCTTTTTTTTTTTAAGGAGAAGCAGGCTCCATGCACGGGGAGCCCGATGTGGGATTCGATCCCGGGTCTCCAGGATCACGCCCCGGGCCAAAGGCACGCGCCAAACCGCTGTGCCAACAAGGGATCCCCGATTCTATTCTATTCGATTCATTTTGAATCATTTCGATTTGATTCTGTTCGAGTGGTTTCTATTAGATTCTTTTCGATTTGATTCAATTCGATTCGAGTCTTTTTGATTCGAGTCTTTTCGACTCGATGCAATTCAATACGATTCTTTTAGATTCGATTCGATTCGATTGTTTTCGTTTCGATTCGACTTTTTTTGATTCGATTCTTTTCGATTCGATTGTTTTCAATTCGATTGATTCGATTCTTTTCAATTCTATGTTATTCAAAGCGATTCTTTTGTATTTGATTCGATTCGATTGTTTTCTTTTTGATTCGGTTCGATTCGATTCGTTTCTTTTCGATTCGATTCAATTCTTTTCGATTCGATTCTTTTCGATTTGATTTGATTCTTTTCGATTCTATTCTATTCTATTCTTTTCTATTCCATTCGAATCGATTCGTTTTGATTGAATTCGATTCTTTTCGATTCGATTCAATTAGATTCTTTTCGATTGGATTCAATTTGTTTCGATTCGAATCAATTTGATTCTTTTCGATTGGATTCCATTCGATTCTTTTCGATTTGATTCAATTCGTTTCTATTCATTTGGATGATTTTCGTTGAGATTAGATTCTTTTCGATTTGATTTTTTTCGGTTCGAGTCGATTCATTTCGCTTATTTTGGTTAGGATCAATTCAATTCGATTCTTTTTGATTTGATTTGATTCTATTCGATTTCTTTCGATTCTATTCTATTGTATTCTTTTCGATTCGATTCCATTCAATCCGATTCTTTTCGATTCGATTCGATTGTTTTAGATTTTATTCCATTCTTTCGATTCTATTTGATATGATTCTTTTCGATTCGATTTGATACGATACTTTTTATTTTGATTCGAATCGATTCTCTTCGGTTCGATTCGTTTTGATTCTTTTCGATTCAATTCTATTCGAATTTTTTCGATTTGATTCGATTCGATTCTTTTAGATTCTACTTGATTTGTTTCTTTTCGATTCGTTTTGATTCGATTCTTTTTGATTCATGTCGATTCGATTCGATTCTTTTGTTTCGATTCGATTCTTTTCAATTCGAATCTTTTCGTTACATGGAATTCGATTCTTTTCGATTTGATTCTTTATGATTTTTTTCAACTCGATTTAATTCGATTCTTTTTTTTTAGATAGTCACAGAGAGAGACAGAGAGGCAGAGACACATGCAGAGGGAGAAGCAGGCTCCATGCACCAGGAGCCCGATGTGGGATTCGATCCCGGGTCTCCAGGATCGCGCCCTGGGCCAAAGGCAGGCGCTAAACCGCTGCGCCACCCAGGCATCCCTCAATTCGATTCTTTTTTATTCGAAGCTATTCGATTCTTTTTGATTCGATTTGATTCTATTCGATTTTTTTCGATTTGATTCGATTAGTTCCTTTTTGATTCAATTCAATTCATTTCTTTGGATTCAATTCAATTCGATTCTTTTGGATTCGATTCTTTTGGATTCGATTCTTTTGGATTCGAATCGAGTAGATTCTTTTCATTTCGATCGGATTCATTTCAATTCGATTCTTTTCGATTCGAATGTTTTCGAATCAATTCGATACTTTTTGATTCGATTCAATTCTTTTCGTGTCGATTTGATTCTTTTCGATTCGATTCTTTTCTATTTGAATCGATTCGATTCTTTTCATTTCGATTCGATTTGATTCAATTCGATTCTTTTCGATCAATTCAATTTGATTGTTTTCGATTTGATTCGATTCAATTCTTTTCTATTCTATTCAATTCGATTAGTTTCCATTCGGTGATGCAATTGGATTCTTTTCGATTCGAGTCGATACGCTTCGATTCTTTTTGATTAGATACAATTCGATTCTTTTCGATTCGATTCGACTCGATTTCATTCTTTTTGATTCGATTCGACTAGAATTTAATCGACTGATTCAATTTGATTCTTTTCTTTTCGGTTCGATTCTTTTCTATTCGATTTTTTTCTATTCAATTCGATTCTTTCAATTCGAATCGATTCGATTCTTTTCGTTTCAAATCGATTCGTTTCAATTCGAGTCTTTTCAATTCGAATCTTTGCGATTCGATTCGATTTGATATTTTTAATTCGATTCGAGTCTTTTGAATTCGATTCGATTCTTTTCAATTCTATTCTTTTCGATTCGAGTCTTTTTGATTCGATTCATTTCGATTCGATTCGATTGTTTTCAATTCGATTTGATGCTTTTCCATTTGATCTGATTTGTTTCATTTCGATTCTTTTCGATTCAATTCGATTCTTTTCGATTCCATTAAATTTGATTCGATTCTTTTCGATTCGATTGGATTCTTTTCGATTTGATTCAATTCTTTCGATTCGATTTGATTTGATTCTTTTCGATTCGATTCAATACGATTCTTTTCATTTCGATTCTAATCGATTCTCTTCGATTCAATTCGTTTCGATTCGTTTCGATTCTATTCGAATTTTTTCGATTCTATTCTATTCGATTCATTTTGAATCATTTCGATTTGATTCTGTTCGAGTGGTTTCTATTAGATTCTTTTCGATTTGATTCAATTCGATTCGAGTCTTTTTGATTCGAGTCTTTTCGACTCGATGCAATTCAATACGATTCTTTTAGATTCGATTCGATTCGATTGTTTTCGTTTCGATTCGACTTTTTTTGATTCGATTCTTTTCGATTCGATTGTTTTCAATTCGATTGATTCGATTCTTTTCAATTCTATGCTATTCAAAGCGATTCTTTTGTATTTGATTCGATTCGATTGTTTTTGATTCGGTTCGATTCGCTTCTTTTCGATTCGATTCAATTCTTTTCGATTCGATTCTTTTCGATTCGATTTGATTCTTTTCGATTCGATTCTATTCTTTTCTATTCCATTCGAATCGATTCGTTTTGATTGAATTCGATTCTTTTCGATTCGATTCAATTAGATTCTTTTCGATTGGATTCAATTTGTTTCGAGTCGAATCAATTTGATTCTTTTCGATTGGATTCCATTCGATTCTTTTCGATTTGATTCAATTCGATTCTTTTCGATTCTATTCATTTGGATGATTTTCGTTGAGATTAGATTCTTTTCGATTTGATTTTTTTCGGTTCGAGTCGATTCATTTCGCTTATTTTGGTTAGGATCAATTCAATTCGATTCTTTTTGATTTGATTTGATTCTATTCGATTTCTTTCGATTCTATTCTATTGTATTCTTTTCGATTCCATTCCGTTCAATTCGATTCTTTTCGATTCGATTCGATTGTTTTAGATTTGATTCCATTCTTTCGATTCTATTTGATATGATTCTTTTCGATTCGATTTGATACGATACTTTTTATTTTGATTCGAATCGATTCTCTTCGGTTCGATTCGTTTTGATTCTTTTCGATTCAATTCTATTCGAATTTTTTCGATTTGATTCGATTCGAATCTTTTAGATTCTACTTGATTTGTTTCTTTTCGATTCGTTTTGATTCGATTCTTTTTGATTCATGTCGATTCGATTCGATTCTTTTGTTTCGATTCGATTCTTTTCAATTCGAATCTTTTCGTTACATGGAATTCGATTCTTTTCGATTTGATTCTTTATGATTTTTTTCAACGCGATTCAATTCGATTCTTTTTTTTATGACAGTCACAGAGAGAGTGAGAGAGGCAGAGACACATGCAGAGGGAGAAGCAGGCTCCATGCACCGGGAGCCCGATGTGGGATTCGATCCCGGGTCTCCAGGATCGCGCCCTGGGCCAAAGGCAGGCGCTAAACCGCTGCGCCACCCAGGGATCCCTCAATTCGATTCTTTTTTATTCGAATCTATTCGATTCTTTTTGATTCGATTTGATTCTATTCGAGTTTTTTCGATTTGATTCGATCAGTTCCTTTTTGATTCAATTCAATTCATTTCTTTTGATTCAATTCAATTCGATTCTTTTGGATTCGATTCGATTCTTTTGGATTCGATTCTTTTGGATTCGAATCGAGTACATTCTTTTCATTTCGATCGGATTCATTTCAATTCGATTCTTTTCGATTCGAATGTTTTCGAATCAATTTGATACTATTTGATTCGATTCGATTCTTTTCGTGTCGATTTGATTCTTTTCGATTCGATTCTTTTCTATTTGAATCGATTCGATTCTTTTCATTTCGATTCGATTTGATTCAATTCGATTCTTTTCGATCAATTCAATTTGATTGTTTTCGATTTGATTCGATTCGATTCTTTTCTATTCTATTCAATTCGATTAGTTTCCATTCGATGATGCAATTGGATTCTTTTCGATTCGAGTCGGTACGATTCGATTCTTTTTGATTAGATACAATTCGATTCTTTTCGATTCGATTCGATTCTTTTCGATTCGATTCGACTCGATTTCATTCTTTTTGATTCGATTCGACTAGAATTTAATCGACTGATTCAATTTGATTCTTTTCTTTTCGGTTGGATTCTTTTCTATTCGATTTTTTTCTATTCAATTCGATTCTTTCAATTCGATTCGATTCGATTCGATTCTTTTCGTTTCAAATCGATTCGTTTCAATTCGAGTCTTTTCAATTCGATTCTTTTCGATTCGATTCGATTTGATATTTTTAATTCGATTCGATTCATTTCGATTCGATTCGATTCTTGTCAATTCGATTTGATGCTTTTCCATTTGATCTGATTTGTTTCATTTCGATTCTTTTCGATTCAATTCGATTCTTTTCGATTCCATTAAATTTGATCGATTCTTTTCGATTCGATTAGATTCTTTTCGATTTGATTCCATTCAGTTCGATTCTTTTCGATTCGATTGGATTCTTTTCGATTTGATTCAATTCTCTCGATTCGATTTGATTTGATTCTTTTCGATTCGATTCAATACGATTCTTTTCATTTCGATTCTAATCGATTCTCTTCGATTCATTTCGTTTCGATTCATTTCGATTCTATTCGATTTTTTTCGATTCTATTCTATTCTTTTTTTCTTTCTTTTTTTTTTTTTTTAAGGAGAAGCAGGCTCCATGCACGGGGAGCCCGATGTGGGATTCGATCCCGGGTCTCCAGGATCACGCCCCGGGCCAAAGGCACGCGCCAAACCGCTGTGCCAACAAGGGATCCCCGATTCTATTCTATTCGATTCATTTTGAATCATTTCGATTTGATTCTGTTCGAGTGGTTTCTATTAGATTCTTTTCGATTTGATTCAATTCGATTCGAGTCTTTTTGATTCGAGTCTTTTCGACTCGATGCAATTCAATACGATTCTTTTAGATTCGATTCGATTCGATTGTTTTCGTTTCGATTCGACTTTTTTTGATTCGATTCTTTTCGATTCGATTGTTTTCAATTCGATTGATTCGATTCTTTTCAATTCTATGTTATTCAAAGCGATTCTTTTGTATTTGATTCGATTCGATTGTTTTCTTTTTGATTCGGTTCGATTCGATTCGTTTCTTTTCGATTCGATTCAATTCTTTTCGATTCGATTCTTTTCGATTTGATTTGATTCTTTTCGATTCTATTCTATTCTATTCTTTTCTATTCCATTCGAATCGATTCGTTTTGATTGAATTCGATTCTTTTCGATTCGATTCAATTAGATTCTTTTCGATTGGATTCAATTTGTTTCGATTCGAATCAATTTGATTCTTTTCGATTGGATTCCATTCGATTCTTTTCGATTTGATTCAATTCGTTTCTATTCATTTGGATGATTTTCGTTGAGATTAGATTCTTTTCGATTTGATTTTTTTCGGTTCGAGTCGATTCATTTCGCTTATTTTGGTTAGGATCAATTCAATTCGATTCTTTTTGATTTGATTTGATTCTATTCGATTTCTTTCGATTCTATTCTATTGTATTCTTTTCGATTCGATTCCATTCAATCCGATTCTTTTCGATTCGATTCGATTGTTTTAGATTTTATTCCATTCTTTCGATTCTATTTGATATGATTCTTTTCGATTCGATTTGATACGATACTTTTTATTTTGATTCGAATCGATTCTCTTCGGTTCGATTCGTTTTGATTCTTTTCGATTCAATTCTATTCGAATTTTTTCGATTTGATTCGATTCGATTCTTTTAGATTCTACTTGATTTGTTTCTTTTCGATTCGTTTTGATTCGATTCTTTTTGATTCATGTAGATTCGATTCGATTCTTTTGTTTCGATTCGATTCTTTTCAATTCGAATCTTTTCGTTACATGGAATTCGATTCTTTTCGATTTGATTCTTTATGATTTTTTTCAACTCGATTTAATTCGATTCTTTTTTTTTAGATAGTCACAGAGAGAGACAGAGAGGCAGAGACACATGCAGAGGGAGAAGCAGGCTCCATGCACCAGGAGCCCGATGTGGGATTCGATCCCGGGTCTCCAGGATCGCGCCCTGGGCCAAAGGCAGGCGCTAAACCGCTGCGCCACCCAGGCATCCCTCAATTCGATTCTTTTTTATTCGAAGCTATTCGATTCTTTTTGATTCGATTTGATTCTATTCGATTTTTTTCGATTTGATTCGATTAGTTCCTTTTTGATTCAATTCAATTCATTTCTTTTGATTCAATTCAATTCGATTCTTTTGGATTCGATTCTTTTGGATTCGATTCTTTTGGATTCGAATCGAGTAGATTCTTTTCATTTCGATCGGATTCATTTCAATTCGATTCTTTTCGATTCGAATGTTTTCGAATCAATTCGATACTTTTTGATTCGATTCAATTCTTTTCGTGTCGATTTGATTCTTTTCGATTCGATTCTTTTCTATTTGAATCGATTCGATTCTTTTCATTTCGATTCGATTTGATTCAATTCGATTCTTTTCGATCAATTCAATTTGATTGTTTTCGATTTGATTCGATTCAATTCTTTTCTATTCTATTCAATTCGATTAGTTTCCATTCGGTGATGCAATTGGATTCTTTTCGATTCGAGTCGATACGCTTCGATTCTTTTTGATTAGATACAATTCGATTCTTTTCGATTCGATTCGACTCGATTTCATTCTTTTTGATTCGATTCGACTAGAATTTAATCGACTGATTCAATTTGATTCTTTTCTTTTCGGTTCGATTCTTTTCTATTCGATTTTTTTCTATTCAATTCGATTCTTTCAATTCGAATCGATTCGATTCTTTTCGTTTCAAATCGATTCGTTTCAATTCGAGTCTTTTCAATTCGAATCTTTGCGATTCGATTCGATTTGATATTTTTAATTCGATTCGAGTCTTTTGAATTCGATTCGATTCTTTTCAATTCTATTCTTTTCGATTCGAGTCTTTTTGATTCGATTCATTTCGATTCGATTCGATTGTTTTCAATTCGATTTGATGCTTTTCCATTTGATCTGATTTGTTTCATTTCGATTCTTTTCGATTCAATTCGATTCTTTTCGATTCCATTAAATTTGATTCGATTCTTTTCGATTCGATTGGATTCTTTTCGATTTGATTCAATTCTTTCGATTCGATTTGATTTGATTCTTTTCGATTCGATTCAATACGATTCTTTTCATTTCGATTCTAATCGATTCTCTTCGATTCAATTCGTTTCGATTCGTTTCGATTCTATTCGAATTTTTTCGATTCTATTCTATTCGATTCATTTTGAATCATTTCGATTTGATTCTGTTCGAGTGGTTTTTATTAGATTCTTTTCGATTTGATTCAATTCGATTCGAGTCTTTTTGATTCGAGTCTTTTCGACTCGATGCAATTCAATACGATTCTTTTAGATTCGATTCGATTCGATTGTTTTCGTTTCGATTCGACTTTTTTTGATTCGATTCTTTTCGATTCGATTGTTTTCAATTCGATTGATTCGATTCTTTTCAATTCTATGCTATTCAAAGCGATTCTTTTGTATTTGATTCGATTCGATTGTTTTTGATTCGGTTCGATTCGCTTCTTTTCGATTCGATTCAATTCTTTTCGATTCGATTCTTTTCGATTCGATTTGATTCTTTTCGATTCGATTCTATTCTTTTCTATTCCATTCGAATCGATTCGTTTTGATTGAATTCGATTCTTTTCGATTCGGTTCAATTAGATTCTTTTCGATTGGATTCAATTTGTTTCGATTCGAATCAATTTGATTCTTTTCGATTGGATTCCATTCGATTCTTTTCGATTTGATTCAATTCGATTCTTTTCGATTCTATTCATTTGGATGATTTTCGTTGAGATTAGATTCTTTTCGATTTGATTTTTTTCGGTTCGAGTCGATTCATTTCGCTTATTTTGGTTAGGATCAATTCAATTCGATTCTTTTTGATTTGATTTGATTCTATTCGATTTCTTTCGATTCTATTCTATTGTATTCTTTTCGATTCCATTCCGTTCAATTCGATTCTTTTCGATTCGATTCGATTGTTTTAGATTTGATTCCATTCTTTCGATTCTATTTGATATGATTCTTTTCGATTCGATTTGATACGATACTTTTTATTTTGATTCGAATCGATTCTCTTCGGTTCGATTCGTTTTGATTCTTTTCGATTCAATTCTATTCGAATTTTTTCGATTTGATTCGATTCGAATCTTTTAGATTCTACTTGATTTGTTTCTTTTCGATTCGTTTTGATTCGATTCTTTTTGATTCATGTCGATTCGATTCGATTCTTTTGTTTCGATTCGATTCTTTTCAATTCGAATCTTTTCGTTACATGGAATTCGATTCTTTTCGATTTGATTCTTTATGATTTTTTTCAACGCGATTCAATTCGATTCTTTTTTTTATGACAGTCACAGAGAGAGTGAGAGAGGCAGAGACACATGCAGAGGGAGAAGCAGGCTCCATGCACCGGGAGCCCGATGTGGGATTCGATCCCGGGTCTCCAGGATCGCGCCCTGGGCCAAAGGCAGGCGCTAAACCGCTGCGCCACCCAGGGATCCCTCAATTCGATTCTTTTTTATTCGAATCTATTCGATTCTTTTTGATTCGATTTGATTCTATTCGAGTTTTTTCGATTTGATTCGATCAGTTCCTTTTTGATTCAATTCAATTCATTTCTTTTGATTCAATTCAATTCGATTCTTTTGGATTCGATTCGATTCTTTTGGATTCGATTCTTTTGGATTCGAATCGAGTACATTCTTTTCATTTCGATCGGATTCATTTCAATTCGATTCTTTTCGATTCGAATGTTTTCGAATCAATTTGATACTATTTGATTCGATTCGATTCTTTTCGTGTCGATTTGATTCTTTTCGATTCGATTCTTTTCTATTTGAATCGATTCGATTCTTTTCATTTCGATTCGATTTGATTCAATTCGATTCTTTTCGATCAATTCAATTTGATTGTTTTCGATTTGATTCGATTCGATTCTTTTCTATTCTATTCAATTCGATTAGTTTCCATTCGATGATGCAATTGGATTCTTTTCGATTCGAGTCGGTACGATTCGATTCTTTTTGATTAGATACAATTCGATTCTTTTCGATTCGATTCGATTCTTTTCGATTCGATTCGACTCGATTTCATTCTTTTTGATTCGATTCGACTAGAATTTAATCGACTGATTCAATTTGATTCTTTTCTTTTCGGTTGGATTCTTTTCTATTCGATTTTTTTCTATTCAATTCGATTCTTTCAATTCGATTCGATTCGATTCGATTCTTTTCGTTTCAAATCGATTCGTTTCAATTCGAGTCTTTTCAATTCGATTCTTTTCGATTCGATTCGATTTGATATTTTTAATTCGATTCGATTCATTTCGATTCGATTCGATTCTTGTCAATTCGATTTGATGCTTTTCCATTTGATCTGATTTGTTTCATTTCGATTCTTTTCGATTCAATTCGATTCTTTTCGATTCCATTAAATTTGATCGATTCTTTTCGATTCGATTAGATTCTTTTCGATTTGATTCCATTCAGTTCGATTCTTTTCGATTCGATTGGATTCTTTTCGATTTGATTCAATTCTCTCGATTCGATTTGATTTGATTCTTTTCGATTCGATTCAATACGATTCTTTTCATTTCGATTCTAATCGATTCTCTTCGATTCATTTCGTTTCGATTCGTTTCGATTCTATTCGATTTTTTTCGATTCTATTCTATTCTTTTTTTCTTTCTTTTTTTTTTTTTTTAAGGAGAAGCAGGCTCCATGCACGGGGAGCCCGATGTGGGATTCGATCCCGGGTCTCCAGGATCACGCCCCGGGCCAAAGGCACGCGCCAAACCGCTGTGCCAACAAGGGATCTCCGATTCTATTCTATTCGATTCATTTTGAATCATTTCGATTTGATTCTGTTCGAGTGGTTTCTATTAGATTCTTTTCGATTTGATTCAATTCGATTCGAGTCTTTTTGATTCGAGTCTTTTCGACTCGATGCAATTCAATACGATTCTTTTAGATTCGATTCGATTCGATTGTTTTCGTTTCGATTCGACTTTTTTTGATTCGATTCTTTTCGATTCGATTGTTTTCAATTCGATTGATTCGATTCTTTTCAATTCTATGCTATTCAAAGCGATTCTTTTGTATTTGATTCGATTCGATTGTTTTCTTTTTGATTCGGTTCGATTCGATTCGTTTCTTTTCGATTCGATTCAATTCTTTTCGATTCGATTCTTTTCGATTTGATTTGATTCTTTTCGATTCTATTCTATTCTATTCTTTTCTATTCCATTCGAATCGATTCGTTTTGATTGAATTCGATTCTTTTCGATTCGATTCAATTAGATTCTTTTCGATTGGATTCAATTTGTTTCGATTCGAATCAATTTGATTCTTTTCGATTGGATTCCATTCGATTCTTTTCGATTTGATTCAATTCGTTTCTATTCATTTGGATGATTTTCGTTGAGATTAGATTCTTTTCGATTTGATTTTTTTCGGTTCGAGTCGATTCATTTCGCTTATTTTGGTTAGGATCAATTCAATTCGATTCTTTTTGATTTGATTTGATTCTATTCGATTTCTTTCGATTCTATTCTATTGTATTCTTTTCGATTCGATTCCATTCAATCCGATTCTTTTCGATTCGATTCGATTGTTTTAGATTTGATTCCATTCTTTCGATTCTATTTGATATGATTCTTTTCGATTCGATTTGATACGATACTTTTTATTTTGATTCGAATCGATTCTCTTCGGTTCGATTCGTTTTGATTCTTTTCGATTCAATTCTATTCGAATTTTTTCGATTTGATTCGATTCGATTCTTTTAGATTCTACTTGATTTGTTTCTTTTCGATTCGTTTTGATTCGATTCTTTTTGATTCATGTCGATTCGATTCGATTCTTTTGTTTCGATTCGATTCTTTTCAATTCGAATCTTTTCGTTACATGGAATTCGATTCTTTTCGATTTGATTCTTTATGATTTTTTTCAACTCGATTTAATTCGATTCTTTTTTTTTAGATAGTCACAGAGAGAGACAGAGAGGCAGAGACACATGCAGAGGGAGAAGCAGGCTCCATGCACCAGGAGCCCGATGTGGGATTCGATCCCGGGTCTCCAGGATCGCGCCCTGGGCCAAAGGCAGGCGCTAAACCGCTGCGCCACCCAGGCATCCCTCAATTCGATTCTTTTTTATTCGAAGCTATTCGATTCTTTTTGATTCGATTTGATTCTATTCGATTTTTTTCGATTTGATTCGATTAGTTCCTTTTTGATTCAATTCAATTCATTTCTTTTGATTCAATTCAATTCGATTCTTTTGGATTCGATTCTTTTGGATTCGATTCTTTTGGATTCGAATCGAGTAGATTCTTTTCATTTCGATCGGATTCATTTCAATTCGATTCTTTTCGATTCGAATGTTTTCGAATCAATTCGATACTTTTTGATTCGATTCGATTCTTTTCGTGTCGATTTGATTCTTTTCGATTCGATTCTTTTCTATTTGAATCGATTCGATTCTTTTCATTTCGATTCGATTTGATTCAATTCGATTCTTTTCGATCAATTCAATTTGATTGTTTTCGATTTGATTCGATTCAATTCTTTTCTATTCTATTCAATTCGATTAGTTTCCATTCGGTGATGCAATTGGATTCTTTTCGATTCGAGTCGATACGCTTCGATTCTTTTTGATTAGATACAATTCGATTCTTTTCGATTCGATTCGACTCGATTTCATTCTTTTTGATTCGATTCGACTAGAATTTAATCGACTGATTCAATTTGATTCTTTTCTTTTCGGTTCGATTCTTTTCTATTCGATTTTTTTCTATTCAATTCGATTCTTTCAATTCGAATCGATTCGATTCTTTTCGTTTCAAATCGATTCGTTTCAATTCGAGTCTTTTCAATTCGAATCTTTGCGATTCGATTCGATTTGATATTTTTAATTCGATTCGAGTCTTTTGAATTCGATTCGATTCTTTTCAATTCTATTCTTTTCGATTCGAGTCTTTTTGATTCGATTCATTTCGATTCGATTCGATTGTTTTCAATTCGATTTGATGCTTTTCCATTTGATCTGATTTGTTTCATTTCGATTCTTTTCGATTCAATTCGATTCTTTTCGATTCCATTAAATTTGATTCGATTCTTTTCGATTCGATTGGATTCTTTTCGATTTGATTCAATTCTTTCGATTCGATTTGATTTGATTCTTTTCGATTCGATTCAATACGATTCTTTTCATTTCGATTCTAATCGATTCTCTTCGATTCAATTCGTTTCGATTCGTTTCGATTCTATTCGAATTTTTTCGATTCTATTCTATTCGATTCATTTTGAATCATTTCGATTTGATTCTGTTCGAGTGGTTTCTATTAGATTCTTTTCGATTTGATTCAATTCGATTCGAGTCTTTTTGATTCGAGTCTTTTCGACTCGATGCAATTCAATACGATTCTTTTAGATTCGATTCGATTCGATTGTTTTCGTTTCGATTCGACTTTTTTTGATTCGATTCTTTTCGATTCGATTGTTTTCAATTCGATTGATTCGATTCTTTTCAATTCTATGCTATTCAAAGCGATTCTTTTGTATTTGATTCGATTCGATTGTTTTTGATTCGGTTCGATTCGCTTCTTTTCGATTCGATTCAATTCTTTTCGATTCGATTCTTTTCGATTCGATTTGATTCTTTTCGATTCGATTCTATTCTTTTCTATTCCATTCGAATCGATTCGTTTTGATTGAATTCGATTCTTTTCGATTCGATTCAATTAGATTCTTTTCGATTGGATTCAATTTGTTTCGAGTCGAATCAATTTGATTCTTTTCGATTGGATTCCATTCGATTCTTTTCGATTTGATTCAATTCGATTCTTTTCGATTCTATTCATTTGGATGATTTTCGTTGAGATTAGATTCTTTTCGATTTGATTTTTTTCGGTTCGAGTCGATTCATTTCGCTTATTTTGGTTAGGATCAATTCAATTCGATTCTTTTTGATTTGATTTGATTCTATTCGATTTCTTTCGATTCTATTCTATTGTATTCTTTTCGATTCCATTCCGTTCAATTCGATTCTTTTCGATTCGATTCGATTGTTTTAGATTTGATTCCATTCTTTCGATTCTATTTGATATGATTCTTTTCGATTCGATTTGATACGATACTTTTTATTTTGATTCGAATCGATTCTCTTCGGTTCGATTCGTTTTGATTCTTTTCGATTCAATTCTATTCGAATTTTTTCGATTTGATTCGATTCGAATCTTTTAGATTCTACTTGATTTGTTTCTTTTCGATTCGTTTTGATTCGATTCTTTTTGATTCATGTCGATTCGATTCGATTCTTTTGTTTCGATTCGATTCTTTTCAATTCGAATCTTTTCGTTACATGGAATTCGATTCTTTTCGATTTGATTCTTTATGATTTTTTTCAACGCGATTCAATTCGATTCTTTTTTTTATGACAGTCACAGAGAGAGTGAGAGAGGCAGAGACACATGCAGAGGGAGAAGCAGGCTCCATGCACCGGGAGCCCGATGTGGGATTCGATCCCGGGTCTCCAGGATCGCGCCCTGGGCCAAAGGCAGGCGCTAAACCGCTGCGCCACCCAGGGATCCCTCAATTCGATTCTTTTTTATTCGAATCTATTCGATTCTTTTTGATTCGATTTGATTCTATTCGAGTTTTTTCGATTTGATTCGATCAGTTCCTTTTTGATTCAATTCAATTCATTTCTTTTGATTCAATTCAATTCGATTCTTTTGGATTCGATTCGATTCTTTTGGATTCGATTCTTTTGGATTCGAATCGAGTACATTCTTTTCATTTCGATCGGATTCATTTCAATTCGATTCTTTTCGATTCGAATGTTTTCGAATCAATTTGATACTATTTGATTCGATTCGATTCTTTTCGTGTCGATTTGATTCTTTTCGATTCGATTCTTTTCTATTTGAATCGATTCGATTCTTTTCATTTCGATTCGATTTGATTCAATTCGATTCTTTTCGATCAATTCAATTTGATTGTTTTCGATTTGATTCGATTCGATTCTTTTCTATTCTATTCAATTCGATTAGTTTCCATTCGATGATGCAATTGGATTCTTTTCGATTCGAGTCGGTACGATTCGATTCTTTTTGATTAGATACAATTCGATTCTTTTCGATTCGATTCGATTCTTTTCGATTCGATTCGACTCGATTTCATTCTTTTTGATTCGATTCGACTAGAATTTAATCGACTGATTCAATTTGATTCTTTTCTTTTCGGTTGGATTCTTTTCTATTCGATTTTTTTCTATTCAATTCGATTCTTTCAATTCGATTCGATTCGATTCGATTCTTTTCGTTTCAAATCGATTCGTTTCAATTCGAGTCTTTTCAATTCGATTCTTTTCGATTCGATTCGATTTGATATTTTTAATTCGATTCGATTCATTTCGATTCGATTCGAT
This sequence comes from Canis lupus baileyi, assembly GCF_048164855.1. Lineage (NCBI taxonomy): Eukaryota > Metazoa > Chordata > Mammalia > Carnivora > Canidae > Canis > Canis lupus. The sequence goes on from NC_132862.1 coordinate 47,794,627, forward strand.
TCTTGTCAATTCGATTTGATGCTTTTCCATTTGATCTGATTTGTTTCATTTCGATTCTTTTCGATTCAATTCGATTCTTTTCGATTCCATTAAATTTGATCGATTCTTTTCGATTCGATTAGATTCTTTTCGATTTGATTCCATTCAGTTCGATTCTTTTCGATTCGATTGGATTCTTTTCGATTTGATTCAATTCTCTCGATTCGATTTGATTTGATTCTTTTCGATTCGATTCAATACGATTCTTTTCATTTCGATTCTAATCGATTCTCTTCGATTCATTTCGTTTCGATTCGTTTCGATTCTATTCGATTTTTTTCGATTCTATTCTATTCTTTTTTTCTTTCTTTCTTTTTTTTTTTAAGGAGAAGCAGGCTCCATGCACGGGGAGCCCGATGTGGGATTCGATCCCGGGTCTCCAGGATCACGCCCCGGGCCAAAGGCACGCGCCAAACCGCTGTGCCAACAAGGGATCCCCGATTCTATTCTATTCGATTCATTTTGAATCATTTCGATTTGATTCTGTTCGAGTGGTTTCTATTAGATTCTTTTCGATTTGATTCAATTCGATTCGAGTCTTTTTGATTCGAGTCTTTTCGACTCGATGCAATTCAATACGATTCTTTTAGATTCGATTCGATTCGATTGTTTTCGTTTCGATTCGACTTTTTTTGATTCGATTCTTTTCGATTCGATTGTTTTCAATTCGATTGATTCGATTCTTTTCAATTCTATGTTATTCAAAGCGATTCTTTTGTATTTGATTCGATTCGATTGTTTTCTTTTTGATTCGGTTCGATTCGATTCGTTTCTTTTCGATTCGATTCAATTCTTTTCGATTCGATTCTTTTCGATTTGATTTGATTCTTTTCGATTCTATTCTATTCTATTCTTTTCTATTCCATTCGAATCGATTTGTTTTGATTGAATTCGATTCTTTTCGATTCGATTCAATTAGATTCTTTTCGATTGGATTCAATTTGTTTCGATTCGAATCAATTTGATTCTTTTCGATTGGATTCCATTCGATTCTTTTCGATTTGATTCAATTCGTTTCTATTCATTTGGATGATTTTCGTTGAGATTAGATTCTTTTCGATTTGATTTTTTTCGGTTCGAGTCGATTCATTTCGCTTATTTTGGTTAGGATCAATTCAATTCGATTCTTTTTGATTTGATTTGATTCTATTCGATTTCTTTCGATTCTATTCTATTGTATTCTTTTCGATTCGATTCCATTCAATCCGATTCTTTTCGATTCGATTCGATTGTTTTAGATTTTATTCCATTCTTTCGATTCTATTTGATATGATTCTTTTCGATTCGATTTGATACGATACTTTTTATTTTGATTCGAATCGATTCTCTTCGGTTCGATTCGTTTTGATTCTTTTCGATTCAATTCTATTCGAATTTTTTCGATTTGATTCGATTCGATTCTTTTAGATTCTACTTGATTTGTTTCTTTTCGATTCGTTTTGATTCGATTCTTTTTGATTCATGTCGATTCGATTCGATTCTTTTGTTTCGATTCGATTCTTTTCAATTCGAATCTTTTCGTTACATGGAATTCGATTCTTTTCGATTTGATTCTTTATGATTTTTTTCAACTCGATTTAATTCGATTCTTTTTTTTTAGATAGTCACAGAGAGAGACAGAGAGGCAGAGACACATGCAGAGGGAGAAGCAGGCTCCATGCACCAGGAGCCCGATGTGGGATTCGATCCCGGGTCTCCAGGATCGCGCCCTGGGCCAAAGGCAGGCGCTAAACCGCTGCGCCACCCAGGCATCCCTCAATTCGATTCTTTTTTATTCGAAGCTATTCGATTCTTTTTGATTCGATTTGATTCTATTCGATTTTTTTCGATTTGATTCGATTAGTTCCTTTTTGATTCAATTCAATTCATTTCTTTTGATTCAATTCAATTCGATTCTTTTGGATTCGATTCTTTTGGATTCGATTCTTTTGGATTCGAATCGAGTAGATTCTTTTCATTTCGATCGGATTCATTTCAATTCGATTCTTTTCGATTCGAATGTTTTCGAATCAATTCGATACTTTTTGATTCGATTCAATTCTTTTCGTGTCGATTTGATTCTTTTCGATTCGATTCTTTTCTATTTGAATCGATTCGATTCTTTTCATTTCGATTCGATTTGATTCAATTCGATTCTTTTCGATCAATTCAATTTGATTGTTTTCGATTTGATTCGATTCAATTCTTTTCTATTCTATTCAATTCGATTAGTTTCCATTCGGTGATGCAATTGGATTCTTTTCGATTCGAGTCGATACGCTTCGATTCTTTTTGATTAGATACAATTCGATTCTTTTCGATTCGATTCGACTCGATTTCATTCTTTTTGATTCGATTCGACTAGAATTTAATCGACTGATTCAATTTGATTCTTTTCTTTTCGGTTCGATTCTTTTCTATTCGATTTTTTTCTATTCAATTCGATTCTTTCAATTCGAATCGATTCGATTCTTTTCGTTTCAAATCGATTCGTTTCAATTCGAGTCTTTTCAATTCGAATCTTTGCGATTCGATTCGATTTGATATTTTTAATTCGATTCGAGTCTTTTGAATTCGATTCGATTCTTTTCAATTCTATTCTTTTCGATTCGAGTCTTTTTGATTCGATTCATTTCGATTCGATTCGATTGTTTTCAATTCGATTTGATGCTTTTCCATTTGATCTGATTTGTTTCATTTCGATTCTTTTCGATTCAATTCGATTCTTTTCGATTCCATTAAATTTGATTCGATTCTTTTCGATTCGATTGGATTCTTTTCGATTTGATTCAATTCTTTCGATTCGATTTGATTTGATTCTTTTCGATTCGATTCAATACGATTCTTTTCATTTCGATTCTAATCGATTCTCTTCGATTCAATTCGTTTCGATTCGTTTCGATTCTATTCGAATTTTTTCGATTCTATTCTATTCGATTCATTTTGAATCATTTCGATTTGATTCTGTTCGAGTGGTTTCTATTAGATTCTTTTCGATTTGATTCAATTCGATTCGAGTCTTTTTGATTCGAGTCTTTTCGACTCGATGCAATTCAATACGATTCTTTTAGATTCGATTCGATTCGATTGTTTTCGTTTCGATTCGACTTTTTTTGATTCGATTCTTTTCGATTCGATTGTTTTCAATTCGATTGATTCGATTCTTTTCAATTCTATGCTATTCAAAGCGATTCTTTTGTATTTGATTCGATTCGATTGTTTTTGATTCGGTTCGATTCGCTTCTTTTCGATTCGATTCAATTCTTTTCGATTCGATTCTTTTCGATTCGATTTGATTCTTTTCGATTCGATTCTATTCTTTTCTATTCCATTCGAATCGATTCGTTTTGATTGAATTCGATTCTTTTCGATTCGATTCAATTAGATTCTTTTCGATTGGATTCAATTTGTTTCGATTCGAATCAATTTGATTCTTTTCGATTGGATTCCATTCGATTCTTTTCGATTTGATTCAATTCGATTCTTTTCGATTCTATTCATTTGGATGATTTTCGTTGAGATTAGATTCTTTTCGATTTGATTCTTTTCGGTTCGAGTCGATTCATTTCGCTTATTTTGGTTAGGATCAATTCAATTCGATTCTTTTTGATTTGATTTGATTCTATTCGATTTCTTTCGATTCTATTCTATTGTATTCTTTTCGATTCCATTCCGTTCAATTCGATTCTTTTCGATTCGATTCGATTGTTTTAGATTTGATTCCATTCTTTCGATTCTATTTGATATGATTCTTTTCGATTCGATTTGATACGATACTTTTTATTTTGATTCGAATCGATTCTCTTCGGTTCGATTCGTTTTGATTCTTTTCGATTCAATTCTATTCGAATTTTTTCGATTTGATTCGATTCGAATCTTTTAGATTCTACTTGATTTGTTTCTTTTCGATTCGTTTTGATTCGATTCTTTTTGATTCATGTCGATTCGATTCGATTCTTTTGTTTCGATTCGATTCTTTTCAATTCGAATCTTTTCGTTACATGGAATTCGATTCTTTTCGATTTGATTCTTTATGATTTTTTTCAACGCGATTCAATTCGATTCTTTTTTTTATGACAGTCACAGAGAGAGTGAGAGAGGCAGAGACACATGCAGAGGGAGAAGCAGGCTCCATGCACCGGGAGCCCGATGTGGGATTCGATCCCGGGTCTCCAGGATCGCGCCCTGGGCCAAAGGCAGGCGCTAAACCGCTGCGCCACCCAGGGATCCCTCAATTCGATTCTTTTTTATTCGAATCTATTCGATTCTTTTTGATTCGATTTGATTCTATTCGAGTTTTTTCGATTTGATTCGATCAGTTCCTTTTTGATTCAATTCAATTCATTTCTTTTGATTCAATTCAATTCGATTCTTTTGGATTCGATTCGATTCTTTTGGATTCGATTCTTTTGGATTCGAATCGAGTACATTCTTTTCATTTCGATCGGATTCATTTCAATTCGATTCTTTTCGATTCGAATGTTTTCGAATCAATTTGATACTATTTGATTCGATTCGATTCTTTTCGTGTCGATTTGATTCTTTTCGATTCGATTCTTTTCTATTTGAATCGATTCGATTCTTTTCATTTCGATTCGATTTGATTCAATTCGATTCTTTTCGATCAATTCAATTTGATTGTTTTCGATTTGATTCGATTCGATTCTTTTCTATTCTATTCAATTCGATTAGTTTCCATTCGATGATGCAATTGGATTCTTTTCGATTCGAGTCGGTACGATTCGATTCTTTTTGATTAGATACAATTCGATTCTTTTCGATTCGATTCGATTCTTTTCGATTCGATTCGACTCGATTTCATTCTTTTTGATTCGATTCGACTAGAATTTAATCGACTGATTCAATTTGATTCTTTTCTTTTCGGTTGGATTCTTTTCTATTCGATTTTTTTCTATTCAATTCGATTCTTTCAATTCGATTCGATTCGATTCGATTCTTTTCGTTTCAAATCGATTCGTTTCAATTCGAGTCTTTTCAATTCGATTCTTTTCGATTCGATTCGATTTGATATTTTTAATTCGATTCGATTCATTTCGATTCGATTCGATTCTTGTCAATTCGATTTGATGCTTTTCCATTTGATCTGATTTGTTTCATTTCGATTCTTTTCGATTCAATTCGATTCTTTTCGATTCCATTAAATTTGATCGATTCTTTTCGATTCGATTAGATTCTTTTCGATTTGATTCCATTCAGTTCGATTCTTTTCGATTCGATTGGATTCTTTTCGATTTGATTCAATTCTCTCGATTCGATTTGATTTGATTCTTTTCGATTCGATTCAATACGATTCTTTTCATTTCGATTCTAATCGATTCTCTTCGATTCATTTCGTTTCGATTCGTTTCGATTCTATTCGATTTTTTTCGATTCTATTCTATTCTTTTTTTCTTTCTTTTTTTTTTTTTTAAGGAGAAGCAGGCTCCATGCACGGGGAGCCCGATGTGGGATTCGATCCCGGGTCTCCAGGATCACGCCCCGGGCCAAAGGCACGCGCCAAACCGCTGTGCCAACAAGGGATCTCCGATTCTATTCTATTCGATTCATTTTGAATCATTTCGATTTGATTCTGTTCGAGTGGTTTCTATTAGATTCTTTTCGATTTGATTCAATTCGATTCGAGTCTTTTTGATTCGAGTCTTTTCGACTCGATGCAATTCAATACGATTCTTTTAGATTCGATTCGATTCGATTGTTTTCGTTTCGATTCGACTTTTTTTGATTCGATTCTTTTCGATTCGATTGTTTTCAATTCGATTGATTCGATTCTTTTCAATTCTATGCTATTCAAAGCGATTCTTTTGTATTTGATTCGATTCGATTGTTTTCTTTTTGATTCGGTTCGATTCGATTCGTTTCTTTTCGATTCGATTCAATTCTTTTCGATTCGATTCTTTTCGATTTGATTTGATTCTTTTCGATTCTATTCTATTCTATTCTTTTCTATTCCATTCGAATCGATTCGTTTTGATTGAATTCGATTCTTTTCGATTCGATTCAATTAGATTCTTTTCGATTGGATTCAATTTGTTTCGATTCGAATCAATTTGATTCTTTTCGATTGGATTCCATTCGATTCTTTTCGATTTGATTCAATTCGTTTCTATTCATTTGGATGATTTTCGTTGAGATTAGATTCTTTTCGATTTGATTTTTTTCGGTTCGAGTCGATTCATTTCGCTTATTTTGGTTAGGATCAATTCAATTCGATTCTTTTTGATTTGATTTGATTCTATTCGATTTCTTTCGATTCTATTCTATTGTATTCTTTTCGATTCGATTCCATTCAATCCGATTCTTTTCGATTCGATTCGATTGTTTTAGATTTTATTCCATTCTTTCGATTCTATTTGATATGATTCTTTTCGATTCGATTTGATACGATACTTTTTATTTTGATTCGAATCGATTCTCTTCGGTTCGATTCGTTTTGATTCTTTTCGATTCAATTCTATTCGAATTTTTTCGATTTGATTCGATTCGATTCTTTTAGATTCTACTTGATTTGTTTCTTTTCGATTCGTTTTGATTCGATTCTTTTTGATTCATGTCGATTCGATTCGATTCTTTTGTTTCGATTCGATTCTTTTCAATTCGAATCTTTTCGTTACATGGAATTCGATTCTTTTCGATTTGATTCTTTATGATTTTTTTCAACTCGATTTAATTCGATTCTTTTTTTTTAGATAGTCACAGAGAGAGACAGAGAGGCAGAGACACATGCAGAGGGAGAAGCAGGCTCCATGCACCAGGAGCCCGATGTGGGATTCGATCCCGGGTCTCCAGGATCGCGCCCTGGGCCAAAGGCAGGCGCTAAACCGCTGCGCCACCCAGGGATCCCTCAATTCGATTCTTTTTTATTCGAAGCTATTCGATTCTTTTTGATTCGATTTGATTCTATTCGATTTTTTTCGATTTGATTCGATTAGTTCCTTTTTGATTCAATTCAATTCATTTCTTTTGATTCAATTCAATTCGATTCTTTTGGATTCGATTCTTTTGGATTCGATTCTTTTGGATTCGAATCGAGTAGATTCTTTTCATTTCGATCGGATTCATTTCAATTCGATTCTTTTCGATTCGAATGTTTTCGAATCAATTTGATACTATTTGATTCGATTCGATTCTTTTCGTGTCGATTTGATTCTTTTCGATTCGATTCTTTTCGATCAATTCAATTTGATTGTTTTCGATTTGATTCGATTCGATTCTTTTCTATTCTATTCAATTCGATTAGTTTCCATTCGATGATGCAATTGGATTCTTTTCGATTCGAGTCGGTACGATTCGATTCTTTTTGATTAGATACAATTCGATTCTTTTCGATTCGATTCGATTCTTTTCGATTCGATTCGACTCGATTTCATTCTTTTTGATTCGATTCGACTAGAATTTAATCGACTGATTCAATTTGATTCTTTTCTTTTCGGTTGGATTCTTTTCTATTCGATTTTTTTCTATTCAATTCGATTCTTTCAATTCGATTCGATTCGATTCGATTCTTTTCGTTTCAAATCGATTCGTTTCAATTCGAGTCTTTTCAATTCGATTCTTTTCGATTCGATTCGATTTGATATTTTTAATTCGATTCGATTCATTTCGATTCGATTCGATTCTTGTCAATTCGATTTGATGCTTTTCCATTTGATCTGATTTGTTTCATTTCGATTCTTTTCGATTCAATTCGATTCTTTTCGATTCCATTAAATTTGATCGATTCTTTTCGATTCGATTAGATTCTTTTCGATTTGATTCCATTCAGTTCGATTCTTTTCGATTCGATTGGATTCTTTTCGATTTGATTCAATTCTCTCGATTCGATTTGATTTGATTCTTTTCGATTCGATTCAATACGATTCTTTTCATTTCGATTCTAATCGATTCTCTTCGATTCATTTCGTTTCGATTCGTTTCGATTCTATTCGATTTTTTTCGATTCTATTCTATTCTTTTTTTCTTTCTTTTTTTTTTTTTTTAAGGAGAAGCAGGCTCCATGCACGGGGAGCCCGATGTGGGATTCGATCCCGGGTCTCCAGGATCACGCCCCGGGCCAAAGGCACGCGCCAAACCGCTGTGCCAACAAGGGATCCCCGATTCTATTCTATTCGATTCATTTTGAATCATTTCGATTTGATTCTGTTCGAGTGGTTTCTATTAGATTCTTTTCGATTTGATTCAATTCGATTCGAGTCTTTTTGATTCGAGTCTTTTCGACTCGATGCAATTCAATACGATTCTTTTAGATTCGATTCGATTCGATTGTTTTCGTTTCGATTCGACTTTTTTTGATTCGATTCTTTTCGATTCGATTGTTTTCAATTCGATTGATTCGATTCTTTTCAATTCTATGCTATTCAAAGCGATTCTTTTGTATTTGATTCGATTCGATTGTTTTCTTTTTGATTCGGTTCGATTCGATTCGTTTCTTTTCGATTCGATTCAATTCTTTTCGATTCGATTCTTTTCGATTTGATTTGATTCTTTTCGATTCTATTCTATTCTATTCTTTTCTATTCCATTCGAATCGATTCGTTTTGATTGAATTCGATTCTTTTCGATTCGATTCAATTAGATTCTTTTCGATTGGATTCAATTTGTTTCGATTCGAATCAATTTGATTCTTTTCGATTGGATTCCATTCGATTCTTTTCGATTTGATTCAATTCGTTTCTATTCATTTGGATGATTTTCGTTGAGATTAGATTCTTTTCGATTTGATTTTTTTCGGTTCGAGTCGATTCATTTCGCTTATTTTGGTTAGGATCAATTCAATTCGATTCTTTTTGATTTGATTTGATTCTATTCGATTTCTTTCGATTCTATTCTATTGTATTCTTTTCGATTCGATTCCATTCAATCCGATTCTTTTCGATTCGATTCGATTGTTTTAGATTTTATTCCATTCTTTCGATTCTATTTGATATGATTCTTTTCGATTCGATTTGATACGATACTTTTTATTTTGATTCGAATCGATTCTCTTCGGTTCGATTCGTTTTGATTCTTTTCGATTCAATTCTATTCGAATTTTTTCGATTTGATTCGATTCGATTCTTTTAGATTCTACTTGATTTGTTTCTTTTCGATTCGTTTTGATTCGATTCTTTTTGATTCATGTCGATTCGATTCGATTCTTTTGTTTCGATTCGATTCTTTTCAATTCGAATCTTTTCGTTACATGGAATTCGATTCTTTTCGATTTGATTCTTTATGATTTTTTTCAACTCGATTTAATTCGATTCTTTTTTTTTAGATAGTCACAGAGAGAGACAGAGAGGCAGAGACACATGCAGAGGGAGAAGCAGGCTCCATGCACCAGGAGCCCGATGTGGGATTCGATCCCGGGTCTCCAGGATCGCGCCCTGGGCCAAAGGCAGGCGCTAAACCGCTGCGCCACCCAGGGATCCCTCAATTCGATTCTTTTTTATTCGAAGCTATTCGATTCTTTTTGATTCGATTTGATTCTATTCGATTTTTTTCGATTTGATTCGATTAGTTCCTTTTTGATTCAATTCAATTCATTTCTTTTGATTCAATTCAATTCGATTCTTTTGGATTCGATTCTTTTGGATTCGATTCTTTTGGATTCGAATCGAGTAGATTCTTTTCATTTCGATCGGATTCATTTCAATTCGATTCTTTTCGATTCGAATGTTTTCGAATCAATTCGATACTTTTTGATTCGATTCAATTCTTTTCGTGTCGATTTGATTCTTTTCGATTCGATTCTTTTCTATTTGAATCGATTCGATTCTTTTCATTTCGATTCGATTTGATTCAATTCGATTCTTTTCGATCAATTCAATTTGATTGTTTTCGATTTGATTCGATTCAATTCTTTTCTATTCTATTCAATTCGATTAGTTTCCATTCGGTGATGCAATTGGATTCTTTTCGATTCGAGTCGATACGCTTCGATTCTTTTTGATTAGATACAATTCGATTCTTTTCGATTCGATTCGACTCGATTTCATTCTTTTTGATTCGATTCGACTAGAATTTAATCGACTGATTCAATTTGATTCTTTTCTTTTCGGTTCGATTCTTTTCTATTCGATTTTTTTCTATTCAATTCGATTCTTTCAATTCGAATCGATTCGATTCTTTTCGTTTCAAATCGATTCGTTTCAATTCGAGTCTTTTCAATTCGAATCTTTGCGATTCGATTCGATTTGATATTTTTAATTCGATTCGAGTCTTTTGAATTCGATTCGATTCTTTTCAATTCTATTCTTTTCGATTCGAGTCTTTTTGATTCGATTCATTTCGATTCGATTCGATTGTTTTCAATTCGATTTGATGCTTTTCCATTTGATCTGATTTGTTTCATTTCGATTCTTTTCGATTCAATTCGATTCTTTTCGATTCCATTAAATTTGATTCGATTCTTTTCGATTCGATTGGATTCTTTTCGATTTGATTCAATTCTTTCGATTCGATTTGATTTGATTCTTTTCGATTCGATTCAATACGATTCTTTTCATTTCGATTCTAATCGATTCTCTTCGATTCAATTCGTTTCGATTCGTTTCGATTCTATTCGAATTTTTTCGATTCTATTCTATTCGATTCATTTTGAATCATTTCGATTTGATTCTGTTCGAGTGGTTTCTATTAGATTCTTTTCGATTTGATTCAATTCGATTCGAGTCTTTTTGATTCGAGTCTTTTCGACTCGATGCAATTCAATACGATTCTTTTAGATTCGATTCGATTCGATTGTTTTCGTTTCGATTCGACTTTTTTTGATTCGATTCTTTTCGATTCGATTGTTTTCAATTCGATTGATTCGATTCTTTTCAATTCTATGCTATTCAAAGCGATTCTTTTGTATTTGATTCGATTCGATTGTTTTTGATTCGGTTCGATTCGCTTCTTTTCGATTCGATTCAATTCTTTTCGATTCGATTCTTTTCGATTCGATTTGATTCTTTTCGATTCGATTCTATTCTTTTCTATTCCATTCGAATCGATTCGTTTTGATTGAATTCGATTCTTTTCGATTCGATTCAATTAGATTCTTTTCGATTGGATTCAATTTGTTTCGAGTCGAATCAATTTGATTCTTTTCGATTGGATTCCATTCGATTCTTTTCGATTTGATTCAATTCGATTCTTTTCGATTCTATTCATTTGGATGATTTTCGTTGAGATTAGATTCTTTTCGATTTGATTTTTTTCGGTTCGAGTCGATTCATTTCGCTTATTTTGGTTAGGATCAATTCAATTCGATTCTTTTTGATTTGATTTGATTCTATTCGATTTCTTTCGATTCTATTCTATTGTATTCTTTTCGATTCCATTCCGTTCAATTCGATTCTTTTCGATTCGATTCGATTGTTTTAGATTTGATTCCATTCTTTCGATTCTATTTGATATGATTCTTTTCGATTCGATTTGATACGATACTTTTTATTTTGATTCGAATCGATTCTCTTCGGTTCGATTCGTTTTGATTCTTTTCGATTCAATTCTATTCGAATTTTTTCGATTTGATTCGATTCGAATCTTTTAGATTCTACTTGATTTGTTTCTTTTCGATTCGTTTTGATTCGATTCTTTTTGATTCATGTCGATTCGATTCGATTCTTTTGTTTCGATTCGATTCTTTTCAATTCGAATCTTTTCGTTACATGGAATTCGATTCTTTTCGATTTGATTCTTTATGATTTTTTTCAACGCGATTCAATTCGATTCTTTTTTTTATGACAGTCACAGAGAGAGTGAGAGAGGCAGAGACACATGCAGAGGGAGAAGCAGGCTCCATGCACCGGGAGCCCGATGTGGGATTCGATCCCGGGTCTCCAGGATCGCGCCCTGGGCCAAAGGCAGGCGCTAAACCGCTGCGCCACCCAGGGATCCCTCAATTCGATTCTTTTTTATTCGAATCTATTCGATTCTTTTTGATTCGATTTGATTCTATTCGAGTTTTTTCGATTTGATTCGATCAGTTCCTTTTTGATTCAATTCAATTCATTTCTTTTGATTCAATTCAATTCGATTCTTTTGGATTCGATTCGATTCTTTTGGATTCGATTCTTTTGGATTCGAATCGAGTACATTCTTTTCATTTCGATCGGATTCATTTCAATTCGATTCTTTTCGATTCGAATGTTTTCGAATCAATTTGATACTATTTGATTCGATTCGATTCTTTTCGTGTCGATTTGATTCTTTTCGATTCGATTCTTTTCTATTTGAATCGATTCGATTCTTTTCATTTCGATTCGATTTGATTCAATTCGATTCTTTTCGATCAATTCAATTTGATTGTTTTCGATTTGATTCGATTCGATTCTTTTCTATTCTATTCAATTCGATTAGTTTCCATTCGATGATGCAATTGGATTCTTTTCGATTCGAGTCGGTACGATTCGATTCTTTTTGATTAGATACAATTCGATTCTTTTCGATTCGATTCGATTCTTTTCGATTCGATTCGACTCGATTTCATTCTTTTTGATTCGATTCGACTAGAATTTAATCGACTGATTCAATTTGATTCTTTTCTTTTCGGTTGGATTCTTTTCTATTCGATTTTTTTCTATTCAATTCGATTCTTTCAATTCGATTCGATTCGATTCGATTCTTTTCGTTTCAAATCGATTCGTTTCAATTCGAGTCTTTTCAATTCGATTCTTTTCGATTCGATTCGATTTGATATTTTTAATTCGATTCGATTCATTTCGATTCGATTCGATTCTTGTCAATTCGATTTGATGCTTTTCCATTTGATCTGATTTGTTTCATTTCGATTCTTTTCGATTCAATTCGATTCTTTTCGATTCCATTAAATTTGATCGATTCTTTTCGATTCGATTAGATTCTTTTCGATTTGATTCCATTCAGTTCGATTCTTTTCGATTCGATTGGATTCTTTTCGATTTGATTCAATTCTCTCGATTCGATTTGATTTGATTCTTTTCGATTCGATTCAATACGATTCTTTTCATTTCGATTCTAATCGATTCTCTTCGATTCATTTCGTTTCGATTCGTTTCGATTCTATTCGATTTTTTTCGATTCTATTCTATTCTTTTTTTCTTTCTTTTTTTTTTTTTTTAAGGAGAAGCAGGCTCCATGCACGGGGAGCCCGATGTGGGATTCGATCCCGGGTCTCCAGGATCACGCCCCGGGCCAAAGGCACGCGCCAAACCGCTGTGCCAACAAGGGATCCCCGATTCTATTCTATTCGATTCATTTTGAATCATTTCGATTTGATTCTGTTCGAGTGGTTTCTATTAGATTCTTTTCGATTTGATTCAATTCGATTCGAGTCTTTTTGATTCGAGTCTTTTCGACTCGATGCAATTCAATACGATTCTTTTAGATTCGATTCGATTCGATTGTTTTCGTTTCGATTCGACTTTTTTTGATTCGATTCTTTTCGATTCGATTGTTTTCAATTCGATTGATTCGATTCTTTTCAATTCTATGTTATTCAAAGCGATTCTTTTGTATTTGATTCGATTCGATTGTTTTCTTTTTGATTCGGTTCGATTCGATTCGTTTCTTTTCGATTCGATTCAATTCTTTTCGATTCGATTCTTTTCGATTTGATTTGATTCTTTTCGATTCTATTCTATTCTATTCTTTTCTATTCCATTCGAATCGATTCGTTTTGATTGAATTCGATTCTTTTCGATTCGATTCAATTAGATTCTTTTCGATTGGATTCAATTTGTTTCGATTCGAATCAATTTGATTCTTTTCGATTGGATTCCATTCGATTCTTTTCGATTTGATTCAATTCGTTTCTATTCATTTGGATGATTTTCGTTGAGATTAGATTCTTTTCGATTTGATTTTTTTCGGTTCGAGTCGATTCATTTCGCTTATTTTGGTTAGGATCAATTCAATTCGATTCTTTTTGATTTGATTTGATTCTATTCGATTTCTTTCGATTCTATTCTATTGTATTCTTTTCGATTCGATTCCATTCAATCCGATTCTTTTCGATTCGATTCGATTGTTTTAGATTTTATTCCATTCTTTCGATTCTATTTGATATGATTCTTTTCGATTCGATTTGATACGATACTTTTTATTTTGATTCGAATCGATTCTCTTCGGTTCGATTCGTTTTGATTCTTTTCGATTCAATTCTATTCGAATTTTTTCGATTTGATTCGATTCGATTCTTTTAGATTCTACTTGATTTGTTTCTTTTCGATTCGTTTTGATTCGATTCTTTTTGATTCATGTCGATTCGATTCGATTCTTTTGTTTCGATTCGATTCTTTTCAATTCGAATCTTTTCGTTACATGGAATTCGATTCTTTTCGATTTGATTCTTTATGATTTTTTTCAACTCGATTTAATTCGATTCTTTTTTTTTAGATAGTCACAGAGAGAGACAGAGAGGCAGAGACACATGCAGAGGGAGAAGCAGGCTCCATGCACCAGGAGCCCGATGTGGGATTCGATCCCGGGTCTCCAGGATCGCGCCCTGGGCCAAAGGCAGGCGCTAAACCGCTGCGCCACCCAGGCATCCCTCAATTCGATTCTTTTTTATTCGAAGCTATTCGATTCTTTTTGATTCGATTTGATTCTATTCGATTTTTTTCGATTTGATTCGATTAGTTCCTTTTTGATTCAATTCAATTCATTTCTTTTGATTCAATTCAATTCGATTCTTTTGGATTCGATTCTTTTGGATTCGATTCTTTTGGATTCGAATCGAGTAGATTCTTTTCATTTCGATCGGATTCATTTCAATTCGATTCTTTTCGATTCGAATGTTTTCGAATCAATTCGATACTTTTTGATTCGATTCGATTCTTTTCGTGTCGATTTGATTCTTTTCGATTCGATTCTTTTCTATTTGAATCGATTCGATTCTTTTCATTTCGATTCGATTTGATTCAATTCGATTCTTTTCGATCAATTCAATTTGATTGTTTTCGATTTGATTCGATTCAATTCTTTTCTATTCTATTCAATTCGATTAGTTTCCATTCGGTGATGCAATTGGATTCTTTTCGATTCGAGTCGATACGCTTCGATTCTTTTTGATTAGATACAATTCGATTCTTTTCGATTCGATTCGACTCGATTTCATTCTTTTTGATTCGATTCGACTAGAATTTAATCGACTGATTCAATTTGATTCTTTTCTTTTCGGTTCGATTCTTTTCTATTCGATTTTTTTCTATTCAATTCGATTCTTTCAATTCGAATCGATTCGATTCTTTTCGTTTCAAATCGATTCGTTTCAATTCGAGTCTTTTCAATTCGAATCTTTGCGATTCGATTCGATTTGATATTTTTAATTCGATTCGAGTCTTTTGAATTCGATTCGATTCTTTTCAATTCTATTCTTTTCGATTCGAGTCTTTTTGATTCGATTCATTTCGATTCGATTCGATTGTTTTCAATTCGATTTGATGCTTTTCCATTTGATCTGATTTGTTTCATTTCGATTCTTTTCGATTCAATTCGATTCTTTTCGATTCCATTAAATTTGATTCGATTCTTTTCGATTCGATTGGATTCTTTTCGATTTGATTCAATTCTTTCGATTCGATTTGATTTGATTCTTTTCGATTCGATTCAATACGATTCTTTTCATTTCGATTCTAATCGATTCTCTTCGATTCAATTCGTTTCGATTCGTTTCGATTCTATTCGAATTTTTTCGATTCTATTCTATTCGATTCATTTTGAATCATTTCGATTTGATTCTGTTCGAGTGGTTTCTATTAGATTCTTTTCGATTTGATTCAATTCGATTCGAGTCTTTTTGATTCGAGTCTTTTCGACTCGATGCAATTCAATACGATTCTTTTAGATTCGATTCGATTCGATTGTTTTCGTTTCGATTCGACTTTTTTTGATTCGATTCTTTTCGATTCGATTGTTTTCAATTCGATTGATTCGATTCTTTTCAATTCTATGCTATTCAAAGCGATTCTTTTGTATTTGATTCGATTCGATTGTTTTTGATTCGGTTCGATTCGCTTCTTTTCGATTCGATTCAATTCTTTTCGATTCGATTCTTTTCGATTCGATTTGATTCTTTTCGATTCGATTCTATTCTTTTCTATTCCATTCGAATCGATTCGTTTTGATTGAATTCGATTCTTTTCGATTCGATTCAATTAGATTCTTTTCGATTGGATTCAATTTGTTTCGAGTCGAATCAATTTGATTCTTTTCGATTGGATTCCATTCGATTCTTTTCGATTTGATTCAATTCGATTCTTTTCGATTCTATTCATTTGGATGATTTTCGTTGAGATTAGATTCTTTTCGATTTGATTTTTTTCGGTTCGAGTCGATTCATTTCGCTTATTTTGGTTAGGATCAATTCAATTCGATTCTTTTTGATTTGATTTGATTCTATTCGATTTCTTTCGATTCTATTCTATTGTATTCTTTTCGATTCCATTCCGTTCAATTCGATTCTTTTCGATTCGATTCGATTGTTTTAGATTTGATTCCATTCTTTCGATTCTATTTGATATGATTCTTTTCGATTCGATTTGATACGATACTTTTTATTTTGATTCGAATCGATTCTCTTCGGTTCGATTCGTTTTGATTCTTTTCGATTCAATTCTATTCGAATTTTTTCGATTTGATTCGATTCGAATCTTTTAGATTCTACTTGATTTGTTTCTTTTCGATTCGTTTTGATTCGATTCTTTTTGATTCATGTCGATTCGATTCGATTCTTTTGTTTCGATTCGATTCTTTTCAATTCGAATCTTTTCGTTACATGGAATTCGATTCTTTTCGATTTGATTCTTTATGATTTTTTTCAACGCGATTCAATTCGATTCTTTTTTTTATGACAGTCACAGAGAGAGTGAGAGAGGCAGAGACACATGCAGAGGGAGAAGCAGGCTCCATGCACCGGGAGCCCGATGTGGGATTCGATCCCGGGTCTCCAGGATCGCGCCCTGGGCCAAAGGCAGGCGCTAAACCGCTGCGCCACCCAGGGATCCCTCAATTCGATTCTTTTTTATTCGAATCTATTCGATTCTTTTTGATTCGATTTGATTCTATTCGAGTTTTTTCGATTTGATTCGATCAGTTCCTTTTTGATTCAATTCAATTCATTTCTTTTGATTCAATTCAATTCGATTCTTTTGGATTCGATTCGATTCTTTTGGATTCGATTCTTTTGGATTCGAATCGAGTACATTCTTTTCATTTCGATCGGATTCATTTCAATTCGATTCTTTTCGATTCGAATGTTTTCGAATCAATTTGATACTATTTGATTCGATTCGATTCTTTTCGTGTCGATTTGATTCTTTTCGATTCGATTCTTTTCTATTTGAATCGATTCGATTCTTTTCATTTCGATTCGATTTGATTCAATTCGATTCTTTTCGATCAATTCAATTTGATTGTTTTCGATTTGATTCGATTCGATTCTTTTCTATTCTATTCAATTCGATTAGTTTCCATTCGATGATGCAATTGGATTCTTTTCGATTCGAGTCGGTACGATTCGATTCTTTTTGATTAGATACAATTCGATTCTTTTCGATTCGATTCGATTCTTTTCGATTCGATTCGACTCGATTTCATTCTTTTTGATTCGATTCGACTAGAATTTAATCGACTGATTCAATTTGATTCTTTTCTTTTCGGTTGGATTCTTTTCTATTCGATTTTTTTCTATTCAATTCGATTCTTTCAATTCGATTCGATTCGATTCGATTCTTTTCGTTTCAAATCGATTCGTTTCAATTCGAGTCTTTTCAATTCGATTCTTTTCGATTCGATTCGATTTGATATTTTTAATTCGATTCGATTCATTTCGATTCGATTCGATTCTTGTCAATTCGATTTGATGCTTTTCCATTTGATCTGATTTGTTTCATTTCGATTCTTTTCGATTCAATTCGATTCTTTTCGATTCCATTAAATTTGATCGATTCTTTTCGATTCGATTAGATTCTTTTCGATTTGATTCCATTCAGTTCGATTCTTTTCGATTCGATTGGATTCTTTTCGATTTGATTCAATTCTCTCGATTCGATTTGATTTGATTCTTTTCGATTCGATTCAATACGATTCTTTTCATTTCGATTCTAATCGATTCTCTTCGATTCATTTCGTTTCGATTCGTTTCGATTCTATTCGATTTTTTTCGATTCTATTCTATTCTTTTTTTCTTTCTTTCTTTTTTTTTTTAAGGAGAAGCAGGCTCCATGCACGGGGAGCCCGATGTGGGATTCGATCCCGGGTCTCCAGGATCACGCCCCGGGCCAAAGGCACGCGCCAAACCGCTGTGCCAACAAGGGATCCCCGATTCTATTCTATTCGATTCATTTTGAATCATTTCGATTTGATTCTGTTCGAGTGGTTTCTATTAGATTCTTTTCGATTTGATTCAATTCGATTCGAGTCTTTTTGATTCGAGTCTTTTCGACTCGATGCAATTCAATACGATTCTTTTAGATTCGATTCGATTCGATTGTTTTCGTTTCGATTCGACTTTTTTTGATTCGATTCTTTTCGATTCGATTGTTTTCAATTCGATTGATTCGATTCTTTTCAATTCTATGTTATTCAAAGCGATTCTTTTGTATTTGATTCGATTCGATTGTTTTCTTTTTGATTCGGTTCGATTCGATTCGTTTCTTTTCGATTCGATTCAATTCTTTTCGATTCGATTCTTTTCGATTTGATTTGATTCTTTTCGATTCTATTCTATTCTATTCTTTTCTATTCCATTCGAATCGATTCGTTTTGATTGAATTCGATTCTTTTCGATTCGATTCAATTAGATTCTTTTCGATTGGATTCAATTTGTTTCGATTCGAATCAATTTGATTCTTTTCGATTGGATTCCATTCGATTCTTTTCGATTTGATTCAATTCGTTTCTATTCATTTGGATGATTTTCGTTGAGATTAGATTCTTTTCGATTTGATTTTTTTCGGTTCGAGTCGATTCATTTCGCTTATTTTGGTTAGGATCAATTCAATTCGATTCTTTTTGATTTGATTTGATTCTATTCGATTTCTTTCGATTCTATTCTATTGTATTCTTTTCGATTCGATTCCATTCAATCCGATTCTTTTCGATTCGATTCGATTGTTTTAGATTTTATTCCATTCTTTCGATTCTATTTGATATGATTCTTTTCGATTCGATTTGATACGATACTTTTTATTTTGATTCGAATCGATTCTCTTCGGTTCGATTCGTTTTGATTCTTTTCGATTCAATTCTATTCGAATTTTTTCGATTTGATTCGATTCGATTCTTTTAGATTCTACTTGATTTGTTTCTTTTCGATTCGTTTTGATTCGATTCTTTTTGATTCATGTCGATTCGATTCGATTCTTTTGTTTCGATTCGATTCTTTTCAATTCGAATCTTTTCGTTACATGGAATTCGATTCTTTTCGATTTGATTCTTTATGATTTTTTTCAACTCGATTTAATTCGATTCTTTTTTTTTAGATAGTCACAGAGAGAGACAGAGAGGCAGAGACACATGCAGAGGGAGAAGCAGGCTCCATGCACCAGGAGCCCGATGTGGGATTCGATCCCGGGTCTCCAGGATCGCGCCCTGGGCCAAAGGCAGGCGCTAAACCGCTGCGCCACCCAGGCATCCCTCAATTCGATTCTTTTTTATTCGAAGCTATTCGATTCTTTTTGATTCGATTTGATTCTATTCGATTTTTTTCGATTTGATTCGATTAGTTCCTTTTTGATTCAATTCAATTCATTTCTTTTGATTCAATTCAATTCGATTCTTTTGGATTCGATTCTTTTGGATTCGATTCTTTTGGATTCGAATCGAGTAGATTCTTTTCATTTCGATCGGATTCATTTCAATTCGATTCTTTTCGATTCGAATGTTTTCGAATCAATTCGATACTTTTTGATTCGATTCAATTCTTTTCGTGTCGATTTGATTCTTTTCGATTCGATTCTTTTCTATTTGAATCGATTCGATTCTTTTCATTTCGATTCGATTTGATTCAATTCGATTCTTTTCGATCAATTCAATTTGATTGTTTTCGATTTGATTCGATTCAATTCTTTTCTATTCTATTCAATTCGATTAGTTTCCATTCGGTGATGCAATTGGATTCTTTTCGATTCGAGTCGATACGCTTCGATTCTTTTTGATTAGATACAATTCGATTCTTTTCGATTCGATTCGACTCGATTTCATTCTTTTTGATTCGATTCGACTAGAATTTAATCGACTGATTCAATTTGATTCTTTTCTTTTCGGTTCGATTCTTTTCTATTCGATTTTTTTCTATTCAATTCGATTCTTTCAATTCGAATCGATTCGATTCTTTTCGTTTCAAATCGATTCGTTTCAATTCGAGTCTTTTCAATTCGAATCTTTGCGATTCGATTCGATTTGATATTTTTAATTCGATTCGAGTCTTTTGAATT
Organism: Canis lupus baileyi; assembly: GCF_048164855.1. Taxonomy (NCBI): domain Eukaryota; kingdom Metazoa; phylum Chordata; class Mammalia; order Carnivora; family Canidae; genus Canis; species Canis lupus. The sequence continues at coordinate 47,815,047 of NC_132862.1, forward strand.
CGATTCGATTCTTTTCAATTCTATTCTTTTCGATTCGAGTCTTTTTGATTCGATTCATTTCGATTCGATTCGATTGTTTTCAATTCGATTTGATGCTTTTCCATTTGATCTGATTTGTTTCATTTCGATTCTTTTCGATTCAATTCGATTCTTTTCGATTCCATTAAATTTGATTCGATTCTTTTCGATTCGATTGGATTCTTTTCGATTTGATTCAATTCTTTCGATTCGATTTGATTTGATTCTTTTCGATTCGATTCAATACGATTCTTTTCATTTCGATTCTAATCGATTCTCTTCGATTCAATTCGTTTCGATTCGTTTCGATTCTATTCGAATTTTTTCGATTCTATTCTATTCGATTCATTTTGAATCATTTCGATTTGATTCTGTTCGAGTGGTTTCTATTAGATTCTTTTCGATTTGATTCAATTCGATTCGAGTCTTTTTGATTCGAGTCTTTTCGACTCGATGCAATTCAATACGATTCTTTTAGATTCGATTCGATTCGATTGTTTTCGTTTCGATTCGACTTTTTTTGATTCGATTCTTTTCGATTCGATTGTTTTCAATTCGATTGATTCGATTCTTTTCAATTCTATGCTATTCAAAGCGATTCTTTTGTATTTGATTCGATTCGATTGTTTTTGATTCGGTTCGATTCGCTTCTTTTCGATTCGATTCAATTCTTTTCGATTCGATTCTTTTCGATTCGATTTGATTCTTTTCGATTCGATTCTATTCTTTTCTATTCCATTCGAATCGATTCGTTTTGATTGAATTCGATTCTTTTCGATTCGATTCAATTAGATTCTTTTCGATTGGATTCAATTTGTTTCGATTCGAATCAATTTGATTCTTTTCGATTGGATTCCATTCGATTCTTTTCGATTTGATTCAATTCGATTCTTTTCGATTCTATTCATTTGGATGATTTTCGTTGAGATTAGATTCTTTTCGATTTGATTCTTTTCGGTTCGAGTCGATTCATTTCGCTTATTTTGGTTAGGATCAATTCAATTCGATTCTTTTTGATTTGATTTGATTCTATTCGATTTCTTTCGATTCTATTCTATTGTATTCTTTTCGATTCCATTCCGTTCAATTCGATTCTTTTCGATTCGATTCGATTGTTTTAGATTTGATTCCATTCTTTCGATTCTATTTGATATGATTCTTTTCGATTCGATTTGATACGATACTTTTTATTTTGATTCGAATCGATTCTCTTCGGTTCGATTCGTTTTGATTCTTTTCGATTCAATTCTATTCGAATTTTTTCGATTTGATTCGATTCGAATCTTTTAGATTCTACTTGATTTGTTTCTTTTCGATTCGTTTTGATTCGATTCTTTTTGATTCATGTCGATTCGATTCGATTCTTTTGTTTCGATTCGATTCTTTTCAATTCGAATCTTTTCGTTACATGGAATTCGATTCTTTTCGATTTGATTCTTTATGATTTTTTTCAACGCGATTCAATTCGATTCTTTTTTTTATGACAGTCACAGAGAGAGTGAGAGAGGCAGAGACACATGCAGAGGGAGAAGCAGGCTCCATGCACCGGGAGCCCGATGTGGGATTCGATCCCGGGTCTCCAGGATCGCGCCCTGGGCCAAAGGCAGGCGCTAAACCGCTGCGCCACCCAGGGATCCCTCAATTCGATTCTTTTTTATTCGAATCTATTCGATTCTTTTTGATTCGATTTGATTCTATTCGAGTTTTTTCGATTTGATTCGATCAGTTCCTTTTTGATTCAATTCAATTCATTTCTTTTGATTCAATTCAATTCGATTCTTTTGGATTCGATTCGATTCTTTTGGATTCGATTCTTTTGGATTCGAATCGAGTACATTCTTTTCATTTCGATCGGATTCATTTCAATTCGATTCTTTTCGATTCGAATGTTTTCGAATCAATTTGATACTATTTGATTCGATTCGATTCTTTTCGTGTCGATTTGATTCTTTTCGATTCGATTCTTTTCTATTTGAATCGATTCGATTCTTTTCATTTCGATTCGATTTGATTCAATTCGATTCTTTTCGATCAATTCAATTTGATTGTTTTCGATTTGATTCGATTCGATTCTTTTCTATTCTATTCAATTCGATTAGTTTCCATTCGATGATGCAATTGGATTCTTTTCGATTCGAGTCGGTACGATTCGATTCTTTTTGATTAGATACAATTCGATTCTTTTCGATTCGATTCGATTCTTTTCGATTCGATTCGACTCGATTTCATTCTTTTTGATTCGATTCGACTAGAATTTAATCGACTGATTCAATTTGATTCTTTTCTTTTCGGTTGGATTCTTTTCTATTCGATTTTTTTCTATTCAATTCGATTCTTTCAATTCGATTCGATTCGATTCGATTCTTTTCGTTTCAAATCGATTCGTTTCAATTCGAGTCTTTTCAATTCGATTCTTTTCGATTCGATTCGATTTGATATTTTTAATTCGATTCGATTCATTTCGATTCGATTCGATTCTTGTCAATTCGATTTGATGCTTTTCCATTTGATCTGATTTGTTTCATTTCGATTCTTTTCGATTCAATTCGATTCTTTTCGATTCCATTAAATTTGATCGATTCTTTTCGATTCGATTAGATTCTTTTCGATTTGATTCCATTCAGTTCGATTCTTTTCGATTCGATTGGATTCTTTTCGATTTGATTCAATTCTCTCGATTCGATTTGATTTGATTCTTTTCGATTCGATTCAATACGATTCTTTTCATTTCGATTCTAATCGATTCTCTTCGATTCATTTCGTTTCGATTCGTTTCGATTCTATTCGATTTTTTTCGATTCTATTCTATTCTTTTTTTCTTTCTTTCTTTTTTTTTTTAAGGAGAAGCAGGCTCCATGCACGGGGAGCCCGATGTGGGATTCGATCCCGGGTCTCCAGGATCACGCCCCGGGCCAAAGGCACGCGCCAAACCGCTGTGCCAACAAGGGATCCCCGATTCTATTCTATTCGATTCATTTTGAATCATTTCGATTTGATTCTGTTCGAGTGGTTTCTATTAGATTCTTTTCGATTTGATTCAATTCGATTCGAGTCTTTTTGATTCGAGTCTTTTCGACTCGATGCAATTCAATACGATTCTTTTAGATTCGATTCGATTCGATTGTTTTCGTTTCGATTCGACTTTTTTTGATTCGATTCTTTTCGATTCGATTGTTTTCAATTCGATTGATTCGATTCTTTTCAATTCTATGTTATTCAAAGCGATTCTTTTGTATTTGATTCGATTCGATTGTTTTCTTTTTGATTCGGTTCGATTCGATTCGTTTCTTTTCGATTCGATTCAATTCTTTTCGATTCGATTCTTTTCGATTTGATTTGATTCTTTTCGATTCTATTCTATTCTATTCTTTTCTATTCCATTCGAATCGATTCGTTTTGATTGAATTCGATTCTTTTCGATTCGATTCAATTAGATTCTTTTCGATTGGATTCAATTTGTTTCGATTCGAATCAATTTGATTCTTTTCGATTGGATTCCATTCGATTCTTTTCGATTTGATTCAATTCGTTTCTATTCATTTGGATGATTTTCGTTGAGATTAGATTCTTTTCGATTTGATTTTTTTCGGTTCGAGTCGATTCATTTCGCTTATTTTGGTTAGGATCAATTCAATTCGATTCTTTTTGATTTGATTTGATTCTATTCGATTTCTTTCGATTCTATTCTATTGTATTCTTTTCGATTCGATTCCATTCAATCCGATTCTTTTCGATTCGATTCGATTGTTTTAGATTTTATTCCATTCTTTCGATTCTATTTGATATGATTCTTTTCGATTCGATTTGATACGATACTTTTTATTTTGATTCGAATCGATTCTCTTCGGTTCGATTCGTTTTGATTCTTTTCGATTCAATTCTATTCGAATTTTTTCGATTTGATTCGATTCGATTCTTTTAGATTCTACTTGATTTGTTTCTTTTCGATTCGTTTTGATTCGATTCTTTTTGATTCATGTCGATTCGATTCGATTCTTTTGTTTCGATTCGATTCTTTTCAATTCGAATCTTTTCGTTACATGGAATTCGATTCTTTTCGATTTGATTCTTTATGATTTTTTTCAACTCGATTTAATTCGATTCTTTTTTTTTAGATAGTCACAGAGAGAGACAGAGAGGCAGAGACACATGCAGAGGGAGAAGCAGGCTCCATGCACCAGGAGCCCGATGTGGGATTCGATCCCGGGTCTCCAGGATCGCGCCCTGGGCCAAAGGCAGGCGCTAAACCGCTGCGCCACCCAGGCATCCCTCAATTCGATTCTTTTTTATTCGAAGCTATTCGATTCTTTTTGATTCGATTTGATTCTATTCGATTTTTTTCGATTTGATTCGATTAGTTCCTTTTTGATTCAATTCAATTCATTTCTTTTGATTCAATTCAATTCGATTCTTTTGGATTCGATTCTTTTGGATTCGATTCTTTTGGATTCGAATCGAGTACATTCTTTTCATTTCGATCGGATTCATTTCAATTCGATTCTTTTCGATTCGAATGTTTTCGAATCAATTTGATACTATTTGATTCGATTCGATTCTTTTCGTGTCGATTTGATTCTTTTCGATTCGATTCTTTTCTATTTGAATCGATTCGATTCTTTTCATTTCGATTCGATTTGATTCAATTCGATTCTTTTCGATCAATTCAATTTGATTGTTTTCGATTTGATTCGATTCAATTCTTTTCTATTCTATTCAATTCGATTAGTTTCCATTCGGTGATGCAATTGGATTCTTTTCGATTCGAGTCGATACGCTTCGATTCTTTTTGATTAGATACAATTCGATTCTTTTCGATTCGATTCGACTCGATTTCATTCTTTTTGATTCGATTCGACTAGAATTTAATCGACTGATTCAATTTGATTCTTTTCTTTTCGGTTCGATTCTTTTCTATTCGATTTTTTTCTATTCAATTCGATTCTTTCAATTCGAATCGATTCGATTCTTTTCGTTTCAAATCGATTCGTTTCAATTCGAGTCTTTTCAATTCGAATCTTTGCGATTCGATTCGATTTGATATTTTTAATTCGATTCGAGTCTTTTGAATTCGATTCGATTCTTTTCAATTCTATTCTTTTCGATTCGAGTCTTTTTGATTCGATTCATTTCGATTCGATTCGATTGTTTTCAATTCGATTTGATGCTTTTCCATTTGATCTGATTTGTTTCATTTCGATTCTTTTCGATTCAATTCGATTCTTTTCGATTCCATTAAATTTGATTCGATTCTTTTCGATTCGATTGGATTCTTTTCGATTTGATTCAATTCTTTCGATTCGATTTGATTTGATTCTTTTCGATTCGATTCAATACGATTCTTTTCATTTCGATTCTAATCGATTCTCTTCGATTCAATTCGTTTCGATTCGTTTCGATTCTATTCGAATTTTTTCGATTCTATTCTATTCGATTCATTTTGAATCATTTCGATTTGATTCTGTTCGAGTGGTTTCTATTAGATTCTTTTCGATTTGATTCAATTCGATTCGAGTCTTTTTGATTCGAGTCTTTTCGACTCGATGCAATTCAATACGATTCTTTTAGATTCGATTCGATTCGATTGTTTTCGTTTCGATTCGACTTTTTTTGATTCGATTCTTTTCGATTCGATTGTTTTCAATTCGATTGATTCGATTCTTTTCAATTCTATGCTATTCAAAGCGATTCTTTTGTATTTGATTCGATTCGATTGTTTTTGATTCGGTTCGATTCGCTTCTTTTCGATTCGATTCAATTCTTTTCGATTCGATTCTTTTCGATTCGATTTGATTCTTTTCGATTCGATTCTATTCTTTTCTATTCCATTCGAATCGATTCGTTTTGATTGAATTCGATTCTTTTCGATTCGATTCAATTAGATTCTTTTCGATTGGATTCAATTTGTTTCGATTCGAATCAATTTGATTCTTTTCGATTGGATTCCATTCGATTCTTTTCGATTTGATTCAATTCGATTCTTTTCGATTCTATTCATTTGGATGATTTTCGTTGAGATTAGATTCTTTTCGATTTGATTCTTTTCGGTTCGAGTCGATTCATTTCGCTTATTTTGGTTAGGATCAATTCAATTCGATTCTTTTTGATTTGATTTGATTCTATTCGATTTCTTTCGATTCTATTCTATTGTATTCTTTTCGATTCCATTCCGTTCAATTCGATTCTTTTCGATTCGATTCGATTGTTTTAGATTTGATTCCATTCTTTCGATTCTATTTGATATGATTCTTTTCGATTCGATTTGATACGATACTTTTTATTTTGATTCGAATCGATTCTCTTCGGTTCGATTCGTTTTGATTCTTTTCGATTCAATTCTATTCGAATTTTTTCGATTTGATTCGATTCGAATCTTTTAGATTCTACTTGATTTGTTTCTTTTCGATTCGTTTTGATTCGATTCTTTTTGATTCATGTCGATTCGATTCGATTCTTTTGTTTCGATTCGATTCTTTTCAATTCGAATCTTTTCGTTACATGGAATTCGATTCTTTTCGATTTGATTCTTTATGATTTTTTTCAACGCGATTCAATTCGATTCTTTTTTTTATGACAGTCACAGAGAGAGTGAGAGAGGCAGAGACACATGCAGAGGGAGAAGCAGGCTCCATGCACCGGGAGCCCGATGTGGGATTCGATCCCGGGTCTCCAGGATCGCGCCCTGGGCCAAAGGCAGGCGCTAAACCGCTGCGCCACCCAGGGATCCCTCAATTCGATTCTTTTTTATTCGAATCTATTCGATTCTTTTTGATTCGATTTGATTCTATTCGAGTTTTTTCGATTTGATTCGATCAGTTCCTTTTTGATTCAATTCAATTCATTTCTTTTGATTCAATTCAATTCGATTCTTTTGGATTCGATTCGATTCTTTTGGATTCGATTCTTTTGGATTCGAATCGAGTACATTCTTTTCATTTCGATCGGATTCATTTCAATTCGATTCTTTTCGATTCGAATGTTTTCGAATCAATTTGATACTATTTGATTCGATTCGATTCTTTTCGTGTCGATTTGATTCTTTTCGATTCGATTCTTTTCTATTTGAATCGATTCGATTCTTTTCATTTCGATTCGATTTGATTCAATTCGATTCTTTTCGATCAATTCAATTTGATTGTTTTCGATTTGATTCGATTCGATTCTTTTCTATTCTATTCAATTCGATTAGTTTCCATTCGATGATGCAATTGGATTCTTTTCGATTCGAGTCGGTACGATTCGATTCTTTTTGATTAGATACAATTCGATTCTTTTCGATTCGATTCGATTCTTTTCGATTCGATTCGACTCGATTTCATTCTTTTTGATTCGATTCGACTAGAATTTAATCGACTGATTCAATTTGATTCTTTTCTTTTCGGTTGGATTCTTTTCTATTCGATTTTTTTCTATTCAATTCGATTCTTTCAATTCGATTCGATTCGATTCGATTCTTTTCGTTTCAAATCGATTCGTTTCAATTCGAGTCTTTTCAATTCGATTCTTTTCGATTCGATTCGATTTGATATTTTTAATTCGATTCGATTCATTTCGATTCGATTCGATTCTTGTCAATTCGATTTGATGCTTTTCCATTTGATCTGATTTGTTTCATTTCGATTCTTTTCGATTCAATTCGATTCTTTTCGATTCCATTAAATTTGATCGATTCTTTTCGATTCGATTAGATTCTTTTCGATTTGATTCCATTCAGTTCGATTCTTTTCGATTCGATTGGATTCTTTTCGATTTGATTCAATTCTCTCGATTCGATTTGATTTGATTCTTTTCGATTCGATTCAATACGATTCTTTTCATTTCGATTCTAATCGATTCTCTTCGATTCATTTCGTTTCGATTCGTTTCGATTCTATTCGATTTTTTTCGATTCTATTCTATTCTTTTTTTCTTTCTTTTTTTTTTTTTTTAAGGAGAAGCAGGCTCCATGCACGGGGAGCCCGATGTGGGATTCGATCCCGGGTCTCCAGGATCACGCCCCGGGCCAAAGGCACGCGCCAAACCGCTGTGCCAACAAGGGATCCCCGATTCTATTCTATTCGATTCATTTTGAATCATTTCGATTTGATTCTGTTCGAGTGGTTTCTATTAGATTCTTTTCGATTTGATTCAATTCGATTCGAGTCTTTTTGATTCGAGTCTTTTCGACTCGATGCAATTCAATACGATTCTTTTAGATTCGATTCGATTCGATTGTTTTCGTTTCGATTCGACTTTTTTTGATTCGATTCTTTTCGATTCGATTGTTTTCAATTCGATTGATTCGATTCTTTTCAATTCTATGTTATTCAAAGCGATTCTTTTGTATTTGATTCGATTCGATTGTTTTCTTTTTGATTCGGTTCGATTCGATTCGTTTCTTTTCGATTCGATTCAATTCTTTTCGATTCGATTCTTTTCGATTTGATTTGATTCTTTTCGATTCTATTCTATTCTATTCTTTTCTATTCCATTCGAATCGATTCGTTTTGATTGAATTCGATTCTTTTCGATTCGATTCAATTAGATTCTTTTCGATTGGATTCAATTTGTTTCGATTCGAATCAATTTGATTCTTTTCGATTGGATTCCATTCGATTCTTTTCGATTTGATTCAATTCGTTTCTATTCATTTGGATGATTTTCGTTGAGATTAGATTCTTTTCGATTTGATTTTTTTCGGTTCGAGTCGATTCATTTCGCTTATTTTGGTTAGGATCAATTCAATTCGATTCTTTTTGATTTGATTTGATTCTATTCGATTTCTTTCGATTCTATTCTATTGTATTCTTTTCGATTCGATTCCATTCAATCCGATTCTTTTCGATTCGATTCGATTGTTTTAGATTTTATTCCATTCTTTCGATTCTATTTGATATGATTCTTTTCGATTCGATTTGATACGATACTTTTTATTTTGATTCGAATCGATTCTCTTCGGTTCGATTCGTTTTGATTCTTTTCGATTCAATTCTATTCGAATTTTTTCGATTTGATTCGATTCGATTCTTTTAGATTCTACTTGATTTGTTTCTTTTCGATTCGTTTTGATTCGATTCTTTTTGATTCATGTCGATTCGATTCGATTCTTTTGTTTCGATTCGATTCTTTTCAATTCGAATCTTTTCGTTACATGGAATTCGATTCTTTTCGATTTGATTCTTTATGATTTTTTTCAACTCGATTTAATTCGATTCTTTTTTTTTAGATAGTCACAGAGAGAGACAGAGAGGCAGAGACACATGCAGAGGGAGAAGCAGGCTCCATGCACCAGGAGCCCGATGTGGGATTCGATCCCGGGTCTCCAGGATCGCGCCCTGGGCCAAAGGCAGGCGCTAAACCGCTGCGCCACCCAGGCATCCCTCAATTCGATTCTTTTTTATTCGAAGCTATTCGATTCTTTTTGATTCGATTTGATTCTATTCGATTTTTTTCGATTTGATTCGATTAGTTCCTTTTTGATTCAATTCAATTCATTTCTTTTGATTCAATTCAATTCGATTCTTTTGGATTCGATTCTTTTGGATTCGATTCTTTTGGATTCGAATCGAGTAGATTCTTTTCATTTCGATCGGATTCATTTCAATTCGATTCTTTTCGATTCGAATGTTTTCGAATCAATTCGATACTTTTTGATTCGATTCAATTCTTTTCGTGTCGATTTGATTCTTTTCGATTCGATTCTTTTCTATTTGAATCGATTCGATTCTTTTCATTTCGATTCGATTTGATTCAATTCGATTCTTTTCGATCAATTCAATTTGATTGTTTTCGATTTGATTCGATTCAATTCTTTTCTATTCTATTCAATTCGATTAGTTTCCATTCGGTGATGCAATTGGATTCTTTTCGATTCGAGTCGATACGCTTCGATTCTTTTTGATTAGATACAATTCGATTCTTTTCGATTCGATTCGACTCGATTTCATTCTTTTTGATTCGATTCGACTAGAATTTAATCGACTGATTCAATTTGATTCTTTTCTTTTCGGTTCGATTCTTTTCTATTCGATTTTTTTCTATTCAATTCGATTCTTTCAATTCGAATCGATTCGATTCTTTTCGTTTCAAATCGATTCGTTTCAATTCGAGTCTTTTCAATTCGAATCTTTGCGATTCGATTCGATTTGATATTTTTAATTCGATTCGAGTCTTTTGAATTCGATTCGATTCTTTTCAATTCTATTCTTTTCGATTCGAGTCTTTTTGATTCGATTCATTTCGATTCGATTCGATTGTTTTCAATTCGATTTGATGCTTTTCCATTTGATCTGATTTGTTTCATTTCGATTCTTTTCGATTCAATTCGATTCTTTTCGATTCCATTAAATTTGATTCGATTCTTTTCGATTCGATTGGATTCTTTTCGATTTGATTCAATTCTTTCGATTCGATTTGATTTGATTCTTTTCGATTCGATTCAATACGATTCTTTTCATTTCGATTCTAATCGATTCTCTTCGATTCAATTCGTTTCGATTCGTTTCGATTCTATTCGAATTTTTTCGATTCTATTCTATTCGATTCATTTTGAATCATTTCGATTTGATTCTGTTCGAGTGGTTTTTATTAGATTCTTTTCGATTTGATTCAATTCGATTCGAGTCTTTTTGATTCGAGTCTTTTCGACTCGATGCAATTCAATACGATTCTTTTAGATTCGATTCGATTCGATTGTTTTCGTTTCGATTCGACTTTTTTTGATTCGATTCTTTTCGATTCGATTGTTTTCAATTCGATTGATTCGATTCTTTTCAATTCTATGCTATTCAAAGCGATTCTTTTGTATTTGATTCGATTCGATTGTTTTTGATTCGGTTCGATTCGCTTCTTTTCGATTCGATTCAATTCTTTTCGATTCGATTCTTTTCGATTCGATTTGATTCTTTTCGATTCGATTCTATTCTTTTCTATTCCATTCGAATCGATTCGTTTTGATTGAATTCGATTCTTTTCGATTCGGTTCAATTAGATTCTTTTCGATTGGATTCAATTTGTTTCGATTCGAATCAATTTGATTCTTTTCGATTGGATTCCATTCGATTCTTTTCGATTTGATTCAATTCGTTTCTATTCATTTGGATGATTTTCGTTGAGATTAGATTCTTTTCGATTTGATTTTTTTCGGTTCGAGTCGATTCATTTCGCTTATTTTGGTTAGGATCAATTCAATTCGATTCTTTTTGATTTGATTTGATTCTATTCGATTTCTTTCGATTCTATTCTATTGTATTCTTTTCGATTCCATTCCGTTCAATTCGATTCTTTTCGATTCGATTCGATTGTTTTAGATTTGATTCCATTCTTTCGATTCTATTTGATATGATTCTTTTCGATTCGATTTGATACGATACTTTTTATTTTGATTCGAATCGATTCTCTTCGGTTCGATTCGTTTTGATTCTTTTCGATTCAATTCTATTCGAATTTTTTCGATTTGATTCGATTCGAATCTTTTAGATTCTACTTGATTTGTTTCTTTTCGATTCGTTTTGATTCGATTCTTTTTGATTCATGTCGATTCGATTCGATTCTTTTGTTTCGATTCGATTCTTTTCAATTCGAATCTTTTCGTTACATGGAATTCGATTCTTTTCGATTTGATTCTTTATGATTTTTTTCAACGCGATTCAATTCGATTCTTTTTTTTATGACAGTCACAGAGAGAGTGAGAGAGGCAGAGACACATGCAGAGGGAGAAGCAGGCTCCATGCACCGGGAGCCCGATGTGGGATTCGATCCCGGGTCTCCAGGATCGCGCCCTGGGCCAAAGGCAGGCGCTAAACCGCTGCGCCACCCAGGGATCCCTCAATTCGATTCTTTTTTATTCGAATCTATTCGATTCTTTTTGATTCGATTTGATTCTATTCGAGTTTTTTCGATTTGATTCGATCAGTTCCTTTTTGATTCAATTCAATTCATTTCTTTTGATTCAATTCAATTCGATTCTTTTGGATTCGATTCGATTCTTTTGGATTCGATTCTTTTGGATTCGAATCGAGTACATTCTTTTCATTTCGATCGGATTCATTTCAATTCGATTCTTTTCGATTCGAATGTTTTCGAATCAATTTGATACTATTTGATTCGATTCGATTCTTTTCGTGTCGATTTGATTCTTTTCGATTCGATTCTTTTCTATTTGAATCGATTCGATTCTTTTCATTTCGATTCGATTTGATTCAATTCGATTCTTTTCGATCAATTCAATTTGATTGTTTTCGATTTGATTCGATTCGATTCTTTTCTATTCTATTCAATTCGATTAGTTTCCATTCGATGATGCAATTGGATTCTTTTCGATTCGAGTCGGTACGATTCGATTCTTTTTGATTAGATACAATTCGATTCTTTTCGATTCGATTCGATTCTTTTCGATTCGATTCGACTCGATTTCATTCTTTTTGATTCGATTCGACTAGAATTTAATCGACTGATTCAATTTGATTCTTTTCTTTTCGGTTGGATTCTTTTCTATTCGATTTTTTTCTATTCAATTCGATTCTTTCAATTCGATTCGATTCGATTCGATTCTTTTCGTTTCAAATCGATTCGTTTCAATTCGAGTCTTTTCAATTCGATTCTTTTCGATTCGATTCGATTTGATATTTTTAATTCGATTCGATTCATTTCGATTCGATTCGATTCTTGTCAATTCGATTTGATGCTTTTCCATTTGATCTGATTTGTTTCATTTCGATTCTTTTCGATTCAATTCGATTCTTTTCGATTCCATTAAATTTGATCGATTCTTTTCGATTCGATTAGATTCTTTTCGATTTGATTCCATTCAGTTCGATTCTTTTCGATTCGATTGGATTCTTTTCGATTTGATTCAATTCTCTCGATTCGATTTGATTTGATTCTTTTCGATTCGATTCAATACGATTCTTTTCATTTCGATTCTAATCGATTCTCTTCGATTCATTTCGTTTCGATTCGTTTCGATTCTATTCGATTTTTTTCGATTCTATTCTATTCTTTTTTTCTTTCTTTTTTTTTTTTTTTAAGGAGAAGCAGGCTCCATGCACGGGGAGCCCGATGTGGGATTCGATCCCGGGTCTCCAGGATCACGCCCCGGGCCAAAGGCACGCGCCAAACCGCTGTGCCAACAAGGGATCTCCGATTCTATTCTATTCGATTCATTTTGAATCATTTCGATTTGATTCTGTTCGAGTGGTTTCTATTAGATTCTTTTCGATTTGATTCAATTCGATTCGAGTCTTTTTGATTCGAGTCTTTTCGACTCGATGCAATTCAATACGATTCTTTTAGATTCGATTCGATTCGATTGTTTTCGTTTCGATTCGACTTTTTTTGATTCGATTCTTTTCGATTCGATTGTTTTCAATTCGATTGATTCGATTCTTTTCAATTCTATGCTATTCAAAGCGATTCTTTTGTATTTGATTCGATTCGATTGTTTTCTTTTTGATTCGGTTCGATTCGATTCGTTTCTTTTCGATTCGATTCAATTCTTTTCGATTCGATTCTTTTCGATTTGATTTGATTCTTTTCGATTCTATTCTATTCTATTCTTTTCTATTCCATTCGAATCGATTCGTTTTGATTGAATTCGATTCTTTTCGATTCGATTCAATTAGATTCTTTTCGATTGGATTCAATTTGTTTCGATTCGAATCAATTTGATTCTTTTCGATTGGATTCCATTCGATTCTTTTCGATTTGATTCAATTCGTTTCTATTCATTTGGATGATTTTCGTTGAGATTAGATTCTTTTCGATTTGATTTTTTTCGGTTCGAGTCGATTCATTTCGCTTATTTTGGTTAGGATCAATTCAATTCGATTCTTTTTGATTTGATTTGATTCTATTCGATTTCTTTCGATTCTATTCTATTGTATTCTTTTCGATTCGATTCCATTCAATCCGATTCTTTTCGATTCGATTCGATTGTTTTAGATTTTATTCCATTCTTTCGATTCTATTTGATATGATTCTTTTCGATTCGATTTGATACGATACTTTTTATTTTGATTCGAATCGATTCTCTTCGGTTCGATTCGTTTTGATTCTTTTCGATTCAATTCTATTCGAATTTTTTCGATTTGATTCGATTCGATTCTTTTAGATTCTACTTGATTTGTTTCTTTTCGATTCGTTTTGATTCGATTCTTTTTGATTCATGTCGATTCGATTCGATTCTTTTGTTTCGATTCGATTCTTTTCAATTCGAATCTTTTCGTTACATGGAATTCGATTCTTTTCGATTTGATTCTTTATGATTTTTTTCAACTCGATTTAATTCGATTCTTTTTTTTTAGATAGTCACAGAGAGAGACAGAGAGGCAGAGACACATGCAGAGGGAGAAGCAGGCTCCATGCACCAGGAGCCCGATGTGGGATTCGATCCCGGGTCTCCAGGATCGCGCCCTGGGCCAAAGGCAGGCGCTAAACCGCTGCGCCACCCAGGCATCCCTCAATTCGATTCTTTTTTATTCGAAGCTATTCGATTCTTTTTGATTCGATTTGATTCTATTCGATTTTTTTCGATTTGATTCGATTAGTTCCTTTTTGATTCAATTCAATTCATTTCTTTTGATTCAATTCAATTCGATTCTTTTGGATTCGATTCTTTTGGATTCGATTCTTTTGGATTCGAATCGAGTAGATTCTTTTCATTTCGATCGGATTCATTTCAATTCGATTCTTTTCGATTCGAATGTTTTCGAATCAATTCGATACTTTTTGATTCGATTCGATTCTTTTCGTGTCGATTTGATTCTTTTCGATTCGATTCTTTTCTATTTGAATCGATTCGATTCTTTTCATTTCGATTCGATTTGATTCAATTCGATTCTTTTCGATCAATTCAATTTGATTGTTTTCGATTTGATTCGATTCAATTCTTTTCTATTCTATTCAATTCGATTAGTTTCCATTCGGTGATGCAATTGGATTCTTTTCGATTCGAGTCGATACGCTTCGATTCTTTTTGATTAGATACAATTCGATTCTTTTCGATTCGATTCGACTCGATTTCATTCTTTTTGATTCGATTCGACTAGAATTTAATCGACTGATTCAATTTGATTCTTTTCTTTTCGGTTCGATTCTTTTCTATTCGATTTTTTTCTATTCAATTCGATTCTTTCAATTCGAATCGATTCGATTCTTTTCGTTTCAAATCGATTCGTTTCAATTCGAGTCTTTTCAATTCGAATCTTTGCGATTCGATTCGATTTGATATTTTTAATTCGATTCGAGTCTTTTGAATTCGATTCGATTCTTTTCAATTCTATTCTTTTCGATTCGAGTCTTTTTGATTCGATTCATTTCGATTCGATTCGATTGTTTTCAATTCGATTTGATGCTTTTCCATTTGATCTGATTTGTTTCATTTCGATTCTTTTCGATTCAATTCGATTCTTTTCGATTCCATTAAATTTGATTCGATTCTTTTCGATTCGATTGGATTCTTTTCGATTTGATTCAATTCTTTCGATTCGATTTGATTTGATTCTTTTCGATTCGATTCAATACGATTCTTTTCATTTCGATTCTAATCGATTCTCTTCGATTCAATTCGTTTCGATTCGTTTCGATTCTATTCGAATTTTTTCGATTCTATTCTATTCGATTCATTTTGAATCATTTCGATTTGATTCTGTTCGAGTGGTTTCTATTAGATTCTTTTCGATTTGATTCAATTCGATTCGAGTCTTTTTGATTCGAGTCTTTTCGACTCGATGCAATTCAATACGATTCTTTTAGATTCGATTCGATTCGATTGTTTTCGTTTCGATTCGACTTTTTTTGATTCGATTCTTTTCGATTCGATTGTTTTCAATTCGATTGATTCGATTCTTTTCAATTCTATGCTATTCAAAGCGATTCTTTTGTATTTGATTCGATTCGATTGTTTTTGATTCGGTTCGATTCGCTTCTTTTCGATTCGATTCAATTCTTTTCGATTCGATTCTTTTCGATTCGATTTGATTCTTTTCGATTCGATTCTATTCTTTTCTATTCCATTCGAATCGATTCGTTTTGATTGAATTCGATTCTTTTCGATTCGATTCAATTAGATTCTTTTCGATTGGATTCAATTTGTTTCGAGTCGAATCAATTTGATTCTTTTCGATTGGATTCCATTCGATTCTTTTCGATTTGATTCAATTCGATTCTTTTCGATTCTATTCATTTGGATGATTTTCGTTGAGATTAGATTCTTTTCGATTTGATTTTTTTCGGTTCGAGTCGATTCATTTCGCTTATTTTGGTTAGGATCAATTCAATTCGATTCTTTTTGATTTGATTTGATTCTATTCGATTTCTTTCGATTCTATTCTATTGTATTCTTTTCGATTCCATTCCGTTCAATTCGATTCTTTTCGATTCGATTCGATTGTTTTAGATTTGATTCCATTCTTTCGATTCTATTTGATATGATTCTTTTCGATTCGATTTGATACGATACTTTTTATTTTGATTCGAATCGATTCTCTTCGGTTCGATTCGTTTTGATTCTTTTCGATTCAATTCTATTCGAATTTTTTCGATTTGATTCGATTCGAATCTTTTAGATTCTACTTGATTTGTTTCTTTTCGATTCGTTTTGATTCGATTCTTTTTGATTCATGTCGATTCGATTCGATTCTTTTGTTTCGATTCGATTCTTTTCAATTCGAATCTTTTCGTTACATGGAATTCGATTCTTTTCGATTTGATTCTTTATGATTTTTTTCAACGCGATTCAATTCGATTCTTTTTTTTATGACAGTCACAGAGAGAGTGAGAGAGGCAGAGACACATGCAGAGGGAGAAGCAGGCTCCATGCACCGGGAGCCCGATGTGGGATTCGATCCCGGGTCTCCAGGATCGCGCCCTGGGCCAAAGGCAGGCGCTAAACCGCTGCGCCACCCAGGGATCCCTCAATTCGATTCTTTTTTATTCGAATCTATTCGATTCTTTTTGATTCGATTTGATTCTATTCGAGTTTTTTCGATTTGATTCGATCAGTTCCTTTTTGATTCAATTCAATTCATTTCTTTTGATTCAATTCAATTCGATTCTTTTGGATTCGATTCGATTCTTTTGGATTCGATTCTTTTGGATTCGAATCGAGTACATTCTTTTCATTTCGATCGGATTCATTTCAATTCGATTCTTTTCGATTCGAATGTTTTCGAATCAATTTGATACTATTTGATTCGATTCGATTCTTTTCGTGTCGATTTGATTCTTTTCGATTCGATTCTTTTCTATTTGAATCGATTCGATTCTTTTCATTTCGATTCGATTTGATTCAATTCGATTCTTTTCGATCAATTCAATTTGATTGTTTTCGATTTGATTCGATTCGATTCTTTTCTATTCTATTCAATTCGATTAGTTTCCATTCGATGATGCAATTGGATTCTTTTCGATTCGAGTCGGTACGATTCGATTCTTTTTGATTAGATACAATTCGATTCTTTTCGATTCGATTCGATTCTTTTCGATTCGATTCGACTCGATTTCATTCTTTTTGATTCGATTCGACTAGAATTTAATCGACTGATTCAATTTGATTCTTTTCTTTTCGGTTGGATTCTTTTCTATTCGATTTTTTTCTATTCAATTCGATTCTTTCAATTCGATTCGATTCGATTCGATTCTTTTCGTTTCAAATCGATTCGTTTCAATTCGAGTCTTTTCAATTCGATTCTTTTCGATTCGATTCGATTTGATATTTTTAATTCGATTCGATTCATTTCGATTCGATTCGATTCTTGTCAATTCGATTTGATGCTTTTCCATTTGATCTGATTTGTTTCATTTCGATTCTTTTCGATTCAATTCGATTCTTTTCGATTCCATTAAATTTGATCGATTCTTTTCGATTCGATTAGATTCTTTTCGATTTGATTCCATTCAGTTCGATTCTTTTCGATTCGATTGGATTCTTTTCGATTTGATTCAATTCTCTCGATTCGATTTGATTTGATTCTTTTCGATTCGATTCAATACGATTCTTTTCATTTCGATTCTAATCGATTCTCTTCGATTCATTTCGTTTCGATTCGTTTCGATTCTATTCGATTTTTTTCGATTCTATTCTATTCTTTTTTTCTTTCTTTTTTTTTTTTTAAGGAGAAGCAGGCTCCATGCACGGGGAGCCCGATGTGGGATTCGATCCCGGGTCTCCAGGATCACGCCCCGGGCCAAAGGCACGCGCCAAACCGCTGTGCCAACAAGGGATCCCCGATTCTATTCTATTCGATTCATTTTGAATCATTTCGATTTGATTCTGTTCGAGTGGTTTCTATTAGATTCTTTTCGATTTGATTCAATTCGATTCGAGTCTTTTTGATTCGAGTCTTTTCGACTCGATGCAATTCAATACGATTCTTTTAGATTCGATTCGATTCGATTGTTTTCGTTTCGATTCGACTTTTTTTGATTCGATTCTTTTCGATTCGATTGTTTTCAATTCGATTGATTCGATTCTTTTCAATTCTATGTTATTCAAAGCGATTCTTTTGTATTTGATTCGATTCGATTGTTTTCTTTTTGATTCGGTTCGATTCGATTCGTTTCTTTTCGATTCGATTCAATTCTTTTCGATTCGATTCTTTTCGATTTGATTTGATTCTTTTCGATTCTATTCTATTCTATTCTTTTCTATTCCATTCGAATCGATTCGTTTTGATTGAATTCGATTCTTTTCGATTCGATTCAATTAGATTCTTTTCGATTGGATTCAATTTGTTTCGATTCGAATCAATTTGATTCTTTTCGATTGGATTCCATTCGATTCTTTTCGATTTGATTCAATTCGTTTCTATTCATTTGGATGATTTTCGTTGAGATTAGATTCTTTTCGATTTGATTTTTTTCGGTTCGAGTCGATTCATTTCGCTTATTTTGGTTAGGATCAATTCAATTCGATTCTTTTTGATTTGATTTGATTCTATTCGATTTCTTTCGATTCTATTCTATTGTATTCTTTTCGATTCGATTCCATTCAATCCGATTCTTTTCGATTCGATTCGATTGTTTTAGATTTGATTCCATTCTTTCGATTCTATTTGATATGATTCTTTTCGATTCGATTTGATACGATACTTTTTATTTTGATTCGAATCGATTCTCTTCGGTTCGATTCGTTTTGATTCTTTTCGATTCAATTCTATTCGAATTTTTTCGATTTGATTCGATTCGATTCTTTTAGATTCTACTTGATTTGTTTCTTTTCGATTCGTTTTGATTCGATTCTTTTTGATTCATGTCGATTCGATTCGATTCTTTTGTTTCGATTCGATTCTTTTCAATTCGAATCTTTTCGTTACATGGAATTCGATTCTTTTCGATTTGATTCTTTATGATTTTTTTCAACTCGATTTAATTCGATTCTTTTTTTTTAGATAGTCACAGAGAGAGACAGAGAGGCAGAGACACATGCAGAGGGAGAAGCAGGCTCCATGCACCAGGAGCCCGATGTGGGATTCGATCCCGGGTCTCCAGGATCGCGCCCTGGGCCAAAGGCAGGCGCTAAACCGCTGCGCCACCCAGGCATCCCTCAATTCGATTCTTTTTTATTCGAAGCTATTCGATTCTTTTTGATTCGATTTGATTCTATTCGATTTTTTTCGATTTGATTCGATTAGTTCCTTTTTGATTCAATTCAATTCATTTCTTTTGATTCAATTCAATTCGATTCTTTTGGATTCGATTCTTTTGGATTCGATTCTTTTGGATTCGAATCGAGTAGATTCTTTTCATTTCGATCGGATTCATTTCAATTCGATTCTTTTCGATTCGAATGTTTTCGAATCAATTCGATACTTTTTGATTCGATTCAATTCTTTTCGTGTCGATTTGATTCTTTTCGATTCGATTCTTTTCTATTTGAATCGATTCGATTCTTTTCATTTCGATTCGATTTGATTCAATTCGATTCTTTTCGATCAATTCAATTTGATTGTTTTCGATTTGATTCGATTCAATTCTTTTCTATTCTATTCAATTCGATTAGTTTCCATTCGGTGATGCAATTGGATTCTTTTCGATTCGAGTCGATACGCTTCGATTCTTTTTGATTAGATACAATTCGATTCTTTTCGATTCGATTCGACTCGATTTCATTCTTTTTGATTCGATTCGACTAGAATTTAATCGACTGATTCAATTTGATTCTTTTCTTTTCGGTTCGATTCTTTTCTATTCGATTTTTTTCTATTCAATTCGATTCTTTCAATTCGAATCGATTCGATTCTTTTCGTTTCAAATCGATTCGTTTCAATTCGAGTCTTTTCAATTCGAATCTTTGCGATTCGATTCGATTTGATATTTTTAATTCGATTCGAGTCTTTTGAATTCGATTCGATTCTTTTCAATTCTATTCTTTTCGATTCGAGTCTTTTTGATTCGATTCATTTCGATTCGATTCGATTGTTTTCAATTCGATTTGATGCTTTTCCATTTGATCTGATTTGTTTCATTTCGATTCTTTTCGATTCAATTCGATTCTTTTCGATTCCATTAAATTTGATTCGATTCTTTTCGATTCGATTGGATTCTTTTCGATTTGATTCAATTCTTTCGATTCGATTTGATTTGATTCTTTTCGATTCGATTCAATACGATTCTTTTCATTTCGATTCTAATCGATTCTCTTCGATTCAATTCGTTTCGATTCGTTTCGATTCTATTCGAATTTTTTCGATTCTATTCTATTCGATTCATTTTGAATCATTTCGATTTGATTCTGTTCGAGTGGTTTCTATTAGATTCTTTTCGATTTGATTCAATTCGATTCGAGTCTTTTTGATTCGAGTCTTTTCGACTCGATGCAATTCAATACGATTCTTTTAGATTCGATTCGATTCGATTGTTTTCGTTTCGATTCGACTTTTTTTGATTCGATTCTTTTCGATTCGATTGTTTTCAATTCGATTGATTCGATTCTTTTCAATTCTATGCTATTCAAAGCGATTCTTTTGTATTTGATTCGATTCGATTGTTTTTGATTCGGTTCGATTCGCTTCTTTTCGATTCGATTCAATTCTTTTCGATTCGATTCTTTTCGATTCGATTTGATTCTTTTCGATTCGATTCTATTCTTTTCTATTCCATTCGAATCGATTCGTTTTGATTGAATTCGATTCTTTTCGATTCGATTCAATTAGATTCTTTTCGATTGGATTCAATTTGTTTCGATTCGAATCAATTTGATTCTTTTCGATTGGATTCCATTCGATTCTTTTCGATTTGATTCAATTCGATTCTTTTCGATTCTATTCATTTGGATGATTTTCGTTGAGATTAGATTCTTTTCGATTTGATTCTTTTCGGTTCGAGTCGATTCATTTCGCTTATTTTGGTTAGGATCAATTCAATTCGATTCTTTTTGATTTGATTTGATTCTATTCGATTTCTTTCGATTCTATTCTATTGTATTCTTTTCGATTCCATTCCGTTCAATTCGATTCTTTTCGATTCGATTCGATTGTTTTAGATTTTATTCCATTCTTTCGATTCTATTTGATATGATTCTTTTCGATTCGATTTGATACGATACTTTTTATTTTGATTCGAATCGATTCTCTTCGGTTCGATTCGTTTTGATTCTTTTCGATTCAATTCTATTCGAATTTTTTCGATTTGATTCGATTCGAATCTTTTAGATTCTACTTGATTTGTTTCTTTTCGATTCGTTTTGATTCGATTCTTTTTGATTCATGTCGATTCGATTCGATTCTTTTGTTTCGATTCGATTCTTTTCAATTCGAATCTTTTCGTTACATGGAATTCGATTCTTTTCGATTTGATTCTTTATGATTTTTTTCAACGCGATTCAATTCGATTCTTTTTTTTATGACAGTCACAGAGAGAGTGAGAGAGGCAGAGACACATGCAGAGGGAGAAGCAGGCTCCATGCACCGGGAGCCCGATGTGGGATTCGATCCCGGGTCTCCAGGATCGCGCCCTGGGCCAAAGGCAGGCGCTAAACCGCTGCGCCACCCAGGGATCCCTCAATTCGATTCTTTTTTATTCGAATCTATTCGATTCTTTTTGATTCGATTTGATTCTATTCGAGTTTTTTCGATTTGATTCGATCAGTTCCTTTTTGATTCAATTCAATTCATTTCTTTTGATTCAATTCAATTCGATTCTTTTGGATTCGATTCGATTCTTTTGGATTCGATTCTTTTGGATTCGAATCGAGTACATTCTTTTCATTTCGATCGGATTCATTTCAATTCGATTCTTTTCGATTCGAATGTTTTCGAATCAATTTGATACTATTTGATTCGATTCGATTCTTTTCGTGTCGATTTGATTCTTTTCGATTCGATTCTTTTCTATTTGAATCGATTCGATTCTTTTCATTTCGATTCGATTTGATTCAATTCGATTCTTTTCGATCAATTCAATTTGATTGTTTTCGATTTGATTCGATTCGATTCTTTTCTATTCTATTCAATTCGATTAGTTTCCATTCGATGATGCAATTGGATTCTTTTCGATTCGAGTCGGTACGATTCGATTCTTTTTGATTAGATACAATTCGATTCTTTTCGATTCGATTCGATTCTTTTCGATTCGATTCGACTCGATTTCATTCTTTTTGATTCGATTCGACTAGAATTTAATCGACTGATTCAATTTGATTCTTTTCTTTTCGGTTGGATTCTTTTCTATTCGATTTTTTTCTATTCAATTCGATTCTTTCAATTCGATTCGATTCGATTCGATTCTTTTCGTTTCAAATCGATTCGTTTCAATTCGAGTCTTTTCAATTCGATTCTTTTCGATTCGATTCGATTTGATATTTTTAATTCGATTCGATTCATTTCGATTCGATTCGATTCTTGTCAATTCGATTTGATGCTTTTCCATTTGATCTGATTTGTTTCATTTCGATTCTTTTCGATTCAATTCGATTCTTTTCGATTCCATTAAATTTGATCGATTCTTTTCGATTCGATTAGATTCTTTTCGATTTGATTCCATTCAGTTCGATTCTTTTCGATTCGATTGGATTCTTTTCGATTTGATTCAATTCTCTCGATTCGATTTGATTTGATTCTTTTCGATTCGATTCAATACGATTCTTTTCATTTCGATTCTAATCGATTCTCTTCGATTCATTTCGTTTCGATTCGTTTCGATTCTATTCGATTTTTTTCGATTCTATTCTATTCTTTTTTTCTTTCTTTTTTTTTTTTTTTAAGGAGAAGCAGGCTCCATGCACGGGGAGCCCGATGTGGGATTCGATCCCGGGTCTCCAGGATCACGCCCCGGGCCAAAGGCACGCGCCAAACCGCTGTGCCAACAAGGGATCCCCGATTCTATTCTATTCGATTCATTTTGAATCATTTCGATTTGATTCTGTTCGAGTGGTTTCTATTAGATTCTTTTCGATTTGATTCAATTCGATTCGAGTCTTTTTGATTCGAGTCTTTTCGACTCGATGCAATTCAATACGATTCTTTTAGATTCGATTCGATTCGATTGTTTTCGTTTCGATTCGACTTTTTTTGATTCGATTCTTTTCGATTCGATTGTTTTCAATTCGATTGATTCGATTCTTTTCAATTCTATGTTATTCAAAGCGATTCTTTTGTATTTGATTCGATTCGATTGTTTTCTTTTTGATTCGGTTCGATTCGATTCGTTTCTTTTCGATTCGATTCAATTCTTTTCGATTCGATTCTTTTCGATTTGATTTGATTCTTTTCGATTCTATTCTATTCTATTCTTTTCTATTCCATTCGAATCGATTCGTTTTGATTGAATTCGATTCTTTTCGATTCGATTCAATTAGATTCTTTTCGATTGGATTCAATTTGTTTCGATTCGAATCAATTTGATTCTTTTCGATTGGATTCCATTCGATTCTTTTCGATTTGATTCAATTCGTTTCTATTCATTTGGATGATTTTCGTTGAGATTAGATTCTTTTCGATTTGATTTTTTTCGGTTCGAGTCGATTCATTTCGCTTATTTTGGTTAGGATCAATTCAATTCGATTCTTTTTGATTTGATTTGATTCTATTCGATTTCTTTCGATTCTATTCTATTGTATTCTTTTCGATTCGATTCCATTCAATCCGATTCTTTTCGATTCGATTGTTTTAGATTTGATTCCATTCTTTCGATTCTATTTGATATGATTCTTTTCGATTCGATTTGATACGATACTTTTTATTTTGATTCGAATCGATTCTCTTCGGTTCGATTCGTTTTGATTCTTTTCGATTCAATTCTATTCGAATTTTTTCGATTTGATTCGATTCGATTCTTTTAGATTCTACTTGATTTGTTTCTTTTCGATTCGTTTTGATTCGATTCTTTTTGATTCATGTCGATTCGATTCGATTCTTTTGTTTCGATTCGATTCTTTTCAATTCGAATCTTTTCGTTACATGGAATTCGATTCTTTTCGATTTGATTCTTTATGATTTTTTTCAACTCGATTTAATTCGATTCTTTTTTTTTAGATAGTCACAGAGAGAGACAGAGAGGCAGAGACACATGCAGAGGGAGAAGCAGGCTCCATGCACCAGGAGCCCGATGTGGGATTCGATCCCGGGTCTCCAGGATCGCGCCCTGGGCCAAAGGCAGGCGCTAAACCGCTGCGCCACCCAGGCATCCCTCAATTCGATTCTTTTTTATTCGAAGCTATTCGATTCTTTTTGATTCGATTTGATTCTATTCGATTTTTTTCGATTTGATTCGATTAGTTCCTTTTTGATTCAATTCAATTCATTTCTTTTGATTCAATTCAATTCGATTCTTTTGGATTCGATTCTTTTGGATTCGATTCTTTTGGATTCGAATCGAGTAGATTCTTTTCATTTCGATCGGATTCATTTCAATTCGATTCTTTTCGATTCGAATGTTTTCGAATCAATTCGATACTTTTTGATTCGATTCAATTCTTTTCGTGTCGATTTGATTCTTTTCGATTCGATTCTTTTCTATTTGAATCGATTCGATTCTTTTCATTTCGATTCGATTTGATTCAATTCGATTCTTTTCGATCAATTCAATTTGATTGTTTTCGATTTGATTCGATTCAATTCTTTTCTATTCTATTCAATTCGATTAGTTTCCATTCGGTGATGCAATTGGATTCTTTTCGATTCGAGTCGATACGCTTCGATTCTTTTTGATTAGATACAATTCGATTCTTTTCGATTCGATTCGACTCGATTTCATTCTTTTTGATTCGATTCGACTAGAATTTAATCGACTGATTCAATTTGATTCTTTTCTTTTCGGTTCGATTCTTTTCTATTCGATTTTTTTCTATTCAATTCGATTCTTTCAATTCGAATCGATTCGATTCTTTTCGTTTCAAATCGATTCGTTTCAATTCGAGTCTTTTCAATTCGAATCTTTGCGATTCGATTCGATTTGATATTTTTAATTCGATTCGAGTCTTTTGAATTCGATTCGATTCTTTTCAATTCTATTCTTTTCGATTCGAGTCTTTTTGATTCGATTCATTTCGATTCGATTCGATTGTTTTCAATTCGATTTGATGCTTTTCCATTTGATCTGATTTGTTTCATTTCGATTCTTTTCGATTCAATTCGATTCTTTTCGATTCCATTAAATTTGATTCGATTCTTTTCGATTCGATTGGATTCTTTTCGATTTGATTCAATTCTTTCGATTCGATTTGATTTGATTCTTTTCGATTCGATTCAATACGATTCTTTTCATTTCGATTCTAATCGATTCTCTTCGATTCAATTCGTTTCGATTCGTTTCGATTCTATTCGAATTTTTTCGATTCTATTCTATTCGATTCATTTTGAATCATTTCGATTTGATTCTGTTCGAGTGGTTTCTATTAGATTCTTTTCGATTTGATTCAATTCGATTCGAGTCTTTTTGATTCGAGTCTTTTCGACTCGATGCAATTCAATACGATTCTTTTAGATTCGATTCGATTCGATTGTTTTCGTTTCGATTCGACTTTTTTTGATTCGATTCTTTTCGATTCGATTGTTTTCAATTCGATTGATTCGATTCTTTTCAATTCTATGCTATTCAAAGCGATTCTTTTGTATTTGATTCGATTCGATTGTTTTTGATTCGGTTCGATTCGCTTCTTTTCGATTCGATTCAATTCTTTTCGATTCGATTCTTTTCGATTCGATTTGATTCTTTTCGATTCGATTCTATTCTTTTCTATTCCATTCGAATCGATTCGTTTTGATTGAATTCGATTCTTTTCGATTCGATTCAATTAGATTCTTTTCGATTGGATTCAATTTGTTTCGATTCGAATCAATTTGATTCTTTTCGATTGGATTCCATTCGATTCTTTTCGATTTGATTCAATTCGATTCTTTTCGATTCTATTCATTTGGATGATTTTCGTTGAGATTAGATTCTTTTCGATTTGATTCTTTTCGGTTCGAGTCGATTCATTTCGCTTATTTTGGTTAGGATCAATTCAATTCGATTCTTTTTGATTTGATTTGATTCTATTCGATTTCTTTCGATTCTATTCTATTGTATTCTTTTCGATTCCATTCCGTTCAATTCGATTCTTTTCGATTCGATTCGATTGTTTTAGATTTTATTCCATTCTTTCGATTCTATTTGATATGATTCTTTTCGATTCGATTTGATACGATACTTTTTATTTTGATTCGAATCGATTCTCTTCGGTTCGATTCGTTTTGATTCTTTTCGATTCAATTCTATTCGAATTTTTTCGATTTGATTCGATTCGAATCTTTTAGATTCTACTTGATTTGTTTCTTTTCGATTCGTTTTGATTCGATTCTTTTTGATTCATGTCGATTCGATTCGATTCTTTTGTTTCGATTCGATTCTTTTCAATTCGAATCTTTTCGTTACATGGAATTCGATTCTTTTCGATTTGATTCTTTATGATTTTTTTCAACGCGATTCAATTCGATTCTTTTTTTTATGACAGTCACAGAGAGAGTGAGAGAGGCAGAGACACATGCAGAGGGAGAAGCAGGCTCCATGCACCGGGAGCCCGATGTGGGATTCGATCCCGGGTCTCCAGGATCGCGCCCTGGGCCAAAGGCAGGCGCTAAACCGCTGCGCCACCCAGGGATCCCTCAATTCGATTCTTTTTTATTCGAATCTATTCGATTCTTTTTGATTCGATTTGATTCTATTCGAGTTTTTTCGATTTGATTCGATCAGTTCCTTTTTGATTCAATTCAATTCATTTCTTTTGATTCAATTCAATTCGATTCTTTTGGATTCGATTCGATTCTTTTGGATTCGATTCTTTTGGATTCGAATCGAGTACATTCTTTTCATTTCGATCGGATTCATTTCAATTCGATTCTTTTCGATTCGAATGTTTTCGAATCAATTTGATACTATTTGATTCGATTCGATTCTTTTCGTGTCGATTTGATTCTTTTCGATTCGATTCTTTTCTATTTGAATCGATTCGATTCTTTTCATTTCGATTCGATTTGATTCAATTCGATTCTTTTCGATCAATTCAATTTGATTGTTTTCGATTTGATTCGATTCGATTCTTTTCTATTCTATTCAATTCGATTAGTTTCCATTCGATGATGCAATTGGATTCTTTTCGATTCGAGTCGGTACGATTCGATTCTTTTTGATTAGATACAATTCGATTCTTTTCGATTCGATTCGATTCTTTTCGATTCGATTCGACTCGATTTCATTCTTTTTGATTCGATTCGACTAGAATTTAATCGACTGATTCAATTTGATTCTTTTCTTTTCGGTTGGATTCTTTTCTATTCGATTTTTTTCTATTCAATTCGATTCTTTCAATTCGATTCGATTCGATTCGATTCTTTTCGTTTCAAATCGATTCGTTTCAATTCGAGTCTTTTCAATTCGATTCTTTTCGATTCGATTCGATTTGATATTTTTAATTCGATTCGATTCATTTCGATTCGATTCGATTCTTGTCAATTCGATTTGATGCTTTTCCATTTGATCTGATTTGTTTCATTTCGATTCTTTTCGATTCAATTCGATTCTTTTCGATTCCATTAAATTTGATCGATTCTTTTCGATTCGATTAGATTCTTTTCGATTTGATTCCATTCAGTTCGATTCTTTTCGATTCGATTGGATTCTTTTCGATTTGATTCAATTCTCTCGATTCGATTTGATTTGATTCTTTTCGATTCGATTCAATACGATTCTTTTCATTTCGATTCTAATCGATTCTCTTCGATTCATTTCGTTTCGATTCGTTTCGATTCTATTCGATTTTTTTCGATTCTATTCTATTCTTTTTTTCTTTCTTTTTTTTTTTTTTTAAGGAGAAGCAGGCTCCATGCACGGGGAGCCCGATGTGGGATTCGATCCCGGGTCTCCAGGATCACGCCCCGGGCCAAAGGCACGCGCCAAACCGCTGTGCCAACAAGGGATCCCCGATTCTATTCTATTCGATTCATTTTGAATCATTTCGATTTGATTCTGTTCGAGTGGTTTCTATTAGATTCTTTTCGATTTGATTCAATTCGATTCGAGTCTTTTTGATTCGAGTCTTTTCGACTCGATGCAATTCAATACGATTCTTTTAGATTCGATTCGATTCGATTGTTTTCGTTTCGATTCGACTTTTTTTGATTCGATTCTTTTCGATTCGATTGTTTTCAATTCGATTGATTCGATTCTTTTCAATTCTATGTTATTCAAAGCGATTCTTTTGTATTTGATTCGATTCGATTGTTTTCTTTTTGATTCGGTTCGATTCGATTCGTTTCTTTTCGATTCGATTCAATTCTTTTCGATTCGATTCTTTTCGATTTGATTTGATTCTTTTCGATTCTATTCTATTCTATTCTTTTCTATTCCATTCGAATCGATTCGTTTTGATTGAATTCGATTCTTTTCGATTCGATTCAATTAGATTCTTTTCGATTGGATTCAATTTGTTTCGATTCGAATCAATTTGATTCTTTTCGATTGGATTCCATTCGATTCTTTTCGATTTGATTCAATTCGTTTCTATTCATTTGGATGATTTTCGTTGAGATTAGATTCTTTTCGATTTGATTTTTTTCGGTTCGAGTCGATTCATTTCGCTTATTTTGGTTAGGATCAATTCAATTCGATTCTTTTTGATTTGATTTGATTCTATTCGATTTCTTTCGATTCTATTCTATTGTATTCTTTTCGATTCGATTCCATTCAATCCGATTCTTTTCGATTCGATTCGATTGTTTTAGATTTTATTCCATTCTTTCGATTCTATTTGATATGATTCTTTTCGATTCGATTTGATACGATACTTTTTATTTTGATTCGAATCGATTCTCTTCGGTTCGATTCGTTTTGATTCTTTTCGATTCAATTCTATTCGAATTTTTTCGATTTGATTCGATTCGATTCTTTTAGATTCTACTTGATTTGTTTCTTTTCGATTCGTTTTGATTCGATTCTTTTTGATTCATGTCGATTCGATTCGATTCTTTTGTTTCGATTCGATTCTTTTCAATTCGAATCTTTTCGTTACATGGAATTCGATTCTTTTCGATTTGATTCTTTATGATTTTTTTCAACTCGATTTAATTCGATTCTTTTTTTTTAGATAGTCACAGAGAGAGACAGAGAGGCAGAGACACATGCAGAGGGAGAAGCAGGCTCCATGCACCAGGAGCCCGATGTGGGATTCGATCCCGGGTCTCCAGGATCGCGCCCTGGGCCAAAGGCAGGCGCTAAACCGCTGCGCCACCCAGGCATCCCTCAATTCGATTCTTTTTTATTCGAAGCTATTCGATTCTTTTTGATTCGATTTGATTCTATTCGATTTTTTTCGATTTGATTCGATTAGTTCCTTTTTGATTCAATTCAATTCATTTCTTTGGATTCAATTCAATTCGATTCTTTTGGATTCGATTCTTTTGGATTCGATTCTTTTGGATTCGAATCGAGTAGATTCTTTTCATTTCGATCGGATTCATTTCAATTCGATTCTTTTCGATTCGAATGT
This sequence comes from Canis lupus baileyi, assembly GCF_048164855.1. Lineage (NCBI taxonomy): Eukaryota > Metazoa > Chordata > Mammalia > Carnivora > Canidae > Canis > Canis lupus. The sequence goes on from NC_132862.1 coordinate 47,845,000, forward strand.
TTTCGAATCAATTCGATACTTTTTGATTCGATTCAATTCTTTTCGTGTCGATTTGATTCTTTTCGATTCGATTCTTTTCTATTTGAATCGATTCGATTCTTTTCATTTCGATTCGATTTGATTCAATTCGATTCTTTTCGATCAATTCAATTTGATTGTTTTCGATTTGATTCGATTCAATTCTTTTCTATTCTATTCAATTCGATTAGTTTCCATTCGGTGATGCAATTGGATTCTTTTCGATTCGAGTCGATACGCTTCGATTCTTTTTGATTAGATACAATTCGATTCTTTTCGATTCGATTCGACTCGATTTCATTCTTTTTGATTCGATTCGACTAGAATTTAATCGACTGATTCAATTTGATTCTTTTCTTTTCGGTTCGATTCTTTTCTATTCGATTTTTTTCTATTCAATTCGATTCTTTCAATTCGAATCGATTCGATTCTTTTCGTTTCAAATCGATTCGTTTCAATTCGAGTCTTTTCAATTCGAATCTTTGCGATTCGATTCGATTTGATATTTTTAATTCGATTCGAGTCTTTTGAATTCGATTCGATTCTTTTCAATTCTATTCTTTTCGATTCGAGTCTTTTTGATTCGATTCATTTCGATTCGATTCGATTGTTTTCAATTCGATTTGATGCTTTTCCATTTGATCTGATTTGTTTCATTTCGATTCTTTTCGATTCAATTCGATTCTTTTCGATTCCATTAAATTTGATTCGATTCTTTTCGATTCGATTGGATTCTTTTCGATTTGATTCAATTCTTTCGATTCGATTTGATTTGATTCTTTTCGATTCGATTCAATACGATTCTTTTCATTTCGATTCTAATCGATTCTCTTCGATTCAATTCGTTTCGATTCGTTTCGATTCTATTCGAATTTTTTCGATTCTATTCTATTCGATTCATTTTGAATCATTTCGATTTGATTCTGTTCGAGTGGTTTCTATTAGATTCTTTTCGATTTGATTCAATTCGATTCGAGTCTTTTTGATTCGAGTCTTTTCGACTCGATGCAATTCAATACGATTCTTTTAGATTCGATTCGATTCGATTGTTTTCGTTTCGATTCGACTTTTTTTGATTCGATTCTTTTCGATTCGATTGTTTTCAATTCGATTGATTCGATTCTTTTCAATTCTATGCTATTCAAAGCGATTCTTTTGTATTTGATTCGATTCGATTGTTTTTGATTCGGTTCGATTCGCTTCTTTTCGATTCGATTCAATTCTTTTCGATTCGATTCTTTTCGATTCGATTTGATTCTTTTCGATTCGATTCTATTCTTTTCTATTCCATTCGAATCGATTCGTTTTGATTGAATTCGATTCTTTTCGATTCGATTCAATTAGATTCTTTTCGATTGGATTCAATTTGTTTCGAGTCGAATCAATTTGATTCTTTTCGATTGGATTCCATTCGATTCTTTTCGATTTGATTCAATTCGATTCTTTTCGATTCTATTCATTTGGATGATTTTCGTTGAGATTAGATTCTTTTCGATTTGATTCTTTTCGGTTCGAGTCGATTCATTTCGCTTATTTTGGTTAGGATCAATTCAATTCGATTCTTTTTGATTTGATTTGATTCTATTCGATTTCTTTCGATTCTATTCTATTGTATTCTTTTCGATTCCATTCCGTTCAATTCGATTCTTTTCGATTCGATTCGATTGTTTTAGATTTTATTCCATTCTTTCGATTCTATTTGATATGATTCTTTTCGATTCGATTTGATACGATACTTTTTATTTTGATTCGAATCGATTCTCTTCGGTTCGATTCGTTTTGATTCTTTTCGATTCAATTCTATTCGAATTTTTTCGATTTGATTCGATTCGAATCTTTTAGATTCTACTTGATTTGTTTCTTTTCGATTCGTTTTGATTCGATTCTTTTTGATTCATGTCGATTCGATTCGATTCTTTTGTTTCGATTCGATTCTTTTCAATTCGAATCTTTTCGTTACATGGAATTCGATTCTTTTCGATTTGATTCTTTATGATTTTTTTCAACGCGATTCAATTCGATTCTTTTTTTTATGACAGTCACAGAGAGAGTGAGAGAGGCAGAGACACATGCAGAGGGAGAAGCAGGCTCCATGCACCGGGAGCCCGATGTGGGATTCGATCCCGGGTCTCCAGGATCGCGCCCTGGGCCAAAGGCAGGCGCTAAACCGCTGCGCCACCCAGGGATCCCTCAATTCGATTCTTTTTTATTCGAATCTATTCGATTCTTTTTGATTCGATTTGATTCTATTCGAGTTTTTTCGATTTGATTCGATCAGTTCCTTTTTGATTCAATTCAATTCATTTCTTTTGATTCAATTCAATTCGATTCTTTTGGATTCGATTCGATTCTTTTGGATTCGATTCTTTTGGATTCGAATCGAGTACATTCTTTTCATTTCGATCGGATTCATTTCAATTCGATTCTTTTCGATTCGAATGTTTTCGAATCAATTTGATACTATTTGATTCGATTCGATTCTTTTCGTGTCGATTTGATTCTTTTCGATTCGATTCTTTTCTATTTGAATCGATTCGATTCTTTTCATTTCGATTCGATTTGATTCAATTCGATTCTTTTCGATCAATTCAATTTGATTGTTTTCGATTTGATTCGATTCGATTCTTTTCTATTCTATTCAATTCGATTAGTTTCCATTCGATGATGCAATTGGATTCTTTTCGATTCGAGTCGGTACGATTCGATTCTTTTTGATTAGATACAATTCGATTCTTTTCGATTCGATTCGATTCTTTTCGATTCGATTCGACTCGATTTCATTCTTTTTGATTCGATTCGACTAGAATTTAATCGACTGATTCAATTTGATTCTTTTCTTTTCGGTTGGATTCTTTTCTATTCGATTTTTTTCTATTCAATTCGATTCTTTCAATTCGATTCGATTCGATTCGATTCTTTTCGTTTCAAATCGATTCGTTTCAATTCGAGTCTTTTCAATTCGATTCTTTTCGATTCGATTCGATTTGATATTTTTAATTCGATTCGATTCATTTCGATTCGATTCGATTCTTGTCAATTCGATTTGATGCTTTTCCATTTGATCTGATTTGTTTCATTTCGATTCTTTTCGATTCAATTCGATTCTTTTCGATTCCATTAAATTTGATCGATTCTTTTCGATTCGATTAGATTCTTTTCGATTTGATTCCATTCAGTTCGATTCTTTTCGATTCGATTGGATTCTTTTCGATTTGATTCAATTCTCTCGATTCGATTTGATTTGATTCTTTTCGATTCGATTCAATACGATTCTTTTCATTTCGATTCTAATCGATTCTCTTCGATTCATTTCGTTTCGATTCGTTTCGATTCTATTCGATTTTTTTCGATTCTATTCTATTCTTTTTTTCTTTCTTTTTTTTTTTTTTTAAGGAGAAGCAGGCTCCATGCACGGGGAGCCCGATGTGGGATTCGATCCCGGGTCTCCAGGATCACGCCCCGGGCCAAAGGCACGCGCCAAACCGCTGTGCCAACAAGGGATCCCCGATTCTATTCTATTCGATTCATTTTGAATCATTTCGATTTGATTCTGTTCGAGTGGTTTCTATTAGATTCTTTTCGATTTGATTCAATTCGATTCGAGTCTTTTTGATTCGAGTCTTTTCGACTCGATGCAATTCAATACGATTCTTTTAGATTCGATTCGATTCGATTGTTTTCGTTTCGATTCGACTTTTTTTGATTCGATTCTTTTCGATTCGATTGTTTTCAATTCGATTGATTCGATTCTTTTCAATTCTATGTTATTCAAAGCGATTCTTTTGTATTTGATTCGATTCGATTGTTTTCTTTTTGATTCGGTTCGATTCGATTCGTTTCTTTTCGATTCGATTCAATTCTTTTCGATTCGATTCTTTTCGATTTGATTTGATTCTTTTCGATTCTATTCTATTCTATTCTTTTCTATTCCATTCGAATCGATTCGTTTTGATTGAATTCGATTCTTTTCGATTCGATTCAATTAGATTCTTTTCGATTGGATTCAATTTGTTTCGATTCGAATCAATTTGATTCTTTTCGATTGGATTCCATTCGATTCTTTTCGATTTGATTCAATTCGTTTCTATTCATTTGGATGATTTTCGTTGAGATTAGATTCTTTTCGATTTGATTTTTTTCGGTTCGAGTCGATTCATTTCGCTTATTTTGGTTAGGATCAATTCAATTCGATTCTTTTTGATTTGATTTGATTCTATTCGATTTCTTTCGATTCTATTCTATTGTATTCTTTTCGATTCGATTCCATTCAATCCGATTCTTTTCGATTCGATTCGATTGTTTTAGATTTTATTCCATTCTTTCGATTCTATTTGATATGATTCTTTTCGATTCGATTTGATACGATACTTTTTATTTTGATTCGAATCGATTCTCTTCGGTTCGATTCGTTTTGATTCTTTTCGATTCAATTCTATTCGAATTTTTTCGATTTGATTCGATTCGATTCTTTTAGATTCTACTTGATTTGTTTCTTTTCGATTCGTTTTGATTCGATTCTTTTTGATTCATGTCGATTCGATTCGATTCTTTTGTTTCGATTCGATTCTTTTCAATTCGAATCTTTTCGTTACATGGAATTCGATTCTTTTCGATTTGATTCTTTATGATTTTTTTCAACTCGATTTAATTCGATTCTTTTTTTTTAGATAGTCACAGAGAGAGACAGAGAGGCAGAGACACATGCAGAGGGAGAAGCAGGCTCCATGCACCAGGAGCCCGATGTGGGATTCGATCCCGGGTCTCCAGGATCGCGCCCTGGGCCAAAGGCAGGCGCTAAACCGCTGCGCCACCCAGGCATCCCTCAATTCGATTCTTTTTTATTCGAAGCTATTCGATTCTTTTTGATTCGATTTGATTCTATTCGATTTTTTTCGATTTGATTCGATTAGTTCCTTTTTGATTCAATTCAATTCATTTCTTTGGATTCAATTCAATTCGATTCTTTTGGATTCGATTCTTTTGGATTCGATTCTTTTGGATTCGAATCGAGTAGATTCTTTTCATTTCGATCGGATTCATTTCAATTCGATTCTTTTCGATTCGAATGTTTTCGAATCAATTCGATACTTTTTGATTCGATTCAATTCTTTTCGTGTCGATTTGATTCTTTTCGATTCGATTCTTTTCTATTTGAATCGATTCGATTCTTTTCATTTCGATTCGATTTGATTCAATTCGATTCTTTTCGATCAATTCAATTTGATTGTTTTCGATTTGATTCGATTCAATTCTTTTCTATTCTATTCAATTCGATTAGTTTCCATTCGGTGATGCAATTGGATTCTTTTCGATTCGAGTCGATACGCTTCGATTCTTTTTGATTAGATACAATTCGATTCTTTTCGATTCGATTCGACTCGATTTCATTCTTTTTGATTCGATTCGACTAGAATTTAATCGACTGATTCAATTTGATTCTTTTCTTTTCGGTTCGATTCTTTTCTATTCGATTTTTTTCTATTCAATTCGATTCTTTCAATTCGAATCGATTCGATTCTTTTCGTTTCAAATCGATTCGTTTCAATTCGAGTCTTTTCAATTCGAATCTTTGCGATTCGATTCGATTTGATATTTTTAATTCGATTCGAGTCTTTTGAATTCGATTCGATTCTTTTCAATTCTATTCTTTTCGATTCGAGTCTTTTTGATTCGATTCATTTCGATTCGATTCGATTGTTTTCAATTCGATTTGATGCTTTTCCATTTGATCTGATTTGTTTCATTTCGATTCTTTTCGATTCAATTCGATTCTTTTCGATTCCATTAAATTTGATTCGATTCTTTTCGATTCGATTGGATTCTTTTCGATTTGATTCAATTCTTTCGATTCGATTTGATTTGATTCTTTTCGATTCGATTCAATACGATTCTTTTCATTTCGATTCTAATCGATTCTCTTCGATTCAATTCGTTTCGATTCGTTTCGATTCTATTCGAATTTTTTCGATTCTATTCTATTCGATTCATTTTGAATCATTTCGATTTGATTCTGTTCGAGTGGTTTCTATTAGATTCTTTTCGATTTGATTCAATTCGATTCGAGTCTTTTTGATTCGAGTCTTTTCGACTCGATGCAATTCAATACGATTCTTTTAGATTCGATTCGATTCGATTGTTTTCGTTTCGATTCGACTTTTTTTGATTCGATTCTTTTCGATTCGATTGTTTTCAATTCGATTGATTCGATTCTTTTCAATTCTATGCTATTCAAAGCGATTCTTTTGTATTTGATTCGATTCGATTGTTTTTGATTCGGTTCGATTCGCTTCTTTTCGATTCGATTCAATTCTTTTCGATTCGATTCTTTTCGATTCGATTTGATTCTTTTCGATTCGATTCTATTCTTTTCTATTCCATTCGAATCGATTCGTTTTGATTGAATTCGATTCTTTTCGATTCGATTCAATTAGATTCTTTTCGATTGGATTCAATTTGTTTCGATTCGAATCAATTTGATTCTTTTCGATTGGATTCCATTCGATTCTTTTCGATTTGATTCAATTCGATTCTTTTCGATTCTATTCATTTGGATGATTTTCGTTGAGATTAGATTCTTTTCGATTTGATTCTTTTCGGTTCGAGTCGATTCATTTCGCTTATTTTGGTTAGGATCAATTCAATTCGATTCTTTTTGATTTGATTTGATTCTATTCGATTTCTTTCGATTCTATTCTATTGTATTCTTTTCGATTCCATTCCGTTCAATTCGATTCTTTTCGATTCGATTCGATTGTTTTAGATTTTATTCCATTCTTTCGATTCTATTTGATATGATTCTTTTCGATTCGATTTGATACGATACTTTTTATTTTGATTCGAATCGATTCTCTTCGGTTCGATTCGTTTTGATTCTTTTCGATTCAATTCTATTCGAATTTTTTCGATTTGATTCGATTCGAATCTTTTAGATTCTACTTGATTTGTTTCTTTTCGATTCGTTTTGATTCGATTCTTTTTGATTCATGTCGATTCGATTCGATTCTTTTGTTTCGATTCGATTCTTTTCAATTCGAATCTTTTCGTTACATGGAATTCGATTCTTTTCGATTTGATTCTTTATGATTTTTTTCAACGCGATTCAATTCGATTCTTTTTTTTATGACAGTCACAGAGAGAGTGAGAGAGGCAGAGACACATGCAGAGGGAGAAGCAGGCTCCATGCACCGGGAGCCCGATGTGGGATTCGATCCCGGGTCTCCAGGATCGCGCCCTGGGCCAAAGGCAGGCGCTAAACCGCTGCGCCACCCAGGGATCCCTCAATTCGATTCTTTTTTATTCGAATCTATTCGATTCTTTTTGATTCGATTTGATTCTATTCGAGTTTTTTCGATTTGATTCGATCAGTTCCTTTTTGATTCAATTCAATTCATTTCTTTTGATTCAATTCAATTCGATTCTTTTGGATTCGATTCGATTCTTTTGGATTCGATTCTTTTGGATTCGAATCGAGTACATTCTTTTCATTTCGATCGGATTCATTTCAATTCGATTCTTTTCGATTCGAATGTTTTCGAATCAATTTGATACTATTTGATTCGATTCGATTCTTTTCGTGTCGATTTGATTCTTTTCGATTCGATTCTTTTCTATTTGAATCGATTCGATTCTTTTCATTTCGATTCGATTTGATTCAATTCGATTCTTTTCGATCAATTCAATTTGATTGTTTTCGATTTGATTCGATTCGATTCTTTTCTATTCTATTCAATTCGATTAGTTTCCATTCGATGATGCAATTGGATTCTTTTCGATTCGAGTCGGTACGATTCGATTCTTTTTGATTAGATACAATTCGATTCTTTTCGATTCGATTCGATTCTTTTCGATTCGATTCGACTCGATTTCATTCTTTTTGATTCGATTCGACTAGAATTTAATCGACTGATTCAATTTGATTCTTTTCTTTTCGGTTGGATTCTTTTCTATTCGATTTTTTTCTATTCAATTCGATTCTTTCAATTCGATTCGATTCGATTCGATTCTTTTCGTTTCAAATCGATTCGTTTCAATTCGAGTCTTTTCAATTCGATTCTTTTCGATTCGATTCGATTTGATATTTTTAATTCGATTCGATTCATTTCGATTCGATTCGATTCTTGTCAATTCGATTTGATGCTTTTCCATTTGATCTGATTTGTTTCATTTCGATTCTTTTCGATTCAATTCGATTCTTTTCGATTCCATTAAATTTGATCGATTCTTTTCGATTCGATTAGATTCTTTTCGATTTGATTCCATTCAGTTCGATTCTTTTCGATTCGATTGGATTCTTTTCGATTTGATTCAATTCTCTCGATTCGATTTGATTTGATTCTTTTCGATTCGATTCAATACGATTCTTTTCATTTCGATTCTAATCGATTCTCTTCGATTCATTTCGTTTCGATTCGTTTCGATTCTATTCGATTTTTTTCGATTCTATTCTATTCTTTTTTTCTTTCTTTTTTTTTTTT